>NC_090930.1:1301312190-1303712190 GCF_040938575.1 Ambystoma mexicanum | reverse complement strand
GCAGTATGATGCCCTCTTTGGATCGTCCCGCGCCAGCAAGGAAGGACGGCAGAGGATCTGGGCCGACTGTGTGGTTGCCATCAACGCGGAGGGGGTGGCAACCCGCGACGTCCTGAAGATCAAGAAGCGCTGGGAGGACTTGAGGTCCAGGACCCTTGTGAAGGCCCGGCGCCTCGTGGAGGGGGGCCGGGGCCACATGAGTTCCATCCAGATGAGGGTCCTGGAACGCGTACGCCCAGCGCTCCACGCCCAGATCCTTGAGAGGGAGGCCCGTCTGGAGTTGAGCGGTAAGTGTCCATGCATTACTGTGTGAGACAGGGCATGATGCGGTGTGCTGGTTCTATGATACTTGCCTGTATGTGTGCCATAGGCCATGTATGCATGTATGTGTGCAGGGACATCATGGTAATGCATGTGCGACCAGTGATGTGTGATGCACATGGTTGTTGCATGTGTTGAAATGCCGCATGGGGAGCCCTATTCAGATTTTGAACATGAGAGCATGCCAGTCTCTGTACGTGGACATGGGTGGGGGTGAGGGATGGGTGCTGATGCCAGGTACATATATGGTAGCCATGTCTGTGTGCCTGACCTGCGTGTCTGTGACTTGTGCATGCCATGGATGCATGACACATGTGTGTGACAATGCAGAGATTCAGTAAAGCAGCCAAATTACCCTTGTAACCGCTGTGTTTGGTGTGTTTGGGGCCAGATGGATGTGACTGAGGTGAAGTGTGTGCATGTGATGGGCATGAGGCATGATGCATGTGAGTTACATATCATTGAATGTTTCAAGAGTCCATTGGACGTGCATGGAAATGTCCATGGCATGCACCATGCCTGTTACTGTGTGTGTTTTGCCTGGACTGACCCATGTGTTGTGGAGGGACATGATGGACGTGTACTTTGACAGTGGTGCTCATCTGCTATTGCTTCCTGTCTAGGGGACCATTGTACAGTGCCCTGATGCTTGTGTTCTTTGTCTCCCTCTACGCAGCGGCTAGTGAAGAAGAGGGCGGAGACGGCGCTGTGGAGCAAGGCGGCGGGGATGCCCCCACGGCTGCAGCGGAAGGGGTGGGTGAGCCCCCACAGGGGCCTGCTACGGTGGGAGACGGTGAGGAGCCATCCAGGTTGGTGGTTTGCACAGAGGAGGAGGAGGCCGCCACTGGGGCACACATGGGGCCTGGTGGGGGCATCCCTGCTGGTGCAAGTGGTGCAGTCCAGGGGCAGGGGCAGGAGGCAGCACAGGTCACCGTGGAGGGGCCTGTGCATGTCGCTGTCCCTGACCCTGTGAGTGCACCACCATGCACCAGCAGGGATGCCCCGTCCCAGGCCTGTCCGCAGGTAGAGGGGATGTCCATGTCACCTGACTCCCCTCCACCTGCGGACGTGGGAACCCCTGGCCGTGCGGAGAAGGTCCTGATTGGGGTCGCGATGCGCACGGCTGTGATTCGTGATGCCGTGCGTGCTTCCCGGGAGGAGCACGCACGTCATCACGAAGTGCACCGTGCCGACGTGGCCCAATTGGGATCGGCCATGTTCGGGGGTTTCCTGCATGTGTTGGCCAATGTGGCGGCCCTCTCCTCCTCTGTGCAGGCTATCCACCAGTCGTTCTCCTTGCCGTCTTCCAGCCCAGATGCCACCAGGGCCCCCTGTGGACCTGCCCCGACCAATGCAGCCAGCTCGGTGGGGATCCCATCCCTGCCACAGTCGGGAGTCAGAGATCCAGCAGGGGTGGACACCAGAGCAACTGGACCCCAGCAGATGGAGGATGTGATGGCATCATCGGGCAGGGCACGTGCACGACGGCGTCGGTGGTTTCCATCAGCCTGGATGCCGTCGTGCTGGCACAGGCAGTTGCGTCGGAGGCAGCAGCAGGCTCAACGTGGGAGGCATCATGGCTCGGGGCCATCAACATCGGGGGTGCAGGCATCGGCCGGAGGGCAGGAGAACCCTGGAATGGGAGTGGCTTCCGTGTGGGAGAGGTTGTGCCAGCGGATAGGTGCGGAGCGGCAGCGGGCAGAGGAGGAACGGCTCACGATGGTCAGGGCGGAGGACTCCATGCGGAGGGCGCTGAGGCGGGCTGAGTGCCTCGAGGGTCTTCGCAGGGAGTTAGAGCTGGACACTGCGTTATCCCTGCGGGACCTCGGGGCCAGGGAACATGCCCGCCTCCAAGCCATTGACCAGGAGTTCGATGATGCCCTGGCCCATGACAACAACCAGTGAGCCGTCCGAATAGCCCGCTGCCTTTGTATATAGTTGTATAGTTAGGGTTAGGTTTCCTTTGTTTTTTTGAATTTTTTTTGGTTGCGATTGGACAATGCACCACTTTTTTGTATATAGTTCACTTTTTAGTTAGTAGTCAGTTAGGTTTAATTTGGTAGGGCTCATGGACCCAGGATGATCTTCTTAATTTCCTTATTTTAATAATTCAGAATTTTTTCTTGGACATTCTTCTTGTTTAGTTTGATTTGCTTTGTGTTTTTTCTTGTTTGCTGTTCAATACATAATATTTTTTTATTCTTCAATGTGTCGTATCATCTCATTGCTTTCAGGCATGTCATGTTGGGTGTTTTGTCATTCACTTGCAGCCATTGTGTGTGACAGACATGTGTTAAATTGCATTATTTACATTGGGGGTGTAACATGTAATTGCCTTTGATATGTGGGTGGGTGTGATAGTTGGTTGGGCCTTTTGGCAGGGCAGGATGGGCATTACGGACATGATTGGGGAATGTTGGGACCCAGGTGCAGGGGGGCATGGATTGGACATGGGTGGGGGCCTGCTGGCAGGTGCCCCACAGTGCTGGGGTGTGGGGGTGGTGGGAGACATGAGTTGGACATGGGTGGGGGCCTGCTGGCAGGTGCCCCACAGTGCTGGGGGTGGGGGTGGTGGGAGACATGAGTTGGACATGGGTGGGGTCCTGCTGGCAGGTGCCCCACAGTGCTGGGGTGTGGGGGTGGTGGGAGACATGAGTTGGACATGGGTGGGGGCCTGCTGGCAGGTGCCCCACAGTGCTGGGGGGTGGGGGTGGTGGGTGACATGAGTGGGGGCCTGGTGGAGGGTGCCCCTGGTGGCTGGGGTGTGGGGGGGGTGGGAGACATGAGTTGGACATGGGTGGGGGCCTGCTGGCAGGTGCCCCACAGTGCTGGGGGGTGGGGGGGGGGACATGAGTTGGACATGGGTGGGGGCATGCTGGCAGGTGCCCCACAGTGCTGGGGGGTGGGGGTGGTGGGAGACATGAGTTGGACATGGGTGGGGGCCTGCTGGCAGGTGCCCCACAGTGCTGGGGTGTGGGGGGGGTGGGAGACATGAGTTGGACATGGGTGGGGGCCTGCTGGCAGGTGCCCCACAGTGCTGGGGTGTGGGGGGTGGGGGACATGAGTTGGACATGGGTGGGGGCCTGCTGGCAGGTGCCCCACAGTGCTGGGGGGTGGGGGACATGAGTTGGACATGGGTGGGGGCCTGCTGGCAGGTGCCCCACAGTGCTGGGGTGTGGGGGGGGTGGGAGACATGAGTTGGACATGGGTGGGGGCCTGGTGGAGGGTGACCCTGCACTGCTGGGGGGTGGGGTGGTAGGTGACATGAGTGGGGGCCTGGTGGAGGGTGCCCCTGGTGGCTGGGGTGTGGGGGTGGTGGGAGACATGAGTTGGACATGGGTGGGGGCCTGCTGGCAGGTGCCCCACAGTGCTGGGGGGTGGGGGTGGTGGGAGACATGAGTTGGACATGGGTGGGGGCCTGCTGGCAGGTGCCCCACAGTGCTGGGGTGTGGGGGTGGTGGGAGACATGAGTTGGACATGGGTGGGGGCCTGCTGGCAGGTGCCCCACAGTGCTGGGGGGTGGGGGTGGTGGGAGACATGAGTTGGACATGGGTGGGGGCCTGCTGGCAGGTGCCCCACAGTGCTGGGGTGTGTGGGGGGTGGGAGACATGAGTTGGACATGGGTGGGGGCCTGCTGGCAGGTGCCCCACAGTGCTGGGGGGTGGGGGTGCAAGGGGACATGAGTTGGTGTTCATTAGTTCAAGGAGACATGTGCCTTTGCTGGGGGGCATGCCCATGGTGGGTGGGCTGCCTGCGGGACATGACCAGGGATGCAGGGTAGTCCCCTGTGGTGTGGGCTGCCTGCAGGGGCCGTGGAGGGTGTACAGGGTACACCTGGGAGGACCCACACTGTGAAATCACATGTGGAACTTCCCGCGCACCCCTGAAATACACGCGCCCAGGCTGTTCGCGTGTGGAACTTCCCGCGCACCCCTGAAATACACGGGCCCAGGCTGTTCGCGTGTGGAACTTCCCGCGCACCCCTGAAATACACGCGCCCAGGCTATTCGCGTGTGGAACTTCCCGCGCACCCTTGGAATACACGCGGCCAGGCTATTCGCGTGTGGAACTTCCCGCGCACCCCTGAAATACACGCGCCCAGGCTGTTCGCGTGTGGAACTTCCCGCGCACCCCTGAAATACACGCGCCTAGGCTGTTCGCGTGTGGAACTTCCCCCGCACCCCTGAAATACACGCGCCCAGGCTGTTCGCGTGTGGAACTTCCCCCGCACCCCTGAAATACACGCGCCTAGGCTATTCGCGTGTGGAACTTCCCGCGCACCCCTGGAATACACGCGGCCAGGCTATTCGCGTGTGGAACTTCCCGCGCACCCCTGAAATACACGCGCCCAGGCTGTTCGCGTGTGGAACTTCCCCCGCACCCCTGAAATACACGCGCCCAGGCTGTTCGCGTGTGGAACTTCCCGCGCACCCCTGCAATACACGCGCCCAGGCTGTTCGCGTGTGGAACTTCCCGCGCACCCCTGCAATACACGCGCCCAGGCTGTTCGCGTGTGGAACTTCCCGCGCACCCCTGAAATACACGCGCCCAGGCTTTTCGCGTGTGGAACTTCCCCCGCACCCCTGAAATACACGCGCCTAGGCTATTCGCGTGTGGAACTTCCCGCGCACCCCTGAAATACACGTGCCCAGGCTGTTCGCGTGTGGAACTTCCCCCGCACCCCTGAAATACACGCGCCCAGGCTGTTCGCGTGTGGAACTTCCCCCGCACCCCTGAAATACACGCGCCCAGGCTATTCGCGTGTGGAACTTCCCGCGCACCCCTGCAATACACGCGCCCAGGCTGTTCGCGTGTGGAACTTCCCCCGCACCCCTGAAATACACGCGCCCAGGCTGTTTGCGTGTGGAAATTCCCGCGCACCCCTGAAATACACGCGCCTAGGCTATTCGCGTGTGGAACTTCCCGCGCACCCCAGAAATACACGTAGCCCGCTCCCCCAGACCCGATCGCGTGTGAAACTTCACGCGAACCCCTGTGATGCACGTACCCTGCTGAAATCGCGTGTTAGACTTCCCGCGCACCCCGGTATACACGCACACGTATTTTTTGTCAGCGGGTGTCCGTGTTTGTGGGTACCCCTTTGCACGTCTTTGTTCCTGGAGGGCCACAGTATGGGACATTCATCATGGCAGTATATAGGTGCGATTAGTTGGCGCACCTTTTGGCGCACATTTCTTACAGCCGCAGAGACGCTACCGCCTGCTTTCTTGTGGCGGTCGTGTTTGTGCCTGTGCGCTGGTTTGAGCGTGCGCTTTTTTCCCCTATTCTATTCCATGAATACGTGTTGTAGGCGAGCGTGTGGGCGTTCCGCGCACTTGTGCCCTGTACTTCCCCCGTGACGCCCACGTTTTGGCAAGTTGTTCCCCATTCCGAGTGTTACGCCCGTGTTCCGCCTACTTTTGTTGCGTGCGCCGCGCTATGTGCGATTTTCGCTGTGGCCTGTGCGATTTTCGCTGTGACCTGGCGCACGCTGTTAGATGGCCTGTGCGCTAACGTGCGCCGCGCACTTTTTATCGCACATCCGCTGGTTTTCTCGCGCACGGCCTTCCATGAATCGACGTGCGCTGCTTTTCGTGCGATTTTCGCACGTTCACTGCGATTTTCGCTATTCCACTGCGATTCGCACGTTTTTGCCCACTTGCGCCGCGCTAATTATTCCATGAATCGGCCTTTAATTCTTTTGAGGCAACACTTTAATGACTATAATTATTAAAGAAAAACACCGGAGACTAGGGGGTTAATTTCAAATTTTAACCAACTTGTACTGTGAATTTCAATAGGGAATTCATGGATTTACTTAAGAATATGCTAAGGATTTACACAGACACTGAGAGGTTTACTAAAGGGAATATGCTAGCATACACAAACTAAACACAGATTCTTCTATGGGAAGGTGACTGAATTACACTAGCAATGTGAGGTTTTCAATTGGGATTTCAATGGGTTAAATGCTACAAAAAGGAAGGGCTGATGCAATATAGGGCTGGGGTCATTTGCTACTTACAAAGTAAGCCTTGGTTTGGGAATCTGGAAAGTCAGCTGGCTCTCAGGACCCTCTGGACAGCTAGGCAAGGGGTCTGGCCACTGCACTCTCTTTGGGTTGGGGTTCTGGACAGCCAGCTGGCTCTCAGGACACTCTGGACAGGTAGGCAAGGGTTCTGGTCACTGCACTCTCCTTGGTATGGTTCAGCTGCCTCCTCTCCATCCTACTTCTCCTCTTTCCGCAGATTTTTTGTGTGTCCTCTGATCTAGTACAGACCCCCTTATATAGCCCAAATGACATCACTCACTTCACAAGCTAGAGTGAGTACTCTATAATTACCCTTACCCCTCGGATAGGACAGTTTACCCTTCCTCTCTAGGCCCTCTGGAAGGATTTTTCCAAGGGAAGAGAGCACCATCTGTCTATTTGCATTTTATTACCCGTCTTTGTTCTCTTGGCCACTTTTTGACAAAAACCCAGTTATATCTCATAACTTAGTATTTCTACTAGCGGCTGACATATGCATTAGATATGTTGTTTGAGGGGGTCATATGAAATTAGGTAAGCAGATCGTCATCTCTGTACTAGGTAGCATGGCCCTTTGGCACATTTTTGTAATTTTCATAAACTTTATAATAGTTATGACTTTGGGTGGAATCATAACGTACATTGCTTAGTCAACCCCCCCCCCCACACAGCATATTTCACTGACATTTCAGTGCGAGCAAAGCAATCCTTTCACATTGACTTTTTTTAAAAAATAATTCTTTCTTTTTTTTACAAGTGTGCGAGCCGTTTCTGCCCCTGATGCTTGAACTCCTATCTTGTATGTCATGAAAGTCTTTAATTTGTCCTTTTTGGGTGAATTTGCATTTGCTGTGGGGCCATTGACAATGATGGATAGGCCCCCCTTTCTCAGGGTTCTTTGATTTGACACTGAATAAAAGAAAAAAAGAAAAAAACTGACCCGTTTTTCATTTTCAATGTTTTAAAGGGCAGATGTTCAAGTGAAATGGAAAGCAAAAGCTGCGTCTGGTTGTAGGATTGCAATTCTTGGCCCTCATGTGAATGAAAAGTACAATAAGCCAGTTTTTGATGCAGCGCATTACTTCATGTCGTTCAAGTGAAACACAAGCAATGCAGGGCAATTTTTGGATTGCAGGTTTCACCGACTTGGCATTAATTTGACATGGAAAGCAAAGCTTTCTTTTGCAGAGTTGAAATGCCATTTTTCAAATTAAAAGAGATTTCTGTTTAGGGCCATAAATGCACTCCACATTGTCCGTGCAGTCCCAGCACCAATTCACTGAGACAAGTGTACTTGGCTGTTGTAATTTCCTGGAGCCATGCATGGCTTCCACTATGCCATTTTATAATGCATGAATTAATTAGTTATAGCACTGTTAGGTGGTCCAAATACTTTTGCTTTTCCATAGGGTTAATTGCATGTGAGCATCTGCAAGCATTTAAACAGGAACTTTTGCATTTTGTAGAGTCTGTATGGCGGTATTGCTGCATTTAGACTAGTGACAAATAATAAAAGGAATGACAGTATGTACTTGTTTCTGCCCTCTAACGACAGAACTGCTCATCCGTGTTCTTCATGTAATCACGTGTGTGAATGGTTCAGTGTGCGGATGGCACATGATTTTCATGTCTAACATGGCTATGTCATGAGGGCCTTAATGGCACTGAGCATGTCTTCTTAGTGCTTTAGTCAAGACTGTCAATTGAAGTGTCTCTGACAGCACCCAGAAGCTCTTCATCCACTCTGGGCAAGGCTTGTGTTGCTTTTAGGTTGCAGGGTTAGTGAAGTGGATATCCTTCAGCATATTTGTCACTGATGGGAGCACTTGGGACTGGTGCAAGATGGTGATTATTCTTTCTGCTCTTTTCCCTGTTCATGCGTCTGGGGGAGCGGGAGCAGGAGCAGATTTTGGTGGTCCCTTTTTAGGAGCAGAGCTGATCTTTCAGCCCTACTGCCTCCCATATATTTTTGAATTGGGCAAATGGAATACAAATAAAAATATGGCATTTATTTTGGTGTCAAAGCTGTGGTAAGAGTTCCAATTACAACTTGCCAGCCAATGGAGTTTGCCACCTGTACAATGCTGCTGCATATTTGATGGTATCTCGTTCATGGATTAAAGTGTCCCAATTTGGATCCCTGTGATATTTGAAGCCATTTGCTAGTTCCTTTTTCTACAAACAAGCACACCTATTAATTACTGCAGAATTTTGTGTTCAGTGGGTTGTTGAGGGATCATACAAACTCCATTATAACTTGCTTAGAGCAGTAGATGCACATTCACAATCACATTACAATCTGATTTGCCCTTAGTGTGCCAAGTCCGAGTTTCTGTGACGACCTATGCATATTTTTTGTTGTATACTTTAATATGCAAGTTATCTCTCTTCTTTTCCATCCCTTGGTTACCGTGCTGAATATGCTTACAGTGTTTCTTTATTGTAATGAGTGGTACTGGTAAGGGTGTCCCTCAAATATGGAGATTCCACATCAACTCTGGCATTTTGAAGGTGTTTGCACATTTTCCCGTGGCAGAACTCTGTCTACCTAGGATGACAAATGTCAAAAGGCCTCAATTAAGGTGCCAATCAACTTAAGATTGTGACTGTATTTAAGACTATAAAACAATTTAAGTACAGATAAGTACAAGACATGCCTATCCCTCTTCCCATCCTACCTGATTTAAAGAATGCAACTTCCAAACTTCTTCACCTGCCTTACCTCCAAGGATGCCTACAGTCATCGCCCATAGGAGGAGCACCAAGCTGATGGAAATTTTTGGTGTTAGGGGTATTCCATTACAGAAATCCAGTAATGGCTTGCCACTCTCAGGAGCACTCCTACATACTAACATACTAACATCTACTGTTATGTGTGTTATGGTGCCTCTTTTATTGTCCTTAATAATCGATGTCATCGCAGTTGGGGTAAATAATTAGGAAATTGATGCACTGCTATTGGGTGGTAAAAAATTGGCGACGTCAGGATAAATAATTTAAAAGCTGATATGCCGCTAATGGGTGGTAAAAAATTGGACATTCTTCTTTATTCTGATGATGCCGGTATGATTTCTAAGACTCAATCGGGTCTACAAAAATAACTGACTGATTTTTCAAACAGCTGTGGGGCCAAAGATCTAAATATGTATATTTCAAAATCTAAAGCAATGATTTTTACCCCTAAGAACTATTGTAAATGTAAAACCGTCTCCTTTTATATAGGTACATTGGGGCAAGTGGAGGGTTATGTTTACCTTGTGATAGTCAGGTAAAGAAAAGTTTGAATACTCTGGCAAGGATGGGTATGGCTGCCATTCAATTTAATAATCAATATGGAGGGAGAAGTGTTGATCTCGCTATGGAAATTTATAGAATGCAGGATGTCCCCGCTGCAGTGTTTGGAGCTGAACTATGGGGTACCCAGACACACATAGTTATGCTGTGTTTCTTTTACAATCTAGGCTATCTACTGGCACAGATAAGGAGATGCAGGTGTTAAATACACAAGGGTGGATTGAGAGGTGCAGACTTAAAAGATATGCTGTTCACATATAAGCCATCTGTTGTGCATCCGGAGATCAACAAAATGGCATTTAAGTACAGTGTGTACCCTTTTAGTACGCTGCAGCTGCAGCATATTGTGAAACTCCATGTCTGAGAGAGCATCTACAAGAATGGCTCAGGCCCATAGCCATCTTGTAACGCATGATGGACACAGCCATATTCAAGGAATACATTGTCTGTGAGGTGCTAACATCACATAGCTGGAGGTGGTACCCCCATGATACCAATAAACCAAAAATAATGTAGAACAATGATGCAAAATATTTCTTGGCTATAGGTTTTATAGGGATTATGGGTCTTTATTCAGTCTGCACAATTCCTGAGCCTCTGATTTGATTCTGCTCGAGGGTGCAACTCAAGGGTATTTGGAGTTGATTCACAAACACCTGAACAAGGCTGAGCTAATCAGTGCCATTGAAATGTGTTGGTTTCAAGTACTTCAAGAGACATTTCCTACAGGACAGGAGGCCATGTTAAAAAGGCCCTATCAGAAGTAGTCACAAATAAAAAGGCAGCAAGGAATATGTATTTTGTATTCTGTGGATATGTGTTGTGTAGTTGTGTAGTTTAACACGTGATTTGCATTCCTTTATTTGGCCTGCAGCGTTGATTAAATAAACAAATATGTGAACCTGTAGCAGTATTCTTCATGTAAGTCTCAATTCACAGCTGTTTATAGGGTAAGAGATGGTGCAATAGGATGGATGGGGCTGGTGCCCATGCAAAATCATAATGGTAACAAGAAGGGAAGTGGGGCTGAAAGAGGGGAGAGATATCTCTAATGGATGAAGGACTTGAATTCACCCTTAAATAATTTTTTGTTAAAACATGAACATAGAAACAGTCACAGTTAAAATCTGCACCCTTTTACTTGGGCGGTTCAGATTATACTTGGGGCTGCAGGGTTCATTGAAACAAATCCTACGAATAGGGATAGGGACTTGGGAGCCTTCAAGTTGTGAGCTCTTTAACTGCCAATAAAACATTGTTTTAGGAATCAATACGACCTAGCAAAGCAATAATAATATAGCTGGAGTGGGGAGTGGGGAGTGGTGAGGTCATCAGGGAAAAGTCTCTGAGAGACAGCATATATACATTTCTTAGCGAAGGAGGTGCTTAAAAAATAGTTGGAGGGAGAACATTGGGGTTTGGAAGGTCAAAGAACAGATGCACTAAACGTCTGTCATGGCCCCAGGCCCCAGAACACAAAAACCACACCATCTAGTGATGGTGGCAATGGGTCACTTGACTCACTTATGTCCCTTTAGGACCCATAAACACAGTGGCCCTGGCTGGACTCAGTCCTGGCGTCTTTGGTGCAAGGCTCATATAGAGATGTGAGCAGGAGCACTTTATTTCAGTTCAGCAGTTCTTTTACTTTATTTCAGTGGAGGAGTGCTTTTATTTTACAAGAACTTTCCAGGAGCTGAAAGCCTTTATTCCAGTGAACATCCTCATGTGCTGACTCATCGGGTGTGTCTCCGTAGGCCTGGTCTTCATATGCTGACTCATTGGGTGTGGCAGGGTGTGGCAGGCAGGCTGAACCTGGTGGGCGTGGCTTCAGAAGCTCAGCTATATAAGCTGCTCCATCATTAAGGCCGGTGCTTTGCGTTACTGTGCACTCGCGTGCAACGTGACGCTCACAGCCACTTGGATCAGTTTACTTACCTTTGAAACCAGGCGTTCTCCGGCATACTCACCTCTAGGAAACCGGAGCTTCATCGCTTCATTTGCAGACTCATCTCCTGTCATCCAGTGATCTTGATCCCAACGCTGCAGCACTGCATTCCGCATCCACGAATTCGGACCCTGTGAAGAAGGAGAAAGACAAGGTTAGAACATCTGTCCTAGGGCCGCACTACATTTGAACCCTGCGCGCCCCCTAGTTAACAATTTACCAGCTACTGTACCGCTGCAGCTTCGTTCCTCATTCCCTCTGGCTGCCGCCTTGAGCTCTGCAACTTCTGCCGGGCTGGCAACATCACCTGCAAGGGAAGAAAGCAAAAGAGCAAACATCAAAAATGGAACGGACAGCAATACAAGACAACGAACTTTACAATACAACAAAAACAGATGAGGAAAGACAAAGGCAAACAGGAACACTTACCTGAAGTATAGTGGCTTAGTCGCAGCAGGACTGGACTACCACGTGCAAGGGACCAGTGAAGGAACTCAGTCCAGATCATACAAGCGCCCCTGCCAGAAGCAGCAGGGTGGAGTGCTTGCAAAAACTAATCAACAGGTGAGCTTTCCTGGGACAGCGCATCCCACGGGTACCAAGGTTTAGGAGAAGGGGTCTGGAAGGGGATCAGGCGCACAAGCTGGCAATCTCATGCCCGCTATTCTCCACGCAGGAGCAGTCCCGAGCAGCATCACCTATTACCACCAGTCACCACATAAGCACAGAGGGCGAAGTCGGACCAGAGCGATCTCACTCCTAGAGGGCTGCAACCGTACCCCGACGCCTCCGCAGAGACCAGGTGAGTGTAAAAACATCGTATGAAAAATGCTCAAACTAAAAAAGTGAATATATAGGAAATATAAAGAGAAACATGAAGGAAAAGAAAAAAAAAATCATAATAACTAAAACTGAAGAAGATGTGAACGAAGTGCTTACAATATATAATGGGAGGAGACTCTGAATTTAAAATGGTTGGTCAAATTGCTCAATAAATGAAAATCTAAAACAACTCAATTTAATTTCCAGATACACCATTGTAGACATTCTATTGTAATCACGCACTCAGAAGTGATGTGCGGCAAAGGAAAAAAAATTGTTCATCTTTTACAAACCTTCCTGGCAAGCACATGTCCAGAATTACTTTCTTGTTTATGTCAATGAAGCAGTTTGGATGAGTGATTTTACAATGTTCACAAACAACAGATATTTCCTCAGAATGTCCTCATGTTCTTTACAGTTCTAAGTCTTTAGGCATCTACCAATTTTTGATTCTCTGATTTTTGGTGAGAACTATTTGGGCCAAAATGGCATAACTATTTCAGCACCTAATTGGAGGTTGGGTTTGTTCACTCATTTTTTATATAACATGTATTTTGTTTGTTTTTAAATGTAGGTTGGACAGAAAAATACCATCTTCTGTTGTAATGCTCACCAACTGGGACTGGACAGAGTAATGTCATTCAGATATGGCAAGCAATAGTCACTCAAAGCCAGCCAGCTAAAATCGTATTTAGTAGTAATTGAAAAGTTGCAGATATATAATCGATCTCTAAATTCTTGAACTGCTAATTTATGGTACCAAGTCATTTTTCCAAAAACTAAATCAGAATGGTAAGTTTTACCAAAACCCAAATACCGAAGAAATACTGAATATTTTAATGCAATATATGGTAGTGGGATCAGGGGTTAAAATGGGTGGGGATAGGATTGGGGCAGGGTTAAAAGGATATAAAAACATGGGGTTTGGGGGGACACCAAAATACAAAATAATTAAAACAATGCTGTATTGTTTTGGTATTTGGACTTCAGTGAAATGTACCACTCTGATTTTACCTCTGGTAAAATCACATATAACCTAATGTATGTGTAGCATGGAGGCTGCTCAGGTCTTTGCTCACTTGAATTGGCCAAAGTAATTAGTCAGCAACAGACCAAATTCTCTAAAAAGATAAACATCTTGCCTTGATAGATTGGGCAGTTATCTTTCTTGCTGTCAGCATCAAGGACTTATTTAGCCACATGGAAACATGTTCTATATTTCTAGAAATTATGAACACACACTGCTGGACTACACTAGTATCTTCAGGCCTCATGACCCTCATGTAAAACACCCTGGTTTTATAACTTTTATACTGAGACTCACCTTCACTGACAGCTAATTTTGTTAGATTATATGGACATGCGCTCTTAGGATTATTGCCTCAATACATACTTCAGCTTTGTGAATCTTTGGCCTACAAAAAAATCTCCCAGGTCTGACTATGGAAACATCAAGCATTCATTCTGCTTCATAGCTAGTGTGGACATTGATCCACTCACTTGTACTCAGCCACCTTTCTACACATCTCTGGGACCATCAATTAGTCATTAACATTTTTTATTTAACCAGCCATCAGTGAGCAAAGAGAACATCACCATAAAAGCTTGAATGCATGGGCTTCCAGTGCTTCACAATTAACTTTCTATAAGATTGTTGTGGTCTTTAATTTAAATTAATACAATCGCAAAACATGTTTCAGATGTGTATCAGTCAGTCCACATGTTCTCAAGGAATCTGTGTTTCACGGACAACATTATTAGTTCTTTAATGCTGATGCAATCATTGTTGGGAGACAGTATTGCCATACATAATGTTCACCAAACAGGACCTGCCTGTAAACATTATTTGGACATTTTCATGTACTAATCTATTCGCAGGTCAATATCATTTTGCACCACACCGCAGTAACATGGCCTCAGTTGCATTGTAGCATAAAGACTAACAATTACTAACCACTAACCCCTAACCATTAACATATCCCTGTACTAATATTCAAGGCGGATCAGTCCATAACCTTTGGTGCAAATTTTGGGGCTCAGTGATATACTAAATGAAATGGCAAACACATGCTGTGCAATGTGTTTGGAGAGCACAGAGGGAAATGAACGTTCACAATGAAAGGCTGTTTTCTTGCAGTGAAAATGTGAGGAATGCAAGCTGCAGAATATAATGCCTTTTTACTCAAAGTAAACCCATTGTTCATTTTCAGACCAGGAAAACAGCACAGGGAATTGCAACACTTTACATCTGTTGCTGCCTTCTAATGGTGCAAGCTGTACACATGCATCTAGAACTTCTACTGAGTTGGCCTGTTAAAGGAAGGTGGTTATGATTGGCACATGACATCACTTTCAAAGGCGGTATTTGCTTACATTTTATGTACGTAAACATACATTCATGGGAGGTCTCAGACAGAAGGTTTAAAAAGAGATGTCCCTCAGAAGGCTGGCCTCTCTACCGGCCACTCTTGATCTCTGGCTGATGCTGGGAGTGTGCTGCATTCACTGGCAGGCAGGCAGGATGGGGAAAAAACTTTGTGGAGGTTTTTTTCAAGCTCAGAGGGGAGTGAAGCAGATAAGGAAACCTCCTGTGCAGGCTCTGTCCAAGCAGTCTGGGAAGAGAGATTATCACTAGCTGAGTGGGGAGAGAAATCCTGACTTTGCTGTACCACAGACTCACAGAATAAAGCATTATCCTGGTGAGTTTCTAGCAAATTGAGCTGCAAGGTGAATGAAGGATTTTACAAGAATATTTTTGCAGGCAGTTAGGCTGGCAAATCTTGTCAAGAATTAACAAACGTGGGTAATTCATTTTAGGTGCTGTGCAGAGCAACTGCTATGTTTCAAAGGTGTTTGTTAAGTGTTCCAGGTCGACACAGCCTAGACGGGTGTGCTTACCTTCTTAAACGTAGACAGCTATTTTCCTGTTTTTTCCTGTTCATGCAACAAGCTTCAGATATGGCAGAAGTTTTATGAGCTGCCAAGCTTAGTGATAAATTCAAGATCAGGTTTAGCTGAACCTGTAGGAGTGTTTAGCATGTTTTGGGAGCACAGAGTACAGCACCACTGCACAGGATCAATGTATAGCATGTTTTTTTTTTTTTTTGAAGTGCAGCGCCACTGCATGGGTTTGGTGCATTGATATAATGTGGTACAGCAAGACATGTGTTATTGAGCATTTTTATGCAGTGCAACTGCATGGGTTTGGTGCATTGCTATGATGCAGTTGTTTCAAGCTATGTATTGCCAGTGTAACATGGACATATAAGTAAGGGCAGGTTATTCAGTTAAAAACGATTTTTACATATAAAATGCAAATACATTTTTCACAGTTAAAAGCACACATCTGTACCTTCAAAATGCACACCATTTCTGACCTGAAATGCCTCTGTTGCAAGAGAAACATTTTGTAATTAACAAACTAATCTCACTAACAAGACTTATAATTATAACTCATTAATAAAAGAATGTGTCTTCACTGCAAAAAGAGGTAGACTCTGAAAATCATTTTTTTTTCTTTGCCTTTCTGTGCTCTGTCCACAGTAACTGCAGGAAGCAAGACTTCGAATAAGCAGGAAATCAGCTTGTTACAGTTGCAACTGTACAAGAAGAAACATTGTTAAAAGTAGGAGGAAAGAACATGATTCTGATTGGAGCACGTCACATCAAGCATCATGTTAGAGGCTGTGACTAGTGCTTTGCTGGAGAATCTGGGGGAAGAAAGGAGAGACATCTTGACACAGCTCAAGGAAGGACGGGGTTGACAGCTGGCGATGCCTGATTCCTAAAGCAGATTCAACTTGGTTGCAGAGACTGGCTTTTCCACTCAACAAGTCCCAGTTCGAGTGACAGAAGATGCTTGTCCTTGCTGGGTGAACCCCTCCAGAAGGCGAACAGCCAAAGTAGTTACATGCTGAATAAGCCTGGTAATTATCTCGCTGAGGTATGGGGGCTGAGTGTGTGCGAGAATATTCAGTCAGTGTAGGAAAGGAGATTCCTGTGCTTTACTCACGTGTTTAATGTTGCAAATTGAGTTCTTGTCTCCGCCACTCTCTTTTCAGTGTATCACAGATAATGCTGTTACTGTGCTATTTCATTTATTTCTGTAAAGAGTAAGATTGTGTTTAAATGCAACTTTTATAATACACAAAAATATCTGAAAGCAGACGGGTGGTGTGTTTTATATTTACCAATACAGTGCTGATGATGTGGGGAGATGTTTAGACAGTGAAATTGTCATTTTCAAGGTAGCTAAACATAAGATTTGGCTGCAGCTGTGTGCACAATGTAATTCAGTATGAGCAATTATAACTAACTGTGTGTGTTGTAGTCTGCCAGAGGTCTATGAGTTGGCAGAAAGGGAGGCCCGGGACATAGTTCACTACCGTATATAAGATAATGAAAAATACCACATGATAGCTCGCTGCCGTAGATAAGACAGAGAGAAATTGCCCATGGTGGCACACTAAAAATGAAAATGTGGTGATCCTGAAATGCAAGCCTGAGGTCTCTCTAGTGATTACACGAAAAGTCTAAACAAAAATAAGGGGTTCTGGATATTGGGGCCACAAATAAAACAAAGGAATTATGCTCACCAAAATACCACCAATCACGCATACTAACCACGCATGTCTGTGTTCTGAAATAATGCATGTCCACTGTATTATTGTTGTACATGGCCCAATCTGAATACAAGGAGAGATTGTTGCTAAATTATTTTTCGGCGGTAAGAAAATACCGTCAGGCCCCAAATCTCCACAAGAATACCTAACATATTTATGGTGTGTTGCAGGCCGGGAAAGTGATCATAGAGTACCTACTGGGCGTGGCAAGCGTGTCTCACACTGCCATTTGCACATTAAAGGGAACCCATTTTATAATAGCAGTGTGCCACTAAAAACGAATTTCAGAATGTCACAAAGGGAAACCACATTTTCAGACCTAGTGCAATATTTAGAAGCAAAGTTGTTTGCACATGGGACGTGGTCGTCGAACAGTACCTTAGAATGGCGTGACCACATTCAGGGTGAGGTGCAGAAAGAAAAACTAGACAATATTTTTGCAGAAGGCAGCATAATTCAGGTCTGCCTTACAAGATTATTGAATGCAGCCGATAAAAGTGCAGAGAAAGACTGTTTAATATGGCTATGCAGCAAAATATGGTTTATTTTGAATAGGTCCCTGCGAATGCAGGAAAATGATACCCAGCTAATTAACAGGTTAAAGACTGAATTAGATGGGGCAAGTAAAAATCAGGAAATGTTAAGAGCAGAATTGGATGTATGCCAAAAAGACATGCAATTAAAATGCAGAGACTTTGATGCTCAGTTATCCAAAAGCAAGAAACATTTTGAGGATAGTGAGCAAGAATTGGTACACTTAAAAGCCTTAGTGGACCACATTAGACAGGATAAAGATGAGGTTGTTCCAGAAATGCGGATTTTACAAAAAGAACATTGTGAAAAAGAATGTGATCTCCAGAGTGCAGAACAAGAAATGATTAAAATGACTCAAGAAAGAGACAAGAGAAATAAAGAGTTCAATGAATGCCAAATGCAAATGTGCAACATGCAGGAGGTGATTAATAAGATGAGTGATGAAAACAACTATTTGCAAAATGAAGCAAACAGACTCCTTAAAAAGTGTAAGGACTTAGAACAGCAAATGTGCATTCCCAGGTCCCAGGAGAGGCGGCAGGGTAGCACATTCAATGGAGTGGAGGTGAATTCTAGTTCTGCCCAAAGAGCTAGTGCTCCAGTGACTGGGCCGGTGGCTGAACTTGGTTGCAGCGCCCTTGGGGGATTTGATACTCCCATTGGGGGCAGCCACCAATCTCATACACCTGAAAACAGGATTGAATCACAAAGTAGTGCAATTCCATGAATTGCAACAAGTAGCCCCATAAAAATAATAAAATCCATTAAAGCCCTGATCAAACCATTTAAAAAGGGAGGTGAATGCTGCATTGAGGATCACTTAGAAGCGATGCATGACATTTTTAAAGCACACCAGATACCTAAGGAACAGTACAGACAATATTTTCATTTAACTTTAGATGCCCCGACGGCCAGCATCATAAGGGGATTAAATGAACAGCAGAATATGACATGGGTGGAGTTTGAAAACGAAATTAGGCGTCATTTTTCTCCTTTTCAGTCATTGCAGGAGGCAAAGAAAGTCGCTTACACAATCACTGCTGGACCTAATACATCCCCTCGCCAATTTTTACAAGACTTAAAAAGAGCATTTTCTCGCTTTGATGTATCTTTTGACCCAAATTCCAATGAGTTTAAAACTTCATACTTCTATGTGCTACAGAAAGACATCATATCCCAATTGGTCCGTGAATTTGACCGTGACAAGTCCCTTGAATGGATTGTACATCAAAGCACAAAACTATATGAGGTACTCTATTGTTAGGGTAGAGAAAGTGATAAAATGAAAGATACTAGACCTAAATCTAAATAACCCTCAGCCACAGTAATGCAAATCAGGTCAGCCAAAATGTCCCTTGAGTCTGCTCAAAGCCAAGGTAAAAATAATGTGACACCTGAACAAAGGGGTAATCAACAAGGATCGCCCTTTCCTGTACCAATGTTCCAATCACATGATCCTAGTAATAGGGAGAGCTACATCAGCCGTAGGTATTTAGGGGACAGACCCCGGGTAGGATATCGGCTTGATATGGCAGGTATGAACAATAACCAGAGACAAAATCAAGATCAAAGAAATGATGGTCCCTACCAGTCATTGGAGACACAGAGCAGATTTGATCCCAACACCATGATATATGGTAATCAGGATAGACCCCGATATGTGGATCGATTTACTGATAATGGAAATCAACATAGGGGCCAGTACCCACAATCTGAGAGACAGGACATGAGGCAAAACATGAACTACAATCCACGTCCGTACAATGATTCCCCACCAGGGGACTATAATCAAAGGATTGGTGCACCCCGCTCCCCTCCACAAATGAATCAAGAGTTCAGAAACCATCCCAACAGACATCAATCTCCTGAGAGCTATCAGAATAGATCCAATCAGGGGGAAAAAAAACAATATCGACCTAGACCACAGATAGAGGAATCTAGAGAGATGGAAAGGTTCCAGTGCCTTGAGGCCCAAGTGAAAATGTTAGCTGAGCAAATAGGAAAGCTCTATACAGCACAAAAACAACCATCTAAAGAGGGGGCTGATGGCCCTAGCAATGACCGGGGGGCTTCTGAGAAGTGACTAAGTACTTCTGACACCTTCAGTGCCAAAAATACAGATTGCCCTGATGTAATTTTGCATAATGACTCTGAGATGCCTAATGATTTAAAAGTGAAAGCACCAATAAATGAACATGTAACAGAAAATGCAAATACTTCTAAAAAAGAGGTACGGTTTAACCTAGAACTAAATCAAACATTGAAGATTTGTGCAAATAAAAAAGAAACACCTGGAATTCCAAAAGAACAAAGAGACAGATTTAAGAAAAATTACTCATGCATGAGGAATACCAGTGAACAGGGAGTAAGTGGGGATGCTATAGCTCCTTCCCTGGGCAAGCAAAACAATGACCAAACACAAGTAGAAAAAGGAAATACTCAAAAGGAGGGTACGGGTCAATCACCTGAAGAATTCTTTGAGCCACATATTTCTGAAGAGGCTGAAAGGGCTGGTATCACACTAAATGATCACAAATGCACAGAATTAAAAAATGACAAATTGCTGAATGATGTTGTTGCACATGTTCAGTTGGAAGGTTGTAATGTGGTCTCTGATGTTACCCAGATGGATGGGCGAGCAGTGGCCACACTCCAAAAAACCTCTGATCATGGAGAAATGAATAAAGTCTCTCGTGCAGAAATGGGTAAAAAGGAGGGAAAAATGTCTTTCCATTTACCAATGTGCTTAGCCAACAGTGAAAAAGGCCTGAGAAAAGTGAGCCCTGAAATCAGTAAGAATTCACACTTCTTATGTGTATTAGAGGAAATTGAGGACAGATATTATGCACCCATCACTGTAGAAGAAAAATGCCACACATTTGCTATGATTGACACTGGCGCACAGGCCACAATTATGTCCAAGGAGCTGGTAAAGAGTATCAATGAAGGGAGACCCCCACAGAGTCAGATCACGGTGAAGGAAAATCAAGGTCCAGTGCATAACTTTAATGGAGAGGAGGTGCCCATCATAGGTGTAACTGAGTTTGACATAAAAATAGGAAAGCACAGAATGAAACAAGAGGTATTGATCACATCTATTTGTGAAATTCCATTTCTGATGGGGACGGATTGCCTGAAAAGATTGTCTCCTCTCATAGATGGGGTGAATGGAGTGCTGTGGTCATTAACCAAAACACCATTGAGGCCTAAGAAACTAAAATCACAAAACAACAACATAAATGAATGTCACACCGTTGCCAAAACAAATGATGCTGTGGAGATATATCTCCAGAATAGTTGCATACCTAGTGTCACTGTTATATTAATGTGTCAAGACAAAATGCAGAGCGACAATGAAGGACTACCTGTACAAATCTACTTGGACCCAAGGAAAAATTGGCAGACTGCCATAGATGAGCACACATTACGTTTTTATTTAAAAGAGAAAACAATCAAACAGAATATTGCTTCTAAAACAGATTCAGAAAAACACATTACCACTCTTGCTGAAATACACATGGAAGATGAGCAACCATGGGTTCATGTTAGTATAAATGACTGTTTTAAAACAATAAAAGCCACTTTAGCGCTTGAACAGGAGAGGAGCTTCATTAATGAGAAATTATTGCAAAAAATGATGGAGAGGGAGGAAATCCCGAAATTTAGGATTAAAAACCAATATGTTTCTGGGTTGGACAGTCCAGACTTTGAAAACCAAATTGCAGGCAGATGCATGCTTAAAATTAGCATTGGGCAGAAAACTATTTACCATAATGTATGGATAGTGAGTGGAGCACAAAATGAATTTTACATGGGCAACGACATCATGCATAGAATGTGTATGTTGTTACATTTCCTTAATCAAAAAATATGGTCACGCCTGGGTGGCCCGGCACCTGAATTTGAAGACAAAAGAAGGGCTTATCATTGTGCACAACTGGTTATTTATGCAATCGAATTACAAATGAGGAAAGATACTATTATTCCTGCATTTACAAAACAGTTTGCAATAACACTGAAATGCAAAAATGGACAGCAGATGAAAGACTCTGATGCATTTGTATGCCTGAATGAATCCATAAAACAGCAAGGCCTGGATTATGAATACATTCCATTGGTAGATATTGGTGAAGGATCTGTAAAAAGTATGGTAAATAATAAAGGTTGTCAGGATATTCATTTAGAGGAAAACTCCCCATTAGGAATGGCCATACAAAAATCACATTATATGGCAGATTTAAATAACATGGTGATTGGAAATATCCCTGAAAAGTATGTAGATGCCAAGGGTGAGTTGCCAGAACACCTATACTCTCAGCCCAAAGGAATATTTAAAATTCATTCTGTGTATCCTTATGATTCAAATGAGACAGTGTGCTGCCATCAAGAGGATTGCATAATATTTAATTTAAATGAAAATGAAACAGAAAATCAGCCCATTGAAGTGGAAGCTGACATGCCAAAATATTTAAAAGTGGCAGCTTTACAAAAAGACACAGCCACACAGTTAGAGGAAAGCGCCGAGATTCCATTACCAGAAGATTTTCCAGAATTTTCCAAAATGGTAGAAGAGCAGATCTCCTTAGCAGATGCGTGTGACAGCAATGAGGATAGAAACAATCTGAGGGAGATATTTATGGAGTTTAAGGATGTATTTGCAAAAGATTCTTATGATTTTGGTTTAACTGATTTACATGTGGCCACACTACCAGAAGGGTGTAGCAGAAGTCCAGTGTTTGTACGCCAGCATAGACTACCGCTGGCATGTTTAGAATCATTGGCAGAGATTATTAAAAATTTGGAATCACGGGGAATCATCAGGCCTATTCATAGCACATCCAATACGCCTATTTTAGGTGTGTTAAAGCCAAATGGTCAATGGCGGCTATGTGCAGACTTGAGAGAGTTAAATAAAAGAGTACCAGTGTCCAGATGGCCATTGCCATTCATTGATCAGGGCTTAGCTCAGGTACATGGTTCAAAAGTGTTTACCACATTAGATCTCACCTCTGGATATTGGTGCGTGCCATTGGCAGAGGAGATACAGAATTTATTTTCCTTTACATTTGACAGGACTCAATATGCCTGGCTTAGAACGCTGTTCGGGTACATCAATAGTGGGAGTGGATTTGGCATATTTTTGAGAAAGGCAATGCCAGATGCAGCGGAAAGAGGAACCATAGTTTATGTGGATGATGTCCTGATAAAAAATGAAAGCCTGAAAAGCCATTTTGATGAACTAAGACATGTGCTTGGCCAATTGCAGAAAGCAGGCGCCAAGGTGTCTTTACAAAAAGCACAATGGTGCAAGAAAAAAGTGAACTTTCTAGGCCATGAAGTGACTGAACATGGGCTAAATCTGCAAAAGAAAAAAATAGAGGCCATACAAAAACTAAAGGACCCTAAAAATGGAAAAGAGGTAAAAAGTTTATTAGGGATGACAGGCTATAACAGAAAATTCATTGAAAATTATGCTGAAATCACTCAAGCATTGACTAAAGTGCTTAAACTGAATACTCCCTGGAAATAGGAAAAAGAGCAGTCTGAGGCAGTGGCTAAACTGAAGGAATGTCTGGTAAAGGCACCATGTTTAGCATATCCCATAAAAGGTAGGGATTTCTTTATAGAAATAGGTTTTTCTGAACATTGTATGTCAGCAGTGTTATCACAAAAACATGATTTGAATCACAAAACAATTGCCTATGCAAGTAAGGCATTTTCCCAAGTTGAAATGAAATTTAATGAATGTGAAAAGGCCCTATTAACCACTGTGTGGGCGCTACAACATTTCCGCCGCATTGTTCAGGGAGAAAAGGTGATTATTGAAACAAATCATCAACCTTTGCAGTTTTTAGAGAGTAAAAGAATTAGGTCAGGTAATCTAGCGCAGTCCAGAATCACTTCATGGACGCTGGCATTACAAGGTTTTCCTGTAGAAGTGAGATATGGACAAAATAAAAAGAGCCCAATTGCTCAAGGGTTAGCTGACTTACATGACTGCGCAGCTGAACAAATATCAAATGAAATGGAAGTGGAACCTAATTGGCAGGAATTTGAACAATCACCACACAAAGCTTTTGATGAAAAAACATGCAAGGATTTGCCAACTGTATATGTGGATGGTTGTGCTTTTCACATTGAAAATGACAGTAATAAACAATTAGTGTCAGGAATAGGAAATGTCTGGTTGAAATGTGAAGGAGTCCCCAGTATAGGGATGAGGATTGGAGCTAGGAGCAGTCAAGTGGCGGAATTGGCAGCCATTTATAAAGCAATTACTACTGCAGTTGATAGAAAGTTCAGTGAAATTGTCCTGGTGACTGATTCTGACTATGCACGGAATAGTTTTGTGGAGTATTTATCTGGCTGGAAAGCAAGAGGAATGATTACATACAACAAAAAGCCACTTAAACATGGAAAAATGATACAAGCCATAGACAAATTGGTGTCAGAGAATGATCTAACAATATACTGGAGAAAAATTTGTGGGCATTTAAAAACACCAGGAGAGGATAAGGAGGGAAATGATAAGGCAGACCCACCTGGCTAAAATTGGGGCTGTGATGGGAGAATTGCTACCTATTGATGATTTACTGGGTGAAATACAGATTGATGCAGTAACACGTTCTAAAGCACCAAAGGAGGTAGATCAACCAGTGGTGCAATGGGGCCGTGACACGCCAGACCAGGATTTGATTGATACACAAAAGAATGATCGAATTTAGGGAATCTATTATAATCATTTGATAGATCCTGAACAAAACCCTTTGACAGAAAATGATTGTATGGGAAAAGAAGAGTTGAGGGTACTATTAAAGAATAAAAAACGAATTAGATTACAAGATGGACTCATGATTAGAGAGTCCATAACAGGACAGATACAGTGGGTGGTACCCCTTTCATTCAGAGGGCTGATGCTACACCATGCACATGATGCCATAACTGCAGGCCACAGAGGTTCACAAAAAACATTGGAAATACTGAAAGATTATGCTTACTGGCCACATATGTCCCAAGATGTGGAATTATATACTAGAGGATGTCTAGTATGCGCCCAATTTAAACCTGCTTCACCAATGCATAGAGCACCATTGATGAAAACAGGCCTAAGTCTCCCATGGTCAGATTTGCAAATAGACTATGTAGACCCTTTAAAAAGGTCGAGCAGAGGACACTGTTACATTTTAAGTGTGATATGTTTGATGTCGAATTGGATTGAATGTATTCCTGCACCAGATTGTAGTGCGCAAACAGCAGCCACATTGCTGGTGAACCATGTGTTCTCAAGGTTTGGGTTGCCACAAAGAATTGAGTCAGACAGAGGAAGTCATTTCACAAGTACCCTAATGAATAACGTATGGCAAATACTGGGTGTGAAAAAGAAACTACATATCGCATATCGGGCAGCCTCTTCAGGTGGAGTTGAACGGAGCAATAGGTCTGTTGTGGATATTTTAAAGAAATTCGTGGCAGAAGCAGGTTCCAGCTGGGATTTACGTTTACCGTTGGTTTTGATGGCAATCAGATCAACTCCTGCCAAAGCAACAGGTGTTAGCCCCCATGAGGTCTTGACGGGTAGGAAAATGGTGTTACCACAACACCTACTATACAGATCACATGAGCAGACACGTGTGAGTGCATCCACAGTTCATGAGTACATTGATGAACTGAGGAAGCATTTGCAACATGCATTTGCTTTTGTGCAGAGAAATCTGGAAAGGGCTGCTGACAGTGCTACTATGATAAAAGAACATCAGTGAGAGAATACAGTGTTGGGGATCAGGTGTACATGTTTCATTTTGGAAAAAGTAAACAGAAACATTCTAAATTTCTAGCAGCCTGGCAGGGGCCATTTCAAATTATAGATAAGACCTCTCCTGTAGTGTATAAAATTTTGAAGAATGAAGGTGAAACAGCGATAGAGCAGTTTGTCCATGTAAATCAGATCAAGCCATGCCATCCCAGACACGAGATCAGGCGGCTTGAGCATGTAGAAACAGAAAGCCCTGGGGCTGCTGCCCACTGATGCACACAATACAACAGAAAGTCCCTTGAACACAAAAAGATAAGATAAATGGGTACAGTCAGGAGGCAGTGACAGAGAAGTTAAAAAGTTGATTATTATAATGGCACATAAACACTGTAATATATGTAAATAAATAAATAATATAAAAAGTAAAAAAAATATATATATAATGGAAGCTCATGGTCGGTGTGCAGAATGAAAATGCATTGAATTTAAAATGTTGATTCATGTATGCTTATTCTCTTTTTAACCTGTGTTTAATTACAGAAAAAAAATGTTTTATTTTTGGCAAAAGGGTGGTTAGTATTGTGCTATATACTTACAGGCCGATTCATGGAATTAATGTGCGCCGGAAAAACAGCGCACGTGTGCGAAAACGTGCGATTCGCAGTGAAATAGCGAAAATCGCAGTGCAAGTGCGATTATCGCACAGAAAACATCGCACATCAATTCATGGAAGTCCGTGCACACGCAAAATGTGGGATGTGCGCTGAAAAAGTGCGCGGCGCACGCTGGCGCACGCTGGCGCACAGGTCATCGAACGCCGTGTGATAAGGCCACAGCGAATTCGCACATAGCGCGGCGCACATAACAAAAGTAGGCGTAACACAGGGCGTCACACGCAGAATGGGGAACAACTCGTGAAAATGTGGGCGTCACGGGGGAAGTACAGGAGGCAAGTGCGCAGAACGCCCACACGCTCGCCTACAACACGTATTCATGGAATCGAATAGGGAGAAACAGCGCACGGCCAAAGACGCGCACAGGCCCATACATGTCCGCCACACGAAAGCAGGCGGTAGCGTCCCTGTGCAGGAAAAAAATGTGTCCCAAAGTTCTACACGCGCGAGAAGGCCCACACGCGATCGGGCCTGGGGGAGCTTGTGCGTGTATCTCAGAGGTGCACGAGAAGTTTCACACGCGATCAGGCCTGGGGGAGCGTGTGCGTGTATTCCAGAGGTGCGCGAGAAGTTTCTCACACGCGATTGGCCTGGGCACGTGTATTTGAGGGGTGCGTGAGAAGTTCCACACGCGATTGGCCTGGGCACGTGTATTTCAGGTGTGCGCGAGAAGTTCCACACGCGATTGGCCTGGGCGCATGTATTTCAGGGGTGTGCGAGAAGTTCCACACGCGATTGGCCTGGGCGCGTGTATTTCAGGGGTGCGCAAGAAGTTCCACACGCGATTGGCCTGGGCGCGTGTATTTCAGAGGTGTGCGAGAAGCTCCACACATGATTGGCCTGTGCGTGTGTATTGCAGAGGTGCGCGAGAAGTTCCACACGCGATTGGCCTGGGCGCGTGTATTTCAGCGGTGCGCGAGAAGTTTCCCACGCGATTGGCCTGGGCGCGTGTATTTCAGAGGTGCGCGAGAAGTTTCACACGCGATTGGCCTGGGCGCGTGTATTTCAGAGTGCGCAAGAAGTTTCACACGCGATTGGCCTGGGCGCATGTATTTCAGGGGCTTCCGGGTGTTTTCACACGCGATCGGGCCTGGGGGAGCGGGATACATGTATTTCAGGGGCTCGCGGGTGGGCTCGCGGGTGTTTTATACATGCGATCGGCCCTGGGGGAGCGGGGTACATGTATTTCAGGGGCTTGCGGGTGGTTTTACACGTGATCGGGCCTGGGGGAGCGGGGTACGTGTATTTCAGGGGCTCCCGGGTGGTTTTACACGCGATCGGGCCTGGGGGAGAGGGGTACGTGTATTTCAGGGGCTCGCGGGTGATTTTACATGCGATCGGGCCTGGGGGAGCAGGGTACCACCCACCGTCTGCCTTGCGTGTAGAAGAACGCGTAGCCAACACCCACCCGCTGTGAAGTAATAGCGTGTGAACCCCAACACCTGCAAAACACACGCACCGCACCCCATGAAAAGCAACGCCCGTGCGCGATACGTCACAGACACACATACGCGCTAAGGGCCTTTGGTCCAATGGAATCGCGTATGCGTGCTGACGCGCTTACGCGCTAAGGGCCTTTCCTCGATTCACACGCTGACGTGCAGAATGTTCACGTGCCAAATCACTCCGTATCAAGCTGGCCACGCGTAAGCACACGGAAGACCACGCTCCTGCCCAAAAGGCCGAATTACTGCCCCCAGAGCCCCGGCAGCCTCCCACGAGCCATCTGCTGCTGCCTGCCTGCCTGCTGCCACCGTGCCCTGCCATTTCGTGCCTGCACATCAGCCATCTGCAGGGGTCCAGTTGCTGTGTCCACCCCTGCTGGAACAGAACACTCCCGACTGGGATACCATCGCTCCACAGCCCAGCCCCAGGACCCAGTTGCCCACCCATGCCTGCCTCGGGGGTCGCCATGTCGGGGCAAACACCATCCGAGACCACTGGCGACCCCCAGCCAGAGGGGCAGAGGGCCACCAGCTTCAGTCAGAAGGAAGTTGGTGTCCTGGTGGAGCTTGTCCTGGGGCATTATGATACCCTCTTCAGATCACCACGAGCCAACAAGGAAGGACGGGACAGGATCTGGGACGACTTTGTGGTTGCCATCAACGCGGAGGGGGTGGCAACCCGCAACATCAAGCAAGTCAAGAAGCGCTGGGAAGACTTCAGGTCCAGGACCCTCATAAAGGCCCGGCGCCTCGAGGAGGGGGGCCGGGGCAGCATGAGTACCATCCAGCTGAGGGTCCTGGAACGCGTACGCCCAGCGCTCCATGCCCAGATCCTTGAGAGGCAGACCCGTCTGGAGTCGAGCGGTAAGTGGCCAAGCATTGCTGTGTGAGACAGGACATGTTGCAGCGTGCAGGTTGTCTGATACTTGCCTGTATGTGTGACATAGGCCATGTACGCGTGTGTGTGTGCAGGGACATCATGGTCATGCATGTGAGACCAGTAATGTGTGAAGCACACGGTTGGTGTATGTGTTTAAATGTAACATGGGGAGCCCTATGCGGAATGGACACATGAGAGCATGCCAGTCTCTGTTCCTGGACATGGGTGTGGGTGAGGGATGGGTGCTGATGCCATGTACATGTATGGTATCCATGTCTGTGTGTCTGACCTGCGTGTCTGTGACTTGTGGATGCCATGGATGCATGACACATGTCTGTGACAATGTTCAGATTCACTGATGCAGCCTAGTTATCCTTGCATCCACTGTGTCTGGGGTGTACGAGTCCAGATGGATGAAAGTACGTTGAAGTGTGTGCATGTGATAGGCATGACCCATGATGCATGTGAGTCCAAAAACAACATTGTATGCTTCAAGAGTCCCTTGGACATGTTTGCTTATGTCCATAGCATGCGCCATGCCTGTTACTGCATGTGTTTTGCCTGCACTGACCCATGTGTTGTGGAGGGACATGATGGAAGTGATCTTTGACAGTGCCACTCATCTGCTATTGCTTCCTGTCTAGGGGACCATTGTACAGTACCCTGATGCTTGTGTTCTATGTCTCCCTCTACACAGCGCAAAGTGAAGAAGAGGGCGGAGACGGCGCTGTGGAGCTAAGCAGCGGGGATGCCCCCACGGCTGCAGTGGAAGGGGTGGGTGAGCCCCCACAGGGGCTTGCAATGGCGGAAGACGGTGTGGAGCCATCCAGGTTGGTGGTTTCCACAGAGGAGGAGGAGGCCGCTACTAAGCCGCACATGGGGCCTGGTGGGGGCATCTCTGCTGGTGCAAGTGGTGCAGTCCAGGGGCAGGAGGCAGCACAGGTTGCCGTGGAGGTGCCTGTGCATGTCACTGTCCCTGACACTGTGACTGCACCACCATGCACCAGCAGGGATGCCCCATCCCAGGCCCGTCCGCAGGTAGGGGGGATGTCCATGTCATCTGACTCCCCTCCACCTGCAGACAAGGGGACCCCTCGCCGTATGGAGAAGGTCCTGATTGGTGTCGCGTTGCGCACGGCTGTCATTCGTGATGAGGTGCGTGCTTCCCGGGGGGAGCACGCATGTCATCACGAAGAGCACCGTGCCAACGTGGCCCAGTTGGGAGCGGTCATGGTCGGGGGTCTTGTACATGTGTCGGGCACTCTGGCGACCCTCTCCTCCTCTGTGGAGGCTATGAGCCAGTCGTACTCCATGCTGTCTTCCGGCCCAGATGCCACCAGGGCCCCCTGTGGACCTGCCCCGACCAATGCAGCCACCTCGGTGGGGATCCCATCCCTGCCACAGTCGGGAGTCGGAGGTCCAGCAGGGGTGGACACACCAGCAACTGGACCCCAGCAGATGGAGGATGTGACGGCATCATCGGGCAGGGCACGTGCAAGACGGCGTCGGTGGTTTCCATCAGCCTGGATGCCGTCGTGCTGGCACAGGCAGTTGCGTCGGAGGCAGCGGCAGGCTCGACGTGGGAGGCATCATGGCTCGGGGCCATCAACATCAGGGGTGCAGGCATCGGCCGGAGGGCAGGAGAACCCTGGAATGGGAGTGGCTTCCGTGTGGGAGCGGTTGAGCCAGCAGATAGGTGCGGAGCGGCAGCGGGAGGAGGAGGAACGGCTCACAATGGTCAGGGCGGAGAACTCCATGCGGAGGGCGCTGAGGTGGGCTGAGTGCCTCGAGGGTCTTCGCAGGGAGTTGGAGCTGGACACTGCATTATCCCTGCGGGACCTCGGGGCCAGGGAACATGCCCGCCTCCAAGCCATTGAACAGGAGTTCGATGATGCCCTGGCCCATGACAACAACCAGTGAGCCGTCGGACTAGCCCGCTGCCCTTGTAAATATTTATGTAGTTAGTGTTAGGTTTCCTTTGCTTTTTTATTTATTTTGGACATTTTGGACAATGGGCCACATTTTTGAATATAGTTTTATTTTATTAGGTAGTATTTTTATGTAGGTTTAATTTCTTCAGTTGGGATCATGGACCCTGGTTTGTTTATCTGTATATAGTTGACTGTTGGATTTTTTTATTTTTTGGGGGATTTACCCATGGAGCAATGGTTTTCGGTTTTGTTTTTACCTTGGATTTACTTTCTTGAACTGTGACTTTGGACACCTTTCCTTTAGATTATGATTTGTCGTTTTTTATTATTTTACGGACATGTTGCTTTTGGTTTTTGATTCCCATTGTGATTTGTTTATTTTTAATTCCATTTATGCTGTTTTGAATACATTTTTTTAATCAAACTTCAATTGGTAGTATCATCTCATTGGTATCATGCATATCATGATATGGGTTTTGAGAGTCACTGACACCCATTGGGTGTATGTGAGGGCCATGTGTTCATTTCCAGACTTGCTATTGGGGTTCTATCATGTCATTGCCATTTCTAAGTGGGTGGATGCAATACTCGAGTGGGTGTTTTGTATTTGGAGGCTGACCATAAGGGCCAGGGATCTAGATTGTGATGACATGTTGGCTGGGGGACATGTGTGGGGGCCTGCTGGCAGGTGCCCCGTAATGCTGGGGGGTGGGGGTGCAGGGGGACATGAGTGGGACATGAGTGGGGGCCTGCTGGCAGGTGCCCGCAATGCTGGGGGGTGGGGGTGCAGGGAGACATGAGTGGTGGCCTGCTGGCAGGTGCTCCGCAATGCTGGGGGGTGGGGGTGCAGGGGGACATGAGTGGGACATGAGTGGGGGCCTGCTGGCAGGTGCCCCGCAATGCTGAGGGGTGGGGGTGCAGGGGACATGAGTGGGACATGAGTGGGGGCCTGCTGGCAGGTGCTCCGCAATGCTGGGGGGTGGGGGTGCAGGGGGACATTAGTGGGACATGAGTGTGGGCCTGCTGGCAGGTGCCCCGCAATGCTGGGGGGTGGGGGTGCAGGGGACATGAGTGGGACATGAGGGGGGGCCTGCTGGCAGGTGCCACGCAATGCTGGGGGGTGGGAGTGCAGGGGGACATGACTGGGACATGAGTGGGGGCCTGCTGGCAGGTGCCCCACAATGCTGGGGGTGGGGGTGCAGGGGGACATGAGTGGGGGCCTGCTGGCAGGTGCCCCGCAATGCTGGGGGTGGGGGTGCAAGGGGACATGAGTTGGTGATCAGTAGTGCAAGGAGACATGTGCCTTTGCTGGGGGGCATGCCCATGTTGGGTGGGCTGCCTGCGGGACATGACCAGGGATGCAGGGTAGTCCCCTGTGGTGTGGGCTGCCTGCAGGGGCCGTGGAGGGTGTACAGGGGACACCTGGGAGGACCCACACTGCCAAATCACATGTAGGACTCCCCGGCACCTCTGGAATACACGCGCCCAGGCCAATCACGTGTGGAACTTCTCGCGCACCTCTGAAATACACATGCACAGGCCAATCGCGTGTGGTGCTTCTCGCGCACCTCTGAAATACACGCACACACTCCCCCAGGCCCGATCGCGTGTGGAACTTCTCGCGCACCTCTGGAATACATGCGCCCAGGCCAATCGCGTGTGAAATTTCTCACGCACCTCTGGAATACACGCGCCCCGGCCAATCGCATGTGGAACTTCTCGCGCACCTCTGAAATACACGCGCCCAGGCCAATCGCGTGTGGAACTTCTCGCGCACCTCTGAAATACACGCGCCCAGGCCAATCATGTGTGGAACTTCTCGCGCACCCCTGAAATACACGCACACGCTCCCCCAGGCCCAATCGCGTTTGGAACTTCTCGCGCACCTCTGGAATACACGCGCCCAGGCCAATCCCGTGTGGAACTTCTCGCGCACCTCTGGAATACATGCGCCCAGGCCAATCGCGTGTGAAATTTCTCACGCACCTCTGGAATACACGCGCCCCGGCCAATCGCATGTGGAACTTCTCGCGCACCTCTGAAATACACGCGCCCAGGCCAATCGCGTGTGGAACTTCTCGCGCACCTCTGAAATACACGCGCCCAGGCCAATCGCGTGTGGAACTTCTCGCGCACCCCTGAAATACACGCACACGCTCCCCCAGGCCCAATCGCGTTTGGAACTTCTCGCGCACCTCTGGAATACACGCGCCCAGGCCAATCGCGTGTGGAACTTCTTGCGCACCCCTGAAATACACGCGCACGCTCGCCCAGGCCCGATCGCGTGTGGAACTTCTTGCGCACCACTGGAATACACGCGCCCAGGCCAATCGCGTGTGGAACTTCTCGCGCACCCCTGAAATACACGCACCCAGCCCGTTCGCGTGTGTAACTTCTCGCGCACCTCTGAAATACATGCACACGCTCCCCCAGGCCAGATCGCATGTGAGACTTCTCGCGCACGCGTGTTCCCGAAACCCGTAATGCACGTTCCCCGCTTTGCGTTTGCTGTTTGCCAGTCCGGTAAACTGGTACAGGGTTGGCGCAGCCCTTTGCGATGGTTTTGCGATCTTAATGGCTTTTCCTTGCGCGAGGGCGTTCTTGGGGGCGTAACTGGCACTGCTGCAGGGTCGCTGCGCCACTCTGCGCCACGTCTGCTTTTGGAGGTGAGAATCCATGAATACGCTGTGCGCGGAAATTGATTTTATCGCCCGCGGCTGGCGCAGACATTCGCACGGGCACGCTGTGCGCCAGCCGCGTGCGACACTTTTGTGAGGGATTCCATGAATCGGCCTGTTAATCTGTTTCTTTTCTATTTTGGTTTAGAACATTAACTATTTATACCGGAGGTCACGGGAGACGATGGAATATGGAGTCCCCTGGATGAAGACCAAAAGATGCCTGCCTCCGGGTGGAGGTGAAGACAAAATAGCCGGAACGCCAAAGAAAAGATGACTTCCATAGAGAAGGATCCAAGAGTACCAAGATGAAAGAGTACCCGAATGAACCAAAAGAGGCAGACAAGAGTCCTGACATATGGAGTTCCACGTATTTATTATTTTAATTAATTGTTTTAATCTGTTATGTTAATTATTTGTTTTAGTTAGTTGTTTTATTTTATTATTTTCAATTGACTTCAAGTATACAATTGAAATACTGGACTGGACACTTCCATTGGGAATGCAAATGTAGAACATTTTATAAGAATTGATAAATTCAGTTGAATTTTGATATTATATTGATTGAACAGCGACTTTCAATTTTCATATTCACAACAAGGATGTTAATTGCATTGGATTGTTACATTTTTGAAAGAAGGAAAGGAACAAGTTGGATTTTTTCCAATTGTGGCTCGGATTAGCCAAATTAAAAAAAAGAAGGGTATATGTAGGAGTGTTTAGCATGTTTTGGGAGCACAGAGTACAGCACCACTGCACAGGATCAATGTATAGCATGTTTTGTTTTGTTTTTGAAGTGCAGCGCCACTGCATGGGCTTGGTGCATTGATATAATGTGGTACAGCAAGACATGTGTTATTGAGCATTTTTATGCAGCGCCACTGCATGGGTTTGGTGCATTGCTATGATGCAGTTGTTTCAAGCTATGTGTTGCCAGTGTAACATGGACATATAAGTAAGGGCAGGTTATTCAGGCAAAAACGATTTTTACATATAAAATGCAAATACATTTTTCACAGTTAAAAGCACACATCTGTACCTTCAAAATGCACACCCTTTCTCAACTGAAATGCCTATGTTGCAAGAGACACATTTGGTAATTAACAAAATAGTCTCACTAACAAGACTAATAATTATAACTCATTAATAAAAGAATGTGTCTTCACTGCAAAAAGAGGCAGACTCTGAAAATCAGTTTTAAACACACATTCAAGTTTTTTTTTTTCTTGGCCTTTCTGTGCTCTGTCCACAGTAACTGCAGGAAGCAAAGACTTCGAATAAGTAGGAAATCAGCTTGTTACAGTTGCAACTGTACAAGAAGAACCATTGTTAAAAGTAGGAGGATAGAACATGATTGATTCTGATTGGAGCACGTCACATCAAGCATCATGATAGAGGCTGTGACTAGTGCTTTGCTGCAGAATCTGGGGGAAGAAAGGAGAGACATCTTGACACAGCTCGAGGAAGGACGGGGTTGACAGCTGGGGATGCCTGATTCCTAAAGCAGATTCAACTTGGTTGCAGAGACTGGCTTTTCCAGTCAACAAGTCCCAGTTCGAGTGACAGCAGATGCTTGTCCTTGCTGGGTGAACCCCTCCAGAAGGCGAACAGCCAAAGAAGTTACATGCTGAATAAGCCTGGTAATTATCTCGCTGAGGTGTGGGGGCTGAGTGTGTGCGAGAATATTCAGTCAGTGTAGGAAAGGAGATGCTTGTGCTTTACTCACGTGTTTAATGTTGCAAATTGAGTTCTTGTCTCTGCCACTCTCTTTTCAGTGTATCACAGATAATGCTGTTACTGTGCTTTCATTTATTTCTGTAAAGAGTGAGATTGTGTTTAAATGCAACATTTATAATACACAAAAATATCTGAAAGCAGACGGGTGGTGTGTTTTATATTTACCAATACAGTGCTGATGATGTGGGGAGATGTTTAGACAGTGCAATTGTCATTTTCAAGGTAGCTAAACATAAGATTTGGCTGCAGCTGTGTGCACAATGTAATTCAGTATGAGCAATTATAACTAACTGTGTGTGTTGTAGTCTGCCGGAGGTCTATGAGTCGGCAGAAAGGGAGGCCCGGGACATAGTTCACTACCGTATATTAGATAGTGAAAAATACCACATGATAGCTCGCTGCCGTAGATAAGACAGAGAGAAATTTCCCATGGTGGCACACTAAAAATGAAAATGTGGTGTTCCTGAAATGCAAGCCTGAGGTCTCTCTAGTGATTACACGAAAAATCTAAACAAAAATAAGGGGTTCTGGATATTGGGGCCACAAATTAAACAAAGGAATTATGCTCACTAAAATACCACGAATCACGCATACCAACCATGCATACCAACCACGCATGTCTGTGTGCTGAAATAATGCATGTCCACTGTATTATTGTTGTACATGGCCCAATCTGAATACAAGGAGTGATTGTTGCTAAATTATTTTTCGGCGGTAAGAAAATACCGTCAGGCCCCAAATCTCCACAAGAATACCTAACAAACCCTTGGCATCTATCGCAAAGAAGAGTATATGAAGCCTGTTATGAGAAACGCTATCTACTGTGGGGGAATCAACTGAAGATGAATTGTAATTGATGATATTTCATCTTGATTTTGATTGAATCACAGGAAATGCTATGTTTAAACACTGTGCATTGCAGATTTTGCCTTGTATTTTTACATACATCTGATTTCTTATAAAGCATAGAAGAAAGAAACAATTTAGCCTCAGTCTACTTATTATGCATCCTGGTTCCTTGTGTTGGTATACATACTGATGTAAAACAAGTGGTAAGCTTATTTTACAGCAGGCCATAGTTTTCTCTATCACATGTGGTAAAATAAAAACCAAACAGGTCACTGTGACTTGGCTCAGATCTCAGGAGCTGACTACATAGATGACAGCATCCAGATGACATGGTAAGTGTGTTCTGGTTTACTGCCAAAAGGGCATAGCATGGTATTGTATATAAAATACCACATGATGATGATACTGTGGGTTAGGGCACACCAGGCCCGGTCTTGGCTTACTGTTTATGGTCCTGGTATAAGGAAATAAGGCAATTGTGTATTTAGGGCTCACCAGTATACCACAAAATACCCCAACAAGCTCACCAAAAATACTGCAAAATACATCTAAGCGATTTATGGTGTGTTGATCGGGAAGTGGTAAAATAATTACTGGGCATGGCTGTGCATAATACAGCATAACCATATTGGGCTACCCATTCTCTGATCTAAAGTGGGGGACATTGTAGAAATTATGCTGAGAACACATTTGGCCTCATTACAAGTTAGCCAGTCCAGATTTAATGGTGCCGGTAAACTGTACCGGCACCGTTTTCTGGACAGGCTAACTCTGAGTTCTGTGGCCATGTGGTGTTACATCCACCAGGTCTGACCTGGCAGGTGTAACGCCACCGGCTGCAGATGGATGCGGTAACACCGGCACCATTACTGCATGGTGCCAGTGTTTCCGCGGCCCCCATTCCGTATTGGACTCCACAGGAATGGGGAGTAACGGAATGCTGGTGCCAGAATTACCGGACCACCAGTAATTCTGGCAAGTCTGGTGCTGGTAAATCCCCATGAGTCCGGCGGCAGCCTGCCAGTTTTACTGGCACGGCTACCGCTGGACTCGTAATGAGGGCCATTGTGTTTTCTTTTTTGCTTTGATTGGCACTAAACCACCATGTCCGAGATAGAAGCTAGATTTTCTGAACTATCAGATTATCTCGAAACAAAACTCTCTGCTTTTGGCATGTGGTCATCTGAAAATCCGATAACATGGAAACACAGGATTAGTAGTGAAGTTGAAAAAGAGGCCCCTGAAAAGTTTTATGACGAAGGAAGCATTGTGCAAATGTGTCTTATTCGACTGTTCCAGGCCTCAGAATGCAAAGAGGAAAAAGTCTGTATCATTAGGATTGGTGCCAAGTTGTGGTTTATAAACCTGCAAGGAAAAGATACTGAGGTCTTTAGTAAGTTGCAGTATAGTTTAAATGCAGAATGTGAATATGTGGAACAAATGAAGTCAGAGTTAAAACATAGAGACCGGACACAGGACTTCAAGCCAAATGTAGCGACCTTCATGCACGGTTGGCTCAGAGAAATAAACACTTTGCTGAAAGTGAGCAAGATTTGATTAATTTAAAAATTGTGTTAGACAATGTATGACAGGATAGAAATGTCGCAATCTCAGAAATTCAGACAATTATAAAGGACAATAGTGAAATAGATAAGGAATTCCGTGCCATGGAAAATGAAATATTTAAATTATTTGATGAGAATGAAGGAATAACTAAAGCAGTTGATAATTTCGAAGCACAAATCAATGAATTGCAAGGAATATTTACTAAAGCTAAGATTGAGAATTTTACTATTTACAGCACAGCGCAGCAACCGAGGGGTAATAACAATATGTTTAGGAGAGCAGCGATGGGTGAGGTTGAGAGCCAGGGGAATGGGCGGGGCCTGGGTGCTGGTTTCAGATCAGGGGCGAGGGGGGCACACCACGACCTATGCAAGCTATGTGTAGCGGGCGAGGGTCGTCACCTGGAAAACTGCAGCAGCTTATCTAAATACTCTTAATATAGCGTCCCTATTGCCATTTACCTGTCCTCTTGGCACTTTGGACCCTTTGAGAACAAACAAAAAAAGGATGGGGATGGGGATGTGGATGGGTTAGTGAGAGCAGACCAAATGTTTTTTTTTTTTTTAATAACTTTATTTTTAACTTTTTACTGTATCAAATAAGCAGTGCTCCAACAGGGAGCCGTCTAATGCAATCCCCAACAACAATCCTGCCGCCCCACCGCCCCCCATCCCCGTGTCCACCGTGACTTTGAATGCCGCTGTCCTTTGTCTGAGTCAAATGGAAAGTTTTCCACGTTGCCCCTGTGCACCTCCATCCCATGGTCTCTCGCTCTGGGGGCTCGGATTGTCCGAGTCTGAAGCTTCAGCATTGTTCATCAGGTAAGTGATGTATGGCCCCCAGATGTCGGGAGGGCGCGCATGTAAGGGCAGGGTTCGGATAAATTCGGTGTCCATATCTTGGCAGTATGTTATATCCTTTTCCCAATCAGCTATCTTGGGGAGTGGGCCGCGACCCCACGACATAGCAATTCTTCTACGTGCCAGCACCATGAGGAGCGCTGCTAGCTTGCGTGACGCTGGCTGTAGATATTTAGTGAGGCCGAGAAGCGGACCCAGCGGCAAGGGGGTCATCTGTTCGCCTATAATGTCGGATGTTATTTGTATAACGGAAGTCCAGAAGCGCTGGATACCAGGACAGCCCCATGCCAGATTAAGAAAATCAGCGTTGGCAAATGCGCATCTCTCGCACTGGGCTGACGCTTCTGGGTGGTGTCTATGTTTCCTGACTGGAGTGTAATATGTTTGGTGCACACAGTTAAAGTGTATTAGCTTAAATCGGGAATTTAACGCTATCTTTTGAGTCTGGCGAAGAATGTAGGCCCAGTCTTCCTCACTAATCGGTCCCTGTAACGCTGACTCCCACCTTCGTTGCACCTCGGGTTGAAGTTTCCGAGTGTCCCCCACCAAGGATCGGTATAGAGTTGACACCAGTCTACCTTCACCTTGCGCCAAAATGGTGTTGTGTAACAGATCCCAGGTGGGGGGTTGCTTAGGGAATGTGGGGAACAGCCTCTGAAGGGTGTGGCGAAGTCTGAAATAGTGAAAGACATCCAGGGATGTGCTCCCTCCTCGGTCTTTTGCCATTTGGGGGGTCAGAAAGGTGCCCCCTGGGAAGAGGTCTCCCAGCGATTTAATCCCTATTTTATCTATCCATAACAGGAATACTCTTTCGTTCGTGAGGGAGATGCCGGGGATAAATTTTATCGGCAGTAGGGGGGAAAATCGTATAGCCACTCCGTATTCGCCAGCAATCTTCTTCCATATCGCATATGTGGATAGGACTGTATTCAGCGTTTTATGCGGCACGGGAATGTGGCTTATTATGACTGCAGCTATCAGGTCGGGGGAAGCCAGGGCTCTTTCCACTTGCACATGTGGTCTGATATAGTGGGTTGAGTACCAGTGGCTTAGGAATTGGGCCTGTGCCGCCCAGTAGTATTTTTCTATATCGGGGTGAGCCAGGCCTCCTTTTGATATTGGTAGAGTAAGTGTGTTGTATGCTACCCGTGCTGGTTTCCCCACCCATAATAATTCAAGGATCGCGCTCTTGATTTTTGATAGAAAGGATTTGGGGAGAAGTAGCGGGATATTTGTGAAGAGATATAGAAGTTTGGGGAGAATAACCATTTTTGTCAGTGAGGTCCTGCCCCACAACGTTAGTGGTAGAGATTTCCATCTCTGAATGCGTTCTTGTAATGACTGTAGTGTAACTACATAATTGTCTCTAAATATCTCGTGGTGGCATCGTGACATCTTGATCCCCAGATAGCGCTCCTTCGAGTTTTCCCATTTGAACCCGTGGTCATCTGCAAACTCCGAAGTGCAAGGGGTCAAAGGGAACACTATCGATTTGGAATGATTGGTTTTGAGGCCTGACATTAACCCGAATTTTGTTATCTCCCGCATTACGGGGATGAGATTGGTTTGGGGATCACTGACGAACAGCATGACATCCTCAGCGTATAGGGAGACAATTAGCCTGTGAGGACCCAGCTTTATCCCTCGACCCAAATGCTCGGCCCGCAGCCTTGAGACCAGGGGTTCCATCACCAGGGCAAAGATAAGGGCCGAAAGTGGGCAACCCTGTCTCGTTCCGCGTTCCAATGTGATCCCTGTGGATTTGGTGTTCCCTAGTGTAATGTATGAGCGTGGTTTGTTATATAACAAAGCTACTAGCTTCAGGAAGAAGTTACCCAGACCCATCTGCCTCAGTGTTGCGAACATGAAGGGCCACTCGACTGAGTCAAACGCCTTCTCGGCATCTAATAATACTGCTATTGCCTGCTTCGCCGGGTCCAGGGCCTCAATGACGCCAAATAGTCTCCTGATGCCGTATGTTGTACTCCGCCCCGGGATGAACCCGGCCTGGTCACCCAGCTCCAGTGCCGGCATCAAGGGGAGCAGTCTGGTCGCCAGAATTTTAGCTAGGATTTTGTTGTCTAAGTTGATCAGTGAGATCGGCCTGTACGAAGCACAGTTCTCTGTAGGTTTTCCAGCTTTGTGCAACATCATTACGTTAGCTCCGCGCATCGTGGGAGGGAGTGTCCCCCGTTCCACCGCCTCCTCGTAGACTTGCAGAAGGAGGGGGGCCACCACCTCCACGTGCGCTTTGTAGAACTCGCCATTGAGTCCATCGGGACCGGGGGCTTTGGTGTTAGGCAAGGATTTGATTGCTGTCTGAATTTCTTCAAGCGATATGGGCGCGTTCAAGGGTTCGCGCAGGTCCTGGCTCACCCAGTACAGTTCCGTGTCATTGAGGTACTCTCGTATCTCTACGGGATCTGATGCTCCTTTTGAACTGTACAGGTTTTGATAGAATTCTCGGAAAACATTGGAGATCTCCTCCTCTGTGTAAACCCTCTGGCCTTGCGCATCCGCGATATATTCAATGCGGGGTGGGACTTTGTCTATAGTTAGTAGCCTGGCCAGCAGTGCACCTGGTTTTTGCCCCTCTCCGTATTGTCTGATCTGATGCCTGTGGCCCAGGAACTTCAGTTCGCGGTCCGCTGTCTCCCTGAACCCCAAGAGTTCTTTTTTGAGCTCGGCTTGGGTGCGTGGGTCTGGAGTATTGGAGAGGTTTTGTTCTAGTTCCTTCAAACGACGCTCCTTGTCGGATAATTCGCCTCGGATCGATTTCAACAAGCCATTTTCTTTAGTCAGGCAAATTCCTCGTACGTAGCACTTGAGTGTTTCCCAGATGGTGCATACGGAGTCGACTGAGTCTTGGTTGATCTCCAGGAAAGAGACTATCTCATGACGCAGTTCTGCAGCAAATACGGCGTCTGTGAGTGAACCGGGCTTGAATCTCCAGTTGAGGCCAGGCACTGTTACGCCCGCCAGGGTGACCTCCAGTACAACCATTGAATGATCGGAGTAGGACCTTGGCAGGATATGGCACGCACCCCATCTGAAAGGGCTACAGGAGGATGCCAGGATATAATCGATTCTGGAACTGGTGTTGTGTACCGCTGATCGGAAGATGTAGTCCCTGCTGTCCTGGTTGTGTCTTCTCCACATATCAGATAGATTGAAGGCCTGAGAGATCTCTCGAACCTGAATACTGGCCTTGGATGGGTTTCCCGATGTGTTATGGGACCTGTCGAGCCTGGGGTCAAGTGTGGTATTGAGGTCTGCACCCCACACCACAGTCGTCGCGTTGGTCGCGTCCAGATGGGACATTACCCAGTTGAAATTATCAGGTCCATCTGTGTTCGGTGCGTATGAGTTCACCACCACCACCTCTTTCCCTGCGATTATCCCCTTCACCATTAGGGCTCTCCCCTCATTGTCTTTTTTTAACTCAATACAGCTGAAATTAGTTCTTCTGTCGATCAGGATCGCCACACCCCTGGCTAATGAGGAGTAGGATGAGAAGTACCGATGACATCCCCATGACCTGGCCCAATGTTGTTCTGACGTGGGCAGCTGGTGAGACTCCTGGAGTATCGCTATGTTGATTTTATGTCTCTGAAGATATTGAAGAATTCTCCTCATTTTCATAGGCTGGTTGCCACCACAAATGTTCCAGGTGGCGATTTTCAACCTTGCCGCTGCCATCTAGAGGGGTCAAGACGTTCATGTCGAGACGAGGCTCGCGGGATTGGCTGGAGTCGCTTTCCATAGAGGAGCAAGGAGGACGTGGCGATTGTTAGATGCATAGTTCTTCGTGTGACTGTCGCGGAACTGGGGTATGCGGGTTGTGGCGGTTTTGCTAAACTAACTTCTCTCCCCTGCACGGGCAACCCCCAACAAGCCCGTGATAAACAAACCCATTTTAACAGTACAACAAGCATTGCTGTGCTCGGGGCACAGGTGGCCCTCCAAGAGGGGGCTGGCTCCCTTCTTCGGATGCAATGATGAACTGTGGTGGTCGTTTCTAGTCAACCTCGAAGTCTCGTGCAGCCATTTTGGGTGTCCTATAGGCAAATTTTACGGCGGGTTTCTTCTTGGTCTGTCGCCCCTTTGCGGTTTTCCGTTGACAGTAGCTGGTCTACAGCCCGAGCGATCCAGATAGTCGCTTGTCTCCTCTGGGGTGTTAAAGAACTGGGTCCTGCCCTCGTGTTGAATGCGGAGTTTGGCTGGGAAGAGCATGGAATATTGTATCTGGTTCTCTTGCAGTCTGCGCTTTACTGCCATAAACGATCTTCTCTGTACTTGGACCGCTTGGGAGAAGTCTGGGAAAAACTGGATCTTGTCGCCGTCGTACTGGAGATCCCCTTTTTCCCTAGCCGCCCGTAGGATGGCATCTCGATCCTTATAGTTAAGCAATCTCGCTATGATTGGGCGGGGATTAGCCCCGGGGATTGGTCTGGTGTTGGGGACTCGATGAGCTCTCTCCACGACAAACAGTTTGGACAGGATTTCTGTACCAAAGAGGTCCATACATAACTTCTCAACGTGGTCTTCCATTTTCACGGTAAGTTGTTGTTCCCTGGCTCCCACGATCCTGATGTTGTTGCGCCGAGAACGGCCCTCCAAATCTTCGTTTTTGGCGCTTACTGCTTTCATTGCACTTCTAGGGAGGCCACTCTGGACGTTAGAGCCGCTGCACCGTCGTCGAGGTCAGACACTCTCTGCTCGACTGTGTCCAGTCTGGCGGCGTGTTTGTCCAGCCGGTGCTGGAGTAGGTCGACCTTGGAGGAGAGTGCGTCGAGTTTGCTTCCAAGACCTCCGATCCCGGCCTTAAGTTCAAGGAGGATTTTCCTGATGTCGAACCCGTGGGCCTCCTCTTCATCCTGGGCTGCGGCCTGGACGGGAGACTGCGCTCCGCCATTCGAGATGGTTGCTTTGGTCGCGGAGCTGCCCTCGAAGTTCAGCTTTTTTTGAGATCTGTCAGTTTTCCTCGAAGTCGCCATTGGTGCTCGTGTTGCAGGGGCCAGGGGGCACCGGGAGGTGGCCCAGGGGTCTCGGGGCGCCCGGCTTGTCGTTTTCTAGCAGTGTGACTTTCTGGAGGTCTTGCCGCTGGGCCGGTTTGGACCGTGCTGTTACACGCCTCCCCCAGCGGGGGGGAGCCGGGGATCCACCCGGGGCGCGCGAGCGAGGGCGCGAGGGCGCACAGGGCGCGCGTACCTGATCCTCGGCAGCGTCCGGAGAGCCCCTCGGCGTCCGTCCGTGGTGGCTCCTCCAGGATTTTCCTTCGTTTTCGCCAGCTCCGAACGGCACCCCCGAGTCCCAGGCCTGCTCCGCCGCCGGCCCCTCCGCGCCCGTCCGCACGGGGAAGGGGGGGGGCTCTTCACCGTCGAGGAGACGGGACTCAGCGTTCGAGGGTCGACGGATGAATACCCCGTTCTGCTCGGATTCGCCTCGGCTACAATCTGGAGGCGGCTGCAGACAATTTGCGCACCACAGAAGCTTCGATTGGTCAGGATTTTAGGGGAGCTCCGCGGAGCTCACAGGGAGGCCGCCATCTTGGACGGCTCTCTAGCGCCCTCTCTGAGCAGACCAAATGTTTGCGATTTGATTGGCTGAGCGGTATCATAACAAAACATCCAATCACATTACTGCAATTCCCAGAACATGTTTTTTTTTTACTCGCATTTTTGCGAAAATATAGATTTTGAGGGGGGCGGGTGTGGATTGGGATCGCCATTAAGGAGGGGAGGGTTTGGATGGGGCTGCAGGGGTCTTCCCCCCACCCCCACATACATTTGCGGTGAAGTGAAGTAAGGAAAAAAACAATGTTCTGGGACTCGCAGTGATATTTTTGATGCTTTGAGGTAAGGCAGGCAGGGAGTTGCCACTGCCGGCTCATGACTGCGCATCGTGTGTTCAAGTTTTCGCTGAGTGATGGCGAGAGCCAGGTGCCTGCATGCGAGTTAGTACAGGTGGTCTTTTGAGCTGTTAGGAGTTGGGGTATTTATTGGGGGTGGAGGGGTGCAGCTGGGGAGCGAGTGCTTGGTTTGTGTGATGCATGTTGCATGGAGAGTGGCTGGCAGGTGATGCCAGTTGTGTAGAGTTGCATGTGTGTCGGTTAGACAAACAAGTTGAGAAGTACAGGTCAGCCACTGAATAAAGTTGTTTAACTTTCATGATAAGGCATAGGTCACCGAAAGGTCACCAGGCAACACTTTTGGGCCAATAGTCCTTTCCAGACAAAACAGCAACACATCATAGTATAGCATGACATAGCAGATAACAGTGCTGCATCTCCTACTCACAGCCTCTTGGCACTGACAGCTGACAGGTGGTCATGTGTCGGTAGTGGGTCTTCATACAGGGCAGGACCAGTTAAGGGGGTGTATTGTGAGGGCTCAGAAAAGTGAGGCAGACAACTTTTGCATGATTGCTCAAATTGCGCCATTTTATTAAGTTTTAAAATTTGAACAAACACCTCACTTGCTCTGCCCTGACGAGGACTGCCCTGCCAATCCAAAACTAACAAGTGATACCTGGTCATCACACTTACCCAAAATATACAAAGATAACATATGGCAGTTCACAACTACATCAGCAAGTGTATTTCTAATATCTTCACAGGCTCTCTTGGGAACCTTGGTGGGACCCCCTTCCCCAGGTTTCAAGTTAGTTTTAGTCCCAATGTTCAAAGAAAAAATAAATAAATAAGAAATCCGGGTTCACAAAGTTTCAGGTCAGTCCTTGGCTCCTTCACTGTGTCAAAAGAAAATTCTGTAAACCAACGTTCAGCCAATAGAAACGTTTCTCCTCCTCCTTGCACAATGATTTCCCACTGTGGTAAATAGCATCAGGTATGCTGCACGTCATGATGCTTTCCACCATTTATAAAAGGTTAAGGAAGAAGCACAGTTCCCGGTCAGATTTAATGAAACACAATTTCCGGCAAGGTAAAAGAACCACAGCTTTTGGCAGCACTTCTTAAGCTTCTTTATAAATAGTAGATATAAGTCACTGTTTAGATCTTCACAGCACTTCTGCTTTTACCCGACTAACTCTCATATCAGCTTAACTTCTGTACAATTCACCAAATGAGTCTACACGCCTGCTCCACAGTGTTCCACATTCATCTGTGCCTCTGATGTTTTGAATCTACTGACAACACAACTTCAGCAATTTCTATCTTTGTGACTCTGAGAAACCTTTCAGAAAAGACAAAGTTCACTTTAGTGCACCTCAGCACCTCCAATCAAGCAAAGCACTCTTCAGACCATACACTTTCCAGAAGGGCAGCCTCCTTGCCACTCACGTCTTTCTGCAACAACAACCAAAATGCCCTGAAAGATGTTTTCTACATTTCCACTTCTTGGCTTTGGACATGTGAGGTATAACAACTTTCAGGGAACAGGCTCAGTCAACAAGCTTCCCTTTTCCCAACCTTGCATTGGTCTCTTTGCTTCCTGCCAACCAGAGTAGTTTAAACATAGAACTTGTTATCGGTCTCTTTTGGCAATGCTTGCACCCCTTTGATTTGGGCAATGTTTGTATCCTTTTTGGCCTACGACAGTGCTTGCACCGCTCTTTGGCTTGGGAAAGGTTTGATTCACTCTTGGCTGGAGCAACACTTGTTTAACTCTTGGCTTGGGCAATGCTTGCTCTCCATAACTCCTAAAAGTTAACATTCAGTCACTTAACTTCAGTGTTAACTTGGTTCTTCAACTGCTTTATAAATAATTGATTCTAAGGTTCACCTTCACCTTACAATCACTTCTAGGTATACAAGATCCATCTGATCGGTTTTCAAAAGGTATGAATATTAATTAACTGCTACAACAGGAAAAAGCAGGTGCATCCTTTAGGATTACATTCCTCAAGCTTATACAGTCACATTTTTATTTGCTTTTTTCGGCTTTCTATGGCTTACCACTCACAAATTCTGAATGACATCCAGGCATGTGCATCTCAGTCGCCTCATGGACATGACCACCAGGTGCTGGCTGCTTTGCATTCATGCTCTTCACATCCTGCAACACAGACTTTATTTAATTTGAGAGAGGAGGCAAGGCATGACCAGTATGTTGGTAGCCATGGTCTGTCCTAACTGGCCTTTAATTCCCTGATTTCCAGATGGGTCCTTTGTTGTGTTCCAAGCTCTTGTTTGTTGTGTCCTTAGACAGTGTGGCCCTTCCGTGGAACTCACTCTCTATCTCCCACTTAATGCATGCACCACCACTACTGACTCAATCCCCATGTGTAAGGGCACATGTCAATGAAACTATATTTCACTTCAAGGGTTGTTCACACACTGCGCATTTATTAATGTATGGCAGCTTTTGATTTTCGCTACGGGGCAAAGACTCTCACACTGGGTGATGTGAGCAAGCTGTACCCATCCAGGGGAGACCATGTTCAGCCATGTAGACAGTTTGCTATACTGGGACTCTGTACAACCTGCCAGTGTTATGTTAATATGGTTTTTCCCTTGCAGAAAACAAAACTGGATTTGAGAAGGTTGGCACCATCAATCAATCAGAATAGTAGTCACTGGACCGAAGAAGCCGAACAGTAGCCACCTGAATTCACCAAAGGTACGTTTACACAGCCGTGTTCATTTGACCAAGCACTTGCTGTTGTGTTGTGATATCTTCGCTGTTATCTACATTACTGCATGGCAGCTCTTCTCTAGCCATAAAAGACAGCAGCCAAATAGCGAACATTAGTGGTGTCACGTGTCATCACTACGTGACATTATGTAGGTAGCTGAGGTCTTTTTAATTCATTGTATTTAATTATTTATAGAAATCACAGGGAAAGCAATACACTTTTGGTACAAAAACACCTGTAAAAATTAAGAGCGCAGGGCATAGGTCCTTGACAATGGGGTGAGAGAATGTGACTTGAAGACCACATGTTGCAGGGGAAGGTCCTGAGACTGAATCATAAGGACACAGTTAATGTCATGCTTCTGCTAAGTGTAAGTAGTCTCCTCTTGTAATTGTTCCAATAGGCTTCTCTGACATCGAGCAATGCCCCGCAAAAGCAAGACCGCTGAGGATTACGCCCGGGAACACAAAGGTTTTACAGTAGAAGAAAACAACGGAAAGCAATTGTTAATTTGCAAGGCTTGCAGAGTAACAATTGTATTAGTCAAAGGAAAGACTTCAAGCCGAATCGCTGAGCACGTTTCTTCAAAGACCCACTTAAGGTTGAAAGATTTGCCAAAATTTGAGAGTGGTCTGTGCCAAATGTCCCTTACAGAGACACTGACGCGTTTTAAAAGAAAACAAGATGAGGAAAAAGATGTGGCACATGAATTTGTGCGTGCTTTAGTGCAGGCAGGAACCAGCTTGCACCAGGCAGATGGCCCGATTGGTAATCTTTTCCGCAGATGGGCCCCAGCAGCCACAACATTACCCCGATCCACTCAAATGTATGAGAAATATCTACCGGAGGTTTTTATGACAGACATTGGCCACATCAGAGAGTTAGTCCAAGGCGACGTAAACATTTCAATCACTGTCGATGAAACGCCCGAGATGCATGGTGATCCAGCAGTGGCAGTCCTCTTCACATTTTGTGACCCAAAAAGTGGATGGGCGCGCCGTACTATCATGGCAGATTTAGAGGTGGTTGAAACTTGCAATGCAGTTTCAGTAGCGGAATTACTCCAGAAAGTCCTCAGCAAGTTTGGGAAAGACTGGAGAGATGTAGTGTGCGTTTGTAGTGATTTGGCAAGTTATATGAAAAAGTTATGTGATGATCTGTCCAAGGGCAATGCCGATTTCAAGGCATTCCCCATGCGAGACCCCTGCCACTTACTTGATGGAGTTTTAAAAGCAGCCTTAAAGTCCTCAGATTTGGTTAGGGGTGTAGTTGACTTTGTGGTCCATTCTAGTGCTCTATTTAGATATGCACGTGAACTGAAATGCAAATACCTATCATTTTGCACTTTGTATGGCATGAAAGAAAAGGTTATCCCAACGGTCTCCTTTAGTCGGTGGTTCTCTGTATTAGAGGCATTGAACGCCATACTATTGATGTGGCGACCTTTTGCCGATTTCCTCCTTAGTGATGATGCCTCAGGCAAGAAATGTGAGGATCTGAGGGCGCACATTGATACTGAGGTGAATAAAGGTACAGTCTACTGTGTTCTCCGATTTTTGCAAGAGAACGTGACCGCTGTCGTTGATATAATGTAGAGGCTGGAATCTGAAAACACATTTGTTTACCAAGTGTACAATGTCATTGGTGTGGAGGTCAAACTCTTATTTGAAAGAAAGTTGGGTGAAACTTTCAGTGACTTTGGTCCAGTAACATGTGCACTTTTGGAATGTCTGCCACTTGGAAAACAAAGGACTGTTGAGGAAAATGTTAGGATATTCTACGCAACAATGCATGTAAAATGGCAAGCAATGCTGTGTCGTAACATTCCATCAGCCACCATGTCATTCGAAGAGAATGAAGCCTCTTTGTGGTATGCCGTGCAAGTACTAGATCCCTTCCGCAAAAAAGAATTTAGTCAAAACTTTGAAAAATATGCATTTATTTTTAACCATTTTAAAGACACTGAGACTGTGTGCAGCCATTTTAACGCCTATTTGGCAGAGCCTGTGCCTGGGAATCTGCAGCTTCGGGTGCATGAGTATTGGGTGGGAAAGCACCAACAGTGGCCAGATTTATCAGCTTGTGTGTTGGATATTTTGGCCCTGCCCGTGTCCAGTGCCAATGTGGAAAGGTCGTTTTCCCAAATAAAAGTCTTTATGGGAAGAAAAGAAAGGGCACGGATGGGCAAAGAGTCCTTGAAGAAATATTGTATGATTTATTACAATCATTTTGAATTGTAGGAATGCAACATATTACTTGATTAACATGAAATTGTTTAGAACATCTTGCACTGAGAAATTACCCTTCATATGCACGTAACGAAGCAATAAAAGAACATTTCTGTGTTTACACCTGAAAAAACAGTTGTCCGCGATTTTTTGAAAGGGGCAAATGGGAAAACACTGATAAACACAGATTCCCAAAGTTTTTGAAAACACTGGAAAAACACCCCCGGAAGTAAAAAAAAATAAACCCCTAAAACAGGAAACCCTAATTATGACACTTCTCAATAAATAAAACACAAACACATTTGCAAAACCATGCTTTCAGGTCCTTGCCAATGCTCCTTGCACAGATAAATCCATCCATGTTTTATTTTTGAAAAGTGTCAAAATGTACGTACATAAAACAATCATATAACTTAGGCCCCACTTGACAAAATCCATTCAGACTTTGCACAAACATTCGAGGTTGGGTCCATAATGTTTCTGAAAACCGTTGTACAGATTTGTCAAATGGCAACAAAGTTATAAGCCATCTCAACATGTTGAGACCCCCCTCTAATTTTACCCCCTCTTGACAAAAGCCAACCACACCTTGTCAAAACGTTCAGATCTGTTTCTAAAATCGTTTTGAAAACTTGTGTTCAGATCTGACAAACGGCACCAATTTTATAAGCCTTTCAAATATTCTAGGACCCCCATGTAAATTTTGCTCCCTCTTTGTGAAACAGCACCAAACTTTGCAGTAAAATTCGAGATCAGGTCTAAAATGATATTGCACAATTTCATGCTGATTCCTTGAGTGGCACCAAAGTTATAGCCATTCCAAAACTGCTTTTCATGAACCTTGTAATGCAGAAATATGCATGGATGTCCCTGAACATCTGAGATGAAAAAACACTAGTTTTCTGTCTTTTTATGCCATATCCCATCCCACCCTCATCACCGTTCACGTCCCCTGGGATTGTTTCATTAGTTTGACAAGGGCAATGTTTTATTTTTTTAATGTTTTTATCGCGATCCAATGTTGTGACCGCTTAAATAAATATGATGCACCACATGTTTTTGTACATTCAATCAGCGGGCACAGCACATATGATGTCCATGGATATCACGCTGCTCTCTAATTGGTCCAGGGAGTGTCTGCAGGGTCCGAATCAGAGATGAGTCCCCAGACCGGACCCAGATATCACTAATGCATTTTTCTACTTTTTGGCCATTTTTAAATAAAAACTTATGGATGGATTTACACAAAATTTACAAAAGAACCCTTTCACGACCAAGCTGCTGGTCCTGCCACAAATTTGGTGAAAATCTGTCAAGCGGTTTGGGCTGTAGGCACAAGCAAATTAATTATTCCGTTGCACCTATGATGATTTCCACAAATGTTGGGACCCTCCCAATAACTTTGACCCCCTGGGTGAAACTGCACCAAACTTCACAAAATCATTCTAATAATAATAATAATTTGGCATTTATATAGCGCTACGAACCCTCAGGTATCTGAGCACTGCTTATTATTACCCACGGTGTGTGGTGCTTATTTATCGACCTCAGAAGGATGAAAGACTGAGTTTGGCCCCACCAGGATTCAAACCTGCGTTAGCAGGCTCCGCACAGATGTCAAAGCGAGCGCTCTATTTGCTGTGCCACTTAGCCGGCTGAGGGGGACATATACATTTTTTGCAAAGTTTGGTGAGGATTCATCCAGGAGGGCAAAATTATAATCCACCCAAAAAGTGCTCTTTCTATGAGTTGAGCAACTTAAACATAACTACAGGGCTGCTGCGCAGGTCCTGTAATATACATGTATATATATAATGATATTGTACTGTATTATATTATAATGGATCTTGCTCAACAATAAAGGGGAAGAGGATTATGTTGATATTGGTGATGATGATACTGATTATGATAATGATGGGATGATGTTAGAAAGAATTAGGGAGCAAAAGAGAAAGTGAGACAGAATGAGAGAAAGGTGGATAAATGGATGGAGGGAATGAGAAAAGATTAAGTAGTACAGAAAGGGGTTCAGAGAGAAAAGGATGGTGCCCAGAGAATCAGACTAGGGTGACGGAGAATAACTATTACAAAAGAGAAGGATTGTGAAAATATGGACTGTAATGAAGGAGAAGGACTATGAAGAAGGAATGTCCATTAGGACTATTTGTTTTCAGTCTTGAAGGAAATGAATCTTGGGCCTGAGTTTGTATCTTGGATTGAACTTTTGTACCATAGGCCTTCGGCTAATATTAACACAAATGGAATCAGATCGGATGGCTTTATTCTAGAAAGAGGCACTCGTCAAGGATGCCCATTTTCCCCGCTTTTATTTATACTGGCAATTGAGCCGTTGGTCATTTCTTTGAAAAATGCCCCTGATCTGGATGGAGTGGGTTGCTGGGGTGTCACACAGAAAACGTGGTTATATGCGGACAATCTTTTGTTGGTCCTTAAAAACTTGGATGAATCTCTTCCGTGTTTGATGCGAATTTTGATGAGATTTTACACGTCCTCTGGGTACAAGGTGAACTGGCTGAAATCGGAAGTTTTGCCTCTTACTTTACGCTGTGACAAAACTTTGGTGACTGGGTTAGGTTTCAAATGGTGTGATGTGCGATTGCGATATCTAGGCGTTTGGTTAACGCCCTCGATTCTGGATGTCGTCGATGAGAATATGCGTGCAATCACTCAGGACTGCAAGATGTATCTTGATAGATGGTTGCTTCTTAATCTCTCTTTGTGGGGTAAAGTCATCGCCCTTAAGATGCATTTGTCTCCTAAGGTAAACTTCGTGACAAGTATGCTTTCTTTGAAGATTGGTAATTCGTACTGGAAGGATTTCGACCGCCTCATTGAGGTATTTTTGTGGGATAAAAAACCCCCACGACTTAGCATCTGGAAGTGACAACTTCCGGTTTGTGAGGGTGGATTAGGAGTTCCAAATTTCAGGGCTTATCACCTGCCCTTTTTTTCTCATGCTTTCATCCCCTTTTTGTGTTATGAACCTGATGAGTGGGCCCTAGCGGAATCTAATGCCTTCTGTCCTTTAGGACGGGAGGCTTTGTTGTCTACTAATACTAAAGATCGTGTTTGCAGTTCGATGGTTACGACGTCTCTGCGCTCTGCTTGGAGTGATTTGTTGTCACTTTTCGGTGTAGATGCTTTCAGGTGCTCAAAGTCTTCTTTTTGGCTGAATCCTAGGATCAGAGACAATACCAAAACAATTTTTTGGCCAGGTTGGTTTCTGGTTGGCATTAAACAAATTGGCGATTTGGTGAGGAATGACTGCTGGATGTCTGCTAATGAGTTGAGGGAGAGGTGGGATTTTTGGGATTTGATGGATTCGGCATAGAGGCGTTTGAGGAGATGTGTGGGGGCCATTGATTGGACTAATACTTTGAATTGGGATATTTTTCTGGCGACTTCTGAGGACAAGACTGGTGGCTTAGCGAGTAGGGTGTACAGGATGATTGTATCGAATTATCGTGGTAACGACACGTTACGGAATACTTGGAGTGTGAGAATTGGCTCCGAGATCACTTCTGATTGTTGGCAAAACATTTGCAGGAATGTTTCATTATGTTCTTTGAACTTGGGTGAGCGGAAAAGACAACTCAAAATAATTAACCGTGTTTATTGGTGTCCGGAGAAGTTACAACGGAGAGGGTTGGTTGATAGTGATACATGCTGGGGGGGCTGTATGAATGCCGTTGACTCGATGGAGCATATGTTGTGGAGTTGTGTGAGAGTTTCTGGATTCTGGTCGGAAGTCTGTAATGCTTGTATTCAGGTTTCTGGGGGGGATCCGAATCTGGACTTCAAGACAATGATTCTTGGAGACGACTCAGAGATTGATGATCTTTGTTCAGCCTATAAAAAATGTATTTTTAGGTGTGCAATTGTTGCGAAACTCTTGATACTTCGGGGCTGGAAAAGTAGGGTTTCTCCATCTTTGGAAGACTGGACAGACGAAATGCATAAACTTTCAAGAATTGAGAAATTGCTTTAGAAAATGAAATGCAAATTATCTCTTTATGAGAGGATTTGGAGTAAGTTTAAAGAACTCTTTTAAACACTGAGTGGTTTTTTTTTCAGCCTAAATGTTTTCTCATTATATGCATTTTTGTGACAATTTTTATATGTTTCAGATGATGTGTTTTGTATTGTAATATTTGTAAATATATAAATTAAAAAAAAAATTAAAAACAGAAAAACTCTGCTGAAGGACACACACTCTGTCAAATGACTGTGACAATGGAGGAGTAATATTTGAAGTGGATGGCTGTTGGAGGATTGTGATGATGCAGAGAGACTATGATGAAGGAGAAAGAGTGTTGTTCAGGATTTTGAAGCAGGACGGTTGTGAAGGAAATGGACTGTGTAAATGACTATGATGATGGAGGAAGACTGGTGAAGACGGACTGTAACAATGGGGGCCTTTTGATGATGGACTGTGACGAAGAAGAATGCTTGGAAAGAAGGAGCATCATTGTGAGGGAGATGTAATGAAGGTGATCGACTGAGATGAATGACTGATGAAGCACTATGACAGAGAAAAATAACTATGAAGAAGGGAATTGATAAAGAAGAAAAACTCTGATTTAGTAAACAGACTTTGTCAAGACTGTGATGAAAGAGAGGAATGTGACAAAGGTTAGGGACTGATATGAAGGAAGGGACTCTGATCAAGGAGAAAGACTATAGAGAAAGAGAAGAATTGTGATGAAACACAATGACCTTGACATGAGAAAAGAACAATGTTGAAATAGAACGATTGTGATGAAGGAGAAGGACTGTGACAGAATACTGTGATGGGGGACTTTGATTAAGTAGAAAGACAGTAATGAAGGAGAAGAACCTTCATGAGGAAGAATGACAGTGACAAACAATGAAGACTATAATGAAGGAAACATAACTATAATAAAGCAATAGGAATAAGATAAAGGGCTTTGCTGAAATAGAAGAAACTGAAGAGAAGAGATGAAAGAGAAGAACTGTGATGAAGAAGGACTGCAACAAAAAACTGTAATAAAAGGGAGGGACTGTAATGACAGCATAGATCTATCAGGAGGGAGAAGTACTATTGTGAAAGACTTATGGAAAAGGAGGGCTATGATAAAGTACTGGCCAATCAGAAGGTCTGTGACAAACAAAGACTGTGATGAAAGAGAAGGACTGAAGCAGGACAGTGTCTGTGAAAAAAGAGAAACATTGTGCCAAAGGAGAATGTGTGGCAAAAGACAAACAAGGACAGTTATGAAGGGAAATAACTGTGATGAAGTAGGACCATGAGAAAGGAGAAGGACTGTGAAGAAAGAGGAGAGTGATAAGGGAGAATGAAGGACTGTCACAAAGTAGAAGGACTGTGATGGAGGACTGAAAAAGGAGAATGACTTTGGAGGAAAGGATGTGTAAAAATGGAGTATGACAAAATAGACATAAGGTCTTGAGGAAAGATTGTAATGAAGGAATGAAGAGGGTGAAGGACTATCACAAACGGAATGTGATGAAGGAGGACTGTTTTTCAAAACTCTTCCTCATGTCTCTCTTCTCTGTAGCACTGTTTTGCCCCAAGTTGGAGCTTATATAGGCCAAAACCAAGAACAGCAAGATAGGATACATACAAGGAAGGAAAATGTTGATGAATTGTAATGTATCCTTAAACTAATCCAATAGGCAATTGACATAGGAATGCTTTCGGCAAAGTTTGCTTCGCAAAACTTTCAGATAAAACTAAAAGCTAAAAACGTTTAAACTTTCAGGACATGTGTTGTTCCTCACAGCTTTCCCTATAGTGACAAACCGATTTGTGCTCAAGTACTGAATATTTGTTATTCACAACTTTCTTGCATAGATCATGAGTTGAAATTGTTCTACTAGAATTCTGAGCGTTTATTATTTGTTGGGTTCTGCTGAGGAATACGTTTGTGTGTGTTTTTTTGTATTTTTCAGTCTTTTCCGTATAAAAACACATTGCTGTGTACCAGACTGAATTTATCAGCAGACACGCTGCCATTTTTATCTTATCAGGCACGTCAATGCCGTCGTATCTAAAACGGTCAGCACCAGTCCAAGTCATACATAGTGTTGCAGTGCTACTTTCTTTTCCCTTGTGTTGGTTGTGTATTTTTTCAGAACTTGTTAAGTTTGTTCTTGCTCATTACCCTTTGTTTCCGCACTGCTAGCATTGTAGTTATTCTGCCGTTTCCGGCCGTATTCTCTCTTGAAGGAATCTCGATTTGTTTTTTTATCATGTATCTGCCCACTACTATAGAGAAGCTGCGTAATGACATTTCGGGAGTAGTTTCAGACGAGAGGGCACTCCCAAACTGCCGTCGCTATGCTGGTATATTGGCTCACTTGTTAGCCTTGGAAGAGGGGCCTTCTTTGTGTACATGTACTCCTGAGGCTGAGGACACAGATCCATCTTTTACCTATTCAAAGACAGTTCCAGCAATTCAGTCTTCTCAGCAGGATGAGATCATTCTAGCTCCCATTACTGTAATTCCTGGAGTTGCCCAGCTATCTATAGATATGGCTTAGCACTCGCATGGCACAAATTATACCAACAAACACAAAAGGGTTGGATCCCCTAAGGTTTCTAAGGAGTTAGCTATTTCCATGAACTTACCCACCACGCTTGTGAGTTTTGACCATATCACAAATACCACGAACATAGAAAATAGGGCACCTATTACTAACCTCTTATTGCTGAAACAGGGACGCAGGACATCTTGTAACAGCAAATTGTGTCCTGTTGACTTGCGTTGTGAATCCCATGACTTGAAACTTGTCTTTGTTAATACCCGGTCCCTAGTACAACATGCCACAGAAAGAGATTACATTATTATTTCTTCAGATTTAGACATTATGACCCTCATTCCGAGTAGGGCGGTAAGGGATACCGGGCACTGTTAAGTAGACTGGTGCCGGTAATCCCTTACCGCTCTACTACAAGGTCCCTTAGCGGGTCCCTTCCTTAATGCCAGGTCTGACCTGGTGTTAAGGACGGTACCCGTTAAGGGACCGGGGTGCAAATAGCGGGCTTAGCATACGGCGGCCCGTTATTTGCGCTCCCCCCATTGCCATTGGGCTCTATGGGGGCTCAAATGGGAATGGGGAATGTTTTGGTAAATGGGGACATAGTCGGTACCGGTATGGGAGGCAGTCATGGCGCAAATAGCACCATGACTACCACCATACTCGGAATGAGGGCCTATGTGTGTAACTGAAACCTGGTTGCATGATACAGCCACTCATGCAGCCTTGCTGGCTACACCTGATGGCTACCAGATCTTTAGATCAAATCGTGTTGGGGTCAAGTGAGTGGGTGTTGCTATCATCTTTAAGGATTACTGGATAATGCATGTTACAAGCACTATCATACTGGACAGTTGTGAATGCATTTTGGTTAAGTTGAGTGTAGATCACAACACATCCATTATTTCTATAGTGCTCTATAGACCACTACAAGCAACTATTCTCTTTGAACAACTCTTGGCTTTACTGGGTGATTCATTGACATCAACCACGCAAATTATGCTGTTAGGGGATTTCAAACTTTAGGTTCATAACAAATCTAACCAAGATGCCACTACCTTAATTTTGGTGCTTACTGCAATGTGATTTACCCAGAGTGTTAATAGCCCTACTCATAAGGAGGGTCATACCACAGATTAGGTTTTAACACATAGTATCATTATTTCTTCCTTCCTTAATATCTTATGTCGTTGGTCTGACCACCGTTTGATTTCACTTGATCTGCACCTTTCAGCTATTCCTAATCGGGAAAATAACCAACCCTAGATTAGAGCGAAAGGTGAGAAATATTAGGAGGGTCCCCCCTGAAGCCTTTTCTGACCTTGTTATACCCATGTTTGCTAATTCTGCTACAATTGTTGATACAGATACTCTCGTTCTGCAGTTTCAGCATATAATATCAAGCGGTATTGACTTGTTGGCATCTGAAAGAATCAAGGTTATAAAAACTGAAACTAAAAAAGTGCTGGTTTAACGGTGAAGTGATTATACACATGAAAATAAAAAAAGTACGTGTAAAAGGAATTGGTGTAGGGATCAGTGCCCCGAAACTAAGACTGCATATAAACTTGCAGCAACAGGCAATAAGAAGGCCATCCTGTCAGCTAAACAGGAAGATTACAATACTAGAATTACAAATGCAAAATCGAGTTCCCGGGAGGTCTTTGCTATTCTCAAGGAATTGGAAGGAAGAACGATACTTTGCTATAGTTGCTTAAAAAGGGATACATGGTACAAGACCATTCAAAATGAACTTGTCAGGAAAATCGAGAAGCACCAATTAACCATCAAAAAGCATCCGATATGTTAGCAGGGCACTCATTCCAATATAATGTCTGCATGTGGTAATTCTAGCACATCCAATACCACCTCTCCCAAGTTCTACTTCCAGCAGGTCACTGAAGGTGAGGTTTTTAAAATCGAGTCAGATTTGAAACCATCCTCATGCCAGGGAGAGATTTGCCCAACAAATATAATTTAGGGCTCTCTAAATTGTCTTACCCCATGGATCACTGAAATTGTCATCTCCTCCTTTTTGACTTCTTGCATTCCTATGTGTCTAAACGAATTCTGGATAACTCCACTAGTAAGAAAGGAGTCTTTAGATCCTGAAGTTGCTTGTAATGACCACCCTTTTATCAATACCCCGACTCTTTACAAAATCTTGGATAGGGCTGCATACCTGCAACTTCAGGAGTATATTGAAAGCAATACTTTGCTTGGAAGCTGTCTGGCAGGTTTTCAAGCAATGCATGGCACAGAAACTCCTCTGCTTGACCTAACGGCTAATCTTGCAGAAATTGTTGACAACGGCCATATGGCCATATTAATGCTCCTTTCATCTTGTGGATCCCACACTGCTGTTGAACAAGCTTTTCCAGATTACAAACTTCTTGAATGCTGTCGCAGCATGGATTGGATCTTTTCTTCGCCCAAGGGTTTTGATCAGTGAATTCAAGGCTACACTGTTCCACAGCTTTGCTATGTTTAACAGGGGTCTTGCCTAGCCCCAACACTGTTCAATATCTAAACACGCCCATTGTTTGACGTACTAGACAGATCAGGGGTTATGTATTCAAATTAAGCGGACACCAGGCAGATTTTCTTTAAATTGACAGGAAATTACGATCAAGATCTGCTCATAATTATAAATCGAACTTGCCGCTGATTCAGTCCTGAATGGCCACAAGTCCCAGAGCACTAAATGATATTAGGACCGAGTTGCTTATTGTGAGATCAGACCAGCGACTGAAGAAGCTGGAGACGAAATACTGTCAATTCGAGATTGCTGATTGGATCATAACTTTGGCATCATCTGTAAAACCTCTTGGAGTATACGTAGATTCTCACTTATTAATGAAAAAGCACATAGCACATCTTTGCTGAGCTTGTGCTTATACCATCAAATTACTGAAGCATATCAGCCCATATCTTTCTGTGGAAAGAATTGTCTTTCCTTGACTGTACATTGGTCAACTCAAAACTTGAGTATTGTAACAGCTTGCTCTCAGGGACATCAAAAACCAACATCAACAACCTTCAGGTCATTTAGAATTGGGCAATAAGGGCGCTTGAGGGTTGGGCGAGATGGATCATGTCACTGAGGCTAGAAGGTCCCTTCCCTGACTGCTAATTCACCAAAGAATCTCATATAAAATACTCACGGTCACCTACAAATGTGGAGTGGGTAAGGCCCCATGTTAACTCACTGCCTGATTACATGATACCCCTACACCAAGACTTCTACGGTCTAATGATGGCAACAAGCCTCTTCAGCCACAATTCAAACTAAAACACTCTTGTGGAACTAGCTTTGATGTTTATGCACCGAGTTTAAGGTAAAAGCTTCCACTTATATTTCACATGATATCCTGGGCCTCATTACGACCCCAGCGGTAAGCCTTCAAAGTGGCTGTAACAGATTTACAGGGTAATTCATAGAATTTCGCTGAAAAGTGTCGCAAGCGGCTGGCGCAGAGTGTCCGCGTGCGATTGACTGCGCCAGGCACGTGCGCTAAAACCGATTTCCACGCACAGCGAATTCATGGATTTTAGGCTTCCAAAGCAGCCGTGGCACAGAGAATCGCAGCGACCCTGCAGCAGCGCCAGTAACGCCCCCAAGAACGCCCTCGCGCAAGGAAAAGCCATCAAAATCGCTAAATCATCGCAAAGGGCTGCGCTAACCCTGGACCAGTTCACCGGGCTGGCAAACAGCAAACGCCAAGCGGGGAAAGTGTATTGCAGGGGTGCGCGGGAAGTTCCACACGCGATTTCAGCAGGGTACGTGTATTTCAGGGGTGCGCGGGAAGTTCCACACGCGATTTCACCAGGGTACGTGTATTTCAGGGGTGCGCGGGAAGTTCCACACGCGATTTCAGAAGGGTACGTGCATTTCAGGGGTGCGCGGGAAGTTCCACATGCGAATGGGCCAGTGCGAGCAGGGTACGTGTATTCCATGGGTGCGCGGGAAGTTCCACACGCGATTTCATCAGGGTACGTGTATTTCAGGGGTGCGCGGGAAGTTCCACACGCGATTGTCCCAGTGCGAGCAGGGTACGTGTATTCATGGATTTTAGGCTTCCAAAGCAGCCGTGGCACAGAGAATCGCAGCGACCCTGCAGCAGCGCCAGTAACGCCCCCAAGAACGCCCTCGCGCAAGGAAAAGCCATCAAAATCGCTAAATCATCGCAAAGGGCTGCGCTAACCCTGGACCAGTTCACCGGGCTGGCAAACAGCAAACGCCAAGCGGGGAAAGTGTATTTCAGGGGTGCGCGGGAAGTTGCACACGCGATTTCAGCAGGGAATGTGTATTTCATGGGTTCTGGGGAGTACTACACGTGAATTGGCCATGTGGGTCCTCCCAGGTGTACGCTCCACAACCTCCACGGCCCCTGCAGGCAGCCCACACCACGGGGAACTACCCTGCACCCATGCTCATGTCCCGCAGGCAGCCCATCCACAATGGGCATGCCCCCCAGCCAACCCACATGTCACCTTGCACTACTGATCAACAATGCATGTCTCCCACCACCCCCACCCCCCAGCCACCAGGGGCACCTGCCAGCAGGCCCCCACTCATGTCCAACTCATGTTTCCCACCACCCCCACCCCCCTGCACTGTGGGGCATCCTCCAACAGGCCCCCACTCATGTCCCCCTGCACCCCCACCCCCTGCATCCAGGGTCACCCTCCACCAGGCCCCCACTCATGTCTCCCACCACCCCACCCCCCTGCCACCATGGCCACCCTCCACCAGGCCCCCACTCATGTCCCCCTGCACCCCCACCCCCCAGCATCCAGGGTCACCCTCCACCAGGCCCCCACTCATGTCTCCCACCACCCCCACCCCCCTGCCACCATGGGCAGCCTCCACCAGGCCCCCACCCATGTCTCCCACCACCCCCACCCCCCAGCCACCAGGGGCAGCCTCCACCAGGCCCCAACTCATGTCTCCCACCACCCCCACCCCCCTGCCACCATGGGCAGCCCCCACCAGGCCCCCACCCATGTCTCCCACCACCCCCACGCCCCAGCATCCAGGGTCACCCTCCACCAGGCCCCCACTCATGTCTCCCACCGCCCCCACCCCCCTGCCACCATGGGCAGCCTCCACCAGGCCCCCACTCATGTCTCCCACCACCCCCACCCCCCAGCAGTGCAGGGGCAGCCTCCACCAGGCCCCACCCATGTCTCCCACCACCCCACCCCCCAGCAGTGCAGGGGCAGCCTCCACCAGGCCCCCACTCATGTCTCCCACCACCCCACCCCCCAGCAGTGCAGGGGCACCCTCCACCAGGCCCCCACTCATGTCTCGACCACCCCCACCCCCCAGCAGTGCAGGGGCAGCCTCCACCAGGCCCCCACTCATGTCTCCCACCACCCCCATCCCCCAGCAGTGCAGGGGCAGCCTCCACCAGGCCCCCACCCAGGTCTCCCACCACCCCCACCCCCCAGCATCCAGGGTCACCCTCCACCAGGCCCCCACTCATGTCTCCCACCACCCCCACCCCCTGCCACCATGGGCAGCCTCCACCAGGCCCCCACACATGTCTCCCACCACCCCCACCCCCCTGCCACCATGGGCAGCCTCCACCAGGCCCCCACCCATGTCTCCCACCACCCCCACCCCCCAGCAGTGCAGGGGCACCCTCCACCAGGCCCCCACTCATTTCTCCCACCACCCCCACCCCCCAGCAGTGCAGGGGCAGCCTCCACCAGGCCCCCACCCATGTCTCCCACCACCCCACCCCCCAGCAGTGCAGGGGCACCCTCCACCAGGCCCCCACTCATGTCTCCCACCACCCCCACCCCCCAGCAGTGCAGGGGCACCCTCCACCAGGCCCCCACCCATGTCTCCCACCACCCCCACCCCCCTGCCACCAGGGGCAGCCTCCACCAGGCCCCCACTCATGTCTCCCACCACCCCCACCCCCCTGCCACCATGGGCAGCCTCCACCAGGCCCCCACCCATGTCTCCCACCACCCCCACCCCCCTGCCACCATGGGCAGCCTCCACCAGGCCCCCACTCATGTCTCCCACCACCCCCACCCCCCAGCAGTGCAGGGGCAGCCTCCACCAGGCCCCCACTCATGTCTCCCACCACCCCCACCCCCACCCCCCAGCAGTGCAGGGGCAGACTCCACCAGGCCCCCACCCATGTCTCCCACCACCCACACCCCCCAAAAGTGCAGGGGCAGCCTCCACCAGGCCCCCACTCATGTCTCCCACCACCCCACCCCCCAGCAGTGCAGGGGCACCCTCCACCAGGCCCCCACTCATGTCTCCCATCACCCCCACCCCCCAGCAGTGCAGGGGCACCCTCCACCAGGCCCCCACTCATGTCTCCCACCACCCCCACCCCCCAGCAGTGCAGGGGCAGCCTCCACCAGGCCACCACCCATGTCTCCCACCACCCCCGCCCCCCCCAGCATCCAGGATCACCCTCCACCAGGCCCCCACTCATGTCTCGTCTCCCACCACCCCACCCCCCAGCAGTGCAGGGGCACCCTCCACCAGGCCCCCACTCATGTCTCCCACCACCCCCACCCCCCAGCAGTGCAGGGGCAGCCTCCACCAGGCCCCCACTCATGTCTCCCACCACCCCCACCCCCCAGCAGTGCAGGGGCAGCCTCCACCAGGCCCCCACTCATGTCTCCCACCACCCCCACCCCAAAGCAGTGCAGGGGCACCCTCCACCAGGCCCCCACTCATGTCTCCCACCACCCCCACCCCCAGCAGTGCAGGGGCAGCCTCCACCAGGCCCCCACTCATGTCTCCCACCACCCCCACCCCCCAGCAGTGCAGGGGCAACCTCCACCAGGCCCCCACCCATGTCTCCCACCATCCCCACCCCCCAGCATCCAGGGTCACCCTCCACCAGGCCCCCAGTCATGTCTCCCACCACCCCCACCCCCCTGCCACCATGGGCAGCCTCCACCAGGCCCCCACTCATGTCTCCCACCACCCCCACCCCCCTGCCACCATGGGCAGCCTCCACCTGGCCCCCAACCATGTCTCCCACCACCCCCACCCCCCAGCAGTGCAGGGGCACCCTCCACCAGGCCCCCACTCATGTCTCCCACCACCCCCACCCCCCAGCAGTGTAAGGGCAGCCTCCACCAGGCCCCCACCCATGTCTCCCACCACCCCACCCCCAGCAGTGCAGGGGCACCCTCCACCAGGCCCCCACTCATGTCTCCCACCACCCCCACCCCCCAGCAGTGCAGGGGCAGCCTCCACCAGGCCCCCACCCATGTCTCCCACCACCCCCACCCCCCTGCCACCAGGGGCAGCCCCCGCCAGGCCCCCACCCATTTCTCCCACCACCCCCACCCCCCAGCAGTGCAGGGGAACCCTCCACCAGGCCCCCACTCATGTCTCCCACCACCCCCACCCCCCAGCAGTGCAGGGGCAGCCTCCACCAGGCCCCCACCCATGTCTCCCACCACCCCACTCCCCAGCAGTGCAGGGGCACCCTCCACCAGGCCCCCACTCATGTCTCCCACCACCCCCACCCCCCTGCCACCATGGGCAGCCTCCACCCGGCCCCCACCCATGTCTCCCACCACCCCCACCCCCCTGCCACCATGGGCACCCTCCACCAGGCCCCCACTCATGTCTCCCACCACCCCCACCCCCCAGCAGTGCAGGGGCACCATCCACTAGGCCCCCACCCATGTCTCCCAACACCCCCACCCCCCTGCCAACAAGGGCAGCCTCCACCAGGCCCCCACTCATGTCTCCCACCACCCCCACCCCCCTGCCACCATGGGCAGCCTCCACCAGGCCCCCACCCATGTCTCCCACCACCCCCACCCCCCAGCAGTGCAGGGGCACCCTCCACCAGGCCCTCACCCATGTCTCCCACCACCCCCAACCCCCCTGCCACCAGGGGCAGCCTCCACCAGGCCCCCACTCATGTCTCCCACCAACCCCACCCCCCTGCCACCATGGGCAGCCTCCACCAGGCCCCCACCCATGTCTCCCACCACCCCCACCCCCCAGCAGTGCAGGGGCAGCCTCCACCAGGCCCCCACTCATGTCTCCCACCACCCCCACCCCCCAGCAGTGCAGGTGCAGCCTCCACCAGGCCCCCACTCATGTCTCCCACCACCCCACCCCCCAGCAGTGCAGGGGCAGCCTCCACCAAGCCCCCACCCATGTCTCCCACCACCCCCACCCCCCAGCTGTGCAGGGGCAGCCTCCACCAGGCCCCCACTCATGTCTCCCACCACCCCACCCCCCAGCAGTGCAGGGGCACCCTCCACCAGGCCCCCACTCATGTCTCCCACCACCCCCACCCCCCAGCAGTGCAGGGGCACCCTCCACCAGGCCCCCACTCATGTCTCCCACCACCCCCACCCCCCAGCAGTGCAGGGGCAGCCTCCACCAGGCCCCCACCCATGTCTCCCACCACCCCCACCCCCCAGCAGTGCAGGGGCAGCCTCCACCAGGCCCCCACCCATGTCTCTCACCACCCCACCCCCCAGCAGTGCAGGGGCACCCTCCACCAGGCCCCCATTCATGTCTCCCACCACCCCCACCCCCCAGCAGTGCAGGGGCACCCTCCACCAGGCCCCCACTCATGTCTCCCACCACCCCCACCCCCCAGCAGTGCAGGGGCAGCCTCCACCAGGCCCCCACCCATGTCTCCCACCACCCCACCCCCAAGCAGTGCAGGGGCACCCTCCACCAGGCCCCCACTCATGTCTCCCACCACCCCCACCCCCCAGCAGTGCAGGGGCAGCCTCCACCAGGCCCCCCCCACCAGGTCCTCACAATCCCCAATCATGTGCGTAATGGTCAGCCTCCACAGCCAAAAAGCCCTACCAAGTAACCCATTCACCCACATGGAAATGGAAATCACATGTTACACCCCCAATGTTCATGAAGCTAATGAACCCATGTCCGTCACACACAATGGTTGCAATTGAATGGGAAAACACCCAACATGACATGCATGAAACCAATGAGATGATACCACACAGTGAAGTATGGAAACAAAATTGTATTGAAAAAAATAAAGAATGCTAAAGAAAGGAAACAAACTACAATGTGAATGAGAAATAATAAGCTGCATGTCCGTATAAAAACAAAAAACTGCAAATCAGAATCCAAAAAAATTTTGTCCAAAGTCAAATGTAAAAAAATCTCCATGCAATAAAGAACTATGTAAAAAACTACCAAGGGTCCATGAGCCCAACTGAACAAAGGAAACCTACTAAAAAACCTACCTAAAAATCAACTATATACAAAAAGTGGAGCAGTGTCCGTCGACTCCAAATCATAATAAGAAACAAAGGAAACCTAAAACTAAAGAACTATATACAAAGGCGGCGGGCAAGTCCAGCGGCTCACTCCGTGGTGTCCCGGGCCAGGGCATCATCGAACTCCTGTTCGATGTCCCGGAGGCTGTCCAGTTCCATGGCCCCGAGGGTCCGCAGGGACGATGCCGTGTCCTCCTCCAACCCCCTGCGGATTGCCTCGAGGCACTCGGCCCGCCTCAGGGCCCTCCGCATGGAGTTCTCCGCCCTGACCATTGTGAGCCGCGCCTCTTCCGCCCGCCGCCGCTCCGCACCTATGGCGTGGCCCAACCGCTGCCACACGGAAGACACTCTCTGTCCTGGGTCCCCCTGCCCTCCGGCCAATGCCTGCCCCTCCGATGTCGAAAGCACCGAGCCTTCATGTCTCCCACCATGTTGCTGCTGCTGCTGCTCTGCCTCTGCCCGTGCACTGCCTCCTGCTGCCTGCACATCCTCCGCCGGCTGGGGTGCAGTTGTTGATGTGGCCACCCCTGCTGGACCTCCGACTCCCGACTGTGGCAGGGATGCCTCCTCCACCAGCCTGGCCGCACCGTCAGAGGCAGCTCCACAGGGCACCCAGGTGACTGATGGGTGGGAAGATGGCACAGAGGACGACTGGTGCGTAGGGGGTCCAGTTGAGGAGGGGGTCGGAGCAAGCCCCATCAGACGGAGGAATCCGGCCTGGGTGACCTGTCCCAGCAGTCTGACGTGGTCAACGAGCCATTCGAGATGACGTGCAGTCTCTCCATGAAAAGACTGCAGGTCACCTCGCATGGCCCGTTGACGCAACGCCACACCAGCCAGGACAGGCTCAACCCGGACCTGGATGGCCACGTCCGCAGGCAGAGGAAGGCCAGTTGACGTCAGCTCATCCCCTGCCTGAAAACGGGTCTGGACGTAGGCATCCCTGCTGGTGCAAGATGATGCAGGGACAGGATCGGGGACAGGATTGCACACAGGCACCTCTGCGGCGGCCTGTGCTGCCTCCTGTCCCTGGTCCTGCACTGCACCACTAGCACCAGTGGGATCCCCACCTCCAGACCCCGTCTCTGGTGCTTGCACGGCCTCCTCCTCCACCAAACCCCCCACCAACCTGGATGGCTCTGTGCCATCTTCCCCTGTTGGGCCCTGTGGGGTCCCAGCTTCCCCTTCTGCTGCCGAGGAGTCCAACTGCAACCTCCGCCTCTTGGACATCCCCCCAGCAGCTGCGGCTTGGGACGCGGCACCGGACTCCTCACTCCCCGACGAGATGACAACACGGGAGGGGAGCCGGGCCTTGTGTCTCCGGCTGGCGGTCGGATCCCCGCCGCTGTGCTCCACAGCATCTTCTCCGCCCTCTTCATTAGTTGACGCTGCAGACAGGGAGAAACAAAACACAGGCATCAGGGCACTGTACAATGGACACATACACACATGACAGTTGCACATGAGTGGCATTGGCAAACCTCAGACATGTCATCACAATCCCCAACACACATGTCATTGCAACTCGCACACATGAGCCATACCACAGCCATATCGCAACTGCCACCACCATCCCTACACATACAACAGCATCAGCAGCCAAAGGGGAGCCAGACATCACATGCAACACAGGAAGTGCACCACACATGTACACACACCACCACACTTGCATGCATGTCTACACCTCTGCCAAGTGTCGCACTGTTCAGACGGGCATCCATGTCACATCTGCCAATCAGGCTTCCACATACCGCTGTCGCATGCATCCATGTTGCATCACTGTTGCACCCTTGTCAAATACACACACATGCACATGTACACAGTGCTCATACATGCAGCCGAAAACAACATACATGCCTGACATCACGGACATGTCTACTTACATACACATTCATCCAAACATGTGTGCACGCACAACTGCATTTGCCATGCAAGCCTACACACACAAGCACCATCCATGTCTCACACATTACAGCCCTCGCATGTGTCAGCCCCACAGCCCTGTACACCCCCACCCATACTCGACCCCATACAAACAGATGTGCAACCTGCACAATACCGAATAATCACCACACGCACTGCTCACAATCAGGATGCATGTACACTCACCGCTCGACTCCAGACGGGTCTGCTTCTCTAGGACCTGGACATGGAGCGCTGGGGATATGCGTTCCAGGACCCCATCTGTTCTTCCGACAAGTGGCCCCGGCGCCCCTTGGCATCCGCTGCCTTCAAGAGGCGCCGGGCCTTGTTCAGGGTCCTGGACCTGAAGTCCTCCCAGCGCTTCCTGACATGTTGTAAGTCCCGGACTGCCACCCCCTCCGCGTTGATGGCAGTCACGATGTCAGTCCAGATCCGAGTCCGTCCTTCCTTGTCGGCGCGGGAACTTCCGAAGAGGGCATCATACTGCCCCAGGACTTGCTCCACCAGGACACCAGCTTTGGTGGCACTGAAGCGGTGCCCCTCTGCCTCTCTGGCCGGGGGTTGTCAGTGGTCACAGATGGTGTTTGCCCCGACATGACAACCCCAGAGGCAGGAGTGGGTGGGCAACTGGGTCCTGGGGCTGGGCTGTGGAGCGATTGAATTCCAGTCGGGAGTCTTCGGTTCCAGCAGGGGTGGTCACAGCAACAGCACCCCTGGCTGATGTGCAGGCAGCAAATGGCAGTGCACGTGGGCAGCAGGCAGTCAGGCAGCAGCAGATTGCAGGTGGGAGTGTGCTCGGGGCTCTGGGGGGCAGTAGTTCGGCCTTCTGGGCAGGAGCGTGGTCTTCCGTGTGCTTACGAGTGGCCAGCTTGGTACGGAGTGATTTGGCACGTGAAAATCATGCACGTCAGCGTGAAAATCGAGGAAAGGCCCTCAGCGCGTAAGCTCGTCAGCACGCATACACGATTCTATTGGACCAAAGGCCCTCAGCGCGTAAGCGCGTCTGTGACGTGGCCCGCACGGGTGTTTCCCACACAGCACGTGATGACAGAGCACACGTGGAAAGACTGCACGTCAGAGTGTCATCGCGTGTAATTGGATAGCACGTCAGAGTCTCATCGCGTGTAATTGGTGGAAATGGCCCTACACGCAGAAGTGACAAAGCGTGTAATTGGTGGAAATGGGCCTACACGCATAAGTGACAAAGCGTGTGATTGGTGGAAATGGCCCTAGCGCGTACACGCCGCGTAAGTGACGCTGGACGTGTGGGCCTGTATAAAAGGTACGTGTAGAACACCATTTCCTTGTACGTGCTTTTCGTGGAGAGCGAGTGGGTGAATTCTGTACTTCTTGTCGTTTCACACGCGATTTACTTCACAGCGTTTCAAGTTCGTATTCCCTGTTACCTCTGACAGCTTTTTCTCTTTTTTCTCTTATAATGGTTTACCTGGGCCTGTTGCCTCAAACAGTGTTCCCTTCTACTGTTGTCCTGTCTCCTCAGACAGCGTACAAATCTTCTTTTGGCGGGGGTGTTGCCAACCAAACACGCTCCTTTTTCAGGCTCTTTTACCTGGCAGACGGTGAGTCATGCACGTATCGAACATCTGTGCTTGACCCGTGTGTAGCCTACCCCTTCAGAGGTCATTCTAGGCTGCGTGTGACACGCATACGTTCATTCTTGTGTTACTGGGTGCCACAGTGTAGTGCAGGTTTTTCTTTCTGCACACGTGGTCTAGGAGGGGTTGCGTGCACGTCATCTCCCTTTTTTGGGGCTCCTGTGCGTAGCGTGACCCGTCATCTTTCCCCAGGGGTTACAATCAGCCTTGCAAGAGCACTAGGGTACAATTACCATCTGGTACCCAACCCCTTTGACCCCCAATTGCCCAGGACAATAGTTTACAGCCACTCCCATACGCACATTTACATCAGTGCCATGGCTGGGAGGCGATAATTCCGTAAGGGTGGCAAAGGTGGAAGAGCCACAAGTGGTGGCCGTGGTGGATCCGGTAGGGGACGTGGTCGTTACTTGCAGGGTGAGCCTGTCCCCCCATGTGTGGAGTACCACTCAAGGGCACCCATAATCCCCCCCCCTCCCGTTGAGGCTGATGTGGCTGACACCATCCATGCTCAGCCCTTGTTGGACCAGCCCATTGTGGCACCAGACCTGGCTGACTCCATGGCTGACTTCCAGGTCAGCAGGCCTATGACACGTGCGCTGGTGCACTTTGATGTCACCATGCCACGTGCATCTGGGGCAGCAAGGTCATCTGCTGCACCAAGTAGGCAGGGCGGAGAGGCTGCAGGGGCAGCTGCGGCTCCATCCACCCCAGCCCTCACACACCCAGCCAGGACAGTGTTGGTCCTAGTCCATGCTGCTGACATTCCCCCTGACACCATCACACTAGAGCCAATGCCTGCACCAACTCCCATGCTGAGTGTGCAATCCCACACTCCTGATACAGAGTCCACCAGGGCTCCTGCCCCTAGTGTCCAGAGCGGCGCAGGACACTCAGGATCACCACCACCTTCCAAGCGGAAGAGGAAGAGTGCTCGTCCGGCACAGGCTGATGCCCCAGTCACGGCTACACAGTCCGGCCCGTCCAGGAAGCCCAGCTTCACGGATGAAGAACTGAATGCACTTGTCGAGTATGTGTCCGCACATGACAACGAGATGGTCATTGTTGCAGGATCCAAGACCACACCTGCACAATGCCAGGCACACTGGCAGACCGTTGCCGACATCGTAAGTGCCCTTGGAATCGTGAGGCGCACAGCCAATGATTGCTATAAGCGCTGGAAAGACCTAAAGCGCAGGGCAAAGAGTAAGCTGGCCTCAAGTCATGCCGCAACTCTAGTGACTGGAGGTGGGTCTCCAGTAGTAGACATGGAACTCACTCCACATGAGTCAGTCGCTGGGACCTACGTCACGGAGGAACAGATCCAAGGCGTGGGAGATCTGGCTGATTACGAGGCATTGTCCGTTGAGTGCACATGCATGTGTGTGTCATCCATGTGCATGGTGTGTGTGTGAGGGCTTCTGTTTGTGTGCCAGGTGAGAGTGTGTGTGCCTGAGTCGTATGGGTCAGCCATGTGCTTCATGCAATACATCCTGCGCAGCTGCATTTGGCCATAGCAGTATCCCTTCTGCCAACAGTAGACATCTAGCCCAACTGCACGCCAGTTGCCCTTGAAGTGTCACCTTGCCACAGGATTGTTGCTTTTTTTTCACTGTTCATTCAGTCAGATTGTTTGCATTCCACCACCTTTACTAGGCATGTTGCAGTCCACTAGTCACATGTCTGGCATGGCTATGGTAAAGTGGAGTGACTTTGTTACCTGGATATCATTTGTTCACACATGTCCCTGTGCAATTGGACCATTTCAGACTGGCAGCTCCAGGTGAAAAATCTGACCTGTTAGAATTAGAAAAGCTATTACATGCGGGAACTGGACTGAATGAATAGGTGCTGCCCTCCTCTACATCTTCACTCAATAGCAATGGTACATGCCATCTGTGTGATGGCATGTGTGTTTCACCTGGCAATCACAGGCCAATGTGTGATGCCACTGCCAGGCAGCATGCAGAAAATGTGTTCATCTTCCATCTTGGTGTCATCAGTGTGTGCCATTTGCCTGCCTTTCATATGCAGTGAGGGTGCATGCATGGGAGGGTTTTAGTCATGTGGGACATGTGTCAATCAAGTACTGGTTCTCTTGCTTCTCAGCCCTCATTGTGTGCCATGGTGCTAATGCCTGTTTCCATTTCTTTGTTTTTATGTCTTTGCAGGGGAAGACGCACCTGATACTGCTGGGGTTGTGGAGATGGTGCAGACCCAGGAGGGGTCCGAGGGCCGACCAACCACCAGTGAGGGACGTGGTGTGGTGGTGGGGGAGAACCCACAAGTGCTGCAGGTCGTGCTCTCAAGGGGTGTCTCTGGCTGCACCTCCCCCGAGCTGTACTCAGGTGTTGATTCGGATGAGACCTACGTGCCGTCGCAGGTGAGTGTTCCAGGGAGGGAATCTGTTCTGTCCCACCCACCTGCACCAGGGTCAGAACCCTCAATGGGGATGTCAGTGTTGGCAGCAACGCCTTTGGTGGTTACGGATGCAGGGTCACACTCCGCGACATCTGATCCTGTTCCTGGGCCAGCAGATCAGAGCGGGAATGCAGTCCTGCAGCCTCAGGCAGTGCCGGCACAGCAAGGCGCAGTTCGCCTTGCCCCAGACAGGTGTGGTGCCCGCCGACGTGGCGGCCGTACGCCACCTGGCAATACCGCATGGGAGCAATCCATTTACGGTATGGCAACACAACAGGCAGCATCATCCGAGATGATGGCTCAGGCCATGGATAGGGTGGCCACTTCCATTGTCCCCCCTGAAAGGCTGATGGAGCGACTAGAGCAGGCAACCGACTCCATCTGCCAGTCACACAGGGAGGACATGTTGGGGTCCAACAGGGACAGGCGGGCGGCACTGGCGACTCTGCAGGAGGCCATCTCCATTGAGTCCCAGGCCCACAGGGAAGCCCTGAGGCAGGAGCTCCTTCACCTCAGGACGACTCTTGTTGAGCTTGAGGCTTCAACACACCAAAGGACAGAACAGCAGCTGGAGCGTCTCATCCGTACGCTCTCAGCTGAGATGCAGGCAATGAGGGCGGAGGTCCGGGCATCCCGTGAGTTGTTGCATGGGGACCTCCGCACACTCATCCTCCAGAACCAGACCTACCACACCCGCATGCTTGCAGCCATGGAGGAGCAGACTAGGGCCTTGCGTGGGCTGCCTCCCATAGTGCAACCACCTCCGGATGCAGCTGCACAGGGTGATAATAGCGACAGCAGTGATACTCCCACAATAGGGTAGCCGTGTGGGCCATGAGCCCATGGAGGTGTTTTTTTTTTTCCCAGGACCCACACAGGTGGGTTTTGGTGTGCACCCTGTCCTCGGACCTCCTGGGTGGCCTCCCAAACCCCCCCGGGCCCATCAATGGCCATTTTTGATTTTTATTTTTATTTTTGTTTTTCATTTTTATTTTTGATTTTTATTTTTATTTTTGATTTTTATTTTTATTTTTGATTTTTATTTTGATTTTTATTTTTATTTTTAATTTCTAAATATTTTTCCCCAATTTTTTTGGGACAATTTGTTGGCTTCCGTGGTTCCTGTGGGCATACGCAGCATTGTGGCTGGGCACATGCAGGCTTGTCATGTATTTGGTTCAGATGCTTGGGTTTGAGTCACACACACCCCTCCTGCTTCCCGTTTCCATGGGCTTGCAAAGGGTGTGCCCAAGTGCCATTGATGTACATGGTGACATTGGACTCCCACTACATGTGTGGGTAGTCTAGTCAATACTGTGTATACATTCCTAGTGCATATTGCTGTTGTGTTGTACACTGCATGTTGCATTGATGTGTAACTCATCATCTGTGTCTACCTCCCAATTTGCAGGTCCCTTCCTCATGTCTACACAAGGACCTCTAGTCTGGAGATGGGGTCCATGTTGGCAGCAGTGCACCTACAACTCTACATAGCGCCAACACTGCACAGTTGGTAGTGGTGGGAGTGCAGGCATTTCCAGGTGGTGAGACTACTAATATGTAACATTTGTGATGTCATGTTAATGGTACTACGTGCTCAAGTATGTTGTTGGTCCGGCATTGTTGTGAGCATTTCAGGTGTTGCAGGTTTCTAATAGGGACACTGTACATAGTGAGACTAGTGTCATGTTGTGGGGATTACTTTGTTTACCTGCAAATAGCATGACATGGCACGGTGTGTCGTGTGGCGGTGCTGGGGATGGGTTGGCTGACATGGCACTGTCCTCTTGTTGCATTTTGCAAGTTCGTATTCATTTTAGCTGCTTGAATGTGTTACTTCATAAAACTGCATTGGTGGTGTCTGTGTGGGTAGGGATGCACACATTGTGACACTTCCAGGTGAACAATCTCAGGCTGATATGGTTTTCACGGTTCATTCTCCAGACATTCAGGATCAGTGTCAGGTTGAGTCATCATTGATTGTCAGATGGAATGTGCCAGGGCAGTGTGCACTCCACAGGGGTGTGATTCCTATGTGAAGTAATTAGCCACTAGCTGTGTACGGGCTGCCTCCCCCGTGCCCTTTCCCCTCCCATGCGCAGCGGCTGTGCATGTGGTTGGGGATGTGGGGCCACTACCATGTCCACAGCCAGGCCCCGGCGTGTTGCAACGTTGTGCAGGACACATGCTGCCACTATGATCCTGCACACTACTGGGGGAGCGTACAACAGCTGCCCGCCAGAACAGTCAAGGGAGCGAAAGCGTGACTTCAGCACTCCGAATGTGCGCTCCACTATGCCCCGGGTTGTAATGTGGGCTGTGTTATATCTTACCTGGGGTGGTGTGGTGGGGTTCCGAATTGGCGTCATCATGTGGGGGCTGAGAGGGTAGGCACTGTCCCCTGTGGAGGTGGTGATTGGTATCATTGGTGGGGTTGTGACCTTGCTCAGTATCTGACATGCATGCATGTGCAGTGGCATTCATACTCACCAAGCAGCCATGTATCGCCATGCCGCCCAGCTTCTGGGTCCCGGCTTAGGGTGGACATTCGGTAAATGAAGCTGTCGTGGGTTGACCCGGGATAGTTGGTATATACTGAGGTGATGATTCCCTTGGCATTACATACTACCTGCACGTTGATGGAATGCCAGTGCTTGCGGTTCCTATAGATGTGCTCAGATGCCCTGGGGGGACATAGAGCCACATGGGTGCAGTCGATGGCACCTAGCACTTTGGGGAATCGTGCCACAGCGTAAAAATCCAGGGCGGCAGCATGCCTTTCTGCAGGGGTTCTGGGCAGGTATATGTGCCTGCGGACTGATGGGCGTGCAGTGATGATGTTCAAGACCTGGTGTAGGCAGCGTGACTGGGTGGCCTGTGATACACCACCCACAATGGCACTTGTCCGCTGAAATGATCCAGTGGCTAAGAAGTGCAGTACATTGAGGATCTTCTCCAGGGGGCTGAGTGCTTGGGAGCACAGGGTGGGTGATGTGAGGTCATCCTCCCACTCACGCACCAGGTCCAGTATAATGTGTGGTGGAAACCTGTACCTCCCATGCACCTGGTCATCAGGCATCCCGAAAAGGTTGGTTCTGGGTGTGAATATTCTGGCCCTGACTATCCTCCTCCTCCTCCTTTGGTAGGCCATGCCCACTGCTGCTAGGAACGGTATGTTCATCCTGGGTCTGAGCTTGTTATTTTGTTAGCGCGCAAATTAATGCGTTGCGCGTGTTGTAGGCGAGCGTGTGACCCGCGCACCCCTGAAATCCAGTACCCAGTCCAATAGCGTGTGGAAATTCCCGCGCACCCCGGGATACAGGTGCGCTGACGTACTTGCGTGTGTAAGTGTCCGCGCACCCCTGATATACAAGTACATAGGCCAATCGCGTGTACGCGCACTTTTGTCCAATTACACGCGATGAGACTCTGACGTGCTGTCCAATTACACGCGATGACACTCTGACGTGCAGTCTTTCCACGTGTGCTCTGTCATCACGTGCTGTGTGGGAAACACCCGTGCGGGTCACGTCACAGACGCGCTTACGCGCTGAGGGCCTTTGGTCCAATAGAATCGCGTATGCGTGCTGACGCGCTTACGCGCTAAGTGCCTTTCCTCGATTTTCACGCTGACGTGCAGGATTTTCACGTGCCAAATCACTCCGTACCAAGCTGGCCACGCGTAAGCACACGGAAGACCACGCTCCTGCCCAGAAGGCCGAACTACTGCCCCCCAGAGCCCCGAGCACGCTCCCACCTGCCATCTGCTGCTGCCTGACTGCCTGTGCCCACGTGCACTGCCATTTGCTGCCTGCACATCAGCCAGGGGTGCTGTTGCTGTGACCACCCCTGCTGGAACCGAAGACTCCCAACTGGAATTCCATCGCTCCACAGCCCAGCCCCAGGACCCAGTTGCCCACCCACTCCTGTCTCTGGGGTTGTCATGTCGGGGCAAACACCATCTGTGACCACTGACAACCCCCGGCCAGAGAGGCAGAGGGGCACCAGCTTCAGTGCCACCAAAGTTGGTGTCCTGGTGGAGCAAGTCCTGGGGCAGTATGATGACCTCTTCGGAAGTTCCCGCGCCGACAAGGAAGGACGGACTCGGATCTGGACTGACATCGTGACTGCCATCAACGCGGAGGGGGTGGCAGTCCGGGACTTACAACATGTCAGGAAGCGCTGGGAGGACTTCAGGTCCAGGACCCTGAACAAGGCCTGGCGCCTCTTGAAGGCAGCGGATGCCAAGGGGCGCCGGGGCCACTTGTCGGAAGAACAGATGGGGGTCCTGGAACGCATATCCCCAGCGCTCCACGTCCAGGTCCTAGAGAAGCAGACCCGTCTGGAGTCGAGCGGTGAGTGTACATGCATCCTGATTGTGAGCAGTGAGTGTGGTGATTATTAGGTATTGTGCAGGTTGCACATCTGTTTGTATGGGGTCGAGTATGGGTGGGGGTGTACAGGGCCATGGGGCTGACACATGCGAGGGCTGTAATGTGTGAGACATGGATGGTGCTTGTGTGTGTAGGCTTGCATGGCAAATGCAGTTGTGCGTGCACCATGTTTGGATGAATGTGTATATAAGTAGACATGTCCGTGATGTCAGGCATGTATGTTGTTTTCGGCTGCATGTATGAGCACTGTGTACATGTGCATGTGTGTGTATTTGACAAGGGTGCAACAGTGCTGCAACATGGATGCATGTGACAGCGGTATGTGGAAGCCTGATTGGCAGATGTGACATGGATGCCCGTCTGAACAGTGAGACACTTGGCAGAGGTGTAGACATGCATGCAAGTGTGGTGGTGTGTGTACATGTGTGGTGCACTTCCTGTGTTGCATGTGATGTCTGGCTCCCCTTTGGCTGCTGATGCTGTTGTATGTGTAGGGATAGTGGTGGCAGTTGCGATGTGGCTGTGGTATGGCTCATGTGTGCGAGTTGCAATGACATGTGTGTTGGGGATTGTGATGACATGTCTGAGGTTTGCCAATGCCACTCATGTGCAAATGTCATGTGTGTATGTGTCCATTGTACAGTGCACTGATGCCTGTGTTTTGTTTCTCCCTGTCTGCAGCGTCAACTGATGAAGAGGGCGGAGAAGGTGCTGTGGAGCACAGCGGCGGGGATCCGACCGCCAGCCGGAGACGCAAGGCCCGGCTCCCCTCCCGTGTTGTAATCTCGTCGGGGAGTGAGGAGTCCGGTGCCGCGTCCCAGGCCGCAGCTGCCGGGGGGAGGTCCAAGAGGCGGAGGTTGCAGTTGGACTCCTCGGCAGCAGAAGGGGCAGCTGGGACCCCACAGGGCCCAACAGGGGAAGATGGCACGGAGTCATCCAGGTTGGTGGGGGGTTTGGTGGAGGAGGAGGCCGTGCAAGCACCAGAGACGGGGTCTGGAGGTGGGGATCCCACTGGTGCTAGTGGTGCAGTGTAGGACCAGGGACAGGAGGCAGCACAGGCCGCCGCGAAGGTGCCTGTGTGCAATCCTGTCCCCGATTCTGTCCCTGCATCATCTTGCACCAGCAGGGATGCCTACGTCCAGACCCGTTTTCAGGCAGGGGATGAGCTGACGTCAACTGGCCTTCCTCTGCCTGCGGACGTGGCCATCCAGGTCCGGGTTGAGCCTGTCCTGGCTGGTGTGGCGTTGCGTCAACGGGCCATGCAAGGTGACCTGCAGTCTTTTCATGGAGAGACTGCACGTCATCTCGAATGTCTCGTTGACCACGTCAGCCTGCTGGGACAGGTCACCCAGGCCGGATTCCTCCATCTGATGGGGCTTGCTCCAACCCCCTCCTCAACTGGACCCCCTACGCGCCAGTCGTCATCTGTGCCATCTTCCCACCCATCAGTCACCTGGGTGCCCTGTGGAGCTGCCTCTGACGGTGCGGCCAGGCTGGTGGAGGAGGCATCCCTGCCACAGTCGGGAGTCGGAGGTCCAGCAGGGGTGGCCACATCAACAACTGCACCCCAGCCGGCGGAGGATGTGCAGGCAGCAGGAGGCAGTGCACGGGCAGAGGCAGAGCAGCAGCAGCAACATGGTGGGAGACATGAAGGCTCGGGGCATTTGACATCGGAGGGGCAGGCATCGGCCGGAGGGCAGGGGGACCCAGGACAGAGAGTGTCTTCCGTGTGGCAGCGGTTGGGCCACGCCATAGGTGCGGAGCGGCGGCGGGCGGAAGAGGCGCGGCTCACAATGATCAGGGCGGAGAACTCCATGCGGAGGGCCCTGAGGCGGGCCGAGTGCCTCGAGGCAATCCGCAGGGGGTTGGAGGAGGACACGGCGTCGTCCCTGCGGACCCTCGGGGCCTTGGAACTGGACCGCCTCCGGGACATCGAACAGGAGTTCGATGATGCCCTGGCCCGGGACACCACGGAGTGAGCCGCTGGACTTGCCCGCCACCTTTGTATATAGTTCTTTAGTTTTAGGTTTCCTTTGTTTCTTATTATGATTTGGAGTCGACGGACACTGCTCCACTTTTTGTATATAGTTGATTTTTAGGTAGGTTTTTTAGTAGGTTTCCTTTGTTCAGTTGGGCTCATGGACCCTTGGTAGTTTTTTACATAGTTCTTTGTTGCATAGAGATTTTTTTACATTTGACGTTGGACGACATTTTTTGGATTCTGATTTGCATTTTTTTTTTTTTAATACGGACATGCAGCTTATTTTTTCTCATTCCCATTGTAGTTTGTTTCCTTTCTTTAGCATTCTTTATTTTTTTCAATACAATTTTGGTTTCCATACTTCACTGTGTAGTATCATCTCATTGGTTTCATGCATGTCATGTTGGGTGTTTTCCCATTCAATTGCAACCATTGTGTGTGACGGACATGGGTTCATTAGCTTCATGAACATTGGGGGTGTAACATGTGATTTGCATTTCCATGTGGGTGAATGGGTTACTTGGTAGGGCTTTTTGGCTGTGGAAGCTGACCATTACGCACATGATTGGGGATTGTGAGGACCTGGTGGGGGCTGCCCATGGTGGCAGGGGGGTGGGGGTGGTGGGAGACATGAGTGGGGGCCTGGTGGAGGGTGCCCCTGCACTGCTGGGGGGTGGGGTGGTGGGAGACATGGGTGGGGGTCTGGTGGAGGCTGCCCCTGCACTGCTGGGGGGTGGGGGTGGTGGGAGACATGAGTGGGGGCCTGGTGGAGGCTGCCCATGGTGGCAGGGGAGTGGGGGTGGTGGGAGACATGGGTGGGGGCCTGGTGGAGGCTGCCCCTGCACTGCTGGGGGGTGGGGGTGGTGGGAGACATGAGTGGGGGCCTGGTGGAGGGTGCCCCTGCACTGCTGGGGGGTGGGGTGGTAGGAGACATGGGTGGGGGCCTGGTGGAGGCTGCCCATGGTGGCAGGGGGGTGGGGGTGGTGGGAGACATGAGTGGGGGCCTGGTGGAGGGTGGCCATGGTGGCAGGGGGGTGGGGGTGGTGGTAGACATGAGTGGGGGCCTGGTGGAGGGTGCCCCTGCACTGCTGGGGGGTGGGGGTGGTGGGAGACATGAGTGGGGGCCTGGTGGAGGCTGCCCCTGCACTGCTGGGGGGTGGGGGTGGTGGGAGACATGAGTGGGGGCCTGGTGAAGGCTGCCCATGGTGGCAGGGGGGTGGGGGTGGTGGGACACATGGGTGGGGGCATGGTGGAGGCTGCCCATGGTGGCAGGGGGGTGGGGTGGTGGGAGACATGAGTGGGGGCCTGGTGGAGGCTGCCCCTGGTGGCTGGGGGGTGGGGGTGGTGGTAGACATGAGTGGGGGCCTGGTGGAGGGTGCCCCTGCACTGCTGGGGGGTGGGGTGGTTGGAGACATGAGTGGGGGCCTGGTGGAGGCTGCCCCTGCACTGCTGGGGGGTGGGGGTGGTGGGAGACATGAGTGGGGGCCTGGTGGAGGCTGCCCATGGTGGCAGGGGGGTGGGGGTGGTGGGAGACATGGGTGGGGGCCTGGTGGAGGCTGCCCATGGTGGCAGGGGGGTGGGGGTGGTGGGAGACATGAGTGGGGGCCTGGTGGAGGGTGCCCCTGCACTGCTGGGGGGTGGGGGTGGTGGGAGACATGAGTGGGGGCCTGGTGGAGGCTGCTCCTGGTGGCTGGGGGGTGGGGGTGGTGGGAGACATGGGTGGGGGCATGGTGGGGGCTGCCCATGGTGGCAGGGTGGTGGGGGTGGTGGGAGACATGAGTGGGGGCCTGGTGGTGGGTGCCCCTGGTGGCTGGGGGGTGGGGGTGGTGGGAGACATGCATTGTTGATCAGTAGTGCAAGGTGACATGTGGGTTGGCTGGGGGGCATTCCCATGGTGGATGGGCTGCCTGCGGTACATGAGCAGGGGTGCAGGGTAGTCCCCCGTGGTGTGGGCTGCCTGCAGGGTCCGTGGAGGTTGTGGAGCGTACACCTGGGAGGACCCACACGGCCAATTCAAATGTGGTACTCCCCAGAACCCCTGAAATACACATACCCTGCTGAAATCGTGTGTGGAACTTCCCACGCACCCCTGAAATACACGTACCCTGCTCGCACTGGGCCAATCGCGTGTGGAACTTCCCGCGCACCCCTGCAATACACGTACCCTGATGAAATCGTGTGTGGAACTTCCCGCGCACCCCTGAAATACACATACCTTGCTGAAATCGTGTGTGGAAATTCCCGCGCACCCCTGAAATACACGTACCCTGCTCGCACCGGGCCAATCGCATGTGGAACTTCCCGCGTACCCCTGAAATACACTTACCCTGATGAAATCGCGCGTGGAACTTCCCGCGCACCCCTGAAATACACATACCCTGCTGAAATCGCATGATGAAATTCACGCGCACCCCTGAAATACACGTACCCTGCTCGCACTGGGCCAATCACGTGTGGAACTTCCCGCGCACCCCTGAAATACACGTACCCTGATGAAATCGCGTGTGGAACTTCCCGCGCACCCCTGAAATACATGTACCCTGCTGAAATCGCGTGTGGAACTTCCCGCGCACCCCTGAAATACACGTACCCTGCTCGCACTGGGCCAATCGCGTGTGGAACTTCCCGCGCACCCCTGAAATACACGTAGACTGATGAAATTGCGTGTGCAACTTCCCGCGCACCCCTGAAATACACATACCCTGCTGTAATCGCGTGTGGAACTTCCCGCGCACCCCTGAAATCCATGTACCCGGCCAAATCGCGTGTGAGACTTTCCGCTTGGTGGGAGACATGAGTGGGGGCCTGGTGGAGGCTGCCCATGGTGGCAGGGGAGTGGGGGTGGTGGGAGACATGGGTGGGGCCTGGTGGAGGCTGCCCCTGCACTGCTGGGGGGTGGGGGTGGTGGGAGACATGAGTGGGGGCCTGGTGGAGGGTGGTCATGGTGGCAGGGGGGTGGGGGTGGTGGTAGACATGAGTGGGGGCCTGGTGGAGGGTGCCCCTGAACTGCTGGGGGGTGGGGGTGGTGGGAGACATGAGTGGGGGCCTGATGGAGGTTTGCCCTGCACTGCTGGGGGGTGGGGGTGGTGGGAGACATGAGTGGGGGCCTGGTGGAGGCTGCCCATGGTGGCAGGGGGGTGGGGGTGGTGGGAGACATGGGTGGGGGCCTGGTGGAGGCTGCCCATGGTGGCAGGGGGGTGGGGTGGTGGGAGACATGAGTGGGGGCCTGGTGGAGGCTGCCCCTGGTGGCTGGGGGGTGGGGGTGGTGGTAGACATGAGTGGGGGCCTGGTGGAGGGTGCCCCTGCACTGCTGGGGGGTGGGGTGGTGGGAGACATGAGTGGGGGCCTGGTGGAGACTGCCCCTGCACTGCTGGGGGTGGGGGTCGTGGGAGACATGAGTGGGGGCCTGGTGGAGGCTGCCCATGGTGGCAGGGGGGTGGGGGTGGTGGGAGACATGGGTGGGGGCCTGGTGGAGGCTGCCCATGGTGGCAGGGGGGTGGGGGTGGTGGGAGACATGAGTGGGGGCCTGGTGGAGGGTGCCCCTGCACTGCTGGGGGGTGGGGGTGGTGGGAGACATGAGTGGGGGCCTGGTGGAGGCTGCTCCTGGTGGCTGGGGGGTGGGGGTGGTGGGAGACATGGGTGGGGGCGTGGTGGGGGCTGACCATGGTGGCAGGGTGGTGGGGGTGGTGGGGGTGGTGGGAGACATGAGTGGGGGCCTGGTGGTGGGTGCCCCTGGTGGCTGGGGGTGGTGGGAGACATGCATTGTTGATCAGTAGTGCAAGGTGACATGTGGGTTGGCTGGGGGGCATGCCCATGGTGGATGGGCTGCCTGCGGTACATGAGCAGGGGTGCAGGGTAGTCCCCCGTGGTGTGGGCTGCCTGCAGGGTCCGTGGAGGTTGTGGAGCGTACACCTGGGAGGACCCACACGGCCAATTCAAATGTGGTACTCCCCAGAACCCCTGAAATACACATACCCTGCTGAAATCGTGTGTGGAACTTCCCGCGCACCATTGAAATACACGTACCCTGCATGCACTGGGCCAATTGCGTGTGGAACTTCCCGCGCACCCCTGCAATACACGTACCCTGATGAAATCGCGTGTGGAACTTCCCGCGCACCCCTGAAATACACATACCTTGCTGAAATCGCGTGTGGAAATTCCCGCGCACCCCTGAAATAAACGTACCCTGCTCGCACTGGGCCAATCGCATGTGGAACTTCCCGCGTACCCCTGAAATACACGTACCCTGATGAAATCGCGCGTGGAACTTCCCGCGCACCCCTGAAATACACATACCCTGCTGAAATCGCGTGTGGAAATTCACGCGCACCCCTGAAATACACGTACCCTGCTCGCACTGGGCCAATCACGTGTGGAACTTCCCGCGCACCCCGGAAATACACGTACCCTGATGAAATCGCGTGTGGAACTTCCCGCGCACCCCTGAAATACACGTACCCTGCTGAAATCGCGTGTGGAACTTCCCGCGCACCCCTGAAATACACGTACCCTGCTCGCACTGGGCCAATCGCGTGTGGAACTTCCCGCGCACCCCTGAAATACACGTACACTGATGAAATTGCGTGTGCAACTTCCCGCGCACCCCTGAAATACACATACCCTGCTGAAATCGCGTGTGGAACTTCCCGCGCACCCCTGAAATACACGTACCCTGATGTAATCGCGTGTGGAACTTCCCGCGCACCCCTGAAATCCACGTACCCGGCCAAATCGCGTGTGAGACTTCCCGCGCACCCCGGTATACACAAACACGTATTTTTTGTCAGCGGGTGTCCGTGTTTGTGGGTACCCCTTTGCACGTCATTTGTCCTGGAGGGCCACAGTATAGGACATTCATCATGGCAGTATATAGGTGCTATTTGTTGGTGCACCTTTTGGCGCACATTTCTTACAGCCGCAGAGACGCTACCGCCTGCTTTCTTGTGGCGGTCGTGTTTGTGCCTGTGCGCTGGTTTGACCGTGCGCTTTTTTGCCCTTTTCTATTCCATGAATACGTGTTGTAGGCGAGCGTGTGGGCGTTCCGCGCACTTGTGCCCTGTACTTCCCCCGTGACGCCCACGTTTTGGCAAGTTGTTCCCCATTCCGAGTGTTACGCCCCTGTTCCGCCTACTTTTGTTGCGTGCGCCGCGCTATGTGCGATTTTCGCTGTGGCCTGTGCGATTTTCGCTGTGACCTGGCGCACGCAGTTAGATGGCCTGTGCGCCAACGTGCGCCGCGCACTTTTTTATCGCACATCCGCTGGTTTTCTCGCGCACGCCCTTCCATGAATCGATGTGCGCTGCTTTTCGTGCGATTTTCGCACTTGCACTGCGATTTTCGCTATTCCACTGCGATTCGCACGTTTTTGCCCACTTGCGCCGCGCTAATTATTCCATGAATCGGCCTCTTAGTGCCACAATTACCACTCTGCTGAATCATGAATAGACTGTATTACAGCCGGCACAATTACAACAGTGCAATCAGCGCAGACACAAGGAAGCACAATTACTGCCAAATCATAAGCCCTGACACTGCAGAATTAGCACTGAAATACAGTGTTAATACTGCTGAAAATGCGGCACAGTTACCTCAAGCCTCCAGGTTAGGTAAATGCATACAGGTGTCACACATGAAGCCACAGGTGAACCCAATCCACTCAAGAGGGCCCATAAGGCACACGCCTATCCCAAACAGTGACACCAACAACATACTGCCAGTACACATTATGAAATGGGACATGCAGCTGCTCATGCTACACCTGGAACTTCTGAGGCAGAAGACGTGGAGGAGGATGAAGTGATGCCAAGCAAGACGGGCACCAACACCCAGGGTCGGACCCTAGCTCTGGACCCTCACTGACAGTCAGTTGGTAACCCTGTACTTCCTCAACAGGGATACCATAATTGAGCTGCTCACCACAATACAGGGGCTCATAGAGGGGGTTATAGAGAGGAGGATCAACATCAGGACAGCTGTTGCCCTACTACTGAAGCTAGTGTCCATTTTGCAATTCCTAGGCACTGGCACCTTTCAGCACTCTGTTCCCATGCTGCACAGCATGGCACAGCCAACAGTTTGTGCTGTGCTACTCCAGGTGCTGGAGGCCCTCCTGCATCATGTCTCATACTATATCTTACTGCCCACCACACCAGCACAGGTGCATGCCATGAGGGCACAGTTCCATTCTGTTGCGCACATGCCAAATGTCATCACAGCCCTGGACTGTACCCATGTGGTGTTGGTGGCCCCCCAGGCCCATAAAGCGGTGTACTGCAACAGAAAGCTCTACCACTCACTGAATGTGCAGGTGACCTGCAATCCAAACCTGTACACCACCCATTGTTGTGCCCGTGACCTGGTTCTACCCATGATGCCATGCTTATACGCAATAGTGCACTTCCTGGATACATGGAGAGGCAGAGAGGACACCGGACATGTATAATGGGTGAGTAAAAGTTACATCACACAATACGTGTCAGGAGGATAGCTCAGCGGCAATGTGCTCACCCTGTAAGCAGAGCGACACGGAGCAACACAGGTTCGATCCCCCGGTCTGTGCTTAGAAACCTCTGTGTATTAAGTATAAATAACCAATCATATCATATCATACGTGAATGTGCTGCAATGCATCCAATTACATTGGGAGGTACCGGTATGGATATGCTGTTGCATAACAACAGTGAGGTCTATCGAATTCAAGCACCACAATGCAACATGTAAAATCCATAATCAATGTCACACAAAGTGTGAAATTAAATCCGACACCAATGATCCTGCAACTATCACAGCCAAGTACCTAGGTACGCTCAGCCTGCATAATAGAGTCACTGCCCCCAGAAGCCTATGGAGGCTTGGTGAATGATTCATCAGGCCACATACATGATAACAATATAGTTGCACGAGACAGCCACCATGTCATCTTGACATGACTATGATAGACACTTGATAATAAATCTGCCATAAGGGAACAGGGTGCAAGTGGTAACACTAGGATGCATGTTATGATATGATATGATACTTTATTTATATAGCGCCTATACATAATGTGTTTCAAAGCGCTTCAAGGCAAAGGAGGGGAAGGAACAAGGAAAAATACAATGATATTCTTACAGGCCATGAACAACAAGAATGTGAAATTAACTAACATACCCAGCGTGGAGACATTTCAGATAGTGGAAGAGCTCTAACACAGATAGGAAAGGGGGAAGAGGGAAATGGGATCAGACAGGCGACTACCTACTAGGTCTGATGATTTCTGGGAGAGCTGGAAATTTACAAGAGGTGAGGGAGGAGACGGAGGGAGAGGAACAAAACAAGTGACTATCGTACTAGGCCTGACAACATTTCAGATAGTGCTGGAGGGGTAGGGGAGGAAAACAAGTAAGGCAAGGGGGGGAGACAAACGTGTGTTGCTATCATACTAGGTCCAGGGACAATTCATATAGAGCAAGTGCATAGAAACAAGTAAGGAAGGGAGGGAGGAGAGAGGAAGAAGGGAGAAGAGGAGAGAGCAGAGAATCAGAGCAGTGAAAAAAGAGCATGATACCTACTTGACCTAGGATAGCATGCTGCACTTCAACTGTATGCAATACTGCACATCTTTAAGTACCAGTGTGTATTCACCCTATGCGTTTCTTGGTACTTTATGCCCCACTTTGTGCCCTTTTAAATTCAACATTCTTCCAACATGCTACTCCGAGTTATTGTCCTGCGCAGGGAAAAGTTCCTGGGCTGCTTGGTCTTCTGGGTCCTTACTCTAGCTCTTTCTCCATCCTGGCCCTTTCTGGGCCCCGTGCACACCCAGGCTGCTCACCCTGCCGGGCAGATTGAAGCACCCAACTCCTTCAATACTCTTTGCCTGTGCAGTCCTCCATGCAAACCTAATACCTTCTTCCCACTCAAAAGAACTCACAAGTGGGGTGAAGTGTGCCCGCAAGTATGCCCTGTTCACAGTAGTACATGCCTGTCCCTAGCAAAACATGCCCTGCATGAGGCAATAGATACAACATGCACATGCAGTGAGTCAAACACATACCACGCAATGGAGCCCCATATGCATGCACATGATGCCCTTTGCCCTGATGCCGTGGAAGTCCATACCCACGCAAAACACTGTGACTTGTGGCTCAGCCTTTCTCCTTGTAGGTGACTGCGTATACCTGCAGCTGCCTTTTTGGCCTACAATTAAAATCACAGAAGGGCACGGTTATCTCTAGAGTATACTTTTGACCTCCTGAAGTCCCGTTTCCACTGCCTGGACCATACAGGAGGTGCACTAATGTATAGCCTAGAAAAAGTGGGGAAAACTGTGCTGGTGTTTGCCATGCTATACAATATCTTCCTCTAGAGGAATATCCTTCTACCCGCTGATGTGGACATGCCACTCCCAGAGGATGAGGACACAGTTCCTGTGGCAGAGGTGTCTGCACAGATTTGCAGAGATAACATCAGAGCTGGATGAGTGGTACTCCAGGAAGCGATGGACAATTGCTTCTAATATTTTGACATGGCACATGCAATGCACTGCTGTGTACCCACACACATCAATGATTAAACATAATGAAAACATGAGGATTGTCCTTGCATGGATTCAGTTGATCAATAGTTTAATTTTGTAATGCACAAACTATCCCCACCACACACCCCACAACCCACAACACCACCCCAACACACTATCTAGGGCAGGACAAAGACTGATATGCAAATGGATATTTCCCATCTGTGAAAGGCACAGTGAGTAAAAGCAGTGGCTGCGAACTCTCAAGTGGTTAATAACCACTGAACAGGTTATCATGTCTGTTCTTGCGAGAGAGGGGCGCCCGCTACCTTTGTAAAACTATTTGTTAAGGAACCTGGGATTGGTAACCCTAGGTCTCCTGGGGGCAACCAGACGTGGTCTCCCTCTAACTGTGCTTAGAGAGGCATCAGCTTCACCTCACTGATGATCCCCAACAAGGGTGAAACACGTGTATGGGGTTGCTGGTGGTACTCTCGTTCAGATTGGAATTGCCATTGTATTTCAGTGCTGGACTGCCCCTGGGCAGGACAAAGACTGATATGCAAATGGATATTTCCCATCTGTGAAAGGCACAGTGAGTAAAAGCAGTGGCTGCGAACTCTCAAGTGGTTAATAACCACTGAACAGGTTATCATGTCTGTTCTTGCGAGAGAGGGGCGCCCGCTACCTTTGTAAAACTATGTGTCCCTGTCCATTGGTACATTTTATGCTAAGTGACACATATATGGTTGGTCATTTGCAATGTGAATTTGGGGAGGGGATGACTCACCTCCTGCCTCCAGACTGCTGGCACCTGCCTCGGCTCTGCCATCTCCAGAGGTCCCCTCCATATCGAGGATGCTGCTAGCCTTCTCCTCCCATATCGTGAGGACAAGGCAAGGGGGTCGTTGGTTCTGCATTCTGTGGCCAGGACCTCCTGCCGGAGTTTGGAGAGGAGGCCCCACACCCTGACCCTTAGGTCATTCAAGCATTTGCAGCAGTCTTCTGAATCCCAGGGGACTATGCCAACTGCTGTGACCTTCTGGTTTATTGCTTGCCAGATTGTGGATTTACGCTGCCCCAAAGTTTTCCTCTGCCTGCTCCTGTAGAGTTCATCACCGTTTCCCACCACCACATCAGTGAGGACTTCTAGCTCCCCCCACCAATGATTTTGGGTTTCCAGAGCCAATTTTCAGGCACCTTCCATTAGGTCCTCTCTTGTGACATGATCCCAGTGGCTTTTGAGGTGAGATGGCTGCGGGAGTGGTTGATTCAGTGTGCATTATGCTTTTAAAGAAGACCGCCGCCATGCTTCAAATACCGGCGATGACGCTATTTACACCGGTGCTAATTGCAGCTGCACTATTAGCGCTGACTAATGTCCAACGGTAACAGTGATTGCGCAGGGGGTTTCAGCAGAGTGCCTTGCTTCAGCACTGATTACGCCAAATGGAATTAGCATTACCATCGAAGTGGTGTGCGCGTTAACGGCAAGTTGTTATCCGCCGCAAATCGCATTGCCGATCACAGTGGTAACGCTTATTCCGCTTGGCAGAATTAAGGTCAGAATGCTGCCAGACTCCTGATGAGGCCCCTTATGGCTTCAAATTTAAGAAAGCGATTAAAACATTTCTTTTTAACTCCAATGTTTAAATATTATATTACGTTTCTTCTTTTTGCCTTCCTTGCTGGATCCCTGCTTGCCTTTGGATACTTGCCTTGATTATCTGATCTGCTTAGTTGTCATATGTGTTTGTTTCTTTCTTTCTTTTTTGTGCGCCCTGAGGCCCATGGGTGTGCTGCGCGTAAGAAGCATTAAATTATCACAATACGTGTTTCATTATTATGCTGAAATATTCTCTGTAGAGCTGAACCAAAAGCCTACAGAGTCATATACTTCTGGTTTACAGACTGCTAATTGATCATCACATTCATATAAATGAAAAGATCCACCTTTGTGTTAAAAATTCGATTTGTATGTAAAGTTTCAAGACTACTATTTAGACCCATGCAGCAATATCCCTATTTTAATCATTTGCACTATGCAGTGCAAAAAAGTGTCAAACCTGGCAAATAGCTTACTACTTTTTTAAACTACATAGCGCAGAGAAGTCTAAATTCCTCCAGCATTTTATGGTTGTGGGAGAAATGTACAATGGATTTCTATATGGTTGCAGGTGTATTCGATGTGTATTAATTGGTTTTTCAACAGCAAGTTTAGAATGAATCTCCATCTCAGGCATAGCCCTGGGCAAACAAACATACCATTGTTCCTTAGCCTGCCAAGTAATTATAAAAAGGGAAAAGGCCACATGCAAATCAGCCTTTGTCCTCCCTAAAAAGGAGCAATCCAGCCCAAACTGCTTGATCACATCCCTTCTGCGCGAGACCACAAGTAACCCTAGGCATGTTTCAGCCTCATTCGGCTTCATCAGTGAGGTGTAGCTTGGGTCTCTATGCCCAGCAGGCTTGGAACCAACATCTGGGCAAACTCGTTCTACTAGGGGTGACCAAAGCAACACAACATAGGTAGTGGCTGAAAGGTTTCAAAATAATGTGAAACTCTGGCATAGCTCTGGCCAAACCTCAAAACCATTGATCCTTAACTTGTCAAGTCATTGCAGAAAGGGGAAAGAGCACATGAAAATCAGACTTAGTGTCACCGCAAAAAAGGGTCATTCCTGCCTAAACTGCTGGGTGACATCTCTTCTGCATGAGACCATAAGTCACCCAAGATATGTTTTGGTCTCTGTGTGCTTCATCAGTGAGGTGTAGCTTTGGTCTGTAGGCCCAGCAAGCTCAGAACCTATGTCTTGGAATACCCGTCCCACTCGGGGTGACCAAAGCAACGCAAAATAGGTGATGTCTGGAAAGTTTAATATTAATCCGAACATTTGGCCCAACTGTGGGAAAAACTGCAGACCATTGTTCCTTAGCCTGGCAAGCCATTAGAGAAAGGGGAAAGATGGCATGCAAATTAGGTTCAATCCCACCTCAAAAGGGACAGTCCAGCCCAAACTGTTTGGTGACATCCCTTCTGCACAAGACTAAAACCAAACCCAGACATGTTTCATCCTCATTAGGCACCGTGAGGTGTAGCTTGGGTGTTTAGGCCCAGCAGGCTGGGACCTACGTCTGGGCATACCCATTCCGATAAGGGTGACCAAAGCAACAAAAGAGGTAAAATGCCCCCTAGTGCAAAAGGGTTTGTGAGAGCAGGTGTAACACGTTTAAGTCTTCTTTTAGCATCACTTTGTGCAATAGGCTTTTGTTGAAAACATTATTTGTCAAACATAAGGTTTTGTATACAAACAAATAGGCAAGTAACATTTGTGCAGCCTTGCAATGAATCTTGGCAAAAGAGGATTACACAAAGTATTCCTCTTCAACCAGGTTAGTGGAAATCATACCATTTATCAATCTGGGCAGGATAATGGCAGATATGCAGGGGTACAGGGCAACATGCCCATCACAAACGTGATATTTGCATTTGTATGTGCACAATTGAATACTGAAATTGCACCACAGACAGCACAACACATGGGGCCTGATTTAAGGAATGGTACGTAATGACTTTGCACTGGTGCAACGTGTCTTTGCACTGCCAACCAACACCCTGATTTATAGAACACTGCAAAGTGTATTTTTACATTGCAAACTTTGCACTGCAAAAATAAACTTTGCATTGTTCTGTAAATCACTCTGCACTGAAAAAGTACACTTTGCGCTGCGCTATATGGGCCCAATTCACAGTGCAAAGAGTAAATTTTCAGTGCAAAGTGTTCTATATATCAGGGTGTTTGCTGTCAGTGCAAAGTTATTTTTCTCCTCTGAAAAGTCACTTTGCACCACGCTACAAATTCTGTAAATCAGGCCCATGGACGGCAAACAGCAAATGTGCTCTTTCTTTGACTGGTATGACTATAGGCATGATTCATGGAACCGTGCAAAGTGTATTTTTGCTGTGCAAAGTCCGGGCAAAGTAACCACGTACATAGTCCTGTGTGTAGTACAAAATGACTTTGCCCAGACTTTGCATGGCAAAAATACGTTTTGCACGGTTCCATGAATCAGGATTTGTGTCGGCAGTGCAAAGTCACTTTTCAGCAGTGCAAATTCACTTTGAACCGGGCAAATACTCCATGAATCGGGCCCTATACGTTTCCAGTTGCAGGCAGATGTGCACTAATGGTATGTTTGCACATGTCGTGTTGTAGTGCATCAACCACAAACATAATGTAATACTGCATACTGCTTATGCCACTGGGCAAGGGCTTGTGTATTATGGGCCAACCATAAAGATACAACAGAGAACAGAAGTTTTAAAAGTGCCCATGAATAAGAAGTGTCACATACTGTCCTGAATTCTAACACAACTGTAGAGTGGCAGCTGAGAGCTGTGGTATACCATTCATCGCACTGAAATTCCAGGAGTGATTCTTCTGTGGTGAAAAGGTATGGACGTAGCAAACATAATATATCACCTTCTTCTGCTTCTTCTTCTTCTTCTTCTTTTTCTTCACCTTCGTCTTCTAACCGTCTTCTTCTCTTTTTTCTTTTTCTCCTTTGTCTCCTTTTTTTTACTCTTCTATCTTTTTCATCTGTTCTCTTCGGTTTGATTTTACGACTAATTTGTAAAAATCACTTTGGTGATTAAAACTTCGTAAATAAAAAATAATAATAATATATATATGTTTTTAACTCACCCTTGCAATGATTACACAGTGATATTAAACAGGTTGAAGTTATCTCTCACAAAACTTCTTTCCAGATCTTATAAAAGAACTGAGAATTACAGTGTGTGAAACAGCAGCTGACGTTAATACAGTTTGCAGAAAACTGAGCCTTCACAAAGGCGTACACGAAAATCTGCAATTCTTGCCTCCAAACTCATATGGAGACAGTCAAACACTTTACTGATACATACTGTGTTTTTACTTCATTCATTTACGTCAATCGAAAGAAAAATAAGGAGGGAAAGAGAACTTTAATCCGTTCCTGACCGGCAGACAGCAGTGCTCTAAATAATTAAACAAAAGAATATACATCCAACAGCTTAGAAGTGCACCGAACAGAGAAAACCTTCAAACACTAGAGGAAAAGTACAGGATGAAAAGGGAGAGGAAGAGCTGTATTCACGCCCATCTTCTATCTCCCGAAGAATAGGGGATGGAGGCATAAAAGACTATCTGTCCCGTCAAGCCTCTGTAGCCTTGTGCCACTGTAGTTGCTAAATGGATCCAAGCGAGGATGAGTCTGTAACCCCTCCATTTATTACATGCGACAGTCTAATGAAAATGGGTTGTATCTGTGTTCGGATTACGTTTGGAGAGGTCCAATAGCTCCAAGAGGAATAATTACATTGGGAATTCATAAAGGCACTGGTTAAGATGACCATCATAGCAATGTCGGGGAAGTCACTGAACATTATGGTGTAATGATCAAGTACTTAAGCCTGATTTACAAAAGTGCTTTCAATGGCACTCTCTCATTTAAAATCGTGTTTGTAAATCAAGCCCTTATTTTGGTTGCTCGCGGGCCAAGAGAGGCCGGTAGAAGGGGTTATGAGAGGAATACATTGTAAAAAAGAAACACGGTATATTTTGCTGCACTCAATGTTTTATAAAGATGTATTCGAAGTCTCTGGGGAATGATATTGTGGAAGAATTTCTGTTTTGAACGACGTTGCTTGTGTATTTTGATAGAATGGAAAGCTGTACCTGTAGTTTCAGTGCTCTTTGGGGCTGGGATGAGGGTTTCACAGGAAAGGTGTACGTTTGCTATGGCGGTCATTAATTTCCAGACCACATGTTTCTCTACGCTAAAGCATGAAAGGTGTGTGGAACCCCTATAGATGCTTTAAACACATTTCAAAGTGAGTGTACCTTAAATGGCTGGCTATTCTTTGGGAAAGGTGCAGACAGTTAAAAGAAAATTCTATCAACGTTTCCAATTCTGTTTATGGTATGGAAATGTACACAGGTAGTAGTGGTTCATATTAGTGCAGTCGACCTTAACCAATGCCTGAAACGGTCAGGAGCGTCCTCTCTTGCATTGCACAACCCCTTGCTCCTGTTCCAGGCAGGAGCAGTGGAGTGCTGTTTTTCTGTGCACTATAAATTGGATCCTGTTTGTAAATGAGAATGCACTTTTGAAAGGAGCTGAAATGCCCACTTACATCCCTTTTTGTGCAATTGGTACTTGTGGGCGGGCGGTGCCATGTGTTTAAGTGTGAGGCACACATTGAGATGTACTTTCTGAAGGGGTATGACTTCAACCAGATGAAGGCGAGGATAAGTTATGCGTTTCAAAGAGCTGTGTTACTCAATTTGACAACATCATATTTTGGAAAGCCAGCAGTGGAACTTGGAAAGCGTTGATGGGTTGGTGTGGATTACAATCCACACATTACACCCAGCCATGCTCTCCAGAGAGGAAGCCTTCTTCCACTACTTCCCACATTCTAGATTGTAGAGAAAGTGTATCGGTAACAGCAGACAGAAAAAACCTCCTAAATACATTCCTGATACAGGAGGCCACACAGGGCTCTAGTTGCAAAGCCTGTGGGTCTTACAGAAGTGAGTAACTCGCTTCTTCTGCTTTCCTACACTGCATTACCGGCTGCATTCTAGATCTGAAGTTCTAAAGTGGCAGAACAGACCCCTTCCACCAGAGTGGACCATGCGTTTGGTATGCTTTGACCAAATGCTGTGCCTGAATGAATGAACAGGTACAGGATGCCCCAAAGATTTACTGCCTGTCCAAAAATGATTACAGACTTAAACACCATTATCGGTACACCCAGTAATGCTTTTGAGTATTTCTGATGTAAGATACAATTTCATCTTGAAGGATATGTGGTACTACATCAGCAGTCCTCTCCTCTCCACTACCAAGCCACTCGAAATACTGCCTTTCCCCACACACTGGGCCTCATTCTGACCCTGCCAGTCCAGAAACATGGATGCCGGTAGGCTTACCGGCCCTGTTGTCTCCGGACCGGCATATTACAGGCCTGCCTGCCGGAGTCGCCGTGCCCGACAGGTCTGACCCTGCCTAGCACAGCGGCCATGGTAGGCAGACCCGTCACGGAAGCACTGGCACCGTTAACAATGGTGCCGGTGCTTCCGTGTACCCATTCCCATGGAGTCCATGGGAATGGAGAACAACATTTTACCGACACCTAGCTCTCGGTTCACTGGGACTTGTAATATCCCGGTGCCACTGGGAAGCTAGGTACCGGTACATTTTATGAGTCCGGCAGCAACTCGCTGGTAGCACTGGCAGGGTTAAAGCCGACTCTTAATGAGGCCAACTGATTGCAAGAAATCTGGAGTTGTTTGCAGTCCAGGAATGGCTGCTTTAGTAGGAACTACCTGGGTGCTGCCACCTAATCCCCCCACTGTAACCATTTGGGGGAATACCAATATGAACGAAAAGGCTAAAGTCCCAAAGTGTACACTTGCACCTACAATTTAGAAATGCGCCCTTTAGAATGAGAAGTGCATGTTTGTGCTCTTCAGCAGGACACCAATGAAGAAGGGCCACGCATCTCAGCAGGAAGAACCTTGGCTGGGACTACATAGGCTCAGGGTTGAGCAGAAACATATTTGTATTTAAAAAAAAAAAAGTTATGTATTGTTCAAATGAGATGGGGGAGCCATTTTCTAAAACATCTTACAGCTTTCCCAGCCCTCCCTCCCTCCATGAAGTGAAGCCATGCGGGGGATTGTCTGGAGAGAACTCGGGGTTATTCCAAATGGGCGTGAGTGGTTCTCCCTTGGGGCCCCTACAACCCCATTAAATGTTTGGTTGAAAAAAAAGTCATGTATTTAAAATGATGACGTGTTAAAGTTAAGTAATTGTTTTAGGCAAAGACGGCATTTGTGCTTTCTCTGAAATATAGAAAACGAGCCAAACAATGTTGCACTTAAACTTCTCCAACAGAGTTCAGAGAGTATAATATCTAGTATCAAGTAATTAACTTAAGCCTTAATAATAACAACATCTGAAGAAAGTGTTGCAGATTGTCAAGCTGGAAACAAACTGCAGAAGACGGAACCCACCTGTCCCATTCAAGAATGTGAGTAATGATAAGACGACGCCTCATGTCTGGCCCCCCATTGCACAGCCATTGAACCCCCTGTTCTAGGGATTGGGTATGGATTTGTCTGCAAAGAAAACCTATTTTTGGTAACAGGATCCACTTGTTTTTGGTGGACCGGTGGGCGTTCAGGGCCCAGGAGCCCTCTTGGACCCGCAGATCATCTCATGTACTGCCAGTCCATGACATGTAATATAACTCTAAGAGAGACACATGTAGTTCCATTATTTTTTCGAGACACTTGTGTTGGAGTTTAACACACCTCTCCGTTTTAATCATGGCAAAGGGAAAACATTTCAACAAAGATTAGGTTGAGATTTTTGCCGAAGAACAGATTGAGAGGAGTACCCGTAATACATGCTGGGTTTGGCGATTTGGCAGGACAAAGGATGGGGTCAACAAGGCAGAAGCTCATTCCTGTGAAAATCAAAACTGTGCTAAAGGTGGCAACAAAACGGTTCCATTTCCGGACCACGAGAGATTGCTGTGAGAGATAAAGGGCCTGGTTCACAGAGCGTTTTCCAGTGGGATTGCGCCATAACACAAGGCTTCTGTGCATCAGGCCCGCCGTATCTGAAAGAATGGACTCAGATTTTGATCATCTGCAGCAGCCTTAAATCATATTGGTTGTCACTGTACTTTGTGCAATAAGTGTACAACCTTGGGGAACAGAGGTTGTGCGCATTGTTTAATGCGTTGCGGGGAAACACACATGTTTGCTCAGAGAATCTTTGCTTCATTGCTCTTTATCATTTTAAAATGTCATGTTTGTTAACCAAAGGTTGTCAGTTTCAATAATTATATTTCAAATGTTCTTTGAATAATTAAAAACGCATGAAAACTGAAAATAGATCAAACCAAAGCAATACAAAAAGTTGACTTTTTTGGTGGGACAATAATAATTCACAAAGAGAGCTGATTAAATCTTTCTTGATAAAGTATTCTTTGCTTATATTTCGAAATGTGTCATGTTGCCTGACAATGCTATGGCTTCAATGTGGATGCACATGGGCTGAAGGTATTGGTTGTGTGCATTTGAATTTGGTTTGTGGTATTTGGGTCTCTTAGTCAGGGCATGTCAAAGTAGCACGTTCATTGGGAGAAGGTGGGCCTGATTCACAGAAGCGGTTTCTAATTGCACCGTTCCATTGAAAAACAATATGTGAATCAGGTCCGGTGTCTAGTCTGAAGGTTCCAGAACGAACTGTTTTCAGTGATATTAGGAAGGCACAGTGCCCTGCTGCACAGGAAGCAAGGGGAGGAGTATTCCTGGGTTTGGCGAGGTGCCAGCAGGGAGTGATGCACTCGAGGTCGAGCAATGGAACTGTTATGGTAGTTTCAAGTGAGGAAACGGAAGTCAGGTAAGATAGCGTGTGCCCTGAATATGATGGGGGATACTAGAGGATAAAGCAGCAAACTAGTTGCTCGGAACACCCAGTGACATTTTGAATTCGGTATATTGAATATGTTATATAAGGGAATCATTAGGCGGTATAATATATGGGCATTACCTAATAAATACGAGATTAGTCGTCAGTGGCTGTGGCGACGGCCTTCACTTTCTGATAGTTCTCTGAATGTGGGTCTTAAGGGTGCCCCGCACTTATTGAACGTTCTGCACAAAAAAGAGAAACACAAATTTCAATCAAACAGTTTGAAGAAATTGCATGGTGGGAAGAAAAAAAACCGATCAGCTATGTATGTGTATGTACTATATATTTCTGGAGATAAGATGTTTTATTGTGGAATAACGTTTTTAGAATCATTGTTGTGGTTGCACGTGCTATCTGCAGACCACCAGGAGCTCCACAGATCCAATACAGAGAGCATTCTCATGGTAGCTCGGGTCCTTCCATGGACCAGGTAAAAAGAAGGTACTGAAAAAAAAACGTGTGGCACCGGGCACCATGGATCCTGACGTAAGCAGATCTATGATGTTTCCCGCAGCATTTGGTTGAATTTATTTTTACCACTTCTTACAAAAAAATGTGTGGGGAGACCCCTGCACCCCTAGATATCCCCCCACCATTCTAAATACCTAAACCCAACCCCATCTACATTTTGCTGTAAAATGAGGTTACAAAAAAGTACGACCAAATGGGCCTCGAGCAAAGTGGACTGCAAGGAAATGCAGTAGTTACGAACTAAGCCATGAAAGATGCAGAGTTGGCTGATATCCACAAATAGCTTGTTAACAGATATCAGGTCTGATTTACAAACAATGTTTAACCTGGGAAAGTCCCTTTGAAACATTTCTGTAAATCAAGCACATCATCTTCACCTGTTTTGATGTTTTCAAGCATAGCAGATGTCACTGAGCAAAGTATTGTGTTAGTTATGTGACTTGTGCACTGTAGACCAGCATTTCCTATCCTGCTCATGCACCGAGGAGAGAGCAGCTTTCTGAGGAAAGCAAGTAAGCATAGCTTTGATTTTATGTACTCAATCATCAGTTGGAGAAATGCATTTGAAAGGGCAAGAGTATGTTTTTCCTTTACTTTTGTTAAAAATGTAAACCGATCATGCTGTTCTATAGTATTTGAATTAAGGATTGTGTTATGATTCACAATGTTGTCCTATTGTGTTATAACTGTCCATAGTCTTTTACCATGTGCATGTGTCTCACTTGTGAACCATTTTCTTATGTTCCTCTTTATGTTGCTTAAATATATCAATTAGAAAGGCATAATTTGAAGTTTATAAAGTCACATGTCTTACCAGCTCGGAGAGTACTTTCTTGGTATTCAGCTGTTTTGAGTGCATGTATATGACAGGCATTGTGTTTTGGAAAGTAAAAGCTTTGTTAAGTAAACAAAACATGTATTTGTATTTGTATTTGTATTTTATTTATTTATAAAGCGCAAAGAACCAGGCCCTGGTGCAAACGGGTGCATACTCTTGAAAACATGTTACAGCAAGTAATTACATTACATTAAGTACATTAATTACAGAATTAATTAATTACAAAGAAATTACACACAATCTCAGGTTATAATTGGTTTCATAGGTTTGGTATTTTTGATACTGTGCAATTAAAATAACAAAGGATTGTTATATGTTGTGTTGCAGTTTGATAAAGAACATTCAGTTTGAAAAGTTAGGGTTGGAAAAACTTTTTAGTAAGTAATGATATGTTACTGCTGTGTATAAGGTGGAAAGTGAAACATTGGAGCTTTATAAAACTGCTTGAACCTTTTTCTTTTAATTGTAAGAAGATTCAATTCAACACTACAGCTAAGTCAATGCCTAGTCTGGGATACTGAATGGAAACCCTTATTGATATATCTTTATGTCCAGTTCATGAGTTCTGGACGACTACCCCTATATAACACCCCTCTCTTAGAATCCCCCTGACCCCACTGAGCCAAGAAGTAGTTCTGTTTTGCAAGTTTAAAAGGTTTATTTGAGAAATATAACGGTATATCTATCACACTCTTATAATAAATTAATATTTAATATCACAAGAATATGAGCAGTAATCAACAATGAATAATGTTCTACTAGTAAACTGATTTGGTTACTCAGGAGTAGTATATAGGATGAGGTAGCACACTTGTGAATAGGAACAGAAGAATAAAGGGGTAGAGAATGCTTTATACGGTTCAAGGAAATGCAAGGTGGAATAAATGCAGTACAGAAATAACTTGATATGACTTCAACAAAACAAGCAATCACTTTTCCTTGACAGTTCACCCCCCCTTTATGCAATGTAAGGAGATGAAGAGGAGAGCACACAGTTCTTAGAAATGCAATCAAATATAATTCAGTTCAATTCCCCCCCCCCCAGCAACTTAGAGAAATCAGGTATGAGTTTTAAAACACCGGCCCAAGTGCTTTGAATGTGGTGGCAAGGAAGTGAAAAATATGCCGAAAATGGTTTTAATTCCCTTTAGGAGATTCAGGGTGAGTGAGAGATACTTGGGATGAGTTCAGGCTCACTTTAGCAATGATTCAGAGATGGTGATTAAGAGGCAAACGAATTTTTATCAAGGAAAGAAATGACTGCTGATGGTTACACGTGGCTGGATTTTTAACCAAATCGCGGTAAAATTCACGAGTGCGTGAATCGCGATTACGGCAAAAGTATAAGGAGTGGCAAGTCGGTTTTGGGTTCGTTGGAAAGCTGAGATCCTAAGCTTTCAGAGGAAAGTTAAACCAAGTTCCTAGGACGGTTCCAGAGATATGAACGATTTTGTAAGGGTCGTTTTTCGGATTTAAAGTAATTCAAATTGACAAGTGACAGTTATGCAGCTGCAGAATTGACAAGTGACAGTGGTGCAGCTTTACAAAATGACAAGTGACAACTTCTAGGAGGCAGTTCTGGTTAGATTAAAACAGTTTGGATTAGACTGAAGTGGGAAAATGGAAAAACAGGCTCCCATCTTCCCCCTCTCGCGCCTGGCCTAAAGGTTCACGGCCCAAGCACCCGCCACGAGAAGAGTTTGCCCATCTACCAGACGACCAGATACCCTGGTACAGGAACATAAGGATGTGTCCATCTGCCTGCCCAGCAGCCCGCCCTGCCCATGCCGATGCCTGCGGCATGGATCAACTGGACTAAAACCTATAAGTCGTTAGAGATGCCATGACGACCTAGCTAACGGATAGCACACCTGTGCCAATATACACACTGGACACTCCCGCACCAATTTACACGAAGCATATACTCAGTGCTATGACGTAGGCGACAGACATACTCACGGACGTGCATCTTTATTATTTTCCACATAGGCTCTCAAAATGCAGAAACGCAAGACGCACCATGAACTCATCTAAAGAGCTTGCTTACGCTTCTTCTAAACCTAGGTGCCATAATGAGAATTATAACGAAGACACAATACTGGTCATAAGACAATATGAGACTATAACCTACAGCGCCTGTGCACCAAATGGTTCCACCTATACACCAGGCCTAAGTAGGCCGCAAGCAAGAGCTCCCGTGGACATTAACAGAACAAGAGTCAGGTTGCTGATCCTGCAGAATGAGCCTGGCGAAAGCAGATAGCCAAGGTCGTAATGTTGCAAACCCACATTCCAAAAGCAGACCATCAAGGGCACGATGTTGCAACCTCGCACGCCGTGCACCAACATTAAAGTCGCACCTGCAAATTAAACCAGGCACACAGTGGAAAAACAATATTAATTGTGCAGAATTCTGCCTCAAACACGGTCCCACCTCACATGACCAAGCCGAACATGACAAGATGCCAAGCCCAGGAGGAAGGAGGCGTCTGGACCCCTCGTTACAAGACACTGGCAGATACACTTGAAAGGATCAATGGACATCTGCGACAGTGGGAGTAGTCGGCCGTCCAGCTCATGAATAAGTCTTCACATTGTCTGCATGTACCCATAGTGAAACATTGTTGCAAATTGCAGGTACACCGAGAGCTGGGAACAGCGATGGTCCCAGGCTGGGAAGCTCACGGGCGCACCAATCAGAACATGGGGCTCTTATCACTGACGCCATTAATATTAACCAATCATTAGGAGTCTTCATGTAACAATTCTCATGTATCTAATTGTAGGGACATCCCAGATATATCACCTGACTAACCCTTGTCCACTCATATTATTCTCTATACGTATGCTATACTAACCCTACCACTCGAGCAACCAATTAAGAGTGGCGATAGGTTTTTTTTGTTAACTTTCGAAGTGACGCAAGTAGCGCGTCATACTACAGTAAAAAGGGCCTGCGAGCCCCACGATTGTGTGTGTGTCAGGTCAGACGCGTATGATCCTTGACCCATCCCTGCCGTTTGTGTTTAATAAACAGCAGAGTCACCTTGCTTCTTGTGCGTGTCTCATACTCTATCTCTTTTGGGATATACGGGAGGAGTTGGGGCCTCCCTGCCCGGAGGTCTGCGGACTGCCCGGCCGACCCCAGCAGAATTTCCCCCCGACAAGTTGGAGGCACTGCTGAGATCTGTTTAAGATCGGCATTTTTATTTTTTACTTTTTCCGAACACTCCGGTTGCGAGGAGGCCCGGCGGCGCGGCCCCCTCTGCCGTCGCCCCCTTCTGAGGACTACAGGACCATCGCGGAACTGCGAGAAGACCGGACAGCGCAATCCGGATATTGGCCCTCGGGAGCCGGTTGAGAAGTATCCCGCCCGCGGTTGGCGAGTGTCCAGACGTGGTCCAGACGAGGGGAGGTGGCGAGCCGCTTGGAGGGGTGCACGCAGTCGAGCGGCCCCGCAACAAGAGAACTTGGTGAGCATGCCACGCGCAACAAACAATGTGAGATTGTGAGGGAGGGGGGAGAAAATAAATACGGGAGGTGGGAGGTGTTGCACAGGTGAACGGCGAAGGTTTGAGAATTTAGTGTTAGAAATAGAATGAATGGTAGTTGAACAAGTGCGAGAGTAGCTGGCTACGTCACGCGAGAGAAGGGGGTGGAGCACGAAAACATCACGTGCGGCCGCTCGTAGACACTGATTGGCCTAGGTCGCAACTACGTGTAAGGGTGTGTGTGTGTGTGGTTTCCTACGATTTGGCATTTATTGGTCAATGAGTAGAAGAGGATCCCTATTGTTCGAGCAAGACACTCGATAGGTAGATGACGTTTCCCTGTAGGCGGTAGCTAGTTAGTTGCCCAATACGGAAGATAATTGGCTGATTAAGCCCTCCTGTCGAGGGGCGTATCACACGCGAGGCGACGCAGTGTGCGCAGTCCGATTATATTGTTGATTTGATTACCTTGTTCCAGGAGTGACAGGAAGACAGCTGTGGGGTTAACGGGGGTAGATTGCAGGTGTATTTTGTATTTAAAGAATATATGAAGAACTTACCAGTAGCTCTACGAGATCGGTGACGTCACCAGTAGGGTTTTCATAGGATATCGCAAGCACGAGGCATCTTCGTTTTGAGAGTGGTGGGGAAGAGAACTGTGGTAAGGGAGTGGAAACGGAGATAAACGGTAAACGAGTTGATCAAGGAAAGGAGAAACGGGGAACGTGGCTGCGCACGGAGAACGCCGGCCACGGCAAGTGTAGAAGGGGGAGGAGCACGTGAAAACAGGACGACTGTATAAGAACGCAATAAGGGGTACACAGCCGCAGGGGGCTACGTACACCTCGGCCGCAGGGGGCCGTAAGGGTGTTGTATAAAGGAAGAAAGGCAGACGAAAATCTACAGATGTAACATACTATATTTTTATAATTTTCCTTAAGCGGACTATCGCAAGCCCCCAAACTTCACGCGAACCCCTGTAATACACGTAGCCCGCTCCCCCAGGCCCGATCGCGTGTGAGACTTCACGCGAACCCCTGAAATACACGTAGCACTCTCCCCCAGGCCCGATCGCGTGAGGAACTTCACGCGAACCCCTGTAATACACGTAGCCCGCTCCCCCAGGCCCGATCGCGTGAGGAACTTCACGCGAACCCCTGTAATACACGTAGCCCGCTCCCCCAGGCCCGATCGCGTGAGGAACTTCACGCGAACCCCTGTAATACACGTAGCCCGCTCCCCCAGGCCCGATCGCGTGAATAACTTCACGCGAACCCCTGTGATGCACGTACCCTGCAAATCGCGTGTGACACTTCCCGCGCACCCCAGTATACATGCACACATATTTTTTGTCAGCGGGTGTCCGTGTTTGTGGGTACCCCTTTGCACGTCATTTTTCCTGGAGGGCCACAGTATGGGACATTCATCATGGCAATATATAGGTGCTATTTGTTAGCGCACCTTTTGGCGCACATTTCTTACAGCCGCAGAGACGCTACCGCCTCCTTTCTTGTGGCGGTCGTGTTTGTGCCTGTGCGCTGGTTTGAGCGTGCGCTTTTTTCCCCTATTCTATTCCATGAATACGTGTTGTAGGCGAGCGTGTGGGCGTTCCGCGCACTTGTGCCCTGTACTTCCCCCGTGACGCCCACGTTTTGGCAAGTTGTTCCCCATTCCGAGTGTTACGCCCGTGTTCCGCCTACTTTTATTGCATGCGCTGCGCTATGTGCGAATTTCGCTGTGGCCTGTGCGATTTTCGCTGTGACCTGGCGTTCGCTGTTAGATGGCCTGTGCGCCAACGTGCGCCAACGTGCGCCGCGCACTTTTTTATCGCACATCCGCTGGTTTTCTCGCGCACGGCCTTCCATGAATCGACGTGCGCTGCTTTTCGTGCGATTTTCGCACTTGCACTGCGATTTTCGCTATTCCACTGCGATTCGCACGTTTTTGCCCACTTGCGCTAATTATTCCATGAATCGGCCTCTGTGTTTTTACTTCATTCATTTACGTCAATCGAAAGAAAAATAAAGGAGGGAGAAGAGAACTTTAATCCGTTCCTGACTGGCAGACAGCAGTGCTCTAAATAATTAAACAAAAGAATACACATCCAACAGCTTAGAAGTGCACCGAACAGAGAAAACCTTCAAACACTAGAGGAAAAGTACAGGATGAAAAGGGAGAGGAAGAGCTGTATTCACGCCCACCTTCTATCTCCCGATGAATAGGGGATGGAGGCATAAAAGACTATCTGTCCCGTCAAGCCTCTGTAGCCTTGTGCCACTGTAGTTGCTAAATGGATCCAAGCGAGGATGAGTCTGTAACCCCTCCATTTATTACATGCGACAGTCTAATAAAAATGGGTTGTACCTGTGTTCGGATTACGTTTGGAGAGGTCCAATAGCTCCAAGAGGAATAATTACATTGGGAATTCATAAAGGCACTGGTTAAGATGACCATCATAGCAATGTCGGGGAAGTCACTGAACATTATGGTGTAATGATCAAGTTCTTAAGCCTGATTTACAAAAGTGCTTTCAATGGCACTCTCTCATTTAAAATCGTGTTTGTAAATCAAGCCCTTATTTTGGTTGCTCGCGGGCTAAGAGAGGCCGGTAGAAGGGGTTATGAGAGGAATACATTGTAAAAAAGAAACACGGTATATTTTGCTGCACTAAATGTTTTATAAAGATGTATTCGAAGTCTCTGGGGAATGATATTGTGGAAGAATTTCTGTTTTGAACGACGTTGCTTGTGTATTTTGATAGAATGGAAAGCTGTACCTGTAGTTTCAGTGCTCTTTGGGGCTGGGATGAGGGTTTCACAGGAAAGGTGTACGTTTGCTATGGCGGTCATTAATTTCCAGACCACATGTTTCTCTACGCTAAAGCATGAAAGGTGTGTGGAACCCCTATAGATGCTTTAAACACATTTCAAAGTGAGGGGACCTTAAATGGCTGGCTATTCATTGGGAAAAGTGCAGACAGTTAAAAGAAAATTCTATCAACGTTTCCAATTCTGTTTATGGTATGGAAATGTACACAGGTAGTAGTGGTTCATATTAGTGCAGTCGACCTTAACCAATGCCTGAAACGGTCAGGAGCGTCCTCTCTTGCATTGCACAACCCCTTGCTCCTGTTCCAGGCAGGAGCAGTGGAGTGCTGTTTTTCTGTGCACTATAAATTGGATCCTGTTTGTAAATGAGAATGCACTTTTGAAAGGAGCTGAAATGCCCACTTACATCCCTTTTTGTGCAATTGGTACTTGTGGGCGGGCGGTGCCATGTGTTTAAGTGTGAGGCACACATTGAGATGTACTTTCTGAAGGGGTATGACTTCAACCAGATGAAGGCGAGGATAAGTTATGCGTTTCAAAGAGCTGTGTTACTCAATTTGACAACATCATATTTTGGAAAGCCAGCAGTGGAACTTGGAAAGCGTTGATGGGTTGGTGTGGATTACAATCCACACCTTACACCCAGCCATGCTCTCCAGAGAGGAAGCCTTCTTCCACTACTTCCCACATTCTAGATTGTAGAGAAAGTGTATCGGTAACAGCAGACAGAAAAAACCTCCTAAATACATTCCTGATACAGGAGGCCACACAGGGCTCTAGTTGCAAAGCCTGTGGGGCTTCTTCTGCTTTCCTACACTGAATTACCGGCTGCATTCTAGATCTGAAGTTCTAAAGTGGCAGAACAGACCCCTTCCACCGGAGTGGCCCATGCGTTTGGTATGCTTTGACCAAATGCTGCCAGAATGAATGAACAGGTACAGGATGCCCCAAAGATCTACTGCCTGTCAAAAAATGATTACAGACTTAAACACCATTATCGGTACACCCAGTTATGCTTTTGAGTATTACTGATGTAAGATACAATTTCATCTTGAAGGATATGGGGTACTACATCAGCAGTCCTCTCCTCCCCACTACCAAGCCACTCGAAATACTGCCTTTCCCCACACACTGGGCCTCATTCTGACCCTGCCAGTCCAGAAACATGGGTGCCGGTAGGCTTACCGGCCCTGTTGTCTCCGGACCAGCATATTACAGGCCTGCCTGCCGGAGTCGCCGTGCCCGACAGGTCTGACCCTGCCTAGCACAGCGGCCATAGTAGGCAGACCCGTCACGGAAGCACTGGCACTGTTAACAATGGTGCCGGTGCTTCCGTGTACCCATTCCCATGGAGTCCATGGGACTGGAGAACAACATTTTACCGACACCTAGCTCTCGGTTCACTGGGACTTGTAATATCCCGGTGCCACTGGAAAGCTAGGTACCGGTACATTTTATGAGTCCGGCAGCAACTCGCTGGTAGCACTGGCAGGGTTACAGCCGACTCTTAATGAGGCCAACTGATTGCAAGAAATCTGGAGTTGTTTGCAGTCCAGGAATGGCTGCTTTAGTAGGAACTACCTGGGTGCTGCCACCTAATCCCCCCACTGTAACCATTTGGGGGAATACCAATATGAACGAAAAGGCTAAAGTCCCAAAGTGTACACTTGCACCTACAATTTAGAAATGCGCCCTTTAGAATGAGAAGTGCATGTTTGTGCTCTTCAGCAGGACACCGATGAAGAAGGGCCACGCATCTCAGCAGGAAGAACCTTGGCTGGGACTACATAGGCTCAGGGTTGAGCAGAAACATATTTGTATTTAAAAAAAAAAGTTATGTATTGTTCAAATGAGATGGGGGAGCCATTTTCTAAAACATCTTACAGCTTTCCCAGCCCTCCCTCCCTCCATGAAGTGAAGCCATGCAGGGGATTGTCCGGAGAGAACTCGAGGTTATTCCAAATGGGCGTGAGTGGTTCTCCCTTGGAGCCCCTACAACCCCATTAAATGTTTGGTTGAAAAAAAAGTCATGTATTTAAAATGATGACGTGTTAAAGTTAAGTAATTGTTTTAGGCGAAGACGGCATTTGTGCTTTCTCTGAAATATAGAAAACGAGCCAAACAATGTTGCACTTAAACTTCTCCAACAGAGTTCAGAGAGTATAATATCTATTATCAAATAATTAACTAAATATTTAATTATTTAATTATTTCATAATTAAATAATTAAATAATGCCTTAATAATAACAGCATCTGAAGAAAGTGTTGCAGATTGTCAAGCTGGAAACAAACTGCAGAAGACGGAACCCACCTGTCCCATTCAAGAATGTGAGTAATGATAAGACGACGCCTCATGTCTGGCCCCCCATTGCACAGCCATTGAACCCCCTGTTCTAGGGATTGGGTATGGATTTGTCTGCAAAGAAAACCTATTTTTGATAACAGGATCCACTGGTTTTGGTGGACCGGTGGGCGTTCAGGGCCCAGGAGCCCTTTTGGACCCTCAGATCATCTCATGTACTGCCAGTCCATGACATGTAATATAACTCTAAGAGAGACACATGTAGTTCCATTATTTTTTCGAGACACTTGTGTTGGAGTTTAACACACCTCTCCGTTTTAATCATGGCAAAGGGAAAACATTTCGACAAAGATTAGGTTGAGATTTTTGCCGAAGAACAGATTGAGAGGAGTACCCGTAATACATGCTGGGTTTGGCGATTTGGCAAGACAAAGGATGGGGTCAACAAGGCAGAAGCTCATTCCTGTGAAAATCAAAACTGTGCTAAAGATGGCAACAAAACGGTTCCATTTCCGGACCACGAGAGATTGCTGTGAGAGATAAAGGGCCTGGTTCACAGAGCGTTTTCCAGTGGGATTGCGCCATAACACAAGGCTTCTGTGCATCAGGCCCGCCGTATCTGAAAGAATGGACTCAGATTTTGATCATCGGCAGCAGCCTTAAATCATATTGGTTGTCACTGTACTTTGTGCAATAAGTGTACAACCTTGGGGAACAGAGGTTGTGCGCATTGTTTAATGCGTTGCGGGGAAACACACATGTTTGCTCAGAGAATCTTTGCTTCATTGCTTTTTATCATTTTAAAATGTCATGTTTGTTAACCAAAGGTTGTCAGTTTCAATAATTATATTTCAAATGTTCTTTGAATAATTAAAAACGCATGAAAACTGAAAATAGATCAAACCAAAGCAATACAAAAAGTTGACTTTTTTGGTGGGACAATAATAATTCACAAAGAGAGCTGATTAAATCTTTCTTGATAAAGTATTCTTTGCTTATATTTCGAAATGTGTCATGTTGCCTGACAATGCTATGGCTTCAATGTGGATGCACATGGGCTGAAGGTATTGGTTGTGTGCATTTGAATTTGGTTTGTGGTATTTGGGTCTCATAGTCAGGGCATGTCAAAGTAGCACGTTCATTGGGAGAAGGTGGGCCTGATTCACAGAAGCGGTTTCTAATTGCACCGTTCCATTGAAAAACAATATGTGAATCAGGTCCGGTGTCTAGTCTGAAGGTTCCAGAACGAACTGTTTTCAGTGATATTAGGAAGGCACAGTGCCCTGCTGCACAGGAAGCAAGGGGAGGAGTATTCCTGGGTTTGGCGAGGTGCCAGCAGGGAGTGATGCACTCGAGGTCGAGCAATGGAACTGTTATGGTAGTTTCAAGTGAGGAAACGGAAGTCAGGTAAGATAGCGTGTGCCCTGAATATGATGGGGGATACTAGAGGATAAAGCAGCAAACTAGTTGCTCGGAACACCCAGTGACATTTTGAATTCGGTATATTGAATATGTTATATAAGGGAATCATTAGGCGGTATAATATATGGGCATTACCTAATAAATACGAGATTAGTCGTCAGTGGCTGTGGCGACGGCCTTCACTTTCTGATAGTTCTCTGAATGTGGGTCTTAAGGGTGCCCCGCACTTATTGAACGTTGTGCACAAAATAGAGAAACACAAATTGCAATCAAAGAGTTTGAAGAAATTGCATGGTGGGAAGAAAAAAAACCGATCAGCTATGTATGTGTATGTACTATATATTTCTGGAGATAAGATGTTTTATTGTGGAATAACGTTTTTAGAATCATTGTTGTGGTTGCACGTGCTATCTGCAGACCATCAGGAGCTCCACAGATCCAATACAGAGAGCATTCTCATGGTAGCTCGGGTCCTTCCATGGACCAGGTAAAAAGAAGGTACTGAAAAAAAAACGTGTGGCACCGGGCACCATGGATCCTGACGTAAGCAGATCTATGATGTTTCCCGCAGCATTTGGTTGAATTTATTCTTACCACTTTTTACAAAAAAATGTGTGGGGAGACCCCTGCACCCCTAGATATCCCCCCACCATTCTAAATACCTAAACCCAACCCCATCTACATTTTGCTGTAAAATGAGGTTACAAAAAAGTACGACCAAATGGGCCTCGAGCAAAGTGGACTGCAAGGAAATGCAGTAGTTACGAACTAAGCCATGAAAGATGCAGAGTTGGCTGATATCCACAAATAGCTTGTTAACAGATATCAGGTCTGATTTACAAACAATGTTTAACCTGGGAAAGTCCCTTTGAAACATTTCTGTAAATCAAGCACATCATCTTCACCTGTTTTGATGTTTTCAAGCATAGCAGATGTCACTGAGCAAAGTATTGCGTTAGTTATGTGACTTGTGCACTGTAGACCAGCATTTCCTATGCTGCTCATGCACCGAGGAGAGAGCAGCTTTCTGAGGAAAGCAAGTAAGCATAGCTTTGATTTTATGTACTCAATCATCAGTTGGAGAAATGCATTTGAAAGGGCAAGGGTATGTTTTTCCTTTACTTTTGTTAAAAATGTAAACCGATCATGCTGTTCTATAGTATTTGAATTAAGGATTGTATTATGATTCACAATGTTGTCCTATTGTGTTATACCTGTCCATAGTCTTTTACCATGTGCATGTGTCTCACTTGTGAACCATTTTCTTATGTTCCTCTTTATGTTGCTTAAATATATCAATTAGAAAGGCATAATTTGAAGTTTATAAAGTCACATGTCTTACCAGCTCGGAGAGTACTTTCTTGGTATTCAGCTGTTTTGAGTGCATATATATGACAGGCATTGTGTTTTGGAAAGTAAAAGCTTTGTTAAGTAAACAAAACATGTATTTGTATTTGTATTTGTATTTTATTTATTTATAAAGCGCAAAGAACCAGGCCCTGGTGCAAACGGGTGCATACTCTTGAAAACATGTTACAGCAAGTAATTACATTACATTAAGTACATTAATTACAGAATTAATTAATTACAAAGAAATTACACACAATCTCAGGTTATAATTGGTTTCGTAGGTTTGGTATTTTTGATACTGTGCAATTAAAATAACAAAGGATTGTTATATGTTGTGTTGCAGTTTGATAAAGAACATTCAGTTTGAAAAGTTAGGGTTGGAAAAACTTTTTAGTAAGTAATGATATGTTACTGCTGTGTATAAGATGGAAAGTGAAACATCAGAGCTTTATAAAACTGCTTGAACCTTTTTCTTTTAATTGTAAGAAGATTCAATTCAACACTACAGCTAAGTCAATGCCTAGTCTGGGATACTGAATGGAAACCCTTATTGATATATCTTTATGTCCAGTTCATGAGTTCTGGACGACTACCCCTATATAACACCCCTCTCTTAGAATCCCCCTGACCCCACTGAGCCAAGAAGTAGTTCTGTTTTGCAAGTTTAAAAGGTTTATTTGAGAAATATAACGGTATATCTATCACACTCTTATAATAAATTAATGTTTAATATCACACTTAAGAATATGAGCAGTAATCAACAATGAATAATGTTCTACTAGTAAACTGATTTGGTTACTCAGGAGTAGTATAGAGGATGAGGTAGCACACTCGTGAATAGGAACAGAAGAATAAAGGGGTAGAGAATGCTTTATACGGTTCAAGGAAATGCAAGGTGGAATAAATGCAGTACAGAAATAACTTGATATGACTTCAACAAAACAAGCAATCACTTTTCCTTGACAATTCACCCCCCCTTTATGCAATGTAAGGAGATGAAGAGGAGAGCACACAGTTCTTAGAAATGCAATCAAATATAATTCAGTTCAATTCCCCCCCCCAGCAACTTAGAGAAATCAGGTATGAGTTTTAAAACACCGGCCCAAGTGCTTTGAATGTGGTGGCAAGGAAGTGAAAAATATGCCGAAAATGGTTTTAATTCCCTTTAGGAGGTTCAGGGTGAGTGAGAGATACTTGGGATGAGTTCAGGCTCACTTTAGCAATGATTCAGAGATGGTGATTAAGAGGCAAACAAATTTTTAGCAAGGAAAGAAATGACTGCTGATGGTTACACGTGGCTGGATTTTTAACCAAATCGCAAATCGCGGTAAAATTCACGAGTGCGTGAATCGCGATTACGGCAAAAGTATAAGGAGTGGCAAGTCGGTTTTGGGTTCGTTGGAAAGCTGAGATCCTAAGCTTTCAGGGGAAAGTTAAACCAAGTTCCTAGGACGGTTCCAGAGATATGAACGATTTTGTAAGGGTCGTTTTTCGGATTTAAAGTAACTCAAATTGACAAGTGACAGCTATGCAGCTGCGGAATTGACAAGTGACAGTGGTGCAGCTTTACAAAATGACAAGTGACAACTTCTAGGAGGCAGTTCTGGTTAGATTAAAATAGTTTGGATTAGATTATTTTAAACTAAGAGTTTATTTCTGTCACAACCTGACCTAAGTACTCACAATATATTTTGGAAGGACTGGACCTCGTCACGGATCTGATCAATCAGGCTAGCGGCACTTCACAGCGATCTGGTCTCTGGGTCTGTGGTTCTGCACGGTCTGGTCTGGTCTGGCACTGGTCTGGTCTGTCCGGATACAGCGGTCTCTGCACGGCTCCTGGATCTCTGCACTGGTCCTGGCAAAAGTTCTTGGCAAGGGATTCAAGCAGCTCGCCCGGCTGTGAGTAGCTTGCAATGATTTGAGGCCTGCTGCAGAGAACTCAGCTTGTGGTTTTAGGCCTCTGATTTAGGTTCTAAAGTATAAGTTCTAGGTTCTGGAGTATGTAGCTGGAGTCAGTCTGGAACTGGTATCTTCTGGATGTTGTGTGGTCCGGCAAAACGCTCCGCAGCAACTGGATTTGAATGTCTCTACCTGTCCCAGCAGTCTCTTTTTATGTGTTTTGGAAAGTGGGTGTGTGCGTTGGTCATAACTAAACCTGCCCCTCTCACTTGTCATTGGCCCAATTCTCCCCTCTCCCATGATTGGGGGAAGGAAATGTGAGTCAGAGTGATGCTGTAGGTTTTATGGTCAGAGGAACCTCCCCTTGTCAGATTGCCCACAAATCTATATTTGATTCAAATACATCCTTCCCAGATGTACAATTTGTTGAAATTACATGTGCACATTATATATTCCTTATGGTCCATGCTTGTCCGCCTCTGATCTTCCTGGGGGCTTGCATTCAAAAATGACAACATTTTGCGCTTTTTAACTGGTTTTGCAATATCGGACATTTACCCAAAATTACACACATGTGCGCAAGGAGTATGGACATTAATTGATGAAGTGTCAGTTTTTTAACATGCAGACATTTGGAGTGAGACCCTATTTTTCGCTAGCAACCCCCCAGAATACACCACGGGCTCCTAACGCCTCTCAAAATGTTCACAGAAAAATCACAAAAATAATGATATTACTTATATAATTCTGACAAGTCCGCACTATGAGTTATCTATCTTTTTAAAATTATGCTCTGGTCAAAAAAGGGGTATGGCTTCCCACATCACAGGGTGGAATAACTGGTTTATCCACTTTCTTTAAGCTCAGCCTGCCCCTCCCCGTTTCTGCCAGGAGGAAGCCACTTTACGACCCCCCCAATAAACCATCTGCCTGGGCCCTTTGTTTAGTTTCCTGCAGTCCCCAGGTAATTCAATGAGAGAGTGTGTGACCTCCTTTTGGCAGGGGCAACAGAATGCAGCCAGGCCTGGGAACCTCCGGATCAAGTTTCAACTCCTGTGGGGGTAGATGTCAGGCAGAATTGGAATCTCTTTAAGCCAGTTTTTAGCTACATGTCATTTTGGGTTCCCAGTTTAAATCAAACTTACAATTTTTACACATGCAGCTAGAATGCTGATTCTAAGTTAAGACTATGACATTTCAACAGTGACAAACTATGTGACACTCAAAAGTAGGTCACTCATTTATTCTAAACATTTCGATTTTAGTGTCTTTCAGTTCAGTTTAGCACTCAGCCAGTCTTGTTATCAACATTATTTTGGGCTCTTCATCTTTCCAGATTTTGTAGGCACACAAAACTTAATTCTGCCAGATGTCTGCTGGTGTTCAGGGAGATTTCTGGATGTGTTGCAATGTTTGAAAATAGGCATTTTGAGCTGGCATTCAGAGAAACCAAAGGTAATTTTAAAGCTTTCTTTTTTTTTTGCTAACAGGCGCTGCTGTTTTACCTTTGGCACCCATTCCACTCATGGCACCCTGGCCCATCATGCTCGCACTGGTGGGTGGCAAGTTAGGCAACCATTTTGGTGTGCGCACAAACTGCGTGTTTCTCCTAGATTCTGGCGCACATGTGGGCTTTTTGGCCATCTTGGATTTTCTAAGCCCACAGCACCAAATGTTGCAGCATGATAGCTCAAACGTGGGTCAGGACACCCAACATAATAAAGCTTTTGGAGTGAACTTCCTTTTAATTATGACAGCAATGCTTTAACTGACCTTGATCCCAAGACATTCACATCCTGGTCTTAAGGTGCCGACCCTTTTAATAAGCCATGTTGAGAGAACATTTAGATGCTGGATCTCGGGGCTTACACAGCTATGATGGTGGTTCTTCAAACTATGCTGGGAGTTGATGTGGGCCTTCAGGGTACAGGCAATGGCAAACTTTCTGCGGTATTAAGGAAATAGACATTGACAGAGATAGTGTTTCCAATCATCTAGTTGTCTGATATGAAAGATACCGTAGAATGCGGGTATGATTTGTAGCTCCATTAAGTGCATAATTTAGTTCAATAACAACCATGTCAAGGTCATCACTGGTGCAGTTTCATTATCGGGAAACTGTTTCTCCAGTACTGTTCTCACAGAAGTTGAAGTCTCAACCCACAGGCAGGTTTAGAATAACTCAGATGCCCAAAGGGTGTCCTAGGTGGCAGAGTCTTCCTGATGTTCAGCTCGCTCCTTTTGGCACTTGGGCTGCTAGAGGGATCCAAAATGGCTTCCCTGTAACACAAAGATTTGTAACTGTAAATCCGCCATTAACTCAGTTTTTTCTATCCATGATTGACTGCCTGACCGAGGCATACTGCAGCTGGGGTAGAAGTGATTTAGCACTACAGATGTTTCACTCCCTGCAACTCAAGTACAGGGCTCATATTGTGCAAAAACAGGCAGATTAAATTGAAAGCCAGAGCATCTACCCCCACCTGAACACCGCATGTGGGTGGAAAGGCTCCTGATTTGTACTGCAGAGCAGTTGAGGGTAGCAGCTTTGAAATTGTGATACATGGACTTGTATAGCCATACAAATCTATTAAAATAAAATGGTGTATAAAAAGTACACATCCAAGTTTTACACCATTGTAGGCATTCGTTTAATCCATTTCATTGGGAAAAAGAACCACCACTTTGTTCAATTCGCCAGCAGGCAATACTCAGAATCTCAGAAGAGGTCATGTGCCACATTTGCAGAGAAGGATAAATGATCAGCAATACACAGACAAACGTGTCCTGCTCATATGTCATTTCCAGTGTGTTACATTTTTGGCAAAATAGAATGATATGGATTTTAATTTCTGCAGATGTGATTTTTACATACAAGTTAGGATTTGTGAAGCAAAATAGTATTCATGGCGAAATTTCTGATGTACTTATGACATTTAGATTTAACACAGGGGCATAGCGCTGCAAACGGAAACAATGTACAAAAGGAACAGCAGTAAATTCAGAAAACCTGTTGGCAAGCGCTTGAGTGGTAGTGAGCGAGGAGATAGAAGAACAATCGTCACACAGCATGATTATGAGCAGTTACAACATTGCCAATTCTAACCCGATCACCAGGGGTCAAGTCCTAAAAATTAAAGTGGGGGGACTCATCAACAAACGCAATGGGATGTGACGTTGCCAAAAATTAGCATATCAAGGTGAAATATGCACATTTCGTTAAAGTGGCTTTGCATAACCAAACAAATTTAACAGGACGAATGGCATTTGCCTTTCATAAAATCAACACACACACAAAACCAAGAGAGGATATTTCTTCTAATAGTGTTTTTGAAAACTTTAAAAGGTGTGCATGTTTTAAACTCCAAGAACCAATACAAATGTTTCCCATGGGACTTGCAATACCGAAATGGGACATTTCACCTTTAGTTGTTTGGTATTTTTCCTCAGGTTATATAGTGCAGTGGTGAAGTGCCTGGCCTACAAACCTAACGACTGCACTTTGATCCCGAGGTCGGCTTTAATTCATACATTCGAAGAGGATATTCAATGTTTCTCTTTTTAGCTGGGGGACTGAGTCCACCCTCTAAATAAAGTCCCCCCGCGTGTACCCTCGACTTGAGCCCTGCCGAACACTACTTTGTATTAACAAAGAGTCGAAGGCTTGACTAACTCAATGTAGAAATTGGTGACAAAAAGGCAGAAACCTATCAATTTCTCTGTTGGAATTATCCTGCCAGAGGACAAGGCGGCTATCCAAAATACCAGACTACTGACCATCAGTATCAATCAAAATGGGGAAACCAACTTGATCACCATTGTTTAATCAGGACACCCAGCCTGTAGAATACATTTTGTATTTCCTATCCAAATGACACGGGTGCAAGAAGGAATTAGGGAGGAAATTAAAAAAACCTTTGTGAAAATAATGACAGTACATTCCTTGCTTAAATTGAATGAATACATTTGCAAGTTGGGCCAATCAGGTTGAGATACAACATAAAGTGCCAGAACCAGAGGGCACCTTAGGAGCACAGCATGAGATAAAATGCTCACAGAATGTACTACCTACCTGAAACGAAGGTTCCAAAGTTTGGACAGGGCTTAGAGGAACACAACAGGTGCTCTAATCTAAATGTGTTTGGCAGAGCAGATGGTCCAATAGAGTCAGAAACTATTGCATTTAAGAAAATCTGATGCAACAGTTCTTTTTTACCCGAATTGTAAACCTGGGACAAGCACTGAAAAATTTCCACAGGTTCAAAGTGCACTACTATGAAGAAACCCATGGAAGTCTGAACCTGTCTATGTCTACTCTACTGTGTAATCCTTTTGCTAAAGAAAAGTTTGCTCTAATGGCAAGACCTAATACACCACATTCTTAAAGGAACTTCTAAACCTATATATGCTCAAATCTAAGCCAATATTACATGAAGACAAAACAGCAACTAAAGCACCATTTTAAAGCATTTCAAGGTCTGGTCTTTATTGAGTATCCTTCTACGTTTACATCTAGTATAGGGTGGACACACTCATTTTTGTTTTTCAGATATGGAGGCTGGGGATCAGCACATACAGGTACAAAACAAAATCCTCCTCACCAAACATATTTAAGACAATACAACCAACAGAGCTCATTTGGTCTGTGGTAGGGTTATAACATATACCAATATATGTATGTTTCTTTGAGAATTCTAGTTGTTATTTAATGCTAATGGTTTCTTTGGTACCTATTTTGTACGGCTGAAGTTAATTTTATAAATATCAAATGGAAATTCTTACTCTTATGGATGTGGCATTAGGGTATTGGCCTAGTTGCATTAGATAACAGCACATATAAGACAATTGTCTATATTAAGCTTGTAGTCTAAAAAGACAACTCTGACGGCTCTCAGGGATAAACAAATGGTTTGATGACAATTGTTCCTGAAATGTTACTGGTTTCTTGAAGATATCCAATCAATGGACTGGACATCATATTTCTCAATTATTCTTTGATCAGGAATTCTTACAAGATGCCCATATTGTAAATTAAGATAGGTATATTTTGACCAAAAGGTGGGTGTGTAAATATTGGACTGCCGGTCAGACAGCAACAACCAAAGAATGATCCTTCTTTTATATAATCCTACCATCAGTAAAAGTAGACCAGTCTCAGATCCTCAGTGGCGCTGGAAATATGCCAAGCAAATCAACATATTGAAAAATGTATTAAATTGACACAGCAGTTTTCTGGGAATAACATGCTCTGACATTCTTCCGATCATCCGGTATAACGCTATTCCAGGGGTATGCACCAAAGGAGTGCACAGCACATGAATATGTAATACAAAATATAATGTTCACACATACACAACTAGTGCTGTAGAAATCAATCAAAAAAGGAGATTAAAATACATCAAATATATTTAAATCTATTAAGAGTCTAAAACATGGTCAAAGTAACAACATTGATGGGTCTGTCTTCAACTATCTTAAATGGTCCCGGACGATAGCTCAGGGGCAACATGTTTATCTTGGAAGGAAGACAATGTAGAGCAGCAAAGGTTTGAATCCTGGTACGATGCTTTGAGAGTGGTCTCTGGTGTTAAGTGTGTTTGGAATGATTAATTAATGAATTAATTAAAATTATTCTGAAGATAGACTGGCTACTATAATCTATGAATAGACCACGTTTTACAAAAATAAAAGCAGTTTTAGGGCCTTCTCATCGATATAATGGTCAAGTAACTTTAATTGTGCACTTAATTTAGTCCTAGACCAATGGTAGAGAAATCAACATCAGATTTGTGCTTCAATTTCAAAGAATATCGACTTTTTCAATGTACCTGATCCATGATTTCAGGCTAAATGTGTTACCAAGCTCCTACTTTTTTGTCTAATTCACACCAAGCCTATACACACTTAAATGACTTCTTTGTATTAAAACAGACCAGAGGGGCTCATTTGAACTATACTCCCAATGCTAATAGCTGCTAATGACATTTTTAAAGTTCAGCTTCATCGAAGCTCTGCACTTGACGGTTCTTAAATTTGTTCATTTGTTAAATCATTATTTTATGATGTATACTTTGTGGGACAAATCCTGGGCCCTATTGATTGCTGTATTTTCTGTATCATCGATAGCACAATTACAGTCTATGTTTTGGATGTGTTTTAAGTAGTCAAGTTAGGGGTTACAAGAATCATTCTTAAGAAAACAGCACTACCGAAGAAATTAAATTGACTTTATGGACTGCTAATGTACCACGTTCTAGTTCTAACACAAACAGATGAGTTGGGTAAACTATGTTATGTGACATTCTTCATTGACAAAACATAAGACTAAAGATTGCAAAAACACTAGAAAACACTGAGCTTCCCAAAAAGTGTAACAACATCAGTATGAAGTAAGCCAACATGCCAGTCAGAGATTAACACATATCTTTAAATATAGGGAAGCAGAGACTAGGAATATTAATTTAACAAATGAACGGGGTAATGTGCATGCTCACAATATTTGGACACATTCTTTCCTGATGACTACATAACACCAAATGCAACCATCTATCTCTACTTAATGATCTGGAATGCAATCTCTTGCCAGTGTGAACACAAAATATATTAGCAACCCAAAAAGTATAAATGCATTCAAGGAGATGTTTAATATACACAGGAACAAAGCAGCACTTTCACAGTTATTATTTGCTCTATATTTTGAACATTCATATGACATCTGCAATGCTGCCCTATCCAATATTGTCATGAACACTTCCATTGTTTTTTATAGCCATTGCTGCTTGTGCTCTGACAAGGGACCTTATCAAATTGAGAAATCTGCAGATAGACAGATTTCTTGTACAAATTGAATATTTCAATGGCACTTCGAAGTTCATAGGATGTGAGTTGTTATTTTGTCACAATAGCAATGTGCATTTATGGATAGAAAGGATAGAATTGCTAAATGATTCAACACAGAATTGTAAAATGTAATGAAAGCCTCATTTGGAGTAAACAATACACTTTTAGCAAAAGGGAAAAATAGTCTGCTCATGTTCATATGTGGGTCGAGTTTCTCTACATTTTTAGAGCATTATTGTCTTACAGCATGCCTACTTTTTAAAGCCTTTGATGAGTAAAATATTACAAATGGTTTTGACTACAAGTACAGAGAAGGGGATTGGGATTACCTGACATCATTAATATTACTGGGTTACAGTGGGAGCTTGCATTGTTAACGAAATTAAGTCCGAGGCTCAGTATCTTCAATGGCATCAAATGACATTCCATACAATCCTCTTCAAGAGGAACCTTTTGGTCAAATTCAACCATCCAAAATCTCTTGAATTTCCAAGACTCAATAATTTCACAACATACCCCTATCTGGTCAAATGAATTCGATTTTACATCATTGGTGCCTGATTTAATGACGAGATAACAGCATCTCTGCAGTTACTGACAAATACCAATTTCATGGTCTGGTGTCTTTTTAGGAGCTTCATAGTATATGTGAACATCCATTGTTAAGTGACTTCAATTCAGCAATCCCACTAAGTCAGTGCCTCGTCTGGGACGCCCAAGGGAAGCCCTTATTTATATATTTTTATGACAAGTTATACTCTGGATGATGAACCCTTGTATAATGCCCCTCTCTTTGAATCCCCCTGACCTCACTGAGCCAAGAAGTAGGTTTGTTTTGCAATTTAAAAGGTTTATTGAGAAAGTAAACAAGATATATATATCACACTTTGATAATAAATTAATATTTGATATCACACTTAGACATATGACAGTGATCAACAATGGATGATGTTATACTAGCACACTGGTTTAATTACTTAGGAGTAGTATAGAGGATAAGGTAGCTGAGAATGCTTTATGGTTTCAAGGAGATGCAAAGATGAATAAAAGGCAGTACAGAAATAAACTTGATATGATTTCAGCAAAAGATAATATGATCACTTTTTCTCTGACAATTCACTCCCCCCATGCAATGTAAGGAGATGGAAGTAACACACACAGGGCCTCATTACGACCCTGGCGGAAGGGGGTTTACGCTAGCGCTAACAGCGCCGACCCCTTCCGCCATACTACGAGTTCCCTTAGCGCCAAGGTGATTTTAACGCCTGCTTTTTGCTGGCGTTAAAATCCATGGCGCTAAGGGACCTTGTTGTTAATTACGCCACCGTAATTTACGGTGGCGTGATTAACGCCTTCCCCACTCCCATTATACCCTATGGGGCAAGAATGGGAATGGGGAAGGGTAAAATGGGGATTGGGGATTTACCGCCCCGCCTGGGTCGGAATGGGGCGGTAAATCCGCCAACCACCATGGCGGAGTTGGCAGCTTAGCGCCATGGACCATGGTGCTAATAGCACCATGGTCCTCCGCCATGGTCGTAATGAGGCCCACAGTCTTTAGGAATACAATCACATTACAATACAAATTCAGTTCCCCCCTAGCAAGCTGATAGCACCAGGGATGATTTTGGATCACAGGCGAAAGACTTTCAGGTGATTTGCAAGGGAGTGAAATATGCTAAAATTGATTTTAATTCCCTTTAGAGGTTCAGGGTGAGTGAGAGATACCTTAAATCAGTTCAGGTCCACACTAACAATGATTAATGAGGGATTATCAGGTTGAAAACGGATTTCAGTAATGGAAGCAAAGGACAGATATTTCTACAGTGGTTGAAATGAAGCAAAATGTGAAATTGCGGCACTTTTTTCTGAGTGCATCGAGCGCAATTACGGGCGGCGCTATAAGGAGTAGCAAGTCGGTTTAGAGCTTTCTGGAAAGCTGGGAATCATAGCTTTACAATAAAAGTTACATTTTGTTCCTAGGATGCACGGTTCCAAAGATAAAGACGATTTTGTAAAGGTAGTTTTTCAGAAATGAAATTACAGTTTCAAAATGACAGATGCGCTTTGAAAGGTTTGAATCAACAGGAGGAACACACGATTTCTTATGACGCAGTTCTAAACAGGTTCAAATGTTTTGAATCAGATTATTTTAAGCTAAGAGATGGGTTCTGCACAGTTCTAGCCGGGTACTCACACTATAAATTTGAAAGGAATGGCCTTGTCACGGATCTGGTCAACAAGTTTAGCTGCGGTTCTCTCTGCTCGGCGGGTCAATCAGGCACGGGTTCTGTTCACAGCAGTTTGGTCTGGGTCTCTGGTTCTGTTCTGGATACACAGGATTCTTAGCAAGCAGCAAACCGCACAGCCCGGCGTTTGAATAGTTTGGTTTGGTTGCTAGGTTCTGAAGGCCTGCTGATAGGAGTTCAGCTTCTAGGTTCTAGAGTTCCTTGGAGTCTGGTTCTGGAGTCAGTCTGGATCTCTGGAGTTCTGGATTCTGGAGTTCTCCGTCAGAGTGCTGCGCAGGAATTCAGTTGAAGGTTGGAAAATGAATGTCCCTGTCTGGCTTCCAGTGGCTCTTTTTATGTCTTTTGAAAATGGGTGTGGATGCTATCTTTCTATGCCCAACACACTCATGATTTGATAGGTCAAGGATTTCTCTTTGACCTGATTTGAGAAGGGAGCAGTGAGTCATCCTAAGTCATCAGGTGTCATTTTTATGGCTCCAAAGAAAGAACACTCCCCTTTGCTTTTACCTTAGAAAATAATTTTCATAACTAAACATATTTCCCAAATACACAAGTGGTTGACATTACATGTACATATCATATATCACATAAGGTAGTCTCTGTTCCAACTCCGATGTTTCTAAGAGCTTGGATTAAGAAAAGACAACATTTTGTGCTTTTTGGTTGGTTTTCCAATATTGGATTTTTACCAAAAATTACACAGATGTACACCGCCTTTCTACACATATTCCAGTAAAGTTTCATTTTTCTAGCATGAACCCCATGTCTGCAATCTCCATAATTCATGGGTTTTTGCCTCAAAACATGGTACAGAGTCCTAACACCTCTTAAAATGTGCACAGAAAAATCACAAGAATAATGATTTTAATTATATAATTTTGACAAGTCTGTACTATGAATTATCCATCTTTTTAAAATTATGCTCTGGCCCAGAGGGGTGTGGTTTCCCAAAGCACATGGTGCAATTTCTGGTTTGTCCACTTCCTCCTTCTCAAGTTGCTCACAGAGGCACTGCCCTTCCCCGTTTCTCTCAAGAGGAAGCCATTTACGACCACCCTAATTTAACATTTGCCTGAGCCAAGGAAGGCTCATTGTTCTGTTTCCCTCCAGTCCTAGGTGCTCTTCCCCTGATTCAATCAGGGAGGTGTCATCTCCTTTTGGTGGGGGCAGCAGAATGCAGCCAGGCCTTGGAAGAGTGGCTGAGCAAGTTTCAACTCCTGTCGGGGGTAGTTGCCGGGCAGAATTCACTCTCTCCAAGCCAGGCTTCAGCCAAATGTCACTTTTGTTCCCAGTTTTTCTTCATTCAAAACAAACTTACAATTTTTACACATGCAGCTAGAATGCTGATTCTAAGTTCAAAACTATGACATTTAACAGTTGCAAACTATGTGACACTCAACAGTATGTCACTCATTTATTTTAAACATTTCGATTTTAGTGGCTTTAAGTCCAATTTCACTTCAGCTGCTGACATCCACAGCTCAGCCAGTTTTGATATTAACATTGTTTTGGGCTCTTCATCTTTCCAGATTTTGTATGCACACAAGACTACATTCTGCCAAATGTCTGCTGGTGTTCATTGAGATTTTTGAATATCTTGCAATGTTTAAAATAGGCATCTTTAGCTTGCATTTCAGAGAAACAAAGGTGATTTCAAAGCGCTTTTTGAGCTAACAGCACTGCTGTTTTTCCTTTGGCACCACGTTTCACTCATGGCGCTTCTGGCCCACCACGCTCACACTGGTGGGTGGCAGGTTAGGCGACCATTTTGGTGTGCGCAAAAACTGCGCGGTTTTCCTGGATTCTGGCGCAATGTGGGCTTTTTCGGCCATCTTGGATTTTCTGAGCCCACAGCCCCAAATGTTGCAGCATAATAACTCGAACATGGGTCAAAACCCCTGACACCATAGAGGCATTTTATTTGTGTATCTACATATTAGATCCCATATCCAAGTTAGGGCCCAACTTCCAATTTGTGAAATACTTAATCTTTGACGTTTATTGTGATATGTGATCTATTAGCCAGTATTGTTCAATGGTAACATTGCAAAACCCATCTCTTCTTGAGATTTGAGGCATGGGGGGATTGAATCTCTGTTTGAGGTTTTAGTGGTAGAGTATATTAAGACATATTTTTATTTAATGAGCAGAAGCTGAACCATAACCTTGAAAACCAAATACATGAGCATGGAATGCGTGTGATTAAGAGAATGTGGGTCTAATTCACGTTCTGTTTATATCTACAGTAGAGACCAAATAGTGATATGCACTCATCTATTAGACACATGAGATGTGCAATGCTTATATTTTTCCATCTGCCTGTTTTATAACTTGTGAAAGCCACTACAGATGGCCTCTCAGGAGCACTTTCTCTTCATCAATTAGCAAAAGAAATATTGGGTATCACATGGTAATGGCTAGTTTGTAAACTCAAAAATAGTAATAGGCGCCCCTGTACCAGAAAGAACACGGCCAATTGACATGTTCTTTAGGAAGGTGCCCACTCGAGAGTCCGCAGCCTCTGTAACGCTCACCTGATTCCCGTAGAGGCGCCGGTCTTGACTGGGCGTATACCGTATCTTCAAAGGTGATGTGTAACACACGGTTGGCTCTTTGGGCTGGACCTCTGTGCACTGTATGTCTGACTCGAAGGGTAAGATGTCTGCAGATAGAAAATATGGGATTAATGAACTGGTTATTGAATGTCTCTCTCTTCTTCCCTTTCTCTTCTCCTGTAGAACCCCAAAGGTTAACGCTCTCACCTTAGGTAAGTGAACGCCGTGCTCTCCATCTGCCTCGGGGCAGGGTGCTGTAACCAGTTTCTTCACTGGATAAGGGGAGCAGGCCTCTTGACTTCAGAGGACTGCTGTCCGTCGTTTACTGCACGAACGGTAAGTTTCGAGTAGTTCAAATGTCTTTTAAAGTATTTTGTAATGATGTCTCTTGTTTTGCAGGGTTCCGGCGATGGCGGATGACGGGCTGAAGTGAGTTGAAGATGGAGCCCGTGTGATGAATAGAAGCGCCTGGAAGCACGTAAGTAAGCGCTTGTTGCCTGCTTCACGATGCGCTCTAACTGTCTTTTTATTTTGCAGGTACAAGTTCGGAGCGGCTGCAGAGTGCCGGAATACCCACTGGGTTAGGTGTGGAAAGGAGTAATGGCACGTGAGTATTAAAGTTCCCCAATGTCTTTAAACGCACCTTGTTTTGTCTTTCAGATGCGGGATGCAGCGCCGAGGGCCTCCGGAGCGTGCGAAGAGTTGGTAAGCTTTTGTCTTTCAGATGCCGGAACGCAGTGCGAAGACCTCCGGAGCGCACGAAGAGTAGGTAAGCCTTTGTCTTTCAGATGCCGGAATGCAGCGCGAGGCGTTGGTGACAGCCGATGGGCCACGTAAGTGAAGCGCTGTCACTGAAGACCGTAATGCTAACCTGTTCTTTCTTGTCTTTATAGGTGTTGCTGAAGACTGGATTCAGGATGGTAAGCCTTTTTTCCTTAGGCCCAGGATCAGATGCAGAAGACACGATGAGCGTTCTGCTGCAGAGGATGCAGAATAACGCAAAGCAAGATTCATCCATCGGGTGTGGTTTAAATAGCCTCCAGTAGTGCTTAGGTGTCTCCTTCCACAGCCACGCCTAGGTAAGAAAAGAGTTCCTGCTTTCCAGAAGAGTTCCAGTGTTCTGAACCTAGGGAGTGGCTCCTGCCCCACCCAACAGGAAAAGTAGTCCCAAACAGAAGAGGATCAGAGGCTCAACTGGCAGGTAAGTAAGCAGCATGGTCTGCTGCAGGTAAGTCCACCCAAGCATTATGAGCCCGGCGCTTCCAGCGCTGGGACTGGGCATATTTATGAGCCTGGTGCCACTGGCACCAGGACAGGGTCCAAAAGGTCCCAATTGGGACTGGTTGGCTCTCGGAACCTGGGTTATGGATCTGCCAAGGGAGTTGGGAAAACCCTGACCTTTTGGAAGCAGAGATCATGACAGTACCCCCCCTCAAGGCCCCTCCCAAACCGTGCTTCTCCGGGGGTTTTGGCTTGTCAGGAAATGTTCGGTGAAATCTTTTGATTAGGCGAGGAGCGTGGACATATTCTGCAGGTTCCCAGGATCTTTCTTGGGGGCCGTAGCCTTTCCAGTCAATTAGGTAAAATAGTTTAGATTTGGAGATCTTGGAGTCCAGAATGCTTTTGACTTCAAACTCGAGTTCTCCCTCAACTAGGATAGGTTTTGGAGATTTAGTTAGTCGGGTTTGAGGTTGCACGGGTTTTAGTAGAGAGACGTGGAAGACCGGATGTATCTTCATGTGCAGGGGCAAGTCCAACTTGACCGCTACTGGGTTTACTATGGTAGTGATGGAATAGGGACCAAGGTATCTTGGGTTGAATGTGCGTGGCCCTTTTAGAGGTAGATATTTGGTGGATAACCAGACTTGATCTCCTACTTGATATTGAGGGGCTTCCTTCCGATGTCGATCTGCTCCTTTCTTGTATTGTTCTTTAGCCCTTTGAAGGTGAGAAACGGCTTCCTTAAAGGCTTGGGTGATTGTAGAATGCAGGTAGTCTACTGCTGGTGTTTCCAGATCTTGGAGGGGATCCAACTCCGAGGTTCGAGGGTGACTGCCGTATAAAAGAAAAAACGGGGTTTTCCCAGTTCCCGAATGGACAGAGTTATTGTAGGCATATTCGGCTATCCAAAGGATGTCTTTCCAAGTTTTTTAAGTTTGTTGCAGCATGCAGCGTAAATACTGTTCCAGAGTTTGATTGGTCCTCTCGGTTTGTCCGTCGGTCCGAGGGTGGTGACTGGTCGATAGTCTCACATCAATTTGAGCCGACCGGCAGCAACTTCGCCAAAAATGGGAAATAAATTGACTACCTCGATCCGAAATTAGAACCGAAGGAAAACCGTGCAGTCGGACGATGTTTTCGAGAAATTCTCGGGCCAGAGTTGCTGCTGTTGGCAAGCCTTTGAGCGGAATGAAAAGCGCCATCTTGGAGAATAAGTCCACGATTACTAGAATCGTATTGTATCCGGAGGATGGAGGTAGATCGGTGATGAAGTCCATAGAAAGCGTATGCCAAGGGCGAGGTGGGATGTCAATAGGGCGTAAGAGGCCTGCTGGTCTTTCCTTTTGACTCTTGTTTTGGGCGCATACTCCACAGGACATTATAAAGTCTCTGATATCTTTTTTCCAAGACGGCCACCAGAAGTAGCGCTTGATCTTTTCTGAGGTCTTGGCTATACCGGGATGTCCTTCCATTAAAGAATCGTGATAACAAGAGATTACTTCTTTCTGTAAATCTGTGCTGGGCAGGTATAATCGTTCTTGGAAATACAATAAGTTGTCCTTTACTGCAAAGTCCTTTCCCTGCAGATGCCAATTCTGTATGTCTGCTGGAGTTACAAGTTGCCTGGCTTTATCCTTAACTTCCTCTATGGATTGTGTGGCGATTACACCCAGAATTCTTTGTTCGGGAATGATAGGTACAGGTTTAGGGTTGATCAAGTGTTCTTCCACTCCCATCCGAGAAAGGGCATCAGCTTTACCGTTTTTTGTACCAGGTCGATAGGTAATTATGAAGTCAAACTCGGCAAAGAATAATGCCCAACAGAGTTGTCTAGAGGATTGGGCTTTTGCGGTTTTCAGATATTGCAGGTTTCGGTGATCCGTAATCACAGTAACGGTATGTCGGGCCCCCAGAAGATAATGCCGCCAAGCCTTAAAGGCAGACTTGATAGCCAGAAGTTCCTTGTCAGTAATCGTGTAATTGATTTCAGGAGGTGAGAATTTGCGGGACCAAAATGCCACGGGATGCAACTGATTGGTTACTGGGTCCTTTTGTGATAGAACTGCCCCCATGGCAAGGCTCGAAGCATCAGTTTCAACGATGTAGGGGAGTTCGGGGCGAGGGTGTTTTAGAATTGGTGCAGAGATAAATTTAGTCTTCAAATCCTGGAAAGCTTGTTCCGCCTCGGTAGACCATTCGAAACGTTTGTTTTTCTTTAACAAGGCAGTGATGGGCTGGACTATTCGAGAGAATTCGGGGATAAACCTGCGGTAAAAGTTAGCAAAGCCTAACATGCTTTGAACACCTTTTACGGAGGATGCTGATGGCCATTTGAGAATTGCATCGACTTTCTTTGAATCCATACGCACTCCGCTAGGTGATAATATGAATCCCGAGAATTCAACTTCAGTCACGTTGAAAACACATTTTTCCAACTTAGCGAAAAGTTTGTGTTGACGCAATCTCTCGAGGACCATTTTCACGTGTTTCCGATGTTCAGATTCCGATGAAGAGTAAACGAGGATGTCGTCAATGTAAACAACAACACACACATCTATGAGCTCTCTGAGGACATCATTCATAAAATATTGAAAGGCGGCCGGGGCATTGCAAAGTCCGAAGGGCATGACCTGATATTCAAATAGCCCATATTTGGTGCGGAAGGCCGTCTTCCATTCATCGCCCTCTTTTACTCGCACCAAGTGGTAGGCTCCTCTAAGATCCAGCTTGGTATATATGCACGCTTTTCTGACTTGGTCCAGGAGTTCAAGGATCAAAGGTAACGGATATCTATTCTTAACGGTGATCTGGTTCAGGGAGCGATAATCTATACAAGTTCTAAGGTCTCCTTCTTTTTTTGGAACGAAGAACAAAGCTGAAGAAGCAGGGGACTTGGAAGGACGAATAAACCCATTTGCCAGGTATTGATCCAGGTATTGTCGAAGGTGAAGGTTCTCAGGCTCGGTGAGGGCATACATTCTACTACAAGGAGGAGTTGATCCAGGTATCAGGTCTATCTGGCAGTCATAAGACCTATGAGGAGGTAGAGAGTTAGCCTGATCCTTCCGGAAAACATCTTGGAACTCCAGGTATTCGGGAGGTAACTGGGGAGTCTCTGAAGAAATTGCTGCCAGTGCAACACCAGGTGGAGGGTGACAAGTAGAGACACATTCTGGAAACTGAACCGTTCTTGCTCGCCAATCGATCAGAGGATTGTGTTTCTCTAACCAAGGTATTCCTAAAATAATCTGGAACTGAGGGGCCTTGATTACATCGAACACGATCTTCTCATGGTGTCCATCTTGACTTACTAGCGTCACTTCTTGAGTGGTATGCGTTACTGGTCCGGAGGCTATCTCCGTACCATCCACCGTAGTAATGACGTCCTTTACAGCCTTGGGACAAAGAGTTAGATTCATCCTCAAAACCATTTCATGATCCACATAATTGCCGATGGCACCGCTGTCGACGTAAGCTTCAATTGCATGTAATCGATCCGGATTATCAGGGCTAATGAGGACCATAGGTATCACGAAATGCGAGGTCACGGAACTGGTTTTCACGCTCGGCAAGAGGACCTCTATTCTTGTCGGGCGAGGTTGTTTCCCTGCTCAGAGTTTGTAACTTTGGTAACTGCAGCTCCTACTACCTTCTTGGCTGGTTTCCCCGGACAGTCTCGAAGAAAGTGCCCTGAGTTTCCGCAATAGAGGCATAATTGCAACTGTTTTCTCCTTTCCCGCTTTCAGGCCCCCTATTTGCATGGGTTCCCCGGAGTCTACTCCTTTGGAAGGAGTTGGCGGTTTGGAAAATACTCGAGCATCAAACTTGGAACGATCGGCCTTCCTGTTCTGCAGTCTGTGATCTATTTGAACGACTAAGTCTATATAGTCCGAACAATCTTGTGGGGGATTCACTACATGGGCTAACACATCTTTGAGCTCTCCACGTAGACCTCTATAAAACAGCGTAATCCTTTTGTCCTCAGGCCATTGAGTTTCCACTATCAGTCTGTTGAAAGACGCAATATAAGCCAAAAGGTCTTGATTACCTTGTCGCAACGAAAGAAGCTCATTGTCCAAGGCCTGCCCCTGTGAATGTCTTGCGAACAGTTTTTCCATACTGAGCTGAAAAGCTTGAAAATCATGGAGGACCGGATCATCTTGATTTACTAGAGGGATCGACCAGTCTGCCGCATTGCCACTAAGGTACGAAAGCACGAAAGCTACTTTAGCCTGATCAGTTGGAAAGGCTGCTGGCCGGCATATGAAATGCAACCGCCATTGATTGATAAATACTGCAAACCTCTTTGGGTCACCAGAAAATCATGCGGACGGAGCCAGAGGTACATTCCCAGGTAGGTTGATCTGCACTGGATTCATAGAGGATGTAGAAGGAAATTTTCCCCCAGATGCGGGTAACGGGGTCTGTCCGGCTTGTGACTGTAGCAATTGTCTAGCGAGATCATCTGTTCGCTCCTTGGAAATAATCAGTTCCCTTCTTAGAGCGTTCGTTTCCTGACGGGCTGCATGCACTTCTGCCCTTAGTTCCCCAAGTAACTGGGCTAGCTGGTCGGTATCCGAGGTTTCCATAGCGCCTGGACGGGAGTTTTGCGGTAGGCTTTGCGTTCTGTAACGCTCACCTGATTCCCGTAGAGGCGCCGGTCTTGACTGGGCGTATACCGTATCTTCAAAGGTGATGTGTAACACACGGTTGGCTCTTTGGGCTGGACCTCTGTGCACTGTATGTCTGACTCGAAGGGTAAGATGTCTGCAGATAGAAAATATGGGATTAATGAACTGGTTATTGAATGTCTCTCTCTTCTTCCCTTTCTCTTCTCCTGTAGAACCCCAAAGGTTAACGCCCTCACCTTAGGTAAGTGAACGCCGTGCTCTCCATCTGCCTCGGGGCAGGGTGCTGTAACCAGTTTCTTCACTGGATAAGGGGAGCAGGCCTCTTGACTTCAGAGGACTGCTGTCCGTCGTTTACTGCACGAACGGTAAGTTTCGAGTAGTTCAAATGTCTTTAAAAGTCTTTTGTAATGATGTCTCTTGTTTTGCAGGGTTCCGGCGATGGCGGATGACGGGCTGAAGTGAGTTGAAGATGGAGCCCGTGTCATGAATAGAAGCGCCTGGAAGCACGTAAGTAAGCGCTTGTTGCCTGCTTCACGATGCGCTCTAACTGTCTTTTTATTTTGCAGGTACAAGTTCGGAGCGGCTGCAGAGTGCCGGAATACCCACTGGGTTAGGTGTGGAAAGGAGTAATGGCACGTGAGTATTAAAGTTCCCCAATGTCTTTAAACACACCTTGTTTTGTCTTTCAGATGCGGGATGCAGCGCCGAGGGCCTCCGGAGCGTGCAAAGAGTTGGTAAGCTTTTGTCTTTCAGATGCCGGAATGCAGTGCGAAGATCTCCGGAGCACACGAAGAGTAGGTAAGCCTTTGTCTTTCAGATGCCGGAATGCAGCGCGAGGCGTTGGTGACAGCCGATGGGCCACGTAAGTGAAGTGCTGTCACTGAAGACCGTAATGCTAACCTGTTCTTTCTTGTCTTTATAGGTGTTGCTGAAGACTGGATTCAGGATGGTAAGCCTTTTTTCCTTAGGCCCAGGATCAGATGCTGAAGACACGATGAGCGTTCTGCTGCAGAGGATGCAGAATAACGCAAAGCAAGATTCATCCATCGGGTGTGGTTTAAATAGCCTCCAGTAGTGCTTAGGTGTCTCCTTCCACAGCCACGCCTAGGTAAGAAAAGAGTTCCTGCTTTCCAGAAGAGTTGCAGTGTTCTGAACCTAGGGAGTGGCTCCTGCCCCACCCAACAGGAAAAGTAGTCCCAAACAGAAGAGGATCAGAGGCTCAACTGGCAGGTAAGTAAGCAGCATGGTCTGCTGCAGGTAAGTCCACCCAAGCATTATGAGCCCGGCGCTTCCAGCGCTGGGACTGGGCATATTTATGAGCCTGGTGCCACTGGCGCCAGGACAGGGTCCAAAAGGTCCCAATTGGGACTGGTTGGCACTCGGAACCTGGGTTATGGATCTGCTTCCAAGGGAGTTGGGAAAACCCTGACCTTTTGGAAGCAGAGATCATGACAGCCACACTTTAGCTCAACGGTACTGGACTGTACATGTGGGCGGGACAAAGACTGATATGCAAATCGGAATTTCTCCTCTGTGAAAAGTACAGTGAGCTAAAGTGTGGTTGCAGACTCTCGAGTGGGCACCTTCTCAAAGAACAGGTCAATTGGCCTTGTTTGTTCTTGTAGAGGGGCATCTATGACTATTTTCTGACAGTTTGTAATCTCCCAAAATCAGATCATTAGTTAAACAAAAATGTATCTACAAATACAGAAGGGACTCCTAAGAGAGACACAGGTGCCACATGTTGGTATGTCTGCAGAGAGGTAAAGAAAAAAAAAAACCTAAAGAGAACTTGAGTGAGTAGAAATAATATGTTCTTTGTTTGAAGAGTCATTTGAGCTTTCCAAGCCAACACTCATCGTTATTGATTCACGTGGATAGTCTACTATAACCAGTGCCTTAAGTGGCAATACAAAATGAGTCGGGGCCCATCAAGGGGGTGTGGCCTAACAGTGGGGGTCGCCTGATGGCTCATTAGGCCACACCTCCTTGACGAGCCTCTGTTAGGCAGAAACCTGTGCAGTTCCCTTGGGGAACACTGCAAAAGATTTAAGACTACAGGTAGAGCAGTAAACCCCTTTGGTAGCAGTCTGTACCACCCAGATTTACCTGGTAGCTGTGGCTGAGCAGTCAGACTTCCCTCAAGAAGAGTTAGGCAGTATGCAAAGTATACACAATATGTACCAAAACACAATAGCACAAGCAAACACTGACCAGAGCTTGGTTTCAAAAGTATATAGTTATTTATTTAAAATACACATAAGTTAAAAACACTCTAGCAAAAATATAGTAAAAGCACTTCAACACAGTTATAATGAAAGTAGATTCAATCCTTTCTCCTATCTAGACAACTCTAGGTAAACACCACTTAATTAAAACAGAGGTGAGTGCTTAACGTTAGATGACACTCTAGTAGTTTCCAAGAAAGGGAGAGAAAAAGCAGAAATAGGTTAGACACACCACTCTAAGGTCCAGAACACTTGCAATAGGCTTAAAGAAGAATAAAGTCACAGGTGAGCAAAAGTCACTAGGCAGGGCCCACTCTTAGAGTAGCCGGAGCGAAAATGTGCCCAAGATCACACTGTTAGTTAGAGATTCAAAGTCTTGCAAAGAGTCAAAAAGAGTTTAGAGTGGCTCAGAAAGTTTAGCCAAAGTGTCCCAGGCACTCCCAGGTTCGAAAGCCGGGGACTAAATCTACCCCGTACAGTCGGTAGCAAGGGAAGCCAGGCGGAACACAGTACCTTAAGCGGAAAGGATCCTCCAGCGGTGGCAGTTGTTCCAGGCAGTGGCAGCAGGGCTCGACGTCGGTCAGGGGAGAAGAAGTTCTCGCTGAAGAGCAGAAGAAGAGGGTCGTTGCACTGCCCGGGAAGAAACCAGCCGCGGAGTCCTCCGGTTAAAGGGTTGGTACCGACTTTCGCGGTATGGGGGTAAAGTGTGGTATTCCGGTTGCCGGGGTGCTTGGCACAGGCAAGGCGGCCACGAGATACCTCAAAGAACGGAAAGAAGGCGAAAACTGGTTGTCCCCACCAGTCAAGGGAAGGAGCCACTCCGTTAAGAGTTCTCCTCGGTCGTCGGGAAAAAGTGGTGAGACGGTTCAGCAGGGCTCCACCGGGTGGTGTCGTCGAAGCAGGTCGGCTCAGCTCTTCCCTCGTCGGATTCTTGGTCCTGTGGCGACTTCTGAAGTCCCAGTCCCCAAAGCCCTGCTTTTATGCAGCAAACCCCCATTCACCCAGCCTAGCTGTCACTCAAACAGGCTAAGTGGTGAGCCGGGCGGCTCACCACTTGGGCCAATCAGGACGGAGTGCGACTTGAGTTACCAAGGTAACTCAGTCCAGGGTGCCTAAATCCCCCTCCACCCCTCCTAAGTACCCCAGACAGAGTGGCACCACTTTGGAGGGCTTCTGTGGAGAAGCCCGCCAAAAGTGGAACAAAGGGCTCCACTTTGGGTCAGAGTTACAGAGGCGAACACCAACGCCATTTTAGAATCAAGTTTTGGCAAAAAGTCCCAACCGGAGTTATAAAAATAAATATATAAACCGGCGGTATGTTTAAGGCTACCGTAAATAAATAATTAAATGTGTTAGCCTAAAACAATGGGAAATCCCATAGGGAAATATTCGCGGTCGAATATAAAAAGTAGTTTCCACTGCCACCAGCCAAAACTCGATCAGGGGGGACGGAGACGTGCCCCCTCGACTAACAGACCCTGGGGCAATCGAATTGCCCCAGCCAGTACGTCCACAATATGATGGTTTGTACTGGTTCTGTTCAGGATTCAAGACTAGCAAAGCCTTTGGTGACTTTACATGCCCTGGGAGACAGTAGTCAGTCCCAGGGTATGGAGTCTATGTTGGGGAGTCCCTAGGACACCCCTGGGTCACGGCACAGAGGGTGCTGTGTGACCCACATCACAAAAATACATGAGGCCCTATGGAGTAAAAGACCCCATAGCCCATTCAACACAAGGTTTAACCAAGAAAACACACTTCAACATGTCCAAGAGTGAGGGTAAAAGAGTCTCACTCTTGGCAGGAGAAAAAAATTAAACCCCAGAAATCCAGCAAAGCTGCTGGGGGACTCACTAGGTAGGGAAATTCAGCCTAAACAGAGAATTCTCCCTAACACTCGCCCCCCCCAGACTAAGGGACAGGAGGATTTAATCCACTCCTGGATGAACCTCATACCTCTAGTCGATGATATACATCCTAGAGAGTCCATCAGCATTTTGATGGTGACACCCTGACCTGTGCTCAATGGTGAAATCAAACCCTTGCAGGCAGATTGACCATCTCAATAGTTTTGGATTTTCCCCTTTCATTTGCATTAACCATCTCAAGGGTTGGTGGTCAGTCTGAATAACAAAAGTAGAACCATACAAGTATGGCCTAAACTTCTTCAGTGCCCACACAATAGCAAAGCATTCTCTTTCGATAGTTGCCCACCTTGTCTCAGGATCCTTCAGTTTCCTACTGATGAAGCAAATGGGGTGCTCCCTACCCTTCTCATCCAGTTGGCTTAGAACTGCACCTATACCTACATTGGAAGCATCAGTTTGTACAATGAAAGGTTGGTGGTAGTCAGGAGCTCTCAATACTGGAGCCTGGCAAAGAGCTCTCTTCAGTTTTTCAAAGGCCTGATTGCACTCCTCATTCCATTTTACCTTTTTAGGGAATTTGGGCGAGGAGATTACATTCAGTGGAGAAGCTATGGTCCCATAGTTCTCAATGAAATTCCTGTAATACCCAGTGAGGCCTAGAAAAGCTCTCACTTGGGTTTGAGTAGTTGGTGTTGTCCAATTTTGCACAGCTTCAATCTTGCTGGGCAAAGGCCTTATTTCTCCACCTCCTACCTCATGTCCAAGGTAGACCACTTTACTTTGACCAATCTGGCACTTACTGGCTTTGATTGTCAAATGGGCCTGTTTCAGAGCCTGCAACACATGTCCTAGGTGGTTCACATGTTCTTCCCAGGAGTGGCTGAAGACTGCAATGTCATCCAAGTATGCCATGCAGAAATCTTCCATCCCAGCCAGAACTTGGTTCACCATCCTTTGGAATGTGGCAGGTGCATTTTTCAGTCCAAAAGGCATGACCTTAAACTGGTACAAGCCAACTGGGGTTGAAAATGCAGTTTTTTCCTTGGCATGGTCTGTCAGGGCTATTTGCCAATAGCCTGACGTCAGGTCAAATGTGCTGAGGTACTTGGCTGCACCAAGTTTATCCACCAACTCATCTGTCCTGGGCAAAGGGTGGGCATCAGTCTTGGTGACTGCATTTAGAGCTCTATAGTCCACACAGAATCTCAAGTCTTTGGATCCTGCCTTTGGTACTAACACAACTGGGCTAGACCATGGACTAGTAGAGGGTTCTATTACCCCGAGATCAAGCATCTTCTTGACCTCTCCTTTGATGTGGGCTCTGATATGTTCTGACATTCTGTATCCTCTGCTTTTGACTGGCAGACAGTCACCAGTGAGTATCTCATGCTGGCCCCAAGGGGTCAAGCCTGGTGACAGTGAGAACAGGGAGGCAAACTGATTTAACATAGATTTGCACTCCTCTTGTTGCTCAGGTGTCAGGTCTGAAGAGAGATTGACTCCTTCAACTTTTTCATCTAAAGGTACACCTCTGAGGAGATCAGGGAGAGATTCACTCTCTTCCTCCTCTGCAGCTGAAGCTAGGAGCAAGGCTCCTACATCAGGTCTGGAGATGTAGGCTTTTAGTCGGTTGGTGTGGAAGACTCTAGGAGCTTCCCTGGGTCTGCCCAGATCCACCAGATAGTTGACCTCTCCAAGTTTTCCCACAACCTTGAAGGGTCCCATCCATTTGTCTTGCAAGGCCCTCTGCCTTGTTGGGAGCATAACTAGAACTAGCTGGTCTTGAGTAAACTCAACCATGTTAGCCTTCTGGTCGTGCCAATGTTTGACCAGGGCTTGACCAGCTTTCAAGTTGTCACTTGCTTCTGCCATCATGTGTGACATTCTCCTCCGGAGACCTATCACATAGTCAGTCACTCTGACTGGCTTGAGGGGAGGAGCACCTTCCAACCCCTCCTTAATCAGGGCCAATGGACCTCTGACTGGATGGCCATAGAGAAGCTCAAAGGGAGAATAACCTACTCCCTCCTGAGGGACTTCTCTATAAGCAAAGAGAAGGCATGGCAGTAGAAGGTCCCACTTTTTCTTAAGGGGTTCTTCCAAAGCACCTATCATGCTCTTCATGGTTCTGTTAAACCTTTCAACCAACCCGTTTGTCTGAGGGTGGTAGGCGGTTGAGAACTTGTAGGTAACTCCACAGGTTTTCCACATGGCCTTCATGTAGTGGGACATAAAGTTTGACCCCCTGTCAGAGATTACCTCCTTAGGAAACCCAACCCTGGTAAAAATACCAAGGAGGGCCTTAGCCACAGCCGGAGCTGTAACAGTCCTCATAGGAATGGCCTCAGGGTACCTAGTAGCATGGTCTACTACAACAAGGATAAACCTGTTGCCTGAGGAGGTTGGAGGATCAAGGGGACCAACAATGTCAATCCCTACCCTCTCAAATGGGACTCCCACAACTGGGAGAGGCACTAAAGGTGCCACATTCTTGGAACCAACCTTACCAGAAGTCTGGCAGGTATGGCAGCTCTTACAATATCTATCTACTTCGGCCCCCATCTTTGGCCAATAAAAGTAGAGTGAGAGCCTTTCCTTGGTCTTCTTGAAACTCAAGTGGCCAGCCAAAGGTATCTCATGGGCTAGTTGTAAGAACTGTTGTCTGTTTTCTTGTGGGACTACAAGGCGTTTGTAGTCTCCAGGTTCAGACTCAGTGGGTTCACTGTAGAAGAGGCCATCTTCCCAGTGCAACCTATACTTCCCAGGCTCTTGCCCATCAGCTTGAGAAGCTGCCTGGTGGCGGAGACCCTCCAGAGTTGGACATTCTCTTTGCCCCTTACGAAAAGCTGCCCTGCTAGGCCCACCTTCTGCCAGTAAAGACTGCAGCTCAGGATGGTCCTCAGGGTCCAAATCTCCAATAAGGTTGGGGCCTCCTTCTAGCTCTTCCTCAGAGTCTAGCTCAACCACACAGGGTTGTACCTCCCTCTCAGCCTCAGCTGGAGGTGGAGTTACAGGTGTAACTTTGGACAACCTAGGGGAAGTCCTTGTTGGAAGCACTGGAGTGCTTGCTGCTGGCTTTTTCCTAGGAGTCTTGGGTTGCCCCTTTGCTCCTAATCTGGTAGTTACTGCAGTAAGTTGCTCCAGTGGTAGAGGAGTGATTTCTGTCATCATCTCCTGAGATAACCCTCTCAGGGTTTTCTCCCTTGCAGGTTTTGTGAGTTCCTGAAACCTTTTGCTAGGAGGTCTGGGGGTATGAGATACAACTCCAAGAGCTTTGAGGTCATTACCCAACAGAACCCTACCTGGCACTTCACATTGTACACTGACAGGTATTTTTACAGCCATATCATTACATTGGATGAGAACTGGTAACTGGGGACACATCTGCACAGGCCCACCAGCTAACTTGGTGAGGCATTTGGGTGCCTTAGCAACATCCTCTGCCTTGAAAAATGATTCATCCACCACAGTTATGCTGGCTCCAGTGTCCCTAATGGCAGGAGTCTCCTGACCATTCACCTGGACACTGTCCTTATAATACTCTTTAGTATTATCTGGGATAGAGTTATAGACATCTAAATTCTGTTGCTCCCACAACCCCAGAGAGACTAAAGAAACACTAGCTGAGACTCCAGTGGGTTCATCAGCTAGTAATAGAAAGTTTCCACTTGCCATAGGTACTTCCTCTTCTGGAGCGAAGGCTAAGGAGGCAAGCTGGACCCCTGAAGGTTTACCCTTACATCTGGGATCTCCTTTCACATGGTCAGTAGCCTTACAAACAAAGCATGAGCCAAAGGCTCGCTGGAATGGAGGCTTGTTCTGACCTCCTTCTGGTCTGGGACCAGAAGGTACACTAGCCTGATTTGGTTTCCCTTGTGGCTTACCCTTATAGTTTTGTTTGGGGCCCTCTTTGGAATTTGTAGTATTAGAATTCTCTTTGGAGTCCTTCTTAGACTGTTTTTCCCCATCCTTCTTCTGAGTTACCCCAGAATCCTTGTGAGTGGCCCTGTTGGCAACCCACAAGTCAGCAGCCTTAGCTAGCTTCCGGGAATCTAATTCCCTGGAATCAGCCAAGTGTTGTCTGAGCTCAGGAGAGCAGGCATCATAAATAGTCTCCAACATAAACAAATTCTTCATACCTTCATAAGTGTTCACCTTGTAACCCTTAATCCATCCCTCTAAGTTTTTCAAACATTCATTCACCCAGGTAGCCCAAGGGGTACCATCATGCTTTTTGAGGCTCCTAAACCTCTTAAGATACTGGGAAGGGGTCTTCCCAAACCTAGCTATCAAAGCTAGTTTCACACATTCATAGTCCTTTCTATCCTCCTCCCCCATCTCCATTACCACATCAGTTGCAACAGGGGGAAGCCTAGAGAACAACCAGGTGAGTAAGTCATTTCCTGTGATGTTCTGGAGCCCATGATTATATTCAAACAGAGACAACCAATCCAACACATCCAACTTAGGCTCATACATACCAACCAATTCTTTAGGCATCCGGGGTCTTTTAGGACTGGAACTTCTAGAGGAGCCAGAGAGAGAAACATTCTCAACAGATAATTTCTTCATTTCTAAGTCATACTTGAGCTCCATTTCCCTTAGCCTTAGTTCTTTGTCAGTTTGAGCATTAAGTTTCTTATACTCCAATTCTAGCTTCATTTTCTCTAGTTCAAAGTACTGAGGACTAAATGTGGGACCTGGTAAAGGTCCAGTAGGCACAGCAGGTAGAGCAGGCAGAGGCCTAGGGGGGACAGTTACAACAGCCTCACCCTCCTCTTCTGACTCTTCCTCAGAAACATCAACATTTTGCTCCATGTTAACTTCAACACTGTCATCTACAGTTGCTGGAGTGGTAGGTTCCTCTGAACCATCACCCAGACTTTGGTTAGCTAACAATCTTTCAATCAGCTCCATTTTCTTGCCCTTAGTCAGGAGATCCTTATGTTTACAGAGTACTCTTAAACAATCAGCAGTTTTGGCTGCAAGGGACTCTTGACTATAGCTTTCTATAACTGACATGTTAGAGGTTTTACTTTTTCAGTGCTAAGCTTTGTGGTTAGTTGCACTAAGGTATCTAAAGCACAATAAAATGTATACTCAATACAAATCCCACCGCTGTACACCAGTGTTAGGCAGAAACCTGTGCAGTTCCCTTGGGGAACACTGCAAAAGATTTAAGACTACAGGTAGAGCAGTAAACCCCTTTGGTAGCAGTCTGTACCACCCAGATTTACCTGGTAGCTGTGGCTGAGCAGTCAGACTTCCCTCAAGAAGAGTTAGGCAGTATGCAAAGTATACACAATATGTACCAAAACACAATAGCACAAGCAAACACTGACCAGAGCTTGGTTTCAAAAGTATATAGTTATTTATTTAAAATACACATAAGTTAAAAACACTCTAGCAAAAATATAGTAAAAGCACTTCAACACAGTTATAATGAAAGTAGATTCAATCCTTTCTCCTATCTAGACAACTCTAGGTAAACACCACTTAATTAAAACAGAGGTGAGTGCTTAACGTTAGATGACACTCTAGTAGTTTCCAAGAAAGGGAGAGAAAAAGCAGAAATAGGTTAGACACACCACTCTAAGGTCCAGAACACTTGCAATAGGCTTAAAGAAGAATAAAGTCACAGGTGAGCAAAAGTCACTAGGCAGGGCCCACTCTTAGAGTAGCCGGAGCGAAAATGTGCCCAAGATCACACTGTTAGTTAGAGATTCAAAGTCTTGCAAAGAGTCAAAAAGAGTTTAGAGTGGCTCAGAAAGTTTAGCCAAAGTGTCCCAGGCACTCCCAGGTTCGAAAGCCGGGGACTAAATCTACCCCGTACAGTCGGTAGCAAGGGAAGCCAGGCGGAACACAGTACCTTAAGCGGAAAGGATCCTCCAGCGGTGGCAGTTGTTCCAGGCAGTGGCAGCAGGGCTCGACGTCGGTCAGGGGAGAAGAAGTTCTCGCTGAAGAGCAGAAGAAGAGGGTCGTTGCACTGCCCGGGAAGAAACCAGCCGCGGAGTCCTCCGGTTAAAGGGTTGGTACCGACTTTCGCGGTATGGGGGTAAAGTGTGGTATTCCGGTTGCCGGGGTGCTTGGCACAGGCAAGGCGGCCACGAGATACCTCAAAGAACGGAAAGAAGGCGAAAACTGGTTGTCCCCACCAGTCAAGGGAAGGAGCCACTCCGTTAAGAGTTCTCCTCGGTCGTCGGGAAAAAGTGGTGAGACGGTTCAGCAGGGCTCCACCGGGTGGTGTCGTCGAAGCAGGTCGGCTCAGCTCTTCCCTCGTCGGATTCTTGGTCCTGTGGCGACTTCTGAAGTCCCAGTCCCCAAAGCCCTGCTTTTATGCAGCAAACCCCCATTCACCCAGCCTAGCTGTCACTCAAACAGGCTAAGTGGTGAGCCGGGCGGCTCACCACTTGGGCCAATCAGGACGGAGTGCGACTTGAGTTACCAAGGTAACTCAGTCCAGGGTGCCTAAATCCCCCTCCACCCCTCCTAAGTACCCCAGACAGAGTGGCACCACTTTGGAGGGCTTCTGTGGAGAAGCCCGCCAAAAGTGGAACAAAGGGCTCCACTTTGGGTCAGAGTTACAGAGGCGAACACCAACGCCATTTTAGAATCAAGTTTTGGCAAAAAGTCCCAACCGGAGTTATAAAAATAAATATATAAACCGGCGGTATGTTTAAGGCTACCGTAAATAAATAATTAAATGTGTTAGCCTAAAACAATGGGAAATCCCATAGGGAAATATTCGCGGTCGAATATAAAAAGTAGTTTCCACTGCCACCAGCCAAAACTCGATCAGGGGGGGACGGAGACGTGCCCCCTCGACTAACAGACCCTGGGGCAATCGAATTGCCCCAGCCAGTACGTCCACAATATGATGGTTTGTACTGGTTCTGTTCAGGATTCAAGACTAGCAAAGCCTTTGGTGACTTTACATGCCCTGGGAGACAGTAGTCAGTCCCAGGGTATGGAGTCTATGTTGGGGAGTCCCTAGGACACCCCTGGGTCACGGCACAGAGGGTGCTGTGTGACCCACATCACAAAAATACATGAGGCCCTATGGAGTAAAAGACCCCATAGCCCATTCAACACAAGGTTTAACCAAGAAAACACACTTCAACATGTCCAAGAGTGAGGGTAAAAGAGTCTCACTCTTGGCAGGAGAAAAAAATTAAACCCCAGAAATCCAGCAAAGCTGCTGGGGGACTCACTAGGTAGGGAAATTCAGCCTAAACAGAGAATTCTCCCTAACAGCCTCGGCTCAATGGGCTACTGGCAGGGGCCAGTGCCTCGCCTATTCAGCCTTAATGGTGGCGCTGGCCCTCGCTAGGTGGGGAGGGACAGCGTCACCATTAAGGCTGAATGGGTGAGGACCACTGGAAGCTGAGTCAGTTTCCTGAAGACTGAAACTCCCGCGAATGCTCGGGAGCTTCAGGATTTAGAAAACAAGGCCTCTGCTTCCAGCGGCCTCACGTTTTATCCATAATGGTGGCGCCGGCCCACCGGCATCTCTTGTTGAGGGGATGCCTCGTAGGTGCGGCGCCACCATTATGGCATTTTTTTCTGAAGCCTGAAGCTTTCGCACACGCGCAAGAGATTCAGCTTTAGAAAAAAGGCCTTTTCGTGTAGTTACTGGGGCTGCCAGGGCAAATTAGTTTGCCCCGGCAGGGCCCCTCCTCAAAACGAGATTTCGGAGACTGCTGGGGCCCACTTAAAGCCCTGACTATAACATCGAAATAATAGTTAATCTCAGTGGGGAATTTGTTTTCTTGGTGAAAGGCACTGTGAGCTCAAATCTGGTTGTGATATGATGTGATATGTTAAGTAATTTATAATGCATCTCTACAGATGTATTTCTAGCCACGAAATTGTGGACCCTGCTGAATGGGGACATCTCAGAGAAAAGGTTATTCGCCCACGCCGATTCTCAGTACAGGGGTTCCCACATTTTTGTAAACTTTACACATCAGAATTATGTGGTTTATTTCACTCATTTTGCAAAACGTTAGCACTCTCCCTAGATAGGAGTTTCTGCCCAAATCTGGAAAGTGACCACAATTATAATCTGCAGAAATGTTTGCATTTTCTTTATGTGATAACTTTCCACACACGACATTAGTGTTAGAGATGCGGATTCAAAAGCGGATGTTGCAAAAAATGAATGCCTAATGCCATTTTTTATAGATGATTCAATACATTAAAAAAGTTCTACATTGTTTGCCATTCGCAAATACATGAACATTTAGCAATTCCATCAAACGCATATTTCTAGATCAAACTTAAGTGTGCCATAAGGGATACAGCGCCACACATCTAATAATAATAGGCATATATATAAGCGCTACGAACCCTCAGGCATTGGAACGCTGTTCAGTAGTACTCAAGGTGTGTGGTGCTCATTTATCAACCTCGGAAGGATGAAAGGCTGAGTTTGGGATGTCAAAGCGAGCACTCTACACGCTGTGCTATCTGATGGTGTCTATTTGCTATCTGACGGTGCCCCGCGGGCGTACAACCTACCAGCGCTTTGAGGTCATACCAATGATATATATAGTGCTTTATAAATGCCAAATAACATAACATTTGCAGGAGCTCTAATCTGTTACTCACCTCTTCATCTGAGAAATTAAAAAGTATCATTAAATGGATTAACACTGCTGATGACCGGGACTCATTGCTCACACTTTGCACACATTGCTGGACATTAGCAATAACAGTCCAACATTTGCCCTGATGCAAATGTAAATACTTTCAATCCATGTTTGCCATTGTCACTAGTGCGCTAATGATCCTGGTCTAAAATTGCATTGGAGAAAACGTGTATCCATTTATCTCCACTGCTAATACTGCAGAAAAGTGCGCATGCACCAAAGCAAAGTTTATCGAATGCGTGCCATGTTTCTTTTGAAGTGTTTATTGAATCTTACCATGAACATGCTACTGGGCTTCATGTGGCATGCCAGACATGTCACTCCTTATCAATGGGGAATATGCTGAGGTCATATTCAGTCACTCAGTAATTCAGATCCACTTCAGAGAACACAGAAGCACTGCCTCCACTCCATCAAATAGCGCATTCGTGCTCCATGTCTAGGCTGCCTGTAACGTGCTATTGTGTAGAATAGTGTGTGGTTTGATGAAGCTTATACAGTCTAAAACACTACTAATTACCAAAACAGTCTGGGAATGATTTTCCATTATGTGTGAATTGCATGGAGGGAACCGCCAATGTGAGCAGTTATGTGTACTGCTGTCTGCTCTGTGCAATTTTAATTGTTCAAGCTACAAAGGGTTAAAAAAGAAAACGAATTCGCTAGTCCCAGGTTCGCGTGGATTATTTGCACTCGGAGCGCAAACAAGTGTTTGAGTCACCAACAACCTGCACACTGTTTGAGGCATTCATCATGGAATCCGCAGATGTTAGCAGGTGCTGAAAAGCTTGCAGATTGCCTAGGCATACAGCCCATGTATGCCAGCATCCACATCAGATGCTGTCATCCATATATTTCTTTTTGGCAGGCGGAGCCGATACAGGGGGGCTGAAATATGTATTAAGTGCTGAATTCCCGCCCCAACTGCCAAAATGTAGAAGATTCCTGAGTGGTAAGGCATGGGTAAACTCATGCTGAAATGTTTATGCATGGTTTTTACACAGGCTTTACCCCTCCACGGACATCTGATAAGTGATATACTTAATCAACAAATATACTTATTATATGTGAGAAAAATATAACCAAATATGTTTAAATCGGTTTGATACGGATTCAATTTCTTTTTTACGAAAACTGTAACTTTCTTTCGCATACACCTGGAGAAATACAGTATTTGTGTGTGTCATTAATGAATGTGTTCGTGAACCATGAACTGACACATTCTTTAGATTTACTCAATACAGCGCTTCTCTCTCACAGTTAAGAACGGGATTGGAAATCGAGAACACTACACGGAGCAAGAGGAGCTGAGGCATCTCTTTCGTGTCAGTTTCTACATAACATGTCATAGCAGTGTACTCACACCTCTAGTAGAATTCCACAGTGCAATAAGGCTTGTTGTCTGGTAATCACGGCAAAAGGAATCCAAAATGGAACAGGTGTTTCTAACTTATCACAGCACTTCTTCAAGACTCTCCATATTGATGTTGACCAAGTTGCATTCTGTCTGTGTTTTAACTGCATTGTACATTTCATTTAGGAAACTGCTGTGCATACCCGACCCTATAGGACATATAGCATTAGAATTCTCTAGCTCTAGCATTATTTGTATTTACCTTGCTTTCAAGAAGTGTCTAAATAGTATTATCCCATGCCCTCTATTTATTAAATAATAATTTCAGAAAGAAACTTGGCCTAATCAAGAGGGGAGATCTCTCTTCTTACCCCAAATACAGTGTCAATTGGTGAGAGGGTCCGACTTCCTGCCTGACATGCCAGTCTGTCCCTTAGTGGTACACCTCTGTCTCAAGTCATGTCTCCATTGCTAGATGCTTTGCCAGTGGTTTTCGGTTTCTTGTAGAGACACATCAGCCCAACCTGAAGCCAAAAAAAAGCACTCAAACCAGAGTCCTGAACCAGCTCCCTACATTAGTGCAAAGAAGGCAGAAGCTCAAACAGCATAAGACCACAACCATGATCATCCACGCTGAGACCCACAAAGAGAAAAATAAGCCGAGAAACCTGTGTGTCCCTAAACCACTGGTGAGCACCAGTGCGCAGAGGCAGAGCCACAGAGGGCTGCTACATCCATTTCTGGCGAGAGGGAGGACTGCAAGGCAATCTTGGGAGATATTGGTGGAAATACCCAAGTACTCAGACAATTAATAGACCACAGGAAGAAAAAGGAGAGTTCTTACAGATTTGACTGACCTGAGGGTCAGTCACCAGAACATAAACAATTGCCAGACCGAGCCGCCATTGTTGTTCCCTGGAGGACATGCACAGAGAACGCGGGCTAGCTTATCATGCTACTTATGACTTTTCATTTTCAAAACATACCCTGGATGCTGAAGGCAGGGCCAGATTGGCCAGGCATAGAAGGCCAGTCCCCGCAGAGGAGAGAGAGAGATATAATCAGGTAGCAGGAAGCAGTGGGTCATTTGACTGAGGGCAGACGTGAAGGTGGCTGGATTTTGAATAGACCAGCAGGAGGGCAGAAGGAGCAATGAGTTGTGGAAGCAAATTCTCGAGAAGGTGAGGCATTAGATAAGGAGTGTGAGTGGTACAGCAGTGTGAGCGAGCTTGTTTGTATGGCGAGTGTTGGTAGAGAAAATAGTGTAGGGAGTGACTGTAAAGAGGAGAGTACAGTCTGAAAAAAGAGTGTTTGCACAGTAGGGGATAGTACGGGGAGGGAGGCAGTAGTAGTTTGCAGGAGGGGTGGTAGTGTGGAGGAGGGAGTAGTAGTGTGGATGAGGGTTAGTGGTGTGAGTATGGGGTGGTATCAGGGAGCAGGAAGGAGTAGCATTTAAGGTCTAGAATGAGAGATTGGCATTTGAGTGAAAGTAGAGCAAATGAAGGAGGGAAGCCAGTTTGGAAGACATTGTGGGAAAGAGAGTAGTAGGAATTTTAAAGAGGAGAAATGGAGAGAAGAGTATGAGCATTCAAAAGGGACACAAGCAATGTATCTGCAACGCACATTCCCTAACCTTGAAGAACACTAATATGGAATAAGAGCAGTTTTAGGAAGTTCCTGAGGGAATCTAGTTAGAAAAGGTGAACACAAAAGGGTGTACGACCAGAGCGCTAGTCCCGTATTAAGTCAGAGTTTGAACAATAATACTATAACATAGGAAGTGTATGGATTCTCTCATCAACAATCAAAATTGAACAACGTCTCCAATAAATCATAATTCATTGAGATAGTTGTTCTTTTTAATGAGTAGCCTGGAAAGCCGACACGTTTTTCGACACGTAACCACAGGTCTTCATCAGGGCTACAAACATGCCAATATAGGTGAAGAACAATACAAAGACACAAATTATAAACAAACGTAGAAACAAATATATTTTATTACATTACCAAATGTGAATATGTTCCCATTTCATAATGTATGTTGTATCCATAAGTGAGTTCAATATGGTATGAATCAGGAACCCAGCATGTATTAAAGGGGTTGATGGAGATAAAAAGGCACATAAAAAACTAACATCAGTTAATGACCTCCTAAGGCAAGATAACGCTTACAGAAAACACCACCTAGGCTAGTGCTCATCTCTGTATCTTAAATCATACTAACATGTGTTTGCTGTGTGTTCTTGAAACCACCACCATTACATCCCATCACCGGTTTCGCTATCATGTTTCATATAAACCGTACACTACTGCTGCTCTGCATAGTATGAATCATGGGGGGTACAAACACCTATACCTTACTCAAATTATTTCTTCATTTCTTTATTTATTATTTATGTGGTTATTTCATCGGTAAAGAGTGCACAAACCCTTAGTCATCAGGGCCATGTGGAACCAGTTACATGGGGCCTGAAGGTGAGAAGACATAATGTTACATCGGAAAAGGCAGCAGACAACGTTGAAGAGGTCTCAAGAAGGTTACAGTTTGGTTTGCAGGAACAGATAAGATGAACTGGGGCCCGAAGGCGAGAGGGCATGAAGTTACAGAGGAACCGGCAGCATACAACGTTCAAGAGGTCTCAAGCAGGTCACAGTTTGGTTTAAATGAACAGATTAGTTGAACAACCAGGTTTTGAGTGTTCGGCGCAAGGCCCAGAAGGACCCTTCAGCTCTGAGGGTGGGTGGGAGTGAGATCTACAGCTTGGCTGCAATGACTGGGAAGCTTGTGCCTCCTGATTTCATATGTTTGAATTTAGGTTGCACAAACCTGTGAGAACAGGAGGGTTCTGGTGGACTAGAAGGTTGGGACATGGTGACTTTATGCAACAAGTATGGTGGGGAAGACTTGGAGATGCTTTTATGGGTGATGTCAAGGGTCTTGAAGGTGATTCTTTGATGGGGAGCCAGTGGGCATCTCTGCGGGCCATGGAGATATGCTCTGAGCGGGAAGTGTTGTGGGCTGCATGAAAGCATTGTTATGGACGAAAAAATGTCTGAAGTCACCCCTCCGCTTGCTATTGTCAGCTCAAAATAGCAGAAATCTGCATTGGGAATAATGCATTCCCAAGAATGCCCTGTAACAATGTAAATGGGTGTATTATAAATATTATATAATAAATGGTAATGGAATAGTATACCCCACCTGAAAAGTTGCCAGAAAATCATCATTTGCAAGTTGCCTGAATAAAGGAGCCTAAAGGCCTGCAGTGTTATCAATGGAATCCACAGATGTGCCTTTGAAAATGTTTAATGATGTCCGCAAAGTGCATGATGTGACCTGTGAAGTAACACAAAGGCATCCTAAGGGTCCAAAGTTCTGAGGATCTAACCTCCGAAGTGCCTAACCATCACCGTTACATCCAGCTTGTCACAGAAGATGTCCTTACCTCCTAAATTCAGGGTTGATCAAAAGCAATCAATAAAAGATTGTCATAGCTTAGAATTTAACTGGCAATCAGACCATTCTTTAATTCTGCAAAGAAATATAAATAGTGACCATTTCTTATTATCAATCTAATTAGCGTTGCCAAACAGAGACAGAAGTTCCAACTCCAACCTCTCTAATGCGGTGCATATCCATAGCCAAAGCCTCTATTCCAATGAGAATAATGAAACTCAAAACTGCCCAAGCAAAGAATACATAAATAAACAGAGCTGCTGCACTTCATAATTCTGCATGATGTCAAGCAAGCCGCTTGTATGTATCAAATTTACCATTGTCAAATGTCCCAGTATTCAGAAAACAAGACACCCAATCTTCTACTCACATTTAAGTAACAGAGCTGTTTCACTCCATTTAACCTCAAAATCGTAAATAAACATGGCGTTCCACGTTTTTGGAAAGGCACCGCCATTTTGTTTGCAATTCATAATTTATATTGATGGTGACGCTAAAGCGTTTGTGACGTTGGACGCGGAACGTCTGATGTCACAAACACTTTCCATAAGTAAACAAAGGTCATACCGTGCACACATCTACGTGTGCAATGACTGCATATAGCAAAAGACAAGTACATCATGCTTATAGGAGCAAACAACCTCTAACCAAGAAACCAACACCACTAAAAAGCTCAAATTGCCAGCACTTTGAATGTTATGCCTCCATTTTAAGACACCTAAATACATAATAACAAACTCGGATGTGCTATTACTGTCGGTCAATATTTTTCAAATAGGGTATAATTCTAAAGTGGTAGCATCCTCTAACCTTACAAACAGTAAGGGGAGCAGGTACGAAATGATGGCACCTAAGGTCCATTATCTGCACTTTAACACCTAATTGGTTAATGCAAATATTGTATTCTTCCAAATAAATGGGTTTCACGTGCCAATGTTTATAAAGATTGTAAGTATGCGTCTTACTTAGTACAGAAACCAGAAGAAACAGGTGGTTTCCCACAACCTGACTTGTAACTAGCAATGATTGGGGTCACTTGTAAGGAGCAATAATGGTGAGAGTATTGTTCTTGGCCCAGAGTAACCAACATGTGCAATGATCCTGAGTCTCTCACCCACACTCGTATTTCAATGGTGCCTTCCAAGCCCTTGACTTATGAGACACAGCTGAGAAGATTGCAGTTGTGGTGATTACATCTTAATCTATGATTCACTCTGTGACGGTGGTGACTGTGTGCCCTAAACTGGTTTCTTCATGTGGTATAAGGAAGCCAATCCAATGTTCACATTGCAACCTTGATACATCGTTTGATATGAGTCACTTCCTTTAGGATACACTAGCTTCTTCATGTGTACATGTATATTACAACCAAACTTGATGTTCAAAACATTGTTATTTACAAGTGATGTATTCCTAAATACTTTACAAACTATATCTTCATGACCAAAATGTTCTGCTTGTTGTCTTGCATGTATATTATCATATATTCATAATAGATTCAACCTTCACACCTTGCCATGCTGTCACAACATAGTAACTGTATCACAGTTTTGGTCCGGTGATGAGTGTCTCTCGGTTAAAATCTGGTGTTCAGTCAATATATGTTACATATAGAATACACATGATGCCAAATGTAATGTTACATATTGTATACCTGTCATGCTAAATACAAAGCATTCATCTGAACAGAGACAACAGTTTGCAAAAACAGTTACAATATCCAATTATCAGAAAAACATACCAGGAATGTTCATATTTCATAGAAATGTCCCCATCTCGTGATCGGTACGAAATGTACAAATGGCTTTAGCTTCAATTTGTCTTAATGGTTTTTCGCTATCTCCCTCTGGGGTTTCTTTGTAAATGCTTCTGACCAATGAACCTTATAACTGCTTTGTCATCCATTTGGGGACTCTCCTGCCAGTGAACAGAAAGGGGCAACCTGGGATCCTCATTACTCAAGGCGCTCAGATGTTGCCTAATCCGGACTCTGAGCTCCCAAATTGTGTGTTCAAAATAGTTTAAACCTCACACACAAACGATAGTATGGACAGAGTATTTAGTCTTGCAGTTGATGAACTCAGAGATCCTAAATTCCTCCTTGATATTGATCTTAGTGCTCTTGCATTCCCGTGTATATTTGCACATCCTGTATGAGCCACATTTGCAGAATCCTTTTAGATTATGGTGCAACCAGGTCTTGGGTGCTTTGCCTGATGCTAAGAAGGACAGAGTCAACTGGTTCCTGAGTGTGGGTGTTTGTGTGTATACAATATCTGGTCTCTCTTTGATGTACGTTTGTAAGTCTACAACGAAAGTAGGGTTATGCCAGTGTTTCCGTAATATACGATACAATTTGTTGTTCACAGGCGAATATTGAGTAATCATTCTAACCATTTGAAAACGTATAGGTTTCTCTGGTTTTGGTTGGAGTAGATCTCTCCTATTGAGATAAGCACTCTTCCTTTTGGCAACCATAAGTGTATCGCTTGTGTACCCTTGTGTACTAAATTTGCCATCCAGAACTTTACATTCTCCTTCAAACTCTAGAGATTCTCTCCAATTCCATCTTGCCCTGATACATTCACCAAGTGGAATATTCATAATCACACTTGGTTTGTGACAGCTGTTTGCCAACAACACTGACTTTACCTTTGTAGGTTGCCTGAATGTTTGGAGATAATCATTCCATCATTCACATATAGATGTATATCCAAAAAATATATATCTGTCTTGTGTGAATTGCAAGTAAGTCGGATACCAAAATCATTCTTGTTCAAAAGTCTAAATATTCCTTTAGATTTGTTTCATTACTGTCAGGAAGGCATGGTATCAAAGTAATTCAGACACAAGTGATCACAGTTCTAGGGTGTTTATTGAACTTTATCAGGGGTGTGAAACACACCTACCTAAACCTGAATCTAAGATTGAAGCACGCTATGACCATCAAATAATAATAATACAGTCCTTGTGGAGTCTAATCAAATAAAAGGGCCTATACTAAAAAAAGAAAACTATTACCAATCCTTACCACTATCCTAAAAATAGTGTGGGATAATTTATTATTTATTTTATTTTTTACATTTATAAAGCGCTCACACAGCCCGCAGGCATCGAGGCGCTGTTACAGGAATTGTTAGTTTTTCTTAGTTGTGATTTTTCTTTGTCTTAGTTACGTATTTATAACGCGCTTAAACACTCGGAGGTTTCTAAGCGCGGACCCGGGGATCGAACCTGTTGTTGTTTTTTTGTGTCGTCTTGCTTCCAAGACGCGCACGCTGCCGCTGTGCTATCCTCCCCTTTCACAAAAAGGAAAGAAGTGTTCACAAAATGATAAGTCAGGATGTTTAAGCCATTGACTTTCCTCCCCCACATTTTTAGCATGGGACAAGGCGGGTCACTCGAGTACAGCACACTCTTGAGCTTCTACGGCACAAGGTCACAGTTCCTTTGACCAACATCAGGGCCTTCTGTGCCCAAGTCTCTTTAATGTAAAGTCTCTTGCTTCAGTGGGCGTGATGTACCAGAAACAATGAAAATACTGTTCCTTTCCAAGTATTCAAGTCATGCGATTCAGTCTTCACCCTGTATCCCTCTCAGCTGGGCTTAGATCCTATTTTCACAAATAGCTTCTCTCAGTTAGGTTCATACCAACTTCATTTGCAGGCATCATTCAGTTGGGTTCACATTTGCCACAGCATTATCTTCTCGTGTGTGTTACTATTCACCCAAGATCCCCCTCTTCCGGTCTCAGATCCCTTTTCTACAATTAGTCCCCCTCAACGGGCTCAGACCAATTTCATTTTGCAGATAATCGAACACTTTCGTATGTGCACTGGATTTAACTTAACTCACTGCAAGACCACTTCGATTTCACAGTTCAATACCTTATACACGCTCAGTGGGGGGTACTAAACAGAGACCTTCGAGTGAGCACCCTAGTGGCGCCGGACCACTCTGTATCTGGTACCTATTTGGTTTCAAAAGTTCAATTGTATACAAGTTCTATTTCTTCATATAATGTTGCTGCTTGCAACCTTGAGCATAACACTGTCCGGTCATCTATCAGTTTCTCCAACTCACCAGTTGTGCTGAACTCACTGGCGGTGCTTTGCTGTTGGAGCCAAGGACAGTACCACAGTGGAAATCACTTCTCCCCACCTTGGTTAACAATGCGGGAGAGCCCTGTGTACCTTTGGCACTACACCATTCGGCAGCTGCAATTCCCGTTCTTATGTTTCTTTTCCTTGAGGCTTCTTGAAAGTGACAGTACTTTGTAGTAAAGGCAAGTATAATTCCCTCCTTGTCGTCCTCTCTGGTCTCTACACCTTTCTACTCAGTTTAAACTGCCATCTTGGAAATTGCTGCTTCCTGGTGCATTTTGCCATGTGCAGAGTGTGCTTTTGTGCTCCCCCTTTTATCCGTGTTGGGAAGTGTGATGGAAGTCAGTTGTGTGTAATTATCAGTAATTGCCTGAATCTGATTGACCCTTGCATTGGGACATGCCAGGTATACGGCTCTGGTGTAAGTCCGTTTTCACTCACGATGAACTGTCAATGATAAAAAGTTTGTGTCGGGAAAGGGGGTAGGGGGTTGAGTTTCTAGATATCCTACATGGTAGGATGATGAAGAGGAGTTATAAGGAAGGGGCTACCACGTCTCACCCTTGGTGTCCCACCTCCACTCCCTGAAGACCCCCCTTACAGGAGATCCTCCCACACTGGTCCACCCCCAGGAGCTGGATCCAATAGTGATGGCCATGTCCTGCCCACCTGGATGACAGATCCCATGGAACTAGTGGGTGAGACACCTTCAGGTTTCTCACATTACCTTGCCAAATAAGAAAAACATCATTGATGTACCTGATCCAGAGTTTTATACGTGATAAGTAAGCATGTTACGAGTAAACATAGTGGTCCTCAAAATACTGCATGAACAGTTTGGCCAGGGAAGGTACATAATTGGTCGCCATGGCCCCCCTCTAGCTTGCCTATACATCATGCTGCTAAAGAGCAAAACGTTGTTATGTAATGTAAAGTCAAACAATTCCATTAACATTGCGATGTGCAGAAAATAGGAAGGTGATCTTTTAGCAAAAGTGTAATCTATTATTCTTAAGGCTAATTTGGGATCAATGAAAGAGCTTTAACATCCAATGTAGCAATGAAGACGTCTGCCTCCCAATCAAATTGTTCCAATAGTTGCAATAGATGTATTGTGTCCCTCAAATATGCTTTTAATTTTGGAACTTCCTTGGCTAAAATCACATCTATGCATTTAGAGTATTTTTCTGTTACCCAGCCCATACCACTGACTATGGGTCGTCCTTCAGGTACGTTATCAAAATCCTTGCGTATCTTAGGTAGAAAATATATTGCTGGTAATTTTGGACTACTTAGTGTCAGATAGGTTTTGTCTTCATCGATGAGGAGTCCTGTCCTATCCCATTTTTCTACCAAAGTCTTTGCCTTTTCCATAATGTCCTTAATTGGATTAGGTTTCAGTTTCTCATACTCACAGGTACATCAAGATGTGACTCTGCCATGCTTATATAGCTGTTTCTATCCAGTGCCACCACATTGCCCCCATCGTCCGCTGGCTTGATCACAATTTGTTCATCACTCCTTAAAGAGGCTAATGCTTGCATTTCTGGCCTAGATTCATTGTTATGTCTGATTAGTACCCCGGCGAGAGACAATCAGAATGAAACAAGCATTCTAATTGGCTCTTGCCAGGTCCATACCCGGCCGGGAATCCCTCTGTCGGGATTCCACGGCCTTTTTCCCCGGCGGCGGGCGTGGCAACCCCTCAGCCTATGGGGAGGCTCGAAGCGGGGCCTCCCCGCGGCTGAGAGGCTGCCTTCGCCCCCTGCCGGGAACTCGGGTAAGTATTTTTTTTTCCCTTCCCTCTCCTCCCTCCCACCCGCCCCCCCAACTTACCCTCTTGTTTCTGTGTTCCCGGCGGGGGATGAGGAAGTCTCCATCCGTGTGGAGACTCGGAGCGGGGCCATCCCGGCTCCGCGCTTCCACACGGCTGGGGGCTTTCCTCCTCCCCCGCTGGGGACGCAGGTACGTTTTTTTTTTCCCCTCCCACTCTCCCAACCCCACTTACCTTTTTCTTGATCCTTTTTTGCGTCCCCGGCGGGGGACAAGGGAAGTCTCCAGCCGTGTGGAGACTCGGAGCGGGGCCATCCCCGCTCCGCACCTCCACACGGCTTGGGGCTTTCCTCGTCCCCCGCGGGGACGCAGGTACATTTTCTTTTTTTTTTTTTCCCTCCCAACCCCACTTACCTTTTTCTTGATCCTTTTTTGGGAGCGGACGCGCTGGGAACACATGTGTTCCCAGCGCGTCCGCTCCCGATGACCGCCATGGAAAGGGAAAACGGGCGGCCATTTTCTTGGTCGTTTTTTTTCTGTCCCGAAACGCCGCAGCATTTCGGGACAGATAAAAATTGCTTTTAGTACCCCGGTCACGCAAATATTGCGGGCCGTGATACTAATAGCAATATGACCCTCGCGGCGGGGGCATTACCGACTCTGGTAATGCCCCGGGGCCTTCGTTAACTATAACTATGGCCCTGGGGCATTACCTGAGTCGGTAATGCCCCCGCCGCTCGGGTCATATTGCTTAATTATGCTCTTTTCATTATCATTAATGTTGTGTATATAACTAGTGACTGCCCTGTGAAAGAGTTCAATAGCATTTTCTGTACCAAAGAATTGTGCAAATGTTGACTTACCTCTAATTTCTTTATTTGTTAGATGTTTGGGCTCTATATGAAGTTCTTTCAAAATGTTTGAATCAAGAAGTGGCTCATCTCCTTTTAAAGACATCAGTAGCTGTGTGTTGGTAATATCAGTTACCATAAGTTCACTATCTGAGATTCTCCTCTGCCCTGTAATACGTAACAGGGCAATGAGACGCTTATCCTTAGCTCGATCAGGTAGAATCCCATACATGTCCTAGTTAGAAAAGGTCATTTGCGCACAGTATAGAGATTAGAAAGTGAGGGATAACATTCTATTTCTACTAACCTGGGGTCCTGAGAGGTCTGCATTAGGGCATAGGTGTGTTTAAATACACAACGGTAAGACTGCCAGAGGCCCCATTGAAAAATCAATAAAAAGCCTTGAACACTTTCTGAAGATTGGACTGAATCCTGTGACATCTGTGACACCTTGTGTGTTCCTTCCAGCCTTACTAACAGGTTGTTTGTATTTTAATTTGTTTCCTTATGTGATATATCTTATGCAGGCCTTTACTGTCTTCCCTTGTGCACCTCTAATCCATCTGCATCTCTTTGGGAACAGTCTTTGGACCGAACATCTTTTTTTTTTTTTCCAAAAGATGCTACTATATATTCCCTACTGGATAGTGCATGCTCCATGTCTTTCCTTCTATGATGATTAAAATCACCTATGATTATCATGGTGTGTGACAAATCTGATATGTACCTATGCAGAGGGTCTTCTATTTTCCATTACAGTTTTTACATTTTGCACCAATTGAGAGGTGGGCAAGATTTATTTTCTGAAATAAAGATATAAGGCGAGAGATCTTCAAATGTTTCCCAGCTTGTGAAAAAGCATTTAATTCAGTTCCATGTGGTAGTATTGAAAATCATGATTTTTCATTCATCGTGTTTAGCACTAGTTTGTTTTTCTTAAAGTAATCATTGATAGTGATCAATAGTGTCTGGAATTATGTATTTTCCATCTACATGGTACTGATGTGATACTGGTCTTGGCCACATCACTGTAACGACTACCGACTAAGAAGCATAATCCTGTAAGAGACCTGAAGTCCTCCACTTCTAGGCTGCTGGTCATTGCTCCCTTCAGGAAAAAAGGCATGGTGGGAAAGCCCTGGACATAGCAGGTGTCCAAGCCTGGGATGCTCTCTCTCAGGAACTAGGGCTTATAGAGATGCATTGTCATTTCAGAAACTCAACATCTTTCTCTTTGAAAAACATCTCACTCTTTCATCTCGATTTGCTTCCCTCCCATTATTCACGGCTCCTCTGCCACATTTTTTACTTTATGGCGGTCATCACGAGTTGGGCAGTAACGCTTCAATCTGGCAGAAATGGTATTAGCGCCGCCAATACCACTCCGCCGGATCACAGCAGTAAATCCCATCGGCGCTATTACAGCCGACGGTAGTACAGCCAGCAGTAATAGCGCTGGCTGTAATAGCGCCGGCAGCCAAACACGCTTTTAGAGAGCCGTCACAAGTCCGGCGTAGGTGGAATTAGTGCCAAAAAACGGGTGGGAAAACCACCAAAAATACCCCTGGCCAAATGCTGGAGATAAAATAACACATGAGACAGCAATAAGGGCCCAGGTGAAAACAATGCACACCAGAGGCCTACTAAAGACCCACACATGCACAAAACACCCTTCCCAACACCATTACAGCATCAGGAGCAGGGAGGTGAAAGTAACAAGGGCCCAGATGAAAACAATGCACACCATAGGCCTACTAAAAACCCACCCATGCACAACACACCCTTCCCAACACCATTACAGCATCAGGAGCAGGGAGGTGAAAGTAACAAGGGCCCAGATGAAAACAATGCACACCACATGCCTACTAAAGAGCCACCCGTGAACAACACATCCTTCCCAACACCATTACAGCATCAGGAGCAGGGAGGAGAAAGGAACAAGGTCCCAGGTGAAAACAATGCACACCAGAGGCCTACTAAAGACCACCCATGCACAACACACCCTTCCCAACACCATTACAGCATCAGGAGCAGGGAGCAGAAAGCAACAAGATCCCAGGTGTAAACAATGCACACCACAGGCCTACTAAAGACCCACCCTTGCACAACACACCCTTCACAACACCATGTTGCCATTTGCAGCCGGGAGCCTTGATGTGAACATGTACCTGCTGCGCCCGGAGCTACAGAGGCCTGCCAACCAGCCCAGGGCCCTGGGAGCACAATGGGTGGTGGGGATGAGGAGAAGGAGGAGGAGGAGGAGACTAGCACCAGCAAGGCGGCCAGCCATCCCCACGGTCATGCCAAACCCCTGGGCCCTGCCTGATGGGCAGCTGGTGACCGAGTACAGGCTGGACAGGGCAGCCATCACCCAGTTGCTGGATACAATCCAGGCTGACATAGGCAGCAGTATAGCCATCAGCACTGCTGTGCCCCCATTCGTGAAGCTTGTGTCTGTTCCACAGTACCTTGGGACTGGCAGCTTCCAACACACCATTGCCATGATGCATGGTATGGCTCAGTTCACCGTCAGTGCCGTGCTGGGACAGGTGCTGGATGCACTACTGCTCCATGTCAATGAGCACATTGCAGTGCCAGCCACACAAGCACATGTCAACCAGTTCAAGTCACAGTTCAATGCCATTGCCCAAGCCCTGAAAGTCATAGCAGCCCTAGACTGCACACATGTAGCACTAGTAGCACCCCAGGAACATGAGGCAGCCTACAAGAACCGTAAGAGTTACCATTCCATGAACATGCAGATGACATGTAGCCCCAACCTAACCTTCACCCACTGCTGCGCCCGCTACCCAGGATCCACCCACGACTCCATAGTCCTGCGGAACAGTACACTGCCAGCCTATATGGAGGGGCACAGTGGACAAAACACATGGATGTTGGGTGAGTACAAATCTCGTCAGAAATGTTTGCGAAATTGGGGTGGGGGCCATACACACAGGAATCACTGCATGCCAGCAGGAGAAACAGGCAGCACTAGCACAGCATCATTTCCATGCATGTGCCTCGCACAAGAACCCTTGCACACGTTCCACACAGCAGAACACAACCTAAATGTCACATACTTGTGAAAACACAGTCACATAGGGAAGGCCAACTACCACAAAGCATCTTGAGTGTGTCTCATTGCTGCTCCCCACCCTGCCACAGAAGAGACATTCCACCCTGGCCACCAGACAGTCATGCCAATAGAGACCGAATATAGGCACATCCACAAAACCACCATACACGAATAGTTGTAGTCACGACAATGACCATCCCTGAGATAGTGAGCCCTGATTGTCCAATCACATACCTGACCTGGCCAAATTTACATGATTGTGCCAAATAGCAAACACAACACCAGCCATAGTGAATGCCACAACAAATGGCCTAACAACATGTCACCTGAACATGCAGATATAAGGGTACCCTCATCCAGACACTAGGGACAAGAGTACAGTGGCATTCAGACACAGAGGTGGTGCTTGCAGTAAGTAGTCCATTGATTGAATACAGCACCTTGCACAGCACACACCACCATGAAAGTAGCTATATGAAAACTAGTGTATGTGTAGTTCATGAGTGTGACACACATAAGCATTTACATATTAATGGATACACTGCTGCATGTAAACCTCAGCCCATGCATGTCCCGGAAGTTGAAGGATGTATGAAAACAATGCACTGAGATAGCATTAACCTTTCCAACACTTACTTGCCTCTGCTGCCAATGTCACTGGTGTCTCAGCCTTTTTCACCCACAGAACCAACCTTGGCCTAATGTCTGCATTCTCTCCCCTGCAGGTGATTCTGGACACCTGCAGCACACATGGCTCATGACCCCTGTGCGTAATCCACACACTCCAGCAGAGCTGGCATACAACATTGCCGATGGGGATACACACATCTGTGTGGAAATGACATTTGGATTTCCTAAGGCACGCTTCCAGTGCCTAGACCGTACAGGAGTTGCCTTGATGTATGCACCAGAGAAGGTTGGTAAAATCGTACTTACCTGTGCCATGCTGTACAACATATGCTGTCGCAGGCATATGCCACTGCCCCCTGATGCTGATGGCCAGCCACCTGGGGATGGGAGTGATGATGAAAATGTGCCCGAAGCAGGGGCACATGCACACAAGGATGGGGTGAGGGAGGGGAGGTTTGCCAGACAGGCCTTACAGAGGCCTGCCAACCAGCCCAGGGCCCTGGGAGCACAGTGGGTGGTGGGGATGAGGAGAAGGAGGAGGAGGAGGAGACTAGCACCAGCAAGGCGGCCAGCCATCCCCACGGTCATGCCAAACCCCTGGGCCCTGCCTGATGGGCAGCTGGTGACCGAGTACAGGCTGGACAGGGCAGCCATCACCCAGTTGCTGGATACAATCCAGGCTGACATAGGCAGCAGTATAGCCATCAGCACTGCTGTGCCCCCATTCGTGAAGCTTGTGTCTGTTCCACAGTACCTTGGGACTGGCAGCTTCCAACACACCATTGCCATGATGCATGGTATGGCTCAGTTCACCGTCAGTGCCGTGCTGGGACAGGTGCTGGATGCACTACTGCTCCATGTCAATGAGCACATTGCAGTGCCAGCCACACAAGCACATGTCAACCAGTTCAAGTCACAGTTCAATGCCATTGCCCAAGCCCTGAAAGTCATAGCAGCCCTAGACTGCACACATGTAGCACTAGTAGCACCCCAGGAACATGAGGCAGCCTACAAGAACCGTAAGAGTTACCATTCCATGAACATGCAGATGACATGTAGCCCCAACCTAACCTTCACCCACTGCTGCGCCCGCTACCCAGGATCCACCCACGACTCCATAGTCCTGCGGAACAGTACACTGCCAGCCTATATGGAGGGGCACAGTGGACAAAACACATGGATGTTGGGTGAGTACAAATCTCGTCAGAAATGTTTGTGAAATTGGGGTGGGGGCCATACACACAGGAATCACTGCATGCCAGCAGGAGAAACAGGCAGCACTAGCACAGCATCATTTCCATGCATGTGCCTCGCACAAGAACCCTTGCACACGTTCCACACAGCAGAACACAACCTAAATGTCACATACTTGTGAAAACACAGTCACATAGGGAAGGCCAACTACCACAAAGCATCTTGAGTGTGTCTCATTGCTGCTCCCCACCCTGCCACAGAAGAGACATTCCACCCTGGCCACCAGACAGTCATGCCAATAGAGACCGAATATAGGCACATCCACAAAACCACCATACACGAATAGTTGTAGTCACAACAATGACCATCCCTGAGATAGTGAGCCCTGATTGTCCAATCACATACCTGACCTGGCCAAATTTACATGATTGTGCCAAATAGCAAACACAACACCAGCCATAGTGAATGCCACAACAAATGGCCTAACAACATGTCACCTGAACATGCAGATATAAGGGTACCCTCATCCAGACACTAGGGACAAGAGTACAGTGGCATTCAGACACAGAGGTGGTGCTTGCAGTAAGTAGTCCATTGATTGAATACAGCACCTTGCACAGCACACACCACCATGAAAGTAGCTATATGAAAACTAGTGTATGTGTAGTTCATGAGTGTGACACACATAAGCATTTACATATTAATGGATACACTGCTGCATGTAAACCTCAGCCCATGCATGTCCCGGAAGTTGAAGGATGTATGAAAACAATGCACTGAGATAGCATTAACCTTTCCAACACTTACTTGCCTCTGCTGCCAATGTCACTGGTGTCTCAGCCTTTTTCACCCACAGAACCAACCTTGGCCTAATGTCTGCATTCTCTCCCCTGCAGGTGATTCTGGACACCTGCAGCACACATGGCTCATGACCCCTGTGCGTAATCCACACACTCCAGCAGAGCTGGCATACAACATTGCCGATGGGGATACACACATCTGTGTGGAAATGACATTTGGATTTCCTAAGGCACGCTTCCAGTGCCTAGACCGTACAGGAGTTGCCTTGATGTATGCACCAGAGAAGGTTGGTAAAATCGTACTTACCTGTGCCATGCTGTACAACATATGCTGTCGCAGGCATATGCCACTGCCCCCTGATGCTGATGGCCAGCCACCTGGGGATGGGAGTGATGATGAAAATGTGCCCGAAGCAGGGGCACATGCACACAAGGATGGGGTGAGGGAGGGGAGGTTTGCCAGACAGGCCTTGATTGATAATTATTTTTGATCCGGTGGATTGGTACATTCGACACATATCACTTGTATATACTTTGTATGCATAAGGAATGGGATTTATTATTATTTTAACAAACCCTCCTCCCCCTGTGAACACCCCATCACACAATCCCCCCACCTCCCTGTGAACTCCCCATCACACAATCCCCCCACCCCCCTCAGAACACCCCAAAATATTACTAGTGGGTCCGTGCGCCCAGGGCTCGGTACAACTATGCCATGTTGATCTAGGATGTTCGTGGGTGCTTCCCACGTCCGGGTCCCTGTGGTGAGCGGCAGGGGAGATTTCGCAGGGAACGGCGCATGGGCGTAGCCTCCAGGGATTGTTCTGTGGGTGTTGTAGAGGCAGATGATATTGCTCCTGAAACCTACACCTGCTGGCGGAGCAGATTGTTTGCCTCCCGCTTCTGCTCTGCATGTGTTGATTGGGCCTTGCACAGCTCCCGTACCCTTTGTCCAAATCCTCTCAGGGCTGCTGTACAGCCCTCCACCATTCTATGGGTGCGCGCATTGTCACGTGCCATGGTCTTGGCAGCATTCCGTATGGTACGACTGATAGCCTTGATGTGGCGGTTGTGCTCAGTCGACATGGCCTCAATTCGCAGCTGTCGGGCCTCCATCACATCCAGTTGCCCCATCACAGCAGTTCCTGTGACGATGGGTCTTTGAGGTGTGCTGGAGATCGGACTGACAGGACTGCACAGGGCAGCAGGGGGGCTGTTGGGGGACATGGCAGCACCTCAGATGGGACTGCTGCGGTTGGTGTCACTATCCTCAGGGGAACTATAAGATGGTGTGTCCACATCAGGCACGGGTGTGTGGGCACGACGCACAGGTACATGTGGAGTGTGTGCTTCCACTGGCACCTACTCCGGGCTTCCCTGGGGTGTTCTCATCTCATTTGTGGCACTCAGGTAGGGTGAGGACATCAGTGCAGTGTGTCGTGCCGCTGTGGATGCTTGGCCCTCATCAGAGTTCGACCCACTGGTGGCTCCCTCCACATCCTGCCTGTGGTGGCTTCGGCATTTGAGGTGCTGTCACCCGTCGGCCTTGTGGACGCTGCACTGTTCTGAATGGGCTATGGTGGGGTAACCTTGGATGTGTCCTGCGTCTTTGCTTCTCCTGCTGGTCCCTTCGCAGGGTGGTGGTGCTGGTAGGTGCGTGTCAGGACATGCGGCTGGATGTTGTTGATACTTCCTCCCCATCATCATTGGCCTGGTATGAGCGCTGCGTGCCTGTGGGGTACATAGGGTGTTGTATGAGTTGAAGGCAGCTTACATTTGTATCATGCATTTCATGCCTTACAGTGGGTTTGGGCACAGTTTCTATCATGCTTGGCTTTGTATTTTAGTCTGTCCCCATGTCGTAATCGGTGGAACATGCTACAGGAGAGGGACACTGCTTGGGCATGTTGGTGTGACATCTTCAGATGTCTTTTGAGGATGCACAGCTCCCATATTGCTATGCGGAGGGGGGCTTTCATACACACCCACACATCAAGTTGCTGTGCCATGGCCATGGATGTCTTTCCCCTGGGCCTTAGGTTGATACATTGTAGGTACTTATAGTACATGGGGGCGCTAGGGTACAGTGGTACGAGGGGGCAGTTATGGGTGGCTGCAGTGCCTCACACACATTGCAAACACAAACATTCACTCAGGGTCTGGAGGTGTGGGCCTAACAGATTCATGCCTTTTCATGGGGAGAGGGTTTTCACCTGCAGCCTCCTGGGTACCAGTGCCAGCCTTTGCTCATCCAACTCCCTCAATAGTGTCCAAGTCGACAAGGGTCGTCATCTGCTCCTCCCATGGGGTGAGCTCTGATGGTGGTGGTGTTGCTGGGCCAGATGACCATGGACACGGACCCGCAAGTCATTCAGGGGCTTGCAGCAGTTCTCTCCAGCCCTAGGCACATGGCCCACTGCTGACACCTTCTGACTCACTTGCCTCCAGATCTGAGCCCGCCGCTGAGCACTTGTCTTTCGCTGATGGGGGCCATACAGCTCTTCCTGATGGCCCAGGACCTCCTCTACAAGTATGGCAACCTCGTGGTCTGTAAACCTGGGTTTTCTCACCCTATCCAAGGCTGACTTGCCCCTGGTGCATTCCTGAGACATTTTCCTAGCTTAACAGGAGTGGATGGCTTGCAGGGGCTGTGATTTTCTGTGGATTGTGATTTCCAAGATGGCCACTGCTTTATTTCCCGTTCCGGCAGTGATGCGTTTCCTGCATGCTATTAGCGTGCGCTAATAGCGCCGCAGCTCGGCGGTAGCACAATGTGCGCTGGATTTACTGATTCGTGGCCACTTTTTCCGCCAGACACTATTTGCGTTAATGCAATGACCCTGGGTGCAGGCACGTGGACTCATGATCTGGCGCTGTTTCTGCCAAACATCGCAGCGTTAGCCCAAATAGCGATCTACAGAAAATACACTGGGATACCGGCCAACTCGGGATGAGGCCCTATGTCTCCTTTTCCATATCACATGTGCAACCATCCCAATTCTCTAAAGTCCATACTTGACTTATTAGCTCTACCTATTTAATGCCCTTCTGTTATATGTTGTGTTTTGTTGTTGTTGCCTTTGCATTGCATGATCTAAATCTCCTGTGACCTGCGAATGATCATATGCCTACCCGGTTCTACATTTTGCTTGGGGAGTGCCATGAAGTGACCTATTTGCAGTCGCTGCCAAAATAGTCAAACATAGATAGATAGATAGATAGATAGATAGATAGATAGATAGATAGATAGATGGATAGATAGATAGATATTGATAGATAGGTCAATGGGCCATGTATATGAGCAACAAGGCGTTGAAGTTATCTTGTTTTTGAAACATGGAGAAGTGTCAATGACCATGGTGGAGCCTGAACTTCATCATTTTTGGAAGATGATTAAGTTTCATTACACACACAGATGAACAGTCTAATTAGTGTATTTTCACCTCAAATCCCTCAGTAGCCTCAGTAGCTTTTCATTTCTATCTGTTTCAGTCTTTTCACAAATGTTCAGGCTTTCTATCTTTGTTGAAAGAATTTTGTAGGCTCCCCTGTCTGATTTCCAAGATGGCCACTGCTTTATTTCCCGTTCCGGCAGTGATGCGTTTCCTGCATGCTATTAGCGTGCACTAATAGCGCCGCGACTCGGCGGTAGCGCAATGTGCGCTGGATTTACTGGTTCGTGGACACTTTTTCTGCCAGGCACTATTTGCGTTAATGCCATGACCCTGGGTGCAGGCACGTGGACTCATGATCTGGCGCTGTTTCCGCCAAACATTGCAGCGTTAGCCCAAATAGCGATCTACAGAAAATGCACTGGGATACCGGCCAACTCGGGATGAGGCCCTATGTCTCCTTTTCCATATCACATGTGCAACCACCCCAATTCTGTAAAGTCTATACTTGACTTATTAGCTCTACCTATTTAATGCCCCTCTGCTATATGTTGCGTTTTGTTGTTGTTGCCTCTGCATTGCATGATCTAAATCTCCTGTGACCTGTGAATGATCATATGCCTACCCGGTTCTACATTTTGCTTGGGGAGTGCCATGAAGTGACCTATTTGCAGTCGCTGCCAAAATAGTCAAAGATAGATAGATATAGATAGATAGATAGATAGATAGATAGATAGATAGATAGATAGATAGATAGATAGATAGATAGATAGATAGATAGATAGATAGATAGATAGATAGATAGAGATTGATAGATAGGTCAATGGGTCATGTATATGAGCAACAAGGCGTTGAAGTTATCTTGTTTTTGAAACGTGGAGAAGTGTCAATGACCATGGTGGAGCCTGAACTTCATCATTTTTGGAAGATGATTCAGTTTCATTACACACACAGATGAACAGTCCAATTAGTGTATTTTCACCTCAAATCCCTCAGTAGCCTCAGTGGCTTTTCATTTCTATCTGTTTCAGTCTTTTCACAAATGTTCAGGCTTTCTATCTTTGTTGAAAGAATTTTGTAGGCTCCCCTGTCTGATTTCATTAGACTATATATGTCCTGAAAGATAATAGGAGAGTGCACATATGTCCTGGGTCAAAATGTCCCCACTCACTCAGTCTCAGTGGCATAGGCAGAAAAGTGAGATACAGTTGGCACAAGGTACTTTTTAAACAATGTTTTCCAGCTCAAATGCTGCACATCACCTTTTAGGCCACACAAACATTGCACATGTATCTTATGCAGCCAATTTAAGGGAGAGATGCTTTTCTTCTTCCAGTTGCTGATGTGCTGGTTGGGGAAAGACAGGAACACCATCAGGGAGAGGTGACATTAACCCGTACACAGCCCACAGGGTCCTGGGATTGGGACTATTTTGCAATGCCACTAGGGATGAACATTGGGATCTTCTGCATGTTGGGGTGGGGGGACTGTAGGAAGTGGGTACATTGGAGACAGAATGGAAGGGGCAAGGAGTGCTATGCATAGGTATGATTTTCATGATGAACATGTGCTCCGGTAGCACAGGTGCTTGTACTCGGCACGTGTCCACGAAGGCTGTTAGTGACCATGCAACCGCCAACTCCCCCTGAAGTAATGGTGAAGAGAAGGGTCCTATCATCTCCCACTGATGATGTGTAGCTGAGAATCAGCCTCGGCGATGCCATGCCCAAACTTGGCACCTGTCCAGCCTGCCCAATTGATGTCAGTGGAACTGGAGACTGTTATGAGCAACAGAATTTTTTTTTCCAGGCATTGCTCCTCCAAAGAATTGGGAGAAATTGAGAACATTAAGGGTGACTTGTGTGGTAACAGGAGAACCTTTGGCAAATGCGTGATCAGTCCTTAACTCCTGCAAAAACCAGGCGTTAAGGAAGGACCCACAAAGGGAACTCGTAGTAGGGAGGTAAGGGATTACCAGCACCGGTGCCTCCCACCTGGTAATGAGGTCCATTGTATAAGGCTCGTATTGGGATTGGCTTTGATGGAAGAAGGCCACTAACGCAAACTAAATGTCACTTGTTTCGCCTTGAACTTTTTGGAATAGCTGATTTATCATAATAACATAATTCTGCTGATGTCCACGAAATATAATGGTGCAATGCTTCCCAGTACATTGTAAGGATGGAGTGTAAGAGAAGGCTGTCTTTCTGAATGGAGTCATGAGCAGGCATTATAAGTAGAGCGGCGCTGCAGCAGATGGAGCACAAAGTGGGATTTCGAGATCCCCCAGTTTGCCAGATTCCGTAATTAGTACCAGGCGCTTTGGCACATTAGTAAAAATGATGTTACTGGGAAAGACGCGCGTCCAGCATCCACCGTCAGTGCTGACAATAAACAGGTTCTTTGAGGGAGAGGAAAGGGAGGGGAGGAATGCGGGCTTTGCTTTGTTGGCAAAATTAATTCCATCGAGTTCTCCGCAAATTAGATTTACATTAAAGGAAGCCAAAAGAAACATGTGCATTCACATATCTGGAAGGAGAATTGAAAAAGCCGGAGCGGCCACGGTCTGAGGCATTGTAGTAATTATATTTATTGGCCTCGGTTAACACATTGCAACAGAATACAGTAAATAACTATTAAGTGTAGACGTATTTGCCTAGAGATGTTATGAAGTCTATTCATTGGGCCGTTGGAGTTTCTGCCAGAGTGAAAGTTCACATGCTTTTTTTTCTGTGCGTTTTGCAGCCAGCATGCTGACTGCACCCTGCGAAGAACAGCAGACATGCCGCAGTATTTATTAAATGCTGCCACGCGACTTTTCAACACACAGGTCAAAGGAATGTGTTACGACCTCAAGCTGCACATCATACATTAAATAGGAAAGCAAAAGAGCTGGTGGCTGGATGATGTAGAATTAATCTTAACCTCTGGCATTGCTGCAGGATTCCCTGCAGCCCATCATTCTTCGCCTGCCAAGACATTAGAAAAGAGGAATGACCATATGCCAATCCGGCTTGGTCCCACCACAAAAGGAGCAAACCATCCCAGACTGCTTGGTCACATCCCTTCTGCACGATACCACAAGCTTACCCAGACATGTTTCAGCCTCATTGGGACCAAGCCTGAATTGCATATGTTCTTTCTCCTTTCGGTAATGGCTTTGCAGGTAAAAAAACAATGGTCTGGAGGGTCGCCCAGAGCGATGCCAGAGGTTAAGATTCATTCTAAACCTTCCAGCCGTCACCTATTTTGTTTTGCAATAGTCACCCCGAGTTGTACGGGGATGCCCAGATGTGGGTCCCTTGCCTGCTGGGCATAGATACGCAAGCTACCCCTCCCTGATAAGACCCCATGATGCTGAAACCTGTCTGGGAATGCTTCTGGTCTCGTGCAGAAGGCATGTGCCCAAGCAGTTCAGGCTGGACTGCCCCTTTTTGGGTTGGGACCAAGCCTGATTTGCATACGCTCTTTCCCCTTTCTCTAATCACTTAGCAGGTGAAAAATGATGGAATGGAAGGATTTCCAGAGTGATGCCAGAGGTTAAGATCACCTCATTTGTTTTACCATCATACAGTAAACACAGAACACTTGAGTATTCTCATCTCCACAAGTACGTTAGATAATGCTGCTGGCTGCTTGAAGTTTGGCATTTCATGGTAGCAGCAAGGCTCTCATCATGAGTCCAGCAGTAATGGTAAACATTATTATTTTTTAAATCTTATGTGTTAGCCATCCCCCGTAGTAACAAGCGTATCCTGCATGGGGCAAATAATTAGCATCTGAGGATCTTGCTGTGAAAAGTCATACATTTACCACAATCGACAATTTCCATTTACCACGCATGCATTCTTGCTGGCCACGAGCATGTACCACATTTTGTTTCACAACGTAAATTGCTCAAAGAGGACCGCTTATGGTTGCATCTACGTGCATCTATGTGAAAACAGGTCCTGTCAGGGAATTTTTGTCATTAGCAATGTGGAGTGCAAATTAGAAGTGTAAATAGATGGTGGAAGTCTCTTTACACCTCGTTGTTGCACTCCACAGTGCAAATGTAGTAAAGGCCGGCTGCAATGTATGCATGGCAGGTGGCATTTACAATGATTTCTTATGCTATTTATCTGCCATTTGTTGTTGCAAAAAGCATATTCTTAGGAAATCACTGGTTTTACACCAGCATGAAAATCTCATGCAGGTGTAAAACCAAATTGTTTTTGAAGCTGGAGGGCAAAGAGGAGACAGGAACATAACTCACGTTCTGCGCCCGTCCTTCACTTTCAAAATCATAACACTGCTACTCATGTCTTAAGCAATTCCATTTACACTCCGGGGGAACTCGAAATGAGCCCCCCTACAGTTTCAGACATACTGTATGTGTGGTAATTGTCGGTTTTTAACAGCCAGGACCATAATTGAGGGCCACAGTAGTGATCAGTTTCTTGCAAAAATTATCAATTTCTCATTCCTTTCCAAAGGACATCATTTTTTAAAGAAACTTGGTGAGCAGCAAGTGTTATGTTACTATGATGAACATATTACAGCAAATTGTCGAAAAATAATTAATTGTGTATTTTAAAATGTATAAGTGTGTACAAAAATCAAGACTTACAATTTACTATCTTGACAACATATTGGTGTTTAATCTTTCAGACGTTTAGCTGAGCATTACATCTCAAGTTCTTCATGGGTGAATGTTGATGATGGACAGACTTTCTAGGAGAATTTTAAGATTTTAAGGGTTTCCTTTCTTTCACCCATAGCCAAATGTGCACATTAAAGATATTGGAGTCTTGCTCCTCTTTCTTGAGATTGAAGTACTCTTTGACCCTTCATACTGTAGTCTCTAAAGTTTCATGAACTGTTTATTAGGAAGGTAGGTAAAGATAGAGTCCGAATCGCTAACATGTTGGAGTGTGAGTGCACATTTCCCCGTAGTGGGAGGTTTGCAGAAGTTTGAGGATCATCGTGAGCAGACCAAACTGGTGATTAATTTCCTTAGTCGCATCATTGAATTGGTGGGAGAAAAAACAGGAGGGAATTGAAGTGGACTGCTATGTTTTCCCCTTTCATCTGGTGTTTGCGGACACTACCATGGACTGAAGTTATTGGGAAGATGAGCAATTCTTTGCGTGTCTTCCTACGATTAGGACTAATGATATCTGGCTGTTTAAATTTAGGAAGCTTGCCTCCATGCAGAAGCAGATGTGCTTCAGGCAGAAGGAAAGGTTGAACTAGCTTCCGAGGCCAAAGTGTATCCGGGAAAGATCTGCATCCTTCTTGTTAGTAAAGGTAGAGTTGCTTGATGTCCTGAGCAAGAGAGTACATTTTAAACAGAACAGGACATAGGAAGCATTCTGGCTTGAAATAAGGAATATATTTGCATGTCACCCTTAGAAAATTCCAGGGAACTCTGGAACAATTGTGAGTAAATTAAAGGTCACACATACCACCTGTGATAGAAAGAGAAAAGATGCAAATTCATCTCTTCCATGGAAATTGATTGAAGCTATTTCAGTTTGTTCTGATAATGTCACATAGACTAATCCTGTGTTTTAAAATGTCGCAAAGACGTGGTTGATCACACAATTGCATGAGCTGGAACTGAACCTTAGATTGACAATTGTGTGTTCTTAACATTTTCTTCATGCACCAGTCAGCAACATGCATGTGAATGTACTATGCTGGTAGGCTTGGATGATCTGTATAGCAGAAATACTGAATTGCCTAAATTTTGAGTGATTATACAGTGACAAACCTCAAACAAACGTTTGGAAAAGTTTGAAGTTTATCCACATGGCTTAATGGTGGAAATGTAGCTGGAGCTCCCAAATTCAGTCTCAGGCAGTTTTCTGAGAGACAGGAGATGTTTGCTGGTAGCAGGTGTAAGATATTTAAGGAATGATTAATAAACTGTAGAACATTTAGAAAAGTTGTAGGGGGAAGGGTTTTAAAAGGAAGTGAATGTCCCTGGTCCAATCAGAGAGTGGGATTCACGGTTGGTATTACTTATACAGAGCTGTGTGCCACCTTTCGTGATTTGGAGAGGGTGAGCAAAACAAGTGCCATCACTAATGATATAGGGAGGCAGCAGACACACCAATCAGTGGGCCTCATTACACGGATGGCGGAGAACCATGGCGCTATTAGCGCCATGGTTCATGCCGGTAAAATACCGGCACCGCCTTGGCGGAAAGGGGAATTACCGCCCCATTCCAAGGTTGGTGGGGCGGTAATTCCCCCTTCCACCATTGCCCTTTCCCATTCCCATTTTTGCCCCATAGGGCATAATGGGAATGGGGAAGGCGCTATTTGCGGTACCGCAATTTGCGGTACCGTAATTAGCTCCCTGGGTCCCTTTACGGGTTGGTTTTTATCGCCTGCACAAAGCAGGCGTTAAATCCCCCAACCCGCAAAGGGACCTCGTAGTAAGGCGGTAAGGATTTACCGGTACCGGTATTTTACCGGTACCGGTAAATCCTTACCGCCATCCGTGTAATGAGGCCCAGTGTCTGCCTTTGAAGCGAGTAAAAAAGAATTATGTTATTGGGTGACACCTAGCAGGAGGTGCAGGAGGTGCTTACTGAATTTTGCTGAGAGGGCGAACCAGAGACTTATTGAGGTAGCAGGCGACAGACTACACCAGTACGTGTCTGTCTCTTGAAAAGCGTTGATGACATATGTACCATCGGTTGATACCTGGAGGCTGTAGTGAGAGGGCAGCTCATGGGAGAGACAATCCCACCTGGTTTGAATGGGAGGGAACAGCAGAAGTTCAGGGCGGAGGGTGACATAGCAGTCACTGTCTATCTCTTGCAGCAAGTGAATATGATAGGTTCTATCACCCTGATAGATGGGAGAGGAATGAAGAGATGCAAGGAATCCCTGAGGGCAGGTTGTGGGAGAGAGTCACACTCATCAGATTACACTGGTAGTTAGCAGCAGCAATTCAGGATGGTGGGTGTCACACTATTTATTGTCAGTCTTTTGAAGTGAAGAAATGAGACACACACCATTGGATAACACTTGGGAGGATGAGCAGGTTGGCCCAGGTATCCCGGACTGCAGCTTGCGGGAAAGGCATACACACCTGATTTTACTGGGAGGTTCCAGCAGCGATTAGGTGAGACAGTGTGTGATGCGCATCTTGATATACTTGAAACAACATGTCAGCACCAAAAAGAGACATGGGTAAACATGCACCCTTTGGTCTTTTCACTTCTGCAGAATCATTTTCTGTGCCCCGTGGGAAGGCCGGAATCGCACACATAGTCAAGTGAGGATATCCCCAAACCCAAGCTCAACATCCCTGTCAGAAGTCACTCTGCAATATATATGCTAGTACATGAAAATGTGTGACTATCGTGCCACAACAATGAACAGTTTCATCCCCACCCAGTATCTTGAACAGTGGGAGTAGACTGACCATTCAGGTCTCTATCTATGCTGCTCGCATCCACTGGGTTAGACAGTAATGATCATGTGATGGATGATGATCAAGATAAATATTATGTAATAAAAATAATTTGATATTTATATAGTGCTTTGAGCCAAAGTGCTTTACGTAGCACATATTTCCATACACTTTTATCAATATTAATCAATCAACAGGACCTTTATTCAGCTCAGAGCCATAAAAGTAAGAGCACAACGAAAAAACACAGTTCATAACATCATAAAACATTAGCAATTCATCACATGAAGTTCGTACAGGACGTGAGAACAGGTAAAAACAAATAAGACCAAGGGCACCGGTACCGGTAATCCCTTACCGCCCTACTACGAGTTCCCTTTGCGGGTCCTTCCTTAACGCCTGGTTTTACCAGGCGTTAAGGACAGGACCCGCAAAGGGACCTTAGAGCTAATAACGGTACCGCAATTTGCGGTACCATTATTAGCGCCTTTCCCATTCCCATTGAGCTCTATGGGGGCTCAAATGGGAATGGGGAGGGGCCCTGGTGAATGGGGAATTACCGCCCCCGGCAACCTTGGAATGGGGCGCTAATAGGTCCGTTTACCAGGGCGGAGTCGTTTTGGAGGCAGCCATGGTGCTAATAGAGCCATGGTTACCTCCAATCTCGTAATGACCCCCAAGAGTTAAATAGAGTACAATGTAAACATTTCATCTAAAAAGGTTCAAACCGAATTGAGCATCATCTTATTGGGGGAGAGAAGAAGATAAACTCGCAGCCCCCAGATATGTCTTTCCATCAAGTGATAGCCGGGTGACAGCAGGCTACAACGGGAGACTAGTGTGCACCATACTACACTTTAGGCCTCAGGAGCCAGGCCCGATGTATACATTTCGCCACTCTATAGACCATCACTGGGTCATCGGATCTCTTACATAACTCCAAGGCCTTGGCTGCTGTGCGGACACGTGATGATCTTAAGAGAGGCTTAAGGTATAGGACTCTTAGTCCTTTCGTTTTAGGGCATTGAAACAGAAAATTAGTGGCTGTCTCTGCACTAATGTTACAAAGGGGGCACATGTCCAAATTCCCCAATCCCCTTGACATGGTAAAGGTTGCCACCTTCACTGTACCTAGTATAAAATTACCATACAGTGCACGAGCATAGGGAGGATTTATCAGATCTAGATATGTTTCAAACCCGAATTTAGATTTTATTCTAACCTAATATTATTGTTACGCAAATGAAATTGGTGCTCACTTTATCAACCACGGAAGGATGAAAGGGCTGAGTCAACATTTCCAGGATTTGAACTTGCGACCTGCAGATCAAACGAAGAAAACAGCAATGAGCACTTAAACCGCTGAGCCATCTTACCGGCATATTAAGTTATATCAGAGTCCAGATTGGATCACACATTGTTATTGTAATGCAGCCATTCAAAGTAGGCTGTGGAGAATGACTCCACAGATGCAGTGGATGCAATATAGATAGAAGCACCCCTCCACCTGTGCACAGTCTCTTTGAGAAACAATATTCCTCTTGTGCAACAAAAAAGCACACCCCTTCATCACAAGGCATTCAGAACACCCGAGAGCACCACCAGAACCATCACGACCACATTAATCCAGCCTGTGTGCTATCCCACAAAGCAATTCAAAAATACATTGGAAAGAATAAATACCAACCAAATATGGCCACTTGCACACTCTGCCAAAAAATGGTGTGAAGATGAGAGGCAGGGACAAACCTAAGCACCACACCTATGCAACTCCATACGAAGCAACATCATAAAATGATAAGGGAAGAAGTCAAAAGTTTCAATGTGAATCCTTCCACATGCCATCAAAAAAGCATCCAAACTCCACCAGTCTCCACACTTACCCCAGAAAAGCCTGTAAACTCTGTCCCATGTACCTCATTTGTATCAGGGCATTCTTATGAAAGTGTTTGTGAGTTGCCAAAAATATCACAAGTCCCATGATCGGGCCTCATTACGAGGTAGGAGGTAGCCATGGAGCTATTAGCACCATGGCTACCCCCTTACCGCATTCCGGGTTCTCGAAATAGGGACTTACTGGGCCATTCCAACCTTGGAGGACCCGGTAAATCCCCATTCCGAGAACCATTCCCCATTCCCATCCAAGCCTCCATAGGGCTCAATGGGAATGGGGATGGAGCTAATAACGGGGCCGCTAATTGCGGGGCCGTTATTAGCTCCCTGGCCCCTTAGCTGCTCCCACTAAGGGCGCCTGGTAAAACCAAGCGCCCATAGCGGGACCCGCTAAGGGACCTCGGAATAGGGCGGTAAGGGTTTAATGGCACAGGTCTCCTTACTGGTGCCCGTTAAACCTTACCGCCCACCTCGTAATGAGGCCCAGTGTCTTCTTGATGTTAACCTGGCTGTAATGTTTGCAGTAGTTATTGTGCCCTACTCGTATTTGGAAAGCCCTGCATTCCAGGGCCGCATGGGAAAAGTATACCATGCCTGGGAAGTTTCCAGACAATGAATTTGCTTCCATCACAAAGAAGCACCAGAATTCAACAACGATGTTATGTCTGCAGTGGGGGTGGGAGCCAAAGGGTGCCATTAATATAGACAGTGGAGCATAACGTCCACTGAAACAGTGGTCAAAGCATAGACTGCATGACTGTTACAGCACACTTGGTGACCTTTCTTTCCTCCAGCAGCCAAGGGGGTTCCACAGTAATTCAAGTGGGTAGATGGTGTGCAGAGTTTATCTCCATACAACCTTGTGCAATCCAGGGTTTAATGGTAGAAGCCTCAGAGGAATTGACATCTGGGAGAAGTTGAAGGATGTGGGACTGCAGTGGCTAAGTCTAGGTAGTTTGTATTTTGGATTTGATCCAGCATGCACTGAAGTGAAAGTTCTGCCTTATGAACTGACAAGACAATGCTCTCATCCTGCTTTGCACGTGCCCTTCACCTTGTGGTCACACACTTTATCAGCAATGTTCAGCCTTTGAAAGAAGTGGTCATTGTGGTCCAGTGGATCAGCTCCCATTTCAGCCGGACCTACCATGGCAAATATGTACTGTGTCAACTGCAATTGTGGCTAACCATTGGAGCTCTATTTTTCACATGCTGTGCAGACAAGAGTCCAGTGAAACACCAACAGGGTTTACTGCAAACAATCACAGCAGAGCTCTAGATGGAGCCTTTTTAACACTGTCAGTGGCAACTGGTCTCGCATGTCTCCTCTGTGGTATGATCTTTCGAGGAGACCACCAAGCAGGCTAGTTGTCAACATGTAATTCCCTGAGTGACATTCTCCACTTTATACCCACTTGAGCTCAAACTGACCAACATGGTGAGGGCCCATAGGTGAAGCGGATGTGCCATAGCAGGCGAGGGACCAGCTTTCAACCATACATTGTGATCCACTGGAAGTTGGATTTAAAGGTAACATTGAGTACCTACTGACTTCCTTTGTGCACCCATGTTTCAAAGTAAACGTGACTACACTGTGCTCATTTTCAAGGATGTGTTTACGGAGAGCCTGCAACATAAATTATAGAAAGAACCTGGAACGCAGGAAGAACCCCAGACACCACACATTTTGTAAACTACACATGGCATTTCAAGCTCACAGAAGATAGTGCCATCAACAGGCAGAACATTGCTGACACTGGTTGAAAGATTTATGAGCCATCTGTGAGACAACCTACTCAGTGACTCAAGAGTCTGAGATACATACGGGTCATCTGGAAAAAGACAAAGGATCCATCAGACAGACAGATGGCGGAGGCTGATCTCTTGGACGTCTAATCCATGGGAAGGAATGATGACCTATTGCAGTATTACAACCGCAAGGAATCGATCACACCAGCGGCATTCATTTGTTATACGCACCAGACTCGTAAGTAAGGGCACAGCAGTATGAAGATGTAAAGCTTACATAGTTACAAAATATACACCAGATACAACACCTACATCTTTAAAGAATATACACAATGTGAAAATAAGAGCAAAAATAAAATGGCCTATATAATTACAAAAATAAACAATAAACAATGTGCAAAAATACAGGTTGCAGAGTGATACCCTCCGTATATCACTAAGGCTCACAAGTAAACTAGATTATGCATGGTCTTCAAATATTAACACAATATTACAATATTCATATAGGGTGAATAGGTCACTCCAGCTGCAGACAAATCCAAGAAAGGTAGGAGGATAGGGGTCAGTAGCGATAATGTGTTTTATTATATTTTTTCTGAAATGTAGGCAGTGTTGGTTGGCTCTCATTGGTCTGAGAGAGATTCTTCTCTGGAGTTTGTCTGTAAGGTAGCTAAGGGCAGTGTTATTCAGAGCTTTATGAGTCAAAGAAAGCGTTTTTAGCTGTATTTTATTGGCCGTGTATAGCCATTTATGATGGCGTCTGAGGGAGGATATGTGGGTTCTTTTGTTTATACCTAAGGCTGCTCTTAAGGCATTGTTTTGTAATGTTTGGAGCTTTTGGATGGTAGTTTTATTAGCAGCATTTTATAGAGCATTACAGCAATCAATTCTAGAGAGTATTAAGGCTCTGGCCAAGATCAAGCAGCTGTCATCAGAGAGGAATGGTTTACCAGCTCTGAGTAGCTTGCAAGTGTAAGCCATGGAAGTGGTAAGGGATTTTACCAGTTTATCAAAAGACAATGTGGAGTCCAAGTAGAAGCCAAGGGTTTTTACCTCCTTGGAGACTTTAATGGAATTCCCGTCGATATTGAATGAGGAAAATTCTTGGCGTGTGATTTGTTGTAGAATTTCTAATCTGCCACCACTAGTGTGCAATTTGAGATTAATTTTTTTGGCTGTAGCTATTGCAAATAACCACATGAGAAATTCTGCAGTGATGTCAAACAATTGCCAATAAAAAATTCAATGAGCATTCAATGAGCATTTCATTGCTGAACATTATGGTATGACTTCTACCCACAGCCAGCAGCACCCCAGCTCCAAATATGATGATAATGATTTTTATCCCAGAACATGACAGACACTTAAGCGTGTTGCAAGTTTGTATCTTGGTATGTGTGGTTGTGAAGCATATAGCTTTAGTACTAGCGACTGTAACTGAGGGGCTCAGACATGTTTCTGTCTTAAACATGAAATTGCATCATGGTACACCCTGAAATTCCCATTTGAGCCCCATGGGAGCTCAAATGGAAATGGGGAATGGCCCTGGTGGCCCTGGTGAATGGGGAATTACCGGTCCCTCCAACCTTGGAATGGACCGGAAGTTGCTCCATTCACCAGGGCGGAGTCGGAAGGGTTCTGGAGGCAGCCATGGAGCTAATAGCTCCATGGTTACCTCCAACTTCGTAATGAGGCCCAATGTGTTATCAGTGGATTTTGATTTGCTTCTTTTAACAACTGACAGCTCATCTGTGAAATGCCTACTTCACAGGTGCGTTGAAACAACATATTTAAATATAACATTTCCGAAGAGAAGTGAGTGCATAAATGAAAACATTTTTGATGAATTAATGAATGGATGCATTGTTGTAGGAATGAATTGCTGCATAAGGAGCGAAGGGATGCCGATTAAAGGGTGTGCAGTGATAGAATTGTGGCAAAAATGTCGCCTGTACAAAAAATTGCAGCAAAAATGCTTTGGTTTAACCCGTTAAAGGTGTACCCCATTTAAGGGGAGCAGGGGTTGCGGGCGTGTCCCTCGCTCTCCTTAAATGGTATAATGGGTCTGGGGGTTACGCGGGTGTCCCCCGCATCATTTACATGGATTGCAGTGGCAAAACCACAGCCTTTATGTAGCAATATTTTGTGTCCACTGCCCTTTTTGCCGTGATTTTAACACATGGAACCGATTAAAGTAGTGCCTAGTATAAGTTTCCACATTGCTTTCCATGCATTTTAAAAGATCCCCTTTACTCTTTCCATAGGGGTCAGGTAATATTTGTCAAGTCTGAATCCACCTGTTAGCTTGTTTTGAAGAACATAGAACAATTAAAAGACGTGTTAATGGGAGTTATTGCAAGACGGACACATTAAACCTGAGCTCTGCAGCTCTAATCTAAAACAAGAATTAGCAATAATAATAGTTTGGGCTTTTGTATGAGCATGGGAAGGGCACTTGCCAGGGACTGCCGAAGTGGTATTAAATGACCATTTATGGTAGCAGGTGGAAAATGGTGTGAGTACCTGGGCAACTATTAAAAGTGCTGGGCAAATGCCTGATACATTTACACACGCCACCACTGTTGGTTTTGATAATGTTTGATTTTAACAGGACTTAAGTGAAGGACACATATAGGCCCTGATTCATGGCATTATTTGCGTGCAAAACGGGGATGTGTGTGCCATTCTGCCCGCATATCCCCATTCGTCAAACAGGGATTTGCGGGCAGAATGGCACACAAATCCCCGTTTTAGGTGCAAATAATTCCATGAATCAGGACCATTGTGTTTATACATCGGTGGCTGAGGGCAGATCTGCTTTAGACATTTTTTATTACAGCGTAGCATGTTTAAAACTCCAATCAAGTCATTAACTCTCAGGAGACTGCTTTGAAAGAACACTGGCAGGCACTGTAAGTGCAATGTTTGATGGTAATGCTTGAAGAAAGTGAGTTGGAAGAGTTCCCATGAGGATGTGTTTTTGGTGCGGGGAGGGGCAGGAACTGAGTGGGAATGTCCATAGAGATTATCATGACCGTGGGCAGTCAATGGGTGGGCAAATAGCCAAACAACACCTACAAGCTTTGTGCCAATCCTCATTTGCCATGGTTCCCTATCTGTACTCAAAAGCAATAGTTCAGGCTTATAGCTCTGCCACCCAATAACCCAAACTAAAAATTGCCAAAGAATGTCTACCATGGCACTTTTGTGAGCTTCACTGGAGGACAAAAGCACTACTGCTGGTCTGGGGATAATGATTATATGTGCAGTGAATTGATGCAGATGAAGAGTGCTCATATGCGCTGTTGAAGTGCCTATGCATACATTACAAATCACCTTCATCCTCAAAAAGTAATTATTCAAGATCTCGGTCATGATTAAGAGAACAAAAAAGGAAATCTGGGCCTAAAGCCTAAGTGCTTTACATAAAAAATTAGTCAGGCATCCAACACAGACTGACTGCTGCTACAACCATCACTGGCTGGAGCACACTGCTGCATTGCAAATCTATGCCTTCAACTGCCTTGGGGATATCTGAAATGTTTCCCTTTCTCCCTTAGACTGGTGGGAATGAGTCTAAAGCCCTGCTTTGCACCCACTGACTCCCCGTCGTAAGGGCTGCTGGGTCTGCAATTGGCCTGGTACTGAATTGATGCATGGTCCCCTTCTATACTTGGAGCTGTAAACTCTTCAGGCATACTCTGCATCAGTGGTAACTCGCCATGCTTCTGCTGTTTCCCACACTTTGAAAAGGGGTCATCTTGAACTCAACATGCACCTGCCTTGATCTTGAGGGCCTGCTGACCCTACCCACAGGTCTCCTTGACATCTTCATTTAATTTCTTTATTGTGCATTCGGTTTTCATAACAGAAGCCTTACACAAAATACAAAACGTCATCATACGTCTCTACACAACAGATTGACAAATATAAAAAACATGATGCTCCATCATATCGATTTCTTAAAATATTCACAAATAACATTTCTAGAATCACATTTCATTGTTCCTAAACCAGTTCCTAATATTATAAATAATTTCATTGTTATAATTGTATAGATGTGTCAGTTTTTCTACTCCACTAAATCAATCATACATATACATTGGCATAATCCTTTACACAGACTAAAAGATGGAGAAACACAAATGTCCATCCATAGGATCTCCCTAGGATTCAACCTAACATCTTTTATACATTTTCTAAAACATTGGTCACGTTTATCTGCCAGCACATTGTTTCAGCTTCCTGCCCACAGAATCTACTACTATCATTATATATAAGCTATCTTCCATAGGTGATGATTAGCCTGTGTAGGTAAGATATAACATCGTAATCTTAAAATACTGTTTCCAAATTTCCAGGAATGGAAAAGCTTTAAATAAGATGCACACGTCCCCAGACTGTTATAGCCTCTTGTTAAGTTACTAAAGCACTTGTAAAGCCCCAAAGAATCACAAGTACAACACCATCCATAAGCCATATTTGCTGCTTACATTGTGCAGGATTTGCAAAATCAAGACCACTTTCAAAACCCCACTGTTCGAGTTTAGTTGCACACTTAATCGTACTACCTTTTTTTAAACGTTCGAAAAGAGAATCCTTTGGGGGTGTTAACAAACTAATTTTCCACACAACTAATATCTCTAACGATAATACACCCATTTCATACCTTATCACACTTATAGGAATGTATTTCGGTAAAGAGAGGACACTTTTGCAAAATAGGTGAAGTCCTGCTCTAATAGACTATGATGTATTTCTAGACCATATGTGATGGCTGGAACAACTTTGGCATTATAACTTTTTAATAGATGGAGGATGGAGAACTAAACTAAAGTTAACATTTTTCATTTGGGAAGTTCACGATTTTGACATTTTGTATATTATTTAATAAGATTGCCTTCTTTCCTGGTCTTACAAAAAATGTGAACTACTTGAAGGTATCCACCCTCACTATTTTCATTCCAGCCACCACCAGCCAGCCTTGGTCTTCACATTATTCACCTTCAATGTCAATAGCTGGGTTTTGTTCAAATGGATAATCAATTATTTTTACAAGAAGCGCTGAAGTCCAAAATATGAGCACAGTCTACAAGAATGAAATAATCAGCATATGTCTGCCAATAGTTTTAACCCCCAAGATAACTGGAGCAAGAAAGGATGCCTGGGCTAAATGGTGCCCCAAATCCACCAGATATATAAATGGTTCTAAGATGCAGCCCTGATGGAGACCTCGTAAAGTGAATATTGCAGACACTAGATCATCCTCCATCTTCAACCAGACTTTTAACATAGAATCTTCATGAAGGTACATCAAAATCGTCAAGAGCTCTCTTGGGAGCCCCCAATTCTCCATCTTGGCCCACAGCTTTCTCTGGTTTATCCTATCAGAATCGAGGCAAAGGCGAATAGTGGCATTGAAAATGTCCTTCACTGACCTCTCCCATGCCAAATGTTGGGCGTAATCCATAACCCTTCTGGCCAAAGTTGTGCCCGCTCCCTCACAAAATCCTATCTGATCTACTTTTAGGATTTTGTAGGTTCAGGGCCAATATTACAATTTGGCTAATAATAAAGATGCAAAGATGTTTGATTCAGCATCCAACAAGGCTATAGGCCTATAGTTGTCCACCAACCCTCTGCTCCCTTCTTAAAGATGGGGACCATGCAAGCTGCTTTCCAGGTAGCCGGCATTCTCTTTGATGCAATAATTGAGTCAAAACGGTGACACAATATTTCCACCCAGAGTTCCAGATTATTCTCTAATACTCTATTACATAGACCATCAGGACGTGGTACCATCGAATTACTGCTCTTCCTGATCAAATGTACAACCTGGTCAAAATTATAAGACAAGGACCAAGCTGTATCTTTTGCGTTAACAAAGGACTCCTCATCTTCCTCTGGCTTCATGAATAAATCTGTTAAATGAACTGTCCATTCTTGCTCAGACATTGGATTGAGTTGGGTTAGCACTTGAAAGTTATCTGTGTCTCATATAAACTTCCAATCATTTACAGCACTTTTATTGCTGATGCATTTAAGCATAATCTCACCATAATCTCACCTTCCTTTCGATAGGCCTAAGATTGCAAAGTTTTTATATTATTTGTATAGCCTTATTTAAATGTCATTATCTTTAGATCTCCTTCTGGGCTATCCGAGCCCTCTGCAACTAAACCATATCACCCGTAGTGATTCTCTATTGACTGAGGTCTTTCATTGCTTCATTTGGACTGAGACTATAGAAGAGCACCTGTGGTTCTACCAAAATAGAGGTACTCGTATTACTTGCTAAATTCTCTCTCTCATCTCTTCCCCTGCCTATCCAGTTCCCACCTCACAGTCTTCACTACTCTTCTCCAGCTGGACACCTCTGCATCATCCATGACCCTTCTCACAACTGCTGTACTTTCATTTCCAAAACTGCAATGGCAACTCACCTCAACCTCCTAAATATTGGGAAAATCAGACCCCTCCTTCCTTTCAACACCACCAAGCATCTCTTAACCATACTTGTGTTCTCTAAACTGGACTACAGTGCCAGCATACTCTTTGGTCTCCTAAACAATGCTTTCTGACTACTGTACAAGAACATTATATCCACTACCAGGACTTTCTTTGAACTCCCTCACTTCACACCTACTTCCTCGTATAATCATAAGGCTGGATGGCTAGTGGTTCAAAATAGGGTCAGCTTTAAGTGTATTTCTTTTTTTCTTTTTTTAATGTGTTTTTGAGTTTTATTAAACTTTTACATACATGTATATACACTACAATAATCATTTACACAATTAAGAGGAAAATTCATGAAACACCAACAGCGTTAAAAACATTCTTCTAAAAGCTATACAATCCATAAAACCAATGAAAAGATTTGTACCGTCACAACATAAACTTTTTCCATGTAAAAAATGATGTAGTACTTATAGAATGTAGTCATACACATAGCACAACCTACACCTGATAACAAATCTAAAACCCCACAATAAACCCCTCTCTGAGTTGTTGATATACCTCCTTTAAAAATTGTACATGTGCAATAAATATCTGTTTGTTACTACCAGAGAAAAATTAAGGCCCATAACAATCATGCATGGTCTACAAACCTCTACAACCATCTGTCTCTAGGAACTCTAGTTCCTTGACACTCTAGAGTTGTATGGCTCCGTGACTCACTGTTAACTTTACAAAGGCGAAAGATACGGTCTTCGGCCTAAGATACCACCATGGGCCCATCACATCCAGGGTACTCGGGATGTTGAATCTAAACTGAAGGTATGTCATCCTGACGTTCTGGAAACAACAATAGGTATATAGACAGTTTAAAAAGTTGCTTATTTTCGTATTTATAATGGTTGTATGCTTTGTATTTTCGAATTGCGTCACATTGATTACACCAATTCCACAATTTCATTTTCGGTTTTATCATATTTGGCATGGTTATCAATTCATCATGAGTATTACCCATCTTTTCCAATGTTACCAGGCATTCAAGATACATTTTTCTCAGGAATTCTGATGCACCAGCTGAACAAATATTCCCAGATTCTCTTATAGGAACTGCTTGATTCAAACCAATATCTTGTTAAATAACATTTGTTTCTTAAGAGTGATAATTGAATCCAGTGATTGCAGCCCAACTCACAAAACCTATTACTAAGGACCAAGGAGGCCGCAAACAACGCAACCAAATAAACCCCTCCATTCCATCGAGGGACTATTTTTGGGGCAGTACCTCAAATCTGTATATCAAAGCTGGAATAATATTTACCCTTAAATAATTTACAAGGGGACATAAAGTAAAGACACAATATTTTACATATATCTTACACATCTGAGCAGCCAAAGGACCAGTTTATCATGTAGTATCTCAATAATCTTACCAGGCTTCTTGGATGAATAAAGTGGAAAACCTAGATGGTCTGTTATATGCATAGGAATACCTTTCAACTACCACTTGTATTTATACAAAAAACATGTCCTCTTGCTACAGACCATAACTGATGACTTGGGCACCTTTATTTTCAATCCATAATGCAGTCAAGGACATAGAGAGACCAATAGGAGCCCTGTTGAAGATCATGATATTGGGCCTCATTACAAGATTGGCGGTAGCCCTGCCGGTATAACATCCCACTGGGTTCAAATAGGAATGGGGAGCATTTTCTTCTGGCACCCGCAAATGGGCAATTACCAGGTCATTACGGCCCAGCCGGACCCGGTTATTGCCCATGCGCGGGCGCCAGAAGAAAATGCTCCCCATTCCTATTTGAACCCAGTGGGATGTTCTGACCCACTGGCTCTGTCCTGCAACATCACTGTGTGTTGCTTTCATCAAAAACAGCAGTATGGCCGCCAAAAAGCCTTATGCGCGCTAAAAATCGCTGAGAAGTGTGCAGGGAAACCTGAAAAATAGGCCGCCAATCCATTTTGCATATGTCAGTGGTAAAACAGGAGACCACACTGCCAAAACCTGGCATTGAGCTGCCCACAGAGTAAAATAAAACTGCTTGAAAAGGCAGTGCTGCATTGCCAGGAAAATCCACAAGTGTTTAAAATCAGTTTTTCCTTGGCTGATTGAAAGTGCAAAATCATGGTTCCAAAACAGCAGAGAAGATTCAAAATCCTTGTGAGGTGTTCACCATTACCTTATTTAAGGAATCCCCATAAGCACAATGTCAGGAGAAACACCTTTCATCATAAAAAATCCACATTCAAAAGGTGCTTCCATGGGAAAAGTATGTCAGAAATGGGCGCAACTGCTATGTTTTAAAAAGACTGGAATGAAGAGATTTGTGTGGATATTTGTAGAAAATGGAAATTGTATTTTAGAAAAGCCCATTTTTAAACAGTGTTTTAAAGTGAACTGATGTCAGCTACACTGGACCTTAAAGACATCCCACAGCTTCTCCCCAAACAAAGAAATCTTCCTCCTGCTCTCTGCTCAGGAACTGGCATTGAGTTGTTAAGGGAAGTGGGAGGAGATTTTGGCCTATTGCTCTGAGTAGGGACAAAAGGCTCCCTTGACTGAAAGGAAATGCAAATTCGGGCGTCAACAGAAACCCACTGCTATGGAAGAGAGGCTTGCTCTGGCCCAGCCAAGCCTTAGAGGCAGAGCTAGACTGATATGTGTATCTGAAATTTCAAGGAAATATCTTTTTGGAAAAAGACTCATAGAAAACTGTGAACAATTTGGAAAAATCTGTATTTTATAGGTTGTTAATATAAAAATGCTGCTCACAATTTGAAACTACTCTGAACCCTGTGCGATATTCAGAGACCGGACTACTAAAATGTTGATATTGTAGCAATTGTGATCATGCTAGGAATATGAACGTTTACAGGATTATGCCCAGATGTCTTGTGCATGTATGTGGAAAAATGTGTACAGATCTGACACTGGGTAACCAACCAAAAGCACGAAAAACTGTCAGTTTTGAACGGAAACTCTCAAGAAGATGGGACTCAGACAGATACATGCTTTATTAAATATGTGATGTGAATATGTATTATCAGCAAGTTGGTGATATTGTTGATATGTTTTCTATGAAAAATAGATTTTCTGTGTAGGAACAAAGGGGAGGTTTTTCCCTGTATTGTAAATTGCAGCATCACTATGACAGTAGGTTTCCTTCTCAAATCAGGAGAGAGGGAATACTCTGACCAATCGGATTCCTAGAGGGTGGGCTTAGTATAATCAGCCTACCGACCCCTTTGGGAAATAGATAAATAGGGACTGTTTAGGACCTAAAGACACACATTCACCCATCAACTGATTTACTGGCGAAGCACTCTGCAGGAGAATCCAGATCCAAGACTCCAGTACACTGAAAGCAGAAGGCCCAATTCCAAAGCTGAACCCTTCTCAGCTGGCCTTTAAAATCTTTCAACCTGATTTTAACCCCCGGACTTCCAAGGGGCACATCAAATTGAACAGCCTGGCTGTGCTGTTTTCTGCTTCTTGCCAAGAACTCTCGCCAGACCCAGAGATCCAAACCAGTAGAGCAGAGCTGAAACCAGATAGCTGTAAACTCCAGAACCAACCTGTCAGATCCAGTCCAGAGTGCTGTGCAGAGAGCAGAGTGCCGTGCTAAGTGCAGACCCGGGTGCCTGAATCCTGTCCGGTGGGCTAGCAGAATTCTGGTCCTAAACTTTTGACAAGATCCTGACGGGCCTATTTCAAAACCATTGTTGTGAGTATTGTCCATAGCCAATCTCTTAGCCTTAAGTAATCCGATCCAACCCATTCCAACATATCCAGAACTGTGTTGTAGAATCTCTTTTGTCTGTTCTGAATCTTTCCCTCATCCATATAGTCCTTTGTTAATTGTAGTGATAAATTAATCTTTGCGCTAATATATTACTGAAGAAAGACAAGTGTCTCGGTGGGCAAAAGTCAGAGCGCAGGCGCCCTGTTCTGGTGGCTGTACCATTGGGTATCTTGCATCTTCATAGCCTCCTTAGTGCCAAGATAATTGTTGTTTGTAATATTCAAAAGCGCATCTTTCATTTGAAAACCTTGACTCTTTTTGAGAAAAATCAACCTCTACTATAACCTCTGTAACTTTTGAACCGTACATGTTAGAAACGGAATTTAAGTGTCAGATTGAAGCTAACATCCTCAGCTTCCAAATCTAAAACCGCACTCAAACTCCTTATAGTTGTTCTGTAATCGCGTTTCTCGCGCGCTGAAAAGTTTGCCGCAAATCTGCATTTGGCTCAATTTCACCACATGTAAAATAGCTTTTTCTTGCATTTAACCTCTGAATTCAGTTTCCTATCTGCCACTAATTCAACCATCATTGCTAGTGTCTACCGGAACCTATCCAAAGTGGCTCCCACTAGTTTGGAATCCCATTTAGAGAATTAAATCCATTTTTAGCATTTTTCCCATTCATTTAAAATCAAATTCAAAAGCAATTGACCTGTTTTGAAATCATTCCTGTTTCTCTATAAACTTGCTGGGGGAATTGGGATTGAAACTGCATTTGTAGAGTGTTTCTTCCTGAAACCTGTTTTCTCTCCTTCCATCTCTATTTTGCATATTAGGGGGATTGAGTAGTATCAGGGGGAAAGAGTGATTACATTGCATTTGATTGAATTCATATCAAGTTTTATTTCTGTGCTGCATTAATTTCCTATCATTGCATTTCATTGAACCCACACAAAGCTTTATTCTATGCTACATTATTCTTCTCATCCATACTCCTACTGAATTAAGAGATTGTTGATTGTAATATCACCCATTGCTGATCATTGTATAAATATTAATAGTGTGATATCTAGAGATTGTTCAAATTCATAAAAGTGTGAAATATATCTTGTTCAAATCCATCAAATAAATCTTTTAACTTTGCAAAACAACCTACTTCTTGGTTCAGTGAGACCGACGGGGAAACAAAGAGAGGGGCGTGATATAAGGGTACATCATTCAGTAACAAAAGAACTTTAGACATAAAAATATATAATTAAGGGTTCCAGCTGGGCATCACACGCTAGGCATTGACTTAGGTGGAGTGCTGGGTTGAAACCACTTACAAGATGTTCCACAAATAAGAGTTGGTCTTCAAAGTTTCAAGTTGAATATTATCATGTAATCGCAGCAGTGATGGTAAAACGTGGTGCCCCCGAGATACGCTAGTTGATTCCATTGATCCTGCCCCACTAGGGGAAGATCCAAACTTGGATATGGGATTTGAGGTCAATCTGACCATCACCAATCAATATTAGTCACATTCTGATTGTTACCCTGGTTGTTAGTCTACATGTTATCTCTCTCCATAGACTCACAGAAGTTGAGCAAGGAATCATCCTCAAATGTCACTCTCGATTTCCCCTCTTTGTCATCCAATAGAGCTTGTTCAATCTCAGTAGTCTCCCTTGGAGCTTTATCTGCTCCACTATCAAAATCCAACCAATCAGCATTGTCCTTTTCATTTGCAAATGATTTCCTAATGATATTTATATCTGCTAAGTATACGGGTGGGGTGGCTATCAGAGTGGGAGCCTTATTAGAGGATATCCTCAGTGCACACACTTCACATTCACATGAATAACCCCAAAGGCACGCTCCTCCATTATGATGTCAGAAAACTGAGGTCGGGACAATCCTTCAGGGTAACCTCTTCGGGATTCATGTCTGAACTTGTGATCACGCAGCCTATTCTCAATTTTACTATAGGGTCTTCATGCAAAATGCAGTGCTACCCAGACTCAGGCACCTCGTTAGGTTCCCTAACAGACTCTATAACCTGGATACTTCTCAAGTTATAACGAGGATGAGGATGTGACATAACAATGAACCGCGTGCAGTTTCCAATTACTTTGGTATTCCCGGGGTGCATAGATTACAGCTCCCAATATGTATCTATGCGTCAAGAAGCTTTGACAGCTGCACATATAAATTGTTATATATAGTATTACACACCCCTGCACCAAGAACTGAGAGACAACCAGATATCAATGCTCAAGTCAAGCCAAGTCATGCACCACTGGTCAAACTACGGAAATTCTGCTTGGCATGCGCTATGGTATAAAAAAGAATCTGTCTAATGGCATTAGGTTTTCAGCATTAAAGGAACATACTGGCAAATAAAATAGAGGATAGTGCTCCTAGGGAAGCTGAAAACTGGAGCTGACTGAAATTAAGCTAAAAATCTCAGTCACTTCACCTTGCCGGCTATGTTACCTCTGTTAATTGTGACAATTCAACTCAATTTAACTTGATGTAGGCTGTGAGACAGCACCCACCCCCCCCAATCAGCTTGGTCCCAGAAAACACCTAGGAAGGGATGGTGCTGAGCACCCTCCCTCAAAGACCTGTTCAACTGCTGGGTTCCTACTCCTCCGCTCCTCCCATTGAATACCTAAATGCCCAGCTCAATCACATCTCCAATAGCTCCTCTGGTGGTGGGACCAGGGAGAGAGGACCCTCTCACGTCCTCACACAACCTCTTTCAAATGTGAGTCAAGTCACACTGCTACAATCAGCGTCCTACCGTAACAACCGCTTCCGACACACAATATTGCATTTAAATGTTGTCTCCAAGTTCACAAATGTATCCATGGTAAGGCACCACCATATATATCCTCTTCTGCAAGCCTTCTCGTTGTCTCTTCTCTGACTCCTTGACTACACTTGTGGTACCACGTTCTCCCTGTACTTCCTCTTGCGTCAGCCCTTTCTCTCTTCTTACTCCACTTGCATTGAATCCTATTGCCCCAGACATTTGAGAAACAGTCCAGATGTATATAAATATATAAACAAATAAATTAATAAAAATGAATATAAATAAATTGGAACCTCCATATAGACTCCTTTGGAGCCCTACCCACCATTTTCTTTACTGGTCAGCTGTGCTGTGAACTACGCACCTCTTGATGTCTATGGGGCTCAAGCTGCATGTTAAATTACCCAGACAATGCCCTGAATGGAAATGATAAAGAATAAACCTTGTCTGGAGTGGGAGTGTAACCCTCAGAGACACAGTGTGATGAATTGACTTCTGCCCTTTGGGAGGACAAGGTTGAGTAGGTGCTAATACACCCACTCAGCCCTCAAGCTTCTACAAACCAAGAGCTGACACATTCATAAAGGTAAAACAGGCACAGCTAAGAGATATACCTCCTTTGCTTTTTTCAGGAACAGGGACCGAGGGAAGGCTACACTCTCAAGAGGGGTCTGAATGTGGTTCAGTAGCAACCCAAAAGGCAAAGTATTACAATCCAAAATAAAGAAATGTCCAATCAAGGTTCTATAAAAATATATAATTTACTAAAACACCACATGTACAATAAAAACTAATTTGAAAAGATTGTGAAAAGCCACCTGTGCAGAAAGAACACAGGATATGCAAAGATAGACTAGATGCAGCACTCTATGTACCACGATTGGCAGAGAAAAGGCAATTAAAAGAACACAATGTTAAAAAAAGGATATGTTCTTGGGTGCAAAAGGGGATGATTGTAATTGTAATTGTTATTGACATTTATATAGCCCCCTTTCCCCATTTGTATGGCCTCAATGCGCTTTGTGATTGGAACACCCTCGGGGACCGTAGTCCATGTATGGGAGATTATAAGATTTAAGTTTAAGATGCATGCGTACATTCTGCCGGGTTAGGACCTAGAATGATTGGCTTCCCCCCAGTAAGCAGCCCCGAGGGCAGGCACGTGGGTGGGTGCTGTTGGTTGATTAGGATAGAGTGCTAGTACAGGATGTTTGATTTGTGCCCATCTAGACTGGATTTCTTTTGTTGGTTGTCACTGTATACTAATAGAAGAGGTGTTGAGGTACGTCAGGGGTTTCAGTGTGGACGGCTATGGGAGCTGCTAGACCAAATTTGCATATCCATAGCTGCATTGTATAGTGCAAGGATGGGGAGCCTTGCCTGCGGCCTTTGCCCACAGACGTGGTGCAAGATATACATACCTTAGTCTCGGACAGATTTTCGTTCGGTGTGGTTTTCTTAGTTCTCGCAAGATGATAGATTGGTCGTTCAAGTGCATCTTTGGTGGTGTTAGCATACTACCTTAGTAGAGGACCTGATATGTGCCTTTTTTTTAGTGCAATAGGAAATAAATTAAATTAAATTACATTTTTCAATTTCAATGTAGCTTTATTTTGGTTGCACACCATAAAGCAGAGCAAACACACATGTAACATGAAAATAGTAAAAACAGAATTTCAGATATCTTACAATAGTTATTAGAACATTAAAAGTGAATGTTTGTTCATAAGCACATTTCATACATTTTCCCTGACTTCTTTTTTCATTCATTGCTATGGATAGATTATAAAAAATACTTTATGATGTTTTCACCATGGAAGCAAAGAAAGTTGCTTCCTTAACAGTTTTTTTAACAAAGCTCGCCCTTTTTTTTAAAAGACATAAATATAAACATTGAAACCGTGTTAAAAGCAGGCATGGACAGGCGCAATTTCATAACAATCAGGGCATCTCTCCTGGTATTAATCGCCTGGTAGAGTAATAGTGGCCCCAGCCATTTGGAACTCAAGTCTTTATACGGGGGGAATAGCAACATAAAATATGCATCATCTCCAACTGTAGTGGGACATGCTGGACAATATGCAGAAAACCCATTACCCCAGTGTCTCATAAACCTTGCTAATGGGAGGATACCCATAATTTAAAGGTACATGGCTTTCTTTTTCCTTCCCACCGGGTAGTCAAGTTAGGGTTCCATAGCCATGTCACAGTTCTACACCATACAACTAGCAGATAATCTACCCGCATAACATATATCCAATCTTGTCCCTGGGACCCACCCATAAAATTGTGACTTAAGCAGGATCGTTGATTGTCCATTTATACTCTGAGAGTCGAGCCATAGATAGTTGAGGTCAAGGACCAAGAGAAGGTGTTTAACGTACTTCCACCACGGTATAGGTTTAAAACCTTCCATTTTTAAAACATTCACAATGCCCTCTCTCCAGGAATCCAGCTCTGGCTTGGACCAGATCTTTATTCAATACAAGAGAGGTTTCTGCATCACCTCATACTTAATTTCTACATGCCCTAATTCTAGGGCCGCCGGGGCCAATGGAGAATTGGCCAGGAGGCCTGAAAGATGTTTCAGAAATGTGTTTTCCATTTTCTGTAATGTCCCCATATGTCTACACCATAGACTATGGTTGGGATTGCCTCGGTCCTGAATACCACCATTGCTGAGGACACAGATCTGTCTCCAAGGCATGCTGAAATAATGGTTACTGCACCAGTCTGTCTAGCCGCTGTTAGATTACTCTTTTCAAGCTGTTTGGTCGATTTCAGATCCTTCACAAAGGAAATCTCCAGATACTTGAAACTCTCTACAGAGGATAGCAACCAGTTAGGGCCAAGCGCACAGCGTTATCAGCAAATAGCAGAAGGCTCCATTTGGCCGAACCAAACCTTGTTGCATCCAGCTATAGTGTTTGCATATCAGCGGCAATGCTGTTGATGTACAATAAAAACAGGAGAGGGGCTAGGACGCAGCCCTGTTTTACCCCTATCTCGACTGGAAATGGATTTGTTCATTCTTCCTCTTCATTACACTTGCATAGTTGCTAGAATATAGGGACATGATAGATTTGAGAAGTGGTGCAGGAACCTTTAGTTTATCCATCACCTTCCACAGCTTGTTTCTGGCAATGGTATCAAAAGCTGTTTGGAGATCGACAAATGCCAGGTGTATAGGCTGTGATTGAAGCGTGAACAACCTTTGGAGAAAAATATCCAACCTAAAATCCTGGTCAATAGTTGATACTCCTTTTCGAAAACCTGCCTGGCCACTATATGGGATATTATGTTCTTCGACCCATGTTTCCAGGGACTGGAGTAATAAATACCTTTGCATACATTTTGGCAAGATAATCAATGAGTGATATAGGCCTCCCTTTTTATGAATTGGAATTACTGTGGCTCCCTTTCAGTTCTCTGGGAGGACAAGCAATTTACTTTGTTAAAAAATGTTGTGATATTTCTCTTCAAAAGGTATGCCAGGATAAAATCTGGTCCTGGATCCTTGCCATAGTTGTCAAATTCCGGTCTTTCCTTCACTTCATCCGATTCACTCCAATCCCCCTCCTCCTCACCTGTGAGTTCCGAATGTAAGGTTCCCCCGAACCGCTTCTTCCACTGTTCTTCTTTCCTCTTTCCTTTTTTTTGTGGAAGGGATCTGCCCCAAAGGGAAGCCACCCTGACTTCTGAATAGAAGATCTAGGGGGGCCCCTCCTCCGGTTCAGACCAGCGGGGAAAAAGCCGTAGGCATAAAAAACCCCTAGGTGATGTAGTGAGATGAGATTCGACACAAGGTGATTTCTTGTCTGAGAAGCCGGCTGGAAGTGGCAGACCAGGATACGAGAGATGTCGATCCTGAGAGCAGAACGCGAGAAATGCAGGAGCGGGGAAAATGAGAGAAAACAGGAGGGGAGGGGGAGAGAGGAAGTAGCTGCGCTCCCTGCTAAAACTGACGTGAGCCTGCGGAACCAAGGGCAGTAAGAAAGACACAAATGAAGGGGGAAAGCAGAAGGGAGAAATACCGGCACCGAGAAAAGGCGCCGAGCAACAACAGCGGGAGAGAAAAACTTACTAGAGCTTCAACCCGAAAGCCTGACGCGAGTAGGTTGCAACGCGCAGACTTCCGGGTAGGAGCGGCTAATAAGCGATCACCTTCCGGCAGCCGGCTGGAAGACTAGACCGCCACTGTGCGTTGCCCGGAGACGTGGCGGAACCGCTAATGGCCGCTCCATCGCCATCGGCTCCATGCACGCCAGTCGCGGCGGATCATGACAGTATGCCCCCCTCCACGGCCCACACCCCCCGGCTTACCCGGGTGAAGTCGGTGAAACCGCCGAGTAAGCCTGGGTGCATGTACATAAGACACCGGCTCCCAAGAGTCCTCAGAATGGGGGAACCCTTTCCAGGCGACCAAATACTCCAGACGCCCACGTCGATACCTGGAGTCTAGAATACTTGAAACTTCGTATTCCTCGGGGAAAGGTGGTTGGGCCACAGGTAAGGTTAGTTTTTGTTTGCAAGGAGTACCAGAATCCACCGGTCGGAGTAAAGAAGAGTGAAATACAGGATGAATCCGGTGCATACTTCTGGGGAGTTGTAGTCTAAAGGCCACTGGATTTATCTGCTTGACAATCTTAAATGGGCCAAGAAATCGGGGAGTAAGTTTGTTCGGATGAACCCATCGTGGTAAATATTTGGTGGACAGCCATACTCTGTCTCCTACCTTCCACTTGGGACAAGGACGGCGAGATCGATCTGCCAGCTCCTTATACCTACTGCGGGAATGTAGCAGACTTTGATGAGCAGACTTGTGTGCGGTGGTTATCTCAGCTAAATGGGATTCAAGCGTAGGTATATTGGAAAAGGATTTGAAAGAGGGAAGCAGTCCCCGTGGGTGTATACCATATGTACAAAAGAAAGGACTTAAACCTGTGGCTGAGTGCAAGGAGTTATTATATGCGAATTCCGCAGTAGGTAGGAGGGATACCCAGTTATCTTGTACACTGTTAACATAACATCTGAGATATTGTTCGAGTGAGGCATTAAGTCTCTCAGTCTGCCCATTTGTCTGTGGATGAAACCCCGAGGAAAGGGCACGTTCGATTCCCAAACGCTGACATAGTGCCGCCCAAAACCGAGAGGTATACTGACTTCCTCGATCACTGGTAATCTTCTCAGGTAGTCCATGTAACTTGAAAATATCCCTAAGAAAAACTTCCGCCATGACCGAGGCAGATGGCACTCCGGTAAGAGGGGAGAAATGAGCCATTTTGGTAAAAGAATCTATGGTAACCATCAGGCAGGTACAACCCTGAGACGGAGGTAGATCTACAATAAAATCTGTAGAAATATGGGACCACGGTTGTACAGGGGTCTCCGATTGTTCGAGGAGACCATAAGGTTTATGAGTTGGATTTTTGTTCTTGGCACAGGTCAAACAAGCTTTACAATGTCTCTTGACATCTTGGGCAAGAGTGCGCCAGAAAAAGGATCTGGAAATAAGATCTAGGGTACCCTTTATCCCTCTATGACCTGCTGTAACATGGTCGTGGCCCCAACGTAGGATCCCTGATTGTAGGGTCTTGGTGGGGATGAACAATTTCTGACCCACAAGCAATAGACCATCTGACCATCTAACCTGGTGTTGTTGGTTCCGAGGTATCAGAGTCTCTGTTTCAGACGTAGTAACCGTTCTGACCTCTTGAAGAAAGGCGGAGATCATACCCACAAGACGGTTCCTAGGAAACATAAACTCAGGTGTGGGTTCTGGTAGTAGATCGGGGACGTTGCGCCTAGATAATGCATCTGCCAAACCATTCAAGGTTCCAGGTATGTAGGTAATGATGAAATCGTATTGACTAAAGAAATGAGCCCAACGTGCTTGTCGAGAGTTCACACATTCCATGTTCCTGACGATCCGTAGGTTTTTATGATCCGTGCGTAAAGTGAAAGGATGTAGACTTCCTTGTAGAAGGGGTCTCCATTCCTCGCAAGCAGCCTTCAATGCCAGTAATTCCTTCTCGATCACCGAATAATTTTTCTGACTGATAGTGAGGGTTTTTGAGAGGTAAGCCACAGGATGTTCCTTCCCATCTTTAGTTTGTAGAAGAACCGCTCCTAGTGCTCTCGCTGATGCGTCTGCTTCTACGATGAAAGGTTTGGTTTGATCAGGCTGACTTAGGATCGGAGCAGTACAGAACCTCTCTTTGAGCGTAGAAAAGGCTTGGTCCGCTTGTTCTGTCCAGAGAAAAGGTCGTGATTCCTTCTTGAGAAGGGCGGTGATGGGTAGAACAATATGTGAGAACTGACCGATGAACTTCCTATAAAAGTTTGCCAAACCCAGGAAGCGCTGAACCTCCTTAAGGGAAGTAGGAGCTGGCCAGTCCAGGATAGCCGACACCTTCCTGGGATCCATCTTGATGCCTTCAGAGGACAGGATGTACCCTAAATAAGGCACGGACGAGACTTTAAAGAGACATTTCTCTGTTTTGACCTTTAAGTGTTGAGAACGAAGACGGTTAAGTACTGTCTTCAAGTGCTGAGTATGTTCTTGATGAGAGGTTGAGAACACTAGGATGTCATCCAGGTAAACGATGGTATTCAAAAAGAGTAAATCCGAGAATAGACGGTCCATAAAGCGCTGGAAAACGGCAGGTGCATTAACGAGTCCGAAGGGCATAACCCTATACTCATACAGACCAAAAGGTGTTCTGAACGCCGTCTTCCATTCATCCCCTTCTTTGATACGGAGGAGATGGTAGGCGCTTCGTAAATCCGATTTGGAGAAGACTGAGGCGTTTTGTACTGCCTCAAGAATGTCAGAAATAAGCGGCATGGGGTAGCGATCCCGGATAGTGACTTTATTAAGGCCACGATAATCTATACACGGTCTTAGTTCCTGAGAATCCCGTTTGGGTATAAAAAATAACGAGGCTCCCGCAGGAGACCGTGAAGGTTGAATAAGCCTGTTAGTCAAATGAGTGTCCAAATAGGTGCGAAGGGCCCTCTTCTCTGTCATGGATAACGAAAACATGCGCCCAAAGGGCACAAGAGCATCTGGGATCAGCTCTATGGCGCAGTCTTCTGGCCGGTGAGGAGGCAGGTCCAGGACCGGAGTTTCCCTGAACACTTCTTGGTATTCCGACAATTCTGGGGGGATCCGACACACAGTGCAAATGTTTTTATCTTCAGAAGTAATGATTTGCACAGTATCGGCCTGCGGCTGAACGAGACATTTCTGTCTACAAAAGTCTGACTCGAAAGCCATAGTGTTTCGGTTCCAGTCTATAGTTGGATTGTGTCTCCTGAACCATGGGATCCCGAGAATAATAGGGAAATGAGCCGCTCTGATGAGATCGAATTGAATCAGTTCGGAATGCTGAAGGATGGTTGCAGTTAGGACTTCCGTGGACTGAGTAATTGGTCCGGAGGAGAGTGGGGTACCATCCACCCCTTCCACCTTCTGAGCGTCTTCACGTTGCAAGAGGATGAGACCTTGCTGGTTGGCCCATACAGTGTCCATGAACACCCCCGCGGCCCCACAATCAAGCAAAGCCATAGTGGTAAGGTCTACATGTCTTATCTTCAACTGGATTGCTACCACCATGAGACGCGCATCCATAGCTGGGACTTGGGGCGATACAGTAACAGAAACATAGGGACTAAAGTTTAGACCTCGGACACTGGTCCCCTTTAGGTCCGAGGTTGGTCGTTTCCCGCCCGTCTAGGTGGTACAGCTGGGCAGCTTCTAAGTAGATGGGTATTAGAACCGCAGTACATGCATAGACCAGTTTCTCTCCGTCGTCTTCTTTCCTCTGGTGTCAATGGAGGCCGAGCTGTTCCGATCTGCATTGGTTCTTCCTTATGGCACAAGGATGGGACGGAAGGTAGAGAGGAGGCTCCAGCGGGATGGATGACTGGGGTCCTTTGCTTTCTCCTTTCAGCCTTTCGTTCAGAGAGTCTATAATCTATCTGCAGAACTATCGACATGAGGTCTGATAAGGTTGTAGGTCGAGCTATGCGAGCCAGCTCATCCTTGAGTTCCTCCCTAAGACCTCGACGAAAGAGGGTATACTGGACCCGTTCCGGCCACCCTGCTTCTGTAGATAACCGTTTGAACGAGGAAATGTAGGAAAGCAGGTCGCTGGATCCCTGCTGTACTTCGAGTAGCTGTTCAGCCGCTACAAGTGTTATATCGGGCTGTTCGAATGTCTGTTTCAGCACAGTCAAGAAGGCATCATAATTCCGAAGAACTGGGTCGTTGGATGTGACAAGAGGCGTAGCCCAAGCCAGGGCATTGCTTGTCATATTAGACACCATAAATCCCACCTTTATGTGGTCTGTGGAATAGGTCTGTGGACGAAAGGCAAAATGGACTGAGCACGCTTCCAAAAATTCTTTCAAGTGTTTAGGGGCTCCATCAAACTTGCCGGAGGACAAGGCCATGGGAGGTAAATCAAACTCCCTTGCTTCTCGGTGAGTGAACAATTGCTTCAGGGTGGCATTCTCAGATTTGACGTTCTGTAGTTCTGTGTTCATAGCCTGAACCGCGGCTACCAACTCTTGTAATTGTTCCGGGGTAGCCATCTGAATCTTTTGGCGTTGCAAACTGTCAAATTCCGGTCTTTCCTTCACTTCATCCGATTCACTCCAATCCCCCTCCTCCTCACCTGTGAGTTCCGAATGTAAGGTTCCCCCGAACCGCTTCTTCCACTGTTCTTCTTTCCTCTTTCCTATTTTTTGTGGAAGGGATCTGCCCCAAAGGGAAGCCACCCTGACTTCTGAATAGAAGATCTAGGGGGGCCCCTCCTCCGGTTCAGACCAGCGGGGAAAAAGCCGTAGGCATAAAAAACCCCTAGGTGATGTAGTGAGATGAGATTCGACACAAGGTGATTTCTTGTCTGAGAAGCCGGCTGGAAGTGGCAGACCAGGATACGAGAGATGTCGATCCTGAGAGCAGAACGCGAGAAATGCAGGAGCGGGGAAAATGAGAGAAAACAGGAGGGGAGGGGGAGAGAGGAAGTAGCTGCGCTCCCTGCTAAAACTGACGTGAGCCTGCGGAACCAAGGGCAGTAAGAAAGACACAAATGAAGGGGGAAAGCAGAAGGGAGAAATACCGGCACCGAGAAAAGGCGCCGAGCAACAACAGCGGGAGAGAAAAACTTACTAGCGCTTCAACCCGAAAGCCTGACGCGAGTAGGTTGCAACGCGCAGACTTCCGGGTAGGAGCGGCTAATAAGCGATCACCTTCCGGCAGCCGGCTGGAAGACTAGACCGCCACTGTGCGTTGCCCGGAGACGTGGCGGAACCGCTAATGGCCGCTCCATCGCCATCGGCTCCATGCACGCCAGTCGCGGCGGATCATGACAGTAGTGCTGTGAAAGTATAGCTCTATCAACTTCACTTATAGAAAGAATAAGCACAACCTGGGCAGTAGGTTCATGGGCCTCATTTGCCTTGATCTTACCAGGACTCAGAGCTTCTATCTTCAACCTAGATTCAACCTGCCTCCAGGAATATAGTAATTCAAAGTGCTTTACCCATGCCTCCAAAGCAATGTGCCCCATGTTTGGTCTTTTATATATAGCAAAGCCAGTTCTCAGCATATGCCAAATCTCCTTTGCGTTTTGTGACTTAATTGCATAAGGTAATGCATTCCATTAATGCTCAATGTGTTTGAACTTTTTGGTTTCCATCAATGCCTTGTATTCATTTCTCAGGGTGCACATATCTTCCCTATTTATATTGTTTTGTTTTATGATTGCCTACACAAAGGCAGATTTTGCTCCTATACATTCCTGGTCATACCAACATTGCCACTGTAGGTTTTTGAACTTCTGGGCCGTAGTAGTCCTTGTTAGTAGCAGAAACAGTAATACCACTAACATATTATAGAAGTCACTATGTGTTAGACTGGAATTAAAGTTTGCATATTCTTCCAAAAGTGGTGGTATAACTTGGTATATTTTTGGAAGAATTTCCTCACCAAAGTTCATTGTTCATCTTAGTAATTTTGAGGCTAAGGTACCACTTTTTTGGGATAAATTTGCAGTGAATTAATTGTGAAGTTATACGAATCGACAGCCTTGTTACAACTTAGAAACAATAGATCATGGTCAATTTCCACACGCTCAATTATCCTACATATTTTGAATTGGGCCCAGAAGTTTAAAGTTAACAAAAAAAAGTAAATTCTGCTGGATTTATTCAAAAGCCGAAAGGAAGTATGGGCTGGGGAGTGTTAGGGTATTCTGTGGTATTTTGGTGAGCTTGGTGGGGTATTTGGTGAGCCCCAAATATACAGGACAACTTTTTATTATTCTTATATTGGGATCATAAGCGGTAAGTCAACAATCAGACCTGGTGTGCACTAGAGCAGAATTTTCTGGTTTTGGTGGTAAACTATTTGTGGTAAAAACCCAGCATAAACTTACCAGATCACCTGAAGACTTTAATACGGGAAACCAGCTCTCTGTGATTTTCATCAGTTCACAGGGTTTGATATAGCTTGCTTTCTTTTATTTTACTGCATGCAGTAAAAGTAAAATACCACATCAGCTAAACCCCCGTCCATATGCTATCACCAGTAACTAGGACACATAACAAATAGACCAAGGCTGACTTACTTCTTTTGTATATATTCATGAGCAAGTCGAATTTATAAGAAATAAACATGTACAATGTACTGAGTTTTCACATGACATTCGCTGTGATTAAAAAATGAAAATGAAATGGCCACAAATACAGTTCATTTGCAAATGCTTCCCTTGCGATAAAGAAATTTTCCCCATAATGGACTTCAAGCACCCTTTTTGTGTTGCTGTTCCAAACCTGACTATCTAAAGGCCTTGAGAGATAACATTTGCTTTGCTAAACGAAATTCCTTCAGTTATATGTGTAGCTTGCTACTTAGACAGTGAAGAACACATGAAAAATAACTACCCATGTTTGTTAATGTAGAACAAAGGTATTCAGCCTGTGACTGTCTGTAAAATGCACCTCACAAACCACAGATCACACACCTCATTTGAACTTGTGAACCCGCCAAGAAACATACAAACTGCAAGGCAGGAAATTCTCTCTCCACCCAGCTGCCTGGATGGCCCACACAGCAAGTTTCCATATCGGCTTCCCTCCCCTCTTGACATGGATGAACTCAGCTGGGCCTGCCCGCAGAGACACTCTCTACAAATGCAGCACCCTTTGAGCCAGAGAGACCCCCCTGCCTCTGTCAGATAGCCTTTTTAAATCCTCTCTCTGTGATATGCTCACAAATGTTTGTTGGCCTACCTAAAGTGTAAGAAAATGCCTGCCTCTGACTATGATGTATGTGCTACGTGCCACCACCTCCCAATTGGCCAACCATCTAGAAAGTTTCAGAGATCATGTGTTCAACCTGCACTGTTGACCGTGATTCAGGCAGCGGCCAACAGATGTAAATGGCTACATTTCCATGCTGTTTCCTGTTCTAAAAATGAAAATGTGCTTCATTTGAGCAAAACGGATTTCACGTTCCTCAGCTCTTCCTTGCAAGACAGTAGCTTTCATTCTGCATGTTTATTCTCCTTTAAAATGAGCTGGCGTATACCATTATCATGCACCAATATGTTTTGTTATATGTTAAATTATTATAATTAATTTTGCACCCCAGGGCCACAGACTGAGCTGTCTTAAACATTAGTGTGGGGATAGATCAGTAAGTTAGGGGTATGTTAGTAAGTAAGTAAATTGTTAGTCTTATATTTTATTGCAAATCCGTCCATGGTGAACCATGGTGTGGTGCTAACTGAAAATACCAGCTTTTATGTAATGGCAAATTCAGAACTCCCATTTTACCTTGTATGTTTCTACGAACTTACAATACTGACTCACACCAGATTCAGTTCAGAGTCTTACACCCGAGTCTTGCACTCTTGCTGGCAAATGGGATCAGTTTTCAGTTTTTTGGTGAAATGCTGACCTATCTAAAAATCAGAGCCTCCGTTTTTCCTACAGGAGTCATCGACAAAAAATGTCAATTAAAGGCCTGTAGACCAAAGGTATACATAACAAGGCATATGTCCCCAGAAAAGGGATACAAGTGATGGGGTGGATGGGAAAAAAGGGCTGGGATCCCCCGGGCTTCCTACTCTAAGATAGAATCCGCTGATATCACAGTAGTGTCTTCAAATTGGGCATTAATATCACCCAATACTACCAAGGCACTATTTGTTGATTTCATTGTAAGTTCAGAGACCCTATTCAGAGTCTCCTCTAAATAACAGCACTGTTTGCTGGCACCTGACCCTGCATGAGGATGCCGTGTGAATCCTACACCTTTTCTTTTGGACTCTGATGGTGGCTCTGTCCCTTTTCCCCAGAAGCCCTCATCAACAGTGTTCCGTCCACATCAACACGCGCGCATCAAGTACGCGCTCTAAGTAGCGCTGTTTGCTGGCACCTGACCCTGCATGAGGACGCCGTGTGAACCCTACACCTTTTCTTTTGGACTCTGATGGTGGCTCCGCCCCTTTTCCCCAGAAGCCCTCATCAACAGTGTTGCGTGCACATCAACACGCGCGCATCAAGTACGCGCTCTAAGTAGCACTGTTTGCTGGCACCTGACCCTGCATGAGGACGTCATGTGAACCCTGCACCTTTTCTTTTGGACTCTGATGGTACATAATCATACTTTACTCAGCATATGGACTCTAAGATGCACCCTTTAACCAATATTTAACACTGATATTCGTTATATTTATGTTTGTTTAGATGGCTCCGCCCCTTTTTCCCAGAAGCTCTTATCAACAGTGTTGCATGCGCATCAGCATGCGCGCATCAAGTACGTGCTCTAAGTAGCGCTGTTTGCTATTCGCTGGTTAGCTTGCCATGTCAGCGGGAACAAACTGTAAATGTCTTTTTTTGCATTTTCATCTTAGAGGCCGCTAAATCAGTAGCCTGTGTTAGAAGCACGATACTGGGAATATTGTGAGCGAGCTCTGTAAGGTAAAAAAACAGAGTTCATCGCCCATTTGTTTTAATTTTCGGCTGCTAATTTAAGGCTAGAGTTTGATCGTGAATGATTTGTATACTTAGCAAACAGTATTCAACCGTGAGATAAATTATCAATCACGCCTACTGGAACACCCGCTCACGCCTTTATAATAAAAGATATGGCAAGCGGTTTGCGAAGTGGGCGATGCAATGACTTAACTTCAGCTCCATTATCATCAACAAGCATTGACTCACTTATTTGCCATGGGAGAACATCTATATCGAACCTGCAGTGCTGGAAGAACGTGTTCTGAGCACTTCTAAAGAAAATACGAACCACATCAGCCTATCGACCCATGTCGTGCTAATTCATGCTACGGATCCGATTAGCGCCTCCATCTCGTGCTATTGGAATCCTTTTCATGTGGAAATGTTATAAGTCCTGAAGCGTGGAGACCGGTCGAAGTATTTAGCAGCTGTACTGAATCACCAGCTGCTTGCACACGGGACAAAGAACAGTTTGACATCACAATGAAGAAAATGGCGGCTCTGGATGAACAAGTGAGCCGCTCAATAGGCATGCTAACGCCTTTGGTATTTGGTTCTCTCAAAAGAAAAATCTCATTATCATCGCAATCTCCGAGAAATCCTCGGATGGATATGGAGACAAATAAAGATCTAATCGAAGATATAAATGAGGAACTACCACCACCTCATTTAATATATTCCCCAGAATCGGCCGACACACATATTAAGCCCTTCCAGCCCGAATTCTTTGGGGGTTAAAGTCCAACAGAAGAAAATGAACAGCGTTCCCCAGGAACATTCCTGGTGATAATTAAAATACTAGATCTGCTTGATAAAGGGCATGATCTGACTCACCTAGAATTAAGGGAAATAAAAGTGATGATGCAGCATATATGCTCTAAAATGGACAGAATGGAAGGGTTCATAATGGCTGCCGATACCTTAAGAAATATCAAGGATGAATTTACCTCAAATCAGAAGATAACCATTCTCCCAGATTACAAGGATAAAATTATACAATGTTGTCTGGAGGTATCACATCCAACTAACACTGTCCCACCACCTATTTCACCTCTCTCCAAGCACTGCAACTGTCACAAAGAACTGAAAGAACTCAAAGCGTCAGTTGAGGAGATTAAAATAACAATTGCTTATCAACTTTCGAAATTAGCTAAACCTATCGATCATCCGTACAGTCCAACGGCCTTGGTGAAAGTCTTAGATCAGTTGAAGCAAGGGGAAAAAGAAGCCCCACAAAATGAAGAAAATTCTTTCTTTATGTCTCGTCGTGCTAAAACAACACATTTAAGAGCAGTAAAAAGATATGCGAAAACACGCACTTCTAAAAGGAAATAAGAACCATCCTGGTTTTAACAAATCTCAAGAAGCGATCCTAGTCAAAGCTAATGTAGAATCAGTAATAGAAATTACTGATGAAGATTACATAGACCTGCATCAATTGACAAAAGAAAGTCAAGAGGCTCTAATACCGACTCCAAAGATTAAATCAAAGGATCTGTTAAAAAAAGAATGAATAAGATACCACCAAATAAAGCAATGGGATTAGCTAATAGTGAAAATCGAATCGATAATCCCAATCTGAAAACGTTGGAAACAGCACCTGATATCCATAAAGAGCTATCTAAAAGCATTGAACCAGATACCCCAGAAGTTGCTTTACCGAACAGACCAAAAATGTATTTGGATAACTATTTCCCCATATGTGGTAGAAGTTGTACCACCAGAACAGGAGTCGTTACTATCTCCTCCGAGGAAAGCTCAATGATAAAGATGCCCATAAGGAAATCATACAGTGAAGCATGCCTTAATGAACCAAAGGGAAAAATGATCAATCTTAAAGAGACCGATTCGCTTGACAAAAAAAGCTCAATCATAGTGAATGGAGGGGCTAAAACAAGAAACTTAGTCAACGATCCCCTTCTACTACCAAAAGATAGTGAGATGGTAAAACTGGGAATCGATACCATCCCTGCAAAAACACTACTTGACAATAAACGTATATTAATACATCGTCCGGCAATTAGAAAGTCCCTGCCAGAAGATTTAATCAAGACTGATCCAATGAACAACCATTATCAAACATTAGAAATATTGAGGAAAGAATTATACGATGGATCCATTAATGCGGAAATCATAACAAAGGTCCTCCCACCTAGATTGTGCTTTACGGAAGGGAATGATTCTATGAAGACACTTCTACCTGAAGGGACATCAGTGGACTAGGGTCCGCCACACATCAAACTGTCTGAAATTAAAAAATCATATATAATTGGACTTAAAGGTAACATAGCATCTCTGGGAAACAACCGTATTATCCCAACATTTCTCTTGACCTTACTCTCACGAATACCTCAATTAAGGATGATTAAATCGGGGGATATTCTGAGAGTTTCATTAGCAATAAAAAATAATCACAGGGCAATATGTTACCTCAGCTCCGAAGCCGTAATGAAATTCCTGTGGTTTAGTCGGGCAGGAATAAAGGACAAAGGACTTACTTTAAGTAGCTTTGAAAACAAGTCAGAAGCAAAAGAATTTATTGCGTACTCTAGCCCTCTTGTTGTAGAGACCAGGGAGACTGCAATATCAGGAAGGAATCCCCAATGCAGTGAATATCGCGCAATTCATGAATTATTGAAAATAGTAGCCAATACAAAAGGCTTACCTTGGCTCGAACCTATGCTGAATTCAATTCTCAAATGCAAAGAAACGTTGCCCACAACATAGCCACTTAACTGCGATGAACTAAAGGTTCTTTCATGGAACTCATGCGGATACCTCAATCTAATGAAATGGCATTCGACGTTACCAAACAATAGTAGGCCAGCCATTATATTATTGCAAGAATCCATGAAAATTGACATTTTTATCTTGCCTGGATATACCATATATTTCTCTCCTGCTACAAGAATATGCCAAGGTCGCCCATCTGGAGGCCTAGCCACAGCTGTTAACAACTCCTTAAAGCTCCATTCCAAGATGATATGGGAATCTGGGAGTCTCTTGGGGATACTGTTGAATACAAATTATCCTAAGTATCCTTTTGTAATCATAATTACTTTATATTGGAACCCTGCAACTACACCAATCAATGTTATATTAGATGAAGTAGATCATTGTTTAGAAAATATACCAAAAGAACACCAAGCCTCGGAAATAATAATTGGTGGGGATTTTAATTCGGACTGTAGTGGGAACAATGAAAGCTAATACACTGTCCAGTATCAGAGGAGCTAAGTGGAGAGAATTCTTAAGAGATCGGGGCATGGACATGGTAGAGACTAAGCATAGGAATTCGAAGAGTGCATGGATAAGGGGCCCAAAGAGCTCAACGATAGATTTTCTATTTGTAACTCATAATCTATCAGAAATTACCACGCCATTGATAATTAATCAAATATTATATGGCGACCATGCTCAAATATCCACTAATTTGAAACTGAAATGTCCATCGCTTGAGATTGATCCTTCTTTAGCATTGGCAGAAATAGATCGCCCTCAATCATCTATTAGGTGGAGCCAGGGCCTATTTAAGCAAGTTGTCAAATACATATTACGGCGAATGGAAAAAAGAGAATCAGTAACAGAAATGGTGGATTCATATTCAGAACTTATAAAAGCTGGCTTAGCATATTTTAGCAATAAATATCTAAATAAGAAACATCTGCATCCATATGATCCCACTTGTAAAGTAGTGAAGAGGGAAAAAAAACAAAGCTTTGAGGCATTTGAGAAACAAAATGGTAAATGTAGAGAATTACCAAATACTGCTAATCGAATTTTGTGTGTATATAGGCAGAATCTTAAACATGCACAAATCTTAAGGTACAATGAAGACAATTGCACAATAATAAGACCCATAACGTCACACGATACGCGCACAATATGGCGCACAATCAAAAGCAATAGCAATCCAGTGGCATTAGACATGCCAAATTGTATCCCAGAACAGGTATGGCAAGAATATATCACAGAGAAATGTCAGCTTCCGTATAAATTCATAAACGTCCCAGGAGTACTACTGCGCTACAATGAGGTCCGCCGGCTGTATTGGGCAATAGATGACATCAAATGGGCTATTTCCAGACTAATTTACTCCAAATCAGCAGGGCCTGATAGATTCCCACCATGCTTGTATAAAGCAGATCCAGACTTGTGGGCGGAATTCCTAAAAATACTACTCCCTCTTCTTGGCTGACTTTGAACATTGTCCCTATATTTAAAAAAAGGAGATCCCGCTCTACCACAGAACTATTGGCCTGTCTCCTTGATAGATACAGAGGCGAAGCTGTTTGCGAACATGCTGTTATATGACCTTGAAATGTACATCGAAAATAAGGCCTTATACTCAAAATACCAAACCGGTTTCCAGAAAGGCATGAGTACCACACTAAATGCCACAATCATGGCGCATATAATAGCGGGAGCGAAATAGAAGACCTCAAACCCTTTATACATCGCCCTGATTGATATGACATCGGCATTCGATAATGTAGTGCGTAACCTGCTTTGGAATAAAATTTACTATTATGGGAATCCCAAATGTGCTATTGTATTGGTTTATTAAATTGCATACCAATACTTCTTACAAAATAAAAATAACGGCGGAAAGAAGAACCACCAAGTCAATTAGTACATTCTTGGGTCTAAAACAAGGATGTAATCTTGCGGCAACCTTTTTTAATCTATACCTATCTGACCTAGATAAGTTGTGGGATGAAAAAAACGTATTCTCTGTGAAGGTTGGTGCTATACATCTAAAATGAATTGCATTTGCTGACGATATTATCATTTTCGATCCAACCCCAGCAGGGCTTCAAGCAAAATTACAGCTCTTTGAAGAATTTGCCATTGACCATAATTTAGTACCTAACCCTGCAAAAACTGTCATTATGAAATTCAGCCCCAAGCAAAAGCATGGAAGATATCAGTGGAAGATCTTGAAAACTATGATACCCTGTATTACAAACATGATTTATCTGGGATATAATCTATCGGAACAAAACTCAATTAAGGCATGTACCAATTTAATAAAATGTAAGAGTAGACCACTTCTATCACAATGGAAAATGATATATGCGAAATATTGTAAATTTTCGCTAATTCCTCTTATCGATGTTTTGACACTCAAAATCGAAAGTGTCATTTTATATTCATTGGATATATGTCTATGTGATATGAGTGCAATCCTAGATTAATTACAGGGCACCTTGCTGAAATCCGCTATGCATCAATGTCTATACCTAATGCTGTAATACGACATGAATTGGGGTTAGTGGCGTTATCTGGTCGCTGGAAATGGAGACAACTTACAAATTACGCAAAAATACACTTTCCAACAAAGAACTCTTTATATGTCGATATGAAAAAAACTCTAGAACTTACCAATTCTGTTTCAATCACTCAATATCACTCTAAATTACGGTCATTATTGAATGAACTACATATCACGGTTGCTGACATGTATTTTCGACTAGGTTATGCAAAGAAAAAGCTTTTTGAATTGGTTTGGTACTCAACTATAGAACAAATAGCAAAATATAACATGTATAAGGAGTACTATGCGTATACATTAAAAAACGAATTCCTAGATATGATTATAGTAATCTACTTCCATGCAACCATATTAGAAAAGCATTTTTATGGTACAAATTTAACCTATATTATACAAAGGAAAAGACTGCAAACTGGAACGAGAAAGGGATAAAAATAAATCGAAGTAACTGTTGTTTTCCCCTATGCACTGGACCCAATGAAACTATGAAACATCTGATCCTTTATTGCCTCTATTTTAAGAGCATGAGAACAAACTGACTGATGAAATTTGTAGATATTCAATATGAAGACTGCTTACAATTTTAGTGGGCAAGAATGATGCAGGGGTCTCATAAACCACTCATATATGCATTAGTAAGCTTTGTAAATATATGGAGAAAGAACTTGTAACTCATGCTAATGATTGAAAATCTGATGATAGGAATATTTTCAGGATACTGAAATTTCAGGATTTTGAAACTTTTTTATATGAAACATATGCAAATTAATTTTAAGATGTTGAAGTTTATATATGTAATTTCTTTTATTCATTTTGGAACTAAGCATTGTTAGGCTAAAGATGGAATCCTTTGGTGCTCAGGTTAAATTAATATCTGGACCAAAGGTGAGCCTCGAGAAGGGAGGTCTAACAAAAGATATTGTTGTTGGATTTTATTGTAATGTAATGAAATGTAATGTTTGTTTTATGAATTTGTTCAATAGAATTGTAATTTTCTAGGAGTTATGATGTAAATAGGTATCTTTTATAAATATGATAATTTTGTAAAGGTTCTACTTTATGTAATTGAACCAATAATAAATAAGAAAATAAAATAAAAAAATAACAGATTGCAGATTGATTCTGTCTTAAATATACATTCACCACAAAGACTTTCAGACCCCCCCCCTTAGACCTAGCTCCACACCTAGGCGTTCTGACGACTTGATTGGGATCTGCTTACATAATGTACCAAAACGACTATAAATCCACATAAGAAGCCTGCTATTTGGTCTACCCCTAGTGGATCTAGTGGCTGGGCAGTGGAATGCACGATAGCCCACTTTATGCACGTCCTCCAGGGACCACGTTTCCTGTAGACATATTAACATATTTTTATTGATTAACTCATGCCAATCAGGGTCTAAATATTTTGCAGATAGACCATTTACATTCCTTGAGAGAAATCCACTGTTCCATTGTCCTCCACTACAGAAAATTGCGGACCATCTAGAGCGTGTACGGACTTGCCTCCTATGGCCGAGACCAATATTATTGTTCTTGTTCCCGACAGAAAGAACTAAGTGCTTCTTAGTGAGTCTCTGTTCTTACCCCCAAAGATATTGAAGGGTATACTGTGCCCAATAGCCTCTGTTGAACTAGTGCATTTCCTCACTACCTCTAGTGGGACCCATGTGAATCAGCGTTCTGTGTGACCTAACCAGTCTATAGTGCCCAGAAATGGACCACGGGGATGTTAGCAGTCAATGGTACCTTTTTTGTGGTTCTCGGGTGTCTGGCAGCCCCAAATCTGCCTTCTTGGTGCTCTGGATGCTCGGGGACAGGATGAATCCCCTTTTCTCATGCTCCCAAACACTGGGGAGGCTGGCGCACATCTGCAGGGGTCCTTCAACATGGTGAGGTTCTGGTACCACTGTGGCTAGCAGAGAATCAGATTCTTGCTAGAGCATCAGGTCACTCCTCAGGTTGCTGTGAGTCCAGCTCCAGGGACACAGGGGCAAGATGGGTCCTTGTTCTCACGCTCCCAAACACATGGGAGGCTAGAACACATCTGCAGATGTCCTTCATCATGGTGAGGTCCTGTGTACTGCTGTTGCTGGCAGAGGGGCAGGTCCTGTTCCAGCAGCAGATCAACCCCAATGGTCCCTGGGAAAGGTTAGGGGACAGGGCTCACGTTTGCCTTGGAACACTGCCTTTGCCTCCCAACGGGAGGACTTTAGAAAGGACTCCTCTCTCAGCAGGGGCCAGCAAAACCTTCTCATGTGACAAGACAAATATGACCCCTTTTCTTATAGGAATAAGTCTCCAGGTGAATGGACTAAAGCTAGCCGCCTGCTTTAGGGGTCCAATCCCAACTCTTGCTATGAGCAGACTTTGCCCTTCTGGAGTCACACACAAAGTGCTTTGCCAGACGAAGTGGAGGGGAAAGGAAAGAGAACGGCAAAGGGAGTCAAGATGGTGGAAGTCTCCTTTGCTTGAACAGAGTTCCCCTGACTACCCTAACCCACCCCCTACCCTCTCTCTAAGAACAAAGTCCTTTAGAAATGTAGCCCTCTGTTGTGAGGCCTTTCTCTTTGTGAATTGGTGAGCCATTTGATTCCTTTTCCCAGGCCAGCGTCTTGTGGAGTGGCTGTCCCTGGGAGAAGAGTGTTACTTGCCCCTATAAAGGAAGAAAGAGAGCCGATCCCACCAAGCTACATTTCTACGAGTAGGGTAGGATATAGCTTGTCTTGGGGACTACGCATAACCCTTCCACAACTCAACTTGGCCTACACAGCTGCATCATATGCAATATCAAGTTAATGTGGCTGGGATAAATCTGTGAGATGCTGGCCAGAATACCCTAACTCAGGTATGGCTTATTTGTACAGGTTAGTATCCCACCAGGACAGGATCTTTAGAGTTCTGCTGTTTTTTGACAGGTATGTATATTTCAATGCAGCCCCTGTATTGTAGAGACTTTAATGCGACTGCAGCTGTCGAGGGGACACTTATGCAATCCTCCTCCATGCTCCTCTGTGCCATCCTTCATCTACCTGGTCTTGAGGACCACCTTCTCATCACTTGACCTCACCCAAACAACCCACACTGCAATGTCTTTTCTACCTGATGTTAATAACCCCATCCCCCACCATTGGTCCTTCACATTAGCTAGTTCCTCGGGGCAATTGCTTCCTTCACATTTTCCATGGGCTGGGCTACAGGCATCAGAGAAAGTAAAACAGGCTTTAAGCCCTGCCCCCATTTCATATGTGAGTCAGCAGGCCCTCCATGCTGGAGGCCCTCTTCAATTATAGTACAATTCGAAGTTCAAATTCAGATTAAATGGTGCGTAGGGATTGCCTGTCTGGCTCACGCTGGGATTTGCTGCTTTCCCGCCTCTCTTAACAGAGAGCTGTGTAGTCGGGTCTGCATTTCAAGGACTTCCTGTAGCATCAATCCTATGTTACAACAAGAGAAACACTGGCCAGCATGTTGCAGGCATAGAGCAAGAAGAAGTCATACTTCCTACATTCAGACAGGCATGTGTAGAAGAGAGTTTTAGATTGAGTAAACTGTTCGCGTTAAGCATTAGTCTCAGTACTGCTTCACTCGTATTTCAGCATGGGTGCGAATTTACAGTCAGCATAATACTCTGATGTAGATTGTTTCATTTTATGTGAAAACATCAATGTCAGGTTGTGCGCCTACATGCAGAGATTAGACTTGGCTTAAATTAAAGTGTGGGTTCTGTCCAATTGTGATTCACGTGGTGAATCACGTGTCACATGATTGAGATACTATATTGCTTAAAAAAATGAATTGTTATTGAAAAACAGCATGTTTCTTGTCGCATAGTGTGATGATGTGATTGCTAACTGAGTGTTGTCTGAAACTGGAAATTGCAACTCAAATCTTACAATTGAGTTCTCAATACTCGCGAGAAATAAATACATGATTAAATAATAATGCTTTGGAAAAAAGAGCAATTCCTATGTACCTATTTGAAAACAAATCTATATTGTGCACTGAGAGGGAAAACAAGAGTGGAGCCTAATTGGTGAAGTGTGATTAAGTGTGCTGTGACAAATCCAAGGCGTTCGTCACCTCTCCCAAAAAGGGAGCCATTGCTTAACACCCCCTATTGAACAGGGTAAGTGTGATCCCTTTAGAGATGACTCGCCCTTAGGGGACAGGAAAATCACAGAGAGGGATTTAAGTTACTGTTCCTTTGTCCAAGACCCTAACAATTGTGTAGGGTATGTAGGTGCTAAGGGTAATGATAATTATAGGGTCCCTTTATAGCTAGCATGGCTTATGACTCAATCCATAGGGACACGAACAGAAAAGTGGGAACAGAAAAGTGGGAAGAACAGCCTCCCGGAGGCACATACGTGAATGGACCAATAAAATCAACGAACCTGCAAAGCCTGCAGAGTTCACAGATGCTGTAGAACAACAAGGGGCTGTGGCCACCAGTAGAAGGCAAATCCCAGATGAGGTGTCCTAGGTTGTGGTACGCAACTGGTAAGAGCAGTGTAGCTTCTCCGAAGAGTGACCAAACGCAGCCCGCATCCAAAGAGGAGCAAAAGCACCAAGGACTGTTGTGCTGAGGAAACAGCCTGTGGAGAACCTGCTCACCAGTCCCGAGGCAGAACGGCCAGAGAGAAAGAGGAGTCAGTGACCAATGCAGACTCCACCAGTGGGCCCACAGTAACGGCTCTGTGGAGAAAGTAGTGGGTGTCCAGTCAAAGGTTTACTGCAAAGGGTCGAATGACCTTTTGATCGAAATCAAAAGGACCGAAAAAAAGCATCGATTTTTAAAAAAATGTATTTATTTATATATTTTTGTAGTTTTGCATGTATAAAAAACTTTCTTATAAAAGGAAAACGGGGGTCTGGGGGGGACCCCCCCCATAAAAAAAAAATGCGATCCTTTTTTTCCGGTCCTTTTACTGTCGAAAAAAAAGGCATTCAAGCCTTTTGTTTTCGAAAATGTTACCTAGAACCAAAGTAGTGCCATCCAGAGTGCACCAGACTTCCGAAGAGCACTGCATGTCACAAACAGGGTATGCAGTGACTCTCATGGAACCGGAGGTTGGCAGTATGACATAAGAGAGTGAGAAAACCCCTTAACGCAGAGAAAAGGGCAACAATCCTAGACAGGGGAGAGTGGGAGACGCCCCAGAGCAGGAAGAAGAGCAAGAATGACTGGAGAGGGGAGAAATAGTGAGAGAAGCCCCAGACCAGAGAGAAGAGCAAGAAACGCTGGAGTGGAAAGCGAAGGAAAAAAACCCTGATGCCAGGAGAAATGCAAGAAGCCCCATGGTGAGGAGAAAGACTAGAGTAGAGAGAGAGAGGGGCTGAGACAAGATCTTGTGCGGGGAGAGCACAAAAGAACCCTAAAGTGGGGAAGAGAGACTGAGAAAAACACCAGAGTGGGAACAAAGACTTAGGACTCTAAGTATAGGACAGGCCCGAAAGTGTATTTTGTTGTTTATATTTTTCTTTTGAAGAGTAGGGACAGAAAGTAGGTTAGAATAGGATTTCTGGACAGAGCACCTAATTTATGTGACAACATCTTGACATTCTGACGAGCATCATTTTGACCTTCCTTTGCACAGAGTAGGACTTTGTAGTACACGTTTAAGGACAGATAGGTCTTTTGAGTGTGAAGAAAGAATAAAGTCTACAAATATCAAGCCTCCTTGTCTTTCTCCAGATTCTAACCTACCACAATGCATATCGATCAATAATTGTCAATGCTATAAAACAGTTACTTTTTATGTAGCTGCATATCTATGAAACAGTATGAAAATAGCAACTTCAAACCACGATCCTCTTTATCAGTGAGCCACCTGACCGTGGCTTTCTTGACAAGTTAAATGACTCGATTTGGAATGATGATGCAAATCAGGCATATCTGATTAGACCAGGGGTTGAATCATACGACTAAGCATGTGTAAGGTGTGTTAGCGTAAAGACTCCAGATATCACATAACTGCACATACTGCCACATTCTAATGCATATGGACCGCCACTGGATGATAGCCTAACCGTTACTACACCCAGCAGGTTTGGCTATTCCTGGTGTGGGCAACCCACACTACATAGTCTGCAGAGAGGATCTGAGGCATAGTCACATAAGTGCATTAGGCTCTAGTATCTATCACAAGCAACCAGTAAGCTGTAACTGCTTCTGCCCTTGTAAAATTGTCTAAGCAAGTGCATGGTGGAGATATGAAAACACATAGGGAGTTGTCAATCAGCCTCCAGCTCCTCATTGTTGCTGATTTCACCCGGTCCTTATTAGTGCAGAAAAATATAGGACAATCTGCAGTGTTCCAATGATGTTTATATCTTCTAATAAATATTATTTTAACAGCTAGACAAGCAACAAACAGATGATCAGTGAGCTGCTGTCATGTATTCTGATTCCCTTCACTCTAATGCCCCTTCTGCACTTCCCTTTAATGCCCGTTCTGCACACACTCCCACTCTTGCTCGATTAGGGCGGCAGCGGTTTTGTACCCGTTGGCATCACCCACATCACCCATGGAAGCGGACAGGCATCAGTGACTGTCACCCGAATCGCCTGCGTCCATTTCTCCACTGGCAGCTCCCTTGGCGACTTGTCACGGGTCGTGTCGGGCGCCAGCTCCGGTCAGTTCCACATCGCGGAACACCCGAGTACGTGCTGTAGGCATGAATCATGTGACACGGAAGACTTGATCACCTGACAACTTGGCAACAGGTTAAAAGCGTTGAGTACGCACCTTTCCAGCGCTTCACAGCTGCTCAATCTGGCACTGTTTGATGTACTTTTGACTTTCGACTCCCGGCTTTTTGAATTACGGATTTGCTTAACGGATTCCCCTCGCTTCCTCCCTGGATTGTTTGCCCACATCTCGTTACTTCTTCTATACCGACCTACGGACTGCCATACCTGGATTTCTTTGATACTCCTTTCGGATTTGTTGTTAAATTGATCTATCTGGAACTTTTGACCACGGAACTCAAACGGACTGTTTTTGGATTATCCTGCACTGTTACTACGCTTCAAGACTGCACCGGCATCGCTCTCACAGGTATTTCCAGTGTGTGATCTAACCTCCAACAGAGCAGTGACTAACCTTCTCCACCCGACTGCTGCCACCGCTACCACACACTGAGGGTGCTCTTAGAACACTCCCCCACATTGCTCGCTCCAAGGCCACTACTTGGTTGATGTCCCATCCGCCTCCCATCTAGGTAAGCCCCTAGTGGTTCATAGCTTACTTTTCTGATTACTGCTTGTTTTGGCTTTGTGGTAATTGCCTGCTTGCCTTACAGCGGTTGGGGGTTTACGGCATTCCTGGTTCCTGGCACTCCAGCACCTAATACCTGTGGCTTCAAAGATCGCACAGGGAGTTATTTAGTATCTCCCTGTGTGGTTCTTGGGGACAGAGGCTTTCATAATCTTCACAACCATCAAGTTCTAACAGCTGCTATGAAAAGTGTGGCTCTCTTGGAAAAAGTCATAGAAAAGGGTACAAGATGAAAGAACAGATGGAAAAGTCAGAGAGATAGACAGAAGGAAGGGATGGGCTCGAACTACTGAAATCTTTAAATAATGAAAGGCATTTATCACAAAAATTACCATAGAAGTAAATACAAGGTGATCATGTATAGAGGTAGGTGCTATGTTACTCTCCCGCATGATATGATATGTTATTTATGAAGCGCTTAATACCCAGAGGTTTCTAGTCTCGGACCCGGGGATCCAGCCTGTGTTGATGTGTGTCGTCTTGCTTCCAAGGCGAGCATGTTGCCCCTGAACTATCCTCCCTGCATCAAGATCTTTATCTCTGTGGCACGGATTCTAATGTATCGGATTCTGTTTATTACCTAATCCGGTGTTACCACAGATGTAGCGGATGGGCATATGTTCATCAGCAACAAATGCGCAATACATGCACTATGTGGTACAGGTACATTTAAGGCCAAAACTACATGTCTGAAAAATGTACTCCACTGCCCGCATAGTGAACATTTTTGATTCAGTATGGTGCAACAATCCTCCCACATGTTAATTGTGTAATAGGGGCGACAGTAATCCATCCTCATTTACACAATAAGTAATTTTGTGTTGAAAGTCAAGAAAGATCACAGTTTTTTTATCTTCTTTGTGTGCCATCACCTAATAACTGAAGCAGGCACTAGGTCCACTAGGTCAAATACTAACCTAACCCTCCAATTCTATGGACATTGTCCACCAAAGTGATCCATTTTTCTGGATTGCCTCTAAGACGAGCCATATGCGGACCCAGTCCCTGCAGGATATTATGAGTATCCCGTGATGGATTAGTGCCCTGTTTCTCCTTTTAAACAAGCTGAGATTGTGCAGTTGGTATCCTCATATTGAAGTTGCGTGTGAGATAATAGGAAAATCTATGTTTTTGCCCATATGGCAGGTCATGCCTAATTACATCATACTGACGGGCTTTGAAGCACTTGTGTGATCCAGTCTAGCCCTGTGATGAAACTGAACATTGAATGGGTCATGGTAACTGAACACCAGGTACCCAATGTTACTGATGACATTGAGAGGTAGGCTAGTGATGGAGGTGCACTATCTGTGGGCCAGGTGTTTTAGGTCAAGCCTAGCATTTCATTATTAAATGTTATAGACCAGTTGCGGGTTATATGTTTTCTGTTCCTATTTTGCCTCTGACATACATACTAGGTCATTGGAAGACATGATCATCCACTAATAAGATGATGGGATGACCCTGAACACGATGATTAATAATCTGCCCAGGTCCTGAAGAAGGTGGCACAAGCAACCGATCTTGTCACTGAAACTGATCAACCAACATCGTATATAGTCTTTGGCTAAGCTGGGGTACACCAAGAAACCTCTGTTTTTTTTGTATACACCGCCCTTCCAGTTTTGGGCATTGGGGAGGTGGGCGGTGTGCTTTTAAAAAGTGGTTATTGGATTCTCTGGTACACACTCAGGTGAGGGTTTAATAAAATTAGTAAAAGTCAATTACTCTAGTCAGTGGCGTAACACAAAATGTGGGGGCCCCCCTGCGAGCCATGCTGAGGGGGCCCCCCAACTCGGCAACAAATCACGGGTTGCGCCACACTCTGGGCCGACCTAGACTGTCACGCTTGCACAATACGCATGAACGTGCTGCTGAAGGGGTATGCCGCACACTGCACTAGGAAAAAGATATAAATATGTGTTTTAATGCAATATACAGCACACTTTCTGAGATAAATTGGCTATAAAGCCAGAGTGTTTGCAATTGTTTTGTAGGGTAACACAATCCAATACATGCAAGTCACCAACAGTGCACAGGAACATTAATGCTTCCAACTGGCTGCACAATGTAGACCAGTGTAAACACGTAATAACATTATAGTACAGAATGCCAGGCCACATTTAGACATACCTAGACTGTTTTCAGCAAAATGCCAGTCAAAGCAATAACACACATCAAGAAGAGAGCACACAATAAAGCATGTGTCTCCATGGCCTCGAACAACACGGCCAAACTCTTTAAAATCTGCAAGGAACTGGTCAATCCTGTTGTGGTCTATACCTCTTCTGTTCCCTCCCATGGCCTCTGTACAGCTCTGGCCTCTCATTTCTCTGCTAAATCTCAGGACATCCTGTCCTCTATGTCCTCTTCCTCTCTCGGCCCATTTTGGCCATCTCTTCTCTCCTCCTCCTTTTTCCTCTTTCTCTCTGACAACACCTGACGAAGTTTCTAGACAAGTCCGATCTATGAAAGTGTCGTCCAAACAGGTGCTCCGCTGCTCCTCCAGAACCATCAAAGCCCATATTGACACCCTCGCTCCAGCCTTGGCCGATTTCTGTAATTACTCTTTCGCCACTGCAATGTTCCCCTCTCCCTTTGAGCACTCCCTTGTGCACCCACTCCTCAAGAAGCAGTCTGCTGATCCTACCTGCTGGAAAACTATCGCTCAATCTCCACCTTTCCTGAGCAAACTCTTGGAAAAGCTTGCCATCTCCCAGCTTACTCTCCACACTGAATCTGTTGGTTGTCTCCATGACCATCAGTCTGGCTTCAGAGCTGCCAGAGGCATGGAAACTGCTCTCCTTAACACCTGTGCTGCTCTCTAACCTTGATTCCAGCATTCCTTCTATTCTCATCCTTCATCTTTCCTCTGCTTTCGACAGGGTCAACATCGCCATCCTGATCAATCGACTCTGTGAGAACCTGGGTATCACAGATCAGATCCTAGAGTGACTGACCTACTTCCACTTGGACCGCCACTCCGCTCCCAGGTCGATCGTGGTCCCATTCTCTCCGCCACCTCTCTCTACCTGTGGCATTCCCCAGGGCTCTATCCTCTCACGCTGGTTTTTCAACCTCTACTTGGCCACTTTGCCCTCCCTGATCTCTACCTTATCCTCTAACTTTCAGTGTTGTGCGGATGACTCAGCTTTCCTTCAGGCTCCCCTCATCCTCCTCTCCTCTCTTGCTCATTCCTGACTGTCTATCCACGATTCAGGATTGGTGCGCCTCCAACAATCTCTGCCTTAATGCCAGTAAGACAGAGATCCTTCTCATTGGGACCCTTGCCACTGTGTTTCCTCTCTCACTATAGCAGACCACATTGGGCCCTCTTCCTTTGCCTTCCTGCGAGGCAAAAAACCTTGGTGTCATCTTCAACGCCACACTCTCTTTCTCTCCTAACATCTCGGACATCACCAAGAAGTCCCACTACCAGCTTCTCCTCCTCAAAGGGACTCTTCCCTTTCTCACTCTCCACCAGAGCTCACTGTCTCTAAGCTGGACTACTACAACAGCCACTTTCTCAATCTGTCTTCCTCTAGTCTCCTTCATATGCAAATAATCCAGAACAGGACTGCAAGACTTAGCCTTGGCCTCAAGCCCTGGGATTGTATTTCTCCAGCCCTGAAATCTCTCCACTGGCTGCAAGGATCAAGTTCAAGAACCTTTGCATTGCCCACAAGGCTTTCTGGGGCCAGTGCCAACACTAAATCCAATGCCCTCTTCCAAAAAACCTTCTTTCTCTAACCCTTCACTCAGCTACCTCCAACTCTCCAAGGCTTAGACATTTCTCCAGGCAGAGAGTGGGGGTAGACCTCTCTCTTCTGCTGGTGCCTCCAACTGGAATGGCCTCCCTGCCCCTCTCAAACTTGAGGCAGACAACCTGAAGTTTCGGAAGCAGCTAAAAGCTTTCCTCTTCTCTGCTGCTTTCGCTCTCTCTCCCCCCCTGCTGCCCTACCTGACCTACATGTCTGCTGTACTGACTGGCTGCTTGGCTACCCTCAGAGTCTCTCTGAGTCCAGGCTCTTTCTTGATTGGTCACCCTTGCACTGCCTCCGGGCCTACCATGCACTTAGGGCTGTAACTGTAACCCTGCAGTCCATTGTTCTCCTTGCACAACCAATAGCTTCTCTGCCCTGGCTGCACTTACTGAGAGCATTGCTGCCCTGTTTTCCCCTCCCCTCTCACTTGCACTTCCCTGCTCCCTTTTCCCTTGCACTTCTCGTTCTCACAATGACACAAGGCCTAGTGAGATTGTTTGTCTTGTCCTCCCTCTATCATCCCTCCCTTGTGTACACTTGTGTACAGGCGCATTATAAATGACTTCAATCACATCATATCATTTTATCACAGATGCCCAGAAAAATATACAATGCCGCAGTAAGAAATGGCTAGACTGGCAGCACCCAAATGCCAATCTAGCCAGGTAATTAAAGTTAGCAGGACTACTTTATCAGAAATGTCCAGTTAAAAGAAAGTCATACCAAACTGAGGAATGACTAGACTGGCTAAATCAAAATGCCTCTCTAGCCACTAATACCACATATCATGCCTGCTTAGCCTGGACATGGACAACCATTATGATTTATCACACAATCCTGCCCCCCCACACATCCACTCTCCCTCCCACCCACCACCCCAACCTCCACAATCAGCTCCTTGGCCCAGAATTACCTCTGCGTCCCTCTTCCTTGTCCCAGAGCTTTCGTATGAGGCTCCTTGCCTCATAGGTAAGTACTGGGATGAGGAACAGTGGGACTAGGAGTGATGAAGATTACAGGTAGCTAAATCAGGCATTACCTCCATGTACCTCTACCTCTTCCCAGTACTTTTGTATGAGGCAGAGTGCCTCGAACACACGTACTGCCTCGTATATAAGTACTGGGACGAGGAAGAATAGGGCTAGGAGTAAGCAAGGCATTAAACACAAGTAGTAGCGCAACACCATTGAGTTGACTGGGCTTCAGCACTACCCCCCCTGACATTTTGGGCTATATTGACTCAACTTGGCTAACCTTTAGAGCAGTTGCCAGACCGAACAGGACACAGATTTTAAACGGCACCTGGTTTTTGCTGTTAACCCAGCAATTACCAACGTAAAGCATTTCACTGTTAGTACCTGCATTCAAATTCCACATTGTTTAGGCGATTGAAATCGTGATGTGGGTTTAGTACTTGCATGCCAGGGGAGTGATTGGAAGGGTAGAGAGGGAACAGGAGACTTATAGGAGAGAGCTAACTGCTTGTAACATTGAATCTGCACTAGAATAGTCTCATTAAAATGCGTGAATAATTTGGATGCGCCCACACAAATAAGTTTCCCCCTCCCCACCGCATGTGAAGTTAGCGCCTCTCCCAACATTTGAAGGGTTAGCCCCCCCGAAATGAAGGTTTTCTTGTGCCCCTGTACACAAGCACACATACCATTCACCTTATACACACCCAGTCATCCACACATTTAAGTGTGCACCCTTTCACCATACACTCACACAGGTAGCCACCTATACATTTATGTGTGCACCCTTTCACCATGCAGGCACACCCCCACAGCCACCCATACATTTAAGTGTGCACCCTTTCACCATACACACACAGGCAGCCGGCTATACATTTGAGTGTGCACCCTTTCACCATAGACTCATGCACGCACACCTCATGGAGTTGAGGGGGGCCCTATTACTTAAAAAAGAAATTGGGGCTCATTACGGGTCCAGCGGTAACCGTGCCGGTGCTACCGGCGGGTTGCCGCCAGACCCATAAAAGATTACTATGGCCTGACTTCCCGGTGCCACCGTGCTATTTCAAGTCCGGCGGCTGGGAAATCAGGTGCCGGTAATTTCGTTAAACCCCAGACTCCACGGGAATGGGGACACAGAAGCACCTGCACCATTGTTAACGGTGCCGGTGCTTCCGTGACAGGTCTGCCTACCGTGGCTGCTGTGTCTGGCAGGGTGAGACCTGTCGGGCACGGCAGCCCCACCAGGCAGACCTGTAATATGCCGGTCCGGAAAAAACAGTGCCTGTAAGCTTACCAGCACCGTTGTTTCCGGACCGGCATGGTCAGAATGAGCCCCATTGTTTCTTTTTTAAGTCACTATAACTTCATTAAGAAATTATTTCAGTTAAGGACCGAACCATAATCAAAATAATTTCTTTAGGATGGCTGAGTGGCTTCAAAAACAAACAATTTCTTTTTGAAGGCATAGGGTTCCCCACCCCCCCTCAGCCCCCCCCTCACCCCATGACATGGAGGCCTCCAGCCTAGGGTCTTCCATGTCATGGGGTACGGGGGCCCTCAGACTTCAAAAAGAAAGTTTCTTTTTGTAGTCACTCTGCCTTCATAAAGAAATTAGTTCTGTTACAGAAATGTTCTTTATGAATGCAGAGTGAATTTCAAAAGAAACTTTTTTTTTTTAGAACATTTTTTTTTTTTTTTTACTGGGGCCCCCTCCCAGCCATGTGCTGGTGGGTCCCCCCACACCGTGCGCCCCCCCGCACCGCGGGGGCTGTGGGGGCCCCTGTTACGCCAGTGACTCTAGTGAGTGTCTCGAGTAACTCAGTACTCTCACTTCACCCTAAATTGCCACCGGTGTAGAAGCGATTCCATCCTCCTACAGACTACAGGGGCTAGATTACAGAAACTTTGCACCGGTGCAGGTGCAAAGTTTGCACGGTATTAGCACTAGGCAAGCTTTACCCTATTTCTAAAAACACTGGGACACATTAAAAAAAAACATTGCACCTTGACAAGTGCAGTTTGCAATATTAAAAGCACCAGGGCAAAAATTGCCCTAGTGCTAAAAAACTACCTTTTTGATGCATTTTTGCATCAGGGAAAAGTTTGTCCTAGTGCTAATACCATTCCTTATTAGCACTAGGGCAAACTTTGCCCTGGTGTAAAAATGTAGTGAAAATTCATCTTTTTTCACTGGGGCAATTTTTGCCCGTGGTGCTTTTAATATGCCAACTGCACTTGTCGAGGTGCAATGGTCCCCGTGTTTTTAAAAATAGGGAAAACTTTGCCCTAGTGCTAATACTGTGCAAACTTTGCACTTACACTGGTGCAAAGTTTCTGTAATCTGGCTCCAGAATTGTTACCAACTTCACGTATTGGCACATTGCAATTGAGAATTTTGCTCACTCTTTGGTTTAGAGTAATTTTAACATTGAGCACAGTTTAGTTTACAGACACCCTCTTTTTACTATCCCTATTAGACAACTGGTGCACCACCGGTGACTAGGGATTACTGATAAACAGGAAAAGTGTATCTATTCTTGAAGGGCAGGACAAACTTAGAAATAGGTATATGTTAATTAATTAGTACAGTGTCCACCCTGTGTGATACAAAATCGCCTAATAACTACCAGCATTAAAACAGCGGCTTAAGTCGTTCTTGTTGTATAATTAAAAGAGGGATGTGAAAATAACATTTTCTGCAGAGAAACCCTGGTATTATGTCTTGCTGTTCCCTTAATATTGGGCCTCATTCTGAGTTCGGAGGTAGTCATGGTGCTATTAGCGCCGTGACTACCTCCAATACCGGTACCGTGTCCGCCCTCGTTCATTGGGGACTTACCGGTCTAGTCTGACCTTTGCGGGACCGGTAAGTCCCCATTGAAAAAGCCATTCCCCATTCCCATTTCAGCCCCCATAGGAATCAATGGGAAGGTGCTAATAACGGTACTGCAAATTGCGGTACCGTTATTAGCTCTGAAGTCCCTTAACGGGCCCCGTCCATAACGCCTGGTAAAACCAGGCGTTAGGGACGGGACCCACTAAGGGACCTCGGAATAGGGAGCAAAGGGATTACCGGCACCGGTGTCCTTAACAGTGCCGGGTATCCATTTGCGCCCACCTCAGAATGAGGCCCATTCTCTGTAAATTCGGGGTCTATTTTCAGTTAGATTCAATATAACCTTTATTTGGATAACAAGATCCATAAAAGTGCATTATGCATGAGGCAGACTCCCATTCAAAACACGGCCCCTCGGCGGAGCGTAGTGTTGAGCTACGGTGTGTTTGCTGAGTTTCCTGACTCGTGTTGAGTCTTTTCACTGTGGCAGCAGGAGGAGGAGGCAGACTCCCATTCAAAATACGGCCCCTCTGCGGAGCGCAGTGGTGTGCTGCAGTGTGTTTCCTGTGTTCCTGGTGAGACGGGAAGATCACGGCACCCACAATCAAGGTACTGTGTCACACACCGCGGCTTCCTAGTGGTTAAGTTCAGTTCATGCACGGCCCAGTTTGCCTGGAACTATCTAAATCGTAAACCCTGCAATTCCTACCTTTTCTTTGAATTGGCAAAGTGTGCCTCCTGCGAGGTGTTCCCTGTTGCAGGAGGGAGGGCTGACACTCGCAAACACTCGCAAACTCAGAGTTACCCTCTCACCCCAACCCCCAACCCCGGCCTCTCACGTCCTACCTTTCGCCTACACCCACCATCTGAATGCTGGGAAAAGCTAGCAGCCGCGGGAAAACATCCACGACCTGCGGAAAGAAACGCTATGGGCTCCAATCCACGAAACCCCGGCGGACATAGCAGAACTCTCATCAAGTGGAGACCAGGGATTTAGAAAGGGGGCTAGCTCAGAGGAGGAGCAGGCCTCCCACAAGGGCCCACTGGACACATTTTTCAAGGCAAAAGCAGCACGACAGGGGGCAGAGCCACCCATGCTGGATTCTATGGTGCAAGAGCCCGAGGCAGAAATTAGTTATCATCCTCTAAACCTAGACAATGACATGCTCCTGCAGTTATGCTATGCTCTCGAGGACCATACTGCCCCTTCTTCTGGGGGCAGGGACAAAGGAAGGTCTACCCCTGGAAACCTATCAGGTACAGGGGCTACTGATGAGGCGGAAAGCGGCCCAGCGTAAGCTCAGCTGCCATTCAAACGGCGGAGCAGGACTTAAAATCGGTGGCACATGCAATTGCAACGCAGGAGGTATCGCCGGAAGCCCTGCGGGACAGTTTACCAACTGCCCCAGTGGTGGATACGACACTCTCCGCAAGTTCTAATCTCCGGTTTGATTCCACACCCCCAACAAGTGACTCCCTGCAAGACGACTTTAGTACCCATGATACATCATGTGCAGGCCAAAATAATGGAATCTTGAACCTTGCAGTAAAAATTCTATTAAAGCTCTGCGGCTCTATCCATGAAGACCTTAAATTGCAGGCGGCAGCTATTTCAGTGCTACATAAGCACCTGATCTCCCTCAAAAAATCAATAGTGACCGCTACGTCTGAGCCACAAGAAGCCTCCATTCATATCATACCGGATGCGGCAGATGGGCCTAAGGCTACGGTATCGGCCCCCCTGATGAAGGCATCGGGAAAAGCAGCCACGGAGAGAGCTCCTCTCTTAAGGCGGCAGGCAAGGTTGGCCAAGCGGCAGTGGCCACAGGCTATCCCTGATTTGCCCCCTCTAAGGGATAAGCCTTCACCTACGACCCAAACTATGAACTCTACGCTGTGCCCGAGTGGCAGAAATATCTCAAAGAAACAACAAAAACTGACTGCACAGAGAAAAAAGGTGTTCAGCACAGACAGTGGGTACTCTTACTAGCTGGTTATTAGAAGAGGTACCTCAGAACCCCCTGCCCCCCCCACTGACAACAGAGCCTAAAAGCCCCACCTCGGGTATGATGGAGCAGCCGCCTTCTAACCCCATACTGCCTCAAGAAAATCTTTTGCTGGCCCCCTTGCCCACACCCGGCAATCCTAAATCAGCGGCACCTCCCACAGAGAGGAAACTCCTGCCCGGGGATCTAAAGGAACTTGTAAACTGAACCGAGGCTCTCTTTGGCCTTACTCAAAAAGATCCCGTCGCTTAGGATCCTGAACTCTGGTGACTTTGACTTTGTTGAACCACTCTGCTTCCCTGGGTCCAAAGCTGCTAAACGCCACTGCAGCCTGCCTGAGACCATCTCACTTATCAGGCAGCACAAAGCTTCACTTGATCACCTGGGCTATGCTCTGGATATACCAGTTACTAGGGAGGTGACTGCGGTGGGTTGTGTTGAATGCAGTTGCTCTAGAGATAACCCAGTACTAACTCAACCTCAGACAAAGGTCACGCCCTCGTGCAGCGACTCTCAGGGGTGGGAGTGGCTGAAATCAATGATTGCTCTCAAAACAGATCCAGAGTGAAATTGGTCGCTGACCAGCTGGAATACCAGAGGTTTTAGTCACTGGTTGAATGAGGATGGGTCTGTGGAATTGTTACACAAACACGATATTTTTATGTTACAAGAAACATGGTGCACTTTTGACGTTGAGTTTAATGGTTATACAATTTACAATTGTATGTACAATCTACAATTTACCAGTTTTTTGGTTATACAATTTACCAGATTAAGGCCATTAAGGGGGGGGGGGGCTCATGATTGTTGCCAAGTCCACACTTAATCCGAGAATAGTTCACCAGGCAAGCCCTGGGGGAAACATACTGGCAGTGGAGGTGTCCTCCCCAGGTGGCCGGGGTAGCTGTCGGAACACCTTGTTAATCGGTGTGCATGACCCCCCCCCCGGTGAATCCATTACGGAGGTAATTTTTGACCAATTAGACACCATACTCACTACCTGGTTGGTCTCCTCAGACAATAGCTCGGTCATTCTAGGTGGGGACTGGAATGCGAGGGTGGTGTTTTTCGTTACTGTGGCATGCCATCTACGAAATCCAACAACAAAGGGAAGTTATGGCTGGACTTATTGAAGGAATGGAACTGCACGGTTCTGAATGGGCGCACCTCTGGAGACTACCCTGGGCAGTCGACCTGGGCTGTAGGGATGAAAAGTGCTATTTTGGACTACATGGCAATCTCTGATTCGCTGTTGGACTATGTACTACAGCTGCAAATCACATTGAACGTCTATAGTGACAATGCCCCCATTGAACTCACTATGTGTGGTGCGGGTGGGGGGGGGGAAATGGGCCTCTGTAGTGATGTGATTGCAAATCTACCAGTAAACAGGATCCGCTGGTCCAAAAAGAACATCAGGAGGGTTAACGCACTTGCCTTCCCCCTACATGGTAAGATAGGCAGGGAACTCCGGGGCAAAAACCCTGAGGCTATTGAAAATTGGATAGAACAACTATCCCTTACGCTCTTTAAGGGCAACCATGCCACTAAGATAAGGTGGGGGGGTGAGGGTAGAAATCCCTTTGACATGAACATTAGGGACCGTAAGCTTCAACTGATGCGGGAAATTTGTCTCAGTAGAACAGAAGCCCACCCATCTGCACCCACATATTGGATCATCGCCCACATAAAGTACCTAAAATGGCAGTATCACACCTGGCTCTATCACTACCGTAAATCTCAGCAGAGAGGGCAGTGGCAAAACTTTATTCGGATCCTGTGTAGCAGAGATACATGGAAAATCTGGCAAATTCTCTCACGTGCGGGGGGAATTTGAATCAGAAAATCTAGAACCCAATCCCACCCCATCAGTGGGTTGACCGTGTTAAGTCTAAGTACTATAAACACATCAAACGTGCACCCTGGGTGATGGAACATCGCGAAGCCTGGCCGCTCCCTATAAGCTACAAAATTGTAAAACAGTCCATCATGGACACTAAGACATCAAAGGCCCCTGTCCCGAATGGCCTAGTCAACTCAGTCCTGAAAAAAGACCCAAATAGCTGGGCTCAGGTCCTCCTGACCCTCTACTCCTGGGTGTGTAGGTCTTGCACTATGCCCTCATCATGGCGAAGGTCGGTGTTTATCCCAGTCCACAAAAAGGGGGACAGGAGGAATGTGACCAACTACCACCTTTTGTCCATGCTGGATGTGACAAGCAAAATCTTTACAACACTAGTGCTTAGAGAGCTGGAGACGTGGGTGGTAGCTAATAGGGTGCTGAGCTTTGCTCAGACTGGATTCAGACCAGGCTCCAGCACAACACATAACAGTCTTGGAATAATTGATTAACTCCACTCTCAGTAATAAAGAGGCTACCTTATATATATAGTCTTCATAGACTTTAGCAGTGCATTTGATCAAATGGAGCGAGAGACACTTTGGTCTAAGCTCAGTGACCTAAATTGCCCTGACTGGATAATGTATATCTTGAGGGCACTGCACAGTGAAAACTGTGCAAGTGTTAGACTCAATAATGAGGGAGAAGTGACAGAATCAATCAGCATTAATATGGGGGTAAAACAGGGATGTGTGGTGTGTCCCATGTTATACAACCTCTAGATTGCTGATCTTCTCTCACGTATGGCTGCAAAATCCAACTGCCCCCCCAAACTTGGGAATTCACCTATCTCAGGCATGCTCTACGCAGATTACCTGATACTGTTCGATCGAACTATGTCTGCCGTGAAGAGCATGCTAGAGGAGCTCTTGCAGTATTCATTGCAGTACGGATTAACCATCAATCTAACGAAGACCAAAATAGTACAAATCTCCAGAAAGGGGCCTAGGTGAGATTGAATTCACTGAATCTTACCACAACCTGGGATTGGAATTTGATGTCTTACCTAACTATGGCCTGATAATTGCACAAAAAAAGAAGCGAACCAAGATGCAAACCCTCCAGTCACGGAAATTTGCAAAAGGAACTGCAGGGTATAGTATGGCCAGCATTGTAAAATTGTATCAACAATGCTTCGTACCTGCCATACTGTATGGCGTGGAGGCATTAGCCATGCAGGATCTGAGCTGCCTCCACATCCTAGAGGGTCATTACTGGCGAACAGTATTAGGACTTGGGCCCTCTTGCCCTATGCAATATCTGAGGCTAGAACTGGGCCTAACCTCGCTGAGGGGAATGGCACTGCGTGCACAGGGTACCTTTTACTTGAAATCATGTGTCTCGCCAGTGTGTAAACTCCTTGCTCTGGCAGGTAGCAACTATGAACTAGAAAAGGTCCAGCATGGCGGCAATTTTAAACACCTTCACAAATCCCTTTTTCTGGAAATAGTTTGGATATATGGTACGCAGAGACCTAGACCATGCACCCACCTGAAAAAGTAATTTGAACACAAGCTAAATCGCTGGAATTGGTGTGAAAACTATACCCACATAGACAAGCTGAAAGGGTATGAGTCAGTATCCCACGCAGTCCACAGATTCACAAGGATACAACCTTACCTGCTCTTGTGCCCGGACCAAGACATAAGGGACTTTGTTCTAAAGCTAAGCATTAACCAATTCCAGGTCCTTGCTGTCACAGGCCCCCGCCTGGGTATAGCCCTCAAGGACAGGAATTGCTGTATCTGTGGGAGATCCGATTGCCTGGAGACCAGCAGACATGTGCTAACTGCATGTCCCAATTTGGGACTGTTGTACATGTGCATGCTGGGAAAGCTGGTGCATAGCCTGGACGCTATCACCAGAGACTCTCTTTGGGACTATTGTCTCAATACAGATACCATCTCATCCAGCTTGCACTGCTCAGAGTTTGGACACACGTGAGGGGTCTCCTGTTGAATTAATCGCTTAAGAGACCACACACGGCACTCCTATTTGTGTTGTCTAATCTCCCTCAAAGTGGGGCAAATTGAGGATCTCAAAAGACAAAGGTAAACTAGCCTTGTTACTACTATTAGACCTATCTGCTGCCTTTGATCTGGTTAATCACCAAATCCTCTGTCACCACCTGAAAACTGCACCTCACTTCTCCGACATGGCCACAAACTGGATTCAATCCTTCCTGGATAACAGACAGATGAGGGTATTCTCACCCACCCCCGCGGCTGACCCTGCACCAGTCCCTTGCGGAGTCCCCCAAGGATCGTGTGTATCCCCTACCCTTTACAATGTATTTAATAAACCCTTATTTGATGTGCTTGACTATCTGGGTGTCACCTACACAAATTATGCTGATGACACCCAGATACTCATCCCCATCACGGGTGATTATACATTAGACTCAAAAGCCTTGAATGATGTTTACCATGTCATTCAAACATGGATGGCCCAACATGAGCTCTGTCTCAATGACGACAAGACAGAGCTCCTCATCCTAGGTACTCAGCAAATACTAAAAAAGCTGAACCCTATGTACAGTTCCTTTAACATCGATGGAAATATAATAAAAGTCTCCAAAGACACAAAAACGCTTGGAATCTACCTCGACTCCACCCTCTCCCTTCACAGACAAACTAATGCAGTTGCGGCCGCCGCCGCCTATACCTGCAAGCTGATCACAGCATGTCGCCCTTTCCTCTCCTCGCCCAACTGTACTACTCTTGCTAGGACCCTGGTCATGTCTAAACTTGACTATTGCAATGCATTGTACCAGGGCACTAATCAGGGTAACCTAGACAAGCTCCAAATCATACAAAATAACGCCATCAGGGCAGCCCTCAATATCCCCAGATCTGCACACATTTCGGATACCAGGAAGAACCTTCATTGGTTGTCAGTCACCCAAAGGATCTCACTAAAATCGCTTGCCCTTACTACAAATGCATGAACAATCTGGCCCCCACTTATCTCTCCTCATGATTCACGCTGTACACTCCAGTTCGCTCACTCAGATCTACCCTGAACCAGAGACTACTGATACCTAGATATAAGCTCCAAACAGCTGGTGGTTCTAGTTTCCCAGTCCTGGCAGCCAAACTGTGGAATGCTGTCCCCTTGACTATCAGAAACCTCCCCTCCCTCAACCTTTTCAAACATAGAGCCAAATGTTGGCTCGCCTCCTCCAATGCCTAAGCTACATTCGGAAAACGTGTTGCAATAACCTATGTAAGGATGTACTACTTGACAAACCATGTATCGTTGTACTACCTACCTATGTCTATTTCTATGCCTTATTTATTGTTTGATATATTATCACTGTATGCAACTTATGTAACCATTGCCTTAAGAAATGCGCCCGGTAGCCTCCGGGCCTGGTCTGCGCTATACAAATAAAATAAATACAAATGCAAAACACTACAGGTCGGGACATAGGCCCTGTACCTTACTCTGTCAAAGAACCAGTTAGCCTGAGTACAGGCCTATAGAACGGTCTTGGATAGCCTGGACCCTGTGGATCACTGGTGGGGGGGGTTGACCCATCAACATCAGCATTAATTGTGTACTCACTGTATATTTAGTTCCAGTCAGTCCCATTACCTGCTCCAAATTCTTAATTCTTAACTTTTAATCTGTGTTTTATTTTACCTTATTTAATTATTGTATGTTTCTATGCATAATATCTTTTGTAATGTTTAATGTTTGTTACGTGAATTTGGACTAAATCACAATAAATGATGATTATTATTATTATTATTATTATTATTATTATTATAATGCACAATAACACATTTTCACAAGAATGTCAGTTTGCTTAAAACAAATCCTCAAAAATTGCATTCATACGATCTGTTTTGTCGCGGTTTATTAGGCGGTCACACTCAACTCAGGGAGAGCTTTCCCCCCCAATGAATGTGGCACCCAATGAAGCACTAAGGTTCAGTTTGGTAAATCCTCCAACCCATCTCACACCCAACCCCGACAAATACCCGGGGCCACAATGGACTAAGAACCAGGCCGGTGTGTAGTCAGAATATATATATTTATTAATTTATTCAAACCAAATTTGACAAATAGACTAACATCAGACACCAATGCTGTGGCAACACAAGAACAAAAAATGACTTACGTAAAGGCACCAACATAACACTGAGATATGCAGTCACAATGTATTTTAAAAGCACCCACCAATACAGAAAAAGCACAATTCAAGACACACAGTGATTTTTTGATTTGGTTATAATACATTTTCACAGCAACCCCCACCCTCCAAACATCAATTAGACTTAACCCCTCTGAATAGAAGGCCAGTGGCAGAGAGTGGGAACACAATGGGAACATTGTTTTTTTTTAATTCTAATCACAGACACAATATGAGGGAAAGAAAAGCAATGGGAAATTAGTTTTGCCACACCTAAAAAATAACAGGCAGGGCGTTGTGGTTCTGGTCAGAGCACAATGGGAAAAAGGGGGCAGTTTCGTTGTGCACCCTGCACATGCAAAACACTACCAGGCTTTGCATTTCTGATTTAAAATGAAGGGGATCAATGGGGAATTTTGTTTTACACCCCACCCACTAACGTGGAAACAGGGTTTCGAGGTGAATTCTTTTGGCAGATCTTTATGTCCATACCGGCTCACAATATACTGGGAAGAGCTTCTTGGTTTCAAATGCCAATAAACACATCCTGTGTTTCAAAGGGGAAATTAATTGATTTACTTTAATTAAATTTGCTAAGGATCTACTCAAACAAACAGGATATTTAGCTATGGGGAAAAACCTCGAAGGAATGCTTACAAAATGCAGGCTACACAATCTATGGCTTTGGGGATAGTTTTACTTACAGGACAGGCCTTGGAATGGGCATCAGGGAACAGTAGGTCACCGCTGGGACAGCAAGCTGTCAGTGAAGGATAGTCTCCTCTAATTCCTCAAGGGGTCCCAGTCAGCTTCTATGTCTCCTGGTTCCTGTCTCAGTGCACGATTTAGGCCTCTCTGCTCGGATGTTTCTCGCAAGAGTTCAGCAGCAGGTTGCCTCCCGGAATAAGTGACAAAAAGCCCAGTTCTAATGCAAACTGGTTTACTTTTAGAGCACATGACATCACAAACCTGGCATGATTCCCGCAAATGGGATTGGTTGATTTAATCTTGCCACCTGTGTGCTCATAGGACAAGGAGATGAGGGGAGTGAGTTTAGGACAGCTGTGGGACGATAAAGCTTCATCATCCCAATTTGACAGTGGGCTCGGCATGTTTAAAACTGACAAAATCTATCAACATGGCAAGTCCCTCAAATGTTCTAATCTTTACATGTATGAATATATTTTTGAGAACCACATTTTAAGGCAAATCATATGATGCTAATCTGAAGTCGGCACACCCTTCCTATGCAGAGATATGTTTTTTCTTCATTTACTCAGGAGCTGTATCAGTGAGAAATATAGCCCTTCATAATTTTAATGTTACTTATTTCCTTCATCTTCACACCAACTTTCAAATCTCTCAGAACCAAGGGAAGGCCCAAATCAAATTAGCATTAATAAATTTAGTTATTTCTATCACACAAAAATCGTTTTAGCATTGTTCAAAGGGGGTGACTGTCACTTTTAATAAAAGTCTGGAATGACTGATGTGGTATCTACGCTGCCCTTTTTATGCAATAAAATGTATTTTTATATTAATCAAATTGTAGCCTTCACAGACCTCGCTTATTCTAGCCCCTACCCTTGTTCCTCTAAGTTTCATGTATCCTTACACATGTGACTAGGCAGAGGCTGGCTCATGTTTATCATAGCCTGTCCCTCGTGAAGGCATGTGAGGCCCTGATAGCAACAGTAATGGACATTTTATGGGAATTCTGACCTCAAGGTCACTTCTGCTGGTCGAATAGGCATGGCCTTATCTGTCCCCACCGTGGTTTAAATCGAAGCAGTGTATTTCTTTCTATATTATGAAGTAATGGCCCTGATTGATGGTTGACACCCAGGCCAGTGTCTTCAGGGCAGCAGAGGAAAGGTCTTGGAGGTTAAGAAATGTCGGCTCGTGTACCCTGCAAACAAATGGCTTTTAAACTCACACACAATTGCATTTTAAACAGCATTTTATAAGGCACCTGGGCCTTATCCATATGTAACATTTTAATTTCACAGTTTCAAAATACATGAGTATCACTTCTGGATTGTCCACATGTTTAGGGTAGTTATATGAGAAAACCACGTTCCAATTTTGAAGTCTAGCAAGGACTTTTCTCTGCATACTGTCATTTGGATGAGGAGAAATAAAAAGGAAATCCTTTTATTTCTTGTAAATTGCAATAAACTCTGTTCCACTTTAGATGACCTGAGCACAATATGGTATTACATTGAAGATAATGTATGCACAGCTGTCTCTTTAAGTAAAAGTGCAGCTCTCCATGCAATGAGTGATATGGCATTTTCAGTCGCATGTCTTTCTTTTCCTTGCTGAAATGCATTGCGCATATATTTGCATTTTTAAACTTCACCCACTTTCTTTCCTTAGGCCTGTTTTTGGTTCAGTAGGCCTCATGTCTGACACCACCATTTCTGTGCTGGCCTTGTACTTCAGTGGGCATTTACAAATGAATCTGACCTCTTTGTTTCTAGCATTCAGGGGCTATAGTTCTCCCCACAGTGTCTTATATAAATTAACATCTTAATGATGCAATACAGTAAAGACTAAAATAAATAAAATCCAGAAACAGAAAAATCCTGCACATTGCAAGAAAATAAATAGCGAAGGGCTGGCAACATTGCCTAATTGCCCATGCCTTATAGATTATAGATATATAAAACATCACTTAGCTGCTAAACACTGAAAATCTTCAAAATGTTTAAACCAAAGTCCCAAAGGAAATTTGTAAGGAATTTTGTAAGGAATAATAATAATAATGATAATAATAATGATAATAATAATAATAATAATAATAATAATAATAATAATAATAATAATAATAATAATATGCAGCTCATCACAGGAAACACAATGCAGGCATTTGACAGATGAACCAGACTTCCGTTTCCATGGAAAAGTAGCAAAGGCAGGATACCTAAACAGAATTTCTTCAATAAGGTTTCTGTGAATGTGGACATAAACACTTGAAGGCATTCATTAAGAATATTTTGGCATGAGTGCTTAGGAGCAAGGGTCTTGTCAAGGGACCAATAGGTTCAGTAGCCATATCACAGCCTTCACAAAGCAAAGTCTCAGAATTATATCTGCACCACGGAATGCCAGACCAATTTGCAAGGCTTCACAATAGATTCTGCATTGTTCTAAATCTTCAGCCACTACACAAGAGGTTTAATTTTGACAGCATAGGATATACCAAGCAAACCCTGCTCCAACATGACAGGGGTTGAAGATGTCACTGCAAGGTAATCTTACAACTATTTTTAAGATTGTGTTTACTTTTTGCTCAAGTGCCAGTGTTCACAAATGTTAGCTTCACCAATTCAGACTGCTAATGTTTGACCTCCATATACTTTGACGTCATTTGATATCACCCTACTGTTGAAGAGTTTAGAAAAATTAGATACAGTCTCACCTCTCCCAGCTAGAATAAGCACACCCTTATCTATCTCTGCAGATTATGCCATATGTTAAGGGTGCAAAAGCCCTTGTTTTTTTCATTTGTATCAATTAATACAATGTTGCAGGTAACACCATCTCTGGAAGGGTAATCTGCTAATCAGATTACCCTTTTATAGGCTCCATGACAAAAACATAGTGTACACTGGTGACCCGGTGCATCTGAACCCTGATCTGCTGCGCCTGCTTCCCAGTGGCACATAGCAGGTTCAGAGGTCACATGTGCCATTTGACAGCTGGATTGACAGCCAAATCTCTGCAGCACAGGGGCTGAATTTAGGATGTGCACCCATGTTCCAAAAGCTACATGACTGTGTGACTGCTGTCCTGGTGAACAAAACTGTACATACAAGCCATACCTAATTTAGGGTATGGTTGCCAGCATCTTTCATATTTATCAAAGTGTCATCAATTTGATATCACAAATGTGTCAGTTCTGTAAGCCCAGTTCAGCTGTGGAAGGGTTTTGTTTAGTTTAGTTTAGTTTAGTTAGGGTATCTGGGCACGTATGCTTAGGTACATGGTAGGTTACAGAAGCAACACATTACAGTCAGAAACAACAAAATTCACAGATAATCCAAAACAACAGATGAGGTGGGTTACAAATCACTTTGCCGGCAAGAACTACAAAATTCATAGTAGAATCAGCTAAGCAGGTTATCATATTTAGGTTATGTGTATTCTCCACAGCCCGGCGCTCTCTGATGCTGCTAGAAGGACTGTAGCCTTGGAAAATGTCAATCTTTGTTACTTTCTGAGAGCAGGTAACACCCTACCATGAGAGACAGCCACTTAACAGAAATCCGATCTGGGAACAGGAATCAAAGGGCACACCAATCCTCAAAAGGGCAAGCCTCATAGCAGGGTGCAGCATTTCAAAGAATCTTTGATTCTATTGAGAAGTGAAAGGGTGTGGCTAATGTAGACAGAGGGAGCTCTTTACAGATGTAGGAAGGTTCCACCACCGTGTTCTCTCGGCCAATATCTTTTCTTTCTTTCCCCTTCACTTCCTGTGGCATAAAACATTTTGGGTGTAATGTTGGAAGGCACACCCTGCTTGTTCCAAGAACAGGGATTGGGCTCCTAAAGCAGGCTATCTTTAGGCCAATCACTGAAGACTTTTGTCTTAATAAGAAAAGGGCTCCCACAACTTACCTGAATCATCTCTGGACTAAAAACCTTCAACAAGGTTTTTGTTGGCACTTGTTCAGAGAGCAGTCCTTTCCAAAGTCCTCTAGTTGTGAGGTGAATTGAGGTTTTCCAATACATAGGCAAGCTCAGTCCCTTACCCATCCACAGGGATCATTTGGGTGACTGCTGCCAGAATAAGACCTGCATATCTGCCAGTCACACTGTTGCCCAGGACCTCACACTGTCAAAGGCACCCTCAAGGTATGTTTCAGCCTTCCTCTGGTTTTGGAGACCGAGTAAATGACCCATTTTGACCCTGAGGCCCAGGAATGGGACTCAAAGCTACTGAGAGCCAAGACAGCTGGTGTTCTTCCCAACCTGTGTCCTTCGAAACCCTTTATCAGACCAAATTGCCTGAACATCCTGTCATCAGAACGTCTGCCACTGAACCTCGATAGGCAAACTAACCTTGGTGACTTCCACAATCCACATTGCCTGAGTAAAGGTCTGACCCACAGCTTTGTTCAGTTAGACCACACTTCAACATCTTCTTGCCACTGGACAACCATGACTGGTGCATTTCGAACCACATTGAAATGCTGAACAGAACCCAGAAGACTGGTTCACCATTGTTGAACTGCCAAAACAATGTCAAATGATATACTACCTGATAATCCCCCCCCCCGGTCATTTTGGGCCCTCGAGGTTGGCTATGCCACAATAGTCCTTTTTTCAACTGAAGAACATATCCTTTTGAACATTGTGGTTTTTATTGGCATGTCTGTCCCTGTCTCATTTCCCAGAGTGCCGCATCTTGCTATCTTGTATATTCTGTCCTCTTGTTACAGGACAGGGGATTTGTAGACCTGGGAGAGCCAAAGCCAAGCCTGGGGGTCTTGCTCTTAGGGCAAACATGAGCCGAGCCAGGGAAAAGGCCATGCAAATGCAGTCAGGTTCTGGGGGCATGAACAGGGGCTGGGGGCAAGAAAAAAAGGCCTAAAAGGACTTTGTACCACAAAAAGGAGTAATAGGGGCAATACAAGGTGATACAAATGTATAGGGCAATACAAGGGGATAAAGGGAGCAAGGAATGGGTCTAAAGGTTTAGGGAAAGAAAAGGGGCTAAGGAGTCAAGAAAAGGGGTTGTGGCAAGAGCAGGGGCTACACGTGACGGGGTGGCAACAAAAGAGAATAAAGTGGACTGGGGCAAGAAAAGGGGCTAAATAGGACTCAGCGGATAGAAAAGGGCCTAAAGGAAGCTGGGTCAAGAAAAGGGGCTGGGGACTGAGGTTCAGGGAAAATGCTGGTGTTTTGGGGAGGATGTTGGAGCTGGGACAGGAAAAGGGGGTGGTGGCACTTTGGGTGGGGACAAGGGAAATGGCAAAGGGAGGACGTGCCGGAGGATCACAAAGAGTTGGTTGGAAATGCTTAACCACTGTTTGTGCTCACTTACCTTTACATTTGCAGCGAGCCTCTGCACAGACATGCCAGGAAGCACTCCTGACCTGTCCCAGCCAATCAATGAGTGGCTAGAGCAGGACGAGAAGTCAGGCGGCTGAGCTGGAAATTAGGTGTCCATGGTCCTATAAGTGCTGTTGGTTTTTACATGACCACCTTTATTTAAAACTTGTTTTTTTCCAGGGTGGTGGTCAGCCAGTGGGGCTTGTGTCTAGCCCCTGGTTTGGGCAGGCACTGTCCAGAGAGAAAGGTCAGGCTAGAGCCCATACTTTGGCCATGGCACGGCCTGAGCCCCACCGGGCTCACCCAGCTCTAGGTTTTTGTAATGGTTTCTATTTAGTTAATATTGCACATGGGGGCCCTCATTACGACCCTGGCGGAATTCGGAAAACGATGGCGGAAATGCAATACCGCCATCGAATAGCGCTCGGTGCGACTATGACCCGTCACCGCAAAGTACGATGCCATTAGCGACACCGTAATGAACGCCAACGCTAACTGCACCAAGCACGCGCGCGCGCGCCATGCCAAACCGTAAACACCACCATGGCGCAACGGTACGCCAATTCCGACCCCAGCGGACATGTACCTAACGCCATCAAGCATGGCGGAATGCACCATTCCGCCATGGTGAGAAGTACGGCATCGCGAATCAACCGTAAACGGCCCCACTGACTGCCCGTACACCGCTCCCTGCCCACAAAGTACAACTCCCCGTAGGTGCAACGAAGCCACAATGCAACCAGTGAAATGCACAAGTCACCCATGCATGCCAACGAACAAATGGACCTCAAGAGGGGCCAATGGGAGCTGCAGGGCACAGATGGCACGAATACAGACGCCATCCCAATGGACATGACCACAGTCCCCCACCAAGAAACGCACGCAAACACAGGCACCTGTGACCAGCAATATTCAGAAAATCACAACATTCCACCAGTCCACCTGGCTGACCGGCATCTGTCACACAAAACCCAATCCCCCGCCCCTGAGCATGACAACATTCAAACTGTCATATTGGCAGCCCCCATCCCTGACCTCACGGGCTTCGTAGGCAAACGCGCCCAGTACAGGACCACGCAACAAAACTCCGAAGCTGGAACCCAATGCAGATCCCCTCACAATACATCGCTCCCCAAATAGGAATATGCCACATCACTTGCAAAGAAGAACGCTACACGGCCCATATCAGAATAGAATTTTAATGCACATCAATATCACCAAGCCCATACAGCCATCAGGCCATGAACTCCAAAACACATTTCACCATTGTGGGCTGCATCCGCAAGAAATGACCAGCCACTACTCGTGTGACGCCCTGTTCCCTCATGGTACACAGAGCCACCTACACGTACGAAAAGGCAACATGGAAGCGCACAGAACCGCAGGGCCGTCCCAATGGGGAGGCACTAGTCCAGCTGAAAGGCCGAAATGTTGCTCCGAGCCACCAGTACTGCGTAAGGGCATGTGGCCCATTGGCGATCGTCCCATAAGATCGTAATGCTGCTCCACTGATTAACACGAAGCAGCAGGTGTCGGGAGTAAAATCCATCTGCAGGAGTGGCATACAGATGGCAGTGGCAAAAGGGGAGGAGATACCTGTCAACCAAAAGAAAAGAAACAGAATAGAATGGCCATCAGAACTACATTCGAACAACTCACTTCAATGATCACACTAGATCCACAGCCATATGCATGCAAGCCCACTCCAAAGGATCATCACCACCCCAAAACCACTTGCGAATCATAACTACCTATATCGAGGTGAAAACACCATCACAAACGAGTGTACCTGTGCATGCGCCTGTGAAAACAGAATCCTTCAGATGGGATTGGTAACGTGCATGGACACAAGTGTCTGAAGGCGCGTCGAGACAGGGAGGGCTCAACAAGGCCAGATAGACGATGGTCCCACTATGGCAGCCTGCATCACATAGCGCAGGGGGGGCGGACAGATCCCAAGAGGCCCTGTACATGGCAAACACTGTATCAAATCACCTGCCCATGCATCCATTCATCATTCCCTCATCCCGTAATGAAAACGCCTGAATATTTACTCACATAACATTAGAAATATCCATTGAGTCTGTGCGTTATGCAGCCTGCAAAATCCACAGTGCCCCAGCACGTAATTCCAGTCTAGTGAAGTAACATGTATTTGGGAACGTCCTGCCTTATCGTCCACTACGCAATTGCGCATCCCATACTATTCATATCAATCATAGCATTCTCGCCATGGCCCCTGTCCCAAGGACATTGAACAATAGAACGTTATATTTGCAGTCAGACCTGTGGGCATCTCCTCGCCGCTAGCTGAAAACCGAAAGCGCCGCCCTTCGAATTCCTCATTTGCAACATCACGTCGAAGAGGCATCTGTGGCCGTTTGAAAACACTAATTAATCCATCGAGTGCGGCTGTGTGTGAAAATGGCAACTGCCTTCACCCACGAATGGGACGCCCCGCCCGTCGTTGCAACTCGGTACAGTGATGAATGAGGGCCCACCGTTACTCGAGTACTACGTTCCACTGACCCTTCACAACTCTGTTCGCGACTGCACAGATAGTATGTGAAACAATGGGACCACAACAGAATGAACATATCAACCAATGTTACACGGCCATCGGGTACAAATACAAGATTGCAATAGCAAGATGCCATTCCACGAATTGCAGCGTTGTGCGCGGGACGTGCTCGGCCAAAGGGGAGAGCAGTTTGCACAGGTGGAATGAATCACCACAGGTGGAGGCCATTCAGCCTGGAAACACATAAATTGCACAGCCAGTCTCCTCCCACACCCACTCCGAAATGCTACCGGCAGGACTCGCGATGTTGGCCCTGGGGGACCTGATAGCACTGCAAGTACTCCAACTCCAAGAAGAAGACGAACACCAACTACAACCGGCCGCACGGAGGAGACGCAGGAGGAGGAGGAGGCCAAGGCAGGGCCAGCAAGGGCCGCCAGCACAGCCACTACCACCACGCAGGCAGCCCGCAATCCCACGCCTCCGAGCACATCCGTTCAACCTCACTGATGAGCAGATCCACACCCTCTACCGTCTGGACCGGGACACCATAACCGCCATTGTGGACATGACACAGGCTGACCTTGTCAGCATGATAGATAGCCCAACCGCCATCCCACCCCTACTGAAGGTGGTGTCTGTACTCCACTTCCTGGCCACAGGCACCTACCAGCACACAGTCGGACAGTTGCATGGCATTTCTCAGCCACTGTTCTCACGGACACTATTGCAAGTGCTCGATGCCCTCCTGCAGCACGCAGACGACTACATCTCTCTACCACGCTCGGAGCAGGAAATTACCAACACAAAAGTGGGATTCCATGCACTTGGCGGCATACCGGGTTGCATTGGTGCCATCGACTGCACCCATGTGGAATTGGTCGTCCCACATGCCATGGAGGCCCAGTACCGCAACCGAAAACAATTTCATTCCCTGAATGTACAAATGGTGTGTGACTCCAACAGGATCATTACACATTGTTGTGCCCGATTCCCTGGATCAACCCATGATTCTATGGTCTTGAGGAACTCTACAATACCACGCTACATGGAGCGACACGCAGGGAACAGATCCTGGCTACTCGGTGAGTCTCATTACATGCATGATAATGTGGGGTATGTGATTCGGCAATGACCTGGCAGGAAGGGGGGGGGGGTGTGCGTACGTAGCAATGGCATTCCACATCATACGTTTCTCGTCCACATACAGGTGATGCTGGATATCCACTGAAGAGATGGCTCCTCACACCAGTCCGGAACCCACGGGACCAGCATGAGGAGGACTACAACCATGCCCACTCACGTACCCGTGTAGTCATTGAACAGGCATTCGGCCTACTGAAGACCCGTTTCCGGTTCCTCAGCAGGTCTGGCGGGGCACTCCTGTACCGCCATGAGAAGGTTGCAAAGATGGTGATGGCATGTGTCATGCTCCACAACATGTGCGTACGTAGAAATGTGCCCATGCCCCTGACGCAGAACTGCAAGCACCTGATGATGGTCATGATGAGGGTGGGGATGTGGCAGCACCTCAAGGAGTCTGCGAGGCACCGGAGGCCCGTGACATTCGTCAGCATCTCATTGATGCATGCTTCTAGCACTCACGCCTGGTGGCTGATACATGGACACGGGATGCGTGGCACTGTGTGTGTCTGGTACATGCACAATATGGACTGTACGCCTATAATGGCCTAGTACACAAAGATCAATGTCCACACATCTCATTGGTTGATCGTGCACTTTTTATGGCATATGTGATATCATGTTGTACACCCTATCGACCCGCCACCCAAGTGAGCCCAACACACCCCCTCCACCCTCCCACCTCCCCCCCGAACACCAGTGTCCAAAGATGCTCATCGTCCGTGGGCAGTCGCTATTGCAAGCCCCCTCTGCGGGTATCAGGGGCACCCCTGCCTGTGGAGCGCAGGTTCCTCCCAGATCTACGTTGGGGGCTACCCTGGACGGAACTTGCAACGGATGATGTCTCTGCCTGCTCACGTCCATGCATGTCCCTAAGGGTTTGCGAGAGCTCAGTGAGCACACGGCGCACTGCGGCAAGTTCACCACATACGTCTTTGGACGTCGCATGCAGTTCCCCCCTCAGGCTCTCGGTGCTTCTCTCCATTTGGACTCTCAGGCTCTCGGTGCTACTCTCCATTTGTGCCCTTAGTGTCTCTGTGCCTCTCTCCATTTGTGCCCTAAGTGTCTCAGTTGATGTTTCTATGTCTGCCTTAGTGCCCCCACATTCATCAGCATGGTCCTTGAGGAGCGTGGCCAATTGCTGCTGTTGAACGATTAAGTGATAGAGGGACTGTTGCCTCTACTGGGCCGTGGCCATTTGCGGGGGTGTCACAGAGGGGCTGTTGTCCTCATGTTGCCCTGCCACAGGGCTTGTGGGGGATGGCCAGTCGTCGTCTTGTGGGTGCCCCTGCGTGGTATCCTCATGGTGTACGGGATGGAACAGACAGGGGGATTGGGACAGGTCATGGATGGATCTGACTTCGACATCCCCGTCTTCTGTGTCGGAGCATGCTGCCATCAATGGGGTGTCACCTATGGTGCTGCTGCCACCGGAGGCAGTGCCTTCTGTGGCATCCGTTGGGGGGACCTGTGGTGGTGGTGTTGTGGCCATGCTGGCTGCTGGGGTGCCTGTTGATGTTCCCTCCTGTGTGCTGCCACCTGATTTGTGCTGCTGCCGTGTCTTGATGCGTGCAGCTGAGGTGGAGGGTCTTTGGCCGTCGGTCTTGGCCCTCTTTGCAGGTGTGCTGGTAGGGGTGTCCTGCAGCTCGTCGTTTGGATCGGACCCTGTGGTGGAGTAAAGGAGGGCGAGGGTTATTGGTGGGTCTGTGGGAATTGGAATGGCAATGTATCACATGCATTGGGGTGGTACCTGAGGGTGATTTGGGTCGGGGCCTTGGAGGTGCTTCCATTTGTGTGTGGAGTGAGGGTGCAGTTGTTTGGCAGCCTGCAGTTAGGGTGTGCCTGCTGCACGTGTAGTGCGTGTTTTAGGAGTTTTTAATTATTTATGTATTTATTGTGGGTTTTAACGTGCGCTATCAGGCCAATGTGTGTGGACGTTCTCCTGGACATGTGTTTCTGTTGCACTATGGGGACACATGGTGCTTCGAATGGATGGACTTTGTGGATTTAGCATTGTTTCATTAGGCCCACCTACCTGAATCTTCGGATGTCTGCACTCCTTTCTCCATCCCTCCGACTCCCTCTATGCTCTCCATTCCGATGGTGGAGGCACAGATTTCTTCCCAGGGGGTCAGCTTGATTGGTGATTCCGACCCTCCCCCGGTGGCTGTGGCAATGTTGCGGTTGGCAGAGAGTATGCTGCGGACGCGTATCCGCAGGTCGTCCCACCGCTTCCTGCATTGCTGTGGGGTGCGGGGTGCGGTCCCCACCGCACTTACCCGCTGTGCCACCAGAGCCCATATGGCCTTCTTGTTTGCGAGTGCCGTCCTGGTCATTTGCGTGGAGAAGACGACGGCAGCATTCTCCTGGAGGGTCTCTGTTAGCACGGTGAGTTCCTCACGGGAGAAGTGGACCTGCCGCTTGCGGTCGCACGCTTTCTTCGCTACTTTTCCCATTTTTCTTGGTTTCGCTAGGGTGGATGACGGGTTGGGTTGTGTCTCAGGGTGGTGATTTTAGTGGTTGTGTGGTTTTAGTGGTTTTATAGGTGTACGGCGGGTTGTTTCCCGTTCCGGGCCCGTGTTTTAACTTCTGTTTCCGTATATTTCCGGTCACCGTACTTTACGGTAGGCGCACACTGCGGTGTCCGCTGTGATGGGTGGCGGTATTGCACCTAGGGCGCCGTACGGCGGCGGTGTGGGCCGTTTTGGGGTCATTTCCGCCATCGCGGACTTTGCACTTCCGCCATGCCGTGGTGCTCGTGCCCGATGGGTCGGAATGGGCCGCACTTTGCTCCTTCTTGCAATGGCGGAAACGCTATTTACGCTGTGGGGGTCCGGTCAGTCACTTTCCGCCAGGGTCGTAATGAGGGCCGGTGTGTTTAATCAAAGTATATATATTTTATAGAAACTTGATCAAGCATCTCTTTATTTTGGACTGTTATACTTTGCTGATTGGGTTGCTACTGAACCACGTTCATACACCTCTTTAGAGTATGGCCCCAAAGTGAAAGACACTGCAATTATAAATACAACGCTGTTGTATTTATTATTTCTGTGGTTTTCTTTTTAAGTTTCCCAGGCTCCCCCAGGCTGGAGGAGCCCGGAAAACTTAAAAAGAAAACCAGAGCATTTTTAAATACCACAACGTTGTAATTATAAATGCCGGTGCTTTCGCTTTGAGACTTCTGGGCTCCCCCGGTTCGGAGGAGCCAGGGAGACTCAATGCGAAAGACGCTGCAGTCATAAATACAATGCTGTTGTATTTATAATTGCTGTGGTTTTCTTTCTAAGTTTTCTGAGCTCACCCGAGTATGGGGAGCCCAGGAAACTTAGAAAAAAACCACAGCAATCATAAATACAACACAGTTGTCTTTATAATTGCTGTGGTTTTCTAATAAAAAAGAAAACAATAAGCACTTACTCTCAGCAGCGCTCCTGTCTGCATTCTCTGCTCTCCAGCAATAATGAAGCAAAAGCCGCTGTAATAAAAGCTACAAGCAGGTGGCTTTTGCTGTATTAGTGCCACAAGGGCAGAAATTAACACAAGTACGGAGGCTCATCCATTTTACAAAATGGATGCCTCCTAGTGCTTGAAATTATTGGGTTTTAACATTATTTGCTCAAAAATGTACACAGGAACTTTCTTTAAAAAGATGTTTAATATATGTTTTTGTTTTTGATTATTGCCCATCTTTTAAAACAATATTATTTTTGAGCGCACTTTCCCTTTAAAGTTCAGTTTGTGGCATGAAAACACTGTGAGTGACTCTTTAAACACAGTTCCAAAATATTGATTCCTAAATATAGTGTTAAGTCTGGTTCACTATCCTGCCAGACTTAAGTTTAGAAAAAATGTCATCCTTGTATTAAGGAGGAAAGTCTCTTCCGTTTTGTTTCATCTTCACACTCAATATAGTAGTGCCATGTCTGGTTCCCTATCCTGCCAAGTTTGACTATCAAACTCTTATGTCCAGAAAATGTCTCATTCTCTTTCACATGGGTCCCTGATCCCTCTGGGTTTTTTCGGGATCTGCCCAACTTGTTTTGCAACACATTTATCTCCTGTATGGGTCCCAGAACCCCTTTATACTCTATTGGGTTCTCTCCAACTTGCTCTGGTCCTCAGCCCATCGACTATAGGTTTTCTTTGGCCTGTGGGATCCCTGATACTTGTGCTTTGCTTTAATGAGCCTTGGCCAACTTCATATGGGTCTGAGATCCTGGTGTGTTGCTTTTGCAGGTTCTGTACCCCAATTTCATTCAGAAACGTACTGATCAGACCTGGTGTACTCTCCTGCAACGTACTGTTACACATAGGGTATTTTAAACAGTTTAGTTCACTCTCCCTCTTCTTGCTTTTGTCAGGGTCCCATACCCTCTTATCTCTGCCTTGCCTCTGTGTTTTTTTGTGTCCCAGACCCATGTACTTTGGATTTGCCTCTGTGATTCACTTGGGTCCAGGCACCCTTATACTGGCTATCCGGGGCACTTGGTTTACTCTCCTGCCAAGTGTCCACTGATGCAGTATATATCAGTATCCTTATATTGCCATTCAGTTCTTGACTCGCTGGATATTCTTCGGGGTCCCAACCCCTGTACTTTGGCTTTGCCTCTGTGGTTCACTTGGGTCCATGACCCCTTTATATTGGCTTTCCAGGGCACTTGGTTTATTTTCTGGCCATGTGTTCACTGATGTGGTAAATGTCAGTGTCCTTATATTTCCCTTAAGGTCCTTGACCCATATATTATCATCAGCTTTAGTTTATATCGGGTACACACCCCTCTTTACGCTCCCCACTTTCAGTCTCCAGCCCCTTTCATGTATCCAGGCAGCACATGTACCTTGTTTTTGGGCACCCGCTGTGTGGCTTCCTGCTCCAGCTTTCTCGTGGTCTGCTGGTTTTTGACAGCACCCTTAAAGGTGGTGGCTTCTCCCCACCGGCATCATGATCTGCTGTTTCTTTCTATGGTTCTCGGTCTGCAGTGTTAAAACTTCCCTCTTGGTTCCTCAGGGCAGGCTTGACCAATGGCATAGTCCTTCTTTGTTTTTGTACTTTGGGAAACCAATTGGCAATCTCCAACAACTAGACTGGTTTTCATATGTATTTCCCCTTGCTCCATCATTCCTCCTGGCCACTGTACTGAACTGATCATTGTAGAGTTCAGTGGCATTCTTCTTTGGCTCAGTATTATCCTGGGACTTGGTTTCCTCAACTCTACACAGATAGACAGAGGTGTGTGAGACCAAAGGGTATTGAGTGGGGTGCAAAGAAGGAGGGAACACAAGTGAGGGAGGGGAATACCACGCTGTCCCAAGGTGATCGTCATTGGTCCCATGGAGGGCGTCCCTCCCCATGAGATCCACCCACTGTGTACCACCCCCAGGGGGACTATCAGATATCAGCCTCACCTCCATGGCCTCATGTAAAGGGGCTTCACCCATGGAAGCAGTGACAATACCCTGGTATTCGTCACAGTACCTACTCACATATGTTGAGAAGGACTCCTGCCGGCAAATATTGCATTGGGGAGACACTGCGCAACTGCAAGCATGCTTTGTTACTGCGCTTTCAATTTCAACTGAGGAAGAGTTTAGTCAGCAGGAAGAATATCAACCAACCTAGATTTTGCACACTACACCAGGAATATCAATTTGGATTCAACCAGCAGTACATGACTGACATCTGTTGAAAGCTTTGTGAGAAATGCTGGCACAGGCTGGAGAAGGAGATGTTGTGTGCTGTGGAACCTCACTGACCTGGGCACCTTGAATACAGGTGGGTCATCAAAAGGAACAGACAGCAGACCATTAGCTGACCAGGTGCTTGGTTCCTTTCTACGAGACACTTCCCCATGGGAAGGGATAATGAGCCAGTACAGTAATGGCACAGCAACTGGTCCGTATAGTCATCAGCACTTGTGTGAGCTGCTGTTGATTCACTAAGAGGTCTCCTGCAAATCTCCATCAGAAGAAGGTTTTTGAGAGTGGCTGTGGCTATTGTATGTAATTGTAAGATAATTCCAGCAGTATGACAAATAAACAATTGATATTCACAAAAATTCAATCTGGACGACTATGAAATGACATAAACCCATGGCCAACGTACTAACTTGGATGATGATGATGATTTGTTTCTCAGTAAATGTCTAACACTGAAAAGTGAACCCTGGGAGTTTTATAGTGCATGTGGTTGGTAAACTGATGGCAGTAGTAGTGATTGAGAGGCCCTGACAAGTTGCTGGATTACACAGAGATGTCATTGCCTGTGGTGACAGTAATGTTTTACGAATCCTATTAGTTGCCAAAATTCCAAAGCACCAATCATCAAAGCTTCTTGGGCCCTCCCAGAGTGCTGCCAAACAGTATATTTGACAGGCTATTCCTCAGGGTGCTTTCACCCCTTACATTCAATGGGCTCAACCATGGGGCCAGAAGGATAGCTCAGGGGAAACACGTTTGTCTTGGAAGTATGGCAATGCATAGCAACACAGGTTAGAATCCCCGGCTCACGCTTAGAAACCGGTCCCGGAATTAAGTGCATTATGAATGAACAATTATAATAATTATAAAAGGCTGCCACTGACTCACCTGGAACCACCACCCCTTTATGTTCTCCTGCTCTCCCACAGATTGCAGCCACCTGATAAGGTTCACAGGCCCTCTCAGATTGTGTTGTCACTGTCTAAAGTTCAAAGGCTCTCCAACAGATTGCTGCCACTGATTAAAGTTCACAGCTCTTCAACACCCCACTCCCACTCTCACATGTGGGAAGACTTCCTGTGTTGCCATCCCCTGCCACATGACTGCCTCTTTTCTTTCCCCTGAACAGTGTCCCATGGGGGGAGGAATCGTATAGTTGCAAGCACCAGCCCATGGTAAAAGAGTCCAGTCCAACAGTCATTGCAATCAATGGTGCCTGAGTGCCTCATCACCAGGGATTGCACCAAAATGCATGCCCTGCCAATATCCTGCCACTCCCAACTGATTTTTTGGGCAGCACTGACAACATGGGCCTGCTGCTGACTGCACATGCCTGTTCGCCTGGTACTGATTGGGCAGGCTGGGCAGGAGCAGGGGTTTTATGCAGCTTCTTTACACTGAGTCCCAGATGACGATGTGCTGCACCCTTGCTCAGTGTTGTGCTACCGCTGTCTTCTAGCCATCAGGTGAATGGGTAGAGGTGGTAGTCAATACACTAGTGAAGTCTGTTGTAGTCTAGGTCCCATTCACCCTGTAAACGTGAACATAAATTTGAACATGTCAATGGTAGTTGTGGTTTCTTCTGTCATTTTCCACAGGGCATGGCCCCTTCCTCTCTGCCCTGCTTCCCATGTTTTCCAGAGCCCTCCACCCGGTTGGAGAGATCCCTCTGCTCCCGTTGACAGTCTTTCCAGTAGGATTACAAAGGCCACAGCTACCAAGTTTCATGTGGCGGCATGAAGGGGCTAGAGGTCTTAGCTCTTGGAAAAACGTACACACTTTGCAATGCCAGTTGTAGCACAAGCCTTCTCCTCCACCACCCCCTCGTCACACTCCTCTCCCTCCTCCACCTCAGGTAGGTCCACCACTTCCTGCGGCAACACTAAAATGAGTCCACTCCGAGGTATCCTCTGAAGGACATAACACTCCTTGGCACTGTTACTCTTCCGTTTGCAGACAACTTTCTCCTACACAATAGCCCCTACCCGAAAAGGAGCCATCCCAGCATACTTCTCCTTCATGTTGGTTGCCAAAATCAACCCCTCCATGTAAGCGAGGAACATGACCATGTCCTCCAACTCCACCTCCATGCCCTCCTGTTCCCCCAGAGACCCTGCCTCTGTGTAGGCATCTATAAGAGGGCCTGCCTATCAATGCGCCAAAGGAACCTCCTGCAGTGGCTCTAGCCTCTTCTCCCACTCAGTTTCATGAGGCCACACCCAATGCCTCATCAGCCTCTCCCACCCATTCAGAAGACATGCAGAGTTATGTGGCCTATGCCTGTAAATGGGTGACAGCCAATAAACAGCACAAGAACCTGGACCTCATGAAGGAGGGGTTGAAGGTGGGAGGAGGGGAGAAGAGGAAAAGAAACACGGATCCAAATCCACCTCTTTTCATCTTCTCCCACCTTCCTCCTACCTTCTCAGCACCAAACGCGTGGCATTTCCCTCTTCAACAAAGAGAACTGGGAGAAACAAGATCACCCATAGAAGCCAAAAAAAACCCCTCAGAACCAAAAATACCTCAATTACAAATTAAGTATTCAATTCAACTCTGTACAACTTTAGACAACACTGTACAACATGTTATGCAATGATTATATCGAATACAAAACAACACATGAAAAAATAATGAATTAAAAAACAACTAATACCAAAATAATTTAGAAAAAAATAAAAATGGGGTTGCGTGAGGGAATAGTGGTTTTGGGGGTGGGGGAATAGTGTTATTATTAAAAAGGGGGGGGGGGCTTTTGGGGGCAATACCCCGAAAAACAACACAAAATGAATTAGTTATTTTGGAATTAATTATATTGTATTCATTATTTTTTCATTAGTTATTATTTCATTAGTTATAATCAGGGGTGTTGCTAGGTCGGGAAAAGATTTGGGGCTACGCTAATGTCAGGACTGTCGGCACTCGGGGCTTCCTAGCCTTTTGGTTGTAGCCCCTGAGCTTCTATCCGGGGCTACAGCCAACAGACCCGGGGCAATAGCTCCCCCCCAGCCACGCCTAGTGGTGCCTTGGTTATAATTGCATGTAACCGTACAATACCACACTATGACAACCCTACAGAACAGCAAGTGGGGAAAGAACGTGACAGCAGCACCAAACACACCGTGGGAATTTAGATAAGGATATAAAAGTGATTGTGTTTTGTGTTTTTATGGGTATGAGATCGGAACAGGAACATGTTTAAAGTTTCATTTATTGACAAATTCAAAGGGCAAAGTTTGTTTATATTTTATATGAGGTACACTAATTAAAGACTTGTGATAACAACAAACTACACAAAACACCTTACTATTAAAACTCCACATACAACTGCTCACAACTTTCAAAAAATATGAAGCACCCTCTAAGTGTGCAACACATTTCCTCACAAAACTCATAAAGGAACAGCAAGTGAGCTTAAATTTGTATAGACCTTAACAATTATTTTAGACGGTTCATGCAATTTAATTACATGAAGTAACCCTCTGAAACTTCCTTTATGAGAGAGTCTGTTTGTCTAAACAAACAAACTCGACAAATAATACAGAGTCGACCCAAGAACAGAGCCCCCTGATTTGACCACAAATCATTGTGAGGGAATGGGAAACCTGTCGCGAGTTGAACCTGGTATTCAAACATGCACAAAATCTATTCTGCAAATACAGCATTAGGACCGTCATGCCTAATATATCCCAAGGGCCCATGGGTAATTTTTGTATGAAGTTCCACCAGGCATATAAAGTCGGAATTTGATTGTAATGAGATGTTTGTGCTGCAATGGCCACTTTATTTCTGTAGTTCATGCAAATCAGTTGTATGATCTGTTAAAGGTGAGTGTATGGCCTATATGATATGATATGATGTGGCATTTAGAACGTGTGTGTACACAACTGTTCTAGGTGCAACAAGACAAGGAGGGGGAAACAATGGGAGGACAAAATAATGATCTTACTCGGCCTTGTGTCATTCATATCACACAAGTGCGGGGAAGATGGAAGGGGAGAAGTGTCAGGGGGAGGGGAAGGGGGAAGTGCAGTTAACTCACAAGTGCAGCCAGCGCTTGGCTCATAAGTGCAGAGACAAGGAACTGTAGGGTTGCAGGTACAGACCCTTAAGTGCAGGGGGAGTCCAGAGGCAATGCAAGGGCAACTGGGCAACTGGACCTGCAGGAGCCTAGGCCCAAGTTCAGAGGGTGACCAGGTGACTAGTGCAGAGCAGTCAGGTGCATCAGCAGGGGAGATGAAGAGAGAAAACGGAAGCAAAAAGGAAGGTCTTGAGTTGCTTCCGGAGCTGGAGGTGGTTCTGTTCAAGTTTGAGAGAGGCATGGATGTTGTTCCAGAGGGAGGCCCCGCCGAGGAGATTGATCTGCTCCCGACTCTCTGCTTGGAGAAGCGTCTGACCCACAGACAGTTGGAGGCGGATGAGAGGAGAGATTGAGAAGGAAGATGTTTTGGAGGAGAACGTTGAAGGTAGAGCGGTCACAGGCCTCAAATAGCCTTGTAGAAGATGCAGAGGGTCTTGAAGTTGATCCTTGCAGCCAGGTGGAGCCAGTGAAGAGATGTCAGACCTGGAGGGATAAAATCCCAGGGCTTGAGGCCAAGGACAAGTTTTACAGTCCTGTTCTGGATAAGTTGTAATGGTTGAAGAGTAGAGGCTAGAAGATTTAGAAAGAGGCTGTTGCAATAGTCCAGCCTAGAGATGACCAGAGCTCTGGAAAAAGTGAGCTTCTGGGGGAAAGTGAAAAAAGGAAGAATATATCAGGCAGTTGAGTTCATGGAAATCACTGATATTTCGATTGAGAGGTTGAGCATAACCAGTACAGTGGTGCTCTTATCCCTGATTATGAGGTGGGGTATGTAAATGAGTTCACTTGCATTGTCGTTTTCATTTAAACTCTCATGACAAATGCCCCAAAGCCAACACAAAACTCTCAAGACACTGATGCTCATTAACAGTGTGAAGACATAGAGGAGTCTCTAAAGTAGGTGTCTACAACATTTGGTTCTCTAGATGTCATGTACTACAACTCCCATTAGACTAAGCCATTATAATCAATAGTGAAGGATCATCGAAATCATAGTCCAAAAAATATAGAGAGCCACAGGTTGCAGAACCCTGCTGTAATGAAAGCAACAACATTATCAAAATGATAGCTATTAGCCGGTTGCCAAGCAGGGTGATCAGCAGGCAACTCGCATTAGCTCCATGGAAGGGGGCGCTGGCCAATCAGGATGCTCGGAACGCAGGCTGTTTTCTATGGTACAAGCCTGCGTTCTGAGCAGTTTGGGAGCTGCTAGCCAGCGTCTGTTTCCCTTGCCTTCCCCAATGCCCTTTCCCCCTTACCTATTAGCACCTAGGCAGATGCTAACAGTGTGTTCTAAAAGAATTATTAAAAACTTACCTTTGCTGCTTGTTGCCGGGCAACGCAGTGCTTTCCCCAAGTTCGTTTTCATTCTTGATGAAATCACAGTCAAAACAGACTTAGGAACTGTTGTGCCGGGATGCGCAGCAAAGGTATGTTTCTTTTTTTTTTTAAAGGCACACCAATATCACACGTGTAGCGAACTACACAAGGGCTAATGGAGATATGCCACTCAGTGGTGCGCCGACTGTCGATAACGGCACCGCCAACCTCATTAAGGGACCCTCGGTTCACTTGCGTGCCTTAGCTTGGGCGGCAGGCAATTGTGGACAGGGAGGCCTGGAGTCTCGGGGCATATCTCCCAATTACATCATAAACATCTAAGTAACACTGATATAGATGTCATACTGTTAAATGTTTTGCCAACACAAAGTGCAAAACATCAACCAAGACCTAGGTTTTAAAGAGGAAGTACTTTTAGAGCACAGAGAGAATGCCAGAGATTTTGGGGTGGTATCCATGGTGGCTGGCTGGCCAGGACAGAGGCTGGAGCGGCGGTGGCAGTTGCCACTGTCAAAATAATAAGGTGAGTAGAGTAGGAGAGCAGGGAGGGAAGGACACAGTGACTGGAGAGGAGAGAAGGGTTGGGGGAAGATGGCAGGGTGGGGAAGCAGCTGTCAGGCTGCTCCCAACATGGGCTGAGATCATCGGATCCAACCTGTGATCCAAGCAACCTGATTAGTTGGCTCCCCTGCCTGGATACTGATTGATTTTCAAAGTGTATATATTAACCTTCAACCAAAGCGGAAGGATGGCATGCAGTCTAAACCCGAGTGCATCAAAGCACTCATGGAAGTAAAGTGGGCACACATGTAAGACTGTAGGAAATAAGGCTTGCACGGTATTGCAGGAAGAACCAGGGTTTTTCATAGCAGCATCTTCTGATTTGTCACAAGCTCAGACAAAAAACAATGAAATACTGGAAGAGCAGGAAATGAAAAACATAAATCACACAACATTTTCTAAACTAAGGCATCAGGAAAATGCAAAAAGCTGTCAAATTAGAGGTTTTGGTCAATGTGTACCGCATGTTTTGAAAGAGTATGGGCTACATTGACCCACTGAACAGTATTTCTCCATAACCAAGCTGTGCTTCAGCAGAAACAGCAAAATGGCTGTGCTGGCTCCAGTAAGGATCTTGCCAGTGTGTTCTTACATATACAAAAGAAATAGAGTGAAAAAGCAGCGCTGCTTTGCTGCCAGCCCAAAGTCCCCATTGAAAAGGGGGCATTTCACCTTAAAAGGATACTGCTCTGACGCTATTTGTATCTGTTCTTCCTCAAACTATTGTTAGTAATAAGGCCCTGCCATGCCCATTCATATCCCCATTGTACTTTAGCAAAAGCAAGCATGACCCCTGAATGACAGGCTCTGTCAAACCAAATCTGAGAAAAATCTGCAAAGAAACTTAATTTTCCGCCGCACGGGAAAAAGCTTCACTTTTTAAGCCACAACGTGTCAATGATCAGTAATTGAAAGAAGCCCCAGCTCTGGGCTATGTCAATTTCAGTGCATAGGTGGTTCAAATAAATTACTGCCTAAAAGAAAATAACTATGGCTGAAAAACAGTGTGGGAATCCAGATGGAAAGTAAAAAACCAAATTTGAAAGCAAAGTGCTAGCAGCTTGCACCACATGTGTAGAAATGGGCGTTGCAAACTAAAGAGGAAAAACGCTTGTTTGAGAGTACTATGTTGAACAAAAACGTCTTCCTGCATAGCAATGTGAAAGGGGATTGTGCTGTGAAAATACAATGCATGAGATGGTTCTATTCAGCAGATTTTCTTCCAATTCAGAACAAACATAAATACAAGTAAATTAAACTTCAGTGGCTGCATGGGGGAGGAAACAACCCAAGACAGGTTTCTGCTGAGAGGATGACAGAAACAAAAGGAGCCCTCTCACTAGATACTAACACCCCAGTGACAATAACTAGGTTGGACAGAATCTAGTCTGGGCTGAGCCCTCTACACTGGAATTTCCAGGACACGGATGTGCGAAGTGGTGAAGGGGCAATAAACCTTAAATCAAGCTGGGAAAACCCCATCCTCCCTCTGGGGGAAGTGACAGTTGCTGGTAGCTGAAAAGAAAGAAAATGGGCCAGTGTAGGACAAAGGATGCCCATTGGTTTCAAAAGACTATTTTATTAAGAAACTTTGAAGACGGTTATCTTTGCAACAGGACTTTGCAAACATGTAAAAATTGAGTAGTTTAAATGTAATTTTTGTGGCTTTCAAATGAGAGGTCATGGCTGTCAATTGCATGTATGAGACATAAACACCAGAAGAATGTGAATAATGGGGAAAGGACACATGATGGAATGCTAAAGATTAACAGAAATAGGCCCCATGATAGTATGAACACACATGCAAAGTCCGAGAATTTTAGGCTGAACATTTCACACTGAAAATTACCAAAGATTATTTACATACAAAATAATGTCTCACAGATTGCAGAGTTGGACTGCAATGGTCTGCATAAAATATGTAACCCGTTTATGTAATTTGCTAAGAAACTTCAACTGTATAAATGAACCATTTGTGGCAAAATCGGATTTTAGCTAAGGTAACTAGGGTGGGGGGGGTTGAACATTGTAAAACTCACATCATAAATCTAGCATCCTGCCCTTGAAATCCAACCAGCTGAGAGCGAGGTGGGGACTTTCACCCCTGACCAAATCAGTGGCTTAGAGGTGTGTTTAGCTAAGCCTGCCCAGCCATATACTTCTATGATGTCACTATTTATTATAAATAAGAATCCATGACTGGACTCTACACACACACTCTTCCTGAAGTTCCTGCACTACGTTCCTGACCTGCTCCATTCATCTTGCTGATTCCCACTAGAAGGCCAAAGCATTGCTGACCCTACTTCAGAGCCCACTGCAAAACCCAAGCATAGCTGATTCCTATCCCAGCAAGGCCAGTGATCCAGAATCAACCCATTAAAAAGGGGAAAGCTGTGGTACCTTTTGTTCCTGAAATCAGACCGGCTTGCTGCCCACTAAGTGCTTGCCCACTGACTGCATCCATCGGTACCTGTGACATCCAGTGACCCGAATTGCCCAGCTGTTCGCTACCCTGTGACCAGACCTTGCCCAGCTTACTTTTACCAGGTGCGCCGCCGTGTGGTGACCAGAACCTGCTGACTGTCCAAAAATCCCAAAACTAAAAAGTGGACTGTGAGTATAATCCCCACCCCATAGAAACACATAGCCTATCTTGTCTTGCATCTGTCCTTATCCCACTCTCCAAGTAGTCATAATTATACCTTGGTAACTTGTTATCAGCCCTCAGTTATATTTGGAGTAATCAAACTCATTTCCATATATTTTATTGTTGGGGTTGAGCACTGGGGTGACAAGGTTGACCTCGGGAATCAACCTTGGAGCTTACTGTGTTCCTACTTAACAATATAGCCTAGATAATTTAATGTAAGTAACATGTTCCTTTCTTTCAAAACCGATTTTCTCATTTTTATCTGCTCTATTTTCCTAAAAACAAACCTCACTCTACCTTCCAAATCTCTCTCAATTCACCAGTTAGAGGCCTATTTTCACCTCTATATGTGCCATTTGGCTGCAGCATGCTCTAAACTTTCCACTCATTTTCGAATTGTATGCCTTTTGCTGATCCATTGCCTTGTGATTGCCAGTGATATAACATACCTGCTATTGTGATAAAACAAATGTATATTATAATTTAACCACACATTAATTAATTATTTGTAAAATTTGAGTGTGAGTTTAAACCTTTGCTAAGGGTTTAAAGTCTGGTTTTGCCTCTTATTCTGTGAGGGAAGGTCGCATTGTGATTCTTTTTTCTCCCTCATATTCCTGACTACCTGCTGCTTCTTTCTATCCACTCAGAAATCGATTATTCATGTGTTGAGGGAACATTGCAGGGGGAAACCTTAACTTGGGTGTCATCTTTCCTAAGATCAAAAAGTGCTGCTATTCAATTGTGCAGTGCATATGTTCTGGGTGAAGGTTAATTAAGTGCATTGCTTCCATTTTCAATGTAATTATCACCCATTGGTGATTGCTGCCCCATATTAAAAATTGTATGATTTCCTTTGAATTTTAAAAATAAATAAATATTGTATTTTCACCAACCGGCCTGGTGCATGGTCCATTGTGACCCAGGATATTTGAAAAAGGGGGTGTGATACGAGTTGTGTACCATCTCAAACTGAATTTGCATAACATAAAGAGAAAGGCATCTCAGTTGTGTGCTACACACTAGGCTGAGACCAAGGTGTGAGCTGCCTGATTGGAATCCTTAACAAGAGTATGTAACACTTATAAAGATTCAGCACTATAACTTCAAAGTTTAACATGTTGGCTCCATTCAGTACCCTAGCGGAGACAGTAAAATCAATTTAGAGGTGCCAATATTGATCATGTACACGTGCTGCATACTTGTACAGTTAACACATTTTCAATTATATAGATGTTGAGTTGGTGTTAAATTATGTTGGAAAGCAAGAACCTTTGCATATTTTGTGCAGTTTCTTGAAGTATAGGTGTACTCGTTGTATCCAGGTCGCATGTTTGTAAATCTCACTTCAACATCAATGGACTTGTTCACACATTTAACATATAAAATAGCAGTCACCCATACAGCTAGTTGGATGATCAATTGGCTAAATTATGTGAAAAGAAGTAATGTGCAGTAAACATATTTGTATTCCTTTCATTTATGAAACATTACCATAACACTGCAGACGATAATGCACTCCTCAGAACATATAGTATGTAACTGAAATGCTTTATCACATGTTCTCATCTGACTACCTTCTTCTCCTTCTGCTTCTTCTTCTCCTTCTGCTTCGTCTTTGAGCCTTTGATTAGTAGCTCCATGTTCTATGTCCTCCATAATGACAGTCTTTTTCGAGTTCCTCTGTGTTGCAATGCTGTGCATTGTAGAACACAAAATGACAAAGCCATAGGCCTTTTCAGGTCTACACATTAGGTCAACTTCAGTATTATCAAGACTATGAAACAGAATTTGCAGCAGCTCAAACATTGGCCCAGTTGGATTGTCGGTTTGCTTGGTCTGCTTCTGTGTACCGTTGCTCTGCATTATTATTATTATTATTTTATTATTATTATTATTATTATTGTTATTATTGTATTAATTGAGTGCTGACCTAGCTTCGAGGAGCAACAGAGGCTTTACAGAGGTATACAACAATACAGATACAAAATGGAGTGCTCTACAGGGTATACAATTTTACAGATGCATAACAGAGCGCTTTTGAGAGGCAACAACAGAACAGATATCCAGAGGGGCACAGAGGAGGGCTACAGCTGTGCAGGGTGGCAGCGTCTAGCGAGTCAGGTGGTGCAGGGCGACGTGATGGACTAGGTGTTGAGGAGGAGAGATTCATTGACGAGGTGGTTCTTGAGTTCTTTTCTGTATTGTAGCAGCGTGGGGGAGAGTTTGATGCCGACAGGGAGCAGGTTCTTGGGGCGTAGGGGGAGAAGGCTTGGTCCTTTTCTGGTCCTTTCCTTTTAGCAGCAGTGGGTTTCAAATCTGCATGTGGCCTGGCTTCTGGTGGTGGAGTCATCCGGAGATGCTGGGTTTCTCCACAAGGTAGCTCAGTGACTTGAGGGGGACTGCCTTATAGATGATGCAGCAAGACTTGAAGGTGATTTGTTTGTGCAGTGGGAGCCAGTGAAGGTCGATGAAGGCCGGAGTGATGTGGTTGTATTTGCATAGATCCTTGATGATGTGTACGGCCGCCTGTAGGATGCTTTTCAGGGGCACAATTGCAGAAAATGGGGGGCCTTAGAGGAGGGAAAGGACCAGTGCTTGAACAGTGGATCTAAAGCTGTCCAGAGGGGGGTAGGGCATGACTTTCTGCAGGGGGAAGAGCTGATACCAGGCTGCATCAATTATTGGTACACAATGAGTGCCATCATCTCCATCTTCACTGGGTATGCATTGTAATTTTAACAAAGTATTTGACATGTGTAGTTCTGCTTCTAATGGAAATGTCTTCAATCCAGTGATTCCATAGATCTCTAAATAATCTACTGAAGTCTGTTCAAAATATATTGATTCACAGGCGTGCTACACTATGCTACATGAAATACAGTTAGCACTTGTGCCAGGTGCCACATTCCCAGCAACCTTACATTCTAAAGAAAGATACTGTTCAAACATGAAGGGAGAGTAACTGCATCTCCCATTTTCTACGCAATGCTGATGTGTAGACTTGGAGATAACTGTACATCCTTACATCTGTGCTGCTAGAAATATATCTGAACATTTATTTCTCTCTCAACACTCTTTTCAGCCTAGTCCAATTAATTTTTCCATAGAGAAAACATGATTGGATTGGACAGACATAGCACGGAAACCACTGCAAGGATTTGCACCAAATAAGAAGCAAACTGGGGTCCAGTTTTTGCAGGTGTGTTTTGCTACTTTGGGGTAAATCCATCCAGTATTATTTTAAATATTCAATGGAGAAGGGCGCCCCTTGCCCCTGAAAAACTTGAATATATCTCCCATGGTTATATGTGGCAGAGAGGCTGAGAGACTTTTCAGAAATGAAAAGCACCTTTTCTTTTTCCTGCTCACTGGAGCAATTCTCGTGGTAATGCAGAAGGACGATGAAGATGAAAAATGCCCAAAATTATATTTGGAGGAGGAAAAGGGGTGAATTAATATCAGCTTACAGTTGGGTAGAGGAAAATAGGAGTTTATGTGCAGTGAGCGAATTAGGAGTGTTGCCGGTTAGCCAGTTTTGGGGGAGAATATTTTCAGTTTATCAGGGGAATTGGGTGGGAATCCCACAAGATTTCCACCATAACATCACAAGGCGCCCTCAGAAATGAAAATGTGTTGCAAGTATATATTGTGCATAAAATGCAGATGACGAAATGTTAATGAAGTATTTGACATTGGTATGATATTTTCTAATGGAAACAGCTCCAATCCAGTAATTTCCTATAACTCTCATTAGTACCCGGCGCGTGCTGTAGACCGGGAATACTACATGTGGATTAGCTCTTTTCCGAGCCATACTACACGGTATTCCCGTGTACGTTAGTGCGTGCCACACATGCTGGGTACTCTGTTCCGGCGAGGGGCATGGCAGCCCCTTGGCCAATGAGGAGGCTCGAAACGGGGCAATCCCCGCTCCGAGCCTCCCCATGGCTGGAGGCTGCCTTTGTCCCCCGCCTGGGACTCAGGTAAGTTTTATTTTTTCCTCCACCCTCCTCCCCGCAATCTATCCCCTCCCAACCCCACTTACCTTCTTTTTTCTTATTTTCTTGGGAGGGAACGCGCTTGAAACACTTCTATTCCCAGCGCATCCGCTCCCGATGGCCACCATGGAAAGGGAAAACAGACTATGTTTTCCCTTTCCCGGCAGCCATTTTGTTCACTTATTTTTTTCTGTTTCGAAACGCAGCAGCGTTTTGAAACAGAAAAAAATGCCATTAGTACCCCGGTCTAATGGGCCGGGGTACTAATGGCTATAAGACCCTCGGTGACGGGCCATTACCGCCCATGGTAATGCCCCCGGGGATCGTTAAAACCCTCCCTATGCTCAGGCCTGTAACTACGTCCCCGGGGGCATTACCTGTGGCGGTATTGGCCCGCCGCCTCGGGTCTTATTGCCACAATAATCTACTCACGTCTTTTCAAAATACCATTGATTCACAGGTGTGCTGGAGTATGCTACAGGAAATACAGTTAGCACTAGTACCAGGTGCCATATCCTCATCAACTTTACTTTGTAGAGAAAACACTGTTCAGCAACAATGAAGGAGAGGAACTGCATCCCACATGTTCTACAAACTGCAGATGTCAACTGTAGACAACCTTACATCCTTACATCTGTGCTCACAGAAATATGATATCTCTCCATGTCTCTCTTTCTCTCTCTAACTCAACACTGTTTTTCGACCTAATCCAATTAATTTTCCTATAGTGCAAACATGCTTTGATTGAATACCCCTGTCATGAAAACTGCTGGAAGGATTTGCATCAAATAAGAAACAAGTTTGTCTCAAAGCGTTGCAGATGTGCCTTTTGCTAGTTTGGGGTAAATCCATCTAGTCGTTTTTAAAAGAAGGGATACCCTGTGCTCCTACATTTATTTTTATATCTCCCATGGTTCTTTGTGGCAGAGAGGCTGAGAGGCTTATATATAAAATGAACAGACAGGTATGCAGGCAAGGGGAATGAATTGCCATTTGATGTCAATTTGCTGGTATAATGTAGAAAATGGTGTGGTGGATCCACACAGGTTCCACGGTGTGATCAATCACATTTTCCCTATAGCTCCTAAAAAGAGTGTGTCATGACATAGTCAGCAGTTCAATAACTATTTTAGCAGCATCCTGCAGAACACCTAGGACTGCATCACAGTTATAGCTCCAGTGCCAAATAGAGGCTCACCATGTATGTCTTGCCAACATCATTTTGTGTTGTTTAATCGGTGCATGGCTACATTGCAAAATTCACCAGCATCACTGCTATATATGTTTACTGACTCATCATGGGGGTCTCGATAGCACACGTGTCATGTCACAAGTGGGTCTTTCACTTTTTATTATGGCTGATATAATAAATAGCATTCTCTCGACTGAAATAATATTTCCGTTACAAAGATGATTCATGGAATTATTTGCGAGTAAAACAGGGATTTGCACGCCATTCTGCGCGCAAATCCCGATACGTCAAACAGCGATTTGCACGCAGAATGGCACGCAAATTCCGGATTTACCCACAAATAATTCCATGAATCAGGGACTAATTCACAGAATGTTTTGTTTGGTGCAAAGTGACTGCACTACCAACAAACACGTTGAACCGGGCCCAATTCACTGAGCGATGCAAAGTGAATTTTTTCAGAGGAAAGTCACTTTGCACTGCAAATGTACTCTTTGCACCAGGCTAAATGGGCCTATCTCACAAAAAAAGCACTAAGTAACGCGGATGTAGTGCTTTTTTGCAAATTAGATCTACTTAGTGCATGCAAAGAGAACATTTGCAGTGCAAAGTCACTTTGCTCCCCTCTGTGAATTAGGCCGGGTGCAAAGTGTATTTTTGCCATTCAAAGTCACTTTGCTCTGAGCTAATTGTTCTGTGAATTAGGCCCTCCTTGATTCATGAAATTATTTGCAAGTAAAAAAAACGGATTTGCGTGCCATTCTGCCCGCAAATCCCCATTCGTCAAACAGGATTTGCGGGCAGAATGGCACACAAATCCCCGTTTTACGCGCAAATAATTCCATGAATCATTTTTTAGTAGTGCTATGTGTTGTTTGGGATGCCAGTAAATTAGAGCAGGTACAGATGTTGTACTGCATCACATAATATGTAATTTTGATTGCTCTTATTTCTCACAGATTTATTCTTGCAGAGGTTATTTCATGGTAGAATCACAGAAGTATACACCTGCTCGACCACTGGGTCACAGATAGTAGAGAATCTTACACTGCAGGCCTCTCCCCTGGCCCAGAGCCAGTGGGTGCCTGTGCCTTCATGTCAATCAATCGTTCGCCCTCTTCTTCAATTTCGGAGTAGAAAGGCAAATTAAAGAAAGAGAAAAGAAAAGAAATAGGGAAAGACGATGAAGGGAGCTTGAAGCTACTGGTAATGAAAAGATAGTGAGGAAAAAAAATTATGGAGATAATAGTAGAACAATGAAGCTGGAAAGGAAATGATACTGATGTGTTATTTATATACCGCCTTAATCCAAAGCGCTTTACTTTCACATATTTACATACAATATCACCCAACCGAAATTGGTACTCATTTATCTACCTCGGAAGGATGAAAGGCTGAGTTGGCCTTGCCGGGATTCGAACCTGTGACTTGCGGATCACGCTCAGATCGCAGCAGCGAGCGCTCAACCCACTGAGCTATCTTACTAGAAAGAGAGGTAGGCCCTGGCTAAGGGCTCTGGAGTATGTCTGTGGTGCATGCAGTGTCACATTTTTTAAAAAGTCACTGGTTGTACAATGTGAAAACATGTTCACCACTTTACACTGACACTTCTTCAATGCTAAGCAAAATAATATATCAAAATGAGTATTTCCTAAAATTCTACATGGGCAAACATGTTACGTGATCCAGAATGGTGCTAATTCATGGAAATATCATATGGTAAATAGCCCTGTGAACAGTGCAGTTAATGTGTTGCGGCCTTGGTGGGGTTTTTGCGCATGTTGAAGCATACACACATTATCTGAGGCCATTGGAATGGTTTTAATTGTTCTCCTAATTGTGAGCCAATGATGCGCATCAATGGAGTGTGATTACTTTGCGCCACGGAGGGACGCGCTCCCTTCTGCAGAGTGTGTAACACCGATTCAGAAGTCAGCCGCTGCATGTTTCCCGTGCACAGCTTCCTGTTTTATGAGAATCCCAATCCTTAATTGAAATCACATAATTGCTTCGCCTATATTTCACAAGATGCAGTTAAATGACTAAAATGAGCCTGGCAAGGCAGGGCCTTCTCTCTGAGCTGCTGTTTGACGATGACTGCAGGAGACTTTTCATGATAGATTGAAAATGAGCTTTAACATTAGCTTAAAAAAATGCCGACGCGATTTACCACTTCTGGGTTGTAATGTAATTCTGTCCTACAAATTAGATCAGCTTTGAATGTCTTTGAAATGTAATGTGTTAAAAACGATAGATACAGGTTAAAAAGTACAGAACATTGGGATTTACATGAAATTATCTCATGTAGTTTGATAAAGTCTTAGACGGATTCAAACTAGCACGTTTCATATGAAGCTGCCTCATTTTCTTTGATAGTCACCTTGATCTTTATGCCGTCTTCTATTAATTATACTACAGATAAAGTAAATACGGGCCTGGAATACTCAGATCACGGCGTTCTGTTTTGCTGTGAAGACGAAAGGTACACTGCTATGAAGCCGGGGTGCAATGGAGATGATAAAGGCATTTTCTGCTGCCAGAAACTATTTATTTTGACGTGTGACTGATATTTTTAAAGTTCAATGGCAGCAAGTGCAAAGGAAAGGGCAGCGTGAAATGTGTCAGAGTAGAAAGTAACCATCAGATACACCGTGAGCGACAGTGACGTGGAGTTCTGCTCAAGGAAGCCTGTGGTTGTATGATGGAAGCTCTCATTATTTGGCAACATATGGCGGTGACGTCCTCGTCGCTCTAATTTCCTGCACTTCCTAAGTAATGGCGCACTTGAATTCTGTATGAACTCGGTGACTTTCAAGCAGGACGTCGGCCGATTTGGAGGCTCTTTCAAATGTTTTCTGTAATACATAAATTGGAAATGTTAGTTGCGAGACATATAACCCACTAACCAAAAAGCTCAAATTTCTGCATACTTAACTCGCACAAAAACCCACACAACCACCTCTCGCACAGCAAACCGCACGCACTTCACCACACCGGAACAACAAACAAACATATAAGCCGCACCAACAGCACACAAGGACTGACATCGACCCAATACTCGCACCCAAGCTCAGCGCATGGTGAAAACCGAACTGAATTTGCCAACAGGATACCACTTCTCTCACTATTCTACTCCCTCTTCACGTTTGCAGATCCTGCGGACCAATTATAAGTACAAAAGACGCTATTTATTATAGGCCCAAAAGCAAACAGTAAAAAATGAAACAAGCAGGTAGTAATATCACATAATGCTCAATTATCCAACATATAGACAGTCATATTTAGGTTTGTAGGAATGCATATGATAAATTAGACAACTAAAAGAAGGTAAGTAGTGATGTAGTAGAATAAAACCAGTTCACAAGAATGATACCTTCACTTTACAATCCAATTCCTATGATGTATGGGGCCTTGTGCCCAAAAGTCACAACGCTTCTTCTTAGGAGAGGGGACAGAAATAGGAAGAGTTCATCTGATGGCGAAAATATTCCAGGAGATATTCTTTTCCTATTTTTTTATTTATTTAAGTGCCTCTGGTTACATTTAAAACCATTTTAGACTATTACATAAGTAACAAATTGCATTAAAACATATTGGGCCTCATTACGAGTTTGTCCGTCTGAATACAACGGTAACGGTAAGCTTACTGGTACCGTTGTACCGCACCGGCAAACTCAGAGTTGTGCTTGCTAGTGCCTTTCATTCCGCCAGGTCTGACCTCCCGCGAACACAGCATTTCGGATGCACAGGCACCGTTGATAACAGTGCCTGTGCTGCAGCTTCCCCATTCCCATTGGGGCTCAATGGGAATTGCTAAATCCTAAACCGCTAATCTTATCTGTCACAGTTTTTTGGTGGCTAAACATTGATTCTCATTGTGCCGTTTTATGAACTTCATGAATTTTATTAACTTATGGCATTGTTGAATGGTTGTTTCCTAGTGAGCATGACATACCTAAATTGCTAAGAGAGTGGCAGATAAGATTAGCGGTTTAGGATTTAGCAAGACACGCACTGTAATATGCAAGAGCGTTAGCGTAGATTGGCAAGCTGCAGGTGACTCAAATTGGCAGCACTCAAACCACACAAAAAGTGTGCAATGCTTTCTAGTGGTCTTTGAGGAATCTTTATATATCCTTGAGTGAAACTCGGTTTATCAGATTGAACGTTCCTCAGCTCCAATGCTAAATTGCACGTTTCCACCGCTGAGAAAATGAAACAGCTTTTCCACCATGTGTGGGTGGGAAAATAACAATACGATAAAATGTAATGCAATATGATGTGGAAAGTTCCAGGTAGCAGGCCGAGTTGCACTCAATGGGCTATGGCAGGCTATGGATCCGTGGATCCACACTCCTTCACACACTCCGGTGGGGTGCAGTGTTATGAGCATTCCAGCATGGTTATAGAGTTGGAGTTCGCACCTTCAAAAATGGCAGTAAACGCGTCATTCACCTTGAGTATAACTTATATCACAGCAAAGAATAAGAAGTTCACTGGTAAAATTACTGTGTTGCTGGCAGCGTGCAAAGGGCTTCCAACTTCGGAGCAGACTATGCAGGCAGTCTGGGTGCAGGTCGCAACTAATGGTCGAGGGGCAAAGTGAACTCACTAGCCAAACTTGGCCACCAGGAATAAACACAATGGACAGTCTGAAATCCAAGGTTGTGCTGCCACAACTGCCTCTATGTCCCTCTCTGCTACGCAGTCTCAGGGGGTTTTTGAGCAGTGCTCTGTCTCCAAAAATAAACAAAATTGCCAGACTGAAATCCAAGGTTGTGCTGCCACGGACGCCTCTCTGTCCCTCTCTGCTCCGCGTTCTCAGGGGTTGTTTGAGCAGCGCTCGCCTCCAGGAATAATCACAATGGACAGACTGAAATCCAAGGTTGTGCAGCTGCACATCCCTCTGTGCTTTATAAGTCCAATCCCTGTGTTGATTGGGGCCTTGTGCACAAAAGTCACAAAGCGTCTTCTTAGGAGAGGTGACAGAAATAGGAAGTGGTGGTGAAAATGTTCCAGAAGATATTCAACATGTTACAGGTATGTAAAATATCATTCCTAGCTTTCAGATGCAAGCGTTTACATCAGATGATCAAAAAGCGATGTAATCGAATAACCAAAGATTATTTTAAGATGTATTCTAAGGAGAACAGGGGAGATGAAAAAGTTGCAATTACTGAACTCCCTGACTCCAATCATGCCAGACAACTAGGTATGTCAACTGGGGGTTACTCTAGGTACATTTTACCCACTTTGGAAGCAGTAAAAGATGCCCAGGAGCTGCAGGTGTAAGGATTTTATGGTTGGTTCCAGAAGCAGAGTGCAAAGAGGAAAAGCAGAAGGAAAATACATCAGACAGGGGAAAGGGGAGTTCCAGGGATGGCTACCAGACATGGGTAATAGCAGGAGTCTTTCCTGTCACAGTTGAAGAAGACCATCCAAAGAAGAATCCCCAGATGCTGGATTTCTGAAATTCAGCAGGAACATGACGTATCCCACAAGCTGGAGACCACCAAAGTCCCTGCAATTAACACAGAACGGCAATGATTCTATTGAAATAGCCGACTAAAGAGCTTGTCAGTCCACTGGGTGATCCAGGGACACTTCCAAAGGATCAGGATGGCTGGATCCTCGAGAATGCTTTGAGACTGGTTGATCCCACCATCCCAAGGGTTGAAGCACCACAGAGGGCCTTCGCAGAACAGGTAGTCCAGCAGGGATTTACCAGGCCAAACACAGGAAGCGATCCCAGGCCTCTTCGGGAGTTGTCCATGGATCATCAATCATCTGCTCTTCGACACAGGATACTTGGCTTTAATGTTGATCTCAAGAAATGGTGCAGTAGTCCTCTTACTATCCTAAATCCTGGCTGGAAGCAACTCCAAGCACACCGATGGTAAGGATGTGCACCAGTCAAACAGCTAGCAGTGGTCTAATCAGACGACTAATGTGGATTTCACTCATGACCCACACCTAGACTCTCTGGTGCCACAGAAGTGTAGTGGGAACAGACAATTCCACCCACATCCTGGGTCCACACAAACCAAGCCAGCGGTAGACTGCAAAAACAGCATCTTTGCAGCGAAATGCAGGACTATATAAGGGATTTCCTAACCTGAGAAGGCAGGAAGAAGGCCAAACAACAATATGGCCAGAGAACAAGTGAAAGGTCTTGCAGCGCAGTCATTATAGTGCACTAGCCACGTTTAGTAACCACATGTGGTAAACACAAATGTGTACACTAAACAAACTTGCAAAAATTATTTAAAAAATGTAATTGCTTGTCCTTAGGCACACATAAAAATAACCAAGAATCCCAAGTGTAAAAGACTAGGGTGATACAAAAATATCTTGAGTGCATTGATTATAATATGCTGTGTGCACTGTTAAAACGTTACCAAAAAGGTAGCAAGCTAAAAAACAAACCAGTGCTGATAGTCAGAAGGGTTGATCACTTACCTTTGACAAAATGACCAAAAGGCCAGGGGGTTGAAGCTGAAGGATTCACATCTCTGTGAAAATCCAGAACAGGTTAAAAAACAAAAGCAAAAGCATTAGTGGTCCATTGAATATTGGAGGGAAAGCTGCCCAAAGAGAAATGTTTGCAAAGAGTAACTGGGAAGGTACTGCCAGCAAAAGTATAGAGGTCCACATGATGCTCATCCACAAAGGTTGTGAGGATGACCAGCTCCTCGTCCATGAATCTTTTTTCCTTGGTGGCTCCTTATTTTTCAGTGGCCCCTTCTTCTTATGTGGCTGTCCATCTGACTCATAGTGCTTCATGCGTTCCTACTAGCAAATGCGATTGAGTCAAACAGACCTAATCTGCGTATGCACCCCCTGCAAATGTGCTGCTGAAATGCAGTTCACGTATTCGCCTCACCAGGGATTGCACTATGAAAATGCAATCTGCATATGTGCCCATGTTTCATACTAGAACATATGAACACTGCACAGCTGTAGTGCATATGAAGTGCCTTGTGGAACCTATGCTCTGAGGGCCTTTCCCCTGCTTTCCACCACTTGCTGCCTCATAGTACTCCCTAGTGCCATCTGTACCTTGCTGTCCTCCTTGTCTGATCTGTTACCTCTGCTGGCGTCCTCTGCATGACATCACCTGATGACTGGTAGTCTATCATTGGATGCAGACCACTTTCACTGTCCTGGAGTGATTGTTTGACCACCACAACCACTCACCTCTTGCTGGAGCACTGTGCACCAGTACAACATATACTCCCCTGTCCATCTCATCTTCCTCATCTGGACATGAACACCACCATTGGATCAATACGCTCCTTAGTTCAGAAACTCTCAGGACCAATTTTCATCCCTTCCAGCTTCCCCTCTGCAATGGCTAGTTCATCAGCAGACCCCCCAAGTTGGTGGGACTGAAGGCTGTTGTTCACCAATTAAGTTGGCATTCTGGGAGACCGACAGGTCCTGAACCATTACATGTCACTCTTCAGCAGTGACAAGCAGCTTGGGGCCTCTGCCCATCAAAGGATCTTGGATGACATTATGACTGCATTCAACATGGAGGGAGTGATAATCCATACCGTGGACAATGTCAAATTGTGCTGGGATAATATGAGGATCTGAAGCCAGTTATATAGCAAGGGCAGCCACTGAGGCAGGGCACAGTGTGGAGGTCCATTTTTGTGTAACCAAAAAAGTGATGGGTTGAAGGTTTTGAATACATTTAAACCACTAGCAATGCTCTGGACAAACATCCATACCACAGTTATTTAAATAATTTGAGCCATTTCAAAGGGGTCCAGCCATATGCAAATCATTCAGGTACTGCCATCAGTGGGAGCCGCCCAGTACCAACTCCTAGGCTAGGTTCCCTCTGCATGGAAACACAAGCAACCCCAGATATGTGTTGGCCTTGTTGGACCTCATCATTGAGGTGCAGATTGGTTCCCTATGCTGCAGCGAGCAAGGGACCCATGTCTGGGCATACTCTCTCTCACAGAGGTAGACAAACTATAGCCAAAACATTTATGGGTCAAAGGTTTGAATACATTTGATCCACTAGCAATGCTTTGGGCAACCTTCCAGGACACTGTGTTTTAGCCCATCTGCACCATTACAAAAGGGGGCCATCAATATCCAAATCAGTCATGTACTGCCACCAATGGGAGCAGGCCAGCCTGAACTGCAAGGCCAGGACCCCTCTGCACGGAAACACAAGAAACCCCAGACATGTTTCAGCATTGTTGGGCCGCATCAATGAGGTGCAGCTTGGTTCCCTATGGCATAGTGAGCAAGGGACCCACGTCTGGGGATACACTCCCTCACCCAGGGAGACAAACTATAACCAAAAAAACGGTGGATGGAAGGTTATGAATACATTTTGACCACTAACAATGCTCCACTCAACCTTCCACACCTCTGTTGCTTAGCCCATCTGCACCATTGCAGAAGGGGTTCAGCTACTTTTGTGACCACCATCCAGAGGCACCGGTACAGGTTTTGATCCTGAAGAAGGTGAACCAAGTGCTTCATGTCCAGGTCCTTGACCTCTAGACCCTGAGCCAAGCTGCTGGTAGGTACACAAAGGCTATTACGTCATGAGGAGGGAGCAAGCAGGGAGGTCTCTAACAAGTGTATTGCATGGAGGCTCATTGACACACTGCAACAATGGTAAGGGACACATAATCCTGATGGGGCCATCCTGGGCTTACATACATAGTGGATGCAAGCTGTGCTATATGTCAAAGGCATGTGTACATGTCACTCTGTACACCACCTGTCCACATGTAGGGGACCTCAGCCCGCGGGGTATGCAGCCGGATCTCATGGCCGCAGGTGTCCAATACGTGGGGCCTCAGAGCGGTTTCGGGCCAATAGGTGTGGCGGGTCTTCCACCAGTAGTCGTCAGCCGTCACACGGGTGGCACGGCCAGGCCAGGCCGGGCCGCAGCGCCGCTGAGCAGAGAAGAGGGGTGGTCACGGGCATCAGAAGGTGCGGCCTCAGCCCCTGGTGCAGCACAGCCAATTGGTTGGGACGCTGCGGCACTCGGGGGGGGTACACCCTCAGCCGCTCACAGGAATCGACCATCAGGGGAAGGCAGGCACAATCCAAGCGAGTGGACGGCGAGCGATGCAGCCTCCCGTGGAAGCGGTCCCCAGCCAGGCCTCTGGCAGCGCCGGGGTCCGCCCACGTAAACAGGCCCCAAACTTCAATAAGGCATAGCGGGCCCCCCAGAACCTGATTTCAGCCAGAATTTGATCAGGACAGGCAGCGTGATGTAGGCAGTAGTCTGGGTGAATTTCGGGCGATGGGAACAGCACAGTCCGCCAATGCGGCCAGATTTGCGTCCACTCTCCACGGAGCTCCGCAGCTAGGCAGTCATTTTCGGGCTGCTCAACAGCACTCCCGGCAGCAGAGGTTTTTGAGTTAGAAAAGAATACATTGATCACCAACAAGCAAATCGGCGGTCAGCCAGAATGAATAAGATTCATCACAACATATTGCGCCAATAATTCAGTACTAAGAAAGATCTTAAAAACGAATTGGGAACTTCTTAAATTAGATCCCCATATTAAAGATTACATTGAAGACAGTCCTTCAGTGACATTCAAAAGAGCAAGAACGCTGAAAAATATTCTTAGCCCTTAACTTCTACCAGAAGCAAAAAGTACAGAAACAACATCATGGCTACCCCAGCTGCCCATGGGCTTTCGAAAATGCAGCTCATGTTCCATGTGCCAATATGCAATGGACAATACAGATGTATTTGAAGATTCCTTTGGCACCAAGTACAAAATGAATGACTTCATAAATTGCAAAACGAAATTTGTAGTTTACGCAATAATTTGTCAATGTAAAAAAATGTATATTGGAAGCACTATTAGAGAGATGAGAATGAGAATTCGGGAACATATGTCGACTATCCGAAGTCAGAATGTAAATTTACCACTGGCAGCTCACTGGCAAAGAAAACATCAACTTAGCAGTAAAAAAGACATTAAATATTTGGGACTAAAGAAAGTAACCCTTGGACCAAGAGGTGGAGATCAAGAGATGAAATTAAGACAAGAGGAAGCCAAATTAATATGTTGTTTTCGAACAGTAGAAAGAGGTCTCAACTCGGACAATGAGATGTCCTCCTTCCTATGAAAAAAGGAATTTTGAATGGTTTTGAGCTATATGTCATTTACGAACTATAAGTTCAATATATATTTGATTTATCTCTCATTTCAACCACGGCCCCAAGCATAACTAATATAATCTCAGCACATGGCTTTAGAGTTTTGTATCACAGTAGATCAATAAACAAGTGTTCAACCATTTAATCTACATCTGACTTAGCTTCTTGTATTGATTAGGAACTTCTTACGTAATAATCAATTCCATTGGTCGTCGTGGCAACAATCCACAGTTCTAGTAAACATAATCCTTTTTAGTCCTATATTCCTGTAATATATTTTTAATCGGATAATCAACACACATTACCTTTCAGACAGAAATACTCGTAACACTTAACTATATAATGGACATTCTACCTAGTGTTTTGCAGTGATTAGCACTGTTTAACTGATTAACTATACTATTGGTCGTCATGACAACTGCCGACGCTATTATTTCAGATCAGGGACTAACCTTTGCACTTCCTTTTCCCCTCTTTAATAGTTGTTCATACAATTAACACATTTTGAATTTCGGAAGAGGGTTAGAAGTTAACTCTCATACCAATAGACAACACGATACCCAGCATAAACCACATGTGTTCCGCTTCACTTTAAAGTACGGACTTACATGAGGGAAACTAGTACTTTTTCTGTTTTCCAAGCCCAAAAGATGGCACCTGGAATAGAAACTGAAAAGGGACCATTACGGTCGCCGTAGCAACCGCACTAACAACAGTTAAGGCTTCCATTTTCCGTTCACACTCGAACGCGGACAGTTTTGCACAGAGCTGCCGTTTGAAAGACAGAGGTAAGATACAGGATGCCTGCAATCGTAGCTCGCATGAGAAGCAGAGCAATCAAAGAAACCACATTTACTAATTACTCACTTAACAATATAATGAGATAATAAGTCCACTTTAAGTGCCAAAATGTACAATCCTCGCTTAGCCTTGTGACCCACTGAATGGCGCATTCACAAACTTTAGATGCTGTAAAATCCCCCATTTTCTTATTCACACATGGGCACGTTTAAACTGAAAGTTTAATCAAGAAAGTATTAGCACTTTGATCTATATATATATATGCCAAACCAGTTTAGTGAGTTTAGAATTAATCACTTCAAGTTTACTTGGCAGGTTGGGATTGAGCCCATGACTTGTATGACTTGCTGAAAAGCCATGTTCCAAATTAGAAAGCATACCATTGGGTAAGATAAATCCCCTTTTTGCTCTATATTTCAGATTACCTACTATTTGTCTTCAATTTTGCAAATGAATACCCAATAGACACATGAACTTACAATAATTTTTCTTTTTATTCCTTTTTCTTTGTTCTTTTTCCCTTTATCCCATTTCTCAATGGTTTCTCATTATGGTTATGTTGTTCATTTTTACATTGCGTCAAATGCTTCATGACTTATTTTCTGTCCGAACCAATCGTCCCCACTCCCCCTCCCCTGATGTCTGTTTTTCATTTGACATTTTTTTCTTTGCAATGATGGTAAAATGCTTTATGAATGGCTATACTTGTTATTTGAATTTAATTTGCATAAAAATTCAGCCCTGATTCGAAAAAGACGACCAAGTCCGTCAAAACACATGTCATCATAAAGGGCACTCGTTCATATGAATACACAGCTTTAATAATTACATTCCTATTGAGTGGAGTTTTTCTTTGCTTTTTTGGCGCATGAATACAAAAAGTGTAACAATACGTTTACTATTAGTTTACAAAACAGAGTGGAGGAACCACGTTTTCTCCGTTGTTACTTAATTCATGCGACAAACATTATCATCATCATTTTTTCAACAAACAGAAGGGCGCTGAAGTCTAACCTGAGAAGTGTCCGTTGTGAAAAGGTTCCTGAATTTAATTTGTTTTCCTTAAATGATACATTTACACGTTTCGTTATGGCAGTGATCCAAGATGGTAAACATGCCTGGATTGCAATTGCAGGACAGCCATCACCAATACATCTAGTTGGTTTAAGCTTCCTAATGATGTCAGTCATCTCTGCCTCTGTCCCACATCTAAACCTGAACTCCATCCATGTATCAGCCTGGACAACCTCTACCATCCCGTTGAATACCTTCCGACATATCCATCTATCCAGAAAACTGCTCTTAATATTGATGCTATCTTATATCCTGTGGAGCTTATTAAACATAGCCTCTTTTCAGGGATGGATTCTCCAACAGCTTCACGATTTCGAAATCCTTCATGTGAGTCCTAGTGTCATACATCGTTTTCTTTGCCTCAATACTGGTCATTGTGTACACCTTGGCAGCTCACATAAACCTCCCTGTCTTCTCTCATTCCAGTTTTTTTTTCCCCATGTGTTAAAGCATGTTCTTTTATGCAAGTTTAACCCCTGCAATTTAGGGGAGTACCAGGATTTCCCTTTTTTACACAGCAATGACCCCGTCTTTTACGGGGCAATCATATTGACTTCCCTAGATACAACATCCTGATACATATTGGCTATATCCTTTGCAGATTCTATGGCAGGGGGGAGCATGAAAGCCTCCAAAGCATCTGGAGAGAGCTTTCGCAGATTTCGAGAAGTTATCAATATTCTACTTATTTTCGTCCTCCTCACTGTCTTAGGCAACATTAGTTCAAAGATGATAAAATTGTGATCTGACCAGGGGCAAGTAGATACAGTTGGTGCATTAACTGAGGTATTAATTCCAGCACCCCTATCCAATGCATTATCCTTCATAAGGGTAGCTTCATGGACCTGCTAACTAAAGCCCAATTCCTTGAGACAATCGTCAACCCATGTAGCAATCTGGTCCCCAGAGTCACTCAGCCACAAGTTGAACATGCAGGGAATAGAGTCCATCCAGGTGGGAGGGGACCAAAGTTTGGACAGCAGGTCTGATATGTTTAGTTGGAATGAAGGAATTCAGTTTTAGTATGGCTGCATGTTGGTAGTGATGTTTTTCTCAGGTTCCTTGCTATGTGCAACTGGAAGGAAAGGTGTCTGTCGTTGTGGAAGCCAAGGGACTTTTCAACAGTTGACAGCCGGTTCATGTGGTTGTAGGATATGTAACCTCTGCACCACCCACTTGTGCAGTTCTGGCTCTTGCTTTCCTTTTTTTCATTGTTAGGTCACTGTCCATTCCTCTTCCAACCGTCCCAAGGGTAAGACATGCATACTACAGGCTACTTTCAGTGTGCACAAGTTGGGAACAGAAAATACCTCAACCAGATGCCCTGCTTCTCACACATCAGGTGTGCTATGCCCCAAATATATTTCAACACACCTCTCTTGCCCTCAAGCCCAGACCCCCCTTCCCCACTCATTGGTGACATCACTGTTCACAGGCAAATTCATGGACATATGTCACCATAGGCCCAACAAACACTACAACTTCCCCCATCAAATGAGTAATGATGTCCCCATACATGCACTCAGCAACCAAACACACATCATCCATTGCTAAAATTAACCCCACTCATGGCTTGCACGCCTCCTTCATGACTGAGAACTGCATGTCACCCACCGACAGATGCTGGACCGAGATCCTCATTCACAATGCCTACAGCTTATTATGAAGAGACTGTCCAAAGAAGATGGTGAGAGGTGTAACCATCATTCACTATGGTTCATGCTCATGCACTTTAATGGACGTCAACACTTATGGCTCTTTGCTTGAATTCTCCGGCTACTTCCTGCTTTCAACAACAGACACAGTCAGCATGAACATCATGTCAGTGCCACCCAAGAACAGTCCATCTTTGATTGGAAGCTTCACAGACCTGCTCACCACATGATATCTCAATCACTGCAAAACCTTCCTCCTTAGCATCTTCTATATTCCAGCCAATCTAGGAAAGAATGGACTTAAGGAAGCTGTCCAGTACATTCACAACTCTCTGAGCCAGCCTAAGTACACAATAAGGCCTACACCAATAAATATTCCTGGCCCCCACCTCAACGTGAACATTCTACCCATCCTCTGTCATAGGTGTCCAATTGCCCTGTACTTGTTGGTGAATCTGGTAATTGACATTCACATTAGTCCCACAACTCCAGTCAAGCACATCCATTGCTAAGGGAGCAAACAGGTCTTCAGATCATCCAGTTGCTTCCCAGTGGCAGATATCAGGGTAGACTTCAGCAACCACCATAACACATGGGCTGATGGCATGACTGTAACTATCTTATCCAAACAATGTACAATGGTCTTGCTGATAACATCAACCATCATGCACCTGCATGCCCCCAGTCCCTGTAGATTTGACCTTAAAACATCCGGGTATACTAAAGGTCTCAATCTCTAAAATGGAGGCATCAGTAATTAATGAGTGTTTTAAGAAGTTTCCCGCACCATATCCATGCAGGATCAGATCAGGGAAGTGTGAGCTACACTCAGAAAACTGATGAACAGTGCCAAGGCCAAATAATGTGTGAGCACAGTAAGCAAGGAGAATAACAAAGGCAGGTTCCTTTTGGGGCCATGACTTCTCCCCAACACACATACTGCGGTCCATGGAGGATTCCAACACCATGCAATGTGTAATCATGTAATAGCTGTTCTGGATTTACATGCACATTAGTCAGCAACAGCACAAATGACAGCTCTTTCTATATCCCATGGGGCATCTGTGTGCATACCTATGTTCACGGAGCTGCACATTCTACATGGAGAATGCTTGAAAATGTCAATTAACCAAGACTGAACCCCAAGTGACTCATCAGCTCCTGGGCCATCATCAATATGCCCTTCCCAGGTATGCTCCCTGAGGCTGCAGTAGCCATGGATGTGCTCACACCGTTCACTTAGTAGAAAAGCCTAGCAGGTCATTAAGTGATTAATGTTCAAGAATATGTTGTTTCTCAAAACAGCAATGATCAGAGTTCCTGTTGCACCCAGGGCCATAACACTCAGGGAATTCCTTCATATCCTTACCCATATTCGTTAACTCTTGCAACACATCGACTGACAGGCTGACCAGCGTGTCTGCCTCGTGGCTGTTGGTATTCACCCAATTCCGAATACAGGATAAGTAGCTCACAATCTTTTAAGCCAACTTTAACTAGGGGAAGTGAGACACAAACATAATTTCAAACAAAGGAACAAGATTTCAATAGTGTGGAACACCATTGTCCATTAGCTTCAAAATAGAAATACAACGTGACTAATTCACAGAAATGTGAACCTAGTGGCACATAAATAGTTGGAGAATTGGCATTTACATTGTTCTTAAATGAAACATTAAATGACACAGCAGAACAACTAATTTGGGGCCAGTTTACAGAAGCTTTATGCAAGTGGAATTGTGCACGGTATTAGCACTAGGGCACATTTTGTCCATGGACAAAAAGCTATCCTTGCAATATTTTTTTAGACCAGAGTAATGTTTACCCATGGGATAATACAAAATGGTATTACCACTAGAGCACATTTTGCCCTGGTGCAAACATGCATTGAAAGCATTTTTTTGCACAAGGTTACTTTTTTATCCGAGTGCTAGTACTCTATAAATTCCACTTGAATCAATGCAAAGTTTCTGTAATCTGGCCCATGGTTGGCAAGCATCACTGATATAGGTAAATGCAGTGCTTTAAGTGGGCCGGGCCCCCTGGGGCTATGCCCCGGCAGCCTCCAAAACATTGGGCAGAGCCATGGCCCTGCCAGGTCCCCCCTGTTCCCACAACTCCATGGCGGGACACATTATCCCGCTGCAGCCGTGACGGGAGGTGCCCCCGCCATGGTCAAGTAAGGCAGGCAGGTCCGGCAGCTGAGACTGACAGAACTGCCAGCCAGCCACAGCGCCACACAGTTTTGGCAACACTGTGGTTGGCTGGCACTTCTGTCAGTCACAGTGTCCCCAAATGTAACTCAGGCTCAGAGATCTGCAGATTAGATCACAGAGCCTGAGGTGTCTTTGTCCGTCACCAGCACCAGGGTGATACCTGAAGGGAAAACCGAGTTGCTTTGCGGCTCAGCATTGACCTTTATTCTCTACATAGAAACAAATTAAATAAAAGATCAGAGTCTAGGCCAGTTCACTGTGTTTGCCGACCTGGCGCATGGGGATGAATGATGCTCCGCCTTTGTGAGATTCTGTGTTTTTAGAAATGACTAAGAGGTTAAGTGGTTTAATTATAAATGAAATGGGGGACTGATACTGTAATTGCTGCCCAATTTGCACAGGCGGGGAAGGGATATGCTCTCCATTCTAATGAGAGATATGAATGGAAACTCGCTGTCTGGAGAGAAGACTGCCGAGCAAAAGCACTGGTGCTGACTGTACTGTATACGGCCTAAAACTACTTCTCGAGACATGTGATGAAATTGGGCATATGGGTACGTGAAAATAACTCTTAAACACACATAATTAAGGACTAGGTAATATTATAGCCAGCATGTAACAATGAAAATCTACAAAGAAACCACTATGACGCAGGTAAAGAACTGTTGGGTATTTTGTGGATATTTGGGGCTTTGCGGTATTTTCTTACCGCCAAAATACCTTTAGCAATAATCACTCTCTGTATTCATATTGGATCACACATAACAATAATACATTGCATTATTTCAGAATTCAGACCTATTTAGATAATGTGCGCGATAATTTGCGTGGTTGGTTTATTTGTGGCCCCAATATCCAACATCCCTTGTTTTTTATCTAGATTGTTCTTGATCACTAGAGAGACCTCAGGCCTACATTTTAGGGATACCACATTTTCAGTGTTAGTGTTGTGTGCCGCCATGGGCTATTGTGGTATTTTTGTGGTAATTTCCACTACCTTATATACGGTATGGAACTATGTCCAGAGAGTCTCTCTTCCCGTTGGCTCATGTACCTCCAACAAGCTATGCTACAAACAGTCACTCACAACTGTCCATACTGAATATAATCATGCACACATCTGTTTTAAAATGACAATTGCACTGTTTAAAAATCTACCCACGTTTAAATATTTTCCCATGCAAAATGAAAGAGAGAAATAATACACACAAGCTATCTGTTTTCAGATATTTTTGTATTATAGAAATTTCCTTTAAACACAGTTTAACCCTTTTTTACAGAAATAAATGAAATGGTACAACATTATTTGTGATAAAATGAACAGAGAACTGCGAGAATATATTCAATTGGTAACATTAAATATACTGATAAGGGACTGGGACTCCCTCGAATACACTGACTGTACAGTTTCGCACACTTTCGCACAGCTCCCACACTTCTGTAATTACCTTATCTGTTCAGCATGAGTTTTCTCCGGCTATTCTCTTTCTGAATTTGGCTCCCTTGAAGATTAACCCCAGTGAAAACAAGCGTCTGATGTTCTCAAACCGGGGTTATTGCCTGGAATTCTCAGCTTTTGCAGCAGGAATGCTTCAGCCAGAAAACAGGTCCTTCTCCCAGCTCTGCAAGATCTCGATTGTTCTCCCCCTCTCCTCAAGCTTCCCCAGCAAAACTCTAATCACAGCCTCTAGCATGATACTTGCTATGACGCTGCTCCAATCAGAATCAATCATGTCATCTCCTCCCTCACTACACAATGGCTCATTTCTACAGTAAAAATTGTAACAAACTGATTTCCTGTTCCTTCGAGCTCTTTGCTTCCTGTAGTTATGTGGACAGGGCAGCAGAGAAAAAAAATGAATGTGCGTTTAAAAGTTCACTTTCAGAGTAGGCCTAATTCTGCAGTGGAGACACATTTTTATTAGTGGGTTATGTTAAATGAAGTTTTATTAGTCAGGTTAGCTATTAATAAGGTTAGTTATTAATTTTCAAATGTGTCTCTTGCAACATAGGCATTTCAGGTGAAAAATAGTGTGCATTTTTGAATGTGCACATGTGTGCTTTTAACTGTAAAAATAGATTTGCATCTTATATGTAAAAATCGTTTTTGACTGAATAGCCTGTCTTTACTTATATGTCCATGTTACTCTGGCAACACATATAGCAATGCACCACACTCATGTGGTGGTGCTGCATCAAAAAAAAAAAATGCTACCTGTGCAGTAGTGCTGTACTCTGTGCTGTAACACGCCAAATATCCTTACATACCCTCCTTTTGTTTTTAGAACTTGGCTACGATCCAAGCCAATTCCTAAAAACAACTTGTTATTTTTCTTCTTTTCACAAAATAGCAATCCAACAAAATGAATATTCATGTGCATCAATGAAAAAGTTGCAATCAACACAGTATTCATCTGAGTTCATTAGTTTACAAAATGTTCTACATTTGCCTTCTCAGTGGTAGTGGCATTACTCTAAGTTTCGATTTTACAAGTCAATTAAAAACAATAAAATAAAACAACTAACTAAAACAAATAATTAATATAACAAATTAAAATAAATAATTAAAATAATAAATACGTGGAACTCCATATGTCAGGACTCTTGTCTGCCTCTGATATGTCCCGACCAGCGATGTTATTTGGTTCATTCGAGTACACTTTCATCTTGGCAATCTTGGATCCATAGGAGTCATCTTTTTTGGCATTCTGGTTATCTTGTCTTCACCTCCACCTGGAGGCAGGCATCTTTTGGTCTTCATCCAGGAGACTCCAGGACTCCATCGTCTCCCGTGGCCTCTGATCCCGGAACCTCCGACCAAATAATGTTAATTTTCTAAATCAAATAGAAAAGAAACAAATTAAGTACATAGCACAATACTAACTTCACCCTTTTGCCAAAAATAAAACATGCTTGGTAAAAACATTTTTTTTTTTTTCTTCTGAAATTAAACACAAGTTAAAAAGAAAACAAGCATATATAAAGCAGCATTCAATATTTAATGCATTTTCTCTCTGCACACCAACCATGAGCTTCCATTATATATATTTATTTATTTATTTACTTATTTTATATTATATATTTTTACATATATTACAGTGTTTATGTGCCATTATAACAATCAACTTTTTAACTTCTCTGTCACTGCCTCATGATTGTACCCATTTATTTTCTCTTTTTGTGTTCAAGGGACTTTATCTGTTTCTACATGCTCAAGCTGCCTGATCTCATGTCTGGGATGGAATGGTTTGATTTGATTTACATGGACGAACTGCTCTATTGCCGTTTCACCTTCATTTTTCAAAATTTTATAAACTACAGGAGAGACCTTATCTATAATTCGAAATGGCCCCTGCCAGGCTGCTAGAAATTTAGAATTTTTCTGTTTACTTTTTCCAGAATGAAACTTGTACACCTGATCCCCTACACTGTATTCCTTTACTGATGTCTTTTTGTCATAATAAGACTTTGCACTGTCAGCAGCTCTTTCCAGATTTCTCTGCACAAAAGCAAATGCATGTTGCAAATGCCTCCTCAGTTCATCAATATATTCATGAACTGTGGATGCACTCACAAGTGTCTGCTCATGTGATCTGTATAGTAGGTTTTGTGGTAACACCATTTTCCTACCTGTCAAGACCTCATGGGGGCTAACACCTGTTGCTTTGGCAGGAGTTGATCTGATTGCCATCAAAACCAACGGTAAACATAAATCCCAGCTGGAACCTGCTTCTGCCACAAATTTCTTTAAAATATCCACAACCGACCTATTGCTCCTTTCAACTGTACCTGAAGACGCTGCCCGATATGCGATATGTAGTTTCCTTTTCACACCTAGTATTTGTCATACCTTACTCATTAGAGTACTTGTGAAATGACTTCCTCTGTCTGACTCAATTCTTTGTGGCAACCCAAACCTTGAGAACACATGGTTCACCAGCAATGTGGCTGCTGTTTGCGCACTACAATCTGGTGCAGGAATGCATTCAATCCACTTCGACAACAAACATACCACACTTAAAATATAACGGTTTCCCCTGCTCGACCTTTTTAAAGGACCTACATAGTTTATTTGCAAATCTGAGCATGGGAGAGTTAGGCCTCTTTTCATCAATGGTGCTCTATGCATTGGGGAAGCAGGTTTAAATTGGGCGCATACTAGACATCCTCTAGTATATAATTCCACATCTTGGGACATATGTGTCCAATAAACATAATCTTTTAGTATTTCTAATGTTTTTTGTGAACCTTTATGGCCTGCAGTTATGGCATCATGTGCACGGTGTAGCATTAGCCCTCTGAATGAAAGGGGTACCACCCACTGTATTTGTCCTGTTATGGCCTCTCTAATCATGAGTCCATCCTGTAATCTAATTCGTGTTTTGTTCTTTAATAGCACCCTCAACTCTTCTTTTCCCATACAATCATTTTCTGTTAAAGGATTTTGTTCAGGATCTATCAAATGATTATAATAGATTCCCAAAATTCGATCATTCTTTTGTGCCTCAATCAAATCTTGGTCTGGCGTGTCATGACTCCACTGCACCACCGGTTAATCTACCTCCTTTGGTGCTTTAGAACGTGTCACTGCATCAATTTGTATTTCACCCATTAAATAATCAATAGGTAGCAATTCTCCCATCACAGCCCCAATCTTAGCCAGGTGGTCTGCCTTATCATTTCCCTCCTTATCCTCTCCTGGTGTTTTTAAATGTCCACAAATTTTTCTCCAGTATATTGTTAAATTATTCTCTGACACCAATTTGTCTATGGCTTGTATCATTTTTCCATATTTAAGTGGCTTTTTGTTGTATGTAACCATGCCTCTTGCTTTCCAACCAGGCAAATACTCCACAAAGCTATTCCGTGCATAGTCAGAATCAGTCAGCAGGACAATTTCACTGAACTTTTTATCAACTGCAGTAGCAATTGCTTTATAAATGGCTGCCAATTCCGCTACCTGACTGCTCCTATCTCTAATCCTCATCCCTATACTGGGGACGCCTTCACATTTCAACCAGACATTTCCTATTCCTGCCACTAATTGTTTATTACTGTCATTTTCAATGTGAAAAGCACAACTATCCACATATACAGTTGGCAAATTCTTGCATGTTTTTTCATCAAAAGCTTTGTGTGGTGATTGTTCAAATTCCTGCAAACTAGTTTCCACTTCCATTTCATTTGGTATTTGTTCAGCTGCGCAGTCATGTAAGTCAGCTAACCCTTGAGCAATTGGGTTCTTTTTATTTTGTCCATATCTCACTTCTACAGGAAAACCTTTTAATGCCAGCGTCCATGAAGTGATTCTGGACTGCGCTAGATTACCTGATCTAATTCTTTTACTCTCTAAAAATTGCAAAGGTTGATGATTTGTTTCAATAATCACCTTTTCTCCCTGAACAATGGGGCGGAAATGTTGTAGCGCCCACACAGTGGTTAATAGGGCCTTTTCACATTCATTAAATTTCATTTCAACTTGGGAAAATGCTTTACTTGCATAGGCAATGGTTTTGTGATTCAAATTGTGTTTTTGTGATAACACTGCTGACATACAATGTTCAGAAAAACCTATTTCTATAAAGAAATCCCTGTCCTTTATGGGGTATGCTAAACATGGTGCCTTTACAAGACATTCCTTTAATTTAACCACTGCATCAGACTGCTCTTTTTCCCATTTCCAGGGAGTATTCAGTTTAAGCAGTTTAGTCAATGGATGAGTGATTTCTGCATAATTTTCAATGAACTTTCTGTTATAGCCTGTCATCCCTAATAAACTTTTTACTCCTTTCACATTTTTAGGATCTTTTAATCTTTGTATGGCCTCTATTTTCTTCTTTTGTGGATTTAGCCCATGTTCAGTCACTTCATGCCCTAGAAAGTTCCCGTTTTTCTTGCACCATTGTGCTTTTTGCAAAGATACTTTGGCGCCTGCTTTCTGCAATTGGCCAAGTACATGTCTTATTTCATCAAAATGGCTTTTCAGGCTTTCATTTTTTATCAGGACATCGTCCACGTAAACTATTGTTCCTCTTTCCGCTGCATCCGGCATGGCCTTTCTCAAAAATATGCCAAATTCACTCCCACTATTGATGTACCGGAACAGAGCTCTAAGCCAGGCGTATTGAGTCCTGTCAAATGTAAAGGAAAATAAATGTTGTATCTCCTCTGCCAATGGCACGCACCAATATCCAGAGGTGAGATCTAATGTGGTAAATACATTTGAACCATGTACCTGAGCTAGGCCCTGATCAATGAATGGCAGTTGCCATCTAGATACTGGTACTCTTTTATTTAACTCTCTCAAGTCTGCACATAGCCGCCATTGACCATTTGGCTTTAACACACCTAAAATAGGTGTATTGGATGTGCTATGAATGGGCCTGATGATTCCCCGCGATTCAACATTTTTAATAATCTCTGCCAATGATTCTAAACATGCCAGCGGTAGTCTATACTGGCGTACAAACACTGGATTTCTGCTACACCCTTCTGGTAGTGTGGCCACATGTAAATCAGTTAAACCACAATCATAAGCATTTTTTGCAAATACATCCTTAAACTCCATAAATATCTCCCTCAGATTGTCCCTATCCTCATTGCTTTCACACGCATCCGCTAAGGAGATCTGCTCTTCTACCATTTTGGAAAATTCAGGAAAATCTTCTGGTAAGGGAATCTCGGCGCTTTCCTCTAAATGTTTGGCTGTGTCTTTTTGTAAAGCTGCGACTTTTAAATATTTTGGCATATCAGCTTCCACTTCAATGGGCTGATTTTCTGTTTCATTTTCATTTAAATTAAATATTATGCAATCCTCTTGATGGCAGCACACTGTCTCATTTGAATCATAAGGATACACAGAATGAATTTTAAATATTCCTTTGGGCTGAGAATCCAAGTGTTCTGGCAACTCACCCTTGGCATCTACATACTTTTCAGGGATATTTCCAATCACCATGTTATTTAAATCTGCCGTATAATGTGATTTTTGTATGGCCATTCCTAATGGGGAGTTTTCCTTTAAATGAATATCCTGACAACCTTTATTATTTACCATATTTTTTACAGATCCTTCACCAATGTCTACCAATGGAATGTATTCATAATACAGGCCTTGCTGTTTTATGGATTCATTCAGGCATACAAATGCATCAGAGCCTTTCATCTGCTGTCCATTTTTGCATTTCAGTGTTATTGCAAACTGTTTTGTAAATGCAGGAATAATAGTATCTTTCCTCATTTGTAATTTGAATGCATAAGGAACCAGTTGTGCACAACGATAAGCCCGTCTTTTGTCTTCAAATTCAGGTGCCGGACCACCTAGGCTTGACCATATTTTTTGATTAAAGAAATCTAACACCATACACATTCTGTGCATGATGTCATTGCCCATGTAAAATTAATTTTGTGCTCCATTCACTATCCATACATTATGGTAAATTGTTTTCTGCCCAATGCTAATTTTAAGCATGCATCTGCCTGCAATTCGGTTTTCAAAGTCTGGACTGTCCAACCCAGAAACATATTGGTTTTTAATCCTAAATTTCGGGATTTCTTCCCTCTCCATTATTTTTTGCAACAATTTCTCATTAATGAAACTCCTTTCATGTCCAAGCGCTAAAGTGGCTTTTATTGTTTTAAAATAGTCATTTATACCAACATGAACCCATGGTTGCTCATCTTCCATGTGTATTTCTGCCAGAGTGGTAATGTGTTTTTCCGAATCTGTTTTAGGAGCAATATTCTGTTTGCATGTTTTCTCTTTCAAATAAAAACGTAATGTGTGCTCATCTATGGCAGTCTGCCAATTTTTCCTTGGGTCCAAGTATATTTGTACAGGTAGTTTTTCATTGTCGCTCTGCATTTTGTCTTGACACATTAATATAACAGTGACACTAGGTATGCAGCTATTCTGGAGATATACCTCCACAGCATCATTTGTTTTGGCAACGGTGTGACATTCATTTATATTGCTGTTTTGTGATTTTAGTTTCTTAGGCCTCAATGGTTTTTTGGTTAAGGACCACAGCACTCCATTCACCCCATCTATGAGAGGAGACAATCTTTTCAGGCAATCTGTCCCCATCAGAAATTGAATTTCACACATAGATGTGATCAATACCTCTTGTTTCATTCTGTGCTTTCCTATTTTTATGTCAACCTCAGTTACACCTATGATGGGCACCTCCTCCCCATTAAAGTTATGCACTGGACCTTGATTTTCCTTCACTGTGATCTGACTCTGTGGGGGTCTCCCTTCATTGATACTCTTTACCAGCTCCTTGGACATAATTGTGGCCTGTGCGCCAGTGTCAATCATAGCAAAGGTGTGGCATTTTTCTTCTACAGTGATGGGTGCATAATATCTGTCCTCAACTTCCTCTAATACACATAAGAAGTGTGAATTCTTACTGATTTCAGGGCTCACCTTTCTCAGGTCTTTTTCACTTTTGGCTAAGCACATTGGTAAATGGAAAGACATTTTTCCCTCCTTTTTACCCATTTCTGCGCGAGAGACTTTATTCATTTCTCCATGATCAGAGGTTTTTTGGAGTGTGGCCACTGTTCGCCCATCCATCTGGGTAACATCAGAGACCACATTACAACCTTCCAACTGAACATGTGTAACAACATCATTCAGCAATTTGTCATTTTTTAATTCTGTGCATTTGTGATCATTTAGTGTGATACCAGCCCTTTCAGCCTCTTCAAAAATATGTGGCTCAAAGAATTCTTCAGGTGATTGACGTGTACCCTCCTTTTGAGCATTTCCTTTTTCTGTCTGTGTTTGGTCATTGTTTTGCTTGCCCAGGGAAGGAGCTATAGCATCCCCACTTACTCCCTGTTCACTGGTATTCCCCATGCATGAGTCATTTTTCTTAAATCTGTCCCTTTGTTCTTTTGGAATTCCTAATGTTTCTTTTTCATTTGTGCAAATCTTTACTGTTTTATTTAGCTCTAGGTTAAACTGTACCTCTTTTTTAGAAGTATTTGCACTTTCTGTCACAAGTTAATTTACTGGCACTTTCATTTTTAATCCATTAGGCATCTCAGAGTCGTTATGCAAAATTATGTCAGAGCAATCTGTCATTTTGGCACTGCAGTTATCATGAGTACTTAGTCACTTTTCGGAAGCCCCCCGGTCATTGCTATGGCCATCAGCCCCCTCTTTGGAAGGTTGTTTTTGCGCTGTATAGAGCTTTCCATTTTGCTCAGCTAACATTTTCAGTTGGGCCTCAAGGCACTGGAACCTTTCCATCTCTCTAGGATCCTCTTTCTGTGGCCTAAGTCGATATTGGTTGTTTTCCCCCTGATTGGTTCTATTCTGATACCTCTCAGGTGATTGATGTCGGTTGGGATGGTTTCTGAACTCTTGATTCATTTGTGGAGGGGAGCGGGTTGCACCCATCCTTTGATTATAGTCCCCTGGTGGGGAATCATTGTACTGACGTGGATTGTAGTTCATGTTTTGTCTCATGTCCTGTCTCTCAGATTGTGGGTACTGGCCCCTATGTTGATTTCCATCATCAGTAAATCGATCCACATATCGGGGTCTATCCTGATTACTATATATCATGGTGTTGGGATCAAATCTGCTCTGTGTCCCCAATGACTGGTAGGGACCATCATTTCTTTGATCTTGATTTTGTCTCTGGTTATTGTTCATACCTGCCATATCAGGCTGATATCCTACCCGGGGTCTGTTCCCTAAATACCTAGGGCTGATGTAGCTCTCTCTATTACTAGGATCATGTGATTGGAACATTGGTACATGAAATGGCGATCTTTGTTGATTACCCCTTTGTTCAGGTGTCACATTATTTTTACCTTGGCTTTGAGCAGACTCAAGGAACATTTTGGCTGAACTTATTTCCATTACTGTGGCTGAGGGTTCTTTAGATTTAGGTCTAGTAACTTTCATTTTATCACTTTCTCTACCCTGACAATAGAGTACCTCATATAGTTTTGTGCTTTGATGTACAATCCATTCAAGGGACTTGTCACGGTCAAATTCACGGACCAATTGGGATATGATGTCTTTCTGTAGCCCATAGAAGTATGCAGTTTTAAACTCATTGGAATTTGGGTCAAAAGATACATCAAAGCGAGAAAATGCTCTTTTTAAGTCTTGTAAAAATTGGCGAGGGGATGTATTAGGTCCAGCAGTAATTGTGTAAGCGATTTTCTTTGCCTCCTGCAATGACTTAAAAGGAGAAAAATGACGCCTAATTTCTTTTTCAAACTCCAACCAGGTCATATTCTGCTGTTCATTTAATCCCCTTATGATGCTGGCCGTCGGGGCATCTAAAGTTAAATGAAAATATTGTCTGTACTGTTCCTTAGGTATTTGGAGTGCTTTAAAAATGGCATGCACTGCTTCTAAGTGATCCTCAATGCAGCATTCACCTCCCTTTTTAAATGGTTTGATCAGGGCTTTAATAGATTTCATTATTTTTAATGGGCTACTTGTTGCAATGCATGGAATTGCACTATTTTGTGATTCAATCCTGTTTTCAGGTGTATGATATTGGTGGCTGCCCCCAATGGGAGTATCAAATCCCCCAAGGGAGCTGCAACCAAGTTCAGTCACCGGCCCAGTCACTGGAGCACTAGCTCTTTGGGCAGAGCTAGAATTCACCTCCACTCCATTGAATGTGGTACCCTGCCGCCTCTCCTGGGACCTGGGAATGCACATTTGCTGTTCTAAGTCCTTACACTTTTTAAGGAGTCTGGTTGCTTCATTTTGCAAATAATTATTTTCATCACTCATCTTATTAATCACCTCCTGCATGTCGCACATTTGCATTTGGCATTCATTGAACTCTTTATTTCTCTTGTCTCTTTCTTGGATCATTTTAATCATTTCTTGTTCTGCACTCTGGAGATCACCTTCTTTTTCACAATGTTCTTTTTGTAAAATCTGCATTTCTGAAACAACCTCATCTTTATCCTGTCTAATGTCATCCACTAAGGCTTTTAAGTGTACCAATTCTTGCTCACTATCCTCAAATTGTTTCTTGCTTTTGGATAACTGAGTATCAAAGTCTCTGCATTTTAATTGCATGTCTTTTTGGCATACATCCAATTCTGCTCTCAACATTTCCTGATTTTTACTTGCCCCATCTAATTCAGTCTTTAACCTGTTAATTAGCTGAGTATCATTCTCTTGAATTCGCAGGGACTTGTTTAAAATAAACCATATTTTGCCGCATAGCCGTATTAAACAGTCTTTCTCTGCACTTTTATCGGCTGCATTCAATAATCTTGTAAGGCAGACCTGAATTATGCTGCCTTCTGCAAAAATATTGTCTAGTTTTTCTTTCTGCACCTCACCCTGAATGCGGTCACGCCATTCTAAGGTGCTGTTCGACGACCACGTCCCATGTGCAAACAACTTTGCCTCTAAATATTGCACTAGGTCTGAAAATGTGGTTTCCCTTTGTGACATTCTGAAATTCGTTTTTAGTGGCACACTGCTATTATAAAATGGGTTCCCTTTAATGTGCAAATGGCAGTGTGAGACACGCTTGCCACGCCCAGTAGGTACCCTATGATCACTTTCCCGGCCTGCAACGCACCATAAATATGTTGGGTATTTTGTGGATATTTGGGGCTTTGCGGTATTTTCTTACCGCCAAAATACCTTTAGCAATAATCACTCTCTGTATTCATATTGGATCACACATAACAATAATACATTGCATTATTTCAGAATTCAGACCTATTTAGATAATGTGCGCGATAATTTGCGTGGTTGGTTTATTTGTGGCCCCAATATCCAACATCCCTTGTTTTCTATCTAGATTGTTCTTGATCACTAGAGAGACCTCAGGCCTACATTTTAGGGATACCACATTTTCAGTGTTAGTGTTGTGTGCCACCATGGGCTATTGTGGTATTTTTGTGGTAATTTCCACTACCTTATATACGGTATGGAACTATGTCCAGAGAGTCTCTCTTCCCGTTGGCTCATGTACCTCCAACAAGCTATGCTACAAACAGTCACTCACAACTGTCCATACTGAATATAATCATGTACACATCTGTTTTTAAATGACAATTGCACTGTTTAAAAATCTACCCACATTTAAATCTTTTCCCATGCAAAATGAAGGAGAGAAATAATACACACTTGCTATCTGTTTTCAGATATTTTTGTATTATAGAAATTTCCTTTAAACACAGTTTAACTCTTTTTTACAGAAATAAATGAAATGGTACAACATTATTTGTGATAAAATGAACAGAGAACTGCGAGAATATATTCAATTGGTAACATTAAATATGCTGATAAGGGACTGGGACTCCCTCGAATACACTGACTGAACAGTTTCACACACTTTCGCACAGCTCCCACACTTCTGTAATTTCCTTATCTGTTCAGCATGAGTTTTCTCCGGCTATTCTCTTTCTGAATTTGTCTCCCTTGAAGATTAACCCCAGTGAAAACAAGCGTCTGCCGTTCTCAAACCGAGGTTATTGCCTGGAATTCTCAGCTTTTGCAGCAGGAATGCTTCAGCCAGGAAACAGGTCCTTCTCCCAGCTCTGCAAGATCTCGATTGTTCTCCCCCTCTCCTCAAGCTTCCCCAGCAAAACTCTAATCACAGCCTCTAGCATGATACTTGCTATGACGCTGCTCCAATCAGAATCAATCATGTCATCTCTTCCCTCACTACACAATGGCTCATTTCTACAGTAAAAATTGTAACAAACTGATTTCCTGTTCCTTCGAGCTCTTTGCTTCCTGTAGTTATGTGGACAGGGCAGCAGAGAAAAAAAAATGAATGTGCGTTTAAAAGTTCACTTTCAGAGTAGGCCTAATTCTGCAGTGGAGACACATTTTTATTAGTGGGTTATGTTAAATGAAGTTTTATTAGTCAGGTTAGCTATTAATAAGGTTAGTTATTAATTTTCAAATGTGTCTCTTGCAACATAGGCATTTAAGGTGAAAAATAGTGTGCATTTTTGAATGTGCACATGTGTGCTTTTAACTGTAAAAATAGATTTGCATCTTATATGTAAAAATCGTTTTTGACTGAATAGCCTGTCTTTACTTATATGTCCATGTTACTCTGGCAACACATAGAGCAATGCACCACACCCATGTAGTGGTGCTGCATCAAAAAAAAAATGCTACCTGTGCAGTAGTGCTGTACTCTGTGCTGTAACACGCCAAATATCCTTACAGAACACAATCAGACTTGTCAAAGCAAACAAAACCAGTCTTGATATACAATATTTGGGTTAATTCACAGGTCTTGCCAGTGCGCCTCAAACCTGACCCGCAAAGGAGAGTCTATTGATAAAGCATGGGCACCAACAAAGCTCTGCAAAGTCATCAAATCTTGACCTGCAGCAGTGCTTGCTAATCCATTGCCAAGCGCAGTGTATTACTCTGCCAGTGTACCTCAATCTGGTCTATCAATGGCTCTCATTTGTGACTTTAGTTACCTTGCAGTTCCAGATGTGGGCTTCAAGTACATTCATGGCCTTCAGTATACCCTACTGTTCCACTTATAGTGGAACCTAAACTGCTTTTCCAGTGCTCATCGTTCCTGACCAGCAGGGTTTGGGGGCACAATTGTACACATTGCACCCAACATATTTCTTTGTTTATATAATGTGTACGTACCATACTATGGTGTGTGTACTTTTCAAGCCATCTTTTATAAAGCAGAACATTGTTGAAAACCAAACAGGGCGGTGAGGAGGGGAGATGATGAGTGCAAGCGAGTCATGAATATTTGCCCATTCGCTTTAGGAGTACTGTGGAATGTCCTTTATCCCAACAAAGGGGCATTACTTAATGATGTGCATGTCAGAAAGCTCTACAACATGAACTGTTCACCCAATCCTTTATCCAAGATCCTCCACCCAGTTCAGAGGGATTCCAGCTACCTGCAATCTGGCCTACTCTACTGGTGTTAATGAAATGACCGCAGTTTGACTTATGGCACACTGGCGCTCTACAAAACACAAAAAAACACCAAATATATTGAAAGAAGCAAGGGCCCTGTTGGGTTTTGCGCGGGCCCCGTAAACCACTGGGAACAAAGGTCACACGGGAGCCGGGATTCATGCAACCTCTTTATTCGCGGGTCTCACAGGAACTGCCCAACATTCCCCAGCCCCCTCCCTAGCCCAACGTCACTTCCCTTTGTCCAGGGAAATAAGACCGCAACGGCGGTCTGCCCACACAACGATGCGGGCGGGCTGCAGAGCCCTCAGTAACAACCTGACATCTCCCCCTTTTTTAGCAACCAAATTGCTCTCTCCTCCTTACTCCATTTCTTCTATGAGTCTGTGAGGCTTGAAGCAGCTTCTCTGGGGTCGACCACTGTGGCCAGGCATCTGCTCTGCCAGGCCCTGGGGTGACAAGATGTCCTCACCTTCTGAGGTCTCGCTCTCCTCCACGTAATAGCTGTCCTGAGAATGGTCGTCCTCACTGTCTGCTTCTCGGTCCTGTGCGTCCTCCATGTAATACCTCTTGGGTTTGAAGTACGACACATTTCGAGTGACGGAGGACTGGTCGGTTCTCTGGACCATGATCATCGTTCCTTTCTTGTGCGTGACCGTCAGCGGTTCCGGTGCAAACGTGGCATCCTCCTTGCGTTTCTTGGGTTGCCGCAACCACACTGGGTTTCCCAGTTCCACGTTCGACTCCTGTGCCTTTCTTTTGTGATCAGCGTTTGTCCTTCATTTTGGCTTTAGCTGTGTCGTCCCTGTGTCTGGCCTCTTGTTCCAGGGGCGTGGCCTCTGCTGCGTGTGTGTCTTCCGGAAACCGTGTCTGTACTGGTCTGCGGAACATCAAGTCGGCTGGGCATATGCCCGTCGTGCTATGGGGGGTGTGACAATAGTCCCTGAGGAACTGATAGAGTGCTTGTTCGAATGGTTTTTGGAGGATGGTCGCTATTTGCAGGGTTCTTTTGATGTTGGCCATTAACCTCTCGACCATCCCGTTGGCCTGTGGCCATCTCGGAGTTATCTTCCGATGGTGGAAGCCCATATACCTCGCAAAGTTCTCGAAGTCTGTGCTCATGAACGGCGCTCCGTTGTCGGATTTTATGATCCTGGGTATTCCATATGTGGACAACATGCGGTCCAGTACCGGGATGACACTGGAGGCTGCCGTGCTGTCCACAATTTGTGCGTCCGGGAATCTGGAGTGTTCATCTATTAGCACTAACACATAGGTGCAATTTCTGAGAGGTCCAAAGAAGTCCTCCGCCAGTTCTTCCCATACATGTTTCGGTAGTGGCGACATGTGGAGTGGGTTTGGGTGCGGAGGCGGTGCTACCTGCGCACACGTCGTGCATTGTCCTATAATTTCCTCCACCATCGTGTCCAGCTTGGGGAACCACACTTTTTCCCTTAGTAGTCTCTTGGTGGCAACCACTCCTCGGTGGCTTTCATGTGCTACCTGGATTGTTCTGGTGTGCAGTGACTTTGGGAGGAGTACTTTGCACCCTTTTAATATTACGTGATCGTCGACAATGGAGAGATCATCCCGGACATGGTCTATTAGTTTGATATCCTCTTGGATCTCTTCCGATTCGTGCTGCGCCTGTTGACGCATGTGTGCCCTTCGGTCTTCCTGTATGCAGTGTCGTACAATTCGTAGAGCCGGGTCTTGTTCTGAGTGTGCTATGATGTCTGCCCACACCACTGGTAATGGTTGTAAGTGGTGAACCACATAATTGAGATATTCATCGGCGATGGATGGTTGGGAGTTGGCGGGGCCAGTCGGGTGGCGCGACAGATAGTCCGCTGGATTGTCTTCTTTTCCAGGCCGATGCTTGATGATGAACTTGTAGTCCTGCAATCGTAGGCCCCATCGGGCTATTCTGGGCGGCATCCTTGACTTGGGGTCTCCGTAGATTGTAAGCAGTGCCTGGTGGTCCGTGATGATGGTGAACTCCTTGCCATACACGAACAGGTGGAAGTACTCGCATGCCCATACCACCGCTAGGCTCTCCTTTTCGGCCTGGGAGTAGGCTTGTTCTGTCGGGGTTAGGCTCCTGCTGGCGTATGCGACTATGTATACTTTTGCGGGTTCCAGAGGGTCAGTTTGTGTTAATATGGCGCCCAGACCGACGGGGCTGGCGTCCACTATTACCTTGGTGTGCCTTTTGGCGTCATAGTAAGCCATTTCCTCTGCCCTTGAAATGGCATCTCGTATCGCCTTGAACGCTTTTTGGCAGTCTGTGGACCATGTGTAGGGTTGATCTTTGCACGTTAAAAGGCGCAACGGGTTGCTGATGTTTGCGTAGTCCTTTAAATATCTGGAGCAATAACTGGCCAGTCCCAGGAAGGAGCGAAAATCCATCGATTTCGTCGGGGGTGCGGCTGAGTTGAGCGCCGTGACTTTCTCCGGGTCTGGTTGCATCCCTTTGTCAGAGAATATGTGGCCGAAGAACCTTAGTGAGCCTTTCCCGAACTCGCATTTGGCCTTGTTGAGTGTTAGTCCGGCCTCTTGCAGTGCAGCGCACACTCTGTGGAGAGCTGTGTCGTGCTCTTCTTTAGTCTTTCCAAATACGAGGACGTCATCCGAGTAATTCAAGCAGTTGGGCACGTGTCTGATGACTCGGTGTATTTCCTCTTGGAAGATTTCGGCTGTGGAGGATATCCCGGAGCTAAGCCTTTTATATTGGAATAGACCCAGGTGTGTGACGAATGTCGTGATGTATCTGGATTCGGGAGCAATCTCAATTTGATGATAGCCTTTCGTGAGGTCCAATTTTGAGAAAACCTGTGCCCCGTGGAGGAGGTGTATCATGTCAGTGATCCTGGGCGCCTGATGCCTTTCCCTCTCAATGGCCACATTGGCTCTCCTCATGTTGACACACAGGCGTATCGATCCGTCCGGTGACTTCTTGGGGTCGGGAACGATGGGGGACACCCATGTGGTGGGCCCTGAGACTGGTTCAATGACGAGCTTAATTAGCTGGTCAAGCTCCTCTTCGACCTGGTGTTGTATGTTTATCGGAATGCCCCTGTAGTGCTGGGCGACGGGCGGTATCCTCGGGTTTATGTGCAGCTGTACCTTTCGATGTTTTAGTTTTCCTAGCCCTTTGAACAGCTTGGGGAATGTCTGTTCTATGGTGTCCGGTCTGGCGAAGTATTTATGGGCCATAAGCTGATACAGTATGTGCACCAGACCCATCTCGACGGCTGTCTTAAAGCTGAGGATGCACCCGCTGTTGGCTTCTGTCTTCAGGATGTGTAGCGTGATCTTTGCCACATGCGATTTGTGCACACACCATGCTGATATTGTTCCTTTGCATGGGAGCGGGGTTGTCACTCCATAAGGGTATATGTCCACTGACGCCTTTCGGATCTTTGGGGGGTGGGTGAGTGAGTTGTATGCCTGTTCACTTATTATGTTAACTGTCGCCCCCGTATCTATGAGGAATTCCAGAGGTGTGTTGTTGACTTGTAAAAGGAGCGTCGGACTGTGTTGGGTGGCTGTGGCGTTGTTGAGTGCCCACACGTACCCTTTTTTCCATTGATCGTCCTCTGACGACTGGGATTCGCTGCCTCACAGGGATCTCATCTCAATGTACCGGACAAACCGTCTTCTTTGTGATCGCCTTGATCCGTCAGATGGCCTTCTGTCGTCTCTGGCGTAGGAGCTCCTTCGAGGTTTTTCTTCTCTCCGGGGTCCCGTCTGGTCTTCTTCTCCTCTGCCTGCTGGTGGGCTGTGTCGCAAGCTTCTCCTTCTCTCCTGTTGTCTCGGTCTGCTGGGTCCCTGTCCCGGCGGATTCTTGCACACAGCTCTGTAGTGGTCCATTCCGCCACAGGCAGCGCACTTTTGTCCTACTGCTGGGCAGTCACCCACGTGTGGATACTCGAACCCGCATCTGTAGCACGTGGCGTCTGTTCCTTTCCCTCCCGGTGAGGGCGCAGTATACAGTCTGTTAATTGCATCTGCATTCGGTGTCGGGTGTTGAATGGTGACCTTGCCTAGGCTGTCGAGCTGCGACTCAATTGCAGCTTCCATCCTGGCAAGTGTGAGGATTTCCTCAAGGGACCTTTGTTTTTGGAGCAGCTGCTTCCTGAAAGGCTGCGAGATGCAGCCGGCTATGACTTGGGATCTTAGCGCCTCGTCATTTGAGTACTTATGGAATTCACAGTACTTTAACTTGATGCGTAGGCGCATCACAAAGTTATCAAGGGACTCTCCTTTTTCCTGTCTAGTAGTATGAAAGACATGGCGCTCGTAGTCAATGTTTGTATGGGGCGTGAAGTATTCTGATAGTTTCCCATGTAGTTCTCCATAGGTGACCGTGTCTACGTTCATCAGTTCGCCTGCGATGTCCCTGACAGCGGGGCCTACTGTCATGAATAGGGTGTTTTTCAGCATCGCGTCATCGGTCAAACCGATTGCCCCCGTGTAGAATTTGATATCCCTGAGCCATATGACCCATCTGGGTCCTAGGTTGGATGTGTCTCTGACATCAAAAGGGCCCGGTAAGGGTAAGTTTTGTGCGGTGGTACCTGACGTTGATGCCTGTTGGGGGCCATCAGCCACGGCTCCAGATCCGTCCGATGAGGAGGCTACGGGGCTCGCTGGGGCCGACATGTCCGCTGTGGCTGTAGTGGACACCAGGCACGCCTATACAGACTCTTGCCGTGCTGTGCTGTAGCCCTCAGCACGTGTTGGTGGTGTGTGGCCTCTCCGCGGGCTGTTGTGTGCCCTTTTTGTGCTGTCCCCTGGGTCCCTGGCCCTTCGTGGGGCCTCCTGCTGACTGCGGGTTGATGTGGGAGGGGGGGCGTGACCAGCGCCCGCCCCTGCCGGCGGGTCCGCCGCGTTCGCCTCTCAGAGCGCGAACGTGCCCGCGCCCACGTGGTGTTTGCGAGGGGTCGCCTCCTCCCTTGGCACTCCGTGCCTGCGGCTGATCTGGCGGGTCCCCGTTCCCGTGAGGTGTGCCGAGGCGCCACGCCGCTCGACCGCGGACCTCCGTGGCACCCCTGGGCCTTCGGAGCAGAGGTGCACCGACGCGCTTCACCCGCTCGCCTGCAGGCCTCCTGTGGATGCGAGTGGGTACGATGTACCCCTCGTCGCCAAATGTTGGGTTTTGCGCGGGCCCCGTAAACCGCTGGGAACAAAGGTCACACAGGAGCTGGGATTCATGCAACCTCTTTATTCGCGGGTCTCACAGGAACTGCCCAACATTCCCCAGCCCCCTCCCTAGCCCAACGTCACTTCCCTTTGTCCAGGGAACTAAGACCGCAACGGCGGTCTGCCCACACAACGATGCGGGCGGGCTGCAGAGCCCTCAGTAACAACCTGACAGGCCCATATTTGCAATCTGGTGCAAATGTATAAGACGCCAATAAATATCTTGTGTCTGTTCAGGGGTTTCTAGACATTCATTCAGTGAGCTGTTAAAAATGTTTTAACAGCTGTATTGTTTTCTAACAAACCAAGGCGATATGCACTTAGTTATGTAGGCCAACCATTTTTACATGTTCCTCTTTAGGCTATGCCCATCAAGTCAAATCATGGTTACTGTGTTAATGCTTGACATATACCACAACAAGGACATTCTTTTCACACATTCATTTCCTCATGCTCTTAATACAGAAAAGTCTGAGCAAGAGGATGACCTTGTTGGGATCACGATGTGGCAGAGAGACTGTGAATTATCTTGCTCCAACATCAGATGGGTGGTTACATATAAGAATCAGTTGAGCCAAGTGCAAAGCTCTTCTGACGACTGCAGATGCAGCCGATGTGATTTTCTGTAAATGCTTATTTGGATTTTCCCAAGACTATTTTCACTTCAACATCCTCAGCAATATTCCAAGTCTTTCAAAGAGGAGCTGTAATTAGTTACTGGGTCTACTTGAACAAAACAAATCCACCATTTGTGCCCATGTAAAGTCAACTATGCATACCACTTCCTTGTACGGCTTGAGCTTTCTCCAATACAGGCAATGCTTGGTTAGAAATTGTTCAGGACTCTAAGGATTGTTGGCCTTCCAGTGAACATGTAATGGACATCTGTGTTCAAATAAGGGTGAGCTATGAAGCAAAGAGAAAACATATTTTCATGATCCCTTCAACAAAGTAACCATCACAATTTTGACCTGCACCTTGCAAAAACCTTTCAGACTCCTTGCAGCTGTCTTAGCATTATTTTCTAGGGTGTCCAACGAAAATTGAATAGGGATGCTGGAGGAAGCGTGGGGTGGGGTTTGTGTGTCAGACACAGTTATCTGGTTGTTCCCCAGAGAGATCTGGTGGGAAGGGGAGGAGGGGGATTCTGAGAGAGAAACATCTATTTCAAGACTCTCATTGCAGAAAGAATAGTATATAATGGGAATCCCAAAATTGTTAATTTGATATGATTTCATAAGTCATTTATAACGTGCCTGTACACAAGTGTTTCTAGGCGTGACAAGACAAGGAAGGGTAGACAGAGGGAACACAAAGCAAATGAGCTTACTAGGCCTTCTGTCATTCAGATCATGCAAGTACGAGGGGGAGGGAAGAGGAGAATTGCCAGGGGGCAAAAATGAGGTAAGTGCTGCCAGGGTGGTGGCTCAAGTAAGTGCAGGGAGACAGGGGACTGTAGGGTTGCAGATACAGTCCCTAAATGGGTGGGAGGCCCGGAGGCAGTGAAAGGGGCTAATGGTTGTGCAGAAGCCTGGTGCCTGTGAGGTTCAGTGGGTGGCCAGGTAACCAGTTAGCGCAGCAGACAGGAGCATCAGCAGGGGAGAGGGAGAGAAAGAAAGTGGAAGCAAAGAGAAAGGACTTGAGTTACTTCCGGAACCTTAGGTGGTCCTGTTCAAGTTTGAAAGAGGCAGGGAGGCTGTTCCAGAGGGAGACCCCAGCCGAGGACAAAGATCTATGCCCCACTCTCTGCCTGAAGAAGCATCTGACCCTCAGAGAGTTGAAGATGGATGAGCAGAAGGCTCGAGAAGGAAGATGCTTAGGAAGAGATAGTTGGATGTAGTTTGGTCCCTGGCCACAGAAAGCCTTGTGGATGATGCAGAGGGTCTTGAACTTGATCTTTGCAGTCACCGGGAGCCAGTAGAGAGATTTCAGAGCTGGATAAATAGGATCCCTGGGCTTGAGGCCAAGGACAAGTCTTGCAGTCCTGTTCTGGATTAGTTGCAAAGGGCAAATAATAGAGGCAGGCAGATTTAGAAAGAGGCTGGTACAGTAGTACCAGCCTAGAGAGAACCAGGCTCTGTAGACAATGAGCTTCTGGGGGAAAGTGAGAAAAGGAAGAATACCTCTGAGGAGGTGCAGCTGGTAGTGTGACTTCTTAGAGATGTCAGAGATGTGACAAGAGAACGAGAGAGTGGAGTCGAAGATGACCTCAGGGTTCTCCGCCTCACAGGAAGGTGAGGGTAGAGGACCCAGGGTGTGCGGGGAGAGTGAAAGAGGAAAAGCGGGAGCAGGGGTCCTAATGAGAAGCATCTTGATTTTACTGGCATTAAGACAGAGATATTTGGAGGCACACCATTCCTGAATCACAGATAGACAGTCAGTTATGAGCGGGAGAGCAGAGCAGGCTGAGGGGAGCCTGAAGGACAGCTGAGTGTCACGCGCATATCACTGAAAGTTTGAACAGAAGGTAAAGATGAGTTGGGCCAGAAGTGCCAAGTAATGGTCGAAGAACCAGGGTGAGAGGTTAGAGCCCTAGGGAAAACCACATGTAGAGATAGAGGTGGTAGAGAGAAAGGACCCAAGTTGGACCTGGAGGGTCGATCATAGAGAAATGAGGTCAATCAGGCTAGGGCCTGATACGTGATGCCCAGGCTGTCACAGAGACAATTGATCAGGATGGCGTGGTTGACAAGTATCAAAAGCAGAGGATAGATCGTGGAGAATGAGGCCTTAAGGAAGCTTAGCATTGAAATTAGAGAGCAAGCCTTCACGGGTGTTCAGGAAAGCAGTGTCTGTGCTTCTGGCTGCTCTAAAGCCAGACTGGTGGTCATGGGCACAACCAACAGATTCAGATTTTCTAGGAGTTTAGCCAGGAAAGGAGTGATAGAGATTGAGCGGTTGTTTGCCAGAGAGGAAGGATTGGCTGAGGACTTCTTGACCATGGGGTGCACAAAGGAGTGCTTTAGGGGGAGAGGGTGGGTTCCAGTGTTAAAAGAGTGATTGCAGAAATCGGCCAATGCTGGAGTGAGGTTGTCGATGTGGTCCTTGATGGTTCTGCAGGAGCAGGGGAGCACCTGCTTTGAAGACTTTCAAAGATCAAACTTGTCCAGAAACATCTTTGCGAGTGAAAATGGGGAAGAAGGAGAAAGGTGGAGGAGAGAAGGCTGTAGAGGGGGCTGGAGTGGTGGAGGGAGAGGAGCGAGAGGAGAGAGTGGACAGGATGTCCTGAGTTTTAGTGGTGAAATCAGAAGCCAGTGCTGTGCAAAGGGCCTGGGTGGGAACAGGAGAGGTGGAGACTGCTGCAGGATTGGTCAACTCCTCGCAGATTTTAAAAAGTTCTGCTGAGTTGTTGGAGGCTGCAGAGACGCGGGCTTGGATGTAAGCTCTCTTCTTGGACATTATAGAGAGTCTAAATTGCCTTTGGAGCAGGCAGCATGCCATTTTATCAGAGGATGAGCCTGATGCCCTCCACTTCCTCTCAGCCACCCTACACTTGCCTTTAAGGGTGGCGAGGTCGGAATCATACCAGGAGTTGCACTTGGATGTGGGCTGCAGATGGATCCTCATGACAGGAGCAAGGACATCAAGAGTGTTAGAGATTGAGAGATGCAGGTTGGAGAGGACTGTGCCAGAGTGTGAGTCAGCCTCAGGAGTAGGAGAAGGAGAGAAAGTAGTGGCGAAATTCTCCACTGACAAACGCTTCATGGGCTGGATGACTAAGAAGGTGAGTGGCAGTACTGGGGTCGGCTTTACCTGGGGGCAGAGAGTGACAGGTGAGTGGGGAGAAGAAAGTGAAGTCCAAGTTTAAAAAATAATTATTTTGTCAACATCCGGTGTAAGATCAAGAAAATATTCTTTAAAATGTTAGATACCTACATAGGGGAACTGCTTTGGGGGTCGAATAGACAGAGGGTGGCGCTAACCACTCTGCAAAGGTCATAAATGGAAAGGGGATTTACTTTGCTAGATTATGAGGTATATTACGCAGCGGCCCAACTACAAACATTTTCCAACTGGGTGGATGCACCAGAAGGAGACCTGAAACGTCTAATAGAGTATTTTGCTACACATAAAGGAGATCAAACTACTTTGGGACCCGATGGCAAGCAGGGGTAAGAGCGCAATCTATGCAGTACCAAGGGAAATCTGGAAACAGGTATTAGGGAAGTTGCAGAACTCCCATCCATATAGTCCGGACCTACCGCTAAGTTTTGATCCAGTGATCAAGGGAATACTGACTAACCTCGACTGGGCTAAACTACGGAGTAAAGGGTGTACAAAATTAGGGGATCTCTACGAGGAAGGAAACTGCTGCAATTCCAAGAATGGCACCAATGGTATGACATGCCCAAAGGGGCTTTCTTATGTAATGCCCGAATCGTGAAGAAAATAGCTGACCTATGAGAGGAAACTCCATTAGAACCAGAGAGTAGTCCCCTGATGCATCAGATGCTACACACTACCCATAGCAGAGGCCTGATATCACGCCTATATCTGCAGATGAAGGAAAGGAAGAAACTTCTGGAACTAGTTGTAAAGGTGAAATGGGAACGGTACGTCAGGGGAGAGCTACCTGAAGAACAGTGGGTAAAAATATGGGAACAGACCCGTAAGGTATCAAGAAATGCTAGGTTTAGACTTACACAATAACATTTTACACATAGAATATATATGACACCATCCAGGCTCCACACAATCAATCCACCACAACCACATACCTGCCTGAGATGTAAAGAGGCCATGGCGGGCTTCTGGCATATGACCTGGGACTGCCAGGTGATTAGAGCATTCTGGGGAGAGGTAATGAGTAAGACTAATTCTTGGGGCAATGGCGAATACATGTGCACACCTGAAACGTGTCTATGGGGGCTACTACCAGGTGGAAAGCCAACAAAGTCCAAAAGGAAAATAATGGCCTTCCTACTTATACTAGCCAAACGCAGAATTGCGATCTGTCGGAAGAACCTGAAGGGCCAATCGATTTAGTTATGGCTGAAAGATGTATATCCATGGGGGATGGCAGAGGTGGAGTTACTAAGGGACCAAGCCTGGACAAATACAGAGGCAGATAGTAGCATGGAATGGGGACAAATGCTAAATGAACTGAAAAACGCCCCCGACTTGCACCCTCCATGAAGGAAGGTGTAAGGAAACTGATTCACCACACACCAGTTGCTGATCTCTAGTGAGAATTAAACCTGATGCAGAGGCGTTGATCTGTATCACTTTCGTTAAATTGACTTCCTGCACCTATGAAGTAAACAGGGTGTTAGGCAGAAACCTGTGCAGTTCCCTCTGGGACCACTGCAAAAAGTTTAAGACTACAGGAGTTAGCAGTAAACCCAATTGGTAGCAGTCTGCACCACCCATATTTACCTGGTATCTGTGGCTAGAGTCAGACTTCTCTCAAGACGAGTTAGGCAGTATATAGAGTATACAAGATAGGGCAATTTACACAGTAGAACAAGCAGACACGGATCAGAGCTTGGGTGTAAAGATATATAATTATTTATTTAAAAACACATCTATGAAAAACACACTGGCATTAATATGGCAAACAACTTCAATCACAGTTACTATAAGTATATATCAATCCCATAACAATATTTCGACAAGTCTAGGTTCAAAGACACCACTTATTTGCAGACAGAGGTGAGTGCTTAACCTAGATGGCACTCTAGTATTCGTTAGAAAGGGAGAGAAAAAGGCAGGGTATGAAACCAACTCGGTACCAACACTTTTACGAAGCAAATGCAAGGCAAGCAAGGCAGGGTCTACTGTAGATCACAAAGTTCAGAGGCCAGGCCCACTCGGAGAGAGGCAAGGCCCTATGTCCCAAAAATACCACAGTGGAAATGCACTTCAAGTCTTTGTAGCAAAATGTCACAGAAAGGTTGGACCAGTTTTAGAAAAAAAGTTAAGAAGGTATGGAGGCGACCCAGTGAAAAGGTAAGGATTTAAGACACCTCACGCTAACCGTTTCAAGGGAAGCCAGGTGGACACAGTACTTTGAAAGTGGAGAAACAGCTCCGGCGGGGCAGTTGTTCCTGGTGGTGGATGCAAGTTGGGGGTTTGCCAGAAGAAGAGATGATCTCATCGTAGAGGAAAGTTGAAGATCGTTGCACCACCAGGGAAGAGACCAGCCGCGGAGTGCTCAGTCCCAAGGCACCACCTTTTGGTCGCGGTACAGTGGTTTAGTGGCTATTGTCATGATCTCTGCTTCCAAAAGGTCAGGGTTTTCCCAACTCCCTTGGAAGCAGATCCATAACCCAGGTTCCGAGTGCCAACCAGTCCCAATTGGGACCTTTTGGACCCAGTCCTGGCGCCAGTGGCACCAGGCTCATAAATATGCCCAGTCCCAGCGCTGGAAGCGCCGGGCTCATAATGCTTGGGTGGACTTACCTGCAGCAGACCATGCTGCTTACTTGCCTGCCAGTTGAGCCTCTGATCCTCTTCTGTTTGGAACTACTTTTCCTGTTGGGTGGGGCAGGAGCTACTCCCTAGATTCAGAACACTGGAACTCTTCTGGAAAGCAGGAACTCTTTTCTTACCTAGGCGTGGCTGTGGAAGGAGACACCTAAGCACTACAGGAGGCTATTTAAACCACACCCGATGGATGAATCTTGCTTTGCGTTATTCTGCATCCTCTGCAGCAGAACGCTCATCGTGTCTTCTGCATCTGATCCTGGGCCTAAGGAAAAAGGCTTACCATCCTGAATCCAGTCTTCAGCAACACCTATAAAGACAAGAAAGAACAGGTTAGCATTACTGTCTTCAGTGACAGCTCTTCACTTACCTGGTCCATCGGCTGTCACCAACGCCTCGCGCTGCATTCCGGCATCTGAAAGACAAAGGCTTACCTACTCTTCGTGCGCTCCGGAGGTCTTCACACTGCATTCCGGCATCTGAAAGACAAAAGCTTATCAACTCTTTGCACGCTCCGGAGGCCTTCGGCGCTGCATCCCGCATCTGAAAGACAAAACAAGGTGCGTTTAAAGACATTGGGGAACTTTAATACTCACGTGCCATTACTCCTTTCCACATCTAACCCAGTGGGTATTCCGGCACCCTGCAGCCGCTCCGAACTTGTACCTGCAAAATAAAAAGACAGTTAGAGCGCATCGTGAAGCAGGCAACAAGCGCTTACTTACGTGCTTCCAGGCGCTTCTATTCATCACACGGGCTCCATCTTCAACTCACGTCAGCCCGTCATCCGCAATCGCCGGAACCCTGCAAAACAAGAAACATCATTACTAAAGACTTTAAAGACATCAGAATTACTCGAAACTTACCGTTCGTGCAGTAAACGACGGACAGCAGTCCTCTGAAGTTAAGAGGCCTGCTCCCCTTATCCAGTGAAGAAACTGGTTACAGCACCCTGCCCCGAGGCAGATGGAGAGCACGGCGTTCACTTACCTAAGGTGAGAGCGTTAACCTTTGGGGTTCTACAGGAGAAGAGAAAGGGAAGAAGAGAGAGACATTCAATAACCCAGTTCCTTAATCCCATATTTTCTATCTGCAGACATCTTACCCTTCGAGTCAGACATACAGTGCACAGAGGTCCAGCCCAAAGAGCTAGCCGTGTGTTACACATCACCTTTGAAGATACGGTATACGCCCAGTCAAGACCGGCGCCTCTACGGGAATCAGGTGAGCGTTACAGAACGCAAAGCCTACCACAAAACTCCTGTCCAGGCGCTATGGAAACCTCGGATACCAACCAGCTAGCCCAGTTACTTGGGGAACTAAGGGCAGAAGTGCATGCAGCCCGTCAGGAAACGAACGCTCTAAGAAGGAACTGATTATTTCCAAGGAGCGAACAGATGATCTCGCTAGACAATTGCTACAGTCACAAGCCGGACAGACCCCGTTACCCGCATCTGGGGGAAATCTTCCTTCTACATCCTCTATGAATCCAGTGCAGATCAACCTACCTGGGAATGTACCTCTGGCTCCGCCCGAACGATTTTCTGGTGACCCAAAGAGGTTTGCAGTATTTATCAATCAGTGCCGGTTGCATTTCTTATGCCGGCCAGCAGCCTTTCCAACTGATCAAGCTAAAGTAGCTTTCGTGCTTTTGTAGCTTAGTGGCAATGCGGCAGACTGGTCGATCCCTCTAGTAAATCAAGATGATCCGGTCCTCCATGATTTTCAAGCTTTTCAGCTCAGTATGGAACAACTGTTCGCAAGACATTCACTGGGGCAGGCCTTGGACAATGAGCTTCTTTCGTTGCGACAAGGTAATCAAGACCTTTTGGCTTATATTGCGTCTTTCAACAGACTGATAGTGGAAACTCAATGGCCTGAGGACAAAAGGATTACGCTGTTTTATAGAGGTCTACGTGGAGAGCTCAAAGATGTGTTAGCCCAAGTAGTGAATCCCCCACAAGATTGTTCGGACTATATAGACTTAGTCGTTCAAATAGATTACAGAATGCAGAACAGGAAGGCCGATCGTTCCAAGTTTGATGCTCGAGTATTTTCCAAACCGCCAACTCCTTCCAAAGGAGTAGACTCCGGGAACCCATGCAAATAGGGGGTCTGAAAGGTCCTCTAACACAAAAGGAGCGGGAAAGGAGAAAACAGTTGCAATTATGCCTCTATTGCGGAAACTCAGGGCACTTTCTTCGAGACTGTCCGGTGAAACCTGCCAAGAAGGCAGTAGGAGCTGCAGTTACCAAAGTTACAAACTCTGAGCAGGGAAACGACCTCGCCCGACAAGAATAGAGGTCCTCTTGCCGAGCGTGAAAACCAGTTCCGTGACCTCGCATTTCGTGATACCTATGGTCCTCATTAGCCCTGATAATCCGGATCGATTACATGCAATTGAAGCTTACGTCGACAGCGGTGCCATCTGCAATTATGTGGATCATGAAATGGTTTTGAGGATGAATCTAACTCTTTGTCCCAAGGCTGTAAAGGACGTCATTACTACGGTGGATGGTACGGAGATAGCCTTCGGGCCAGTAACGCATACCACTCAAGAGGTCACGCTAGTAAGTCAAGATGGACACCATGAGAAGATCGTGTTCGATGTGATCAAGGCCCCTCAGTTTCAAATTATTCTAGGAATACCTTGGTTAGAGAAACACAATCCTCTGATCGATTAGCGAGCAAGAACGGTCCAGTTTCCAGAATGTGTCTCTACTTGTCACCCTCCACCTGGTGTTACACTGGCAGCAATTTCTTCAGAGACTCCCCAGTTACCTCCCGAATACCTAGAATACCAAGATGTTTTCCGGAAGGATCAGGCTAACTCTCTACCTCCTCATAGGTCTTATGACTGCCAGATAGACCTGATACCTGGATCTACTCCTCCTTGTAGTAGGATTTATGCCCTCACCGAGCCTGAGAACCTTCACCTTCGACAATACCTGGATCAATACCTGGCAAATGGGTTTATTCGTCCTTCCAAGTCCCCTGCTTCTTCAGCTTTGTTCTTTGTTCCAAAAAAGGAAGGAGACCTTAGAACTTGTATAGATTATCGCTCCCTGAACCAGATCACCGTTAAGAATAGGTATCCGTTACCTTTGATCCCTGAACTCCTGGACCAAGTCAGAAAAGCATGCATATATACAAAGCTGGATCTTAGAGGAGCTTACCACTTGGTACGAGTAAAAGAGGGCGATGAATGGAAGACGGCCTTCCGCACCAAGTATGGGCTATTTGAATATCAGGTCATGCCCTTCGGACTTTGCAATGCCCCGGCCGCCTTTCAATATTTTATGAACGATGTCCTCAGAGAGCTCATAGATGTGTGTGTTGTTGTTTACATTGACGACATCCTCGTTTATTCTTCATCGGAATCTGAACATCGGAAACACGTGAAAATGGTCCTCGAAAGATTGCGTCAACACAAACTTTTTGCTAAGTTGGAAAAATGTGTTTTCAACGTGACTGAAGTTGAATTCTTGGGATTCATATTATCACCTGGCGGAGTGCGTATGGATTCAAAGAAGGTCGATGCAGTTCTCAAATGGCCATCACCATCCTCCGTAAAAGGTGTGCAAAGCATGTTAGGCTTCGATAACTTTTACCGCAGGTTTATCCCCGAATTCTCTCGAATAGTCCAGCCCATCACTGCCTTGTTAAAGAAAAACAAATGTTTTGAATGGTCTACCGAGGCGGAACAAGCTTTCCAGGATTTGAAGACTAAATTTATCTCTGCACCAATCTTAAAACACCCTCGCCCCGAACTCCCCTACATCGTGGAAACTGATGCTTCAAGCCTTGCCATGGGGGCAGTTCTATCACAAAAGGACCCGGTAACCAATCAGTTGCACCCCGTGGCATTTTGGTCCCGCAAATTCTCGCCTCCTGAAATCAATTACACGATTACTGACAAGGAACTTCTGGCTATCAAGTCTGCCTTTAAGGCTTGGTGGCATTATCTGCTGGGGGCCCGACACACCGTTACTGTGATTACGGATCACCGAAACCTGCAATATTTGAAAACCGCAAAAGCCCAATCCTCTAGACAACTCCGTTGGGCATTATTCTTTGCCGAGTTTGACTTCATAATTACCTATCGACCTGGTACAAAGAACGGTAAAGCTGATGCCCTTTCTCGGATGGGAGTGGAAGAACACTTGATCAACCCTAAACCTGTACCAATCATTCCCGAGCAAAGAATTCTGGGTGTAATCGCCACAGAATCCATAGAGTAAGTTAAGGATAAAGCCAGGCAACTTGTAACTCCAGCAGACATACAGAATTGGCATCTGCAGGGAAAGGACTTTGCAGTAAAGGACAACTTATTGTATTTCCAAGAACGATTATACCTACCCAGCACAGATTTACAGAAAAAAGTAATCTCTTGTTATCACGATTCTTTAATGGAAGGACATCCCGGTATGGCCAAGACCTCAGAAAAGATCAAGCGGTACTTCTGGTGGCCGTCTTGGAAAAAAGATATCAGAGACTTTATAATGTCCTGTGGAGTATGCGCCCAAAACAAGAGTCAAAAGGAAAGACCAGCAGGCCTCTTACGCCCTATTGACATCCCACCTCGCTCTTGGCATACGCTTTCTATGGACTTCATCACCGATCTACCTCCATGCTCCGGATACAATACGATTCTAGTAATCGGGACTTATTCTCCAAGATGGCGCATTTCATTCCGATCAAAGGCTTGCCAACAGCAGCAACTCTGGCCCGAGAATTTCTCGAAAACATCGTCCGACTGCACGGTTTTCCTTCGGTTCTAATTTCGGATCGAGGTAGTCAATTTATTTCTCATTTTTGGCGAAGTTGCTGTCGGTCGGCTCAAATTGATGTGAGACTATCGACCAGTCACCACCCTCAGACCGACGGACAAACCGAGAGGACCAATCAAACTCTGGAACAGTATTTACGCTGCATGCTGCAACAAACTGAAAAAACTTGGAAAGACATCCTTTGGATAGCCGAATATGCCTACAATAACTCTGTCCATTCGGGAACTGGGAAAACCCCGTTTTTTCTTTTGTACTCCAGTCACCCTCGAACCTCGGAGTTGGATCCCCTCCAAGATCTTGAAACACCAGCAGTAGACTACCTGCATTCTACAATCACCCAAGCCTTTAAGGAAGCTGTTTCTCACCTTCAAAGGGCTAAAGAACAATACAAGAAAGGAGCAGATCAACATCGGAAGGAAGCCCCTCAATATCAAGTAGGGGATCAAGTCTGGTTATCCACCAAATATCTACCTCTAAAAGGGCCACGCACATTCAACCCAAGATACCTTGGTCCCTATTCCATCACTACCATAGTAAACCCAGTAGCGGTCAAGTTGGACTTGCCCCCGCACATGAAGATACATCCGGTCTTCCACGTCTCTCTATTAAAACCCGTGCAACCTCAAACCCGACTAACTAAATCTCCAAAACCTATCCTAGTTGATGGGGAACTCGAGTTTGAAGTCAAAAGCATTCTGGACTCCAAGGTCTCCAAATCTAAACTATTTTACCTAATTGAATGGAAAGGCTACGGCCCCCAAGAGAGATCCTGGGAACCTACTGAATATGTCCACGCTCCTCGCCTAATCAAAAGATTTCACCGAACATTTCCTGACAAGCCAAAACCCCCAGAGAAGCCCGGTTTGGGAGGGGCCTTGAGGGGGAGTACTGTCATGATCTCTGCTTCCAAAAGGTCAGGGTTTTCCCAACTCCCTTGGAAGCAGATCCATAACCCAGGTTCCGAGTGCCAACCAGTCCCAATTGGGACCTTTTGGACCCAGTCCTGGCGCCAGTGGCACCAGGCTCATAAATATGCCCAGTCCCAGCGCTGGAAGCGCTGGGCTCATAATGCTTGGGTGGACTTACCTGCAGCAGACCATGCTGCTTACTTGCCTGCCAGTTGAGCCTCTGATCCTCTTCTGTTTGGAACTACTTTTCCTGTTGGGTGGGGCAGGAGCTACTCCCTAGATTCAGAACACTGGAACTCTTCTGGAAAGCAGGAACTCTTTTCTTACCTAGGCGTGGCTGTGGAAGGAGACACCTAAGCACTACAGGAGGCTATTTAAACCACACCAGATGGATGAATCTTGCTTTGCGTTATTCTGCATCCTCTGCAGCAGAACGCTCATCGTGTCTTCTGCATCTGATCCTGGGCCTAAGGAAAAAGGCTTACCATCCTAAATCCAGTCTTCAGCAACACCTATAAAGACAAGAAAGAACAGGTTAGCATTACGGTCTTCAGTGACAGCTCTTCACTTACCTGGTCCATCGGCTGTCACCAACGCCTCGCGCTGCATTCCGGCATCTGAAAGACAAAGGCTTACCTACTCTTCGTGCGCTCCAGAGGTCTTCACACTGCATTCCGGCATCTGAAAGACAAAAGCTTACCAACTCTTTGCACGCTCCGGAGGCCTTCGGCGCTGCATCCTGCATCTGAAAGACAAAACAAGGTGCGTTTAAAGACATTGGGGAACTTTAATACTCACATGCCATTACTCCTTTCCACATCTAACCCAGTGGGTATTCCGGCACCCTGCAGCCGCTCCGAACTTGTACCTGCAAAATAAAAAGACAGTTAGAGCGCATCGTGAAGCAGGCAACAAGCGCTTACTTACGTGCTTCCAGGCGCTTCTATTCATCACACGGGCTCCATCTTCAACTCACTTCAGCCCGTCATCCGCCATCGCCGGAACCCTGCAAAACAAGAAACATCATTACTAAAGACTTTAAAGACATTAGAATTACTCGAAACTTACAGTTCGTGCAGTAAACGACGGACAGCAGTCCTCTGAAGTTAAGAGGCCTGCTCCCCTTATCCAGTGAAGAAACTGGTTACAGCACCCTGCCCCGAGGCAGATGGAGAGCACGGCGTTCACTTACCTAAGGTGAGAGCGTTAACCTTTGGGGTTCTACAGGAGAAGAGAAAGGGAAGAAGAGAGAGACATTCAATAACCCAGTTCCTTAATCCCATATTTTCTATCTGCAGACATCTTACCCTTCGAGTCAGACATACAGTGCACAGAGGTCCAGCCCAAAGAGCCAGCCGTGTGTTACACATCACCTTTGAAGATACGGTATACGCCCAGTCAAGACTGGCGCCTCTACGGGAATCAGGTGAGCGTTACAGCTATCCGGTTGCCGGGGTGCTCAGCACGGGCAATTCGACCACTAGACGTCCTGGAAGCGAAGAAAAGGCTAGGAAATTCAGCCTAAACAGAGAATTCTCCCTAACACAGGGCTAAAGACTTGCTTGGTCTGGAACAGTTAAAGTGTTGGTATCACTGCCATTAATGCGCCTGGCTGCGCCTGTGGAGTGAACAGGTGCACAGACTTCTTATCTCACACAGTGAACAGGGATATTTAAAATGTATGTTGAATGTTTTGAATTCATGAAATATGTAGTAGAATATTTAGCACTTCAGTAAAATTGATATACTGTGATACTATGTGATGATGCTGGATGCTGTCACTACTTAAACAATAAAATAATGTAAATTAAAACAAAAAACACTGTAGGGTGGTAACAGTGAGTATGGTTCTATGATTCATTTGACAGACACACTACTAATGTAGTACACATTATTCATTTTTACTTTTGTTTGGTGTCATTGTGTGCCATGTGGAATCCCCATTCTTGCTGCTGTACCATGGAGAAATGCAGGACCTTTTTAGAAGTAGGATTTGTCAGGGGGACATACATGTCCATCAAACTATTTTGTGTTTTTGGACAGGTCATTAACTTTAACTTCACGTGGCTTCCCCCAAGGGGATTCAATGATCTAATGCGTATGCTCTGACACAATGGGCCTCATTACGACTCAGGCGGTAAGGGTTTTACGGCGGCGTAAACAGCGCTGACCCTTACCGCCTGAGTACGAGGTCCCTTAGCGCCATGGCAGATTTAACACCTGCTTTTAGCAGGTGTTAAAATCCATGGCGCTAAGGGACCATGGAGTTAATTACGCCACCGTAATTTACGGTGGCGTAATTAACGCCTTCCCCACTCCCATTATGCCCTATGGGGCAAAAATGGGAATGGGGAAGGGTAAATGGGGATTGGGGACTTACCGCCCCGCCAACCTCGGAATGGGGTGGTAAGTCCGCCAACCACCATGGCGTAAACGTAGTTTACGCCATGGTGGTAAAGTCACGGCCCAGGCGGTAACTTACCGCCTGGGTCGTAATGAGGCCCAATGAGTTTATAATAACAGACCATGACATTCCTTACTTTTACATGTGCACCTCAAGCCTCCTTTCCAGATATCGTCCTTTGCTATATTGTATTCCATGGGGATCAAAAACATGCCACAATAACACCACAATCTTTGTACTGCATGACGCTCCCCAATGGAAACATAACACGCGTCTATTTAGAATCATTTGGTTTCATTCAACTAAGCTTATTACAGGAGTGAGTTACTACTTTGAAGCGAAGTAAAGAACAAATCAGTAAGTTACTCTGTGATTCGCAAAATAATGTAAGCCTTTTCTTTTATATGCATTTTGGAGTAGATTAAGCACAGTTGCAGAACTTATGCATGCAAAACTGACTCTAGGACCGGCAAAAGTGGACTTTCCCAGGGGACTGTTGGGAGATATGGGTGTGTCTGAAAATGGAAGAGGTACACACCCACAATAGTGTAACTTTCCGTGTATTCACAAAATAGAGACAAATCCATGACCACAACTGAAATCAGGCCGGAATGTTCTATAAATGTTCAATTTAACATATACAAGTGAATGCATGGGTGGGACTGAGCGGTTTCGTGACAAATAAATGGGCCTCATTACACGGTAGGCGGTAAGGGTTAACGGTCACCGGTAAGGGTACCGGTGACCATTAACCCTTACCATCTTATTACGAGGTCACTTTGCGGGTTGGTACTTTAACGCCTGCTTTTAGCAGGCGTTAATAAACAAACCCGCAAAGGGACCAGGGTGCTAATTATGGTACCGCAATTTGCGATACCGTAATTAGCACCTTCCCCATTCCCATTATGCCCTATGGGGCAAAAATGGGAATGGGGAAGGGCAATGGAGGAAGGCGGAATTACCGCCCTGCCAACCTTGGAATAGGGCGGTAATTCCCCTTTCCTCCATGGCGGTACCGGTAATTTACCGGCATGGACCAAGGTGCTATTAGCACCTTGGTTTACCGCCTTCCGTGTAATGAGGCCCAGGGCCTCTTTACGACCCTGGCGCTGACGGAATGAAGGTGGCCGGTACGGGAACGGCCCCCTTCATTCCGTCAGTGCTGATTACGGGGTTGCCTTTGCGGGACCCGGATAAGACGTCTGGTGAAACCAGACGTCTTTAAAACCAGACGTCTTTTCCGGGTCCCGCGAGGGGAAGAGGGAGGTAACAACAGGACACTTGTAATGTGCCCGTTGTTACCTCACTCCCCATTCCCATTTAGCCCTGTGGGGGCTCAAATGGGAATGGGGAATGGTTCCTGCAAGGAGGACTTACCGGTTCCTCCTATGTCGGAATGACCCGGTAAATCCTCACTGCAGGAACCCGGTAATGGAGCCCGGTTTGGAGGCCCTTAGTCTGTACAACCCCATGAACTCTGTATCAAAGAAATGTGACACTGATGCACAGATGTCGAGAGAAGTTTCAGATGCACCAAGAAATCATTTACAGTTCTCTGAAATCAATTAGCAATGTTGAAGCGTTTCCAATTATATTAGCTTTTTGCAATTATTTCATTATGACGCTGTCACAATATTTTACACAATAAAACAACTCGGTACCGCTGGCTTCTGAAATGCTGCCACCAAAGTTAGGGTTATGAACTATAGTTTACGAGAAGGAGAACAATAAGCTAGCAAATGGCGAAGTATATCTTTCTTCCAGTCTACAGGCAAACTCAGAGGGCCCGATTCATGGAATCGGGCGCAGACATGGTGCAAGGGTCGCGTGCCGAGAAGGACCCTGCGCGAGCCTTGGCGCAGAAAAAAAATGCACTCCCTGCGTATTCATGAATTCAAAGGCGCATTACTAGCCATCGCGCAAGTAAAAACAAGCTGTGCGACGAACGCCCACAACACGCCCTCACGCACAACAAAAAGCAAGTTAAAGGGCAAAAGAGGTGCAAGCCTCCACGTCCACCCCTGAAACTCCATCCGGTATCCCTGTGAGAAGGTGCGCCCTGCCCCGTAAGCCCAGGCTGCACCACAGCGAAATCGCACACCTCACCTCGCAAGCCCAGGCTGCACCTCAGCAAAAACACAGATCCTCCCTCGCAAGCCCAGGCTGCACACCTGCTAAAAAAAGGGCCCTCCCTCGCAAAGCCAGACTGCAACCTAGCGAAACCCTGCACCTCACCTTGCAAGCCCAGGTTGCACTCTAGCAAAAATGCAGGCCCTCCCTTGCACTCCCAGCCTGCACTCTTGTGAAATTGCATGCCTCACCTCGCAAGCCCAGGCTGCACCCCAGTGAAATTGCAGGCCCTCCTTCGCAAAGCCAGACAGCCCCCCAGCAAAATCACACACCTCTCCTTGCAAGCCCAGACTGCACCCCTGCAAAAAAATGCAGGCCCACCCTCAAAGGCCCAGGCTGCACCCTCCATACTGGACACCAGGCCCCCTCACCTGTGACACCCCCCTAAAGCAGTCCACTCCAGACTGGACACCACCCCAAACCAACCCCCCTCACCTGTGACACACCCCCAGGTATCCCCCCCCAGACTGGACACCCCAGGCAGCCCACTCCAGACTGGACACCCCCCAGGCAGCCCCCTCCAGACTGGACACCACCCCCTAACCCCCTTCACCTATAACACCCCCTAGGCAGCCCCCTCCAGAATGGAAACCACCCAGACAGCCCACTCCAAACCAGACACCACCCCGCAGCCCCCTCACTTGTGACACCCCCCCAGGCAGCCCCCACCAGACTGCCCCCCCACCCAGGCAGCCCTCTCCAGACGAGACACTCCCCAGGAAGCCCCCTCCTGACTGGACACCACCGCTCAGCCCCCCTCACCTGTGACACTCCCCAGGCAGCCCCTTCCAGATTAGATGCCACCCACAAGCACCCCTCACCCGTATCATCCCCTCAGGCAACCCTCTCCAGACTGAACACCCCCCGACAGCCCCCTACAGACTGCCACCCCCAGGCAGCCCACTCCAGTCTGGACACAACCCACAGACTCCCTCACCTGTGACACTCCCCCAGGCAGCCCCCTTGTGACTGGACGCCCCCCCAAGGCAGCCCCCTCCAGACTGTACACCGCCCCCATCCCCCCTCACCTGTGACACCCCCCAGGCAGCCCCCTCCAGACTGGACACCCCCCAAGACAAACCACTCCAGACTGGACACTCCCCAGGCAGCCCCCTGCAGACTGGACACCACTCCCAGCCCTCCTCACCTGTGACAGCCCCCCCAGGAAGCCCCCTTCAGACTGGACAACACCCCCAGTCGCCCTCACCAGTAACAACCCCCCAGGCAGCCCCCTCCAGACTGACACCACCCCCCAGTCCCTCTCACCTGTGGCACCCCACCAGGCAGCCCCCTCCAGACTGGACACCCCCGAGGCAGCCCGCTCCAGACTGGTACCCCCCCCTGGCATCCCTCTCCAGACTGGTTACCCCCCAGGAAGCCCACTCCAGACTGGACACCGCCGCATAGCCCCCCTCACCTGTGGCCCCACCCAGGCAGCCCCCTCCAGACTGGACACTACCCCACTACCCCCCCTCACCTGTGACACCCCCCAGGCAGCCCCCTCCATACTGGACACCCCCCCAGGTAGCCCCCTCCAGACTTGACACCCCCCCAGGCAGCCCCCTCCAGACTGGACACCCCCCAGGCAGCCCACTCCAGACAGGACACCACCCCCAGGACCCCTCACCTGTGACACCACCCAGGCAGCCCCCTCCAGACTGGACACCCCCACCCAGGCAGCCTTCTACAGATGAAACGCCCTTCAGGCAGCCCCCTCCAGACTGGATGCCACCCCCCAGGCCCCCTCATCTGTAACACTCCCCAGACAGCCCCTTACAGACTGGATGCCACCCCCCAGCACCCTTCTGCTGTGTCACTCCCTCAGGCAGTTCCCTCCAGACTGGAAACCCCCTCCCCCAAGACAGCCCACTACAGATTGGACCGGCCGCCCCGAGGCAACCCACTCCAGACTGGACACCACCCCCAGCCTCCCTCACCTGTGGCACCCTCCCCCCCCGGCAATCCCCTTCAGAATGGACTCTCCCCAGGCAGCCCCCTCCAGACTGTACACCACCCCCGCCCCCCTCACCTGTGACATCTCTCAGGCAGCCCCTCCAGACTGGACGCCGCCCCAGCCCCCTCCAAACTGGACAGCACCCCGTCCTCCTGACCTGTGACACCCCCCCTTCAGGCAGCCCCCTCCAGACTGGACCACCCCACCCAGGCAGCCCTCTACAGACAAGACACCCTTTAGGCATCCCCCTCCAGACTGGACACCACCCCACAGCCCCCCTCATCTGTGACACTCCCCAGACAGCCCCTTCCAGACTGGAGACCCCCCAGGCAGCCCACTCTAGACTGGACACCACCCCCAGTGTCCCTCACCTGTGACCCCCCCCGGCAGCCCCCTTCAGACCGGACACCCCCCAGAAGGCCCTCTCCATACTGTACAGAACACCAGCCCCCCTCACCTGTGACACCGCCCAGGCAGCCCACTCTAGACTGGACACCCCCCAGGCAGCACCCTCCAGACTGGACAGCAACCCCCACCTTCCTCACCTGTGACACCCCCCAGGCAGCCCCCTCCAGACTGGACACCACCTACCAGCCCCCTCACCTGTTGCACCCCCCCCAGGCAGCACCCTCAAGACTGGACACCCCCCAGGCAGCCCACTTCAGGCTAGACACCCCAAAGGCAGGCCACTCCAGACTGGACACTGCCCCGCAGCCCCCCTCACTTATGACACCCCCCCAGGCAGCCCCCTCCAGACTGGACACCACCCTCCAACTCACTTCACCTGTGACACCCCCCAGGCAGCCCCTTGCATACTGGACACCCCCCAGGCAGCCCACACCAGACTGGATACCCCCCCAGGAAGACCCCTCCAGACTGGACACCACCCTTCAGCCCCCCTCACCTGTGACACCCCCAGTCAGTCCCCTTCAGACTGGACACCCCTCCAGGCAGTCCACTCCTTACTGGACACAACCCCCCAGCCCCGCTCACCTGTGACACCCCCCAGGCAGCCCCCTCCAGACTGGACACCACACCCAGGCCCTCTCACCTGTGACACCCCCAGGCAGCTCCCTCCAGACTGGACACCACACCCAAACCCCCTCACCTGTGACACCCGCCAGGCAGCCCCCTCCAGACTGGACACCCCCTCAGGCAGCTCACTGACAGTCTCCCACAATACCAGTGCAATCCATGTCTGCAGCTTACTGGAACCTCCAAGGTCTGCCAGCTCCATTAAGTGAAACACCAATATGTCCTCCGCAAACATGATCAACAGGAAGTACCAGAGATCCATCCAGGACTGGAGCATCTGCTGGCACACATCTCACGACTTTAACCAGCCCATCCCATACACATGTGACAAGTGAATGAAATGGCAAGTGGCATGTGCATGTTGTCCATGGCACATTGCCAAGGCATCAAAGCACAATAACTAATGTGTTCCCACGATAGAAGTAAACCTACCAATAAATATGAAATATACACAATCAATGGCCAGGTGCGTCACCGCCTGAGCATCAGTGACCTGGCTGGAAGGGGTGTCAAATTACCCGACAGGGAACAATACCATGACAGGGCCATGCAGGGTGATGGGAGGGCAGTCAGAGAGTGCATGAGTCACAGAGACCGGAGAATTGTGCTGCCACTCAGAAGTAGCAATATGTCACAAGGAGGGGTAGCCGCCTATCAGAGTTGAGACATACCATGACTTATGTATGTAATTAATTGTATAGAAATTGGTGGTGTATGCAGCAGTTCACCAATGGTTCATCCTAGTGTTGTAATCTAAAACCCCCTAGGGGGTGGACAAGACAATATGAATTGTATTGTGTGAATATACTCAATGTAATTTTAGAGAGACTACTTTTTTAATGGTGCAGTCTTTATTATTATCGCACTCCACTTTCTTTATTGAAACAACAAAATCCAAAATACAATGCTCTTATAAAATGAAAAGGCAAGAGATCAGGCAATAATAGAGCATATGTCTCAAAACTGTTTTAAAAGCAAAGGAAATAAAGTACCCAAAATAAAAAGTCATTAAATTATTGTAATAAACTTTTGACCAAATCTCTTCATGACGTTATCATTTGGGTGGTAGAGTTCTTTACCACAAATGGTAGAGGTGAATTTGTATCAATTACAAAAAAATACATGAAAATTCAGAAAGTTCTGTAACAAGAACAAAGCAAGACAGACTGGTGAATGTTAGTAATTGGTGTACATTATCAAATAGGTAAGGAGCAGATTTCCTTGCAACGTCAGTTGTGAGTCCTATATATTTGTACACTAATTTTTTCCAATCTATGAGTGACCAATCCTCAGTCGGTCAGAAGTACCAAACATGGCTCACTACTGCATTCCAGTGTCCAAGGTGGAGCAACACATGAGAGAAGGCAGTGTGTGATTGCACATGCTGGTGGGTGTGTCTGCATGACATGGGTTTAACACAGCAATGACAAACAAAAGTGCCATTAACGGGACCATGGAACAACTCCACAGTGAGCTCACCTATGTCCATCCCAACCACACTGATGGCAAACACACCTGGATGCTGCTGTTACACTCACCTGGTCTCTGTGGAGGTGTTGGGCCCTCCCAGTGGTTAAATCGCCCCCTTCAGATTTCTCCCCCTGTGGACTATCTGTGGGCGGCGACAATTGGTGGCACTGCACCTGCATGGATATGAGAAAACGTGAATGTGCAGATTGGTGACTCTTGTATCTCCCAAACCCTTCGACACAAGGTGCGATTTCTGTGGGCACGTACCGGCTCATAAGGCTCACCTGGTAATTATGGATGATGAGCTCTCCGTCCTGCTACTTCTGGCAGGGGCGCTTGTAGATGGGATCTAGTTCCTTCACTGATTCCTGATAGGTATAGACCAGTCCAGCTGTGACTATGCTCCTCCTTGTTGGTGGTAAGTATCTCTCAATGTCTCTTGTCTTTTCCGCTTTCTATTTTCTGTCTTGTTATTATTGCTCTCAATGTTGTTAATTCCTGAATAACGTTTTCTCTTCTGCTTTCTTCTAAATAGATTAAATTGTGGCCCAACAGCAGATGTGGAGATGCGGAATGCGGCCGGGATGAAGATGGATGATACCGCAATGTCTGACAACAGGTGAGTGATGGTTTAAGGGTAAGCACAAGGTTTGATAGTAGCGTGACCTTAAACTTAATGTCTGTTAAATGTCTAACCTTGCCTTTTGTTTGTTTTTTTTGCAGGTGCTGGGGACGCGAGTTGAGCGCGTCATGCTGCGGTGCTAGGATGAAGATTCCTGCGTCCCAGCAGAATGGAAGATGAGCCACGGTGCCAGGATGAAGATGTCTGCACTCCGAGATATTTGAAGGTGAGCCGTGATGCCAAGATGAAGATGCCTGCGTTCCGGGAGATGTGAAGGTGAGCTGCGGTGCCCAGAAGATGCATACATGTGAGAGCAGGATCCCCCAGGTGGTGAGTATGGAGGCAGATGACAGGACTTCTAAAGGTAAATTGATCCCAGGTGGCAGTGAGAGTTAAGCTGCATGTAGATGCAGAATAACGTGAAGCGTCTGCCTCAGGGATCAGTGCAGCTTATATAGCTGTGATTGTGGGCACACCCACTAGGCTTGGCTTGCCTGCCACACCCTGCTACTCCTAGTGAGTCAGCGCGTATCAGGCAACCCAATAACAGCAGCCCCACCCAAGTATGTACATGGGGCTGCTTTAAAGAGGAAAGTTCCAATGTGAAATACACGGTGCACCCAAAATTAGGTGCTATGTCCATAATAAAGGTATTTTTTGACCCAAATGAATGTCTTGTTTATTGTTCTTTATGATCCGGTCCCCCTGTGTGTGTGACCCTGTAAGGTCTGTGTCCTTGGCCCGATGACCATGACATCTGCACAGCTAAAATCAAATGAAAATATACAGTGCAGACCCAGCCATCTGAATGACCCGCGCCCACATGTCGGGTCCTTCCAGCCACAACCATCACAGCAACAAACACACATGCATGCACACCACAAGACACATGACTTGCAACGGAGAGATGCACTGGCTGAAAAGTGAACTAACAAAGTTGCCGACATACAAATGAACTGCATGAAGTGTGGAATGTAACACAATGAAATATGTGTTACATATAAATATCTAAAATTAAAATGGGAAATGAAGGTGAAAGCTGTCCATGGGAAAATAAGAAAAGAATTAAAAACCCTACGTCTAACTACATACATGAAAAACTGGGAAGGAATGTCTGCCAAGTCCAGGGAAAATAATAAATAAAAAAGGAAACCTACATCTAAATAACTATGTACAATGGCAGCGGGCTAGTCCTCCTCTCAGATCTCAATCAGCCTTTCCCCCAGGGCTGGGTCCCACACCACATCTCCACCCCTCAGGCAGGCCTCTGATGTTGTCTGGATGTCTTGCAGGTCATCCAGCATCCGTTTCTCTATCACTTGCACCTGCTTGCAAGTGGCCTCCAGGATGGCTGCTGGCCTCCTTGCACGAAACAGAGCAATCCCAGCCCTGGCCATCACTACTCCTCCTTCCTGTGCCCGCTGCCTCTCTGCCATGATATGCCCTTCATAGCACCGGGACATGGAAGACAATCTGTGCCAAATCCATGCCCCCTCCCTCACTCTTGCCACTTGCTTCCTTTGGGTGGTCTGGCCTGTGAAAAATTGCCTCCTCCTCATTGCCACCTGCTGGCCCAGTGCCCAGTGCCTGCTACGTTGGTTCGCTCTCCAAGCTGATGACGATCCCCAAGAGCGTACAGCACCTGCACTGCTCATAGGTGTCTGCTGTCCCTCCATTTCCTGTGTCCCTGTCAGCGCCTTTGTAGGCACAGAGGCCACCTCAGCTGCTGTGCCTTGGACTCCCTACGTGGGCAGGGATGTGATCTCCACCAGATGGGGTGTTGTGGGTTGGCCTGGTGCACGGGGGGCCCTGCTGGTATCTGGGCCGGAGGGCACCCTGAAGGATGACTGGGGAACAGAGGAGGAAGATGAGGAGGTGGTTGCAGCAGGGAACATCCCATGGAGTACAACACGGAACTGGCATGTTGCAAGCCAGGACACATGGTGGTATAGCTCACTGTAATGATGTGCAGGCAGACTACGAGTAGCCTGCAGATAATCACAAATGACACATGTCTGCCTCGTCAACCCGGCCAGCAGGAGCAGCACATCATCCAAGATGTACACATCTCATAGTAAGGGGCTGTCGGTCTGGGTGGACACACTAGCAGACAGTGGGTGATGGTCCTGGGTGGAGGCATTCTGGCAGGCACACACCGCTGAATTTGATGGCCTAGGGACAGGAGCTTGAACAGGCACCTCCATAGTGGCCTGCACAGCCTCATGCCCTGGGACAGGACTGCAGTACGCATGCCCATGTCAACAATCTCACCTGACCCCATGGGCTGGGCTTCAACGGGCACCTCCCCCTCCATCAACCTGGATGACTCTGGGGCATCTTCCGCCATGGACGGACCCTGTGTGGCATTACCTGGCCCCACCACTGCTGAGGAGTTCACTTCCACATTCACCTTCTTGGATTTACCCCCAGCAGCCATGGCCAATGTCAGCAGCACTGCCACAGCCACAGGGCTCCCCGGAGATAAGCTGTCACATGTGCGTGACTGTGGCCTGTGCCTCTGCCTGGTGGAGGCATCCCTGCATCCCTGCTCCACAGCACTGCTTCCACCCTCTTCATCAGGTGCAACTGTGGAAAAGGGGAAACAGAACAACAACATCAGTGTACTGCACCAAAGCCAACGTGGCATCACCAACATTCACAGGAGCATGACTTGTCAAGGGAACAACCATAAACCTCCACACCCACACACATGGACATGCAATCCACATACATGCAGACACCTGCCTGACCATCACTCCACACGATCACATCAAACTACATGCCACTGTCACGAACAATCTATTGTGTATGCCATACACACATGCATCAATTGTGCATGCACATGTGAGCATGCCATAGCAACAAGCACATAGACATGTCATGCACACACATCTACTAAGAGGGCCCAAGCAGTGACATGACCAATCACATCAGAGTCCAGTGAACTGCAATGCCTCAACGTGACTAAGCCAGACATCCAAATGCACGTGTTGCATCCAGACTTGAGTGATGCACAGTCACAAATTTCCATTTTGGGCTCATATACATGAGCATCATGCATGCACATGACATGGGCAACACTACCGCAACAGGCACACTTGCAATCCTGGAATGTCGCAGACACAAGTAACATTGCATGTGCACGGTCTGCAAGACAGCACTACAACACACAATGCAAGTAAGAGCACATTTAAAATCCAAAGATGTCTCAATGCACACATGGAGAGCAATGTCTGGGGCGTGCATGCAGGCACGCATCTCAGAAGCATACCTGCTGCAAACCTAAGGGGGTCATTACCAACATGCTGGCACATGCACAACACACATGCACCGTACAGCAGTGCACCACATGGCTACTCACTAGTCGACTCACGACATTGGAAATAATTCACAGACCTGGGTGTGCAGTGCTGGGTAAAATCTCTCCAGGACCTGCATGTTGTTCCACGACATCCAGCACCTGTGCGCATGGTGCCCCACTGCAGTGGCACTGGGCTGGATGAATCGCATGGTCCTGCCCTGGGTCCTGGATTTAAGATCTGTAAGAATATTTAGCAAACAGTACAGAGTACAGCACTACTGCACAGGTAGCAAACAGCACAGAGTACAGCACTACTACACAGGTAGCAAACAGCACAGAGTACAGCACTACTGCACAAGTAGCACAATTTTTTTTTTGCAGCACCACCACAAGGGTGTGGTGCATTGCTATATGGGTTACCAGATTAACAAGGAAAGACAGGCTATTCAGTCAAAAACGATTTTAACATATAAGATGCAAATCTATTTTTACAGTTAAAAGCACACGTGCTCATTTAAAAATGCACACTATTTTTCACCTGAAATGCCTATGGTGCGAGAGACACATTTGAAAATTAACAGCTAACCTATTAACCATTAACCGGACTAATAAAACCTTATTTAACATAACCCACTAATAAAATGTGTTCTCCACTGCAGAATTAGGCATACTCTGAAAGCCATTTAAATGTGTGTGCAGATTTTTTTTTTCTTCTCTTCTTTGTCTGCTTCTCCGTGTTTTTGTGCACAGTAACTGCAGGAAGAAGGAAGTCAGATTTGCAACAATTGCAAATGTATAAGCGAAGCTATTGTTGAGAGTAGGAGGATGAGAGATGATGGATTTCATTGGGACACGTCATACAGAGGGCTGAGATGAAAGTTTTAGTGGGCAGTATCGGGAAAAAAGACAGGGAGACATTTTTCTGCACTACTGGGGAGAAGACCTGGCTGTGGGACTCCTGACTGAATGCAGATCCCTGCGTCCTGCTACAGTCAAGATTTGGCAGTCGAGATTGGGGAGAGCTGAAAGAAGGACCTTTCCACTGGCTGAGGCGTTCCTATCTGCAAAAGCTGAGAATTCCAGGCAATGACCCCGGTTTGAGAAGGCAAGCGTTCCTTTTTGCTGGAGTTAATCCAAGGGAGCCACATTCACAAAGAGAACAGCCAAAGAGAACAACTAAAAAGATAAGGTAATGAGAAGTGTGGGAGCTGAGTGTGTACGGTAATATGCAGTCAGTGTAGGATTCCTGTGCATGCCTTAATCAAATGCTAATGTTGCAATTTGAGTTCTGTTCTCCGCCACTCTCTTTGGAGTGTGTCATAGACAATGCTTTTACTGTACCATTTTATTTATTTCTGTAAAGAGTGAGATCGTGTTTAAATGCAACTTTTATAATACAGAAAAATATTTGAAAACAGACGGGTGGTGTATTTACTATTTACCATTACAATGCCGATGATGTGGGGAGATTTTTAAACAGTGCAATGGTCATTTTAAGACAGATGTGTGCATGTCAGAATCAGTATGAACAGTTGTGAGTGACCGTAGCATAGCTTGTTGGTGGTACATGAGCCAACGGGAAGAGAGACTCTCTGAACATAGCTCCCTACCGTATATAAGGTAGTGGAAATTACCACAAGAATACCATATATAGCTCTCTGTCGTAAATAAGTCAGTGAGTTCGCCCATGGTGGCACACCATCACTATTACTGAAAAATGTGGTATTCCTAAAATGTAGGTCTGAAGTCTCTCTAGTGATCACACGAAAAATCTAAGCAAAGATAAGGGATTTTGGACATTGGGGCCACAAATAAAACAAGGGAATTATGCTCACCAAAATACCACCAACCGCGCCTACCACGCACGCATACCAAATATGCATGCCTGGGTGCTGAAATAATGCATGTTCACTGTATTATTGTTGTACATGGCCAAATCTGAATACAAGGAGTGATTGTTGCTAAGTTATATTTCGGCGGTAAGAAAATACCGTCAGGCCCCAAATCTCCACAAAATACCCTACATATTTATGGTGCGTTGCAGGCCGGGAAAGTGATCATAGAGTACCTACTGGGCGTGGCAAGTGTGTCTCACACTGCCATTTGCACATTAAAGGGAACCCATTTTATAATAGCAGTGTGCCACTAAAAACGAATTTCAGAATGTCACAAAGGGAAACCACATTCTCAGATCTAGTGCAATATTTAGAGGCAAAGTTATTTGCACATGGGAATTGGTCTTCGAATAGCATGTTAGAATGGAGTAACCGCATTCAGGGTGAGGTGCAGAAAGAAAAACTAGACAATATTTTTGCAGAAGGCAGCATAATTCAGGTCTGCCTTACAAGATTATTGAATGCAGCCGATAAAAGTGCAGAGAAAGACTGTTTAATACGGCTATGCGGCAAAATATGGTTTATTTTAAACAAGTCCCTGTGAATGCAAGAGAATGATACTCAGCTAATTAACAGGTTAAAGACTGAATTAGAGGGGACAAGTAAAAATCAGGAAATGTTGAGAGCAGAATTGGATGTATGCCAAAAAGACATGCAATTAAAATGCAGAGACTTTGATACTCAGTTATCCAAAAGCAAGAAACAATTTGAAGATAGTGAGCAAGAATTGGCACACTTAAAAGCCTTAGTGGATCACATTAGGCAGGATAAAGATGAGGTTGTTTCAGAAATGCAAATTTTACAAAAAGAACATTGCGAAAAAGAAGGGGATCTCCAGAGTGCAGAACAAGAAATGATTAAAATGATTCAAGAAAGAGACAAGAGAAATAAAGAGTTCAATGAATGCCAAATGCAAATGTGCGATATGCAGGAGGTGATTAATAAAATGAATGATGAAAATAATTATTTGCAAGATGAAGCCAACAGACTCCTTAAAAAGTGTAAGGACTTAGAACAGCAAATGTGCATTCCCAGGTCCCAGGAGAGGCGGCAGGGTACCACATTCAATGGAGTGGAGGTGAATTCTAGCTCTGCCCAAAGAGCTAGTGCCCCAGTGACTGGGCCGGTGACTGAACTTGGTTGCAGCGCCCTTGGGGGATTTGATACTCCCATTGGGGGCAGCCACCAATCTCATACACCTGAAAACAGGATTGAATCACAAAATAGTGCAATTCCATGCATTGCAACAAGTAGCCCCATAAAAATAATGAAATCCATTAAAGCCCTGATCAAACCATTTAAAAAGGGAGGTGAATGCTGCATTGAGGATCACTTAGAAGCGGTGCATGACATTTTTAAAGCACTCCAGATACCTAGGGAACAGTACAGACAATATTTTCATTTAACTTTAGATGCCCCGACGGCCAGCATCATAAGGGGATTAAATGAACAGCAGAATATGACATGGCTGGAGTTTGAAAAAGAAATTAGGCGTCATTTTTCTCCTTTTCAGTCATTGCAGGAGGCAAAGAAAGTCGCGTACACAATTACTGCTGGACCTAATACATCCCCTCGCCAATTTTTACAAGACTTAAAAAGAGCATTCTCTCGCTTTGATGTATCTTTTGACTCAAATTCCAATGAGTTTAAAACCGCATACTTCTATGGGCTACAGAAAGACATCATATCCCAATTGGTCCGTGAATTTGACCGTGACAAGTCCCTTGAATGGATTGTACATCAAAGCACAAAACTATATGAGGTACTCTATTGTCAGGGTAGAGAAAGTGATAAAATGAAAGATACCAGGCCTAAATCTAAAGAACCCTCAGCCACAGTAATGGAAATCAGGTCAGCCAAAATGTCCCTTGAGTCTGCTCAAAGCCAAGGTAAAAATAATGTGACACCTGAACAAAGGGGTAATCAACGAAGATCGCCATTTCCTGTACCAATATTCCAAACACATGATCCTAGTAATAGAGAGAGCTACATCAGCCCTAGATATTTAGGGGATAGACCCCGGGTAGGATATCGGCCTGATATGGCAGGTATGAACAATAACCAGAGACAAAATCAAGATCAAAGAAATGATGGTCCCTACCAGTCATTGGGGACACAGAGCAGATTTGATCCCAGCACCATGATATATGGTAATCAGGATAGGCCCCGATATGTGGATCGATTTACTGATAATGGAAATCAACATAGGGGCCAGTACCCACAATCTGAGAGACAGGACATGAGGCAAAACGTGAACTACAATCCACGCCAGTACAATGATTCCCCACCAGGGGACTATAATCAAAGGATGGGTGCAACCCGCTCCCCTCCACAAATGAATCAAGAGTTCAGAAACCATCCCAACCGACATCAATCACCTGAGAGGTATCAGAATAGATCCAATCAGGGGGAAAACAACCAATATCGACCTAGGCCACAGAAAGAGGATCCTAGAGAGATGGAAAGGTTCCAGTGCCTTGAGGCCCAAGTGAAAATGTTAGCTGAGCAAATAGGAAAGCTCTATACAGCGCAAAAACAACCTTCCAAAGAGGGGGCTGATGGCCATAGCAATGACCGGGGGGCTTCCGAAAAGTGACTAAGTACTCATGATAACTGCAGTGCCAAAATGACAGATTGCTCTGATATAATTTTGCATAACGACTCTGAGATGCCTAATGGATTAAAAATGAAAGTACCAGTAAATGAAATTGTGATAGAAAGTGCAAATACTTCTAAAAAAGAGGTACGGTTTAACTTAGAGCTAAATAAAACAGTAAAGATTTGCACAAATGAAAAAGAAACATTAGGAATTCCAAAAGAACAAAGGAACAGATTTAAGAAAAATGACTCATGCATGGGGAATACCAGTGAACAGGGGGTAAGTGGGGATGCCATAGCTCCTTCCCTGGGCAAGCAAAACAATGACCAAACACAGACAGAAAAAGAAAATACTCACAAGGAGGGTACAAGTCAATCACCTGAAGAATTCTTTGAGCCACATATTTTTGAAGAGGCTGAAAGGGCTGGTATTACACTAAATGATCACAAATGCACAGAATTAAAAAATGACAAATTGCTGAATGATGTTGTTACACATGTTCAGTTGGAAGGTTGTAATGTGGTCTCTGATGTTACCCAGATGGATGGGCGAACAGTGGCCACACTCCAAAAAACCTCTGAACATGGAGAAATGAATAAAATATCTCGCACAGAAATGGGTAAAAAGGAGGGAAAAATGTCTTTTCATTTACCAATGTGCTTAGCCAAAAGTGAAAAAGATCTGAGAAAGGTGAGCCCTGAAATCAGTAAGAATTCACATTTCTTATGTGTATTAGAGGAAGTTGAGGACAGATATTATGCACCCATCACTGTAGAAGAAAAATGCCACACCTTCGCTATGATTGACACTGGCGCACAGGCCACAATTATGTCCAAGGAGCTGGTAAAGAGTATCAATGAAGGGAGGCCTCCACAGAGTCAGATCACAGTGAAGGCAAATCAAGGCCCAGTGCATAACTTTAATGGGGAGGAGGTGCCCATCATAGGTGTAACTGAGGTTGACATAAAAATAGGAAAGCACAGAATGAAACAAGAGGTATTGATCACATCTATTTGTGAAATTCCATTTCTGATGGGGACAGATTGCCTGAAAAGATTGTCTCCTCTCATAGATGGGGTGAATGGAGTGCTGTGGTCCTTAACCAAAAAACCATTGAGGCCTAAGAAACTAAAATCACAAAACAGCAATATAAATGAATGTCACACCGTTGCCAAAACAAATGATGCTGTGGAGGTATATCTCCAGAATAGCTGCATACCTAGTGTCACTGTTATATTAATGTGTCAAGACAAAATGCAGAGCGACAATGAAAAACTACCTGTACAAGTATACTTGGACCCAAGGAAAGATTGGCAGACTGCCATAGATGAGCACACATTACGTTTCTATTTAAAAGAGAAAACATGCAAACAGAATATTGCTCCTAAAACAGATTCAGAATAACACATTACCACTCTGGCAGAAATATACATGGAAGATGAGCAACCATGGGTTCATGTTGGTATAAATGATTATCTTAAAACAATAAAAGCCACTTTAGCACTTGAACATGAAAGGAGTTTCATTAATGAGAAATTGTTGCAAAAAATTATGGAGAGGGAAGAAATCCCGAAATTTAGGATTAAAAACCAATATGTTTCTGGGTTGGACAGTCCAGACTTTGAAAACCGAATTGCAGGCAGATGCATGCTTAAAATTAGCATTGGGCAGAAAACAATTTACCATAATGTATGGATAGTGAGTGGAGCACAAAATGAATTTTACATGGGCAATGACATCATGCACAGAATGTGTATGGTGTTAGATTTCCTTAATCAAAAAATATGGTCACGCCTAGGTGGTCCGGCACCTGAATTTGAAGACAAAAGAAGGGCTTATCATTGTGCACAACTGGTTCCTTATGCAGTCGAATTACAAATGAGGAAAAATACTATTATTCCTGCATTTACAAAACAGTTTGCAATAACACTGAAATGCAAAAATGGGCAGCAGATGAAAGGCTCTGATGCATTTGTATGCCTGAATGAATCCATAAAACAGCAAGGCCTGGATTATGAATACATTCCATTGGTAGACATTGGTGAGGGATCTGTAAAAATCATGGTAAATAATAAAGGTTGTCAGGATATTCATTTAGAGGAAAACTCCCCATTAGGAATGGCCATACAAAAATCACATTATACGGCAGATTTAAATAACATGGTGATTGGGAATATTCCTGAAAAATATGTAGATGCCAAGGGCGAGTTGCCAGAACACCTGGACTCTCAGCCCAATGGAATATTTAAAATTCATTCTGTGTATCCTTATGATTCAAATGAGACAGTGTGCTGCCATCAAAAGGATTGCATAATATTTAATTTAAATGAAAATGAAACAGGAAATCAGCCCATTGAAGTGGAAGCTGATATGCCAAAATATTTAAAAGTGGCAGCTCTACAAAAAGACACAGCCACACAGTTAGAGGAAAGCGCTGAGATTCCTTTACCAGAAAAGTTTCCAGAATTTTCCAGAATGGTAGAAGAGCAGATCTCCTTAGCGGATGCATGTGACAGCGATAAGGATAGAGACGACCTGAGGGAAATATTTATGGAGTTTAAGGATGTATTTGCAAAAGATGCTTATGATTGTGGTTTAACTGATTTACATGTGGCCACACTACCAGAAGATTGTAGCAGAAATCCAGTGTTTGTACGCCAGTATAGACTACCGCTGGCATGTTTAGAATCATTGGCAGAGATTATTAAAAATTTGGAATCACGGGGAATAATCAGGCCCATTCATAGCACATCCAATACGCCTATTTTAGGTGTGTTAAAGCCAAATGGTCAATGGCGGCTGTGTGCAGACTTAAGAGAGTTAAATAAAAGAGTACCAGTATCTAGATGGCCACTACCATTCATTGATCAGGGCCTAGCTCAGATACATGGTTCAAATGTATTTACCACGTTAGATCTCACATCTGGATATTGGTGTGTGCCATTGGCAGAGGAGATACAACACTTATTTTCCTTTACATTTGACAGGACTCAATATGCCTGGCTTAGAGCTCCGTTCGGGTACATCAATAGTGGGAGTGAATTTGGCATATTTTTGAGAAAGGCCATGCCGGATGCAGCGGAAAGAGGAACAATAGTTTATGTGGATGATGTCCTGATAAAAAATGAAAGCCTGAAAAGCCATTTTGATGAAATAAGACATGTACTTGGCCAATTGCAGAAAGCAGGCACCAAAGTATCGTTGCAAAAAGCACAATGGTGCAAGAAAAAAGTGAACTTTCTAGGGCATGAAGTGACTGAACGTGGGCTAAATCCACAAAGGAAGAAAATAGAGGCCATACAAAGATTAAAAGATCTTAAAGATGTGAAAGGAGTAAAATGTTTATTAGGGATGACAGGCTATAACAGAAAGTTCATTGAGAATTATGCAGAAATCACTCAACCATTGACTAAACTGCTTAAACTAAATACTCCCTGGAGATGGGAAAGAGAGCAGTCTGATGCAGTGGCTAGATTGAAGGAATGTCTTGTAAAGGCACCATGTTTAGCATACCCCATAAAGGACAGGGATTTCTTTATAGAAATAAGTTTTTCTGAACATTGTATGTCAGCAGTATTATCACAAAAACACGATTTGAATCACAAAACCATTGCATATGCAAGTAAGGCATTTTCCCAAGTTGAAATGAAATTTAATGAATGTGAAAAGGCCCTATTAACCACTGTGTGGGCGCTACAACATTTCCGCCCCATTGTTCAGGGAGAAAAGGTGATTATTGAAACAAATCATCAACCTTTGCAATTTTTAGAGAGTAAAAGAATTAGATCAGGCAATCTAGCGCAATCCAGAATCACTTCATGGACGCTGGCATTACAAGGTTTTCCCGTAGAAGTGAGATATGGACAAAATAAAACGAGCCCAATTGCTCAAGGGTTAGCTGACTTACATGACTGTGCAGCTGAACAAATACCAAATGAAATGGAAGTGGAAACTAGTTTGCAGGAATTTGAACAATCATCACACAAAGCTTTTGATGAAAAAACATGCAAGGATTTGCCAACTGTATATGTGGATGGTTGTGCTTTTCACATTGAAAATTACAGTAATAAACAGTTAGTGGCAGGAATAGGAAATGTCTGGTTGAAATGTGAAGGCGTTCCTAGTATAGGGATGAGGATTGGAGATAGGAGCAGTCAGGTGGCGGAATTGGCAGCCATCTATAAAGCAATTGCTACTGCAGTTGATAAAAAGTTCAGTGAAATTGTCCTGGTGACTGATTCTGACTATGCACGGAATAGCTTTGTGGAGTATTTGCCTGGTTGGAAAGCAAGAGGCATGGTTACATACAACAAAAAGCCACTTAAACATGGAAAAATGATACAAGCCATAGACAAATTGGTGTCAGAAAATAATTTAACAATATACTGGAGAAAAATTCGTGGGCATTTAAAAACACCAGGAGAGGATAAGGAGGGAAATGATAAGGCAGACCATCTGGCTAAGATTGGGGCTGTGATGGGAGAATTGCTACATATTGATTATTTAATGGGTGAAATACAAATTGATGCAGTGACACGTTCTAAAGCACCAAAGGAGGTAGATCAACCGGTGGTGCAGTGGAGTCATGACACGCCAGACCAAGATTTGATTGAGGCACAAAAGAATGATCAAATTTTGGGAATCTATTATAATCATTTGATAGATCCTGAACAAAATCCTTTAACAGAAAATGATTGTATGGGAAAAGAAGAGTTGAGGGTGTTATTGAAGAACAAAACACGAATCAGATTACAAGATGGACTCATGATTAGAGAATCCAAAACAGGGCAAATACAGTGGGTAGTACCCCTTTCATTCAGAGGACTGATGCTACACCATGCACATGATGCCATAACTGCAGGCCATAGAGGTTCACAAAAAACATTAGAAATACTAAAAGATTATGCTTACTGGCCACATATGTCCCAAGATGTGGAATTATATACTAGAGGATGTCTAGTATGCGCCCAATTTAAACCTGCTTCACCAATGCATAGAGCACCATTGATGAAAAGAGGTCTAACTCTCCCATGGTCAGATTTGCAAATAGACTATGTAGGTCCTTTAAAAAGGTCGAGCAGGGGACACCGTTATATTTTGAGTGTGGTATGTTTGATGTCGAAGTGGATTGAGTGCATTCCTGCACCAGATTGTAGTGCGCAAACAGCAGCCACATTGCTGGTGAACCATGTGTTCTCAAGGTTTGGGTTGCCACAAAGAATTGAGTCAGACAGAGGAAGTCATTTCACAAGTGCTCTAATGAGTAAGGTATGGCAAATACTAGGTGTGAAAAGGAAACTACATATCGCATATCGGGCGGCGTCTTCAGGTACAGTTGAAAGAAGCAATAGGTCTGTTGTGGATATTTTAAAGAAATTTGTGGCAGAAGCAGGTTCCAGCTGGGATTTGCGTTTACCATTGGTTTTGATGGCAATCAGGTCGACTCCTGCCAAAGCAACAGGTGTTAGCCCCCATGAGGTCTTAACAGGTAGGAAAATGGTGTTACCACAACACCTACTATACAGAACACATGAGCAAACCCTTGTGAGTGCATCCACAGTTCATGAATATATTGATGAACTGAGGAGACATTTGCAACATGCATTTGCTTTTGTGCAGAGAAATCTGGAAAGAGCTCCTGACAGTGCAAAGTCATATTATGATAAAAAGACATCAGTAAAGGAATACAGTGTAGGGGATCAGGTGTACAAGTTTCATTTTGGAAAAAGTAAACAGAAAAATTCTAAATTTCTAGCAGCCTGGCAGGGGCCATTTCGGATTAAAGATAAGATCTCTCCTGTAGTGTATAAAATTTTGAAAAATGAAGGTGAAACAGCAATAGAGCAATTTGTCCATGTAAATCAAATCAAACCATGCCACCCCAGACATGAGATCAGGCGGCTTGAGCATGTAGAAACAGATAAAATCCCTTGAACACAAAAAGAGAAAATAAATGGGTACAATCAGGAGGCAGTGACAAAGAAGTTAAAAAGTTGATTGTTATGATGGTACATAAACACTGTAATATATGTAAAAATATATAATATAAATAAATAAATAAATAAATAAATAAATAAATAAATAAATAAATAAATGCACATATAATGGAAGCTCATGGTTGGTGTGCAGAGAGAAAGTGTGTTAAATATTGAATATCTGCTTGTTTTCTTTTAACTTGTGTTTAATTTCAGAAAAAAAAAAAAAAAAAAATGAAATATTTTTACCAAGCATGTTTTATTTTTGGCAAAAGGATGAAGTTAGTATTATGCTATGTACTTAATTTGTTTATTTTCTATTTTGATTTAGACAATTAACATTATTTGGTCGGAGGTTCCGAGATCAGAGCCCACGGGAGAGACGATGGAGTCCTGGAGTCCCCTGGATGAAGACCAAAAGATGCCTGCCTCCAGGTGGAGGTGAAGACAAAATAACCGGAATGCCAAAAGAGATGACTGCTGTGGATTCAAGATTGCCAAGATGAAAGAATACTCGAGGGAACCGAATAACATCGCTGGTCGGGACATACCAAAAGAGACAAAACAAAAGTTCCGGCATATGAAGTTCCACGTATTTATTATTTTAATTATTTATTTTAATTTGTTATATTAATTATTTGTTTTAGTTAGTTGTTTTATTTCGTTGTTTTTAATTGACTTGGAAAATTTAAACTTAAAGTAATGCCACTTCCACTGAGAAGGCAAATGTGGAACATTTTATGAACTGATGGACTCAGATGAAATATTGATTGCAAATTTTCATTGATGCGCATGAATATTCATTTTGTTGGATTGCTATATTGTAAAAAAAAAAAAGAACAAGTTGTTTTTAGGAATTGGCTTGGATTATAGCCAAGTTCTAAAAACAAAAGGAGGGTATATGTAAGAATATTTAGCAAACAGTACAGAGTACAGCACTACTGCACAGGTAGCAAACAGCACAGAGTACAGCACTACTACACAGGTAGCAAACAGCACAGAGTACAGCACTACTGCACAAGTAGCACAATTTTTTTTTTGCAGCACCACCACAAGGGTGTGGTGCATTGCTATATGGGTTACCAGATTAACAAGGAAAGACAGGCTATTCAGTCAAAAACGATTTTAACATATAAGATGCAAATCTATTGTTACAGTTAAAAGCACACGTGCTCATTTAAAAATGCACACTATTTTTCACCTGAAATGCCTATGGTGCGAGAGACACATTTGAAAATTAACAGCTAACCTATTAACCATTAACCTGACTAATAAAACCTTATTTAACATAACCCACTAATAAAATGTGTTCTCCACTGCAGAATTAGGCATACTCTGAAAGCCATTTAAATGTGTGTGCAGATTTTTTTTTCTTCTCTTCTTTGTCTGCTTCTCCGTGTTTTTGTGCACAGTAACTGCAGGAAGAAGGAAGTCAGATTTGCAACAATTGCAAATGTATAAGCGAAGCTATTGTTGAGAGTAGGAGGATGAGAGATGATGGATTTCATTGGGACACGTCATACAGAGGGCTGAGATGAAAGTTTTAGTGGGCAGTATCGGGAAAAAAGACAGGGAGACATTTTTCTGCACTACTGGGGAGAAGACCTGGCTGTGGGACTCCTGACTGAATGCAGATCCCTGCGTCCTGCTACAGTCAAGATTTGGCAGTCGAGATTGGGGAGAGCTGAAAGAAGGACCTTTCCACTGGCTGAGGCGTTCCTATCTGCAAAAGCTGAGAATTCCAGGCAATGACCCCGGTTTGAGAAGGCAAGCGTTCCTTTTTGCTGGAGTTAATCCAAGGGAGCCACATTCACAAAGAGAACAGCCAAAGAGAACAACTAAAAAGATAAGGTAATGAGAAGTGTGGGAGCTAAGTGTGTACGGTAATATGCAGTCAGTGTAGGATTCCTGTGCATGCCTTAATCAAATGCTAATGTTGCAATTTGAGTTCTGTTCTCCGCCACTCTCTTTGCAGTTTGTCATAGACAATGCTTTTACTGTACCATTTTATTTATTTCTGTAAAGAGTGAGATCGTGTTTAAATGCAGCTTTTATAATACAGAAAAATATTTGAAAACAGACGGGTGGTGTATTTACTATTTACCATTACAATGCCGATGATGTGGGGAGATTTTTAAACAGTGCAATGGTCATTTTAAGACAGATGTGTGCATGTCAGAATCAGTATGAACAGTTGTGAGTGACCGTAGCATAGCTTGTTGGAGGTACATGAGCCAACGGGAAGAGAGACTCTCTGAACATAGCTCCCTACCGTATATAAGGTAGTGGAAATTACCACAAGAATACCATATATAGCTCTCTGTCGTAAATAAGTCAGTGAGTTCGCCCATGGTGGCACACCATCACTATTACTGAAAAATGTGGTATTCCTAAAATGTAGGTCTGAGGTCTCTCTAGTGATCACACGAAAAATCTAAGCAAAGATAAGGGATTTTGGACATTGGGGCCACAAATAAAACAAGGGAATTATGCTCACCAAAATACCACCAACCGTGCCTACCACCCACGCATACCAAATATGCATGCCTGGGTGCTGAAATAATGCATGTTCACTGTATTATTGTCGTACATGGCCAAATCTGAATACAAGGAGTGATTGTTGCTAAGTTATATTTCGGCGGTAAGAAAATACCGTCAGGCCCCAAATCTCCACAAAATACCCTACAGATCCTCCCATTGCTTGTGCATGGTCTTGAAGGAGCGGACTGCCACCCCCTCCATGTTGATGGCATCCGTGATTTCGTCCCAGATCTACTAATGTAATGCTTTGCCACGCTGTATCACAGGGTTGAAGAGGGCATCATAATGCTCCAGGACCCTTGCCACCAGGATGTCAACTTTGCTGAAACTGAAGTTGACAGCTCTCTGCATCACTGCCAGGGGGTTGCCGCTCTGGTCTGAGGATGATGTTGCAGGCATGGCAACCCCCGATGCAGGTGTGTGTGGGCAAGGTGGTTCTGGAGCTGGGCAGTAGAGCAGTGGTGGCCGAATGGCACAATGGGAGTCCAACGAAGGAGCTGTGGTGGTCACAGGGCCAGAGACAGGAGCACAGGCAATTGCTGGACAGCAGGCACACACACTGTACAGGCAGCTGTAGATGTCAACCTTGGAGGCAGCAAAGGGCATGTGGAGGCAGGTAAAATGGCACAGAGGCAGGAGTGTGGGTCTTCAGTGTCTCGCGATGATGGCAGCCATGAACAGAGTGAAGGAACTTTGCGACTATAAAATGAGAAAGGCATGGACACGTGAAATCGGAGGAAAATCCCTCAGCATCTAACTTATGTGACACACGATGCACGCAGGCATTGAGCACGTCACAATCAGGGATACATTAGTACATGTAGAAGCTACTCTGAACATGTGTGCGAAGGGGAGGAGACAGACGAGTGGAGTACCATGCAATCCGTTCACTTCAGGGACTGTACAAACTTCTGATTTTGGTGAGGGAGGAAATTGCCTCCGTGCAAACGCGCATCCACTTTTGATTTTTACGAGGCTAACGGTGTGTCACGTACACATTTTTTTCAAATCTGGGTGCCCTGTATATCGCGTACTACTATTCCTACCTTTCTGGTAGCTTTCCGGGATTTGTGTATGCATTTTTGTGTTTCTGGGTGCCATTGCGTAACGCATACCACGTTTTTCTTATTTCGGAAGCTATCCTGGTATCGCGTACGCATTTCTTTTTTATTTTGGGGTGCCTGTGCGTTATGCATACCACATTTTCCACACCTGGGGTAAATTTGAGCCTTGCTGGACCACAGAACTATGTCTTCCACCCGTAGACTGCCCCCTCAATCAAATTGGCCAGGACAATTACTTGGTGTGCCTTCCATATTTCCGTTATACCTGGAACATGAGTGAAAAGGCCCCAAGAGGGGAAGGGGGCAGACAGGGCTGGGGTCAGGGATATGTTGTGGAAGCAGCTGTCCCAGCCACAAGGGTTCCGGGATGTGCGGTGGAAGCAGCTGTCCCATCCCCAGGGGTTCCGTAACATGTGTGGAAGTAGCTGTCCCAGCCCCAAAAGTTCCAGGACGTGCTGTGGAAGCAGCTGTCCCAGCCGCAGGGGTTCTGGGACATGCTGTGGAAGCAGCAGTCAAAGACCAAAAGGCTAAGGGATGTGCTGTGGAAGCAGCTGTCGCAGCCCAAAAGGCAAGAGACATGCTGTGGAAGCAGCTGTCCCAGCCTGAAAGTATAACAGACGTGCTGTGGAGGAAGCTGCCCCAGCCCCAGGGTGTAATGCCATGCCCCAGGACACTTGTGATTCGGCATCTGGACCCCAGAGTGGTCCCAGCCACACAGGGGTGACACCAACAACCTGTCGCACGAAGACAAAGCCTACACAGTAGGAACAGGCTCAACCCCATGACATGGCACAGGACACTCGCACGTTGAAGAAGGAGAACTTCCATGATTAAGAACTCAAGACTCATTGACTACATGCCCATTCACCACGTGACATGTGCTAGCATCTGGGGAGTACGCATTCACCAGCTCAGCGTATGGTGCATTGGCAGCATGTCACGGATGAGATCAACGCCTTAGGGTTTGAGAAGTGCACTGCTGCACAGTTACTGAAGCGTTGGAATGATCACACCTGTCACACCAAGTCCAGCTGGGTGCCAACTTATCCTCTGCTCTGACAACTGGAAGGGGGTCACCAGAGGAGGAGGAGCTGACCGAACATGAAGAGGCTATTATCCAATTAATTCTACTTGAGCAGGTAGAATGCGTGAGAGGCCTGGAAAATTACACGGACACATCCGGTGAGTGCCCGACATTGTGCATCCTATATGAACTGAAACATCACTGAGATGCACAATTGTGGTGCACTACTGGCTGCATTGGAATGACTGCCCCGGGTGAACCATGTCATGTGTTGTACTGACTCCTGTCCATTGTACACAAGAGTGGATACAAACTATGTGTTGTACATTAGTGGATCATGTACGCTTGACAGTACTCATCCCCCACCAGCATACCCCCCGACATCTGCAACATGATACCAAATCATGCACAGTTGTTTGCTGCATCCTTGATGTGAGTGACTCTGCTCTGCTAGACATGTGCATGTGTCTGAAATCTGAGTTACACTTCATGCCCTGCACAGTATAGAATCTCTTTTCACACATGTGCGTATGTGCTTCCATGCTACAGAATAACTATAAGATGACACTCAACACGCCTCATGGTCTGCCCTGAGCGAGTGTGCTTATGTCTAGACAGTGCACATCCTGCTGCCTCAATGGCAATGACTACTGAGGCAAATCGTTGCGAGGCATGCTCCCTTTTACCCTCCCACACTCAGCCCACACTCCATGAGTCCATACCCCTGAACGCGGAGGTCCTTTAAGATGAGGTAACACTATATAGGATGGATGGATATGCAGAAGTTACTCAAACATCAATTAAAAAAAACAACTCAGGAAGTTGGCAAATACTTGGCTGTTTTAATTACAATTATCTAAAACAGGGAGTACAACGAACATCAACGGATGTCTAACAATATTTCTCTCTCAGATTTTCATAAAAAAACACACTTTTATACAAAAAACCTGTCATCTCTGACGTCATACTACGTGGCAAAATAAGAAAACTTATGCGGGACTGTGGTAGGGTAAAGGGGAACACCTATGTATACTTTCTATGGGGTATGGGATTGTGATTGGGTTTCTACTGTCAGGTGGACAACTCTGCCCACCCCTAGTGCAAGTCATTGTCAATGTCATAAATTACACAATGTTTCATTGGGTCTCTAAACTATAGGGCTCCTTGATACATGGCCCTCTACAATTGGTTGGCACGCGTGTGCCCTTCTGGAATATTCCACTCGCTAGCAGCCCACAAGATGGTACCCCAGGTGCTGATGGGTTGTACCTGACCATGCCTCCCCACCCAATTAGTCCAACATCCATCAACTCGGCCTTGCATCGGATCACTATGCTTGGGAATAAAAGGGAGTGTGAGCAAGGCCTTATCTTCTGATCTCGGCTTTGCTTGTCCAAAGTCAATTTTTACCTGACCATGTGACTTAGGACCACATTATGAGCTCCTTCATTGTATTTAATACTATTAAATTAATCAAATGTGGTACTTCTAGTGTTTTTCCATTAGACCTCAACAGGGGCTCGCCCCTTCTTCAAATTCATTGTAGCTTTCCATGATAGATAACCAGATTCTTGGCTGCCTCAACCCTTGACACTGGGCCAGACAAGCCTTCTGGAATCTTCCTCCACCGTCAGCATTTTTATTCTACTGCGCCACACTGTCAGCCCTTATATTCACGGGGACCAAGTTTGCAAAAATGCGTCATGTAACAATCAGATTCTATAAATATATATATTCAGTGAAAAAACTTTGTTAAAGGGACGTTATGGTTCCAAGTAAAACCGAAAAACCCTTGAAATTCGCCAGTTATGGTAAGCTAAGCAACCATAACTCGTGCCACCACCGTGCACTGCTAAGACTAACACCCAGGACATCAAAGATGACATCACAAATGTCATTGATGACATCACTGATGACATCACATGTGTATGTACTTTTCATGAAATATGTGTACAAGGGATTCTTATTATAATGTTGCGAAACAAGTGTCAAGGATCATTGCAATAAATATCATACCCTAATTAGTGCATTGAACGATGCATTGATATAAATAGCATTCTATTATGGGGTTCTATCTAGTATACTAAGCTACTGATACAGAAACATAACATGGTGTACAGTGTACAAGATGAAGGTATAATATTCGTAATGTTAATATGTTGAATAATGAAATGATAATTGTTTTCTTAATAGATTTTTGTGTATTGTGAAATATGTAATACGTAGCTAATAAAACATTACTATAGACAAAACACAAAGACACAAGAACACATACCAATATGGGTATATACAGGGAAAGTGAAGTTAGCAAAAAAGCACAAGTAGTAGCAGAAACAATTCATAACTTAACTGATTATTTTCATGCAAATAAATGATTGCTCTGTTTCAAAGCTGCTATTCACCCTATGTATATGTATCACTTGATGTGATTGGACCCACAGGGAAAGTACAGCCATAAAAGAAAACAACAGAACTATCAGAAAGTGCTCATAAGTCTATTGATTATCTTCATGCACAAAAAGGATTGCTGTCTTTCAAGCTTGTGTCTTCCCGTATGTATATGTTTCATATGATGTGACTGGACTCTAACAGAATTACTGTAAGAACCTACTTGAAGGATACGTCTACAAATAAAATAAAATGTTTAGTTTCTGACTGTTACTGAAGAAAACCATGTGGCCTAGATATGTCAGCAAAAGAAAAAAGAGTGCGCCAGACATGTGATGTCATCAGTGATGTCATCAATGACATTTGTGATGTCATCTTTGATGTCCTGGGTGTTAGTCTTAGCAGTGCACGGTGGTGGCACGAGTTATGGTTGCTTAGCTTACCATAACTGGTGAATTTCAAGGGTTTTTCGGTTTTACTTGGAACCATAACGTCCCTTTAACAAAGTTTTTTCACTGAATTTCATAGGTTTTTAGTAGCGCAACTTAACCATAACGTCCCTTTAACAAAGTTTTTTTCACTGAATTTCATAGGTTTTTAGTAGCGCAACTTAACCATAACGTCCCTTTAACAAAGTTTTTTCACTGAATTTCAGTTTTTTAGTAGCAAAACTTAACAATAATGACTTTGACTTTATATACATGTCATATGGAACTGACTAGATCTCTTCTTATGAACGTGATGTCCGCGAACATATTTAATGTTCGCGGACATGTTCGGAGAACAGTACCACTACCTAAAAACTGTGGGGGGGGTGGGGGGGTATGTTTGATTGTTATATCATAATATAGGAACATTTAACAAATTCAAAAAGCAGCACACAAACACATTATATATAGTAATACATAAGAAATGTAACCCATATATGTAACACACTAACCATTCATTTAAATACAATATGTTCTGAAATGGAATATACCACAAGAACATAAATTGGCTTCCAACATAATTACCTCACAGACACAACAGAACTGAGAACAAGACCAGACCCACTGAATACATAGGACTTATCTTACCAGAAATAGTAAGTGTACTTCATTTTACTCATATATTTATAAACTTTCTGTATTAGATTAAAAAATATATTATCTTTTTTTTTCTTTTTCTCACAGAAATGTCTAGTACTCTGGAATGGCTAGAGGACAATTTCCCACATGAAGAAATGTCACAAGATAGTGAAACTAATGGTAAACACTTTATAATATAAACCATTTAAATATTATTATTTTGTATACATTTAACATATATATATTTTTTTTTGTACAGAGCATAACAAAATAGAAACTACCTCTGAAGAAGCTGTTATGGAAAACACGCTTGACAACATAAAAGAAAAAATTGATTTATTGTTGACCAATTTTAAAAATTTGAAAACTTTTGTTGAAGATCATTTTAAAACAAAAACGTCATACCATTGCCCCACATGTACTTGTCCCTCCTCACCATATCCCAGTCAATTATCCCCAAACCCTCTCCATAATCCAAAACGTTTTGATGAGATTTCCATCCCTTCTTCACCTAATACCAATCATGTTGAAACCCCAAATTCTCCTGTTTTTGTTTCTGTTTCTGCCTCACCTTCTCTGTCATAAATTATTAATATATGTTAAATAAAGTTTAATTTTTATATTGTATTGTGAATAGTTTCCGTTTTTTTTTTTAAAAACAATAAAAGTGTCCGCGGACAGTGCGAGTGTTCTGAAATGTTCGTAAATAAACGAAAATGATGTGTCCTGAACAAAAGTACAACTGTTCGTAGTGTTCACTAGCAACATGAAACTGTACTAAGAACACACGCGGTGTCCTGAATTGTTCGTAAACAAACAAAAATTAAAGTGTCCTAAAGAACACTATACCTGTCCGGTACTGTTCGCTAGCAAGTTCAAACTGTTCTCAGAACGCTATTGGTGTCCTGAAATGTTCGTACGTAAACGAAAATGGAGGTGTCCTGAAGAACACTATACCTGTGTGTAGTGTTCGCTACCCAATTGAAACTGTTCTAAGAACACAATTGGTGTCCTGAAATGTTCGTACATAAACTAAATTACACGTGTCCTGAAGAACACTATATCTGTCCTTACTGTTCGCTACCAAGTTTAAACTGTTCTAAGAACACACGCGGTGTCCTGAAATGTTCGTTTCATGTGTGACGCACTTTTAATTACTTCAGAATCCGAACAGTGTCCGTAGAACATCAATGCGCATGCGCTAACCAATCTCCGTGCACTTGGTGTCCTGCGGACAGGCGCTTCCTTCGCAGACTAGTTCGCAAACAGATCATATGACCGCGCCCACGCTCATCGTGTGTCCCGAAATGCGGACACTGTTCGTGTCCCCGAACAATTTAAAAGTACATTTTCAGTTAATCCATAATATTTTTCAATAAAATCTCACCATGGCACAAGTCCCACATAGCAATCTTGAGTTTCTATATACCTTTTGAAACTTTCCGATCCTTTTTTTGTGTTCGATCTGTCCGCGCACAGTGCGCATGTCGGCGGACCGCGCACAAGCACCCCTATAAAAGACCACGCCCAAGAGCTTATTCCCATTGTGTTTCTGGCTATTCTTCAGAACACAGTAATTTTTGCTGCCACCTGCAGACTACACCATCATCGAGATGGCATCCTTGGCGGCTGAACTGCCACTTGGTGCTGCACCTGCTTCAGCACCACCACCACCCCCTCCACCACCACCACCTCCCCAAGGGCCTGAAGATGGGAACAGGACTGAGGATGCGGAGGAGGAAGAAGAGGATGATGAGAATGAGGTAGAGGAAATCCCTACTACCCACACTAGGCGTGAGTCTTGGGTGTGGCGGTTATTTACCATTCATGGGAATGGTCCTAAGGCTCGTGCGAACCATGTTACCTGCAATGAGTGCAAAATGATACTCAGTCGCGGGAAGCACGGTAACTACAGCTTTGGGACCACTACTATGAAGCGACACCTGAGGTCATTTCACTCTGGGGCTATTCGCAGGGTTGTACCTTGCGAAGAACGTAGCAGGTTGATTTCCTCTACTTCATCCTCTGTTTCTGATCCTGTCACCACAAGGACCACCTCTGTGGGACAGCGTCTTTCTCAAGCTGCCTCACAGGCCATACAGAATGCTGATGACCCTTACCTTTCGAGGGTCACAGTTGTATGTATGTACTGTGACACAGTACTCGGCAGGGGGGAGCGACTTCGGAGTGCTTTTGAGACTATCGTCTCAGAGCACAAGAAGACCTGCTCACTACCCAAATAAAACCCACTCTACATCTTCTTCTCTCAGCTCGCCCTTTCTTATCCCTGTGGTTGGTTTCCCCCCCTTTACCCTCCTTTACCCTCCTCTCCTAGTGTGTCGTGTCTGAAAAACCAAAAAAAATACAAAATTACAAAAACCTAAAAAAAATAAGGCTCTTTTCAGAGCCGCCTTTCCCAGTTAAAAAATAGAAGTGAAAATAAATGAAGCAGGGCTCTTTGTATTTTTTGGAAGTCTGCGGACAGTTCGCGAACATTAAACAAATTGGGTTGCTACTCCATCACAAACATTGTAATTTTCTCTGGAAAGAAGTGGTTGCTCTGAAAAGAGCCTTTGGGTGGTGTTTGTAAGTCAAAAATTGTAAATGCTTAACATCTACTTCAAAATCGTTGTTGTAATTCCAAAAACGGTCGCAATGCATTTTGTACATTTCTCAGAAAAATCTGATTGCCAGCATAATTAAGATGGACTCCATCTCTGCGAAAAATGTATGTACTACAAAACATAATATTTTCATTGTGAAAAGAAGACATGCCAAAATCTCTTAGAAAGCACAAACAGCCTTATTAACATTGCACCTTGCTTTTTCCATTTGTGGACCAAATGAAGAAGAACGAAGCCACATTTGTCTCTGCACAATCCGTGAAAATATCACTTGAGAATTAGGAAACATGTCCATAACCTTCCTAAGTCCTTCTTTCATAGCAAATTGCAAAACAATTCCAGTCACATGTCCATGTTCCCTCCACAATGAATTACAATTATGTCTGGATGTTGCTGTGTCTCCAAAGTAGCACAGAGACGTAGCAAGTCCAACCACTTCATTCCACGTACGTTCATTCCATGCCAGTGTACTTCCACATGTGGGAATCCAAGATCTACAGCTATTCAACAGCTTTCTGCATGCACCTTCAACCAATGTATCCACAAATCTCCTAAAATCCAAACAATCTGTTTTCTGAAACACACAGCCATAGCTATCTTTTGTTCTCTCAACAAAAAGAGTATCTGAGAAAATCTCTCCTGGCACAACACACCCACCAAACTTTCCTGACCAATCCCTTTCAGTGCTTATTCTCATTTGCATGAGTTCTGAACCCAAAAATCCCCGGATGTAACTCCCGATGTCCGCGAACTATCGCCATGTCCGCGGACATATCGTAACATGAACAGCCCTTCTACCATTTCCACTACACTCTCTCTGCCATTCCCTCATTGGATGTACCTCAAAAATCACATGACCATGCACCAATCACATTCAAGACCTCTACATCTAACTGCATCATCATAGATCAGCACTGCAAATGTACTCTGAATCTCTCTGAGTACAAGTGTCATATCATTGGCAAGCAGCATCTACCAGAAATACTGTACAAGTCTTCAAGATTTCTACTTGCAGCTCCATGCATATCAATATGCATGGACACAAACTTCAGGTATGCATATTTTCTGTATAGTAGATGACATAGCTCTCAACCATTTTTGTTTTACAGGCGGGTGAAATCACCCGATTTTGTTTTTGGCGGGTGAGACGCCCATTGGAATGAATGGGCGTGCAGGAGGCTTGGCGGGTGAGTCTGCCCTTTACAAGGCATGTGACACCTGCCAAAAGCGTGTGAGTTGAGAGCTATGAGATGAACACATTTTCAAACAGACTTTTACCTTGTAAAATCTGTAAAATGAATTTACTGTACTTTTTTCAATTTCCTAAAATCAACTATCACTTATAAACCTTTATACTGTTTACTTTCTTTAAACACACACACTCAAATCATGTTAAACTAACATTTTTTAAATGAAATATATAGACTACATATATTCAAACAAAATTGCATGCAAACACAATCTATGTTTAAACCTTTATAAAAATACTTATACAATTTCATATTTTTTGTTTTTATTTATTTATTTACTTAATTACTTTAAATTAGACATGACATTTAGGAGCTAATACCTAGAACAGTTTACTTACAGAAATAGTGGTATTCACTAATATATTATAAATTTCACAAGACATAGTAAAGATATTTTTTTTTGCTACAGTTAGTCATTCAATACAATTTGTTCATTAAGAACATATCATATGTACTGAACTGATGCAATGTATCTTATGTAAATAAATTAGTTTAATGGTTTTACAGAAGGCACTGAGGATTTCAATTAAAAAAATCAATATCTAAATTAAAAACAGTGCTATATACAAACAAAGTTACTAATTTGAAGCTTTTACAATTGCAGTGAAGACCAGTTTCCTGAAAAGAAGCAGCCAAATTCGAAGAAGAAAGAAAAACTAAGAAGTTACCTGTTAATTTTAAAAAAATGTAAGTAAAATATCACCATAATATTTGTATTATTAATCAAATATACTATAACATTAATACGAGCTATTTTGGTTTCTTAAAATAGAAATTTTGTACCATTTTGTCCAAAAATTTCCATGTCTTAAACAGCGATTTACAGCCAGAATGGCCCACAAATTTCTATTTTTGGACACACAAATTAGCCAACTGAACCACTACATTTTTCATATTATAGAACAAACAACTGTTTTAATTGTATACATTAGATTTACTATTTGTACTTTTCCACACCACTAGCTTACTTTTTTTTTGTCATCTGAACCCCAGTTTAGTAACACATAAATTGAAGAATACCTATCCCTATAATGGTTTTAGTTCCCAATGCACAATCACACACCACTATATACATCTTTATCATCTTACTCAAACACTCATGAACACAGCACACATACATTCCAGAACACCCCAACCCATATCTTCTTTATTTTTTTCAACAGACCCTAAAGAATGCCTACCAAAAGACAAGTCCGTAGAAAGCAACGCAAAAGTAGAGCAAATTAAAATAAAGGTGTCCAACATAAGCATCCATCTCTAGCAGAATTTGTAAAAAAAGTTGAAACAAAACAGCTAAAACAATCATTTAGTGAAACACAAGAAGTTTCAAGTACAACAACTTCGCTTCCTCTATCAAAATGTAAAACAAACCAAAAAACAATTAACAGAAAATCAGCTATCAGTACAGATAAAACTACTTCTTCAAATTTTAATATAGTGTAAAGTAAGCATACCAAGAAAAGTATTTTAGCCAAAATATACCGTCACAAAGACCTTCAAAAGCCTATAAAAACAGGAGAGAAATCAGGTTGAAAGCTTAAAACCTATCGTAGGAAATTAATCTTAGAAGCATTGATGGACAGTGCAATTCTTCTCAAAAGAAATGTATTTATTTTAATGTTAAACAAAATGAAACCACTAACAAAACTAATAACTAAATTACAAAAAAGACTTATCAATAAGCGAAATGTCAACAGAAAGAACTTCTTAAGTATCTGTGGAGGTGAATGGAATCACACTACGAGCACAGAACCATATTTTAATGAAGAAGCGTACAAACAAAAGCAAACAAATACAATTGCCATAAATAGCAGTGGTCGAGGTTATGAAAAAGTGAATAATACCATAATGGAACAAGAAGTACTCCTTACAAAAATATGCCCTGAAAACTTAGAATTACCCCTCCATTCAAATGAATCAGAACGTCTAGTGTACAAATGGCCATGCACGTCAATGTGTAACATTCCCAAACAATGTTTCAAATCTTTACACCAATTCCTCAATAAATATGTAAAAAGCAAAGACAAAATCAAAATTAAATTACTGCAAAATATAGATACCTGTCAAGTGCGCAAGTACACAGGACTACAAGGACATTCATTGGCCTGCATTACAGGACCTTCTTGTAAAACCACTTTCCATGATATCAAAAGGATATCAACACATCATTCAACTATAAGAAATCTAGTCTATAAACTGTACTATGCTAAAAGTCCTGCTTTAGCACTAGCAAAGTTAAATAACATCCTTCTACATGGTACAGCAAAAGACCTACTTGAAGAAATTTACTATATCCAGAAAAAATATTTTGGAAGTGAAAGCCATTTAGAGAATGAAATAGCTTTAAACCAATTAAGCAACAATTCTACACATTGAAACCTTTTGCTAAACACATACAAAAAAGAAATACTAAAATTTAAAAGTACATCAGCTGAAGTACCAAACCATGAATGTGTATGTTGCCGTAGAATTTTTTATAAAAGTAACACAACAACTGTGGACCTATCATACAAAATAGAAGACAATGAAGATTCTAAATGGTTTGAATAAGATCTCTACCTTCTAGCAGAAAACAAATATGAAATAACTGAGCCGTTAATACTTTGCAGTTATTGCACTACAAAACTTGACAACAACCAAACTCCTTCACGTTCTATCACAAATAATTTGGAATTATACCCAGTACCAACACCTCTACAACAACTTAATTTATATGAGAGCATCATAATTCAAACAGTACACCCATTTCAAGCAATAATACGCCTTCAACCAAAAACAGCAAAATTACCTCCCTCTGAATTGGTAAAAGGCATTCGTGGAAAAGTAGTTTATTTACCATTAAATCTAAAAGAAAATGTGCATACTCTAGGAGTGCAACGTCCAATGCAGCAATCTTTAATTATATTAGTAAATGGAGTACCTACAAAAGACAAAAAAATATGGCAACAGCTGGTAGATTTATATAAAGTTAGACAAGCCTTCCAATATCTTAAAGAGAATAATGAATATTACAAAGAAATTAATATTGAAGAAAACCTGAAAGATACAACTGAAATAATTCAAGAAACACAAGAAGCTGGTCAATTTGAGCTACTAGATCCTGCTACAATATCAAATACTTTAGACCATTATACAATTCATCCTTTGCACTGTAATGACCCCGTACAAGATGTACTGGAAACTTACCAAATGCGTCAAACAAAAGGATCGCCAATCAGTATATGGGAAAAAAGTATAGAAGCACATGCTTTTCCTCTACCCTTTCCTACTGGCAAAGGAGGAAGGTATGATGATAGACCTATTCAAATATCAGCTTCAGAATACCGCTCATTACGGATGTATTCTGAAGATCCCAGATTTAGACAAAATGTGGAATACATATTCCACCTACTCTTTGAAAGTGAACTAGCAACTTTATGTTACGGAGTTGCACACATATTAAAATCAGGATCACACTTTCAAAATATGACAGCTACACAATTATTAGAGAAAGTGCAACAAAAGGATGAGGTTTTACAATCAAATATTACAAATCTATTAGCAAATATGCGTGGTACTAAAGAGTACTGGTTTCGACGTCATGGAGATGTACGTTGTATGATCAGAAACCTTGGTCCACCCACTTGGTTTGTTATATTAAGTTGTGCAGAATATGCATGGGAAGATTTACATGATTTCCTACGCATATCAAATAAAAACAAAACAAACATAGATATTCTAACATCTGGAGAACTTTGTTCTTTGGATCCTGTTAATGTTTCAAGATATTTTCACCATCGCTTCATTGCTATGCTACATTCTATTTGTAATAAAACTGTTCCTCCCCTTGGAAAAGTGCAACACTTCTTTTGGAGAAAAGAATACCAAGCCAGAGGAGCACCACATATCCACATGCTTTTATGGATTAAAGATGCTCCTAAATTTGGTCAAGACAGTGATGCCACTGTTTTACAGTTTATTGAAAAATATGTCACTTGTGAAATTCCATCAGAAGCCACAAATACTGATCTTCGTGCACAAATTTTACAATTTCAAAGACACAAATGTGGAAAATATTGTCGTCGCAAATACAAAAACAAAGGCAAATACTACACCAAATGCCGATTTAGTTTCCCTAGACCAGTTACAAATACAGGTCAAGTAAGCAACCTCATGTCTTCAGTTAGACATAGTGTTAAAGGTAAGTCACCTAAAAATACATATTACATAAAAAGAAAAGAAGAAGAAAAATATATCAATGATTATAATGCAATCATTGCCCACTTATAGAATGCAAACATAGATGTGTAGTACATTGCAGACAATTCTACTGCAGTTGCACGATATGTCACAGCATACTTAACTAAAGCAGAAAAGACAGAGCTCCAAGACCTCTGGAATGACCTGTCATCAGATAAAACAGTATCTCAGAAATTATACAGCTTGGGCATAAAAATGCTCACCCATAGAGAATGTGGATCTTATGAAGCAGCTGATCGTTTAACTGGTACTTCATTGTATGGTAAATCTGAAAATATAGTATGGCTAAGTTTTGGTCCAGCTAAATCTAGAAAAAGAGTTCTAAAATTATATGAAGATATAGAAACAATAGCCAAACATGATCCCAACAGCCAAATCATTTTAAAAAAACAATTTATTGGACACACACTACCCAAACAGAAGTAATACTTTGGAAAATATGTGTCTATACCAAATAGCACAAAACTACACATACAAAAATAATATGAAACCTGATGAAAAAAAAGGTAAATATAGAGTGACAGACTATGAAGGCAGCTTAATTAAACTCACTAAACCAAATTTAATTAATCATATCAAATTGTCATTGAAGACTCCTCAACATAAAGAAGTATATTACATGTCCCTGCTACAACTCTTCAAACCATGGAGAAAAGAAGAACAATTACTAGATGACTATGGGCCTCATTAGGACCCAGGCAGTAAGGGTTTTACGGTGGCGTAAACAGCGCCGACCCTTACCGCCTGATTCCGAGGTCCCTTAGCGCCATGGAGGATTTAACACCTGCTTTTAGCAGGTGTTAAAATCCATGGCGCTAAGGGACCTTGTTGTTAATTACGCCACCGTAATTTACGGTGGCGTAATTAACGCCTTCCCCACTCCCATTATGCCCTATGGGGCAAAAATGGGAATGGGGAAGGGTAAATGGGGATTGGGGACTTACCGCCCCGCCAACCTCGGAATGGGGCGGTAAGTCCGCCAACCACCATGGCGTAAACATAGTTTACGCCATGGTGGTAAAGGTACGACCCAGGCAGTAACTTACCGCCTGGGTCGTAATGAGGCCCAATGACTCATATGAGGATGCTTTCAAAGCAAATGAAAGCACTATAACTGATGTAAACTTTACACAGTACAAAACAATGTTGCACAATGAACAGCAACATGAAGAAGAACTCCAAGCCCAACTAGATAAGGATACTCCTGACAGTAGTCAACCTTCTGTAACAGGAAGCCAAGAACCACTGGGAGAACCACTAATAACAAATGAGGCAGAATTAAATATGATAGAAGTAGAAAACACCATGTGTCAGTATGAAGATAAGGAAGACTTAACTATACTACAATCAAAACTAAACAATGAGCAAAGTATCATTTTTCAAGAAGTGACAAAACAAATTGCACATGGTGTAAAACATGAAAATAAAGAATGTTCCTGCCATAATTATAAACCTATACTACTGTACGTCAGTGGTGAAGCTGGTTCTGGAAAAACATTCCTAATCAAAATCATTAGTAAGTTCCTTCAACAATTGACAAACAACAAACTGTCAGCTGTTGTCACTGCCCCCACAGGTTTAGCTGCCTACAACATAGGTGGTGTTACATTACACCGATTACTACTATTACCAGTAGAACATCAGAACAAATTAGACTATTACAAACTTTCTGCAGAAGCTGCAATGGAATTACGCAGAGTTTTGAAACAAATGAAAATGCTACTAATAGATGAAGTGAGCATGGTCTCCAACCTGATGTTAGCTTTGATTCACCTCAGATTACAAGAAGTACTCAAAACAGACTATGAAGAGCTCTTTGCAGGAAAACACATTATTGTTTTTGGAGATCTGCTTCAATTAACACCAGTAAAAGGTGAACCTATTTTTAAAACATTAGGGCACAAACTCTGCCGTAAAACTGTTGGCAGCATTGGAAATGTCAACCTTTGGCAACATTTCCAATACAGAGAATTAACAGAAAACATGCGCCAATCTGCAGATCTCACTTATGCCCACATTTTAAAAAGTTTGAGAGTTGGTATACTTTCTAAAGAAGCAGAAGCAACATTGAAAACCCGGCACATTAATGCACTTTATGGCGATAATGCATGTACTACAGATGTTATGGAACAATTAGCCCACAAAAATGTCAATTGTATGGCCTTAATGCCAACTCTTGCAAGCTGTCTCAAATTCAATTAAATAATGTTAAGTAAAGAAATGCAACCAATAATGGAAATTAGCGCCACAGACAAACTAGATGTACATGGTATGACACTACCCATGTGTGACCAAGCCACAACAAGACTAAATAATTTAGAAAAATCAATCTCAAACACAGGAGGCTTAGAAAAGATGTTAAAATTATCCTTAAATTGCAGAGTAATGCTTAAACGTAACCTTGACGTGGACCAAGGACTAGTTAATGGAGCACTGGGTACAGTTGTTGGCTTTCAAACATACCCACGTGACAACAAAATTCAGTTTGTCAATATACTCTTTGACAAACTTTCAGAAGTAAAACGGATAGGACGCTCAACAGCTAGATTCCTTCTCTTCAAAGATATGTATGTACGCAGAGAACAATTTTCTCTAACTCTTGCATACGCAGTCACGATTCATAAATCACAAGGTCTTACCCTAGACAAAGCAATGATAGATATTGGTAACACAGTCTTTAAAGAAGGTATGAGCTACGTAGCACTATCACGCTTACGTACACTTGACGGTCTATTTCTAATCAACTTTGATGCAAGTAAAGTAAACGCTGATATTCCTTGCATTTTAGAATATAATAGACTTTGCTCACTATACACTCCCCATCTAAACACATATTCTGTTCCACAAAAACTAAAACGTTGTAAAAGAAAACTAAATCAAACAGAAATGCAACAGGACGTCACTGCAAATCCTCTAAAGAGAGTAAAAGAAACTAATACTTCATCAAGTACCACAAACAAAAAAGAATCAATTAGAGAAAGTAAACCAGGTACTTCTTTAAAGAAGGAAGACAAACTCCAAAAAAAAGCAGTTAGATACAGAACTACCTGGACCATTTAAATTCTCAAATATAGTTGGTGTAAGTTGCTATGCAAATGTAGCAATGAATATTCTATTTCAATTACCACCAATTGTTGACAACATTTACTTACACAGTACAGACCCATTGTGTTTGCAATGTTAGTACTTCACAGAAATGCAGCAAACAATCCTGACAACACATATAGTGTTTTTGGAACAAGACGACAATTGGACTACTGTGCTGGAATGGTGAAATTCACTATAAACTCACAGGAAGATCCACAAGAATTTCTAATGTACTTACTACAAGTACTGGAAAACAAAAACATACCTATAAATGAAATCTTTCAGATTTCATACATGTGGAAACATACATGCACTCTCTGCAACAATGTGACACAAGAAGAAATCCCCAATGAACGCTTCATATATATATATATATCAATACCAAATTGTGAATCCATTCCATTTCAGCAACTTGTACAAAATGCAAACCATGTTAGATTATGCTCTACCTGCAATTCAGATAATCGCTCTATGTTAGTAATACAAACACATAGTAAATACATAATACTAATGCTTCTACGTTACAATGCAGATGGTACCAAAAACAACTGCAAGCTGACTGGATTCACACATGGTCAAATATCACTTGGTATGAAAACCTTCACAACAATAGGTATAATCTACCACGCAGGAGCCACAACCAATTCAGGGCACTACACTGCATATATAAAAAAGAAATGTGGATGGTTTGAATGTAATGATAGTACCATTACTCTAAAGCAGAGATTACCAGCAAATCTTACAAATGCTTATTTGATGTTCTTAAAACCAAAATTTGATAAATAAACTGTATTTAAACCTTTAAGTAAATTTGTGTTAAAAAAATATAAACTGTTAGAATACTCCAAAAGCTATCTAATTGCTCAAAGATTCTACAACAACGAATCAGATAAATGAATACCTCTAAATTAGACCAAAAAATACACAGTTAGAATACGCCAATTGGTATCTAACTGTCCCAAAATTATAAATTTGTGTTAAAATAATATAAACTGTTAGAATACTCCAAAAGCTATCTAACAGCTCAAAGATTCTACAACAACTAATCAGATAAATGAATACCACTAAATTAGGCCAAAAAATACACAGTTAGAATACGCCAATTGGTATCTAACTGTCCCAAAATTTAACAATATCCAAATAGATAAATCAAAACCACTAAAATATATTAAAAAAATAGACAGTTAGAATACGCCAATTGGTATCTAACTGCTCCAATATTTTATAATATCAAAACAAATGAAGAATCTGTTACTGCTCCAAAAAAAATACAACAAAGCAAAGTATAAAGCATTAGCCAGAAACAACAAGTGAACACTGAAAACAAACAAACAAATAAACTGTAGCATAACAGAAAAAGTTTTTTTTTTTAATCCAACATGGATTTTTTTTTCTCCCACAGACCCAATGATTTAAGCAACAAATACAGAAACTGAGCAAATTGCACAGTACTCTGATTTGTACTCTACTAAATATGAGGGTCGAAAAGAAATAAAAGTATATTGCTTATACAATGTAATAAGTCATTACAAAATACTAATACTAACATGCTATTTTCTTTTATCACAGAAATGAAGAAGAAAAACATGGACTCCCATTACTAGACGAAACAGTAAGTATACAATAATAAGGACAACCATAGCAGCATATCACATCCATAGTATCTAATACCTTTGTTCCTTATACATTTGTTTTTCACCCAAAGTTATAAGCAAATATGAATGTGATATGCTGCGGTGGTTGTTGCCAGGGCATAGAGTCTTGGGTGCATGGCCAAGTGGCCATGCACCCAAGACTCTATGCCCTGGCAACAACCACCGCAGCATATCACATCCATAGAGTGAAACATTTCAACTATGATCTATGGGAAACTTTTAATGTCCGCGAACAATGTGAGTGTTCTTAGAACACTTTGAACTTGCCAGCGAACAATACGGACACCGTCTTCAGGACACCCCCTACGAACATTTCAGAACAACGCGATAGTTCTTAGAACACTTTCAACTTAACAACAAACAATACGGACAGCGTCCTAAGGACACCCCCTACGAACATTCCAGGACACCGGGAGTGTTCTCAAAAACGTCTTCAGAACACCCCAATCTTGTTTATTTGCGAACATTTCAGGACACCGCGAGTGTTCTTAGGACACATTCAACTTGACAGAGAACAATACGGACAGTGTCCTCAGGACACCCCCTACGAACATTCCAGGACACCGGGAGTGTTCTTAGAAGCGTCTTCAGAACACCACCATCTTGTTTATTTGCGAACATTTCAGGACACCGCGAGTGTTCTTAGGACACATTCAACTTGACAGAGAACAATACGGACAGCGTCCTCAGGACACCCCCTACGAACACTCCCCGGACACCGCGAGTGTTCTTAGAAGCGTCTTCAGAACACCCCCATTTTGTTTATTTGCGAACATTTCAGGACACCACGGGTGTTCTTAGAACACATTCAACTTGACAGAGAACAATACGCACAGCGTCCTCAGGACACCCCCTACGAACACTCCCCGGACACCGCAAGTGTTCTTAGAACAGTTTCACTTTGCTTGCGAACAAAACGGACACATATTGACTCCTTAGAACACCCCCTAGTCAGCTTATTTAGAACATTTCAGAACACCCGTGATGTCCGCAAACAAATCAAACACAAAAAAACGTCTAACACATAAAAAACACAACTTTCATGCTATCTCATACACTCCCACCCTCCCCAAACACTCCTACACACCAACACACTCTACAAAATACACATTTTGAACAAAGTTTCACTGCGCTGTCCGGGGACGACAGCGAATCCAAGATGGCGGGCGCTACCGAAAAATCTGACGCGCTTCACGCCGTCCAATCAGCGAACACGGTGCATGTCCGCGAACATCACGCAAGACGATTGGCCAATCAGTACACTGTCCGCGGAGCGAACAGGGAAGTGTGTCCGCGAACCGAACACAGATATCACAAATATTTTTTTACCTACTTTTTGGTAATTTTAAAAAAAACTACTGGACGGATTTTCACCAAATTTGCAAAAGGACGCTTTCGGGACCAAGCCGCTGCTCCTCGTCCAAATTTGGTGGAAATCCATCCAGCGGTTTGGGCTGTAGGCACGAGCAAAATTTATTTCCCATTCACTCTATGGAGAGTGAGTATAATGTATACAAATATGAGCATATAGAGGGAAGGTAGAGTAATAAAAATAAAACTATGAGAAAGTGCTCATAACCATAATGATTATCTTCATGCACAGAAAGGATTGCTCTCTTTCAAGCCTGTATCTTCCGCTATGTATATGTTTCATATGATGTGACTGGACCCTAAGTCTACAAATATAGTACCTTTTCAATTTTTACTTCCTGACTGTTACTGAAGAAAACTATGTGGCTTCAATATGTCAGTAAAGGATAAAAAGGGAGAGCCAGCCATGTGATGTCATCAGTGATGTCATCAATGACATTTGTGATGTCATCTTTGATGTCCTGGGTGTTAGTGTTAGCAGTGCACGGTGGCGCGAGTTATGGTTGCTTATGTTACCATAACTGTCGAATTTCAGGGGGTTTTCGGTTTTACTTTGAGCCATAACGTCCCTTTAACAAAGTTTTTTCACTGAATTTCATAGGTTTTTAGTAGCGCAACTTATTCATAACGCCCTTTAACAAAGTTTTTTTAACTGAATTTCACAGGTTTTTAGTAGCACAACTTAACCATAATATCCCTGACTTCATATACATGTAACATAGAACATACTAACCCCCTCGTAGTGATTTTCATGTCCGCGGACTACCGCCATGTCCGGACACATCGAAAATCTGAGACTGGTGAATGTAAATTTAAATAGTGTGCCCCATTTCCCCTTTGAAGTTGGCTCTGAAAAGAGCCGTTTTTTTTTTTTACAGATGCTTGACCGACACCTGTTATTTTGTATTTTTTTTCTTGTTTTTTTTTCTTACTTTACTCCTAAAATCTTCACATAACCTTCTCCAAAGCAGCCCTTACATTCCAAAATAGAAAGGCATTTCCCGTAAAAGATAAAGAAATGCCATCTTCTTTAAAATTAACAGCATTACTGGCATCAATATTCTCATTGTTACAGAAGAACATACCAGCTCTAAGCATGAAGGCACACATGCCTCGGTTCATGACACACCTAGCAATATTTTGCTGAGGACAAAAAACTGAACTATTGTCCCATATTGACCTAGGTAGTAATCCAGAAAAAATTACTTTTGCATTTGGAAGGATCTTCATTACTGCTTGAACCAAGCGTTCCAAATCAGCCAACAAAGTAGGGGCACTGACGTTGCCCAAATGGAAAGGACCATAGTGCAAAACTACCACATGCGGACTGTTCATCGTGGCCATATCCTCACAAACTTGTACAATTCCCTGTACTTTGCAATCAGGCACACTGCTCCACACCACCTCCACTCCTTTCACATCAAAGTTCTTTGCAACATGCCTGCATTCAGCGTACTGCTGTAAACCATGCACAAACATATCTCCGAGCACCAACACCCTGACTTTCTCCACTTCTGCCATCTTCACCACACACAGTCTCTTTCAACACAAATCCACAACCTCGACATCTGTTTGGCTGATCCGTACAATCTTCTTTCCATGTTGGATTTCCTGGAAAAACCCAGATGTAGCACTCCCTTTCCACGAACAGCCGCGGTGTCCGCGGAAGGTGTCCACTTTACTCTCTGTGCCATTCCCTCATTGCATACAGCTAAGCAATCACACAATACGAATAACGTCCTCAGAACAACCCCATTTTGTGAATTTTCGAACATTTCAGGACAATTATTACTTCATTATTCAACATATTAACATTACAAATATTATACTTTCATCTTGTACTCTGCACACAATGCTATGTTTCTCCATTAGTAGCTCAGTATACTAGATAGAATCCCATAATACAATGCTATTTATATCAATGCATCGTTCAAAGCACTAATAATGGTATGATATTTATTGCAATATCCTTGACACTTTTTTCGCAACATTATAATAAAAATCCCTAGTACACAAATTCCATGAAAAGTACATACACATGTGATGTCATCAGTGATTTCATCAATGACATTTGCAATGTCATCTTTGATGTCCTGGGTGTAAGTCTTAGCAGTGCACGGGGGTGGCGCCAGTTATTTTTCATAGCTTACCATAACTTGCGATTTTCAGGGGTCTTTCGGCTGTACTTAGAACCATAACGTCCTTTAAACAAACTTTTTTTAATATCACGCAAACAATATACAAACATGGCGTGCAAAAACCAACTTCTACAGATGGCTTTACACAGAATGTTGCAAAGTAAGAATTTATGCTCGTTCACAGTGAAGATCAGCTGCTTCCACAACTTCTACAGATGGCTTTACACAGAATGTTGCAAAGTAAGAATTTATGCTTGTTCACAGTGAAGGTCAGCTGCTTCCATTTTTTTCTCGGGCCCCGGAGAGGCTCACGAAGCGGACTATAAGGTTGTATTGTGTTTTGACCTTGACAGACAGAGATTGTGATGAAAGACTTCTCTTGAAGGAGTGTTGCTAAAACGTAAGAGAAGATAAAGATGAAATTTCTGAAACGAAACCACTTTTATATATTATATCACTATGCGAAAGATCGTTGGCACACGCAGAGTCGTATTTTGGGACTGCACCACTCGTAGACAATGGAAATTGCAATTGTACTGTAAGTAACCCTTTAGATTATTTTATACCAAATATAATTACAATAGCGTAGCATTAAAGACCGCTCAAGTTGAACTTGTTTGTTGAAAGTGGCATAATGTTTTCTACCGTGCACTATCACTGCCGAATTGATCCCCTGTCGTTTAGAGGGCTCTGCAAAAGGCAGACGACACAGGGTGGGTTAATAGAAATAATTTAACCAGTCTATAGGCGGTCAAGCGCTCTACTCGCTGTGCCACTTCACTGTAGCCTGTCAAGTGGCACAGCGAGTACAGCGCTCGCTTTGACATCCGTGCACAGCTTGCTAACGCAAGTTTGAATCCCGGCAAGGCCAAACTCAGCCTTTCATCATTCCGTGGTCGATAAATGAGCACCACACACCGTGGTTAATAATAAGCACCGCTTAGATACCTCACGGTTCTTAGCGCTATATGAATGGGAAAATATTATTATTTTATTATTAACATACTCTGTTGCACTATCTTCGATAGCAAATAGTTTCACGCCCATATAAATAAAATGATGATTTTTAATGAAGATCGGCTGGTGAGACTAATTTATGTTTTTTAAAACAGGTATGTGGCTCCATTTTGCCTATGTCACGATTTACAGACTCCAGCGGATGGGGTCTTCAACTGCCAGGTGCAGGTCCAAATATGCAACTTCATGACCCTCACCATTTTATGGGACAATCGCCAAGGACCAATATGCCCTTACGCAGTACTAGCGGCTACAAACAACATACCAACCAATAGGGTGGTCTAATGGCTCGTTGTTGGAGCAACCTTCCGATTATCAGAGCGACCATTTACTGCTTTTATCATAAACCAACAGCCTATCTACCGCAAAGGAACAACGCGTGGCTCCAAATAAACTTTTGCTGATCGACAGCAGAGACAATAGCAAATCGCTGAATATTCACTAAACATTTCATGTGAAATAAATGTACTTTACCAAATGTACAATCCTGCTGTTTACTTTTAAACCACAGTTTCATATTCCGAATTGTGGCGCACTGAGTTGTAAGCTGATCTAACACCCTCTGTACCGCAAAGGAACATCGCGTGCCTCAACATGAACTTTTGTGGATCGACAACAAAGACAAATGCAAATTGCTGAATATTCTCTAAACATTTGATGTCAAATAAATGTACTTTACAACATTTACAATCTTGCTGTTTGCTTTTAAATCACTGTTTCATATTCCGAATTGTGGCGCGCTGTGTTGTGACATAATATGTGTTGTCTTCCGGGTTCTGTGTAAAGTCACTTAGGACTGCAGAGAACTGGGCGTGTTTGATTATGCACCCTGTAACGTCACAGAGAGAGGCGGGGAATATGAATGCTTTGATAATATCAGGTTTAGGGGCGGGAGATATGATTTAGTGTCGCAAAAGCAAGTCAGCTAGGTCAATAGCGCCAGTCATAGGATTATCACATAATGTCGGCGCACACCAGCTGGATTTATCGTTTCTTTAGTGGACAAAAAGTTGGTTGACGCCCCTAGGAAATTGTACTATTAGCGGACAAAAGGAGTGGTCTTAAAACACTTTCACCCTGACAACGAACAATACAAACAACATTCTCAGAACACCCCCATTTTGTGTAATTGCAACCATTTCGGGACACTGCAAGTGTTCTTAGAACACATTCAACTAGACAGATTACAATACGGACAGCGTCCTGAGGACACCCCCAGTTTGTGTATTTACTAACAATTAAGTACACCGCGAGTGTTCATAGCTCATTTTTACCTTCCTTGCGAACAAAAATGACACATACTACGTCCTCTAAACACCCCACCATTTAGTTTATTTACAAAATGTCAGAACAGCCGTATTCTCAGCGGACAAATCGAACGCAACAAAAACGTCTAGCACATAAAAAAACAAAACATTGAACCTATCTCATACTCCCCCACCCTCCCCAAACACTCTTACACACCAACACACGGCACTAAATACAATTTTGTATCCACGTTTCACTGCGATGTACGCGGTCGACTGCGAATACAAGATGGCGGGCGCCACAGAAAATCTGACACGCTCCACGCCCCTCGCCGTTCAATCAGCGAACACGTCGCATGTCCGCGGACATGACGCAAGGCCATGGGCCAATCGGGGTGCTGTCTGCGGAGCGAACAGGGAAGTCCGTCCGCGAAGCAAACACAGATATCACTAATCTTTTTGCCTTACATTTTGGTCATTTTTAAAAAAACTACTGGACAGATTTACACCGAATTTACAAAAGCACGCTTTTGGGACCAGGCCGCCGCTCCTGCCGCAAATTTGGTGTAAATCCATCCAGCGGTTCGGGCTGTAGCCATGCGCAAAGTTTTTTCCCATTCAGTCTATGGGAAAAAAAAAAAAGTTTTGGGACCCCCCCTATAACTTTTCCCCCCTGGACGAATCCTCACCAAACTTTGCAAAAAAATTCAGAGTGACCCAACTACCTTTTTGCAAAGTTTGGTGAGGATCCGTCCAGGGAGAGCGAAGTTATAAGCCGCCCAAAAAGTGCTCTTCCTATGGAAACAGCAACTTAACCATAACTACATGGCCACTACTGTGGCCATGTAATTACACAGGCACGGTAGTGGCTGTGTAGTTATGGTTAAGTTGCTGTTTCCATAGGAAGAACACTTTTTGGGTGGCTTATAACTCCCCTCTCCCTGGACGAATCCTCACCAAACTTTGCAAAAAAAGAATATGGGCCGCTCTGAATTTGTTTGCAATTTGGTGATGTTTGGTCCAGGGGTGGGGGAAAGTTATAGGGGGGGTCCCAACACGTCTTTTTTTCCCATAGACTGAATGGGGGAAAACTGTTGTGCATGCCTACAGGCCAAACCGCTGGACGGATTTTCACCAAATTTGCGGCAGGGGCAGGAGCTTGGTCCCGAAAGCGAGCTTTTGTAAATTTGGTGACAATCCGTCCAGTAGTTTCCTTTAAAACAACCAAAAAGTATGTCTCAAAAAATTAGTGATATCTATGTCCGCTCCGCGGTCACACTTCCCTGTTCGATCCCCGAACAAGATACCGATTGGCTAAGGGGCTGGCGTCATGACCGCAGACACGCGACGTTTCCGCCGATTGGCTGCAGTGAGCCGTGATGTGCGTCAGATTGCTCTGATGCACCCGAAATCTTGGATCCGCCGACAGCGCGGTGGTGACCAGAGGAGAAATGCTGTTTCGGAAACTGTTTTGGTGTGTCAGAGTGCTTGGGAGGTTCAGAGAGTAAGAGATGGGTGAAATACTGTATTTGTTTAGGTGACAGGTGCTAATGATGTATTCCCTATGCCTGCCTTGTCCGGGATGTTTGTAAGTACTGAAAATGAGGGGTCTCATAAGGATAGTACTTCTCTCTGTGCTGTGCGCAGACAACTTGAAACTGTTCTAAGGACACGCGTGGTATTAGCATATATTAAAATTGAGTACATGCCGTAGTTAACATTTTTGTTTCTATGGGTATGCTCCTGATTTATACGCCGCCATGGGTGTGATATGCTGCGTTGGTTGTGGGCAGGGCCTAGAGTCTTGGGTGCATGGCCGTAGGCCGTTGGCCATACTCTCAAGACTCTAGCCCTGGCCACAACCACCGCAGCATATCACAGCTATAGATACACCCGTAGTATCGCATATCGGGGAGGGCCTAGAGTCTTGGTTGCATGGCCAAAGGCCATGCACCCAAGATCAAATTTATACGTAGAGAAGTTGTAAGCCACAATTGGTGCGATATGCTGTGGTAGTTGTGGGCAATACGTAGAGTCTTGGGTGCATGGCCAGAAGCCATGCACCCAAGACCAAAGTTATAAGCACTGCAGTTATAAGGCACCATGGGTTTCATATAGTGCAGGGTTGTGGACAGGACGTAGAGTTTTGGGTGCATGGCTGAAGGCCGTAGGCCATACACCCAAGACTGTAGACCCTGCCCAAAACCACTGCAGCATATCACATTCAAACATCACACCCATACAATCGATTATGTATCTGGTAGGTGTGGGCAGGGCCTAGAGTCCTGGGTGCAAATTGTGTACATGCTACTGTTAGGGTAAGACCTTGGGATTTATGAACGGTGACTGCATATACAAGAGTTAGAGAAAATTGTTCTCTACGTACATACATGTCTTTGAAGAGAAGGAATCGAGCTGTTGAGCGCCCTATCCTTTTCACTTCTGAAAGTTTGTCAAAGTGAATATTGACAAACTGAATGTTGTTGTCACGTGGGTATGTTTGAAAGCCAACAACTGTACCCAGTGCCCCATTAATTAGCCCTTGCTCCACGTCAAGGTTACTTTTAAGCATTACTCTACAATTTAAGGATAATTTTAATATTCTTTCCAACCCAGCTGTGTTGGAGATTGAATTTTCTAAGGTATTTAGTATTGATGTGGCTTGCTGACACATGGGTAGTGTCATACCACATACGTCCAGTTTGTCTGTGGAGCAAATTTCCATTATTGGTTGCATTTCTTTTTTTAACATTGTTTCATTGAATTTGAAACAGCTTGCAAGAGTGGCATTAAGGCCATACAATTGACATTTTTGTGCGCTAATTGTTCCATAACATCAGTAGCACATGCATTATCGCCATAAAGTGCATGAATGTGCCGGTTTTTCAATATTGCTTCTTAAGATAGTGCACCAACTCTAATACTTTTTAAAATGTTGGCGTAAGTCAGATCTGCAGATTGACACATGTTTTCTGTTAATTCTCTGTATATGAAATGTTGCCATCTTTGACATTTCCTATGCTGCCAACAGTTTTACGGCAGAGTTTGTGTCATAAGGTTTTAAAAATAGGTTCACCTTTCACTGGTGTCAATTGTAGAAGATCTCCGAAAACGATAATGTGTTTCCCTGCAAAGAGTTCTTCGTAGTTTGTTTTAAGTACTTCTTGCAATCTGAGGTGAATCAAAGCCAACATTAGGTTGGAGACCATGCTAACTTCATCTATTAGTAGCATTTTCATTTGTTTTAATACTCTGCATAGTTCCATTGCAGCTTCTGCAGAAAGTTTGAAATAGTCTAATTTGTTTTGGTGTTCTACTGGAAGGAGTAGTAATCGGTGTAAAGTGACACCGCCTATGTTGTAGGCAGCTAAACCTGTGGGGGCAGTTACAACAGCTGACAGTTTGTTGTTTGTCAATAGTTGAAGGTATTTGCTGATGATTTTGATTAAGACTGTTTTTCCTGACCCAGCTTCACCACTGACATACAGCAGTATAGGTTTGTAATTTTGGCAGATACATTCTTTATTTTTGTGTTGTACACCGTGTGCAATTTCTTTTGTTACTTCTTCAAAAATGGTGCGCTGATCTTTTTTAAGTTTTGATTGTACTAAAGTTTAGTCTTCTATATCTTCTTCACATTGACACATGGTGTTTTCCACTTCTGTCATAGCTAATTCTGCCTCATTTGCTATTAGTGGCTGTCCTAGTGGTTCTTGACTTCCTGTTACAGAAGGTTGACTACTGTCGGAATTGTCCTTATCTAGTTGGGCCTGAAGTTCTTCTTCGTGTTGCTGTACATTGTTTTGTACTGCGTAAGGTTCACATCGCTGATAGTGCTTTCATTTGCTTTGAAAGCGTCTTCATAGCAGTCATAGTTATCTAGTATCTCTTCCTCTTTCTCCATGGTTTAAAAAGTTGCAGCAGGGACATGTAATATAGTTCTTTCTGTTGAGAAGTTTTTAATGACAATTTGACATGATTAATTAAGCTTTGTTTGGTAAGTTTCACTAAGCTGCATTCACAATCTGTCACTCTATATCAACATTTGCTTTCATCTGGTTTTATATTATTTTTGTATGCAAAGTTTTGAGCTATGTGGTGTAGACACATGGTTTCCAAAGTGGTACTCCTGTTCGGGTAGTATGTGTCCAGTAAATTGTTCTTTAAAATGTCTTGGCTGTTGGGGTCATTTTTGGCAATTGTTTCTATGTCCTCATATGATTTGAGAACTCTTTTTCTAGATTTAGCAGGACCAAGACTGAGCCATACTATGTTTCCTGTTTTTCCATACAAAGCAGTACCGATTAAGCGATCTGCAGCTTCATAGGTGCCACATTCTCTATGAGAGAGCATTTTTATGCCTAGGCTGTACAATTTCAGAGATAGTGTTTTGTCTGATGATAGGTCATTACAGAGGTCTTGAAGCTCTGTTTTTTCTGCTTTTGTTAAGTAGGCTGTAACATATCGTGCAACTGCAGTGGAATCGTCTGCAATGTACAGCACATCTATGTTTGCATTCCATAAGAGAGCAATGATTGCATTGTAATCATTGATATATTTTGATTCTTCTGTTCTTTTTATGTAATACGTGTTCTTAGGAGATTTACCTTTAACAATATGTCGAACTGAAGACATGAAGTTGTTCACTTCACCTGTTTCTGTAACTGCTCTAGGGAAACCAAATCAGCATTTGGTGTAGTATTTCCCTTTGCTTTTGTATTTGTGACGACAATATTTGCCACATTTGTGTCTTTGAAATTGTTAAAGCTGTCTATGAAGGTCACTATGTGTCCTTTGTGAAGGGATTTCACAAGTGACATATTTTTGGATGAACTGCAAAACAGTGGCATCACTGTCCTGACCAGATTTAGGTGCACCTTTGATCCATAAAAGCATGTGAATATGTGGTACTCCTCTGGCTTGGTATTCTTTTCTCCAAAAGTGTTGCACTTTTCCGAGGGGAGGAACAGTTTTATTACAAATAAAGTGTAGCATAGCAATGAAATGATGATGGAAATATCTTGAGACATTAACAGGATCTAGAGAGCAAAGTAATCCAGGTGTTAGTATATCTATGTTTGTTTTGTTGTTGTTTGATATGCATGGAAATCATGTAAATCTTCCTATGCATACTCTGCACAACTTAATGTAACAAACCAAGTGGGTGGTCCAAGGTTTCTGATCATACAACGTACATCTTTGTGCATCAAAACCAGTATTCTTTCGTACCACGCATGTTTGCAAACAGATTTGTTATACTTGATTGTAAAACCTCATCTTTTTCTTGCACTTTTTGTATTAATTGCGTAGCTGACATATTTTGAAAGCGGGTTCCAGATTTCAATATGTGTGCAACCCTGTAACATAGGGTTGCTAGTTCACTTTCAAAGAGTAGGTGGGATATGTATTCCACATTTTGTCTAAATCTGGGATCTTGAGAATACGTTCATAATGAGTGGTATTCTGATGCTGTAATCTGAGTGGGTTTATCATCGTATTTTCCTCCTTTGCCAGTAGGAAATAGCAGTGGAAAAGCACGTGCTTCTATACTTTTTTCCCACATGCTCATTGGAGACCCTTTGGTTTGTCGCATTTGGTAAGTTTCTAATGCATCATCTATGCTCTCATTAGAGTGCAATGGATGAATTGTGTAATGGTCCAAAAGAGTGGATACTGCAGCAGGATCCATAAGTTCAAATTGACCAGTTTCTGATGACTCTTGAATTATTTCAGTTGTTTCCCTTAAGCTTTCTTCAATATTTATTTCTTTGTAGTATTCGTTATTGTCTTTCAGCTATTGCAAGGCTTGTCTAACTTTATGTAAGTCCATGAGTTGTTGCCAAATTTTTTTGTCTTTTGTTGGTACACCATTTACTAAGACAATTAAAGAATGCTCTATTGGACGTTGCACTCCTAGAGTGTGCCCACTTTCTGCCAGATCTAATGGCAAATAAACTACTTTGCCACAAATGCCTTTCACCAATTCAGAGGGAGGTAATTTTGCTGTTTTTGGTTGAAGGCGTATTATTGCTTGAAATGGGTGAACTGTTTGAATTATGATGCTCTCATACAAATTGAGTTGTTGCAAGGGTTTTGGTAGTGGGAATAATTCCAAATTATTTGTGATAGCATGTGAAGGAGTTTGGTTGTTGTCCAGTTTTGTAGTGCAGTAACTGCAACCTATCAGCGGTTCACTTATTTGGTATTTGTTTTCTGCTAAAAGGTAGAGAGCTAATTCAAATCATTTGGAATCTTCATTGTCTTCTATTTTGTATGTTACGTCTATAGTTTTTGTGTTCCTTTTGTAAAACATTCTGCGGCAACACACACACACATGGTTTGGTACTTCAGCGGATGTACTTTTAAATTTTAGTATTTCTTTTTTGTATGTGTGTAATAGAAGGTTGCTATGTGCAGAATTGTTGCTAGTCTGTTCTAAAAGTATTGCATTTTGTAAGTGGCTTTCACTTCCAAAATATTTTCTCTGGATACAGTGGATTTCTTCTTGTAGGTATTTGGGTGTACCATGCAGAAGAGTTTTATTTAAATTGGCTAATTCTAAAGCTGGGTTTTTTAGCATAGTACAGTTTATACACTAGATTTCAAACATTTGAATGATGTGTTGATTTCCTTTTGATATCATGAAAGGTGCTTTTGCAAATAGGTCCTGAAATGCAGGCTAATGAATGTCCTTGTAGTCCTGTGTATTTGTGCACTGGACAGATATCCATATTTTTCAGCACTTTCATTTTGATTTTGTCTTTACCTTTCACATACTGATTGAGGCACTGACGTAAAGATTTGAAAGATTTGTTAGGAATGTTACACATTGACGTGCACGCCATTTGTATACTGGACAGCCTGGTTCAGTCGAATGGAGAGGTAATTCTGAGTTTTCAGGGGATACTTTTGTAAGCAGTGTTTCTTGTTCCATGTTGGTATTATTGATTTTTTCATACCCTTGTCCACTGCTATGGATGGCAATTGTGTTTGTTTGATTTTGTTTGTATGCTTCTTCATTAAAATATGGTTCTGTGGTCGTTGTGTGACTCCATTTTCCTCCACAAATATTTAAGAAGTTATTTTTGTTGACATTCCGTTTATTGAGAAGTTTCTTTTGTAGTTTAGTACTTAGTTTTGTTAGTGGTTTCATCCTATTTAACACTAAAATAAATAACTTCCTTTTGAGAAGGATTGCACTGTCTACAAGAGCTTGTAGGATTAATTTTCTACGGTAGGTTTTAAGGGTTGAGGATGATTCCACCCCCCTTATTAGATTCTGAAGGACTCTGTGGTGAAATATTTTTGCTAAAATACTTTTCTTTACTATGGGCTCTTGCTAGTATATCAGGATTTATAGGAGCATTGTTAGCAGTACTCTTAGCCGAATTCTTGTAAAGCATTTTCTGTTTCATGCCACATTTTGATAGAGGAGCCAAAGTTTCTGTAGTTGAAGCTTCCTTTGTTTCGCTAAATGACTGTATTAGCTGTTTTGTTTCAATGTTCTGTTCAAACTCTGCTAGAGATGGATGCTTACTTTGGACACTTTGATTTTCATTTGCTCTATTTCTGCGTTCCTTTCTACGGACTTGCTTTTTGGTAGGCATTCTTTGTGGTCTGTTGAATAAAAGAAGGCATGGTTTGGTCTGTTTTACAATGTATGTGTGCTGTGTGCATGCATGCATGAGTTTGATGGGGAAGCTGTTTGTGGTGGTGTGCGATAGTGCATTGGGCAGTTACAATGAGTTGGGAAGGCTATTTTTCTGTTTGTATATTACTACACTGTGCTTCACATGAGAGTAGAAAGTGAGCTAGTGGTGAGCAGAAGCATTAATAGTAAACGTAATGGTATAAAATTAAAACAGCTATTTGTTTTGTAGTACTAACATTCTAAGGCTTCTGTATGTTATTTGTGTTCCAAAAACACAGGGATTTGTGTGCCATTCTGCCTGTTATTCTTTGTTTAATAAATGGGGATTTGTGGGCAGAATGGTTCAGAAATCAATGTTTTATTTGGTGCGCAAATTACATAAATAACCCACACAGTCTCTTTGAGGAACAGTAAGAATATAAAGGTAGTACTGTACTTACTTTTTTTTGTGGAATGACCAGGTTTCTTCGGGTATGTTGTTTGCAGTGTAGATGCTGTTGATTTTCAGGAGAGTAGTCTTCACTGCAATTGCAAAAGGAAGAAGTTACTAACTTTGTGTGTTTAAAGCAGTGATGTTAATGTGCACGTTCATTTTGCATCTTTCGTCTGAGTATTCTCGTTTGATATCTCAACACAGTGCATGTGTGCATTTCATTTCACTATGTGCAGCCTTTATATGTTATTTGCATTATGTTAGTTGAACCGGCTTCGCAAATGAGTACCATTTTCAGTTCATGAAATTCCCTTGTTTTTTTTAAGCTGTGTTGTCCATAGCAGAGAGGTTTGGAAGTGATAGGTCATTACAATAGATGGGAAAAATTGCCTACTTTCTTATTATAAGTACGAATGCGAAAAATCGGGAGAACCTCAGAGGAAGATGTCACCACAGCAATCGGGAACGTTTATTTTTCTCATACGATCGCATTGGAAGTAGCATTAATTTAGGCGGAAGACAGTAAAAAATGGTGACATTTGCTAATGGAAAATCGAGTTTCGCACCTAAATAGGGAGGGTTGGTACGTATGTATAGGTTATGCGAGAGACAGTAAGAAGTATTGCGGTTTCTCAATGAAAAATCGGAAGTCTTGCACTTAAAGCGGCAGCGTTGTTATGTATTGGCTATGCAGATTTAGTGGCATTAATTTGTTTAAATGGAATCATATGGGTTGCACATGTTCTCTGAATAAAATATGCATACCTGTACTTTGTACTCATTCATGTGCGTATGCATGGAGCTGTAAGTAGAAATCAGTGACACTTGCACAGTAGTTTTTGAAGTAGGTGCTTTGCAATGATATGCGACTTGCATTCAGTGTGATCAACAGTACATTTGAAGTGCGGAACTCTGATGACGAAGTTAAATGTAGAGATCTTGAATGTGATTTGTGGATGGTTGTGTGACTGCTTAGCTGTGTTTAATGAGGGAATGGATCCGCAAGTGATGTGGAAAAGGTAGAAGGACTGGCTAAGAGTTACATGCCACACGGACAACGCGCTTGTCCGTGGGTAGGGCGTGCCACATACGGGGTTCTACAGCAAATCCAGCATGGAAAGGGGACTGTAGGCATCAGCCAATCAGATGTTCAGATTGTTCATTTGTGTCAAAAGACAGTGTGTGTAGTGAAGATGGCAGAGGTGGAGACAGTCAGGGTGTTGGTGCTCAGAGATATTTTTGTCCATGGTTTACAGCACTATTCCGAAAGTAGGCACGTGGCAAACAATTTCGATGTCAGAGGAGTGGAGGTGGTGTGGAGCACTGCGACTGATTGCAATGTTCCGGCAATTCTCCAAGTTTGCAGAGATATGCGTAGGATGACCAGTCCCCATGTAGTAGTTTTGCACTATGGTGCTTGCCATTTGGGCTACGTGAGTTCACCTACTTTGTTGGAAGATTTGGAACAGTTGGTGCAAGCAGTCATTAACATCTTTCCAACTGCGAAAGTAATTTTTTTTTACTTACTCCCTAGAGGAAAATGGGACAACAGTTCTGTCTTTTGTACTGATCAAAGTATATCATAGTGTACCATCAATCGCGGCATGTGTGCTTTCATGTTACGAGCTGGTATGTTTTTCTGCAACCACAAGAACATTGTTTCCAGTAATGCGGCTTATTTTGAAGCAGATGGTGTTTCTTTATCTTTTTTGGAGAATGCCATGTTCTTTTGGAATGTAAGGCTTGCTTTGGAGAAGGTTCTGTGATGATTGTAGGAGTAAAATAAGAAGAAAAAAAATCAAAAAAATACAAAATAACAGGTGTCTGTCAGGCATCTGCCAAAAACACACAAAAACGGCTCTTTTCAGAGCCCACCTTAAAGGGGAAAAGGGGAACACTATTTAAATGTACAGTCGTCACGCTCAGATCCTCTACGTGTCCGCAGACATGGCAGTAGTCTGCAGGCAGCGCGTATTACTAACAGGGATTCTGGCGTGGAGACACATGCAAATGAGAATGAGCGAAGCTAGGGATTGGTCAGTAAAGTTCAGTGGGTGTGTTCTGAACGGAGAGATTTAGTGAGAACATCTTTTTCTTGAGAGAAGACAGACAGCTATGGCTCTGTCTGCTCGAAAACAGATTATCTGGATTTTGGGAGACTCATGGATACATTGGTTGAAGGTGCATACAGAACGTTGCGGTATATATGCAGATCTTGGATTTTTTCATGTGGAAGTGCACTGGCATGCAGTGCGTGGAATGAAGTGGCTGGACTTGGTACCTCTCTGTGCTACTTTACAGACAGAGTGTCATCCTGATATAATTGTCATTCATTGTGGAGAAAACAGTTTAGGGCATGTCTCTGGAATTTTCTTTGCAGTTTGCAATGAAGGAAGGACTAGCGAAGGTCATGGACATGTTTCCAAATTGTCAAGTCGTTATTTCCCCGTATTGCACAAAGACAAATGTGGCTGCGTTCTTCTGCATTTGGTCCACAAATGGAGAAAGCGAGACACAATGTCAATAAGGTTGTTTGTGCCTTTCTAAGAGATGTTGGCATGGCCTCTTTCCACAATGAAAACATTTTGTTTCGCAGCACTTTTATTTTTCGCAGAGATTGAGTCCATCTCACATATGCTGGCAATCAGATTTTTCTTTGAAATGTACAAAATGTATTGCGACCTTTTTGGATTCAAAGTCACCTATTTTGCATTACATTTTTTCGAATCCACAATTTTTCAAACACACACAACACCACCAAAAGGATCTTTTCAGAGCCACCACTTACTCCCAGCGAAAAGTGCATTGGTTTTGCTACGCATGCACCCTCCATTTTTGTTCGTCCTACGAATGTCCACTGACTTCTTGAAAAATGCGCGGGGGCCTACACCAGTCACTTGATAGTTCCATTGTTAAACTGAGAACAGCAGCTCTAAAAAGAGCCTTTTTTGTATTTTTTGTTGTTTTCCTTTTTTTTTTTTTTTTTACACACGACACACTAGGAGAGGAGGGTAAAGGAGGGTAAGGAAGGGACACCAACCAGGGGGATAAGAAAGGACAGGTGGACAGAGAAAAATGTAGGGTGAGCCTTACTTAGGTAGGAAGCAGTTCTTCTTGAAAGCACTTCGAAGACTCTCCCCCCTGCAGAGTACTGCGTCGCAGTACATACACAATATTGTGACCCTCGCAAGGTAAGGGTCAACAGCATTGCGAATGGCTTGTGAGGCAACTGGAGGGATGCGCCCTCCCACAGGAGTGTCTCTTGTGGTGAGAGGATCCGACACAGAGGATGCTGCGGAGGAACTCAACCTACTACGTTCTTCACATGGTATCACCTGGCGAATGTCCGCACTGTGGAACAAAGTTAGGTGTCGCTTCATGGTTGTCGTACCAAAGCTGTACGCACCAGGTCTCCCGCGACTCAGCACCAACTTGCACTGGTTACACATGACCTGGTTTGCACGTGCTTTTGGTACGTTTCCAAAAACGGTCAATAACCGCCACACCCACGACTCCCTGCGAGTGCTTGTAGTATGGAGTTCCTCCACCTCATTCTCTTCTTCCTCGCTCTCTACATCCTCACATCTATTCCCCTCTGCAGGCCCTTGGGGAGGTGGTGGAGGGTTTGGGGGTGGTGCTGAGGCTGATGAAGCAACAGCAGCCATGGATGCCATTAGGGTTGGTCAGATAATCTTCGCTACAGCAGTAAAGGCAGCAGAACTCAATCCGCTGTAGCCAGAAGTACAATGAAGATGAGCTTGGGGGTGTGGCCTGTTATAGGGGTGGAGGGGTGCACCTCGTTACCATATCGATCACTCAAAAGCGTTGCAAAAATTCTAAACAATATGTTGCAAGCTAGGGCCATTGTATGGGATATGTGAAATGGTGATTTTGTATTGTAAAATAATTTCCCATGTCTACATAAGTTGTTTTGAAATGTTGTGGAAATAAACAAACTGTGCAAATTAGGCCACACGCTCAACGTCATCAATGACATTTGTGATCCCTGTGTTCCAAAAACACAGGGATTTGTGTGCCATTCTGCCTTTTATTCTTTGTTAAATAAATGGGATTTGTGGGCAGAATGGTTCAGAAATCAATGTTTTTTTTGGTGCGCAAATTACATAAATAACCCACACAGTCTCTTTAAGGAACAGTAAGAATATAAAGGTAGTACTGTACTTACTTTTTTTGTGGAATTACCAGGTTTCTTCGGATATGTTGTTTGAAGTGTAGATGCTGTTGATTTTCAGGAGAGTAGTCTTCACTGCAATTGCAAAAGGAAGAAGTTAGTAACTTTGTGTGTTTAAAGAAATGATGTTAATGTGCACGTTCATTTTGCATCTTTCGTCTGAGTATTCTCGTTTGATATCTCAACACAGTGCATGTGTGCATTTCATTTCACTATGTGCAGCCTTTATATGTTACTTGCATTATGTTAGTTGAACCGGCTTCGCAAATGAGTACCATTTTCAGTTCATGAAATTCCCTTGTTTTTTTTAAAATGTGTTGTCCATAGCAGAGAGGTTTGGAAGTGATAGGTCATTATAGTAGATGGGAAAAATTGCCTAATTTCATATAATAAGTATGAATGCGAAAAATCGGGAGAACCTCAGAGGGAGATGTCACCACAGCAATCGGGAACGTTTATTTTTCTCATACGATCGCATTGGAAGTAGCATTAATTTAGGTGGAAGACAGTAAAAAATGGTGACATTTTCTAATGGAAAATCGAGTTTCGCACCTAAATAGGGAGGGTTGGTACATATGTATAGGTTATGCGAGAGACAGTAAGAAGTAGTGCAGTTTCTCAATGAAAAATCTGAAGTCTTGCACTTAAAGCGGGAGCGTTGGTATGTATTGGCTATGCAGATTTAGTGGCATTAATTTGTTTAAAAGGAATCATAAGGGTTGCACATGTTCTCTGAATACAATATGCATACCTGTACTTTGTACTCATGCATGTGCGTATGCATGGAGCTGTAAGTAGAAATCCGTGACACTTGCACAGTAGTTTTTGAAGTAGGTGCTTTGCAATGATATGCGACTTGCATTCAGTGTGATCAACAGTACATTTGAAGTGCGGAACTCTGATGACGAAGTTAGATGTAGAGATCTTGAATGTGATTGGTGGACGGTTGTGTGACTGCTTAGCTGTGTTTAATGACGGAATGGATTCGCGAGTTATGTGGAAAAGGTAGGACTGGCTAAGAGTTACATGGCGCACGGACAACACGCTTGTCCGTGGGTAGGGCGTGCCACATACGGGGTTCTACAGCAAATCCAGCATGGAAAGGGGACTGTAGGCATCAGCCAATCAGATGTTCAGATTGTTCATTTGTGTCGAAAGACAGTGTGTGTAGTGAAGATAGCAGAGGTGGAGACAGTCAGGGTGTTGGTGCTCAGAGATATTTTTGTCCATGGTTTACAGCACTATTCCGAAGGTAGGCATGTGGCAAACAATTTTGATGTCAGAGGAGTGGAGGTGGTGTGAAGCGCTGCAACTGATTGCAATGTTGCAGCAATTCTCCAAGTTTGCAGAGATATGCGTAGGATGACCAGTCCCCATATGGTAGTTTTGCACTATGGTGCTTGCCATTTGGGCTACGTGAGTTCACCTACTTTTTTGGAAGATTTGGAACAGTTGGTGCAAGCAGTCATTAACATCTTTCCAACTGCGAAAGTAATTTTTTCTGACTTACTCCCTAGGGGAAAATGGGACAACAGTTCTGTTTTTTGTCCTGATCAAAGTATACCATATTGTACCATCAATCGCGGCATGTCTGCTTTCATGTTACGAGCTGGTATGTTTTTCTGCAGCCACGAGAACATTGTTTCCAGTAATGCGGCTTATTTTGAAGCAGATGGTGTTTCTTTATCTTTTTTGGAGAATGCCATGTTCTTTTGGAATGTAAGGCTTGCTTTGGAGAAGGTTCTGTGATGATTGTAGGAGTAAAGTAAGAAGAAAGAAAATCAAAAAAATACAAAATAACAGGTGTCTGTCAGGCATCTGCCAAAAACACACAAAAAACGGCTCTTTTCAGAACCCACCTTAAAGGGGAAAAGGGGAACACTATTTAAATGTACAGTCGTCACGCTCAGATCCTCTACTTGTCCGCAGACATGGCAGTAGTCTGCAGGCAGCGCGTATTACCAACAGGGATTCTGGCGTGGAGAGACATGGAAATGAGAATGAGCGAAGCTAGGGATTGGTCAGTAAAGTTCAATGGGTGTGTTCTGAATGGAGAGATTTAGTGAGAACATCTTTTTCCTGAGAGAAGACAGACAGCTATGGCTCTGTCTGCTCGAAAACAGATAATCTGGATTTTGGGAGACTCATGGATACATTGGTTGAAGGTGCATGCAGAACGTTGCGGTATATATGCAGATCTTGGATTTTTTCATGTGGAAGTGCACTGGCATGCAGTGCGTGGAATGAAGTGGCTGGACTTGGTACCTCTCTGTGCTACTTTACAGACAGAGCGTCATCCTGATATAATTGTCATTCATTGTGGAGAAAACAGTTTAGGGCATGTCTCTGAAATTTCTTTGCAGTTTGCAATGAAGGAAGGACTTGCGAAGGTCATGGACATGTTTCCAAATTGTCAAGTCGTTTTTTTCCTGTATTGCACAAAGACAAATGTGGCTGCGTTCTTCTGCATTTGGTCCACAAATGGAGAAAGCGAGACACAATGTCAATAAGGTTGTTTGTGCCTTTCTAAGAGATGTTGGCATGGCCTCTTTCCACAATGAAAACATTTTGTTTCGCAGCACTTTTATTTTTCGCAGAGATGGAATCCATCTCACATATGCTGGCAATCAGATTTTTCTTTGAAATGTACAAAATGTATTGCAACCTTTTTTGGATTCAAAGTCACCTATTTTGCATTACATTTTTTCGAATCCACAATTTTTCAAACACACACAACACCACCAAAAGGATCTTTTCAGAGCCACCACTTACTCCCAGCAAAAGTGCATTGGTTTTGCTACGCTTGCACCCTCCATTTTTGTTCGTCCTACGAATGTCCAGTGACTTCTTGAAAAATGCGCGGGGGCCTACACCGGTCACTTGATAGTTCCATTGTTAAACTGAGAACAGCAGCTCTAAAAAGAGCCTTTTATGTAATTTTTGTTGTTTTCCATTTTTTTTTTTTTTTACACACGACACACTAGGAGAGGAGGGTAAAGGAGGGTAAGGAAGGGACGCCAACCACGGGGATAAGAAAGGGCAGGTGGACAGAGAAAAATGTAGGGTGAGCCTTACTTAGGTAGGTGGCAGTTCTTCTCGAAAGCACTTCGAAGACTCTCCCCCCTGCAGAGTTCTGCATCGCAGTACATACACAATATTGTGACCCTCGCAAGGTAAGGGTCAACAGCATTGCGAATGGCCTGTGAGGCAGCTGGAGGGATGCGCCCTCCCACAGGAGTGTCTCTTGTGGTGAGAGGATCAGACACAGAGGATGCTGCGGAGGAACTCAACCTACTACGTTCTTCACATGGTATCACCTGGCGAATGTCCGCACTGTGGAACGAAGTTAGGTGTCGCTTCATGGTTGTCGTACCAAAGCTGTACGCACCAGGTCTCCCGCGACTCAGCACCAACTTGCACTGGTTACACATGACCTGGTTCGCACATGCTTTTGGTACGTTTCCAAAAATGGTAAATAACCGCCACACCCACGACTCCCGGTGCGTGCTTGTAGTATGGAGTTCCTCCACCTCATTCTCTTCTTCCTCGCTCTCTACATCCTCACGTGTATTCCCCTCTGCAGGCCCTTAGGGAGGTGGTGGAGGGTTTGGGGGTGGTGCTGAGGCTGATGAAGCAACAGCAGCCATGGATTCCATTAGGGTTGGTCAGATAATCTTTGCTACAGCAGTAAAGGCAGCAGAACTCAATCTGCTATAGCCAGAAGTACAATGAAGATGAGCTTGGGGGTGTGGCCTTTTATAGGGGTGGAAGGGTGCACCTCGTTACCATATTGATCACTCAAAAGCGTTGCAAAAATTCTAAACAATATGTTGCAAGCTAGGGCCATTGTATGGGATATGTGAAATGGTGATTTTGTATTGTAAAATAATTTCCCATGTCTACATAAGTTGTTTTGAAATGTTGCGGAAGCAAACAAACTGCACAAATTAGGCCACATGCTCAACGTCATCAATGACATTTGTGATCCCTGTGTTCCAAAAACACAGGGATTTGTGTGCCATTCTGCCTGTTATTCTTTGTTTACTAAATGGGGATTTGTGGGCAGAATGGTTCAGAAATCAATGTTTTTTTTGGTGCGCAAATTACATAAATAACCCACACAGTCTCTTTGAGGAACAGTAAGAATATAAAGGTAGTACTGTACTTACTTTTTTTTGTGGAATGACCAGGTTTCTTCGGATATGTTGTTTGCAGTGTAGATGCTGTTGATTTACAGGAGAGTAGTCTTCACTGCAATTGCAAAAGGAAGAAGTTAGTAACTTTGTGTGTTTAAAGCAGTGATGTTAATGTGCACGTTCATTTTGCATCTTTCGTCTGAGTATTCTCGTTTGATATCTCAACACAGTGCATGTGTGCAGTTCATTTCACTATGTGGAGCCTTTATATGTTATTTGCATTATGTTAGTTGAACCGGCTTCGCAAATGAGTACCATTTTCAGTTCATGAAATTCCCTTGTTTTTTTTAAGCTGTGTTGTCCATAGCAGAGAGGTCTGGAAGTGATAGGTCATTATAGTAGATGGGAAAAATTGCCTACTTTCATATTATAAGTACGAATGCAAAAAAATCGGGAGAACCTCAGAGGGAGATGTCACCACAGCAATCGGGAACGTTTATTTTTCTCATACGATCGCATTGGAAGTAGCATTAATTTAGGCGGAAGACAGTAAAAAATGGTGACATTTTCTAATGGAAAATCGAGTTTCGCACCTAAATAGGGAGGGTTGGTACATATGTATAGGTTATGCGAGAGACAGTAAGAAGTAGTGCAGTTTCTCAATGAAAAATCTGAAGTCTTGCACTTAAAGCGGGAGCGTTGGTATGTATTGGCTATGCAGATTTAGTGGCATTAATTTGTTTAAATGGAATCATAAGGGTTGCACATGTTCTCTGTAAAATATGCATACCTGTACTTTGTACTCATGCATGTGCGTATGCATGGAGCTGCAAGTAGAAATCCGTGACATTTGCACAGTAGTTTTTGAAGTAGGTGCCTTGCAATGAAATGCGACTTGCATTCAGTGTGATAAACAGTACATTTGAAGTGCGGAACTCTGATGACGAAGTTAGATGTAGCGATCTTCGATCTTGAATGTGATTGGTGGATGGTTGTGTGACTGCTTAGCTGTGTTTAATGAGGGAATGGATTCGAGAGTGATGTGGAAAAGGTAGAAGGACTGGCTAAGAGTTACATGCCGCACGGAAAACACGCTTGTCCGTGGGTAGGGCGTGCCACATACGGGGTTCTGCAGCAAATCCTGCATGGAAAGGGGACTGTAGGCATCAGCCAATCAGATGTTCAGATTGTTCATTTGTGTCGAAAGACAGTGTGTGTAGTGAAGATGGCAGAGGTGGAGACAGTCAGGGTGTTGGTGCTCAGAGATATTTTTGTCCATGGTTTACAGCACTATTCCTAAAGTAGGCACGTGGCAAACAATTTCGATGTCAGAAGAGTGGAGGTGGTGTGGAGCGCTGCGACTGATTGCAATGTTGCGGCAATTCTCCAAGTTTGCAGAGATATGCGTAGGATGACCAGTCCCCATATGGTAGTCTTGCACTATGGTGCTTGCCATTTGGGCTACGTGAGTTCACCTACTTTGTTGGAAGATTTGGAACAGTTGGTGCAAGCAGTCATTAACATCTTTCCAACTGCGAAAGTAATTTTTTCTGACTTACTTGCTTGACGAAAATGGGACAACAGTTCTGTTTTTTGTCCTGATCAAAGTATATCATAGTGTACCATCAATCGCGGCATGTGTGCTTTCATGTTACGAGCTGGTATGTTTTTCTGCAGCCACGAGAACATTGTTTCCAGTAATGCGGCTTATTTTGAAGCAGATGGTGTTTCTTTACCTTTTTTGGAGAATGCCATGTTCTTTTGGAATGTAAGGCTTGCTTTGGAGAAGGTTCTGTGATGATTGTAGGAGTAAAGTAAGAAGAAAAAAAATCAAAAAAATACAAAATAACAGGTGTCTGTCAGGCATCTGCCAAAAACACAAAAAAACAGCTCTTTTCAGAGCCCACCTTAAAGGGGAAAAGGGGAACACTATTTAAATGTACAGTCGTCACGCTCAGATCCTCTACGTGTCCGCAGACCTGGCAGTAGTCTGCAGGCAGCGATTATTACCAACAGGGATTCTGGCGTGGAGACACATGCAAATGAGAATGAGCGAAGCTAGGGATTGGTCAGTAAAGTTCAGTGGGTGTGTTCTGAACAGAGAGATTTAGTGAGAACATCTTTTTCCTGAGAGAAGACAGACAGCTATGGCTCTGTCTGCTCGAAAACAGATTATCTGGATTTTGGGAGACTCATGGATACATTGGTTGAAGGTGCATGCAGAACGTTGCGGTATATATGCAGATCTTGGATTTTTTCATGTGGAAGTGCACTAGCATGCAGTGCATGGAATGAAGTGGCTGGACTTGGTACCTCTCTGTGCTACTTTACAGACAGAGCGTCAACCTGATATAATTGTCATTCATTGTGGAGAAAAGAGTTTAGGGCATGTCTCTGGAATTTCTTTGCAGTTTGCAATGAAGGAAGGACTTGCGAAGGTCATGGACATGTTTCCAAATTGTCAAGTCGTTTTCTTCCCGTATTGCACAAAGACAAATGTGGCTGTGTTCTTCTGCATTTGGTCCACAAATGGAGAAAGCGAGACACAATGTCAATAAGGTTGTTTGTGCCTTTCTAAGAGATGTTGGCATGGCCTCTTTCCACAATGAAAACATTTTGTTTCGCAGCACTTTTATTTTTCGCAGAGATGGAGTCCATCTCACATATGCTGGCAATCAGATTTTTCTTTGAAATGTACAAAATGTATTGCGACCTTTTTTGGATTCAAAGTCACCTATTTTGCATAACATTTTTTCGAATCCACAATTTTTCAAACACACACAACACCACCAAAAGGATCTTTTCAGACCCACCACTTACTCCCAGCGAAAAGTGCATTGGTTTTGCTATGCTTGCACCCTCCATTTATGTTCATCCTACGAATGTCCACTGACTTCTTGAAAAATGCGCGGGGGCCTACACCGGTCACTTGATAGTTCCATTGTTAAACTGAGAACGGCAGCTCTAAAAAGAGCCTTTTTAGTAATTTTTGTTGTTTTCCATTTTTTTTTTACACAAGACACACTAGGAGAGGAGGGCAAAGGAGGGTAAGGAAGGGACACCAACCACGGGGATAAGAAAGGGCAGGTGGACAGAGAAAAATGTAGGGTGAGCCTTACCTAGGTAGGTGGCAGTTCTTCTCGAAAGCACTTCGGAGACTCTCCCCCCTGCAGAGTACTGCGTCGCAGTACATACACAATATTGTGACGCTCGCATGGTAAGGGTCAACAGCATTGGGAATGGCCTGTGAGGCAGCTGGAGGGATGCGCCCTCCCACGGGAGTGTCTCTTGTGGTGAGAGGATCGGACACAGAGGATGCTGCGGAGGAATTCAACCTACTACGTTCTTCACATGGTATCACCTTGCGAATGTCCGCACTGTGGAACAAAGTTCGGTGTCGCTTCATTGTTGTCGTACCAAAGCTGTACGCACCAGGTCTCCCGCGACTCAGCACCAACTTGCACTGGTTACACATGACCTGGTTCGCACGTGCTTTTGGTACGTTTCCAAAAACGGTAAATAACCGCCACACCCACGACTCCCGGCGAGTGCTTGTAGCATGGAGTTCCTCCACATCATTCTCTTCTTCCTCGCTCTCTATATCCTCACGTGTATTCCCCTCTGCAGGCCCTTGGGGAGGTGGTGGAGGGTTTGGGGGTGGTGCTGAGGCTGATGAAGTAACAGCAGCCATGGATGCCATTAGGGTTGGTCAGATAATCTTCGCTACAGCAGTAAAGGCAGCAAAACTCAATCTGTTATAGCCAGAAGTACAATGAAGATGAGCTTGGGGGTGTGGCCTTTTATAGGGGCGGAGGGGTGCACCTCGTTACCATATCGATCACTCAAAAGCGTTGCAAAAATTCTAAACAATATGTTGCAAGCTAGGGCCATTGTATGAGATATGTGAAATGGTGATTTTGTATTGTAAAATAATTTCCCATGTCTACATAAGTTCATTTGAAATATTGCGGAATCAAACAAACTGCGCAAATTAGGCCACATGCTCAACGTCATCAATGACATTTCTGATGTCATCTTTCATGTCCTGGGTGTTAGTGTTAGCAGTGCACAGTGGTGCGGCCAGTTATGGTTGCTTAACCTACCAAAACTGGCGAATTTCATGAGTTTTTCGGTTTTACTTTGAACCATAATGTCACGTTTATAAAGTTTTTTTTAGTCAATTTTACGGAACGTTATGGTTAAGTTGCACTAATAAAACCTATCAAATTCAATGAAAAAACTTTGTTAAAGGGACGTTATGGTTACAAGTAAAACTGAAAACCCCCATAAATGCTCCAATTATGGTAAGCTAAACAACCATAACTTGCGCCACCACCTTGCACTGCTAAGACTAACACCCAGGACATCAAAGATGACATCACAAATATCATTGATGACATCACTTTTGACATCACATATCTGGGCCACTTGTTTTTCTTCGCTGACATACATAGGCCAGGTGGTTTTGTTCACTGACGGTCAGAATATTAAAATTGAAAAGGTGCTATATATCTAGACATTAACCTTGTCATATGTTCTTTAAGTACTTTCCTTAGAGTTTGGTCTCAGCTCATGGTGCACATACATGGGGAAATGAGCAGACCTCAAACACACAATTAATTTGTATACATGAAGATAAACTTTAATGTTATTAACATGTTCTGATGATGCTGTTTCTTTCTTCCTTACTTTAGTTTCCCTGTATGTGCCTCTGATTTGTATGCATTGTGGTTCTTCATATTTATTGTTTGTACCAGCACAAGTGTTGTAAGTCTTGAATGTTAGCTAGTATTACATGTTTAACATTACTCAAAACTCTGATATGGTAGTATTAATTATTGTACTATCCACATTTACAAGATTATAACTAGTGTACTTCTATGGTGCATGCTGCAGTCATTTCCTATGTTTATATATGATTAGGTTTCTGTATTAGCAACAACACTCCAATACAATGAATTCAGATGAGTACATTCTTTAATAGATTAAGTTGTTCATGATAGGTCTCCCGATCACCCCTGACATCTTGTTACCAACAATATGAACACAACTCCTTGTAGGGACTTTTCAACAAAATGTCTTTCACATGTGATGCCATCAGTGATGTCATCAATGGCATTTGTGATGTCATCTTTGATGTCCTGCGTGTTATTCTTAGCAGTGCACGGTGGTGGCGCGAGTTATGGTTGCTTAGCTTACCATAACTGGCGAATTTCTGTGGTTTTTCGGTTTTACCTGTAACCATAACGTCCCTTTAACAAAGTTTTTTCATTGAATTTCATAGGTTTTTATTAGTGCAAGTTAACCATAACGTCGCTTTAACAAAGTTTTTTCATTGAATTTCATAGGTTTTTACTAGTCCAACTTAACCATAACGTACCTTTAACAACGTTTTTTCAGTGAATTTCATAGGTTTGTATTAGTAAAACTTAACCATAATATCCCCTTAACAAAGTTTTTTCATTGAATTTCATAGGTTTTTATTAGTCCAACTTAACCATAATGTCCCTTTAAGAACGTTTTTTCAGTTAATTTAATGGGTTTTTACCAGTGCATGCTATTTTCCTAAGACATACTAATATCATACTTACCCAATATAACAATATTTGTGTCCAAGTTACAAAGTGTCACCTTAAAGCCATTTCCCACCTTCTAGAATCATTTTCAACACTTCTATGTACTTTTTGCAACTATTTCAACTAGTTTTGCATCTGTAGACGTCTATGAACATCTGACTTCATTGTGGACCTTCCGGACAGTGCCACATGACCATACGCTGGCGCGTGGCATTATGACGTGTCCTAGAACCCGTCCGCACTTCACGATAAGATCTGTGCTACAATGACAGTTCAGAAATGCTTTTTCTACTTATCGAGGAACTTTCAACTTCAAAATTTCCCTTGCACAGCTCCAACACCTATTCAAACTCATTATCCATTAACAATCTAGTACACAGTACATACTTTTAGCAAAAATGCTTTTTATCTTAAAATGGCATCAGCTAATTCCAGCTGTCACGACCTTAACCCCAGGCCAGGGGACTCGGGCTCTGTGGCCCTCACCACAGTACTTTAACAAGGGCAGAGGGTCCCAATTCAGCCTGTCTCGGGTACCTTGGACTCAATCCTGGCACCTGGCATCAGGCTCACTTGGCAGGTGTGGGTTTCAATGGGCATTGGGCGAATATGGCTGTCCCCAAAAGGATCAACAGGGAACTGCGACAAGCAGTCTAGCATCCAGGGCGGGGCCCGCCCCGAATGCACCTGGAATACCTGCTGGGTATTTAAACCACGCCCGGCCCGAGGCACGCGCTTCGCGTTATTTTGCTCTTGCAGCGTGACGTTCACCAGGTCCTGCTCAGCATCCAGGCCTGCACAGGTGAGAGAAGACAAAGAACCACAGCCACCCTTACCTGTCCAGCTCCAGTTCCTCCATCCAGTCAGAGTTTTCGTGGACATCTTCATCGTACTCCTGCAACATCTTCAGAAAATAGAGGCGAGAATAAGACATCAAGTAAGCTTACTTACTCAGCTTTCCTGGAAGGCCTCCGCCATTCCGAACATCTTCCATTAGCGTTTGGTCCCGATCAATCACATCTTCCAGGATTCCCCCCACGACCTGCAAGGAACAACAGCACAGGTCAGCCAACTTTCAAGGATGCTTTCAGCGATGCATCCTGCGCATCCTTACCCTCTCGAACTCTGCCTTCAGCCTCGGCTCGTTCCATCAGCTCCTGCAAGACAAGAGAAGAAGGTTATTCGAGCATCTATCAATACAGACATTACTCTTAAATATGAAAGACTTACCTGAAAAGTGGAGTCGCAGCCGGTCTGGACTCCAGGCCCACGCCAGTGAAGTAACTCGGTGGATCAGTGCCAACAACAACGCGCCCCTGCCCAGCACCGCAGCACGGAGAGCGCAACATTCCGAAAATCAAGGTGAGAGAAGTCCCAAGGGGAAATCGCAAGGGGAACACAGGGAGGTGGGTCTCGAGGGAAGGAGTAGTCGCTAAAATCCACCTTCTGTCTTTTAGAACTTATTCCTGGCAGAATGAACCCTGGGGAAGGTGCAGTGTTCCCAGAAGCATCCCAGACCTGTCGAGAGGCGTCCCTGTGGATACAAGGTGAGTGTTACACCATCCCTCCTCCCCAAGAGCCACCACAACTGATGTAATCAAGCAGCATGAGAAACACTGCCTACCTTAGAAATAACAGATGCACAACAATATCCCCTGTCCACCTGCCCCTCCATATTAGTCATATTAGTGTTTGGTGCCTCTTCCCTCATATCCCTCCCCACCTTTCGTTCTTAGCTTTCCTGCCAAAAAAAAAAAATACATCCAAAAACAACAAAAGAATTGTTCCTTTAGGAACCACCTTTCACAGTTAAAAAATAGAACTAAAAAAAAACTTATAGACTCCATCTACTTTATATTTCTCAGTAAAGTACATAGACTCAATAAAATTTTCCAACATTTCCATTTGCATTTTGTCTTATGCTAATGGGAATATTGTGGCGTTCATCTCCCGTTGCAGGGACTGGAACGGTGGATACTGGCCAAGCAGACCAAGTTATCAGCCCAAGCGAAGCAATAGTGGATAACGAGGTCTCTAGACCATTATCCCCCATTCCAACCCCTGTAATGGGGGATGAAGGCCATGAGCACCCTAGGTTCCCAAATCGGGAACCCTGAGTGCTAAAAAAAGGAATTTCCCAGATGGCCACCATGGAAAGGGAATGTGGGGTTCCATACAGGGCCCCTCTTCACTTTCCATGGCAGCCTGCAGAAGGCGAAAAGAGAACCCTATGACCATATTTCCACCAGCACATTTTTCTTACATTTGAAACCTATGCCAGTTTTGAAAAACTTTACCACAAAGCCAGTACCAGGTGGACATGGCCACTTTAACCCCATGTGTTGTCCCTCGTGGTCATGGCCAGTAGCCAGATTGTCCGGATCATGACCTTACTCCATGACCGGGACAATCTGACCACTGCCAATGGCCACAGGCTACACCTCAGTCCCCAAAGGTATATTACTATTTTTTGTACCTACATTATGACACTTGTCAAAAAATAAAACACATGCACATTTGCAAAACCATGCTTTCAGATTCTTGCCAATGCTCCTTACACAAGTTTGCTGGAAATCCAACCATGATTTTTTTTTTTCAAAAGTGTGAAATGTATGCACATACAATAGTCATATAACCTAGCCCCCACTTGACAAAATCCATTCAGACTTTACAAAAACATGTTTATCTAGATCTATAATCTTTTTGCAAACCTTTGTGTAGATTCGTCAAACGGTACCTAATTTATAAGCCTTTACATTATTTTGGGACACCCCTCTAATTTTGCCCCTTCTTGACAAAATCCCACCAAACATTGCAAAAACATGTATATCTAGATCTATTATCAGTTTGCCAAATGAAGAGTAGATTCGTGAAATGGCACCTCATTTATAAGCTTTTACATTATTTTGGGGCCCACCCACTAATTCTGCTCCCTCTTGACAGAATCCCACCAAACTTTGCATACTCATTCCGAATCAGGACAGGAATATAATTCCAATATTTCATGCAGTTTCATTAAGTGGCACCAAAGTTACAAGCCATCCAAGAACTGCTTCACACCAACCTTGCAATGGTGAGGTGTCCGCAAACTTCTCAGGACTGTTCGTGAACATCTGAACTGTCCGCAGACTTTTGCTGTGAAAATCGCCAGTTTTTTTGCTTCTTACAGCCATATCCCATCCCATCCTCATCACCCCTCACTTCCCCAGAGATTATTTGATAAATTTGACAAGTGCATTATTGTGTTTTTAATATGTTTTTACTGTGATGTCCAAGATGCAGAGACGTTTTTATGGGAGGGCAAAATGGAAACTTTGCTTCCCCAGAGATTATTTGATAAATTTGACAAGTGCATTATTGTGTTTTTAATATGTTTTTACTGTGATGTCCAAGATGCAGAGACGTTTTTATGGGAGGGCAAAATGGGCACTTGCCCAGGGCCCCCATATTGGAGGGGGCCCCACAAGGCTAGCTGAAGAAGTTAGATATCATTGTTCACCAGTCTTAAATAGCACACATCAGGATAATTTATGGGATGCTGCTGAGACTCTAAACCCATTGCTAAACCCATTGCCTTTCTGTTTTGGCAAGTGCATTCTGCCTTGATCAATTCATCATGTATTGCTTTCTGTGTTCACTGTGGTATACATAGTTTGTGTGTTCCCTATGGCACAACTCTGTAGCATTCTTTCCTTCCTGTGGGAATTATGTTGATCATGTGCAATTGGCAATGATAAAATGCATATTGGTAAATTGAGTGCCACAATGGTCCAGAAGTTAGCCCAGTGTGTGAAGCACTCATTGCAGAGATGTATGTTCATATGCAAATTTAGAATATCACATTCTAGCAAGGGTGGCTGAGCCTTTCCTATGTCTGAAGTTTATAAAACTTCCTGCATATGTACTTGGTTTTGCAGAACATCATCTGCTATTATCAGCAATGTACCTGTACCAGAAAGGGGTTGCTATAAAAACTAACATATAATCCGTATGGTGAATGTCTAGAAATTGGTTTGTTCAGATGGGTGTTGTAAAACTTAGGCAATCGCCTCCAATGATGGCATAAATTGTTAGTCCAAGAGGTGAATAAGTATCCAAATTCAAGACTATGGAACAACAATGTTCATTTTTGTAACCTGGATTAGCCAGCAGACGATACAGTGATCCTGGTCAAATCATCTAATATATCTTACATTACTGGGTTGTCTTCTGTGAGGTTTGCCTTCTTGCATGCTGCTGGTATCGTATAGCCCATTAATTGATCTTTCTTCTTATGTAGGCCATTTGGGTGGAAGGGTTGGTAGACAGAAAATAGCAGCAGACCATCTGTTGCAGGCCTCAGGCAAGCATATGTTAAGGTCTGCTTGTTTGACACAAAAAACGGTTTGCTTTTTGGTAAAAGTCAAAGTTTGTATGCACGTTTATAAATGAAAATGTCACAAGCCATTGTTTAGGAAGTATTTAAAGCTTTAACATACAAAAGACAAACCCAGATTAAATTTGTTAAATCACATCGATTGGTATGCTGGTTCTTATATACTTCCCTTGACGATTGAAAGAATGAAGCTAGAATCATTCCTATTTTGCATAGCACCCTTCTATAATATTTTGTTTAAAAATGGGCATATTGGGTAATAATAATAATAATAATAATAATAATAATAATAATAATAATAATAATAATAATAATAATAATAATAATAATAATAATAAATACTTTATTGTGATATAATCCAGAAGTTGGATTTTACACAACTCATACATATCACAAATACATCTTAAACACAACAAAATATATATATATGCAATAAATTTGGTTAGATGCTGAATACATCATATAACAAACACCAACATAAAAGATAAACTACAATAGAAACTGCAATATAAAATATATAAGCAATATAATGCTATTGTTACAATCATTAGACCAACCATAAAATCACACAGTCCCAAATCAACAGTATATCGACTTCCCAGTAAATTTGACTTTACTACTGGAGTAAGGGCTTTATATGGGTCCATTCCCTAAAGAGGGCTAGCTGAAGGCTTAAGGAGACTGTATTCAGACAGCCAACCCAAAAGACTTCGGCCCTCATTACAACACCGGTGCTAAACCATGGTGCTATTAGCACCATGGTTGGTGCCGGTATTGTAACAAGTCCGCCAATGTTCAATGGGGAATTACCACCCCATTCCAAGGTTGGCGGGGCGGTAATTAACATTGGCCCTTCCCCATTCCCATTTTTGCCCCATTGGGCTCAATGGGACTGCGGAAGGCGGTAAGTACGGTACCGCAATTTGCGGTACCATACTTACCTCGAGAGTCCCTTTGTGGGTCCCTACTTTAACGGCTGGTCTAGACCAGCCGTTCAGGTCGGGTCCCGCAAAGGTACCTCATAGTAAGGCGCTAAGTGGTTAACGGCGCCGCAGGCTTTTACGGCGCCGTTAACCACTTAGCGCCAGGGTGTAATGAGGCCCTTCATCTTTTATCACCTCATAATTGTGGACCCATTTTTCGTATGCGCACATATATGTTGGACCAAGTTTTGGACAGAGTGTTAGGACATGTTGTGCAGATTCAAGTGCTCCTGTCCCCTGGCAGATTCGACAAATCCTGGCCTCTCAAGGAATATTCAACCTTGGCCCAATAATAGTAAGGACTGGTAGCCAGTTAGTTCTTAATTGCAACTAGAAGCGTCTAACTTCAGGTGCCGGCGATAACAATAAGTGCACCTGAGTTTTTAAATATCTGTGGTTGACGTGAGAGACTGCCTCAAATCCACTGAGCGTAGTTAAGTGGTCTGTATTCATACACCAGTCCCACTTATTTAGTTTATCTTGAAATGCTTTTTTCTGGTGGATATATGATAAATGTTTTAGCTTTTCATAAGGCCAGCCAATCTCCACAAATAATGATTCATTCAAATCTTTATATGACCCACCCCTGGGGTGTTTTTCTGAATCATACCTTTGCCCTGCCAACCTGAGCAATTTACAACAGGGATTTGCTCGAGCTTTCAAGTAGAAGGAACCTTGCGCCCGCAGTGCCATCCCTCTCAGGGAGATTAGCCCCAGTTCTAATCTTAGATATTGTACTGAACAAGAAGGTCCCAGGCCAAAAACACTGCGCCAATAGTGTCCCTCTAGGATGTTGAGCCAAGTTAGATCTTGCATGGCTAAGGCCTCCAGGCCATATAGGATTGCGGGAACAAAGCATTGTTGGTACAGTTTCATAATAGCGGCCTTGCTAAAACCTGCAGTGTCCTTTGCGAATTTGCAGGCCTGGAGGGTGAGCAATTTTGCTCTCCGTTTTTTATTTCTGATTATAGCTTCATAATCAGATAATGCCTTGAAATCCAACCCCAGATATGGATATTGCTCCACCACCGCAATCGTTCCCAAGTTAGAATCAATACCAGTTCGTTTGGGCCCTTTTCTTGCAATAGACATTATTTTTGTTTTTTTCCAGGTTTATGACCAAACCCAACTGTGATGAATATACCTGTAGCTCATTAAGTAAGTTCTTGATACCAGACATAGTGCGGTCAAAGAGGATCAAGTCATTTGCATATAGCATTCCCGTAATCAGTGTTTCTTTCAATTTGAGAGGACAATTGGACTTTGATGCCATATGGTCCAGCAGATTGGCTATATATAGGTTGTACAGCATGGGTGCAGTTACGCAACCCTGCTTAACTCCCATATTAGTACAGATCTCCTCTGAGACCTCCCCCCGGTCATTAAGTCGGACCCTAGTGGTGGTGTTACTATGCAGGGCTATCAATATGTTTAGGATCCATCTTGGGCAATCCATGTCCTTCAGCTTGGACCACAGGATGTCACGGCCCAACAGGTGAAGGCACTAGTAAAGTCTACAAAGACAATATATAGTATGGCATCCTTGCAGCTCATGGTATTACTAATTAGCTGATATAGGACCCTGATGTTATGGGTAGTGCCTGCCCCTGGCCTAAAGCCCGTTTGTGCGTAGTGCAAGATCTGTCTTTCTGTGACCCATTTTTCAATTTCTTTGAGAACCAAAGTGTTGAAAATGTTACTGATTACATCTAGCATAGAGAGTTGGCGGTAGTTGGCGGGTAGAGTTCGCTCCCCCTTTTTGTAAACTGGTATAAGCACAGATTTCTTCCAGGAAGTTGGAATTTGGCAGGATCTGCATATCCTAGCGTATAGCGTGAGCAATGTCTGCGCCCAGTTATGTGGATCCTGCTTCAGAACCGCGTTGGCTTAGCCGTTTGGCCCTGGAGCGTTTGAGGTTTTTAAATTCAAAATGGTCTGTTTTATAATCTTGTAACTGAGGGGGAGTGGCCAGTTTGTTACCCCCACAATCCTTAGTGTGTTGGTCATGTTCTCTCTATAAAATTTGTTAGAGATGTATTCAACCCATTTTTCTCCCAGGATGGGATTTAAAACCTTCAGCTTCTATTCTCCCCCCGCACGGGCCAATATTTGCCAGATCCTACGGCTATTTTTACTGCATAGGGCTTCTGCAAAATTTTGCCATTGAATTTTTTTTTGTGTCTGGCGGTACCTTCTTAGCCAACTACGATATTTTCGTTTTATCTCTAGGGTCTCCAGATTGAATGTACCCACCTCAGTATTTGATGTTGTTTGCGCTCTTAGGGCTCTTAGGGCTCGCCGCATAGCACGTTTCTGGTCTCGTATGTTCACATCAAATATTTGAGATCCCCCACTCTTCCAGCTTATCCACGGGGTAGGGTCAACCTTAAAGAGTGAGTGTGTTAGGTGTGTGATCCAGCATTTGATTTCCTCAGGGCTCTTACCCCACATTAGTTGTTGAATATTCTTATGACTGGGGAAGGAAATAGTGATCATTTTTTCTATATTTCTCTGGGTCCATCTGATCTTGTTTCCTGCATGATTAGGTACCAACTCCATACAGGAGCCGACCTCCACTGTGTTCCCTCCACCCTCTACACAGAGCATGAGGGTTGCATGGTCACTAAAATCATTCAACCTAATACTAAGTTGCATGACATGGGGTAGGATGCACTCTGATACGGCCACATAATCAAGGACAGAGCACTTTTTCCCAACTGCCCAAGATTCTTTCCCCGGTATGTCCCCCCTTGTGCGACCATTTAATAAAGTCAAGTTCCATTCCTTTAGGATATCCAACCATAGTCTCCCTTTGTTATTACTCTTAATCAGGGGCAGGTTACACATATTCTGAACAAATCGGTAGTTCCCACACCCTTCCAAATAAAGGCACTTTGCATTCAAGTCACCATAGAGTATGACCGCCCAGTACACCAGGCGGTCATCAATGTGTCAAGTTTGTCCCCTAATGTTTCCGTATTCTGCTCACCAGGGGGATCATATATGTTAATTATCAAGATTTCATTAACACCTGCCCAGCCACCCGGCGGGCTTATTTGAATCGCCAATACATTTCCCCCTGGACTATCCTGGTAGATCAATTAGGGGTTATATGAGGATTTGACACCAATTAGAAGACCCCCCTTTGGTCTTCCTCTTTCTCCCCTTACAGCCATCGATTGGTAGGTTGCATAGCCATCAAATTCCAATTCAAAGGTTACCCAGGATTCTTGTAATAAAAATAGGTCAGCAGATAATAGGAAATCACGGGAGGCTCCCTCATTCATCCAATGACTATGACCTCTCGTGTTCCAGCTAATAATGGTTGAAGTCTATCCTCTTTTTTTCTGGGCGAACATTCCTTGCAACCACTCCCACCCTTGCTCATCGCTAATTATTTACAGATTGTGTTGTGGCTGGAGCAGCAGGGCTAGGGGTACAAGCACAAGAGCATTTTTGGCACTTATCCACCTTCGGGGCAGTCGGTAGGGGAACATCTAATACGAAGCCCAAATGTTCCAACGAACCCCGATTAGCCCTTACCATAGCAGCTGTCTCAGGCAAACAACAGTGAATTGTTGTTAGTTTTACTCCCTTTAATCGTGAGGGTTCCACGAAATCAACGTCACTAGTGTTTAGTATTCGTAAAGATGGTATTTTTGAGAAGAGGGAAAAAAGTGTAGATCTGTTTAATTGAATACCAATCTTTCCTCCCTTAACCGGAGATATAGTCACATTTTTAATGTCCAGTTTGTCTGGCATCGGAGGCCCACCACTGCCCATATGGGACATTTGTGAAGGATTATGATGTGGGGCCTCAGGCTCCTCCTAGATGTTGATACAGAATTTTGCGTGGCAGAGCCTGTTCCAGTACAATTAGACAACTGGGCTTCCGATTGCTGACTAGTTTGCCCCAGCTGGTCGTCAATTAGCCAGTTAGTTTGGGTGCCCACTGTTTGGGCTGATCTTCTTTTCCTTCTAGCAGCCCGTTTACGTTGTTTCTTGGATAGGTTTTTGGCTGGGGGCTGAGGAGTAGAATTTCAGGGAGGTGGATTATTGATTTTTTCCTCACATTTCTTTGCTTGTCTTCTCTACTTCCTGGAAGGTTGGGCCCCATTTTCCTGCACCCGCTCTCCCTAGGAGGGGGTCTATGTTCCTCCTCAGTCGTGGTTTCCTTATCGAAAGTTGGCTCTGGGTTTACCTTATCCCGTCCATTTGGTGAAATGGCCGTAGCCGGGATTCCCCTCAGGTCGATGCAGGGGATATTAGGTATTTTAGTGGGTGCACTCGAAAGTTTGTAAAGGGCAAGAACCACTGTCCCCTGTGCTTTTTGGTCTTCATGGATAGTACTACAGAGTTTTAGTAGTATTTTAATGGCAAAATTGAGAGTTGCATTTCCAGATAGTGAAGTTTCATGGGTACTGTAGTCTGAAGGTGCAAGTTCATGTGACGAGTTTCCTGATTCAAAAGCCATATTTGGGCTGGCAGATAGTCGCGGTGCCTTTGGTGAGGCCATAGGGCTAATGTGAGGAGGCTCTGTTTGTGAGGCCGAAGATACAATAATGGGGTGTTCAATGTCCCCTAAAGTTGGGGGTACTGCTAGTTCCTCCAACGTAGGTGCCATGGGCCTTTCTCCCTCCAGAGTATCAGGAATAATGTCGCTGTTTGCAGGCAGCGCTATAACTTTTTCCTCAGTTTGTTTCCCCTCTTGTGTGCCCAAACACACCTGAAGAGCGTAACATAATTGTAAGAGGGAGTCGTTGTCTAGATCTAACAGAAGATAGCTACCTTCTCCTTCTATTTGCGAGGAATTACCTTTTTTGATCCAGTCGTGGCCCCTCCCTCCATAGGTATGCAGGGAAAGTATGCGTCCAAAGGGCCCTTTTGGGGAACAGTCAACTTTCCTCCCGGAGCTTTTATTCCCCCATTTTCCGAGGGGGAATTGTTTCCCGTATCAGCAGAAGTTCCTTTGTTTGAGCATAGCCCATATGGTTTCCTTCCCCTTGCGATTGCCGTTTTCCGATTTCATGCCTTTCCCGGCATGCTTTAGCATCTAAGCTTAGTTAAACCGAAGGGGAAAGGGAGGAAGAGAAGGGGGAGGGGAAAGGAGGGGGAGGGAAGAAGGGGTTGTGGGGAAAAACGGGGGAAAAGGGTGGAGGCTAAAGCAAGGAGTTTTAACTCTTAACTGTTGCTCTGCTCGGAACCACTGATGTCAGCAAGAAGGGGGACGCCTTCAACTCTTGCCGATACCTAGGGCTATGACAGTATTACTGCCACACTCTCAAAGGTTTGCTTTCAATACCAAGCAATTAATGGCAAACTATGGTTTACACAGTGGTAGGGCAGTGTGAAAGGTAGTCAAAGAGTCTTACAGTTTCATATTTTCGAAAATACCTGAGTCTTGAAGCGTAAGATTTAAGACTTAGTCGGAGCTTTCACCTTCCTCGCTCCCTGAGTAACACGAATAACACACTGCGCACACCGTAGGGAACTCTATTTAAGGCTCCACCCTCTCCTGAGGGAAATGATAGCAAGCAAAGACAGACTCCACAGGCAAGGTCCTTAGTCTCTAACACGAATAACACACTGTGCACACCGCACGCTCCGCGTAGGGAACCCTATTTAAGGCTCCACCCTCTCCTGAGGGAAATGATAGCAAGCAAAGACAGACTCCACAGGCAAGGTCCTTAGTCTCTAACATGAATGACACACTGCACACACCACATACTGTTTGGTAACGTGATTTGTGTACTTTCCAAGTCCGTTTTTTTATGAAACGAGATTGTTTTAGTTCATGGTAAGAACTGGAAAGAAAGTGTTCAAATGCAGAAATTGCAGAGTTGGCACAAATCCCAGCTTCACCCCTTCACCCTTAAACAATATGTGATCCTGGGCATCTCATTTAATCTTGTATTGCCTAACCTCTCAATATTGCCAGTCCCTAAACCTTTCAAAATTGTCAGCCCTTCCGAGTGATTTCCTTCACATGCTATGATCTTCATAAAAGCCTTATTCATGGTTTCACTGTGTTAATAGTAAGCATATTTATAAAGCACACCACAGGCATTTGTTACTTTGATATCTAATGGCAACACTATTTGAAAACCATATCCCACTTCTAATCGCAGTCTGTCTGGATAAAGACATTTTCCTGGTATCTTCTAATCTGCCTCCACTATCCATGCTACGGTATGTGTAGCGTTCTCCTTCCTTCCAATTGGTGGTCTGTATCCATGCATGAGCACTATTGCATTCTGTGAGGCAGCTAATGTGAGTTCTCTGTCTATTATGGATTACATGTACCTTTTATATACGGTCCTGCATTAATACTGCATCGACCTTCCTGGATGTTATTGATAAAAAAGTATCCTGTATGTACTACAAAAGTAACCCCTTTGTAGACTGTTAATGTTGGTCTTCAAATGCTACTTGTTTATCATTCTGATTAGTGCAAGAATGAAGAGGGCAAGGGGACTTAAAGGGAGTAAACAAGCTCATTATCCTGTGAGACAGCATATCAACCGATAGGTTGTGAACGCGATGGGTGGGGGCCCGACCAGTATTCTTGATCCCTTAATTCCTTTGGTTTGCTGGAGGGGGGCCCCAAAGATTTCCGTGCCCAGGCCCCAAAAGTGCTTAAATTGGCCCTGGATTTCCACACCTCGATAAAACTTTGACGTGGACGTCTTCTGACAGCGTTTCTCTCTCGTTTACTATCTGTCCTTAATCGAATTAGACTGCTGTTTTTTTTCTCGTTTTGATAATTATGAAACCGCATTTAAGTTTGTTTTCTAGTGGCAGAGTACAAGAAACATATAGAGTGGCCAGGCCACTTTTAAATTCTAATAAGTGGTTCCTGCCCGCATTTTCCCCACGGGTGTTTTGGTCTCATAATATTAAAACAGTGACTGACTGGGGAGTTTTGCGTATTCTTCGACCAATGAACAGGTCATCGGCAGTAACATTAAGGGGCGATCGCTCGCACCGTCCAAGATTTCGAGGTGAATGAACTACTGAGAAACTATCGGAGGTGGTGATGGACGCTGTCGGGATGCGCTAAACGAAACACATTCTTTTTGTTTCCCCCTCAGTTAAGAACTATAGAAATGATCCCTAAAGTATAGTGTTCGAGAAACTAATGTAAGCTCTATGGGTGGGAGGTACACTCGTTCAATATAACAGATGTAGAAACTGCCACTTTGGCATCCAGTGACCGTCCAACTTTAGCTCACCAACCCGTTGCACCAAAATGGCGGGCAAATTAACGGCGAAAGAATGAGTACAAGGAGACATCGAAAGTAAGAACCAAAGAAAGAAAGCATTTAAATCATGGTAAATATTAATTTTCTCTAAATGGCCAGAGTTCTACGTGACATTTTCAACAAATATATAACAACATTACGTTAGTGGTCTTAGTATAAAATGAAATGATAATGCTGTTATGGGGATATGCCTTATGTTACTAATACCAATTTTGCCAAAATGAATTATATCAAAACAATCATAGCGTAATCCGCACCCGCTGGATTATGAAACTGTAAATGTCAAGAAGGCATTTCACGGCCAAGGAAAAACGATCAGTGTGCATGGAGTTAAAAACAAAAAACAAAAAAAAAGTACATTTACATTAAAGCTACTGTATCCTGATACAAAAGATAACTACTTGCATTGAATAACTTCCTGGTGCATGGCATGAAGATTGAGCCCAACTCATAGCCTCGCTCTGAGAACACTCTAATTCTAAAGCCTGGGCACAATGCCATTTTAAAGCTCCTTGAAGGAGACAGTAGGAGCCACTACTCGCCGATAACCAACTGAAATCGAGTGGAATGTTCACAATAGCATCAAAAGTTCAAAAGTAAGGAAAAGCCAACATGTTGTGACTGCAGAAATTAGCTGGACCCTTAATATACACTGGCATTGTACAGCTTTTTTAATCTGTTCCAATACAATATTTTCATATGTTCTTAACACATTTGGCCTGATTTACAAAAGCGTTTTCCAATGGGAAAATCCCATTGAAAACGCGTTTGTAAATCAGTGTAGAAGCATTTCATCCGTGTCGCTTTCAAATAATGGCGCCTCTTCGTAGCACTCCTCCTCGTCTGCCCCACAGCTGCCACGCCAGCTTACACATCACACACACACACACACACACACATGCATGCCCCCTGTGTTTGCTTATTCTAATCTGTCTCCCCCCTCAGGCAGCACGCACCGAAAGTGACAGCATAATTATGGGGCCGTCAACCCTAAATGTGTTTATTGCGCATTAAGTCCCTTGAATTGCCGGCTCTTAACTAAATTAATTTTGTCTGCATAAAAAGAGGGGTGAAAGGGAAATAAATGAGTGTCCGAGCCCTCAGGTACAAGTCCTACAGGCCCCATGCAGAGTGCCCACATTAGGAGTGGCGTGGCTTGTGGCAGCAGAGTCATGTTCTAGGAACGGGGTGGGGGGTCCCACCTGCCCCAACCCCAGGCCCTCTTTGTCTCTCAGGGCAATTATTCTGTTTGAACTAATGAAGGGCTGTTACTGCCATCATTGGCCATCAGTTATTTAAACAAGGGCTCGCTTAGCATATGAACTCCTGTGCCCGGCTGCAGAGAGCTTCTCCTCTTCTTCTGGGGATGGCTCCTGGGGGGGGGGGAGACCGGGCGATTTCCAACTGGAGAGATGTTGTTGCCGTTAGTCACCCTTGTCAGTCACAAATCTGCTGAGGCTCCTCCCACTTCCCACTGGCCCTAACATGGCGACTGAAACGTTATGGGCGTGATTCATGCTCGCGCGCAGCCCCGGTACACACCGCATGCATCAGTGTCAGGGCGCTACACGGGTGAATATGACATGCCCATATTGCGGAGTGCACTGCTGAATAATTGATCGTTCCGTGTGAACGACGGGGGGGGGGAGGTTTCTCCCGACCACGCAAACTCTTGCAACATGGGCAAGAGACGTGAATAGCTGCCGAACTGCATCATATGACAGCATTGCGTTGGTGTTCGGGACTTAGGTACGCTATAGCGTTTTCCACTATAAATCGGGCACCACAAGTCCCAAAATGCAAAGACAGCTGTGTGAGCATCTCCCTGTGACATGCTGCTGCGTATTGCCATGTGTGACCACCAGGTAGAATGTGGGGCTTTCATCCCATTCCCAGTCCTATATTTCCAACAATCTAATTCTACATTTGGGATCTCACAAGGCCTTCATGGCCAGGCAGGTAGAATGCTGTTATATAATAAGCTGAGAATGTGGGGTGATGTCTAAAAGTGAACATGACCATTTTTATATAATCTCTAATGATGTTATCACCTGTTGAGACACGGAAACATAGGTTCGAGTCTAGGTTCCGTACCGAAACAAATGGCATTCGCAACAAATCTGTCATACGTGTTCATATATGTACTTACATGTCAACATCAGGAGTTCTGAGAAACAGACATGGATCCTGATTTACACACGTGTTTTTCAAAAACGTGTTGTAAATCAGGCCCTTGATCTAGTTGCTTTAAACATATCTTAAATATGCCACAAGCCTTGTCTGTACTTGCAAAACTTCAAAATCAAGAAGTTTGACAGATGGAATTATGGCTCCTCCCAGAAGCACAACGGTCTTCCCAACACAACTGAACGAGCAATACTCACTAGTGAGACAGTCCATGGAGCCAAGGACCCTGTGTGGTGTACCCCTGCGGTGAACCATGTGACCAGTGATCCACCCCTTGCTGCTGCACTTCACAACACTGTGTGATCCTGGGCCTCAGTTCCTGTGTCAAGCAACTCTAGAGCCACTTGGGAAGATGTCTGGCACCCCCCTTGTTATCTGACACCAAACTCTAGCACTACTGAAACAATCTATGGATTCACGTGCGTTGGTGGCTGTACTTTTGGGCGCAGAGATTTGCTGGGCACATCACTCAAAACGCATGTTTCCAACACAAACGGGCAAGTAACGAAAATAAGGCAAACGCAAAGGAATTCCGTGTAATTGTTCTTAGCAACACAAACTGCGACACTGTTTAAAGCGAAAGCCCCAGGGGCACTGAATTAAGGCAGATGTGAGGGTCGGCTCGCCTAAGGTGCGAACACCCCAGCTCCTTCAGAACCATTTGCAGCACAGAGTTCGCACCCGCCCTGCAAATGTTTATCTATTAACACATTACAATTGTTAATGTGGAGGAGGCGTGCCACCCGCGGAGATGGTTAATCCTCTCTGTTGCACGGTGTTAGCCGATGATTTTGTTATCCTCTAAATTCTACAGCTCCCCACAGCCGCAGTTAGTTTCGAACTGCCGATCAATCATTTTTTGAGGCCTATTAAAAAGTGCGCCATTTCAGTCGACAGGTCTCCACTTAAGACTGGAGAGTGTCTTGGCAGTCGAAGGCAACGGGCAGGCCAGCGTTTTATTATACCGACGCACACACCGCTAACTCCGCACAACAGGTCTGTGAGGCGTCCATTCTTATTCTGGAAGTTGTGACCACCATTGTGTCAGTGTCCCCCCGAGCCTTTTTGAGGGGTAACAACCCAAGACTTAGGTCCTAAACTATCTGTCCATAGAGTCCCTGATATTGGCCACCGCGTTTCAAAGGTGACTGGCAGCAAAACGTAAGGCACATGATCCGATGTACAAACGCCTGTTATACTGGCGAAGTCCTAGAGAAAAAACACCTTGTAAATGAAGGCCGAAGTGTCTTGTGACGTGTTTGCTTTGTCACTTCAGCGAGGCAACATTTCAAATAAACCGTTTGCGTGAGTGGCGGGCAGAGACGGGTATGCCTTTGCGCGCTGGGTCTGTATGTTTTTTGTAACTGTGCAAGTGACGTATGTGTGGATTTTTCCTTGTGACGCAAAGATACAGGCGTCAGTGGCGGGATGGCAAAAGAGGGATAGAACAAGAATACAAGACCCAGAGATGAGGCGGGAAAGCACTGGTATGTTAGACATGTTTTCGTGTGCATGACACTGTGGATTTGGACGCTTTGCACCATCGAAAATAACTGGAGTTGTCACTTTATCACAGGGTATGTGATGTGCCGACCGTGCAAGCATGAAAGGCTGAGTGGAAACGGCCAGGGACCAGCCTGAAAACGGGAGCACACTAGGGTGGTCAAATGTCCCGTATTTTGCAACTCACTGAGCTATCTCTCTCAGACTGGATTTGTTGACAGGATAGCAAATACATGGGGCGCGGAGAGGGGGAGGTCGAGAAAAGGGGAGGGGAGGTAGCACTCTTTAAGCCACCCCACCCCTTTAGTGGACAGATGTGGCAATTCAGATGCCAGATACCATTCAATGGTATTCTTGCCAGATTGAATTGCTAATGCTGCCGGCATAAACGCACACAGCATTCTTACATTTGAATTCGCAACAGCGTTGGTCAATTTACTCGTTTTAAGGACAAAAGGACAAATATAACGCACCAGTTCGTTAAACCAGGTCAATCTTAATTAGTACCATTCTCTTGCTGAACACTCACGGCTATAATGAGCTGTCTTATTAAACTGCCCCTCTCCTCAAGCAGCATTCGAGCACGGCACAAGTTCGGGAGGGAGAGCCCGGTCTGCCAGGTGGCGTGCCGCCCCCGCCAGCGTTCCGCTGAGGTGTTTCGAAATATTAGAAAAGCAAATATGACGGGGGAAAGTTACCAGTGCGCCAGAGAATGAGCACTAACACACAACACGAGCCGACGAGGAGGAATCAGGTCATTGCAAACCCAGCAATCGATGCAAAGAGGACACATTACCGCTGGCTTTGGAGAGAGGAAGAAAGGGTTTCGAAATTCGGAAGCCACTGCACGATTTTGCGAAAGAGCACTGGAAATGCATATCATGGCAAGAGATTTTAAAGATATCTATCCCGCGAGTGTCCAGTTAAACAGTTCTGTTTTCTACAGGGGACTTAATGCGGGCCATATATACTGGCGAGGGAGAAAGTATTCAGTGAGAACCCAGTTCACCGACTGTGACTGGCTGATAAAACACAACGATACCATTTTAAACCTTTAGGTGGAGCTGCAACACTTGCTAAAGTGATTGTCCAGTGCACACGTCGTCTAAATCCAATGAACCGCACGTGTGCAGATACAACAGATACGTGTCTAATGCATTCCAAGTTATATCTGGAGTGTGTTGTGAGTTTAAGCCCCTGCTAGGGCTCCTGCAGTGTCACGTGTGTAGTGACATGTGGTATACTGTGTCATGCTTCTAATAAAAGGGGTGGACGGCTTCCCATCTGCCAGTTACCCACCAAACTCACCGACTCCTGTGTGCATTCAGAGCAAGCCTGCAGGAGGGGGTCCGTCCATGCCGGCCCCCATAATATTGTGCAACGAGGACTATGGAACTCGCGTGCAACCCAGTGTTGCAGGAGCACGCCGTTGGGAGTGCCCGCCATGCAAAACTCGCACTTCTCATGTCAGATCTTCTCCGACCTCTGTCAGCATGACTGTCGAGGTCCCGTGGTCAGGGCTTTAAGTGGGGTGGGGCAGGCTCAGAAATTTTGTTTTGAGGCGTGGCCTTGCCGGGGCCCAGTAATCTCCCCTGGCAGCCCTGGCCACTACACGAAAAGGCATTTTTTTCTACAGCCTGAAGCTCTCACTCGTGGTGCGAGAGCTTTAGGCTTCAGATAAAAATGCCTTTCAGCCATAATGGTGGCGCCACACATGCTAGGCATCCCTTTAATCAAGTGATGCACGTGGGCCGGCACCACCATTATGGAGAAAACGTGAGGCCTCTGGAAGCAGAGGTCTTGATTTCTAAATACTGAAGCTCCCGCGGATTCGCGGGAGTTTCAGTCTTTAGGAAAAAGGCCTCTGCTTCCAGAGGCCTCTGCCTCACCCTTTTCAGCCTTAATGGTGACTCTGCCCTCCCCAGCTGGCGAGGGGCAGGACCAGCATTAAGGCTGAATAGACGAGGCGCTGTCCCCTGTCAGGCAAGCCTATAGAATATAAATGCATAGATCAGCTCCCTCTCCCTGATAGGGGAGAGGGTGCTAATCTCTACAAAAGGCTGCCTGGCAGGGGTGCCAGTAGCCCATTAAGCCGGGGCTCGTCAAGGGGGCGTGGCCTAACGGGCCATCAAGACCCCCGCTGTTAGGCCACGCCCCCTCGATGAGCCCCGGCTCGATGTGTAGTGCCACTTAAGGCACTGCCGTGGTGCACATGCACCTTGCTACTGGAGTCCCCAGTGCAGGCTTACATGCACCGTCCAAGTAAGGTCAGGCACAGCCCTGATGACCGCCGGTCTGCTGGCGAGGACCATGCACACCAAAGAGCCTGGGGCGTGTGTCGCACTGGGCAGTTGAAACCGCTGCAGTAGCAGTAAGGAAGAGCTCCTACCTGTGGGAGTGAGTAGGGGCGGTATCTGCCGCTGGTATGGAGAGGCAAGAGCTCCCACCCGCGGGAGAGAAGAGGCAGCAGTTATGGTGAGCTACCACCAGGGAGTGATGGTGCCAGATAAGGCCCCCATCTAAGGGGAGAGGAGGAGGTGTGCTGCCACATTGCGACATGTGATACTCCAGGCTGAGGGGGGGGGGCAAGAGTGGAGTGGCCTTAGCCACCTATGCATGGAAGAATGTGGTGCACTGCTGCCCGCTGATAAAACAACTATAACTATTGTCGGGGGGAGCAATACTTAGCAGTCAGCGATGTGAAGTGAAGAACTCCCCGCCGCCTGGGAGCGCAATTATGGTGCAGCCTCTGTTACCGTGCACCAAATGAACAGAAGACTTCCGCCTCAGGAGAGGCCTTCCATCATTTGGCCAAGCTGCTGCAAGGCTGGCCTCCTTTGCCCAGGAGCCATCCAGTAACCGCAGCAGCTGCCTCCTTGCCACCATCAATAAATGGCAGCCGATGTGGCCCAAGTGTCCCTGGGTGTGTGGGGTAAAATAGCCCTTGGATGAGAGAAATAAAGAGGTCAGAGTCATGGGGGATATGCCCCTAAGTAAAAGTCCTGCCCTGAAATAATGTGGAACATAAGGCATTGTACATTCAAACCACAAGGAAAGGAAATGTGCTAAATTGCAAAATATGGAATGATGCCAACTGCCTTTCACAACGGAAGCAAAAGACACACGGCAAGGATATTTTGACTAATCCATGAAGAGCTGGACTGATATTCCACAGAACCACAGTGCCCAGTATCTTAAGTGAAAAAGGCCAAGATTGTGTTTCAAGTAGCTGCAGTAAAATGAAGTTTCCCTCATGTGTGAATTAAAGAAAATATCACTTTGTGTTTCCTCCACAGTGACAATCTGCAAAGGAAAATGTTCACCAAAGCCACTAAAATGTGATTATGATGCCCTAATTTAAGAAATGCCATGGGTTTTCCCTCCACAGTGCCAAGGCCTTTTTTGGTGATTTTTGTATTTCACCATGCAAAGCCTTCTAACATTTTCTCCTTCATTAAACCCTTAAGTGCCAAGGACGAGCTATCTCGTCCTTGGCACTGGGGAGGTAATCCCAAGGATGAGATACCTCGTCCTTGGCACTTAAGGGGTTAAGCACAATATGCAGGGGACAACTTTGTAGTAACACTTATAGACGATGAAACTGTGTGCCTTCCAAGAGTTCATTTTAAAGTGAAATGTGAAGTATAAAAGAAAATTTACAGCTGAGTTTTGAAGACCCTGTGCTGCTTGCCATTTGTTTTTTTCCCTTTGCTCAAAATTTGAAACTGCATTCCAGGGTCCCTGCTTTCCTGGATATCGGGGCATGCAACTTCAAACGTCAGTGCCTTCCCTTACAAATACAACTTTAAATGCTGTTAGAGATCAAATCCATGGGGTTGACAAGATAAAGACATGTCATTCTCCAGCCTTTACGACCTCTGGGTCATACAAGCTGCAATAAAAAGCGCATTAGTGCTTGTTAGCTCTTGAAGGGCTGAGCTAATCTAAACACAGAACCCTCTCTTGCCATCACAGGCATGAACAGGAATATTGAAACTGGGAGAGCAAGGGTAGAGGCCAGAGTCAAGGAGTGGTTTGAATGCCCATGTTTAAAAGGAGAGAAATGTATTTATTGTGTAAAATGGACAATATTTATCACACAATAGTCATTGTGGGATTTCCGGAAAAAGGTGACAGTTAACTCCTTCTGGTCATCCCAAAATTATTTTTGTGAGGTAAACACATCTAAAGTTATTCAGGAAAATGTGATTGGGGCATTATTGTGTTTACTGGGGATGTGAAAAATTGATAAAGCATGTAAAATATGATCAGTATGGTACCCATAAAGGGGCACATTTTTCACTGCTATGAGTCTGGAGTAAATGAAGAAAAACTGTGGCTCTGCACAGGAATGACATACAAACTCATGTGTAGGGTCATTGGACTCGCAGCAACATGTCATTTTCAAAAATGAATTCACATCTGTCAAAACATGGAAGTCAAGGGTATTTGCAAGGTAGTGAGATTTTAAGTGCAAAAACATGACCAAGACCACCAGTTGAGATGAGATGCTGAAGTACCCTCACTTTTCTGGCCCTATCAGCACACAGGTAGGAGTGGACTACTGGAGCATTAACCAATCCCTTCTGGGGAAACTATGACAAATCTGTGATGTCATTTGCAATATGACTAAGTCTGCCTGCCTCAGATCAGGACTTTTCCCAATAATCCCAGCCCAGGACGTGATCTATTGCCAAAATCTAGAGAACCATCCCAGCAGCGAGAGGCCTAAATCTTGCAGAGGAGCCAGGAGATTAGAAGCTGACTTTGGACCCATTGGAGACTCAACAGAGACCATGACTGTCCCCCTGTTGCAGTCCCAGCAGTGCCCTGACGCTCCTTGATGTTCAGTCCAGACCTTTCCTGTAAGTATAACTAATCCCTAAAAGCCTAAGAGTGTGTATGCCCAGTATTCTTGTAGCATTTCCTAAGATAATTCCCCACTGCAAAATCTCGATTTGTCTGTAGATTTCAGTCCTTTTCCCATTGGAGAATCCATTTTCCTGTGTAGATCCTTAGCATATTTGTCTAAGTAAATCAATTAATTGCCCCATTGAATTCACGGGATCTGTATTGGTGGAATTTGAAACCAACAATCTTTTCTCAGTGTTTTGTGAGCCGGTATAGTTCTAAATATTTGCCAAAAGAATTAACTTAAAAAAGCTGTGTTTTCCAGTGTGTCTCATTGTAAGGTGAAAAACGAAATTGTGCATATTTTCCCACTGTAAGGTGCAAAATGAAATTGTCCATATTGTCCGATTGTAAGGTGCAAAATGAAATTGTTCCCATTTCCCCATTCTGTTCCCATGCCCCCATTGTAAGGTAAAAACAAATTCCCATTTGCATTTTCTTTCCCCACTGAAATTGTGCTAAGCATCCCAAAATCAGTTTTCCTTTCTGTGTGGCAAAACACATTTTCCCCTTGCATCCCGGTCTCCTCTTCAATGTTATTGTGATTAAATCTTCCAAAATTCGATTTTCCCCTTGTGTGCTGACTAGTATTCTTAAAACTCCTGCATGTCTTTCTAAGTATAAGCAGAACACATTCCCTTCATTTGTATTCTTTCCCGTAGCAGTTGTGATAAATAATTGAAAAGCCCATTTCCCCATTGTGCTGTGCCAAAAAAATGTTCGCCATTCCTTTTTGTCTCCCATATTGTTCCTGTGAGCACCACACCACAAAAAACAATTTTTCCCTTGCATTCCTACTCCGTGCCACTGCCTTCCATTCAAAGGAATCAACGCCAATTGATTTTTGGGGGTGATGCTCGCAGGGGGAGTGTGTAACCATTGTGCTATCGTTGTGTGTTGAATTGTTCTTTTTCTATTTGTAATTTGAAAGGAAGTATTGGTGACAGTATATTTCAACGTGGTCGCTTTACAGAAGTCATTGCATTTTTGGGTTGCCACAATATTGGTGGAGGATGTATTCTGTTGGTTCTAATTTGATTTGAATAACTATATTAATACAGATGTTATTAATACACACCAGCCTGGTTCCTAGTCCATTGTGACGCTGGGTATTCGTTGGGGTTTTGTTTGAGACGGATTGGAGGCCTTATCAAAAAAGGACCTGAAGAATAGAAATTAAAGCGTTTTTCTTGTGCGTCACATTCATTGTAGATGAAGGAGATCCCTGACTTGCATGTGCCATGTAATAAACCGTGACAGAATTGGGGGCTCTCCTGCCGGGATTGGTGAAGTGTTTTCTCTCGTGACAGTGCAGCAGAACAGACTAGTCATTGAAGGTATTGTTATATTTAGTGGCTAGATAAGCTGGGTTGCATTGTGAAGATGCTATCCAAACATGTACTCTTGGTTTCAGGGCTGTGTGTATAGATACAAATAATCAGTGAGTCCTTTGTGGGGAATATAAACTAAGCAAGAACAGGGTTGAGATGTTTCCCTTGCATAGAGAACCTATTAGTGCAGAACACATTTCTTAATGAGCACTGTAGAAATGTACATGGCTAGGAAGCACCTTCTATCCAAATTGTTTATTAAGGGTGAGTGGATAAAACACGAGCAGGAAGCATGGCAATCTAGAATGATGCAAGAGTTTACCTCTATAAATATGGATATGTGGCAAGATAATGAATGGCCTGTTACATTGGCCCTGACACACTTTTATATGACACAGACCACCAGAGATGAGCTAATTAAAATGGCTCAGCTCACAGCATATATGTACTTCCATGTGATGATCATTGAAGAAAGATGAAAAAACAAGTGGGGGTGCTGGGACTCCCTCTGCCGGACATTCGTCCTGGTTGCGAGAGACTTACCAAGAGCCTTTAGCTCACTATCTTCCACAGAGGGGAAATATCCAAAACATATCAGTCTTTGTCCTGCCCTGGGGCAGTCCAGCACTGAAATGCTAAGCAATTCTCCTCTAAACAAGAGTACCAACAGCAACCCCAGACACGTCTTTCAGTCTGTTTGGACCTCATCAGTAGGGTGGAGCTGTGCCTCTCGAAGAATAGTGAGCAAGGGGTCCACGTCTGGATTCCCCATGTAACTTAGGGTGAGAGCCAAAGTTACTTAAATATGCAAAAAACAATGCTATAAATGTGGCGGAGGTGAAGAATACCCCCATTTTGGACTTAGAAATGGGGGGCCTAAAAATACTCCTACCTATAATAAGCCAAATGAGAGGCAGATGAGACCCTCTGATCAATCCCAGTCGGGTGTAGCCAGGCAGGGTATGCAACCAACTCTTCACCTGACCCTGCCACCTATATTAGCCAGATATATATGGGTAACAGACCCATCTTGGCGGACTTATGGACTCACCAAGCAGAAGGGGGGTCCAATCAGGTAAGTACGGACACATGAAACCTCCCTCAAAACATCCCTCAGGAGGGAAGAAATATTGAACCCTCCAACTTAAGTTTCTTTCCCAGGTACCCGCCAAACCTCAACTTCCAGAAAAATCTTCCTCTCTCTCCTCGCTTTTAGGACTCTAGACCTGCAAATCAGGGAAAAGGGAGAACAAGGATTGAGGGCTATTAGGGAAACCCTCAATACCCGAGCTACTATGGGGGAATGGACAGCTACCCTTCCCGAGAGCATTAAAGGTATGACTCCAGACCCCCATACCACCAGAAAAGATGTTACAACTGGAGCGCCCTGTCCAAAGTCTGACACATGACCTGGGTCACATCTTGAGGGCTCAGCATAGCCCTGAAATGAACATGCCTATCCAGAACAGCTCCACACCTGTGGCTGATGCCCAGGAGCAATGATAGGGAGAAAACCCTGACAACCAACAGGTTCCAGAAGAGGAGGCGTGGGGGGAAGGGAGATGCAAAGCCATAGAGTAAACCTCCTTTCTCATCCATGAAAAACCTCTAGAAACCTCTAACCCTGAACCCAAATCTCCTACCCCAAAAAAACTGCAACCTAGGGAACACAGGGTAAGTAGGAGAAACCAAGGGACAAAGAAAACTCATTTTGTGGAGGAAGTTCACGTAATCCCCTTAAGTGGAATCTTCTCTTTCAGGGATGGAAGGATCCCTCCCAAGGAAACATGGGTCCCAAAAGACCCTAAAATAGACTGGGTAAGTATGGAAACAGACCCAGAACCAACAATTCCTAAACCCCAACCATGTCACCCAGATGACTCTGTAATCAACGAGGGATCCTCACCCCAAACCGGTTCAAGTTACTCTCTTCAGGATAAGGGGGGTGTAGAAATGAATCAGAGTAAAAATGGGATTTACAAATCCCACAAATATCTGGGTTGCCAAATTTACTTTACAGATTTCCAGACTCCGACACAGAAAACTGCCCAATATCACAGTGTCAGAATTCAAAATAAAGAAATTACCTGCCAAGCTGGCACAAAATGCACATTTTCTTTGCCCCCTTGAAGAGAGAGAAGGCATATTTTATGCCTTCATCAAGGTACAGGGCCAATGTGCATTTTCTGCATTAGTAGATACTGGATCCCAAGCCACCCTTCTGTCCAATAAGGCATTTGACCAAATGAATTGAGGAAGGGGGAGAGTCACCAAACTCCCCTCACGCCTCTTCCTGGACAACTCCAAAACTTCGACGGAAATTATATTTCCGTCAAGGGGACTGCGGATCTGGAGATCAAAATTGGGTGACATAGGGTGAAACACCGGGTAATAGTCGTCATTCCAGAGGGCATTCTTTGTCTACTGGGGAAGGACCTCCTCCGGATGTTATCACCCCTGATTGACTGTGTGAACAAGGTCCTCTGGACACAGACTAACCGGCCAATCAAACTGAAACAAAGCACGAATTACATGAGTTTAAATGGCACATGCAACATGATTGAACAGCGGTCTGACCAAATCAAATTTCCCTTTAGGAACAATCACGTCACTGACATCACTGTCATCTTTGTAGGAGAGCAAACTGGTGATGGGAACCCATCTCCATTTTGAAAATCAACCTTCCTCTCAGATATAAGTGGCATTCCACACTGGAAGAGAATACCCTGATACTTTATATTGATCCACAATCTGAATAAAACTCAAATCTCATGACAAAAAATGATGAAAAACCAGCTGAAAGTTTGACTGACATCCAGAAAAAGGGTGAACAGTTGTATCTCTGTATTCAGGTAAATGAGGGGGAGAGCCTGTTCTCGCCCGAGTATGCCTGAATAATGGAAAAAGCTTAATCAGTGAAGCATTATTAGAAAACTCCCAAAAGATTGGAAAATTCCCACATTTAAGTTGATTGATAAGTGGTAAATGGGCCTGGAAACTCCCAATTCCAAACATCTCCTGCCTACAAGGTGCATGCTACAAATTCCCATTGGCGACAAATGCATAGAACTTAAGTGTTGGATTGTGAGAGATGTCCCCTCCACCATTTACTTAGGCAGTGCCAATTTCAATCGATTTGCAATTAATTTGGACCTAATTAATTACAAAGCCTTGTCCTGACTTGGGGATAACCTCATGGGATTTGGCAACCCTGAGAAAGCATTTTGGTCAGTCCAATTGCTGCTATATGCAGTTGAAGTTCAAACAGGAGAAGAGGTTACCATCCCAGGACAGGTAAACCCCCTTTGAATACATAAACTCTGGCAACAAATTTAACATCTTCCTGCATAAGGCCATACCTGACTTGGGCACAAGGGGAAACCTGGCCTATGTAGATGATGTTCGAATCAAAAGCTCAACTGTGGTGGAACACATAGCTGAAATATGCTATGTTCTGACCCAGTCGCAGAAAGCCGGAGCAAAACTATCCTTTCAGAAGGCACAGTGGTGTAAGACCCATGTGAACTTCCTAGGGCATGAAATCACCCTGAGGACTTAGTCCTAATGCGAAAAAGGTGGAAGACTTATTGAAATGAAAAGACGATTCAACTCTGCGTGAACTAAGAAGCATTCTTGGACTTACAAATTATAGTTGGAAGTTCCTAGAGGACTACGCAGAGGTCACAAGACCCTTGGTCCATTTACTAAAGGCCGGAGTCAAGTGGGAGTGGGGTCCAGAGCAAGCTGAGGCAGTAAGACAACTGAAGAGAAGCCTTTCCCAAGCACCTTGTTTGGCTTACCCCATCAAACACAAAGGGTTCTTCCTGGAGACAAGGTTCTCAAATCCCTGCTTAACAGCAGTTTTATACCAAAAGCATGACAAGGTAAACAACGTCATCTTGTATGTGAGCAAGACTTTGTACTCTGTGGAGGAAAACTTAACGATTGTGAAAAGGCACTCCTGGCAATGATGTGGGCATTGAAGAATTACCTCCGTTCATCCAGGGGGAGCACATCATTGTCGAGGCTCTCACCACCCCTTGCAATATATTCAAAATGACCAAATCCGAACCGGGAATGTGAGTAATTCCAGAATTACTTCCTGCATTCTGTCCATGCAAGGCCTTCCTGTGGAGGTCAGATATGGCCAAAATAAGAAGAGTCCCCTTATGCAAGATGTGTCTGACTTGCATGACTGTGCTCAAGAAAACTGTCTCGAGGATAAAAGTCTAAAAACCAAAGACAACATGGAGGCATACCTCACTTCCCCACAAAAACTCTATGAGGAAGACACGTGCCATGAGATACCCACAGTTTATGTGGATGGGAGCACCTACCATATCGATAACAACGGGGAAAAAGAACTGGTAAAAATAACTAATGTTTGGCATTGTGAATGCCTGGGTGAATGATGCCCCAGAGCACTCTGCTGGGTAAAAGTTTGGTCCCTGAAGTAGTCAGGAGGCAGAGTTGATGGTGGTTCATCAAGCCATCCTAACAGTCTGCAACACCAACTCCAAGAACTGGTCAAAACCACGGATTCAGATTGTGTCAGGAATGGGTTCATGGAGCACCTGATTAATTGGAAAAATTGAGGCATGCTGTGTGTAAATAACAAACTGCTCAGGCATGGAAAACTAATACAATCCATTGATGATATGGTCACCTGTAATGAGATGACCATCTACTGGAAAAAGACCGAAGGTCACTCCAAAGTAGAGAGACCAGACAAAACTGGAAATGAGTTGGTTGACCAGTTGTCCAAAACCAGAGCCATTCACAGGGATCTCATAGACACTGAATCCCTGCTGAGGGAAATCCAGGTCACTGCAGTTACCAGGTCCCAAACACTTGCCCAAAATGAACTCTCAACTGCCCAGTTGAGTAAGGAAACCTCATATGCTGATTTGATCATGGCACAAAAAGGGGATATGATTATTGGTGAATTTTTATCAACACAGACCCCGTGAATTTTCCTCTGACCGTATCTGATTACATTGTGAAAGAGGATCTGCGGGTGTTGTTGATGAGGTTTTCCAAAATGTTCCGAATCCAAGATGGTTTCTTGGTACTGGGATCAATCTCTGGATTTGACCAGTTGGTGGTACCTATCTCATTCCGAAGCCGGATGTTAATTTGCACCCATGACGCAGACAAAGCCAGTCATAGGGGGTTTCATACAACTTTGGAGATTTTGCGAGAGGTCCCATAAGGCCACAAATGGGTCAGGATCTTAACCAATACCTACAGGGGTGTCTTGTGTGTGCTTGGTTACAGCCAGGTTCCCTCACACACAGAGCTCCAATACAGAAAAGGGGGATGACACTGCCTTGGTCGGATTTGCAAGTAGATTTCATCAGGCCTGTAATTCGCTCATCTAGAGGAAACTAGTACATGTTAACCGTGACATGCTTGTTTACCAAGTGGGTTGAATGCCTCCCGGCGCCAAATTGCAAGGCAGAAACAGCGACCGCCCTGATGATCAATCACATCTTCTCGCATTTCTGCCTTCCTCAAAGGATTGAGTCAGACCAAGGACGTCATTTTACCAGTGAGGTGATGACAAAGATGTGGGAGATACTCGGGTAATGAGAAAACTCCACATTGCCCACCACCTAGCCTTGAGTGGGGGAGTTGAGAAGTGCAATAAAATGATTGTGGGCATTCTAAACAGGTTTGTGCTAGACTCTGGGCATAGTTAGGACATCCAATTACTGCTTGTCCTGATGGCCATCAGGTCTACACCATCTTCTGCGATAAAAATGTCATCATTTGAGCTCATGACTGGATGAAAAATGGTGCTACCTCAGCATCTGCTCTACCGAACTCAAGAACAGACCCTGATCAATGCGTCCATGAACCATGAATACGTTGAGAATTTGTGAAAACACCTGCAGCACGCCCAGGCCCAGCAAAATTTTGAAAAGTGGACAGAGGGGATGAAAACCCACTACCACTTGAAGACCACTAATAAAGAGTACCAAGTAGAAGACAGGGTCTACTTCTACAATTATCAAAGGAACCCGACCAAAGAACGGAAGTTCCTCCCCTTCTGGTGTGGCACCTTTTTAATTGTCATGGCCACTTGCCCAGGATCACAGGAGCTGCACCATCAGGTTGAGTGAGCAAGGGGCACCATGGTTCACGCACGTCCCCTTGGGATGTTTATATATAGGGGGCCCGGTTGGACTCAGGCCTGGCGCCTTTGGCACCAGGCTCATGGAGAAACATAAGCAATACTCTTTTATTATGGGCAGGAGTGCTTGAAACAGGAGCAAGACTCTTTTATTATGAGCAGGAGTGCTTTCAAGAACTTTCCACTTGTGTGCAATCAGTCCAGGTGTGGCTTTCTATCTTAAGCTGCACATGCAACTTCAAGTAGTGGCAGGGTGTGGCAAGCAGAACTGAACTAGTTGGCATGGCCTTTATACTCCGCTATAAAAGCCAGCCCAACCCCAAGGGGCATGCTTCACATTAATCTGCTTTCACATGCAGTGTAACGCTCACCGCCACCATGGATAAGCAGCACTTACCTTGGGAATCCAGTCTCCTGTCCATGGGAATCCAGTCTCCTGTCCATACGCTTACCTCCTGGAGTCAGCTTTCACCTGCAATCTTCACCGCTGAGCCCAGCATCCATTCTTCATCTTTCCGGAACGTGGGACTTCAGCTCTGGGCACGACATCTTCTTCATCCTCCGGCACGCGGGACTTCAGCTCTGGGCTTCCGCAACGCAACATCTTCTTCTTCCACGAAGGCTGACACTGTAAAAGGACAAAAGGCAAGGTTAGACATATGAACCTGCAGTTTAAGGTCGCGCTTGCAAAATTCTTTGCGCTTGTCCTTAAAAGCTTACTTACCTGCTGCCGGACCGCCGTGGGATCCTCCGCCCCCATCTGGAGCCACCTCACGCTATGTTGCTCTGCGGGACCGCAATCACACCTGTTTGGGAGAAAGATAGACATTATTACAGAGCTGACAACAGGCTGTGAAAAAGACAATAGCAATACTTCAAGACAAAGAGAAAACAGAAGGACACTTACCAGAAAGGTGTGGAATCATCGGACTGGAAACCACATATAAAGGACCAGTGAAGTAACTTGCTCCTCATTCTACATGTGCCCCTGCCAGAAGTAACAGGACAGAGAGTTCTCCATTAATAATCTAGAGGAGCAGTGTTACAATTCATCGCAGCAGCCCACAGCCTATTTGCAGCAGGAAAAAGCAGATAGGAGGGTCCTACTTCCTGGGAGGGCTGCAACCGTGCCCCAACGTCCCCGCAGAGACCAGGTGAGCATACCAGAAATTGCAGATAAAATCTCACCTGTCATCTATAAAATCTGCATCCCTAAAGCAGAACAAATGGAACAGAAATGGGTTCACATCAATCAGTTGAAGAGCTGTCATCCAAAGCAGAACTTGCGACTGATTGAAGAATCATCTGAAGAGTAGAGGTAAAAGAATGGCAACCCGGATGAAGAAAATCATACATTTACAGGGAGTAGAACAATTATCCTTATTTTGAAGTTATTACGAAGGATGGGCATGTAAAGCAATGTTTGTAATGTGATATACTGTGCTGTTTCTCTTGTTCTTTTGTTGTCATCTTTCACGTCCCTACCTGGGAAAATAGTATTATATGAAATACTTAATCTCTCTTTCTTCTTGGCAGATTAAATTACTCTTTGCCTCTACAGGCCAGATGTGGAGCTGTCAGAACGGGAGAGGCCAAGGACAAAAACCTAATAGAAAAATAAAAATCTGAAAAGAGTGGAGGACCGACCAGAGCACCACTCCATCAGGACCAGTAAATGAGTAGACACGCTCTAAACAAAATCCCTGGGATAAACCCAGGCCTCTGTGCTATGGACACCCTACTCTCTCCTTGCTCTTCTCTGCATAAATACATCAAAGATCCAGGTGAGGGGAATTTGTGGGGTGAAATAGCCCTTGGATGCAAGAGATAAAGAGGCCAGAGTCATGGGGGGACAGGTAAAAGGCCTGCCCTGAAATAATGTGGAACATAATGCATTGTATATTCAAACCAAAAGCAAAGGAAATGTGCTAAATTGCAAAATATGGAAAGATGCCAACTGCCTTTCAAAAAATGTCTATGTCGGAAGCACTATTTGTGAGTTATGACCTAGAATACGAGAACATCTGCCCAATTTGAATAGTCAAGACCCAAAGTTTCCATTTGCCATTCATTGGAAAACTTCTCACCAAAGTGACAATAGTCAAGACATTCGCTTTGTGGGTCTACAACAGGCTCAAACACATATCAGAGGAGGTGATCGACAATTGCATCTTCGACAACTTGAGGCACGGATGATCTGTAAATTGAGATGCATCAAATTTTTGACTCAATAAGGAACATGAACTGAATGTGTTGTTATGAAATATTCTGACCAAACATCTGGGGATCTATCTTCATTTGTGTGCAACCCTGGTGGGAAATAGGAGAACCAAGTATCCAAGTATATTACTTTTGTGGTTTCAGAATTACATCAATATTTACAAGTGTACATTGCTTGTGAGGACTGCCAACATGAAGGGAGCAATAGACATTGTATCATCCCTTTGTAGAACTTTGGTGAAAACCTGACCAACAACCATTACCCTATGGGAAGATAGCTCTTATAATCTCAAACAATAAGTGCAATATATCAGGCACTGTGCATGCGCCAGCATTTGAGCATTAGGTCAAATTTAAATTAGATCAGACAAAACTTTGAGGATTGGTATTGGGAAATTCTTCATATTTATTTTTACCTTTATTTCATATTAAATATTTGACACGCTGGTGTATATATCCCTTTTCTCATTTGGAACCTTTGACTGGGAGTTAAATGTTCAATATCAATATCCCATCATTACGGACAGGTCTTTTCCTCTCTTTCAGATATAAAAGACTTTACATAGAATAGTGCCCCTTTGTGAGTTAAAAACGGGAGGTTCTGCTTTATCATTGTGGGACACGAGCACGTCCGCATGCGTAATTACCCATCAGGTACTAATATAGAAGCATAAAGAATCTCACATGGACAAAATTATTACGTAAGAAACAAGCACGATGCACGGTTGCTATAAAGTAAGCCTTTACCCGCATTCTAGTCTAATTCAAATGGAGGAGCACGTGATGCGCGAGCGGTCACATGACCAATCTACGATGCTCTACAAATTAGGCATACAATAAATAAGAAGCTTTTGGTCAGCATGGGTATTACAAAGTTTAAGAGCCAGTTGAGACAATAATATTCAGCTTGAAATATGTGCATTTATAGCAGGTTCACCACTAGCTATTCTAAATTCAGACTTGCAAGTCATGTGACTCGGCACGTGATAAACCAACAAATCCATATAAAAACAATGAAGGATCACAAGACGACTGGTTGCTGTTGCTGCTCTGAGCTTTCAGGCCGCAATAGGCGTACATATTTGTTCTCAAGACTGACTACGGGTAAGAGTATTATTTGGCACAGGGAGATCGTATGTGCTCTCTGGTTTAGCTCACAAGGGTACAAGCCTAAATTCACGTGCTATGTGCTTATTCCATTACAGACAGTAACAAGCTTCCTCTATAAGAGACATGATGATCATGTTGGTCTGGCTACAGTATGATGAGAGACATTAAAGCAACACACACGAGGCTTACGTTGTGATATTATTGCAAGTTCAATGCAAACCAGAGTTGATACACGTCTTCACCATTAATTAATGGTGAGAATGCTTTACTAAGTTCAGACTTAGAATTGTTTGACTTGGACCACTAATCAAGGGTTTATTAATAATAGAACAAGTAGCCTGTTTAACGTATTGCAGCAACCATACGATATTCTTCATCAAGAGATGAGATGAACATATGGATCTGGCAAAATCGCCAGGGTGGATAACAAAGACAACAATTGAAGTTGTTTTTTGTGAGAATCCTACTTCAACAATACTGAATAGTTCAAACACAGGATAGGAATAAGGTAATTTCAAGCCGAACATATATCATGTCTGACATAATCTCAGTAGAATTTTGGATGACATGTGTTGCTGTCTAATGTGCCATAATTAAGTCAGAGGTGACATCAAGGAACAGTTTACGAGGACATGTTTGTTTGGTTAACTAATTAAGAGCAGTAGAATATGGGCTCAGGAGGATATATTTCCAATATGACTGTATATTTTTATACTGTGAATCACTAGATAGCTTGGGGAAATTCATTCTCTCTATTTTGAGACACTCTATATGACTATGGGTTTATACAATGTCCTGTACTCTTTAAGATGGCAGACTATATATACATTTAGATTCATTGAATGTGCCAAACAAGAGTCTTATCAATGCCTTAGCTCAAATGTGTGTAAATCTGTTTATGAAGTAGGGTGAACCTCAAGCACCAATGTGTTATGAGAACTCTGTCAAGTTTGAGGTCAGACTTTTGATTTGATGATTAACAATTGTTTCATGATTTGTGGATACAACAAGTGATGAAGGATATTCAGTATTGCTAATTATTGTTTCTTCTCCCTCCCCGTTTTGTCTCCCTTTTTCTCTCACCCCCATTTGCTGTTTTCTTTGTGCCAAACACATGGAATGTCTGTTTTGGTTTATTTGAGAATGGAATATGATTAAGATACTGTACCCTGAGGAAGACCTAGCGGGTCGAAACACGTGTTGGCATTTGGCATTTCCAGTATCATGAGAATCTCAAATGTTTGAGGAATTTCTAGTATTATGTGAATCGTAAATGTCTGATTCCGTATTGGTACACATTAAAAGTGTCTTATAGTGAAGATTGAAACTGTCTTTATTACTATATTTAGTGTACAGCACACATTTGTGGAACTACTGTACTTTTATTTCAAGTGTTATTGGCTGGGGTAGCCTTTCAGTTCCATCTCATTCACAGCTGGTCTACTTAGCTTATTTTGGTAAAAGCGCGAAAATACTGTAATACATGTTTAGTCTCAGCACACTCACAATCCAGTCACCCCACACATCATATCAAGTCACATGACAAGGATAGTTGGACTAATCCATGAAGAGCTGGACTGATATTCGACAAAACCACAGTGCACAGTATCTTAAGTGAAACATACCAAGATCATGTTTCTAGCAGCTGCAGTAAAATGAAGTTTCCCCCGTGTGTGAATTAAAGAAAATGTCCTTTTTGTGTTTCCTCCACATGACAATCTGCAAAGCAAAAACTTTGCCAAAGCCACTAAAAATGTGATTATGATGCCCTAATTTAACTAAAATATGCAGAGGACAACTTTGTTACACGCAATGAAACTGTATGCCTTCGAAGAGTTCATTTTAAAGTGAAATGTGAAGTTAAAAGGAAATTTACAGCTGAGTTTGGAAGGCCCTGTGCTGCTTGCCTTTTTTGTTTTCTAAGTGCTCAATATTTGAAACTGCATCCCAGGGTCCCTGTTGTCCTGGACATCGGGGCCTGTAACTTCAAACCTCTGTTCAATTCCTTAAAAATGCAACTTTAATTACTGTTAGAGATCAAATCCATGGGGTGGACAAGATAAAGACAGGTCTGTCTCCATCCTTTAAGACCTCCGGGTCATACAAGCCTCAATAAATTGTGCATTTGTGCGTGCTAGCTCATGAAGGGCTGAGCTAATCTAAACACAGAAACCTCTCTTGACATCACAGGCATAAACAGTGAAATTTAAACTGGGAGAACATGGTTGGCGGCCAGAGCCAAGGAGTGGGTTGGGTGCCCAATTTTTAAAAGGGGAGACATGTATTTATTGTTTAAATTTTACAATATTTATTGCACAATATTCATAGTGGGATTTCTGGAAAGGTGACAGTTAACTCCTTCTGGTAATCTCAAAAAGACTTTTGGGAGTTAAACACAACTAAACCTATTCAGGAAAATGTGATTGGGGCCTCATTGTGTTTACCGGTGATGCAAAGAATTGATAAAGCATGTAAAATATGATCAGTATGGCACCCATAACAGGCCATATTTTTCACTGATGAGTCCAGAGTAAATGATGAAAAACTGTGGTTCTGCACAGGAATGCCACCCAAACTCCTGAGTAGTGACATTGGACTTGCAGCAAAATATTAGTTTTCAGAAATGCATTCATATCTGTCAAAACATGGAAGTTAAGGGTATTTGCAAGGTAGTGAGATAAGTGCAAAAACATGACCAAGCCCACCAGTCGAGATGAGATGATGAAGTGGTCTCCTCCTCTGGTGTCCCAAAGCATTCCAACATTTTCTGGACCTATCAACACACAGGTGGGAGTGGGGTACTGGAGCATTAACCAATCCCTTCTCTGAGAACTATGACAAATCTGTGATGTCATTTGCACTATACCTAAATCTGCCCGCCTCAGAGCAGGACTTTTCCCAATAATCCCAGGAGGTGATCTACTGCCAAAATCTGGAGAAACACCCCAGCACTGAGAGACCTAAATCTTGCAGAGGAGCCAGGAGTTTGAAGCTGACTTGGAACTCCTGGAGGACTCAGCAGAGACCTTGATTGGCACCCTGTTGCTGTCCCATCAGTGCCCTGACCCTTCCTGATGTTCAGTCCAGACCTCTCTTGTAAGTATAACTAAACACCAAAAGCCATAGAGTGTGTAGGCCCTGTATTCTTGGAGCATTGCCTTAGATAATTTCCCATTGCACAATCCCCATTTCCCTGCAGATTTCAGTCCTTCCCCCATTGGAGAATCCATTTCCGTGTGTCGATCATTAGCATATTTGTCTAAATAAATCAATGAATTCCCCCATTGAATTCACGGGATCTGTACTGGTGGAATTTGAATCCAACAATCTTTTCTTAGTGTTTTGTGTTTTATGAGCCAGTTTAGTCCTAAAGATTTGCCAAAAAATGTACGCCAAAAAGCCCTGTTTTCCTGTTTTGTCTCATTGTAAGGTGAAAAACGAAATTGTCCCTATTTTCCCATTATAAGCTGCAAAACAAAATTGTCGATATTTTCCCATTGTAAGGTGCAAAACAAAATTGTTCCCATTTTCCCATTCTGTTCCTATGCCCCCATTGTAAGAAAATAACGAGTTCCCATTTGCATTTTCTTTCCCCACTGAAATTATGCTAAACATCCCAAAATCGGTTTTCACATTATGTTCTGATCATAAACTTAAAGCCCTCTGTGTTATTGTCAGGTGTGGCGAAACTGCTGACTGGTATTCGCTAATGCCCTGCCTGTCTTTCTAAGTATAAGAAGAACGAATTCCATTAATTTGTATTCTTTCCCATAGCAGTTGTGATAAAAAAATTAAAACCCATTTTCCCATTGTGCTGTGCCAAACTAATTTTAGCCTTTCCTTTTTGTCTCCCATATTGTTCCTGTAAGCACCACCCTTGCAATCCCACTACATTCCACTGCCTTCTATTCAAAGAAATCAAGCCCAATTGATGTTTGTGGGGTGAAGGTCGCAGGGGAAGTGTTTAACCATTGTTCTATTGTTGTGTGTTGAATTGTTCTTTTTCTGTTTGTAATTTGAAAGGAAGTATTGGTGACAGGATATTTCAACGTGGTCGCTTTACAGAAGTCATTGCATTTTTGGGTTGCCACAATATTGGTAGCTGATGTAATCTGTTGCTTCTAAATTGATTTTAATAAATATATTAATAAAGATCTTATTAATACTCACCGGCCTCGTTCCTAGTCCATTGTGACACTGGGTATCCGTTGGGGTTGTGTGCTAGATGGGTTGGTGGCCTTATCAAAAAAGGACCTGAAGTATAGAAAGTAAAGCGTATTTATTGTGCACCAAATTCATTGTAGTGGAAAGACATCCCTTACTTGCGTATGCCATGTAATAAACTGTGACAGGTGCGACTTTCCCAGTTTGACATAACTTCATGCAACTCTATCCGGCTTCAAAGTAAGAAAGCGCTATAACCTAAGTGTGTTGGGTCCAGTGGGTAATGATTTACTTTTGCGAAGCTGTGTTCCTGCGTACTGGTGGCACACTTATATTTGACACAGTGAAGGGTCAGCCTGAAGCTGTGATCCTGTGAACTGACTTTAGGCTTAATTTGGGCTCAGTAAAAAAGGGGCATCAAGACCAATAAAGTGTTTTTGTTGTGAGCAATGCCCATTGCCCCACTAGCTGGGTTTCCTAAATGTATCTGATCAGTGTCTGCTGCCCTGTGATCAACTGCCTGATACTATTGTGTTTACAATTGTAAGTAATAGAATGAAGAAAGAAAGAAAGAAAGAAAGAAAGAAAGAAAGAAAGAAAGAAAGAAAGAAAGAAAGAAAGAAAGAAAGAAAGAAAGAAAAGAAAAGAAAGGCAGGCAAACTAAGGTCTGATGGGAATAATGAAAGAGGGATTCTGTCGTGTATATGGAAGCAGTCATTTGGAATTGGTCCAAGGATCTCATTACCTAAATCGATAGAATAATGTTGAGCATCAACCGCCATTCCAATGAAGGTGTCTGCACCCAAATTGATGCTACAAGGGTTGCTGTTATCCGCCAAAATACAAATGGTGTTGTGTTCTAGGTCAACTAGGGTTGTCGATACAAACCTAGTTGTTGGAGATGATCATTCAAATTTATATATGCGTACTTGTCTTTGAGGTTCTGTCCTCGCTTAATTTTTAGGGGAATTGTAAATTGTCGCACCTGTTCTCAGATGGTAACCTCTTCTCTCACTTTAACTTCAACCGAATACGCCAGCTATTTGCTGACCAAAATGCTTTCTCAGTGTTGTCAAAGCCCATGGGTTTAGCCCCCAGTTGGGACAAGGCCTTGTTATTAATTAGGTTAAAAAATAACTGTGAATCGATTGAGAATGTTACAGCCTAAGTAAAAGGTGGATGGGACATCTCTCACAACCCAACAATTATGCCCTATGCTTTTATCGCCAATGGAAACTTTTAGCATACACCTGGTAAACAGGAAATATTTGTAATTGGGAGTTTCCAGGCCCATTTCCCAATTATCAATCAATGTACATGTGTGAATGGTCTGATCTTTTGACAGTTTCCTGCCTAACGCTTCGCTGATGAAGCTTCTTCCGTTATTCAGGCATACTCTGGCGAGAACAGGCTCCTCCCTCTCATTTACCTGAATGGGGAAACACAGCTGTTCACCCTTTATCTGGATGTCGGTCAAACTTTGAGCTGGGTTTTCACCATCTCTTATCATGGGATTTGGGTTGTCTTCTGATTGTAGATTGGTATACAATTTCAGAGTATTTCCTTTCAGTGTGGAATGCCACTTAAAACTGGGATGGAGGTTCATTCTCAAAAATGGAGAAGGGTTCCCATCAACAGATTGTTCTCCTACAGAGACTATAGTGATGTCTGGGACTTGATTGTTCCTAAAATGGAATTCTATTTGGTTGGACAACAGTTCAATCATGTGGCATGTGCCATTCAAACTCACATCATTTGTACTTTGTTTTAATTTGATTGGCCGGTTAGTCTGAGTCCAGATGACCTTTTCAACAAAGTCAATCAAGGGTAATAACTTCCAAAGGAGGTCATTCCCGAATAGATAGGGTCTTCCTTCTGGAGTGACGATGATTACCTGGTGTTTCACCCTATGTTGCCCAATTTTGATCTCCAGATCTGCAGTGCCTTCAACGGAAATATCATTCCCATTGAAGTTTTGGAGTTGTCCAGGAAGAGGTGTGAGGGGAATTTGGTGACTCTCTCCCGTTCCTGAAATTAGTTGGTTGAAGGCCTTTTTGGACAGGAGGGTGGCTTGGGATCCAGTGTCCACCAGCGCTGATAATGCACACTGACCCTGTACCTTGACGGATACATTCAATCTTCCTTCTGTCTCCTCAAGGGGGCAAAGAAAATTTGCTTTCTGTTCCAGTTTGGCAATTAATCCTTTTATCTGGAACTCCAACACTGTGTGATCTCAGAGAGTTTTTTGTGTTGGAGTCCGGGAATCTGTAAAAAGGATTTTATACCCAGAAACAGTTGGGATTGGTAGGTCCCCTTTTCCCCCTGATTCTTTGCTGTCCCCCCTTTTCCGGGAGACAGTTACTAAAACCTGTTTGGGGGGAGGATACCTGAGTTCTTTCAGAGTCATCTGTGTGACATTGTGTGGGTTTTACAGCTTCTGGCTCTGGGTCTGTATCCATACTTACCCCGTCAACATCAGGGTCTTTTGGGACCCATTTTTCCTTTGGAAGGATCCCTCCACCTCTGAAAGAGATGATTTTCTTGACCGAATCCTCCAGGGATTGTTCTCCTTTGAAAGGGATGATGCAAACTTCCTTCTCAAAGTGGGTTGTCTTTGGCTTTCAATTTCTCCTACTTACTCTCTGTTCTTTAAGTTCTAGTTGTTTTACTGGGTAGAGGATTTCATTTCAGGCTTGAAGGTTTCCAGCGGTTTTGTTCCAGTGGGAAAGGAAGCTTCCATAGGGCTTCACATCTCCCTACCACCGGGCCCCCTCCTCTGGAACCTGTTGGTTGTTAGAGTTTTCTTCCCGTTATTGCTCCGGGGCACCAGACCGGGGTGTCAAGTTATTCTGGGCAGAAGTTTCCATTGGAGGATTCTGCTGAGTCCTCAACATGCGACCCAGGTCTATGGTATTTGTTGGACTTGTTGTTCCAGTTGTGGACATTTTTCTGGTTGGTAGGGAGGTCTTCATACATACCTTTGCTGCTCCCGGAAAGGGTAGCTGTCCTTTCTCCGACAGTAACTTGGGGACTGGGAGTTTCCCTGATAACCTTTAATCATAGGTCTCCCTTCTCCCGGATTTGGGAATCTATTGTCCTGAAAGCGGGGAGAGAGAGGAAGATTGTTCTGGAAATTGGGGGTTGAAGCGTATCTGGGAAAGAAACTTAGGTTAGGGTTTGGAGTAATTCTTCCTTCCTGTGGGAAGTTTGGGGGGAAATTTGAAGAGAAGTTTGGAGGGATGTTTCCTGGAGCAGTATTTATCTGAGTGGAAACCCCTTGTGCCGAGGAGTCCATACATACCCCAGGATGGGTCTGTTACCCTTGCAACTTTGACTGATATAGGTAGCAGGGCCAGATGGAATGTTGGTCTGGTACCCTGACTGGTTACCACCTGATTGTGTTGGATCCTAGGGTCTCCTCTGCCACTCATTCTGCTTGTTGGTGGGAGGAGTATTTTCAGGCCCCCCATCTCCAAGTCCAATATGGGAGTATTTTTCACTTCTGCTACCTTTGCAGCAGCGGGTGTGTTTGAAGGTTTGGGTTTCTTAGGGTTGTTTCTGTTTTCAGAGGGCTTTTGGACCTGATAAATCCGGGTGGCCTGTTCTATCACCCAATCCCGAATCCTAGGCTCATGGAATGCCTTACTAGTTGGGTCATAATGTATTTCAGGAATGCACAGAAGAATGTGTTGATGAACTCCCACCTATTGGTGTTCACCAGCCTAGAGGCCTGGGCAAATGCTTGCTTCAGCTCTTGCACAAACTCTCTAGATGCTTGGTGTTCCCCACATTGCAGGTTGTATGCTCTTTGTAGGCCTCCTAAGGATTTCTGTGAATGGAGAGGGATTTTAAAATGGCCGCCTCATAGGTGGACCATTTTTGGTGATCTTGGTCCTCCAGCCCTGCAAAGAAGCTAGAGTATTCATGGGGAAATGTCTATTTGACAAACTCCATGGAATTACTATCACTCTTAATACCAAATTAACTCATAATCTGGTCATAAAGCTCTATATGCTCCCATACTAAATATTTGGTGTTCTTATGGTAGGGAGTCGTAAAGTTCTTTATCGCGTTTATCTGCCGAATTGGGTCTTTCACAAGACCTCTCCTCTGTTTGGCAGACTTTCTTTTCTGCTGCACTTGAGTCCACTCACCCTCTGACTCAGAGATGTTGCTATTGGTGGTCAGTTCCCTGCCCTCTAGGTGCTCCCTACCTCTATGAGACTGGGGATACCTCCCAGAATTCTGGGGTCTGGACTCTTCAGCCCTGTGGGGCTGTGGGCTCTCAGGGTCATTTCCCTTGTACTCGCCTTTTTGCACAGGGGAGTACTCATCTTCCTCATCCCTCCTTCCATGTATGGTGGGGAATTACCCCTACCTCCCTGAAGTGTGGAGGTTTTTAAGATTCTCTTTTGAGGACTAGACTCTGGTTCTTCTTTGTCTGCAAAGCGGATCAGGTGGACTCTTTGTAACTTCATTTTCTGCTACTCCAACTTCCTGATCCTTTCATCATAGGAGCCCTCCTGGTCAGAAGTACTTGCCAGGGTATTCTTCAATTCCCAGAGCCCACTGGTCTAACCACCATCCTTCCTACTGGATAGAGATGAACATTCATCAATATCTGATAAGGACTGGCCTTCTGGCTCAGTTGGACTAGGCCTTGTTGTGTCCAGCTGCCTCATGTTTCCCTGTTCTCGAAAACTGGCAGGTATGAAGTCAGCTGCTCCCTGTACATATGAGGGGGTGAGTTGGCTTGAGGCCCCTGGTAAGGAGTCCATCACTCCATACCCGCAGGGTGCTTTTCCATACCCTGACTGGCTGGGATGCCTTAAAGCCTGTTTGCATTTGACAATTTCACTTTCCAACCCCTTACCTTTGTTTTTGTCAGTCCCTATCTCTTGGTGATATATAGAGGCCTGGTTTTCAATTCTGACACCAGTGCTTGAATGGCTTCCAGCACTCTACTTTGTGACATTTATCAGTCTTTTAGTCGCTTGTTCTCTTCTCAATGGGAGTCATTTTCCTTCTGTGAGGTTCGTATCGTCTGCACATATTGAGATTGTTTCTTTTTCAGGAGATTAATCTCCTCCCCTTGTGCAATTTCGGCCTGTGTTGCCTGCTCTATGTCAGCCTCTTCCTGCCTCGCATGTTCCATTCATTTAGCATTTTCTAGCCTCATGTCAGTCAGTTCTTGAGAACATAGCTCACGTTTCTCCACATCCGTCCTTAACTGAAGCACTTCCTGAAACAGGGCACTATTCTCTTCACTTAATTTGAAATTTTCTTCCCTCGACTGTGTTCTCTGCTGTTTCAAGGTGTTCAGAATTTTGCTGCATCTGATCGAATTCACCCTGAGAATGAACCTCCTTAATGATTAAATGGCCTTTGTCAGCTTTTAGTTGTTTAACCTGTGCTTGGAATGTGAACATATCCTCTATGCAGGCTCTATTGTTAATAACCTGCTCATTTGATTTGTGTGGACTTGTGCTTAGTTTTTCCAACACATTCTTTATACTTCCCTTGTAGTGCATACAATTGAGCCTCTCGCTCTGCATTCACTTGCTGTTGTGTTGTTAAGTCATCTTTTAGCTGTTGAATAATATTTTCTAATTTTGACTCTGAATATTGGTTCTGTTGTGCTTTTGCTTCTAACTGTTTCAACTCTCTAAGAGCTTGATTTAAAAGCTCAGCCTGGTTTTGCACAGAGGCCACAATATCCTGGTGTCTTTCTTCCATGATCAGCACATGGAATTACATATATGCTTTGAGCTGAGTGAGCCATTTTAATTTGCTCATCTTTGCTGGTCAGTGTTATATAAAAGTTTGTCAGGGCCTGGTGTAACAGCCCATTATATTGCCATATATTAACATTTGCAGAGGTAACCTCTTGCATCATTCTAGCTTGCCACATTTCATGTTCTTGTTCTAGCCATTTACCTTTAATAACAAATTTGGATAGGAGGTGCTTCCTGACCATATTGATTTCTACGGTCCTCATTCTGAATTGTGTTCTGCGCCTGATATACTCTCTATGCAAGGGCAACAATCTCAACCCTGTTCCTGCTTAATTTCCACTCACAATGATGACTCAAAGTCAATACTGGTTTATCTACACACCACCCCGGATTCCAGGGTACAGGTCTGAATAGCACCTTCACAATGCAACACAACATTCAATCCACTGCAATGCAATTACTCCCAAATGAATAGTCTACTGCTACTGCACTGTCACAAGTGAAGATTCTCAACTAAAACCCGTCCAGGAACCCCCAGCTTTGTTTCAATTAATTAAGTGCTCACACTCAACTCAGGGAGTTCCTTCCCCCCATTCCCAAGCAAGGTGGTACGCACCCAAAGCGCTTATACAGATTCACCTTTAGTGAGGGTTCCAACCCGTCTTGCACCACCCCAACAAACACCCTCTATAGCCCAGAAGAGCTAGCAACCAGGCTGGTGTACAGTAAGACTATATATGTATTTGCTAAAGGTTTGACAAAACGGAATATCCACCAACATCAACCACCAATGCTGTTGCAATACCCAATATCACAACTCCAAATTACTTTCCATTATTAAAACAACACAGGTAAAATGTAGAACCATGCAGTCACAACTTACATCAGAATTAATTGCAAGTTAACCCATAGAAAAAATTCACAATACAATGGGAAAATCGTTTCAACTTGATATGGAAAGGCAATGGTTGAGAAAGAAACTGAATGGGACAATGGTTTTTAGGCTTTTATTTGAATGCCACCGTTGGAAAAAAGAACTCAAATGGGGAAATAGTTTTTCAACTTTTATTTAAAAGATAATGTTGTGACCGTACCGCTGAATTATGAGTTCTTCTTGCGGATGGCTGACAGCCCGCAAGGTCTGACCTGGCGGGCTGTGCAGCATCCGCGAGCAGAACTCGTAATTGCACTGGCACCGTTATCAAAGATGCCGGTGCATCCATGTTCCCCACGGGGATGGGGAGCCCGGCATTACAGCCACCCGCGAATGGGCAATTACCAGCCCATTCAACTCATAATGCGCCGGTAATTGCCCATTCGCGGGTGGCGATGCCGGTAGCGAGTTTGGCGGTAGCCGTGCCTTTAAAACAGGCACGACTACCACCATGCTCGTAATGAGGCCCAATGTTATGAAAAGAAACTCAAAAAGGAAATCATTTTTTAACACACATTCAAATGAGAAACCATTCTTGGTTATTCTGCTTTGGGGTGCAATGGAATAAAAGGGGAATTTCATTTTGCACCCTCTACATTCACTTGAATAGCAGAGTTTTAGGGTTACCTATTTTGGGATTATGGACCCCCCTGGGACAGGAGTCAGGGGTTTCAGAAGGACAGTTATCCAAGTCTTTATTGTCTATACCGACTCTAACATACTCGGTATGAACTTTGTTAATTTCAAATTCTAACAACACTCATACCATGATTTTATATATGGGAATTAATTGATTTAACTTCAATTCAATGCGCTAAGGATTTACACAGATTCCCCCCTCTCCACAATTTCATGGAAAGGATTAAGGCAGGCTTTTCCCAACACAATTCAATTTAAATGGATAGGATGATATTCTATAGTGGAATTCATTTGAATTGGATTTAATTCAATGTGCCAAGGGCCTTCCCAGTACCACCCTCCTATCTGCTATGCGAAAGAGAGATTAAGGCTGGCAGTTTCCCCCCTCACACTTTTGATGCAATTTAGGATATCTCTACTTACATGGGAGGCTTTGGTCAGGGAAAACAGCAGGGCTACTTTGAGGACAGCACAGATCTGGTCAAGGATTTTCAGTCAAGGATTTTCTCCTGCACCCAGACTCCCTCTGGTATATTTGATTGGGTCCCAGATAGCTTCTAGATTTCCCTGTCACTGTCTCCAATGCAAGGATTGAGGACTCTCTGCTAGGTGTTCCTCGCAAGAATCCAGCAGCAGGCTACCTCTGGAATCAAATGGAAAAGTCCTGTTCTGATGCAAAATTGACCTCTTATAGGGCTGATGACACTTCTACATTATCATAGTTCCCACTGTAAGGATTGGCTAGCACTCTCCCTTCACCTCCCACCAAGAGGCCAACTGGCTGCTGATAGGACCAGGAGTTGAGGGCTGTATGATATAGGCTGAGGGTGGAGGAAGATTTGTCATCTCAAAATGACATGTGGGATTTACCTTTTTGGGTTTTGAAAATGTAACGACATGGCAGCTATGCTAATTCTTCAGATAACTACATACATATATATATTTTTGGATTCTACATTGTATGGCGAGTCAGAAAATGCTAATTTTATGTTGGCATGCCCTTCCTGGGCGTAGCCACCATTTGTTGCGGTTTGCTGTTGTGCGGAAATAGTTATAACTCGGACACAACATACTTCCAACATTAATTTCACTGTCTATTAATCTATCAATATTTCCAATTCCTCAGATTTATGAAAATGCTAGAATCATAAAATTGATCATAACTTAAGTTAAGTACATCACATAAATTATGTTTTATATGGCTCCAACTAGCTTTTTATCCCCTTTAAAATGAACCCTGGGTGGGTTCCATAGGACACCCAATGCACTTTTTATTTGATAACATTTATTCAATGTTTAATCAATGGCACTGCATCATAGGTGCACTCAGTTTCACTCTTACAATGGCCCCACCAATTCTTATGTTTCTACTTCTCCTTAAACATGTGTCCAGCCCTCTGCCTGACCATAATGGGGAACAAACATCACATGTTGGACATTAGAATGGCAGTAGAAGAAGTATTGAAGAGTTGGAGGTGAAAAGTGGGGGGTGGGGGGGCAGAAAATCCACCTCTGGAGAGGGTTTTTCTGTATGCCGGGGACACAGTCTTTTGAAGGATGGTTAGGGTAGCAGACAGGGTTATTTGTGCGGTAAAGGAGGGGGATCGCGCTGTTTGGCTGGACAGGCTAACCCCAGAGGTAAAAGAATGGGCAAGAGGTATGGAAGAAGAATGGGCGTTGTCTCAGTGACAGGATGGGGGAGAAAGTTGGGTAGGATGGTGAGGGGAGTTGTATCAGGAAGGGAGGATGAGAGGGATCTATGGGGGAGTTGATGAATTGTTTGGTACATTTTATAATGGTTTGGTAGTACGTAGGGCCAAGGAGCCAGGTTGTAAGCTGTGGCCTGTCACATTAATGCAACCTTTTCCACTATATGTGAGTCTGTGTGTTTTTGTGCCGTCTAGCCCACAGGAAGTCCTTGGGGGGGGCATGCAATTGCATTCCCCCTGTGGGGATTTGGCCCTGCACTTAGAGGGGCAGTGAACATTTTCCTAGGGCCTGAGGGGTCTCCACACTATAAGAAGGGCCATGGAAGGTTTGCGAACAAGTATCAGTTGATAAGACGAGTTTCCCACCAACACACCCTGGTTTTTGAAGATCCCCCATTTTTAGTTTCAGTTTTTCTAGGGGTCATAAAAGGAGGCAAGGAAGGGACCGTTAAAGGTATAACTGGTGGTGGTTTTTTGACATGCTGGGTTAGTAGTTGCGCTTGGTAATATATGAGGAATGTAGTTGTTGCTGATGTGGCAGGTCAGCCGGGCTGTGCAGCCAAGAGTAGGTTGAAGGAGGACATGTAAAGTGATGTGGGCAGGCAAGAGCTGTGTGGGAGCTGGGGACACAGTTGTTTGAAGGCTGCATGTGGAAACTGAGTTGTTGGACATTAGAATGACAATAGAAGTATTGAAGAGTTGGAAGTGAAGTGTGGGGAGCAGAAAGACCACCTCTGAAGAGGGGTTCTCTGTCTGTTGGGAACACGCCCTTTGAAGGATGGTTGGGAGAAGCTGACAGAGTTATTAGGGTGGTAAAGAGTGGGGGTTAGTTCTGTTTGGATGGATAGGCTAGCCTGACGGTGAAAGAATAGGGAAGAGGTATAGAAGAAGGACAGGCGTTGGCTTAGGGAGAAGATCGGGAGGGAGGTGGGTAGGATGATGAGTGAAGTTGCAGGGGCAAGGGAGGGATGGGAAGCTAAGGGCAAGTTGATTAATTACTTGTTTTGGTACACTTGTTAATGGCTTGGTAGTCTTTAAAACCAAGGAGACAGGTTAGCATGGTTTATGGCCTGACACCTTAAAGCAACATTTTCCACTATAAGCAAATGTAGGTGTTTTTGTGCAGTCTAGCCCAAATAGCAGGCATGTTTGTTTATACGCCAATATTTATTTTCCAGACTACTCAGAATTGTGGCCACCCTCTCAATTGGTTGGGTTAACAGCAGCAAATCAATGCTCTGATGAACTGAGATGCGGATTATATCAATATTTGATTCCCAAAATTGCTTCTGGTTTCCGACAAGTGCTGGGCCTGGGCCGGCCTGTATGGCTGGGGCGTCCCCCGTATTATTTCTTAATGACTTCCCCAGCTGCTTTTCCATGTTTCCACCATCAACAACCATCTGCCACCCTATTAGCGCCTCAATGCCCGTCCTTTCTTCTCATTTAGGAATGAAAAGAAGGGACGAGATCTGAAACCCTGCAACATTTTTACAGATTGTCTCCAGGAGATTCATATTTAAACGGAATCTGAGGCAACCGGTTGGCAGCATAAGAAAGGCCTGCCTCTGACAGTTATTTAAATTTAGGGGGAAGAGGAAAAATAAACTGAATTTGAATTCCCAACACCATCATGTTTTAAGCCGAAAAAATAGATGTCTTCATGAAATCAATTCACTTAAAACAATGTTAATTTTGTTTTACATCTTATGAGGTAGGATTTATACGATTATTAGAAATACACGTGCCAACTCCGAAAATAGTGATGACTTGAACTGAAGCTGAAATGCAATTTTGTGTAGCTGTGTTTCTGTTCGCGATACCAAAACACTACTATACAATGGGCCTAATTTAGAAATGTTTCATTTTTTCAATAGGAAAAATAATTAAAACCCGTGTTGTAAATCAGCCCATTGTTTCGTATGACTGATTTGATTGCGCAGAAAATGTTGTTCGCGCTGTTGCAAAAGGAATGATCAGCTCTTCCCGCGGACATTGATAATCTTTAAAAATGTTCTTCGAACTAGTTGAAGCCACTGCTTTTATTAAAACTCCTTTAATTTACTTTTAAAATCTCGGTAAAATAAACGTAGGGATACATTTCATTTAGTTTATTAGGCAAACATATATGTTTTAAACACGTGTTGCTTATGTGCTATTTGCAATTTGAAATAACTCAAAACAGGAAAACGCAGGAAACGTTTACCAAACAAATAATACAAGATGGCGGAGGAGGCCTGGCTTGAAACCGCAGACGGGTGCTTCCAGCACAGCACCCCGACGCATCTCTTTTATGGATTTCTTGCACCACCATATTGCATAAAAATTGAGACTCGGAAAAAAAGTCCACAGCGTGCCTCCCAATGTTCGTCGCAGTTTGTGACAAAGGGCCTCATTACGACCCTTGCGGAAATGGAAAAATGATGGCGGAAATGCAATACCGCCATCGAACACCGCTCGTTGCGATCATGACCCGTCACCGTAAAGTACGATGCCATTAGCGACACCGCAGTGAACGGCAACGCTAACTGCACCAAGTACGCGCACGCGCGCCTTGCAAAACCGGAATCACCGCCATGGCGCAACGGTACGCGAATTCTGACCCTAGCGGACATGTACTGAACGCCATCAAGCACGTCGTAAAGTACCATTCCGCCATGGCGAGAAATACGGCAACGCGAACCAACCGTAAATGGCCCACTGAGTGCCTGTACTCCACTCCCTGGCCTCATTGCACAACTCCTGGCAGGCGCAATGTACTCACACTATGCAACCAGTGAAATCCACTATTCACCCATGCATGCCAACGTAGAAAAGCATGCAGGGGCTCAAAGCGCCCCGTGAGTGGGCATCCATGTACGGCATGTCACCATAGCCGTACTGACGCAGCACAGGCATGTGAAGGTACAACACATCAAAATGAAAATCAAGAACACATGACACAAAACAACAGTAGTCCCCCATCGCTTGCCACCAGCGCAAGGCAACATCCACAACAGCATCCTGAGGGGGATTGCACCAGCCCTGTACTCATGCCAGTAAACAAACCAACCATCAGCAGAAGCATGTACCACACAAGTCGGCAGAGTGACTGAGCAGCCAGGCCCATCCCAAGAGGGGCCGATGGGAGCTGCAGGGCACAGATGGCATCAATACAGAAGCTATTCCAATGGACATGACCCCAGTCCCCCTCCAACAAACGCACGCAAACACAGTCACCTGTGACCAGCCACATTCTGAACAACCCATCATTCCACCAATCGACCTGGCTGACAGGCACCAGTCGGCCAAAAGCCAATCCCCCGCCCCTGAACAGCACATCATGTAAACAGACACAATGGCAGCCTCTATCCGTGACCATACTGTGCTACGTAGGCAAACGCGGCCAGTACTGTACCACACAACTCAACTCAGAAGGCGGAACACAAAGCAGATCATCACGCAATACATACCGCCACAAAGCGAAAATCGCCACATCACCTGCAAAGAACAACGCAACACGACAAATATCGGAATACAATTTAAATGCACATCCAAATGACAAAGGCCCCACATCAATTTGCAAAATCCCACCAAAACAACCATCATCACCGAGGGCTGCATCTGCAATAATTGACCGGCTTCCACTTGTGTGACGCCCTGTACCATCATGGCACACAGGGCTTACATCAACGTTCCAAAAGGCAACATGGAAGCGGCAAGAACCGCAGGTCCGTCCCATGAGGCAGGCACTAGTCGAGCTGAAAGGCCGAAATGTTGCACCTAGCCACCAGTACAGCGTAAGGGCATGTGGCCCATTGGCGATCGTCCCATATGATCGAAATGGTGCTCCACTGATTCACCCGAAGCTGCAGGAGTCGAGAGTAAAAACCATCTGGAGGAGTGGCGTAGAGATGGCATCTGCAATAGGGCAGGAGATACCTGTCACCCAAAAGAAACACAAATCAACCGATTGCATTACGGGACTCATGATGCATTACAATCTTCATTCAACACACCAAATCCACACCCATATGCATGCTAGCCCACTCCAAAGGAATATACACACCCCTAATCCAGTATCGAATCACAACGAAACCAATCGAGCTAAATACACCATTGGCAACGTCGGTTACTGTGCATGCGTCCGTCAAGATAGAACCCATGACATGGGATTAGTAACGTGCCTAGACACAAGTGTATGAAGGCGCGTCGAGACAGGGAGGATCCGACAAGGGCAGAGAGACGTATGTCCCACTATGGCAGCCTTGCATCACATAACGCAGGGGAAGGGGAGTGAACCAAGAAACCCATGTACATGGCAGACCCTAAACGGATTCATCAGTCCATGCATCCACACATCATTCCCTCATCCCGCAATGAAAACGCATGAATATTCACTCACATGATATGTGAAACTTCCATCGCGTCTGTGCGTAATGCAGTCCGCAAAAACCACTGTGCCCCTGGCCGGATCTGTAGTGTTGTGAAGCAAGATGGATTTGGGAACGTCCTGCCTCATCGTCCACTACGCTATTGCGCATCCCAATCAATTCATATCATTCATTGCCTGCTCGTTATGGGCCATGTCCCAAGGACATTCTACAATAGAACGTTACATTTCCAGCCAGACCTGTGGGCGTATCCTCGCCGCTACTTCAAAACCAAAAATGCTGGCCTTCGAATTCCTCACTTGCAACATTACGTCGAAAAGGCTTCTGTGAACGCTTGCATTCACAATTACATCAATGTAGTGCGGCTGTGTGTCATGATGCTAACTGGCTGCAATCACAAATGGGACGCCACGCCCGTCGGTGAAGTACGTTACTGTGCTGCATGAGGGTCGGCCATCGATCGAGCCCTACATACCACTGACTCTTCACAGGTATGTAAGCGGCTGCAATCATAGCATGTGTAACAATGGGAGCATACCATGAAAATCAGTCAAAGTACATCACACTGCCATCGGGATTTGATACATGATTCCAATCCCAAGATGCCATGCGGCCAAATGCAGCCTTACGTGCGGGCCGTGCTCGACCAGAAGGGATTGCATCTGCCACAGATTCATTCAATCAGCACAGGTGGAGGCCATACAGGCCGACAGCACATATATTGCAGACCCAAACCCCTCCCACAACCACTCCCACTCCAAAATGCTACCGGCAGGACTAGCGATGTTGGGCCTGGGGTACCAGATAGCACTGCAAGTGCTACAACTACAAGAAGACGACGAACAACAACAGGTACAACAACCGGGCGCACAGGGGAGACGGAGGAGGAGGAGGAGGAGGAGGGCAAGGCAGGGTCAGCAAGGCCCACAAGCACTGCCACCACCACCACGCAGGCGGCCCGCAATCCCACGCCTCCGAGCCGATCCGTTCAACCTCACTGCTGAGCAGATCCACACCCTCTACCGTTTGGACCGGGACACCATAATCGCCATTGTGGACATGACACATGCTGACCTCGTGAGCATGATAGATAGCCCAACCGCCATCCCACCCCTACTGAAGGTGGTGTCTGCACTCCACTTCCTGGCCACAGGCACCTACCAGCACACAGTGGGACAGTTGCATGGCATTTCACAGCCACTGTTCTCACGGACACTCTTCCAAGTGCACGATGCCCTCCTGAAGCACGCCGACGACCACATCACACTACCACGCACGTACCAGGAGATTACCAACGCTAAAGTGGGATTCCATGCACTTGGCGGCATCCCGGGTTGCATTGGTGCCATCGACTGCACCCATGTTGAATTGGTTGTCCCACATGCCATGGAGGTCCAGTACCGCAACCGGAAACAATTTCATTCAATCAATGTGCAAATGGTGTGTGACTCCAACAAGATATTTACGCATTGTTGTGCCAGATTTCCAGGATCTACCCATGATTCTATGGTCCTGAGGAACACAAGAATACCACGCTACATGGAGCGACACGCAGGGCACAGATCCTGGCTACTCGGTGAGTCTCATTTCATGCATGACATCGTGGCCCATTTGATGCGTCAATGACCTTGCAGGGGGGGGGGGGGCTACTTAGCACTATCATTCCACTGACACCCTTTATTCGTCTCATACAGGTGATGCCGGGTATCCACTGAAGAGATGGCTCCTTACACCAATCCGGAACCCACAGAACGAGCATGAGGAGGACTACAACCATGCCCACTCACGTACCCGTGTGGTCATTGAACAGGCATTCGGCCTACTGAAGGCTCGTTTCCGCAGCCTCAGCAGGTCTGGCGGGGCACTCATATACAGCCATGAGAAGGTTTCTAAGATGGTCATGGCATGTGTCATGCTGCACAACATGTGCATACGTAGGAATGTGCCCATGCCCCCTGACGCTGTACTGCATGCACCTGAAGATGATGATGATGATGAGGGTGGGGATGTGGAGGCACCTCAAGGAGTCCATGAGGCACAGGATGCACGTGCAATCCGACAGAGCATCATAGATGCATGCTTCTAGCAACCACGCATGGTGCCTATTACACGGAAAGGGGACCTGTGGCACTGTGTGTGTGTAGTACAGGCACATTGTGGACTGTACGCCTATGAAGGCCTCGTACGCAAATATCAATGTCCACACATGTCATTGGATGATAATGAGGTGCTGTATTGTTAATGTGATTTGATTTATACACCCTATGGACCCGCCACCCAGTGAAGCCCAACACACCCCCTCCACCCTACTACCTCCCCCCCCAACACCAGTGTCCAAATATGCATGCTGTCCGTGGGTAGACGCTATTGCAAGCCCCCTCTACGGGTATCAGGGGCACCCCTGCCCGTGGAGCGCAGGTTCCTGCCAGATCTGCGTTGGGGGCTGCCCTGGACGGAACTTGCCACGGATGAGGTCTCTGCCTGCTCGCGTCCATGCATGTCTCTGAGGGTTTGTGAGAGCTCCGAGAGCACACGGCGCACAGCAGCAAGTTCAGCACAGACGTCTTTGGACGTCGCATGCAGTTCCCCCCTCAGGCTCTCGGTGCTTTTCTCCATTTGTGCTCTCAGGCTCTCGGTGCTTCTCTCCATTTCTCCCCTGAGGCTCTCACTACTTTTCTCTATTTGTGCCCTGAGTGTCTCGGTGGATGTTTCCATGGCTGCCCTGGAACCCCCGCATTCATTTGCATGGTCCTTGAGTAGCGTGGACGCTTCCTGCTGTTGCTCGATCAGCAGGTCGAGGGACTGTTGCCTCTGCTGGGCCATGGACATTTGCGGTGGTGTGACAGGGGGGCTGCTCAACACATGTTGCCTTGGCCCAGGACTTGTGGGGGTTGGCCAGTCGTCGTCTTCAGGGTGCCCCTGCGTGGTTTCGTCATGGTGTAGGGGATGGAACATGCAGGGGGATTGGGAAAGGTCATGGATGGTACCTACGTCGCCAGCACTGTTTTCCGTGTCGGAGCATGCTGGCATGACAGCTGTGTCACCTATGGTGCTGCTACCACCAGAGGCGGTGCCATCAGATACGTTCTTTGGGGGGACCTGTGGTGCTGGGGTTGTGGACTTGCTGGCTGCTGGGGTGCCTGTTGCAGTCCCCTCCAGTGTGCTGCCACTTGATTCCTGCTGCTGCCGTTTCTTGATCCTTGCACCTGAGGTGGAGGCTCTTGGGACGTTGGTCCTGGCCCTCTTTGCAGGCGTGCTGGTAGGGGTGTCCTGCAGCTCGTCGTTGGTATCGGACCCTGTGGTGGAGTAAAGAGGGGCGAGCGTTAGTTATGGGTCTGTCGGATTTGGAATGGCAACGTATCAAATGCATTGGGGTGGTACATGAGGCTGATTTGGGACTGGGCCTTGGAGGTGGTCTCATTTTCGTGTGGATTGAGGATGCATTCATTTGGCTGCCTGCAGTTAGGGGGTGCATGCTGCACATGTAGGGGTTGTTTATGGCTTCTTGATTGATTTGTTTGTTCATTCTGACTTTTAGAGGGCGCTGTCAGGGCTAAGTATGTATTGCACTATGGGGTCACATGGTACTGCACATGTTCGTGGTTTGTGGATTTCGCATTGTTTCTCTTGGCCAACCTACCTGATTCTCCGGATGTCGGCACTCCTTTCTCCATCCCTCCGACTCCCTCTATGCTCTCCATTCCTATGGTGGAGGCGCAGATTTCCTCCCAGGGGGTCAACTTGATGGGCGACTCTGAACCCCCCCCGGTAGCTGTGGCGATGTTCCTGTTCGCAGAAAGTATGCTGCGTACGCGGATCCGCAGGTCGTCCCACCGCTTGCGACATTGCTGTGGCGTGCGGGGTGTTGTCCCCACCGCACTTACGCGCTGTGCCACCAGGACCCATATGGCCTTCTTGTTGGCAAGGGCCGTCCTGGTCATTTGACTGGAGAAGACGACGGCGGAATTTTCCTGTAGGGTCTCGGTGAGCACGGTCAGTTCCTCTCGGGAGAAGTGTACCTGCCGCTTGCGGTCACACGCTTTCTTGGCTACCTTTCCCATATTTATTTTTTTAACTGGGGTTGCTAACGGGTTGGGATGTGTGTCAGGGTCGGATTTTTTATGGTTGTGTTGGGATTCGGATTTTATAGTTGTGCGGCGTGCTGTTTCCCGTTCCGGCCACATGCTTTTACTTCCGTTTCCGTATATTTACGGTGGCCGTAATTTGCGGTGCACGCTCGTTACGGTGACCGCTCATTACGGTGACCGCTAAGATGGGTGGCGGTATTGCACCTGGTGCAGCGTACGGCGGCGGTAAGGGCCGTTTTGGGGTCATTTCCGCCTTCGCAGCCTTTCGGATTCCGCCATGGCGTAATGCTCGTGCCCGATGGGTCGTGATTGGCCGCACTTTGCTCCTTCGTGCAATGGCGGAAACGCTATTTACGCTGTTGCGGTCCGGTCAGTCAATTTCCGCCAGGGTCGTAATGAGGGCCAAAGTCTTTGAGAAAGTTCAATCTTTGATAAATCAGGCGAAAGGAAGTGCCGGCTAAGAAGCACGTGGTCCCATCTTGCTGAGCTACTCAGCGGCAAACAAACGAAAAGGAAGACATAAGAATCGTTCATAAAAGCAACATGGGAAATGTTTGTTTAATTCCGTGCTGCTGTATTATGGCAATAACCACCAAGTCGGTGGGCTATTTCCCGCCTAAGATAATGGCCCGCCAGCGAGGCGGTTCCTGCCATTAGTATTCCCGGTTTGTAGCCCTGGCATACTAATGTCGTAGCAAAACCTTTTCAAGCGCATTTCTTTTGCCATTTGAAAAGGTCGTCACAGCAGTATGCGTTAGTTCTAGGAACACTAGAACGCGCATACTGCTTCATTACTACGGAGCAACAGGGCACCATTTTGGGTCAAGTTGCTCCATAGTAATGAATAGGAGGATTTTTTTTGTACCTGGCACGCAATGCATGTAAGTGCGTCCACAGGATTACACTGTGGTATGGCTCAGAAGCAAGCCAATCCACATGAAGTGTATCCCATGGATTTGCTGCGTTGGGTACTAATGGCGAGTAGAAAATCAGAACGGCTGACTTATGTTTACAACGAAACACCCCTGGACAAGTGAAATACTAGAACTTAAACCAGCAACTCCAGTTACTCTGGAAAATCGTTTTACAGGACTTTTTCAAAGGGAAAAGTACCCTGTTAGCCAAACTAGATGGTCTATATGCGTGGGCTAAATGGGTTGGTTTGCATTTACCCATAGAAAATACTCACTGACTACATCAAGTTGGAAAAGCGTGACTTGAGCAGGTTTGTTGGAATAAGGTTATCTGCAGAACAATTCACTTGTCTCGTACACGCTGAAATGGCGACTGTAGGTTGTGAGTTATTCCTTGGTATGTTTTTTCTTTCTGGATAAAAGAGTCATAGGATCACGTTAGACAATGAAGCATAACCCGGACACAATCACTTGGGAACACTTATGAGGGTGAGTGGGGCTTCGCAGGTGGCGCTCCTTATCTGACTATTCCCTATTCTAATGACTTAAAACTAGTTTGCTTTAGTAAGTTTCGGGGAATGAGGGTGCAGTGAAAACATGTGGCACTCTTGCCACTTTAAGCTAAAAACATTCTTTTTAAAAAAACAATTATTGTCCCACCAGAGGGAGAAAAATGTATGGGGTTAATTGGACTCATAGGGAGATGGGATGCTTATATAAGTGCACTTTTTTCAAAACATTTCATTACCAAACCGGCCGCTCCATCTTCTAATCAAGTACTTTAGTCTAATTTATGTTGTGCACAATGGCGTTTTATTTTTTCATGCTAGGTACTGGATGAAGTTTTCTTTCCTTCTCTAAACTAATGGAGAATACACTTCCTACTGCTGCCCCTGAACAAAGGCTCAAATCGCAACTATCAAGTGCATGTGTAGAGAGGGCCGGGTAGGCTGGCTGTGGCTGTGCATGGTGGTGCATTACCTGTGTTTTTTGGGCTGCTTCACTCTCTTGTGTTCTTGCTGTTCAGTGTGCCCAGAGTCACTGTTGACACAGAGGAGCACTGGTGCTACTGGCTCTCCAGATGATGGTAGATGTGGTGACCACCATGGTGGTATTTGACTCCCAACAAAGACCTCATCTTCTTAAGTGAACTTTGGGCCAGGAAAGCCCCATTTATCCAGTTGAAAACTTGCCAATCTGGCAGGTGTAGAGTCCATGGCTGGAGAGGCAGGTGGGGTGGTGGATTTGGGGGGAGGGCTGTGGCTGACCTGCGATGGTGGGGAGGAGGACTTGAGCCTGGGGTCGGGTGTGCAGTCTGGCTCTCCTTGCCCAGGGACAGCGGGTCCTTAGTTTTCAGCCCCTCTGACCCCAGAAAAGAGAGATAGTGGCCCTTGTCGAAGCACAGGAGCTCATGCTGTTGGAGGTGCTCCACTTTCTCCTCCTTATTGCTCTGTTCGCCATCATTGTCATCGATCTGATAGATCTGATCGATGTTGATGCTTTCCAGGTTAATCTCATTGTCAACCTTGTTCTTGTCCGGGTTACCCTTGTTGTCCCTGCCAAAGAGGTGGTCATACGCATTGCTGTGCGCCCCCCTCCTCCCACCACATGACCTTGTTCTCCTTCTTCCTTCTTGAGCATGACACATGAGTTGACAAACCAGGTGGAGACCTGGGTGAGGGTCATCTTGGTGATGATGGCCAGAATGATCTTCTCACAATTGGTGGGGTATGGGTTCTGGCAGTGGTAATTGAGCCAGGCCTTCATGGTGCTGGTGCTCTCGAAGGTGGTGTTTTTGGGCCGACTGGAACTGCCCTTATGGGTAGGAGCCATGGGCGGTGTGGGCAATGGATGTTGCACGGTGAACTCCGAGGCTGTCCTTCAGTAAGTACTCTAACCAACACAAAAAGTGGGGGAGAGTGAAATCAGGAAGGTACAAAGAAGCTCAGAAATACACTGACTTTCATTTAAGCAATAAGCCCCAAGCAGGGGAGGGGCATTAATGCATCAGGTAATGCCCCAGGGCCCAGAGTTACATGCCAGAGTGAAGTGAGGGCCTTAACACAGGCCCCAGGGCATTACCTGAAGTGGTAATGCTTCCCCTGCGAGGGGCTTATTGCTATTAGTACCTCAGCCTGGAAGACCAGGGTACTAAAAGCATTTTTTTCAGTTGCGAAACGCTCCACTGTTTTGCAACTTAAAAACGTAGTCCGTTCTCCCTTTCCATGGCAGCCATTGAAAATAGTAATAAAAAGTAAACAAACAAAATTGCTGCCATGGAACAGGAGAAGGGCCTGCACATAGTCCCTTATTCCGTCCATGGCAGAGTGTCACAGATCAGGAGGGAAGACACTGGAGACAGAAGTGTTCCCATTTCACCCCCTGCCCCCAGATCACCAGGGTGCACTTAACTGAGGCCTGGGGGGGGCAACGGCACCTTTCCCAGGCAATCCAGCTCCCGCATTGAGCGGTCACACAGCCATCACCATCAGGCTGCTTCGCGCCTCCGTGCGGGACAGAGGTGAAGCCGAGACTCCACCAACTCGTCTGTCGTGTTCTGCACTTTTCCTCACCACCGGGGGCCCGGGTCCTTACCCTCTGCAACCTGCTGTCCTCCGGCCCATACCTGCAACACCAACAATCACCAACAAGCAGCACCGGCCAGGGAGAGGTTCAAATAACACATGAGGGCATGCGCACATCCTCCAAAACCCCATGTCCTCATGGGAAATGTAGTCTTCTTGCTTTCCCAGCTCGCAGGTAGGCCTGCTGTGCTCCCAAACAGCCCTCCTCCCTCACAGTACCCTCTAGGGCCCTCCCCTGGAATTGGCTTATCCAGATGTGCCCGGTGTAATAGTCTAACAAAATGTCCTGCATGCACCATCGCCGAAGGTTCCCAAGAAGCATCCTCAGGACCACAACCCATTCATCATTTTTTAAATTTAAAAAAAAAAAATGTTTTATTTGTTTTTGGTCAAACTGACCTTTACAAAATAGAGGCGTTAGAAGAAAATGTTTTAAATTAAATATACAATTGCATTCAACTTGTACTCACAAAAAGACTTAGAAAAACAAACACATTTCCCATTTAACTTAGATAGGTAGAAGATGGTCTATACAGTCAGGCGAGAGGAGAGCGGCAAAAAATGAAAGCCATCCTAGAAAGTCTCTTGACTACTTTTTGTTGGTCACTATTCTCTGGTTCCTCTGCCAGGTTTTCTTCTTGATGGAGATCATGAGGTCCTTTCTGTCTATAATCACTTCTTAGCCAGCTCTCTGTGGTCTTACGAGAGCAGTGACAGTGTTCTATTTACTATAAGTATGGATGAACCCGGCCCTTAACAGAACTTGGCTTACCGCTAGTGTTAGGGTTGTGTCATGTCCTGAAATCAGCAGGTTCCAAAAGTTGTCTGCGAGCAGCCAGTCCTCTTTGTACACGAATTTGGAAAAATATTTTCTTCTTATGTCCCATGTAACTTTACAGTAACAAAGTAAATGGCTCAAGCTTTGATTGACTGGTTCTGCGCACATTTTGCAAGATTTGATTGCATTTTGTTTTTGCCCTCTGATTTTCAATATTTCTCCTGTATGGAAAATATTAAGTCGGGCCCTTAGGAAATTATTTCTCGATTCCTGTTCTGGATGTTTCATGAAGTACTTTGGTAACTGGCCCAGTTTTTGTCCACTACTAAAAAGCTGTTCCGTGGTTTAATTTGACGCATCTTCTCACCAGTTCTGATCCAATCCCTATTTTTGATGTCTTGTTTTGCTTTCATAGGGTTGGCAATCAGTGTTTCGAAGGAGGAGTCAGCTTCTTTCAGATTTCTTGAGGCCTTTTGTTCCAGGTGTTCTAGTATATTCGATTTGTGAGAACATAGTTGTTGGTTGATTTCTTCGTATGATGAATTTTTTTGTGGATCTACTATTGTCCTATACAATGAGAGGAGCCTCCATGCTGCTAGTGGCTCTAAGGACTTTAGGCCTAGTTTGAATCTGAGGGCTGGTATGGGTAGGCTTAGTGGCAGGCCCAGGGTCCTTTTCCAAATTTGGGCTTCTACTTTCTGCCAGTTTAGTTCCCACAGTACTGGTTTGGTCTCCAGACCGTACGAAATAATCAGACCTACTTTTGCAGTGTAGAATTTCACTAGGGTATGAAGGAGAATTTGCAGAGCTTGCGATAGATCTTCTTCAACTGTATAACTGTTCTCTCCATTTTCTGACCTATTTCTTGTTCCATTTTGCCAAGTGATGGAGAGGCATGTACTGCATAGCCCAAGTAAATTGTTTCTTCTACTCCAGGGATGATTTCGCCTTCAAGTGTCCAACCTGTGAAGTTTATGTGTTTTTTGGATGTTTAAACACTATAATCTTCGATTATTTAGGGTTAATTAGAAGGCCATTTACTTTGGCATATTTGCTTGATCCAATCAGTAGATGTTGAAGCCCAATAGCAGTCCTGTCGATAAGGACGATGTCATCAGCATAGGCGAGCCAATGTACCTTAGTTGTATTAAGTACTGGGCTAGCCAATGTCCAGGACTGCAAGAAAGGCCCTAGGTCTGCTAAATATAAGTTAAAGAAGAATGGTGCCCCCAAACACCCTTGTCTAACTCCTTTTGTTACCATAATTGGCTCGGAGAGATGACAGGCTTCATCGAGGCGAACCTTCAGTGAGGTGTCTTTGTGAAGGTCTATTAATATTGATAACAGGCCACTTGGTGCTCCCCAATTCCTCATTTTTGCCCATAGACGTTCTCTCTGAACCAGGTCAAAAGCTCTGGAGAAGTCAATCCAGGCTCCATAGATGGGTCCTTCTCCTGCCTCTTTTTCATGTTCAGTCAGTAAACTCAGTACTAGGCTATTTAGGGTGGTGAACATCCCTCTTCTAAAACCTGTTTGAAATTTTGAGATGATATTTGCTTTCTTGGCCCAATCTTCCAAATCTTTCAATATTATCCTCATAATTATTTTACTTTCGATGTCCAGTCGCCCCCCTTGTAGAATGGGATAATAATAGCTTGCTTCCAGGAGGCCGTAAAGGTTTGACTTGCCATTATTTCATTGTATAAGAGATACAATAGGTTTGCCCAGGTCTTAGGGTTATATTTTAGTACTTGGTATGTTAGGACATTTGGGCCAGCAGCTTTCGAGGACAAAGCTTTTATTATTAAGTCCTCTATAAACTGGGTGCTAAATGTAAGTTCCCATTTGTCATGTTCCAACACAGTCTCTTGGGCCTCTTGGTTTCTCTTAAAATTTTGAGTAAGATAGTCGTTCCAGCTTTTTTCTGGGACCAGATTACATTGAGGGGTGCTATGTTTTTTTGTTTTGTCCGAGCTATTAATGATGGACCAAAAGTTTCTACTGCTGTCCCTGCAAAGGGCCTCCAACATCTGTTAACTGTCTTGTTGATAGCGAATGTGTTTTCTTGAGAGGGTCCATTGTATGTAAGCCCTTTTCCGTTTTTGTAACTCTCCTTGTAGCATTGATTGGTCAGTAATGTGGTTTCTCAATTGTCTAATTTCTCTCCTATAGGCGTTTTTATGTTCCCATGTTTCCTCGTCGAATGTGTGCTGATGGTGAGTAGTTCCCTGCAGGCCTCCTGAGCCTGGTGGATGAATGGACCAAATACATTTAACAAAGTTTTCAGGATAGCAGTTTTCTTTTTGTTCTCTCATTGGAATTGTGGCGAGATTGTCGTTGAATTTCTTCCCCTCTCTTTTGTATTTTAACAGGGTCGCTTTGCCTTTTCCAATGATAGTTCATGGACATATTTTTCGCCTTGCTTGATGTTGAGGTCAGAGATGACTAATTTTAGGCGGGCATGATCACTCCCTTCTCCCCAGAAGGTTTCCATGTGCATATTTTTTGACAGTATGCTTTCTGAAGCAAACATATAATCCAGGGTAGAGGAGGAGTTGCCACGTGACCAAGTAGGTCCTGGCAAGCTTTCACCTGGGAAGGCCCCATTCAGCATACTGAGGCCCCAAGAGTTCAGGTAGTTAAGCCATTGTTCCCCTAGCACAGATTGTTTAGATTGTCTTGGCTTACACTTCTGATTATGATTTTGATGCACTGTGCAATGAGATCCCCTGTCAAGATCATCTGGGCCTCACCATATTCCAGGGCTGTCTTTTCCAATAATGATGATAATAAGGAATGAAAGCTTTGGAGGTCAATCTGTGCTGGGTTCCAGTAGATATTCACTATAATAAGCTGCAACCCTCCTAGTGAAGATAGTAAGTTGATTTTACATTCCAGTATGCCATTTTTGTTGCTGAATAATAGAATCACTTCTTTGCTTAGTGAGTGGCTAAGACCCAGCAGGAGCCCCCCTGATGGGCGGCCCTTTGCCTTCTGGGTTGCAGGAATCGTGAGGATTGAGTAGACTCTATTTGTATAGGATGCATTAGCCACGTCTCTTGGAGGAGAAAAATGTCTGTATTACCAAAAAGAGTGTTTCTCAATTTTTTGGTAGTAAACGTTGTTGGGCCACAAGAGTTCCAACTCACAACACTTAGCGTGTCCTGCCTAAAGATTCTGCGACCCCAAGCCTATTTTTTGTAGAACTTGCGTGAGAATCTCCAACAGGGCAGCTAATGTACTAGCCTGTTGCTCCCCTGTTCTCCCTGGAGAGTTTGAAGATGTAGTCGAGTTTGAAGATCTTGCATTTCCAGCAAACCTCTAAGTTGGGCTCTTGCTTTCTTCTTTGGCTCTTGTGGCTTCCTCTGGCACCGTGAGGAAAACCTGTAAATTGATTTTGTCCAGTTCTTTTTTTGTTGTTTTGTATTGCCTTCTTTGCTTTTGTTGATGTAAAGCCTACTTCTGCAAGCTTTGGATTGCTTCTATTCGGGAATTTCACATATTTAATGTCACCTGATCCAAACAGATAGAGGTTTGGAATTTTATTGATGTAGGCCAAAATTGCCCCTCTGCAGAGGGAGTTATGCTGCATGATCTTATTTGTTTCCTTGAGCCACAGTTTTGGCAACGCATACTCTTGGACTTCAGAGACCTCCTCCTGCATTGTACACTGCAGGGTCTCTGTTCCATGTTCTCTAGGCGAGCAATTCTTCGGCATATCAGTTAGGTCTTCTTCGATTGCCATCATCTTGCTCTGACCATTTTTGCTTCCATTCAATAAGGAGGGTACTTTGTGACCCAGTGAGGAGCGTTTCAAGAAAATTGGAGCCATTTTTCTAGTTTTTTGTTTTGGTTCGAATATGGCAATTTCTGATGTAGATTTAAGCCCCTTCATCATAAAAATTGTTGCCCCTCGGTGGGCCTTTTATCGGCAGGCATCTCTTCTTATGGCTATTGCCTCCCTTCTCCTCCCTTTTATTAAGAAGGCTTGATAGATTACTGATCTCTGATCCCAGATGCTGTAGATCTTCAATATGTATTGTTTGTGGGTCTGTTTGCTGGCCCACACTTGCACTAGTTATTTCAGACTGATCAGGAGTTTGTCTGCTTTGATTCGAGGACATAGATTTTTTCCTGATGTTTGTCTTGCCTGCCATTATTTTAGAGGACAATTTTCCGTTCAGATCTCTTTTTTTTCCCCCTTATTAGATGTGCAGGGGTCTTGATCTTTTTGAGCTAAGTCCTGTAGCTCGTCTTCTGGTGTCTTATGTCCTGTTGTGCTTATTACTATTTCTTTAGAGCTGCTTGCTCTTTCTTTTTCTTTATTTGTTTTTTTTTTCTTCTTAGAGCGAAGTAGTGCTTTTCTTATTGATTTCTCATTTTTTGCTTTTCTTCTGCCTTTTGAGTGATGTTTACCAGCTTCAATCCATTCCGGAGTACGCATCTTCTGTTTCCGTGTCAGTCTATCTGGATCTGTGTGCTGAGGCTCAGCTACTTCTTCTTCCACTTCTTCCACCACATGTGCCAGTCTCCTGAACTCCTCTAAAACTGATTCGGAAAGAGGAGTATCGTCGAAGAGATTATTTTGAGACTCTTCTTTTCTAGGGTCTTTGTCTTCTCCCGTGTTTGTATGTTTAAGAGATTTAAGAAGAGAAAGGGCTTCATGGAGCAAGATGTTATGGTTGGTCTCATCTGTTTTTTTCTCCTCCAGAGCTCTTTGGATAGCAGAGAGATCTAGTCCTTGTTTCGCTGTTTCTGTTCTCAAGTTTTTCAAGGAAGGAATAGTGACTGTAATAATTGTAGTGATTAATACTATTAGGGCTGCCTCTGTTTTGGCTGACTCTCTAGTCAATTCAGTTCCCGCCTGCATTTGAACCTCTGACTTCAATTGTTCAAAGACTGTTACTAGGGAATTGAGGACAAAATTCAACGCTGAGTGGGTTGCTGCTCCTGTTTGACTATTTTCTTCTTTGTCTGGTGTGTGTTGACCTGAAAATTCAGATGTTAAGATCTTGTTGCACACTTGTGTTTCCGTGGCTCCTATTTGCTTAGGATCTATCTCAAGAGACAGTTCTCCTCTTGTATGATGTTTGATGTTGTTTCCTCTGTTGCTTTCTTTTTGTATGTCATTTAGATGAAAGGGTTCGAGATTTCCTTGGGGAGAATGACCTACACTAGGTGGTGACATTGTGAACTCACTTTGAAGGTCATTCAGGCTTTTTGTTCTTTTCTTTATGCCAAAATGATCATCTATTTTTTTCTGTATTCTTTTTGTCATAGTGTTGTATTCTATCCCACGCTTCCAAGAGTGTATTATGTCGGAGGATAAATCGACTTGGTTTAGTCTTTGTGCATGTACCTGCGCTGTTGTAGATATTGCAGGAGTAGTCGCTCTGTTGGGTGAGCTGTGAAGTATAGTGTGTGGTTCTTGACTTCTTACCTCGTCAACATAAAGAGCCGTCCCACTCTGGGCATCTGTGGTCATCCTATAGGACCTTGCTGCGCAGCTTCATCTTGCTTTGAAAACAGAACCTCTTTAATAAGGTTTGATGATGTATTAAATACTTTTGCCTCAAGTCGCCTCGTGTTGCTTTTTCTCTTTTTTGAGGTGATTTCTCTGTTAACCTCCCTCAATACCTCAATTTAGATGACACAGTATTCAAGTATGTGTCGTTTGGGTGTTTTGATGAGATGTAAAAGTACCTTGAAGGCAGTGTGCCTTAGCTGCTGCTATATGCCGAAGCACTCTCTGTGAAAATAAGGTGTTTTTTTATTTTTAGTTACTGCAGGTTTTTTATTTTTGTTTTATGTTTCCTGTCAAACCGCCAGCTGTCTTACAGTTTTCTAAGGTGGGCTGTTATTTGTTTATGTTTATGTTTATGTTTATTGAGTTTATGTAGCGCTTTACTCCAAAACGCTTTACAGAATAACAACAGTACAAAAGAAGAAGCATATTTACAAACTTGAAACAAACCAGTGGTACAGTATATGGAACAATTAACTCAGGAGGAGGGAGGAGGAGGGGGAGTTCACAGGTGAGTTTAACAACCTTAGATGGTTACAGCTTCCTGTATGTGGTCATGGGGATGAGGAGGAAGGAGGGAGGGGAAGGGATGGGTAGAGGATAGGGGGGGAGCGGTAGGGAAGGAGAGTCAGGGGGGATTGGTGACGAAGGGCCTACATTCAGCATTTTATATAAGGTCATTGGGATGTAGGGGAAGGAGGGAGGGGAAGGGATGGGTAGAGGATAGGGGGTGAGCGGTAGGGAAGGAGAGTCAGTCGGGGGAGTGGTGAAGAAGGTAGGAGTGGAAAGATGGGTAGGAGGGGGAGGAGTGGATAGAGAGGGGTAAGGAGTTCCAGTGGAGGGGGGCCAAGAGTTGGAAGGAGCGGAAACATGAGGAGGCACAAGGGGCTGGGGGTACAGTGAGAAGGTATAGGTCAGCTGAGCGGAGAGAGCGGGAGGGAGAGTAGAATGAGAGGAGGGAGGAAAGATAGGGGGGTAGGTCGTGGAGAGATTTGTAGACAAGGCAGAGGAATTGAAATTTCAATTGTGAGAGTAATGGGAGCCAGTTGAGTTGGGAGAGTGAGGTAGAGATAGAGTCTCGAGGGCAGAGAAGACAAAGAGTGCGGATAGAGGAGTGGTAGATGGATTTTAGGGGAGTCAGTTGAGAAGTAGGGAGGGCAAAGAGAAGAGAGGAGCAGTAGAAAAGACGGGAGAAAATAAGGGAGGAGATTAGGGGTTTAGAAGCATGAAAGGTGAGGGAGGGGCGGATTGTGCGGACGTTGAAGAGGGGGTGCCGACAGGCACGAGAGGTTAGAGAGATGTGGGTGGAGAAGGAGAGAGAGGAGTCGATGTGAAGGCCAAGGGTGCAGGCATGGGTAGAGACAGGGCGATTGGATGGAGGGAAGTGGATGAAAGGAGGAGGGAGGGTGAGAGAGTGTTAAGAGGTAAGAAAAGCACTTCAGTCTTGTCAGAATTGAGGGAAAGAAAGTGGGATGACATCCAGTTTTTTTATGGCCGTGAGGCAGGAAGAGAGAGTGTGGTGGATGTCGGAGGTGAAGGGGGTGAAGGAAAGAAAGAGTTGGGTCTCGTCCGCGTAGAAGTGGTGGGAGATGCCGAAAGAAGAGATGATGGGAGCGAAAAGGGAGGTATAGAGAGAGAATAGGAAAGGTCCGAGTACAGATCCTTGGGGAACGCCATAGTACAGGGGGAAATTGGAGGAGGTGCTGCCACCCCAGGAGACAGTAAAGGAACGGTTGGAGAGGTAATAGGAGAGCCAGGAAGGGACAGAGCCTTTGAAGCCAAGGGAGAACAGAATGCTAAGAAGGAAGGGGTGTTCAACACTGTCAAAGGCTGCAGAGAGGTCAAGGAGGATGAGGATAGAGGATTGCTTGGTGTGTTGAGCAGTGAGGAGAGACTTGAGTACATATGTGAGAGCAGTTTCAGTGGAGTGTTTAGGGCGAAAGCCAGATTGAGTGGAGGGGAGGAGGGATTGATAGGAGACGAAATCAGAGAGTTGAGAGTATGCTAAGCGCTCGAGGAGCTTTGAGAGGAAGGGGAGAAGGGAGATTGGTCTGAAGTTGGAGGTAAGAAGAGGGTGAGCGGAAGGTTTCCTCAGGATAGGGATGATGGTGGCATGTTTGAATGCTGATGGAAAGGTAGCAGAGGAGAAACAGGTGTTAAAGAAAGTGGTAAGGTAGGGGATGAGGAAAGGGTAGACTTTGGGGATGATGGAGGTGGGGATAGGATTAGAAGGGGCAGCGGTGGGATGAGTTTTGGACAGGAGGCGGGAGACACATGCTGGGATGATAGGAGAGAAGGTGGACATGTTAGCATAGGTGGAGGGGGAAGGAGGAAAGGAGGAGGAGGGGGGAGGAGGGGAAGAGGAGGATGGGGAAGAAAGGGAGAAAGAAGGGGGTGAGAGGATGTTTTGGCAGAGAGAGAGAATTTTGGATGAGAGAAAGTTGGCAAAGTCAGAGGGAGAGAGGAGAGAGTTTGAGCAAGGGTCTGGAGTGGGAGGGGAAAGAAGGCGAGAGAGAGTTTGGAAGATACAGCGGTGGTGAGAAGTTTTTGAGTGGAGGAGGTTGGAGTAGTAGGAGCGCTTAGCAGATGTGAGGCAGGAGTCATAGAGAGAGTGATATGAAAAGTAAGTGGATTGGTTTGTCAGAGAGGAGGATTTGAGCCAGCATCGTTCAAGGCGACGGAGGAGGTGACGCATGGACAGAAGGTCAGAGGAGAGCCAAGGTTGGGAAGGTTTGCGAGAGGGTGAGAAGGGAGTGAGAGGATAGAGCAGGTCAAGACTGGAGGATAAGGAGGAGGAGAGTGAGGAGAGGGCGATGTCGGGTGAGAGGGATGAGAAGTCAGAGAGAGGGGGAACAGGAGTCAAGGAAGAGAGAAGGGTGAAGTTGCATAGATCACGATGAAAGAAGGAGGGAGCTGAGGGAGAGGGGCTGACAATGAGGAGGGGGGAGGAGTAAGGGAGAAGGAGAGTAAGGCGTGGTCGGAGAGATAGTTGGGGAGGGATGAGACGGGGGAGGAAGAGTGAGGTGAGAGAAATATGAGATCGAGAGTGGAGCCAGAGGAGTGGGTAGGGGAGTACAAAGGGGGGAGATGAGGTAAGAGTCAAGTAAAGAGATGAGAGGACGAGAATGAGATGAGGTGGAGAGAGGGAGGTTAAAGTTGCCGAGGACAGAGAGAGGAGTAGGAGAGGGAGACATGAGAGAGAGAATATGGTCTAGGTCTTCATAGAAGGAGGAGAGGGGGCCAGGAGGTCTGTAAATCATTAACGAGGCAAGGCAGTATTATTTGGAGGAAAGGCAGTATGCTAATTTATTCTCTTAGCAGTCGAGTGAAGCAAAGAACTTCAGAGGTTTCAGAGGGTTTAGGTTAAATACCCCCGCTGTGATGTAACATGATAGCGAGGTTGGAGATATATATGTAACGTGACAATTCGAACAAGGCAATGTTTCTTACACGAGGCCGTGTCTCCCGCGATGTTTGTCAGCACAGCACAGCTTTGAGTGAATCACTGATCGCAGCGCTGCACTCAGGGATTATATGTCTGTTAAGACTGTGAAAAAATTTGCCGCCCTTGTCACCGGAGCCCGGCTTCTCGCCGCAAGGGTGGCGCACACTGATTTTAAGGCTTCCTCCTTATTCACGTGGCAAATCACGTGTCATGTGCCACAGAGCCAAAAAAAAGAGTTGAGATAAAGGGACAGAGCCCAATTTCACGCTGTCCACACTATCCAAATGCGTTTTCGTGCAGAAGCTGCTAATGCTGCCAATATTCAAATCCTTTGTTGAAATGCACTGTGTCCCAGCTTCGCAGTCTCAAAACAGTCCAGAAACAGTCCATAAAAAATGTGCCGCCCTTGTCACCACAGCCCGGGTTTCTCTTCTTCCATCAAATTAAATACCAGAGTTTCTTGCCACCCCACTTGGAGTCCAATATGCACTGCACCTCAAATTCTTCCTGACCATCACGTATCATGCCCGGAGCCTTCCTTCCGTATCACCACACCAGGAACTGCGGGATTAACAAAAGAAATGTTAAACACAGGATGGATCCTCATATGCGAGGGCGCATGTAAATGCACCACAGTTTCTGCATCACATTTCACAATCCTATAGGGCCCAAAAATGTACGAGACCAAAATAACTTGATATACTGCGTGGACAAACACACTCGATCCCCCACCACATACTTGGGACTGACTTGTATTTTCTGGTCCAGCTGCTTTTTATAGGCCACCTTAGCACTGTCCAGATTTTGGCATGCCTTCTCGCATATATTGAGAAGCTCCTGAGTGTGTTCCATCATCGCTGGAATCTTATTAAACTCGGGAACCTCTTCTGGCAACATTTGACAATTTTGTCCATACAAGCAGAAATAGGGGGACATCCCCAGTGAATCGTGTTTGTCATTGTTATAAAACAATTCTTCCACCCACAAAGACCAGACCAAGGAGGATTTACTATCAGCCAGAAAACACATAAGAGATTGCTCCATTGTCTGATTAACTCAGTTTGACCATCCTTCTGTGTATGATAACTGGTGGATAGAGCACAGGAGAATTTGAGTAATTTACAGAAAGCACGCCAAAACCGTGATGTAAACTGAGGGCCCCGATTGGATACTACAGTTCTTGGTAACCCATGCAACCTCACTTCATGTTGCAAAAACAATTCCGCCAGTGTTTCTGCACTCAGAATACCATCACAAGGTACACAATGAGCTTGCTTAGTCTGGTAATCTACCACAACCAGAATTGTATCAAAATCTTCATCTCTGGGCTGTGTGATAACAAAGTCCATAGACCAACATTCCCATGGTTCCTTGGGCATGGGGAGTGGCTGTAACAACCCTGCCTTCCTCAAATGGTATGCTTTAGACCACACACAGGTCTCACACCCTGCCACATACTCCTGTACATTGGAGGCATAACCCTCCCACCAGAAGTACGACTGCACCATGTCCCGAGTATTCCTGACACCAGTAGGAACTGCCATGGTAGAATTATGGCACCAAAACAAGGCCTTTTTCCTCAACATCTCAGTGGGTAGAGATAACTTCCCTTCCTGAAGGGTAATCACCCCAAATGAGTCTGGCACTGCCCTTCTTCACCCATTCCGTCCACTTCTCTTTAGGGAAATTCTTGCATACCTCCCCAAGCACCTCCTGTGTCACTGCACCCACACTCTTCTCCATTGCAATGATAAATTGTTCCACTTGACACGGCCAACCCGTATTCGCCTGCCTGGACAGTGCATCTGCCTTTCTGTCTGTTACTCCTACCTGGACGATATGTGACCACAAAGTCAAATTCCTCAAAGAATTCTGACCACCGTAGCTGCTCGGTACTCAAGGTTCCTGCTGATCTTAAGTAGTGCACATTCTTGTGATCTGTGATAACCATTACAGGATGCTGAGCCCCCATTAAGTAGTAGTGCCACTCGAGGGCAGCCTCTCTAATAGCCAGGAGCTCTTTATGCATAATAGTGTAATTTTGCTCACTACTTGTCAGTTTGCGGGAGAAATAATCGACTGGATGCAAAATGCCCTCCCCATCAGCTTGTGACAAGATTTCTACTATGGCCAGCTTGGAGGCATCCATCTTCACCTGAAACTGTTTCTCTAGATCGGGATGACGTGAAACTGGTGCTTTAGTGAAAGCAGCCTTTAACCTCCTAAATGCTTCCTCTGCCTCCTGATCCAATTGGAACTTGTTAGCTTTTCTTAACAGTCGGGTAATGGGTGTAATGATGGCTGAAACATTGTTTATAAATCTGCAGTAGTAATTAGCAAACCCCAGAAATGACTGAATGTCCTTCACACACTGGGTGGATGGCCATTTGGTGACTGCCTGCACCTTCCTGCTGTCCATAACTATGCCAGATGGTGTTAAAAACTGGGGAGTAAACCCATGGGCTTTGATGACACTGAAAAAGCATTCTAGTCAGCTCAGTTGCTGAGCTGACTGGAATGCTTTTTTGGTTTATCTGGAATCCCAGGATTCCTGGGATTCCAGATAAATCCCAGCAATTCTACTCTGGTGGTATGAAATTCACATTTCTCCAGTTTTGCAAACAAATAATATTCCTGTAACCTCGTCCGAACCGCCTTAACATGTTGCACATGTTGCTCAATAGGCTCTGCATGAAGGGCTAAAAAGTTGCAGGAGCCTTACATAAACCAAAGGCATCACCAGATACTCAAACAAACCAGACTTTGTATGAAAAGCAATCTTCCACTTGTCACCCTCCTTCACCCTGATGAGGTGATATGCCCCTCTTAGATCCAGCTTTGTGTAAATCCTGGATATCGTCGCTTGATCTAGCAACACCGGGATCAATGGCAGTGGGAACCGGTTCTTGATGGTAACTTTATTTAAGGCCCTATAGTCTATGCAAGTCCTCAAGGTGCACAATGGGGATGATATGGGTGATTTAGCATGTCGAATGAACCGACATTCCAGCATTTCAAACAAATATTCCTGTAAAAGTTGAGTCTCCTTTAATGACAATGCATAGGCCCAACTACAAGGTAACCTAGCATTAGTCTCCAGCTCAATCACACAATCAAATGGTCAATGGGGCGGTAACTGTGACTCACCCCTTGTCAAATACTCCTGCAAACTCTTGCTATTCCACCAGCAAAGTGGTGACCACTCCTCCAATCATGGCCTGATGATCCACCCCTTCCACCAAGAAATGTGTGGGATCACCAATGCCAGTTAAATGAGATCCACACTGCTCAATTTCAAATGTCCTTCTTTCCAATCAATGCTCGGGTTATGTGTCACAAGCCATGGAATTCCCAAAATAACCCCAAATTGGGGAGCTGCAATCAAATCAAAGGTAATAATCTCCTCATGGCCATCCCCACACCACATTGCCATTTCCTGGATCTGGGTGGTAATAGGAAAAGATGTCAAACAAGACCCATCTACTGCCTGTAACAATTCACTCTCCTTCTGGACTCGAGTGGGAAGTCCTAACTTTGTTTGCCAATGCAACATCAATGAAATTTCTGGTAGCCCCAGAATCCAACATTGCCAACACCATCTCCCTAGCTATGTCAAAAATCAGGGTCACCAGAAGATAGATGTGAGGGGCATTGACCTACATTGTGTCAGCCACTGCCGACGGGATCTCTGCCACTGTAAGGCTCAGTGTAGTCATTCCTCCACTTACCGAGCCCTCTATTTTCCCGCCTCCACCTTTTTCTTCTCCCTGGTTCATGCTGGGGCATTAAGAGAGTTCTGAATCGAATGCCCTGACTTCCCACAATAAAGGAACCCATTATTAGTTCTCCTATTCTCCTCTTCAGCTGAAAATCGACCCCAAACACTCCCAATCTGCATGGGCTCGCCCTGCTCCCCTCCTGCATGTCCCACTAACTCCTTACTCCTGTCTAAATATATGAATGGAAACCAATCTGTCCTCCTCTTTTCCCCTTTACACTCACACAATCTGTGACCCAACAGCAGAGCTAAATCAATCAAGGTGCTACAAGACTCTGATTGCGGTTCCACATGAGCTGTCAGATCCTTCAACTCCTCTGTCTCAAACTTCGATAAAATAAAACTGCCTGATTTGGTTCTGGCCAAGCGGTCTCTACCACCAAGCAATTAAACTGTGTCACATAAATCACCATATCCTTAGTACCTCGTCTAAGGGCTAAAGGTTCCTTATTTTGATCCAAGGACACATTGCGGTGATTAAACAAGCATGCAAATTCCACAAAAAATCCCTCTCAATCACACAATAAGGGATCATCTTTCGGCACTGAGGGAATTGCCCAAGCTGCGGCATCCCCTGATAAGTAAGAAATAACAAATTCCATCTGGGCTTATGCAGACTCAAATGGCGTAGGTTTGCACAAGAAATGTTGTTTACATTGTGTCAAAAAGGTGGAAAATGTCATAGGATCCAGGACAAATCTCTCTGGTGCTGTCAGTGGAAACGCTCAGTGTTTTTGTACCACCACTGTTATTTCTCGACTAGATGAACCCGAAGTCGAAGCCGCCACCACGCCTCCCTGAAGCGGCATACCTTGAGCAATTAAACCGCTAACTTAGGTTGGTGAGGAGTCTCGACGATGAAGTGCTCAGCCTGGATGAATGGGTGGTAGTTCTTCAACTCCCACACCATTGCCAGGAGTGCCTTTTCACATTCATTGAATTTTTTCCCCACAGAGGACAAAGTGTTTCTCGCGTACAAGATGACTTTGTTGACCTTGTCATGCTTTTGGTACAATACCGCTGTTAGTCAAGTATCTGTGAACCCTGTCTCCAAGAAGAATTCTTTGTTCATTATAGGGTAAGCCAAACAAGGGACCTGGGAAAGGCTTCTCATCAGTTATTCAACTGCCTCAGATTGTTCTGGAACCCACTACCACTTGACTTCGGCCTTTAATAAATGGACCAAAGGTCCAGTGACCTCTGTGTAGTCTTCAATGAACTTTCAACTATAATTAGTGAGTCCAAGAAAGCTTCTTAGTTCTCACAGAGTAGTAGGGTCTGATAATTTCATTAAGGCTTCCAACTTATTTGCCTGGGGAATGAGACCCTCAGGGGTGATCTTGTGCCCTAAGAAGTTTAATCAGGCCTTACACCATTGTGCCTTCTGAAAGGACAGTTTTGCTCTGGCTTTCTGCAACTGGGTTAGAACATAGCAGATTTCTGCGATATGTTCCTCTACAGCTGTGATCCTGGTCAGAACATTGTCTCCATAGGCCAGGTTTCCCCCTTTGACCAAATTGGGCATGGCCTTATGCAGAAAGATGTTGAGCTTATTGTCAGAGTTTATGTTTCCAAAGTGGGTTCAGGTCCATGCATATTGCTGTCCCCCAAAGGTCAAAAGCCAGCTTGTGTTTATCGTCCTTACTCAGAGGTACTGTCCAGTAGCCAGTGGTCAAATCAATGGTGGTGTACACCTTTGACCCTTGGATCTGTGCCAGCCCTTGATCGACATAGGGAAGTGGCCATCTTGACATGTGGACCCATTTGTTCAACTCCCTCAGGTATGTGCATAGTCTCCATTTGCCATTTCATTTTAGGATCCCTAGTACCGGGTTTTTAAAAGTATTGTGGATTGGACAAATCATCCCAGAGGATTCTAAATTCTAAATAATCTCTGTGAGTGACTCCAAGGATGCAATAGATAACCATTGTTGTTTTACAAATACTGGAACCATCTCTGGGTCCTTTGAAATTGTGGTTGAATGAAGATGTGTGTCCACAGTCATATGAGGCCACTGAAAAGATATCTTGGAAGTCCAGGAATACCTGCTTCAGCTTTTGTCTTTGCTCCTTGGTCTCACAGGCATCAGCAGAATTGATCCGTTCTTTGACCATTTTAGAAACCTGGTAAGAACTCGGGCTTGGCAATTTCAGTGGTATTCTGCAGCTGGGTGGAGAAATCTCCATTTATGGTGTTAACCTGGACTGGAGGCTCCAGGGATTCAAGGTAGTGGTCCTCGACTCTGATACTGCCTCATCCCTCCTGATGTCAGAGGTCATCTCTTCCACCCTGTAAGGGCAGGAAGAGTACACCAGGGAATTCCCCCATGCCTAGTAAAAAACCTTTTCTGGAGGAAAATCGTCACTGATGTTGATTGAAGTGTCATTTGGGATTGGTCCAATGAGTTCATTACCTAAATCAATAGAAACATTGTGGACATCAACCGCCATTCCAATAAAAGGTGTCTGTGTACAAAGTGATACTTTCAGGGTCGCTCTTATCACCAACATTCAAATTATGTCATGTTCTGGGTCCACTAGAGGTGTCTGATTTAAAGACAAACTTTGGTGTTGGAGATGGGAATTCAAATTTATATAGGTGTCCTGATATTTGAGGTTCTGTCCTCGCTTAAATTTGAGGGGAGCTGCGAATTGTCGCATCTGTCCTGGAATGGTAACCTATTCTTGCACTTGAACTTCAATTACATAAGGCAGCAACTGAGCTGACTGGAATGCTTTTTCAGTGTCATCAAAGCCCATGGGTTTACTCCCCAGTTGTGACCAGGCTTTATTATTAACTAGCTCCAAATTGATTGCGAATCATTTGAGGATGTCACTGCCTAAATATTATGTTCTATTCTATTGTTGCCAATGGAAATCTTTATCATACACAGGATAGTCAGGAAATGTTTAGAATGTGGGGCTTCCAGACCTACTTCCCATTTATCAATCAATTTAACTATGGGAATGGTCTGATCCTTTGGGATTTTCATTAATAATCCTTCACTAATGAAGCTTCCTCCAATATTCACGCATACTCTGGCGAGTACTGGATCCTTCCCCTCATTTATCTGAATGGGTTAAAACAACTGTTTGTTCTTTTCTGTATGTCCATCAGACTATGAGCTTGTTTTTCATTGTCTTTTTTCACAGGATTCAATGTTTCTTCAGACTTTGGACTGATGTAACATTTTAGAGTGTTCCATTCTAGTGTGAAATGCCACTTAAAACAGAGAGGAAGAATGATTTTCAAGAATGGACAAGGGTTCTTATCACCAGTTTGTTCTCCTACAGAGATGAAAGTGATATCTGGGACCTGGTTATTCTTTAAATGGAATTCTACTTTCTTGGGGTGTTGTTCAATTAAATTGCAGGTACCATTCATGCCGACATAATTGGTACTCATTTTTTATTTTATTGGCCGGTTAGTATGAGTCCAGAGGACATTGTTTATTTGCACAGTCGAACAGAAGTGATAACCTCCTCAGGAGATCGTTCCCCAGTAAACCAATTGTGTGCTGTGGAGCCGCGACTGTCACTGGTTGTTCAACCAATGTCAGCCAATGTTTATGGATTTTATATGTATATTTATTATATTGTATCTTTGTGTCTGCATAAATGTTTAATACAATGGGCCTCATTACACGGACGGCGGTAAGGGTTAACGGTCACCGTTAATGGCAACGGTGACCGTTAACCCTTACCGCCGTACTACGAGGTCCCTTTGCGGGTTGGAGGAATTAACGCCTGCTTCTTGCAGGCGTTAAGTACCAACCCGCTAAGGGACCTCGGAGCTAATTACGGCACCGCAAAATTGCGGTGCCGTAATTAGCGCCTTCCCCATTCCCATAGAGCCCTATGGGGCAGAAATGGGAATGGGGAAGGGCAATGGCGGAAAGGGGATTTACCGCCCCTCCAACCTTGGAATGGGGCGGTAAATCCTCTTTCCGCCAAGGCGGTGCCGGTAATTTACCGGCATGGTCCAGGGTGCTAATAGCACCCTGGATTACCGCCTTCCGTGTAATGAGGCCCAATGTATTTGTGATATTACATATGTGTTTTAGAATTTGAAAGGTGGAACAACACTACCTGGTCCCTTGAATGCGATTTACATGCATAGCTTTCCTTTTCTTAATAATATATTGTGTACCACATAAGGTAGAAAGGCTTATTACCCTAGGTGGGTTTGCCATTTCTGTTACTAGAGCCCGATTTTTATTTCCAGGTCTGCATTCCCTTCAACGGAAATGTCATTCCCATTGAAATGTTGGAGTTGTCTGGGAAGAGGTATGAGGGGAATTTGATGACCCACCACCCTTCCTGAAAGGCCTTTTGGATAGGAGGGTGGCTTGGGACCCAGTGTCCACCAGAGCTGATAATTCACACTGACCCAGCACCTTGACTGGCACATAAAATCTGCAAAGGGTGCAAAGAAAGTGACTTATTTTCCAGTCCGGTGGTCATTTTCTTGATATTGAACTCCAGCACTGTGTGATCATGGGTGATTTTTCATGCTCGGGATCGGGAATCAGTAGGGAAAATTTTACAACTAACAATGGGAAGATTTGGGGAATCCTCTTTCTTCCCTGATTTTTTGCTGTCCCCCTTCACCACAAGATAGTTTACAGAACCTGTTTGAGGAGGACTATCTCCTCCCTCTCTACGTTGTCTGGCTCACATTTGTGGCGTTGAAGAGTTGCTTTATCTGGGACGGTCTCCATACTTACCCTGTTCAACTCAGTGTCTTTTGGGACCCATGTTTCTTTGGGAGGGACCCCTCATTCCTGAAAGAGAATGTTTGCCTACCTGAATCCTCCAGTGACTCTTCTCTTTCAAAGGGGATGATCTTTAGCTCCTCCACAAAGTGTGTTATTATTTGGCCTCTCTTACTTACCCTTTTCTCTATTTGTTGTAACATCCTGGAGGTAGAAGAGTCACTTTTCGACTGAGAGGTTTCTAGGGGTTCTGTCTGGGGGAGAAAGGAAGCTTCCTCTACTCTATGTCTTAGCATCTACCCTCCACCTAAGCCCCCTCTTCAGGAACCTGTGGCTTGTCAGACGTGTCCACCCATCCTTTCCCGTATGGGCATCCAATCTGGGTTTTGAGGGTTGGACTGAGCCCTCGGCAAGTGCCCAGATCATCCATCATGTGCCGGACCTGCCGCTCCAGCTGCATGATTTATTCTGGGATGCAGGGAGGTCTCGAGTCATTCCTCTGCTACTCCCGAAAAGGGTAACTTTCCCTTCTCCCGGGTTCAGGGATCTGTTGCCCTGGAAGCAGGGAGAGAGAGGATTATTTTGGAAGTTCTGGTTTGGGGGGTATCTCGGGAAAAGTTCACGTTGGGAGGTGGAGTGATAGTTCTCTCCTGAGGGAAGTTTGAAAGGAAGTTTCACAGGGCAGTACTTACCTGGTTTGATCTCCCCCTCCTGGGCCTGGGAAGTGCATAAATACCCCAGGATAGGCTTGGTGCCCTTATACCTAGGGCTTACATAGGTGGCAGTGGCAGAGGGATCAGTGTTCTGCACCCCTGCCTGACTACCATTCGATTGGGCCTGGGCGGGGGGGAATTTTGATGGTTGATAGGAGGGGTATTTTTAGGCCCCCATCTCCAGGTCCAAAGGAGGGGTAGCTCACACCTCTGCCACCTTTGCAGCGGCAGGTGTAGTAGATGTTTTTTTTATTTTTTTTATTTTTTAAATCTCAGTCAGTTTGCTCCTGGACCTCATAGATCCTGATGGCTGGTTAAATGACCCAATCGAGAGCCCTGTGCTCATGAAAATCAAGCACCAACTGAGTTATAATGTATTTGGGGAGTGCATGGAAATAGGTGGTCACATTCTCCCTACTATGTGTGTTCACCCACTGCTTAGTCTGTGCAAATGCATGCTTTAACTCCTGCACAAACTCCCTAGGGACCTGATCCTCCCCACATATTATATGCAGCCCTACAGGCCTCTTGTGGGTTTCTGTGTGTTAAGAAATGTTTAAAAATGGCCGCCTTATAGGAAGACCATTCATAATGATCCTGGTCATCCAGTCTTGCAAAGGAACTTGAGCACTCAGGTGAAAATGTCAATTTCGGAAATGCAATGCAATTCAAATATGTTCTAATCTGAATTGCTCAGGGTGCCTCAAGGCCTGTTTATATTTTTCAATTTCATTTATAAAATTATCACACCTACCTCTCTCTGGGCCTCATCATGAGACTGGCGGTAACCCTTAAATGTGGCGGTAGCGCTATTACCGCTGCATTTAAGGGTCCGCCAGATCATGGCCTTGGCGGATTTCCCCCCAGTGCACAGCTGGGGGGAAATCCGCAGCAAAAGTGCCGATTTTCGGCACTATTACCGCTGGCGGGAAATCCACCGGCGGTAATAGCGCAAATTTTCCCCATTGGGCGGAATGGGGAAGGAGGAATTCACGAATGGGCCCAATGGGGAATGGGAACTAACCGTTCCGCCAAACCCGTGATCCGGTGCTAATAGCACCGGGGGTTTGGCGGTAGGGCTATTAGCGCCGGCGCTAAAAGCGCCGGCGTTACCGCCCAACTCGTGATGAGGCCCTTTGTCTTTATTTCTTGTTGGTATCCAGAAAGCTGTTTTTTAAAATTCTGACACTAAGGCCTGACTGGTCTCTAGCACCCCACGCTGAGCCAGCAATCGTCCCTTCATTTTCTGTTATTCTTCCTGACATGTTTCATTTTCTCTCTGGGAGTCTCGTATGATGCTTGAATATTCTTGGCGCTTGTCTTTCAAGAAGCAAATCTCCTTTTCCTGCGCATTCCTGCAATGTGCCGCCTGTATCAGGTTAGCTTCTGCTTGCTTCACATGCTTCACAAGCGCCAAGCTCTCTTCTCTCATGCTGGCCATTTCCTGAGAATTTGACTGTCCCTTTTCTTCATCCATTTTCAATTTTGATGCATCTCGGTCTCTACCTAGTTGTGAGTTCTGTTTCTTCAGAGAATGTATATCCTGAATCATTTTGTCCAGCAATTTCTCAAACTCCTGCTTTAAGTCCATCTCTTTTATGATGAACTGACTATAATCCCTTTCAGTATGTCTTGATTTGTTGCTTGAGGGCCATATTGTCATCTAACTAACTCCCCAGATGCCGCAGATAGGGAAGGAGGGCAGGAGCCCATCCCTCACTGCAAGTGCACTTTCTGGAGAAGTAGCACCCTTGCCACAGCATCGATCCAGCTGGTAACCCTGCCTGGCTACCCTGACCCCTGAATCTACTTCATTGCTGGACCACCCCTTGCGTTGCCGTAACCCAGCACACCAGAGATCTTCCTTTGTGCATTGCAAATCCTGTGAGCAGCCTGCAGAAAATGGCTGACACTGGATTTGTTGACTGGGGTTGCTAAGCAACTACGGAGGCAAGCTGTGCTTCTGGATTGGTGGTAGCCCTCTATTTCCCGGCCTACACACTGCCAGAAGGCGATAGCCAGCCTTCCTCAGAAGGCCTCCTTAAAAGGCCTGTGTAGCCTATCTGTGCCTATCCGTGCATATACAGACGTACAGTGGCCCACTTTATCCTCTCTTACACTAATTTCTGTGCACCCTCACGTTGTACCGCTGTTCGCCCTCTTGCAATTGATCCAGAAAAAACAAACTAGAATCTTAAAGAACTCTCTAACTCTGTTGACCATACAATATTAAAGAACTCTCTAACTCTGTTGATCGTCCGGCGAACAATACCATATGGTAAGCGTGCTACACCGCACACTCAACCAGTGCCTTATGTTGTTACTTACACCATTTGGCTAATATTATCATGAGACTCTCCTCCTGCCACCGCTATTCATTAAATGAGCTGCACTAGGCCACGCCATATATCTGTGCTCCTCTTCCATTTGCATAGCATAGTGTTATATTGTTTGCCGTGATTACTGTAAATTATATTCATAGGACATATTTAAAGTTAGTTTGGCAATATACTATTTACCTACCTATGTTGTGTACTGTACTGTCTAACTATATACGATATATATGCTTTGCGCTGTACCATTCTGCCACTGCAAATAGCATTTTCCTGCTATATTTTGTATGCTCTGCCAACCACCTGTGCACTGCCTTCTGATTTCACGTTTTATCTGCCGCTGTCTCCCATCACGCAACTGTACTGCCACCCCTAGTCCTAACTCTCGCCACCTGTCTTCATGCCACAGTGATCAGTATTACTTTGTACACTTGAAGAAGGTTCAATAATAGTAGCTTACTTGCCTCACTTCGCGCTTTGACTACAGCAGCTAAGTTTGCATTTCCTAAATGTACCTATGCCGCTAGACCCGACCTGTGCATTGTCATAATAGGCCTATATTGCCTGTGCATTTGTTGTCTATAAATTGGTAATAGCCTACCGGTTTCATCCCGTGTTTAGACCACTGCAGCCAAATTCAATTTACCCAAATGTGCTGTAGCTGCTAGACATGACTTGCGTTTTGCTCATTGTAATATTAAGCCTCTACCTAGCAGCCTAAATTAGTCTTACTCCACCACTTGTCCTCTTGACACGGTAGATTAGTACTGCAATTTGCAGATAAGGTAGCACATTGTTAGCAGCCCACCACTGCTCACCTACTTGTCAGCCACCTCACATATACTGCCACCTAAAACTGATATTTCTTGGACCTAGCACCTTACTTGACTCCCACAATGGACCTGCCTTGCTCTGCAGGTACATACATTCAATATGGTCAGGTACTCACCCATCTTCACTGCGCTCAACACCATCCTATCCCCTGCCCCACGCCATTCCTCAACAAGACCGCACCTTTCTCTCACTTCCCACTACCAATCAACTACATCTTCTCCACCACAGATATTGCCAATTCTGACTTGCTATTATACGAACTCCCTTCCTCCTCATTGTCTCCAGATGGACCCACTAGACTTTACCGCCTATCTACAAGGACTCTGCACAACCACCCGAAGACTGTTATAGCTTCACCTTTTGACACTCAAATCCCACCGGCCCTTCAGCCTTCACAACCTATCACTGGCCATTTGAGAATGTCCCGAATGTCATCTCGCACTCTCTGACCTCGACTTGATAAATACCAAACGCCATGCAATAACCAACAAAAACTGAAGACCAACATCACCACATCTCATCTCAACATCTCACACACACCTACAATCGTAAATAATCATGAACGCCTCTTGAATACTGCTACTGCCTTATCATCAGATGATGCTCATATCCCATGGGATCCTTGGCCATCACAACCTAGCATTGGCTACCTAAGAAGATCTCGACTATCTTCCCGCACACTCCAACCAAGACTGAATAAACTCCAAACTCCATGCCATAACCAACAAAAATCTCAGACTAATAATACCACTGTCCACTTTAACATCACACACACACAACCACACATATCCTATCCCGAACCACACCAGGCACAACTAAAGACTTCAAATATAAGGGTACCATCATTCCAAATCCTACTATCTCTTACACAATCTCCTCAAAAGGCGCTCTTACTAATGCCAGATCCATTACAGCTCATTCCCTGGATATTGCAGATGCCATAAAAATGGACTACCTTGATTTCCTAGCAGTAAATGAACCATGGCTCCACACAGCTTCAGGCCCCCTCCTTTCCTTAAACATCCGGGAAGGTTTCACCATTTACTGGAAAGACAAACCTACTACAAGAGGAGGTGGAGTAGCCCTACTAGCCAAAGAGGCCCTTAACATAAGAATAGCTTCTAAATTACCATTCACGTCGGAAGAAGTCATCTCGCTAAAATTCACTCTCACACCTACTTGTACACTTACACTTCATATCATCTATAGACCCCCAGGACCCATCTCTACCTTCGAAGATGATATCACAACACTCCTGGCACACAATATGAAACCTCAGTCCAAAGTGATCATTATGGGCGACGTCAATCTACTTTTGAATGACCCTCTAGACACTTGTGAAAATCTCACGGCCAACTCCATTGAAGTTGGCAGTGAGATTTATTCAAAGAATCACTGCACCTACACATGACAAAGGACACACCTTAGACTGGTTAGCTGATACTAACTGTTCCACCAACATCCTATCTAACTCCCCTTTGGCTTGGTCTGATCATAACATCATCATATTCACCCCCACTATTTTTACCAAGCCTCTGAAACAGCCTCAATCAACACCCTTGGCCCTATCCAGAAACCTTAAAAACATCAACCGAGACAGTATGTTACCACTACTTACGCCTATCCTTGATTTTGCACACTTGGAAAGTAACCTTTCAACCTTGGTCAGCCACTACAACGAAATTATGTTTGCAGCTATAGAAAAAACTGCTCCACTAAAAAGTAAAAAGATCAAACCCCAAGCTCATGTCAATCCTTGATTCTCCCCTGAACTTAAAGCCCTCCGGGCTTTAAAAAGATCTGCTGAAAGGAAATTGGTCAAACTACCATCTCAAGATAATAGAACACTATTCCAAACCCTAGCAAATAACTACAAGAATGACATCATTAAAGCTAAAAGTGAAGTCTACACTCAAAGAATATCCAAGGCCAATCTCATACCAGAGAGCTATTCACCATTCTATGTGAATTGGAATCACCAGCACCTACTCCAGATTTTATGATTAAAGACGAACAATGGTACTCCAATATTCAGAATGCCCTAGCCAACAAAATCTCATTACTACAAAGGAAAAAAAGAACAAAAAAACTCAAAACTTAACCTTACCATTACCCCATCAACCACATACCTTTCACCAAATACCCTTAAGGTAACTAAATTCACATTTCCCCACTCACAACCTTAGATACGATCAACATCATCAACAGCTTAAAGCCACCAAAATGCAAAGGCGATATCTGCCCTGCTACCTTGGTAAAAGATTATGCAGTTGAACTTGGACCCTTTGTCACCAGTCTCATCAATAACCCGTTCACCTCCAACAGAGTCCCTAATGACCTAAAAACAGTTTGGGTCCTACCTTTGCTAAACAAAATCCACCTTAGATCCTAATATTCCAATCAATTTTCACCCCATTAACTACAATTCCCTTCTTACTTAAAATATTAGTTTGTGCAGCCTATCTGCAAATCCAAAAACATTTAGAAGATAATCACCTCCTGGGTTTAAGACAGTCAGGTTTCAGACCAGGCCATGGCACCGAAACGGCATTACTCAATCTGAAAACTCAAATGGACCTTTACATAGACAAAGGAGATGTCTGCATCCTTCTGCTGTTAGACCTTTCAGCAGCATTTGACTTGGTCAAGCATGATATACTATGCCAACACCTTGAAAGCGCAGCCCAATTCTCCCCAGATTCCATCAATTGGATGAAATCATTTCTATCTAACAGAACCATGAGGGTCTTTTTGAACACTTCAGCAGCTCACCCTGCCCCGGTGACCTGTGGCGTACCGCAAGGTTCTTGGTCTCACCTACAATCTATAATGCTTTCACCAAGCTCGTGTTTGACAAACTTGATAAAATGGGTATCACGTATACAAATTATGCGGATGATTCTCAAATTCTAATACCAATAACCGGATGTTATGATACAGACACCAATAATCTAAACAAAATATACCTCGCAATCCAAGCTTGGATGGCACTGAATGAATTATGCCTCAATGATGATAAGACTGAGCTTATCCTCATCGGAAACAAAATGAAACTTAGTAACCTCCCACAGTGCTACAATTCCTTCATTATTGATGGCAACACATCCCAGTAGTGAACAAAATAAAAACGCTAGGAGTCTATATTGATTCCACACTCACAATAAATAGACAGATCAATGATGTTGTCTCCTCAGCCGCCTACACGGCTAAACTGATGAGAACCAGCCACCCTTTTCTCTCTATGGAAATCGCTATCACCCTGGCGAGGGCACTGATACTTTCTAGGATTGATTACTGCAATTCTCTCTTTGCGGGGACTAGCACTAGAAACATCAAAACATTACAAACAGTACATAACAATGCCATAAGAGCAGCATTAAATATCCCTAGTCACAATCACATATTATCCACTAGAAGGAACATTCAGTGGCTCCCTGTCCAAGACAGAATCAAATTCAAAGTCTTGATGATGACGCACACATGCATTGCTAATAAGGCTCCTAAATACTTTAGCAGCCTCATTTGCAAAGCCAATACTAACAGACCAACCCGCTCTTCCTATACTAACTTGCTCTCCACTCCCAGTTACAGAAGACAGAAAGCAGGAGGTTCAAATTTCCAGGTTATAACTCCAAAACTGTGGAACACCCTCCCCTACCAATTGAGAAATGACACGTCATTCTGGTAATTCAGAAAAAAAACTTAAAACCTTGCTCTTCAGATCCGACCTCTTGCAATAGTCTCTTAGCCCAGCAATTTAGTACAAATTAGGACAAGGATTTGCAACAATATATAAATATGTAAATTTGTGTGATTTCTGCTTCTGAACTTAATGTAAATTTATTGTTTAATGTTTTATATGTAACGTACTGTGTAACTTGTAACGTGATTCCTGACTATTAAGACGTCAATTATGTAACCATAGCCTTAAGTAGTAATCGGCACCTAGTTGCCTCTGTGATATGTGTGCTTTACAAATGAATAAATAAATAAATAAATAAATAAATAAATAAATAACAACCTTCTTTAATGTTCAGTCTGGTCATTCAATTGGCATTGGAGGTGGCTCACAGTTTCTGCGCTCGCTTTGCATGTGTCTTGACGTTCAGCACACTCTATCTCTCACTCTGCCCTAGCCTGTAGGTGGGTTTTCACCTCATTTTGTAATTGCTCATTGAGATTTTGTTGTTTTACTTCAAAAATATGACTGTTTTTCTTTGTCTTCTAATTGTCTGATTTCTTTCTGGGCCTGTTTATATTTCTCAGTCTGACTCCTCACTCAAGCCTCCCAATTTTGCACTCACTCTTCCACTAACTGCAAGTGCAAATATAAATACGATGTGAGCTGAGCCATCTGGATGCATTTGCATTAGCATTCTGGGTCATGTAAAATACCTCTAATGCTTTGTGTAAAATTGTATCTTCTAGCCAAATGTCAGTGCTCACTGAGGTAACATCCAGCACGATTCTGGTTTGCCAGCTCTGGCTTTGCTTTCACTCCATTCTCCTTCAATGAAGAGTTTAGCCAGAGGATGTTTCTTGGCACCACTCACGTCTATGGTAGTCATTTTAAAATAGTTTTTTGCAACTTTGTGAAACCTTCTTTCCACAGGGGTAAAATCACCCTGCTCCTGCTTGATTTAAACACACAATACAAAATCAAAAAACAATTCTAATCAATCTGCTTCTTGCATTGTTAGTCTAAACAATCTTATTTTCTACACTTATACACCTCCCTGGAACTCACGGGTCAAGTCCTTTGTGGAACTTTAACACAGCAAAAACTACTTTCTATCCACCTCAATGCAATTACACCCGAATGAAGAGTCTGTCACAATGCCCTTGTCATAAGTCAAAAGACAGTAAGCAAAATCTCAGCACGAGCCCCCCACCTTGCAAAAATATATTGGAAGTCCACCGCCAACATAGGGAGCTTCCCCCCAATTAATCGAGACCACAACACACCATTGGTTAGGATTCATCATGCCCTATATACGAATCATATAGAGCCATGCAGATCCCTCCCCTGTTCCAACAATGAGCCAAGAACCAGGCAGTCGTATAGGCAGAATATATATTTATTTATAATTTATGTTCAATGAATCTTTAATGATTATACATGCCACCTTCACTGGGGCACCAAATAAAACTTCAACATAACATAGTTTCCTCCTTTTATTTTTTTATTTTTAAACGCAAATATTACTTGATACAATTTACATTGAACGCAAAGCACAGTTGTGATTTTAAAACTTGTTACACATTGACATGTACAGTGCTTGATACCTGGGATTTCTCTGCACACTTGAAAATGCTTGCATTTTTGAAAATACAGATTTGTAAAAATGCATGTAGCAAATAGCACCCTGTTTCCTTTTCACCCAAAAGCAATGCAAATCATTCTGCCATTAGGGTCACTTACTCACTCTAAGGAGAGAGTGTATATTGTTCAATGGGAATTACACGAGTTTCACTTTTCAACGCACCTCTCACCCAGCACCAAAAACCCAGGCACCAGTGATATGCAGCACACCTCTGTTTAAAGGCCAGATTTAGGGAGTGGGGACAGTTAGGGATTCCGTCAGAGGTCAAGGTTACCCCTTTCTTTAAATACAATGTTGAAGGAGTGTTGACAACTGGGAATTTTCGTTTTGTGGAAAAACACCCTTTTGTTTAAATACAATGTTGAAGGAGTGACAATTGGGAATTTCTTTTGTGGCAAAAACACCTTTCATTGAAAGGCAGGCTTTTGGGAAGTGATATCAGTTGGGAATTGCGTTTTGTGACCAGCACCTTTTTGGTTTAAATGCAAGGATTGGGAAGGATGTCTGTTGGGAATTTCGTTTTTTGTCAAGAACCCCCCTTTCATTAGACAATTCATGGTGGACAGGAAAAATAAAGGCACCCAATTATTTTAAATGACAATAATATATTTTCCCACTAGGAAGTAGGGTGGGAGTTTCAAATTCCTCCAAACTCCCCACTCTGTCAATTTATTTGAAAGTTGATTAAATTAATTTTCAGTCAAATATGCTAAGGGTCTACCGAATTTGCCCCCCACCCACTATAAAGGCAACATATGAAGTCAGGCAGATCCCCACACGTTTCATTTCAAATGGATCAATTCTATTTGCGTGGGACCACTGTTTTGGGGTGCTCTGGAAAGACAGCCAGACTCCTCTGGGATCAGCTTGGGGTCTGGTCATTTCAGTCAGAGATTGTCACAAGCTTTTATCCATCATCGGGCTCTCCGTATGAATCAGAGCCTAGTCAGCTTGTGACTTCCCCAGTTTCTCTCTCCTTGGCAAAGCTTAAGGCCTCTCCACCCACGATGGTTTTAGGCAGGTTTTCCTTTCTCTCCGTATGGGCCTTGTCTTTTTCTATGTACATTTTAAGGCCTCTCAATATAGGGCTCCTCAAGTGACGTCAGGCAGCTGACTCAGGATCCACCCAGGTGAATTAAAGGCATGCCCTAGAAGATGTCAGGCAGCTCTCCCTCAATGATGGTCTCTAGGCAGCTTTTCTCCTGGTCTTACCTTTTTTTGTTCTGCATAGAGCAAGTGCTTTTTAATGTATAAGTCACACATCCAATTACTACTTAGATGGTGCCAGTTTATTGGTGCTACCCTTCTCATTAAAGGATTATCCTCTCTTCGTCCTCCCCCAGCCAACCACTCCCTGCCCTGATAGGCCCTTGGAATCCCCTGATTGAAGTGAACTGAAGTGAAGTGGAGAGGTACACCACTTCTGTCATTTACCCATTTGTTTAGCTGTCAGCTTTTTACCCAAAAAGTCCCTACATGGCAACATTGTGTCATTTGCCAGTAAATGCCATGATATGTTGATATTAATGTTCCCCTAATCATCCCAGACTTAATGAGATGACTCCCATGTTTGAACGAGAATGCATGCGTAAATGTTTCTTTTTCTCCAATTTGCACAACAATTATAGCAATCTACATTACTAAAATGCATATACAGTTACATGATTCACTAGGCTACCATCTTTTTGAATCTTGGCTTCAGTACATATTCCGGGAAGCTAAGAATACATTTTGGATTGTCATTGAGTTTTCAAAATTCGAATAATTATGAAATTGGTGGCAGTGCAATGGACTTGGCATCAGCTTTCAATTGACAAATGAATGGACTCAGTGTGAATTATTGTTGTTGAGAACATGAACAATTATGATAGGTCATTTAAACTAATGGTAATGTTCAAACATATATGCATATCCAAACTCTCATTTCTCCATATAGATTTCATTTCCCTTGAAATGCTCCCCCAAACCCTGCAGCCTTATTGTTAGTTCAGCCTGAAATAAACCCATCATCCTTTCTTCTCTGAAGGTCTAATGGTCTTTAATGGCCTATCCTAAAGACCAGGCCACCATAAGGTTCTTCGATCCCTGGTCTGAGTGTTTTCACCAGCAACTGACCCTTTCCCATCAAGAAACAAAACTTACAATCATGCATTTCCTGAACTCATAACCAATGTACATGTTGTATCTGAATGAAAATACTCTTTTAAACCGGTTGCATTTATTTTCCATGTGAAGCCTTATATTCCTGCATCTTGTTATCACTGTTCAGGCCTTCCTTATGATATGTTAATTTGGGCAGCTGAACACTTTCACCATATGGTCATTTAATGTTGCAAACTACACATACTTCTGGACATTGCAGTTTCAGTCCCTTAATTTGCACACATCATTTATTTTTCAATGGTGAACTGTTTTCATTTTGATCACACACAAAAATTGATTTTTATTTAACATGATGCCAGTTTCCGGGTTGAAAGTGGCTGTCATTTTCAGCAAGACACATATTTTCCATGAGACACTCTTCATTGCGTCATTTCAGCAAGACTTAGACTTTCACTCACCAGGCCCTTTCGCTGTGTTAATGATTTAGGCCTGTCATTTTTTTAGTGTGCCTTGCCATTAGTCCAAGGTATTTCACAGTAAGTCCTAACCTGGCCTTTCCTTTCGTGTGCTGGGGCTATCATTAAACCCCAAAGTACCTCATGTAAAGGGGTGTGATTGACATTTTCTAAATATCTCACAAAAATATAGAAAAATAGGCAACAAATAATTTATCGACATAAAATTTCAGCATAAATAAAACCATTTGTTTTAAAGATGCTTGACCAGATTCCAGTGACTCTAACATATTGCGGTAAAAAAAACTCTGAGCCAGAGTGAAAGCAGAAAGGACATATGGTATTGATTATGAAATTCATAACCCAGATGCCAGGAGGGAAATAAAATATAGTGCTTCTGAACCGCCAATGTGCATCCGAGCAGAAATCATGACCGGATCTCTGCAGTTGACATAGGGTTTCCAGTTGACAACTGGCAGCTGATATATCAGCTCCAGCATGAGAAATGTGTGCAAAGTGAAGAGTTCTGATTTCTATATTAGGTGGGTCTGGTTTCCAGAGTTTTTTCAACAGTATTCTGAGCTTGAAAAACGCTTTGGTAATCATGCTCAAACTTACATACGACTCTTGATCTGGTGGTAAAAGAGGGACCAGGGGCCAAGAGTGAAGCTAGGTACCCACTAAAAATTTAAAGTGTTGGAACCTGTGGAAAAAACACAAGAACAAAAGTGAGGAGGACATCAAGGGCAACTTTTTTGGAGAACCACTTGATTGGTCCCAACGGTACAGTCCTTACACAACAACCATCAAAAAGGCCCCTCTTAATTTATTTAAGAACTCTGACAACCTTGTGTTACCATAGCAGCACCCAATTGCTAGTGCGAATTTCGGTGATACAAGTTTAATATAGATAGAGTGCTACAATTGTTGTCACATTATACATTGTTCTTCAATATGTTTTCAACTACGTGTCCTAATCTCTCCTGCCTTGGCTATGTTATATTTAGACTTTTCCCATTAAAAGTATAGAACAAAGACTACTGTCTGATGGAGTCAGAGTAGGACAAGGCATCAAAACAAAGGTTCAACTCCCTTTTTTGTGAACTGTTTAAAAACCACTTTGAATTTTATGTCCTCTTTAACTCCCTGTCTGCCACAAAACAAACTCTCTAACTTTCCGTTCCAGAGTACTTCTGACATATACATTGGGGATGCCCACAATTTCCTTAGTGTGGCACCAGAAAGACTTACCATCTGTGAGAAGAGCACCAGCTCCATGGTGTAGGGCAGGAAGTTGCTGTATTTGGAGGATGCCCCATAGTGGCTATGGTCCGCATACATGCCAAGCACAAAGGGCTGCTGGCCTGATGCCTCCCAGCTCACTGGACCCCCCTGCTATGGCCCGGGTCCCAGAGGTGGCAGCAGCAACCAGGGCCAGGAGGACCAGGAATTTTCCAGCCGCATATACCATCCCCCGGCTGATGCTCAGGTACTGCAGGTAGTCAAACTGCGGGAAGAACATGCTGTCAGCAATGGTAGACACCGAGGAAAAGACACTGAGGAAAGGCTGCATCCCTTCTCTCTCTGCTGCAAATCTTAAGAAGGGGAGGGAGGGACGTTGCGCGCGCCTGACTCCGGCTCTGCTGAACTCCCAAATCCCCCAGATGTGATCTGATCAACAACTGAGCTCCAAATGATGTGCTGCCCCAGGTGCCAGGCTGATCTTCAGATACAATTTGAAGATGATGCCTTTATTAGCACCCACCCCTGGGCTCACAGTACACCCGCTTCCGACAGATGGCGGCAGCACGCATTGGCTGGGAGGGCCTGCAAAGGGAGCCTGGGTGTCTGCATGAAGGGAAAGAGACTGCGCGCGTGGGTGACAGTGCGTGAGGATGAGAGAGAAAGAGAGGGCCAGAATATGCATGATATTGTGAGAGTGTGTTTATGTGACATTATGTGCCATGCATGAGGGGGGAAAGGTATGTTTGCCTTACAAAAAGTGCTTCAAAGCATTTTTTAAGTTTTTCAGAAAAAGCTGATTACTGGCATCAGTAAGATGTGCTCCATCTCTGTGGAAAATATTGGCAATGTCATATTTAATATTTTCATTATGGAAAGACGTCATACCAACATCTCCCAAAAATGCACACACAGCCTTGTTGACATTGCACCTCACTTTCTCCATTTGTGGACCAAATGAACTTGAGCACACCCACATCTGTCTCTGGGCAATGCGAGAGGAAATCAGTCCAGAATTCAGGAACATTTCCTTCAATATGCCAAATGTCTCCTTAATTGCAAACTGCAGTGAAATTCCAGTGACATACCCTAAATTGTTCCCTAGACAATGAACAATGATAATATCCGGATGTTGCAGTCTGACCATATCTACACAAAATGGGAGCAAGTGCACCCATTTCATGGCGCACACTCCATACCATTGCACATGAACATAATCAAATCCAAGATTTTCAGCCATTCCACAGTGCTGTGCATACACCTTCAGCAAACGGCTCTGTGAGTACCCCAACATCCATACACTCTTCCTCCTGAAATACATAGCTATAGCCATAACCATCTGTAGTCCTCTCAGCAAATAAAGCTTCTTCCAGAGTCTCTCCTTGTGTACCACTCCCAGGAAACCTTATTGTCTAACCCCCTGAGCTGCAGAGTGCCATTTCCATTCCTGGCATCCTCAAAAGACCCAGATGTGCATGTGCCATCAGCTGACTGTCGCAGTGTCCGCAGACAGACCGTCCAATTGAAGGGAGTGGGGAGAGAAATGTAATGCATTGTAAGTTATTTACTCTTTAGTGGTGCCTCTGAAAAGAATATTTTTTCTTTTTTCAGATTTGCTTTTGTTTTGGGGCTTTTCATATTTTCTTTTCCTACAACTACTCAAATGCATTCTACATCAACATCATTTTCACAGGAACTTTCTGAGTGCATTTTTAATGTTTTCAAGACATATTGCACGACCAAAATCAGTAAAAGTCATGCCATCACTGAACAAATGATGTCCACCATCCAGCAGAATGTTCTCATTTGGGAAGGATGTCATCCCAACACCATTCAAAAATGAACATACCCATTTGTTCACAAGGCACCTTCCTGAATCTTGTTGAGGACAAAGCACATTGGTGCATCTCCATAGTGCCCTAAGAGGTATGTGTGAAAGGATTATCTTTCCAAGTGGAAAAAGTTCCATTAGTGCTTTCAGCATATGTTTCAATGAAATCTGCAAAGATATTGCACTGATGTAGCCCAAACTATGTCCTCGACAATGAACCACAATGATATCCGGACAATAGAAAAGAGACATGTTTTTGCAATGTACAAATAAAGTCTCCCAGTTTTGGCCAGGCACATCATACCATGAAACCTCCACTCCCTCCAATACAATGGTAGGAGAAATGCCAGTAATTTTTGTGTACCTTCTCAGACTCACCATCCAAGAATCCCCCACCATCCACACAGTAAGTCTTCTCATTTCAACAACCAAAGCCATCTTCCCTACATACAGCAATGAAAAGAACTGCTACTCTATCTTTCTGAAACCAGAGCCAGAAGACCTCATTGGCTAATCCCCACAGTCCCCTTTCCATGCCAGGCATCCTTAAAAGACCCGGATGTGGCATGCCCTGTCTGCAGACAACTGCGGTGTCTGCAGACCACGTAACACAGAGCAGCCCTTCTTCTGTTTCCAATTTAATCTTTGTAGCACTCCATCATTGGCTACTTTCAAGCAGTCACACACCCATCCACCAATCACATCCAAAAACTGTACATCTAACTCTGTCATCTAAGTTCAATTCTTCAGATAAACTTGTAATGTCCTGGTGGCACCGGGAATCTAGGTTCTGAAAAATGATTAGGAATCTGGTGACAAACCGTCTACAGCACCAGCAGGGTTACCACCACACTCGTAATGAGGCCCAATATTATTAACTCTTCTTACCAACAACTCATCCTACATTCATAAATAATGTCTTCTTGTACTAAAATTACTTCACGATTACCATACATACCCACTAATTTTCTTCTTTCGCAATTGCAGTGATCAACAACCTCCATGAAGACAACAACCTGAAGAAAACTACTCTTCACATCCTACAAAGTAAGTGCAGTAGTGTAGTGTATTCTTTCGGTTACTCGTACAGTATAGTTTAGCCGCATAGTAGCCTACACCACTCCTTTCAAATCAACATTTATTTCACTCTTATTCATTACACCTCAACATGAACAGTCTTTGTATTCTCATCTAAACACCATTATTATAACACCCACTATTATCCTGAAAACATCATAATGTACTTACTTATTCTTTGACACTACCAATCTCTTACGCACTAACTCAAGCCCTTCACACATCTATACACAGAGCTACTCTTACAACCTTCCCAACCACAACTAGCAACCCATTGCACAATCACACAGCCCTATATTTATGTCTGCCATCATATTCACACATTCATTCACAATACACACGAATATATTGCACAACTTTCAAACCCACACTTTCCTTTTTTCTCCAACAGACAAAACAGAATGCCTACTAAAAAGCAACTCCATAGAAAACAAAGAAAAAGGATAGCAGATATAAATAAAAGCATGCCATATACTCACATACCTCTAGCAGAATTTAAAGCAAATATTAAAACAAAACTGCTAATATAGTCAGCAACAAAACTAAACGAGCAACCAGTAACAAAATTAGGTCCCTTCTTCCAAAAACGTATTTAAAAAAAAATGTATAAAGAAGAAGAAAACTGCAAATTACCCAACCACTATATCTAACAATGTTAACGTAGCCACAGTTAAGCATTCCAAAAAATTAATTTTACAAAAAACCTTCCACTGTAGAGTACGTCACAATCTTATGAAAACAGCTGAAAAGTCACGCTCTACCCTTAAAAATTACCACAGAAGACTAATCCTGGAAAATCTAATTGACAGCGTTATTCTACTCAGAAGAAATTTGTTTATGTTCATTTTAAACAGAATGAAACCACTCACCAAATTAATTAATACATTACAAAAAGTACTTCTAAACATGCGCAATGTCAACATTTTTTTTAAATATTCGCAAGGAACTTGGGGTTGGTCACCCTGAGTTACCTGGGGGCAACCAGACGTGGACTCCCTGCTCACTGTGCTCAGAGAGGCACAGCTTCACGTCATTGATGAGGGCCAACAAGGCTGAAACACGTGTATGGGGTTGCTGTTGGTACTCTTGTTCAGAGAGGAATTGTCATAGCATTTCGGTGCTGGACTGCCCATGTGTGCGGGACAAAGACTGATATGCAAATGGGTATTTCCCATATGTGAATGTTACAGTGTGCAAAAAGCGGGTGCTGCAAACTCTCATCTCAGAACATGTTTTCATGCCATGTTCTTTCTGGAGAGGAGAGCCTGCTACCTTTTTTGAAATATTTGCCAGGAACTTGGGGTTGGTCACACTGAGTTACCTGGGGGCAACCAGACATGGACTCTCTGCTCACTGTTCTCAGATAGGCACAGCTTCACCTCACTGATGAGGCCTTTCAAGGCTGAAACACGTGTATGTGGTTGTTGTTGGTACTCTTGTTCAGAGAGGAATTACCATAGCATTTCGGTGCTGGACTGCCCATGTGGGCGGGACAAAGACTGATATGCAAATGGATATTTCCCATCTGTGAAAGGGACAGTGTGCAAAAAGCCTGTGCTGCAAACTCTCATCTCAGAACATGTTATCATGCCATGTTCTTTCTGGAGAGGAGCGCCTGCTACCTTTTTTGAAATATTTGCCAGGAACTTGGGGTTGGTCACCCTGAGTTACCTGGGGGCAACCAGACATGGACTCTCTGCTCACTGTTCTCAGATAGGCACAGCTTCACCTCACTGATGAGGCCTAACAAGGCTGAAACACGTGTATGGGGTTGTTGTTGGTACTCTTGTTCAGAGAGGAATTGCCATAGCATTTCGGTGCTGGACTGCCCATGTGGGCGGGACAAAGACTGATATGCAAATGGATATTTACCATCTGTGAAAGGTACAGTGAGCAAAAAGTGTGTGCTGCAAACTCTCATCTCACAACAGGTTATCATGCCATGTTCTTTCTGGAGAGGAGCACCGGCTACCTTTTTTGCAATGTCAACATAGATACCTTTTCAAACTTCTGTGAAGGTGAATGGATTCACACAAGCAGAACAGAATCATATTTCAATGAAGGGGCTTATAAACAAGAACAGAAAAACACAATTGTCATACATAGTAATGGCATAGGGTATGAAATGCTAGGAAACACCATTATGGCACAATAAATCCTTATCAAAAAAGTTTCCTTAACAAACTTTCAATCAACTGTTCCTTTCACCGAACCAATCCGTCCAGTCTACAATTGCCCATGCAGCTCAATGTGCAACGTACATCAAAAATCCGTCAAATCTTTATGACAATTCCTTAATCACTATGTAAAAGTAAAAGACAAAATTAGAATAAAAACTTTACAAACCATGGACTCCTGTCGAGTGCACAACTACACTGGACAGCGAGGACATTCATTAGCATGCATTTCAGGAACTGCTTGCAAAAGCACCTTCCACCACATCAAAATGTTAGGAACACACCATTCCACTATACAGAATCCTCTGCAGAGACTGTACTATGCAAAAGTCCTGCTTTACAACTGCAACATTTTAATAACATTCTCCTTCATGTAACAGCCAAATAACTCCTTCAACAAATAGAACACATCCAAAGTAAATATTTTGGAAGTGAATATGATTTTGAAAATTCATTAACTTTAGAGAACATTAGCAAAAACCTTACAAACACCAATCTTCTAATAAACACATACAAGAAAGATATAGCACATTTTAAAAGCACATCTGCTGAAGTACAAAACCAAGCATGTGTGGGTTGTCGCAGAACCTTTTATAAAAAGAGCACACAACTTGTAGATATGACTTACAAAATAGAGGACAATGAAGAATCCCAATTGATCCAATTAGCTTTATATCTTATAACAGAAAATAAGTACAAAATAAGTTACCCCTCAATACTTTGCACGTACTGCAATACAAAGCTTGATAATAACCAAATGCCATCAGGTGCTGTCACTAATAACTTGGAAATATTCCCACAGCTTAATTTGTTTGAGAGTATTATAATCCAAACAGTGCACCCATTTCAAGCTATACTACACCTTCAACCCAAAACAGCCAAAATGCCTCCTTCTGAATTATTAAAAGGCATCTGTGGCAAAGTATTATATTTGCCATTAGATCTTAATGAAAATGTAGAAGCTCTAGGAGTGCAATGGCCAATAGATCAATCTTTGATTATCCTAGTTAATGGTGTACAAACAAAAGACAAAACATGTGGCAACAACTGGTAGACTTAAACAAAGTAAGTAAAGCCATATAATTTCTAAAAGAAAACAATGAGTACTACAAAGATATAAACATTGAAAAGAACTTAAGAGAAACTACCCAAATAATTCAGGGTTCATCACAAACTGGCTATTTTGAATTTGTAGATCCTATTACTGCATCCAAAATTTTAGACCAGTATACAATTCACCCACTGCACTCCAAAGACACCATAGACGATGCATTAGAAACATATCAAATGCATCAAGCCAAAAGAACTCCAATCAGCACATGGGAGAAAAGTGTAGACGAATGTGCCTTTCCTCTACTTTTTCCAACAGGAAACGGGAGAAGATATGATGAAAGATCCACACAAATAACAGCATCAGAATATCGCTCTTTACAAATGTATTCTGAAGACCCCAGATTCAGACAAAATGTAGAATCCTCCTGTTCGAAAGTCAATTAGCAACTCTATGTCACAAAGTTGCACACACATTAAAAACAGGCTCCACTTTTTTAAACATGTCTCATACCCAACTACTTCAAAAGACAAAAGACAAAGATGAAGTTTTGCAGATAAGTATCACAAATCTCTTGGCAAACATGTGTGGAACAAAAGAATACTAGTTGTGACATCACGCTGATGTATGGTGTATGCTAAGGAACCTCGGAACACACCACATGGTTTGTTACTTTAAGTTGTGCAGAATATGCATGGGAGGACTTGCACAACTACTTCCGCATAGCAAACCAAAAAAAAAGAAGGAATAGACATAAAAACACCAGGAGAACTCTGTTCTCCTGACCCTGTAAATGTATCAAGATACATCACCACCGCTTTATTGCCATCCTGCACTTCATTTGTAATAACAACATCCCTCTGGAATGAAAAGACTATCATTCCAGAGGAGCACCACACATCCACATGCTTTTGTAGATCAAAGATGCTGCTAAATCTGGTCATGACAGTAATGCCACTGTTTTGCAGTTTATTCACAAATACATATCCTGTGTCATCCCTTCAGAAACCACACATACTGAGCTACGTACACAAATATTATGCTTCAAAAATCATAGGTGTGGCAAACACTGCCGACGCAGATGTAAAAACTAATGTACATACTGCCTGCACCAAATGCTGCTTTGGTTTCCCTAGACCAGTTTCAGCAAAAGGACAAGTAAACAGCTTGATGTCTTCTATAGACACGGTGTGAAAGGCAAATAACCTAAAAACACATATAGCATTAAAAGAAACAAAGCTTCAAGGTACATCAATGATTACAATGCAATTGTTGCCCTCTTGTGGAATTCAAACATAGTTATGCAATATATTACAGCTAATTCCACTGCTGTTGCAAGATATGTCACAGCCTACCTAACCAACGCTGAGAACACAGAGCTAAAAGACCTCTGTGATCACATATTATCTGACAAAACACTGTCACAAAAATTGTACAGCTTTGGCATCAAAATGCTGTCCCATAGAGAATGTGGATGCTACAAAGCTGCAGACCCTTTAACAGGCACAGCCTTATATGGCAAACATGAAAACATAGTCTGGCTAAGCATTGGTCTAGCTGCATCCAGAAAAAGAGTGCTGAAATTCTACTAATACATAGAAACAATACCCATAAATGATCCCAACAGCCAGGACATTTAAAAAAAAACAATGTATTAGACACATACTACCCAAACAGAAGTACTGCTTTGTTAAACATGTACCCGTACCACTTAGCCAAACATTTCTCCTGCAAAAACAATGTGAAACGAGATAAAAAATATGGAAAATACATGGTCTCAGCTTGTGAAGGAAACCTTGTCAAACTTACCAAACACAGCCTAATTAATCATATAAAATTATGATTTAAAACTCCTCCACATAGAGAACTTTACTACATGGCCCTACTGCAACTTGTTAAACCATGGAGAAAAGAAACCGATTTATTAGGTAACCATGACTCATTTGAAGCTGCATTCAATGCAAATGAAAGCAGTATAACACATGTTAATTTCAAGCAATACAAACACATATTGGACAATGAACACCAACAAAAGGAAGATGTTCAAGCACGCCTAAATGAAGATACTGGTCTTGGGAGGATAGCTCAGGGGCAACATTCCCGCCTTGGAAGCAAGAAGAGGCTGAGTAACACAGGTTCGATTCCCGGGTCCGTGCTTAGAAACCTCTGGGTATTAATCATGTTATGAATAATCATCATACACCTGAGGACAGTCACCCTTCTGTTACAGGAAGCAAAGAACCACTTGAAGAGCCACTCATTGTAAAGGAAGCAGAAATAGCCATGAGTGAAGTAGAGAACGCTATTTATCAACATGAAAAAGCAAAAAAAGAAATTGTCAGTGCTGAAATCACAGCTAAATTATGAGCAATTTAGCATTTACCTAGACATGACCAAATAAATTGAACATGGTTTGAAGCATGAAAGTAAAACTTGTAGCAGTCAAAATCTAAACCTCTACTCCTCCATGTAAGTGGTAAAACTGGTTCTAGAAAAATATACTTAATTAAAATCATCAGACCTTTCAGCAAAAGTTAACAAACAACAACCTTTTATTAGCTCTTATAACAGCCCCCACAGGCTTAGCTGCCTACAACATAGGAGGTGTTACTTTACATTGACAACTGCTCCTTCCGGTAGAACACCAAAACAAATTAGAATACTACAAACTATCAACAGAAGCTGCTACTGAAGTATGCAAAATTCTGAAACAAATGAAAATGCTCCCAATAGATTAGGTAAGCATGGTCTTCAACCTAATGTTGGCTTTAATTCACCTCAGATTGCAAGAAGTCCTTAAAATGGACTACAAATGTGTCTTTGGAGGAAAATATGTTATTGTTTTAGGAGATCTCCTACAATTGACACGAGTGAAAGGTGAACCTATTTTTAAAACCTTTGGACACAAACAGTGCCACTACACATTTGACAGCATAGGAAATGTAAATCTGTGGCAACATTTCTAATACAGAGAACTAACTCAAAACATGCGTCAGTCTGCAGACCTCACCTATGCTAACATTTTAAAAAGCATTAGAACTGGACTTCTTTCTAAAGATGCACAATCCATCTTACATAATGGACTCATCCATGAGGTTTATGGGTGTGACAGATCTGCTCCTGATGTCATGGAACAATTAGCACAAGAAAATGTAAAATGTATGTCCTTAATGGCAACTCTAGCAAGCTGTACTCAATTCAATAAAACAATGTTAAAAAAAACAAAATGCAACCAATAGTGCATATTAGCTCCACAGACACACTGGAAGTGCACAGCATGGCCCTCCCCATGTGTCAACAAGCAACAGCACAACTAAATAGCTTAGAAAAAAATGTATCTCCAAAACAGCTGGTTTGGAGAAAATTGTAATGTGTTTAAACTGCAGAGTAACTCTAAAACGTAACCTTCACGTGGAGCAAGGTTTAGTCAATGGAGAAATTGGTACAGTTGTTGGCTTCCAAACATATCCAGTTGACTACAACATTCGGTTTGTCAACATCAACTTTGACAAACTCTCAGAATTTAAAAGGTTGGGACACTCAACAGCAACCTTCTTTTCAAAGGCATGCATGTATGCAGAAAACAGTTCTCTGTCTCTTGCATATGCAGTCACTATTCACAAATCGCATGGTTTAACCCTAGATCAGGCATTGATTGACATCCACAGCACAATCTTTAAAGAAGGTATGAGTTATGTAGCACTTTCACTAGAAGGACTATTTCTAGTCAATTTTGATACAAAGTCAAGCCTGACATTCCTTACATCCTAGAGTACAACAGACTATGTGCACTCTACACACCATATGTAGATATGTACCCTGTTCCTCAAAAAGGTAAAGTTTTGAAAAGAAAAATAAAGCAACAGAACTTATAAGAGGTCTCCCAACAATCCCACCAAAGAAACTAAAAACAAATGTTACTCCATCAAGTAGTACAACCACAAAACGATCTAGTGCAAACACGACTGCACATGCATCAGCAGATATGAAGAGAAATCATTCTTCTAAAAAAACAAGTGGAGGTCCAGCAAATGACATGGAGACAGAACTATCTGGTCCATTTACATTTTCCAAAACAACTGGGGTAAATTTCTATGCGAATGTAGCAATCAATCTTCTGTTCTAATTGCCACCAATTGTTCAAAACATTTATTTGAACGGCTCAGACAAGTTGTGTTTACAAACGCTCGTCCTTCATAGAAATTCCGCAAATAATCCTGACAACAATTAAAGTGTCTCAGGAATTTCTAATGTACTTTCTGCAAGTACCTAAAACTAAAAACATACCTATAAATTAAATCTTCCAGATTTCATACACGTGGAAACATACATGCAGTCTCTGCAACCATGTTGCACAAGAGAGAAGAGCACATCCCTAATGAAGATATAAGTATGTATCTATGCCAAATTGTGAATTCATTCCATTTCATCAGCTGGTGCAAAATGCAAATCATGGCATATTAAGCACTTTTTGCAATTCAGACAATAGTTCCATCTTAAACATATACTCAAATAGCCAATATCTAATACTAATGCTTTTAAGGTACAATGCAGATGGTACTAAAAAAAACTGCAAGGTTACTAGCTTCACACATGGGCAAGTATCTCTTTGCAAGAAAACCTTCACAATAGTAGGCATAATCTATCACACTTTTGCCACAACCACTGCAGGTCACTATACTGCATACATAGAAATATGGTTCCATTACTCTAAAACAGAGATTACCAGCAAATCTAACAAATGCCTACTTAATATTCCTTAAACCTAAATTTAGTCACTGACCTATGAAACTATCAAATGTTAGTGCACTTTAAACATTCCCTTAAGTACTGCACACTTCAAACAAACATACTGTGAAAGTTAAACTCACATAAATGTAGTACATTGTTTTAATGCTGTATAGATTTACTTCCCAATGATCAATGATTATGCAAAGAGAAACAACTGTGCAGAACACACAGTAATGTTCTTTCAAACATAGTACTTATAATGTACTGATTATGAGGGTCTACAACGTTTAGTCACTGACCTTTAGAACTATCAACAGTTAGAATACACCAACTCGTAACTAACTGCATCCATTGTACAGAAATGCTACTTTTGAATAGCAAAATAGTTAGAATACACCAACAGGTATCGAACTGCTTAATAGAAATACTCTTCAGAAGTATAAAACTATCAACAGTTAGAATACGTCAACTGGTATCGAACTGCATCCATAATACCTCAATGTTACTTTTGAATAGAAAAATACCCTTCGGAACTGTAAAACTATCAACAGTTAGCATACACCAACTGCTATGTAACTATGTCTATAGTACTGCAAGGCTGCTTTTGAAATGCAAAACACTTTCAATACGCCAACAGATATCTAAGTACTTCAAAAATACCTTTAAAAAAAGAGTACAATAGCACTTTTGAAAAGTAAAAAGTTAGAATACACCAACAGGTATGTAACGACTTCAAAAATACCCCTCATTAAACTTCATTGCAAATACACCATTATGATTCTTCCTACTGCAACACTGCTCGTAACAACACATAGGGCCTCATTACGAGTTTAATAAGGGCATGGCTGCCTCCAAACTCGGGTCGGACAATCCCCATTCCCATTCGAGCCCCCATAGGGCTCAAGGGGAACGGGGAGGGAGCTAACAATGGGCCCGTCAATAACAGGCCCGTTGTTAGCTCCCTGGCCCCCTCGCTGGAATCCGCTCTGGACGTCTGGTAAGACCAAACGTCCAGAGTGGGTCCCTCAAGGGGACCTCGTAATAGGGCGGTATTGGTTTAATGGCGCTGGCACCTTTAGCGGCGCCATTAAACATGTACCGCCCAGGTCGTAATGAGGCCCATGCACTTATTTGTGCACCTTATACATTCCCGTAAGTACTGCGCACTTCAAACAAACATACTGTGACACTTAAAGTCAAATAACTGTAGTTGTTTTTTTTAAATCCTCCTATGGATTTCTTTTCCCCAATGACCCAATGATTATGCAAACTGACACAGAAACTGTGAATAACACACAGTACCGTTGTTTCAAACATAGTACTTAGAATGTACTGATTATGAGGGTGTAAAAAGTACATGAATATGTGAGATTGTATGCTATGAGACATTGTAAACTATACTACCTAATATATTGTACTGTGTTTTTTCCACAAAAAAGAAGCAAAGATGTCTCCTTCATTACCATGTAAAACAAATTCAACCTGTAACCCCAATGGTACCCAAGAATCTAGCAAATGGCCACAACCACCACAGCATAATACGGCCAAGTACCCAAGAATCTGGCCACTGGCCACAACCACCACCCACAACTTGCCCTGAACCTCCTGATTCAAATGACATCGGCAGACATCGAAATGGACCTCTAACCCTATATTTCACCTATGAAAATATCCCCATATCATCTATATTCCACTGACCTACCCTGACCAAGCTCTCTTGCAGTCACAAAATAACCCCAAATGTGTGTCTCAAACTTTCCACCCAAGCCCTCTTTCAGTCACCAAAAATCCCCGCTGTCTACCCAAGCCCTCTTTCAGTTACCAAATAACCCGAACTGTGTGTCTCAGCTGTGCACCCAAGCCCTCTTTCAGTCACCAAATGACCCCAAATATGTGTCTCAAGCTCTCCAGAAAAGACTCTGCCCATGGACTACTATGGTGTCCGCAGACTACCGCGCTGTCTGCGGACTACCACGCCACCCATACGCCATTCTTCCACCTAAACAAAGAGCCCCAAATAATCTTTTTTCCACTCCTCGACCCTTCCCAGACCATCTTTCCAACATCAAATGACCCAAAATGTGTTTTCCAGACTTTTTCCCCACCGATCTGTCCGTGGTGAGTTGCGGCTGTCCGCGGATCCAACATTGCTCCCTGGAACAATCGAGGGCTCCATCCGCGGCGAGAACAGGGAAGTGTGTTCGCGGACCGAACCATGATATTACACATTTTTGTTTACCTAGTTTTGGGCCGTTTTAAAAAAAAAACTACTGGCTGGATTTACACCAAATTTTACAAAAGCCCACTTTTGGGACCAAGCCCCGACTCCTGCCACAAATTTGGTGAAAATCCGTCGAGCGGTTTGGGCTGTAGACGTGAGCAAAATGTATTTTCCATTGCATCTAATGCAAAAAACGAGAAATGTTGGGCCCCCCCATAACTTCCCCCCCTTGATGAAACCTCACCGAACTTCGCAGGATCAATCTGACAGGTCCATATACTGTTTTTCAAAGTGAGTTAATGATTCATCCAGGTGGGGCAAAGAGATACGCCACCTAAGAACTGCTCTTCCTATGGGTTGAGCAATTTCAGTAACGGATTTGGACGAAATTACAAAAGTGATTCAAGTCTGCGGGCCACCGAAGACTGCAAAGTTTCGTAAAGATTTGTTAAAAAATCTAAAAGCTATTAAGCGTCCAAAAAAATATTTTTCTCCAAAAGTGCGACCTAGTTCCCATTCATTTCTCCATAGACAGAAAAGGTCCATTTTTGGCAAAGCGCACAGCCCAAACTGCTGGACGGATTTGGACAAGGTCCGAAACAACTTGGGCACAAAGCGTTGACTCGCAAGCCATGCGTGGTTTGGGGTTATTCTGTGCTGTTGTCATTTTAAAATTTGACAGAGAAGGGGGTGCCCCTTTCTCCTAAAAATATAGTTATATCTCCCATGGTGCATTGCAGGATATTGGTTTTCAGAAATGAAACAACCTCCATCTTGTTTTTCTCTTGATGTGAGAGATATTCGAGGTTATAGCTGAGGTTATGGGAAAATGAAATGCAGTGAAAAGCTATTTATAGGTAAAAAAACAAACAAATACCATCAGGGTAGAGGTGGGGGGATGAGTGCAATTGTGGAGTTGGAGGAGGTCCAAGGACTGAGTTTGCAACACAAAGCTTTCTGTAGCCTCGGCTATAGCTGCGAATAGCCGATTTCTGAAAGCAAACTGCATCACAGAAGCAGCATGTGCCATGGGGTGTAAGAGCAGGTGAGGTGAGGAGGCCACCTGGTGAGTGGGGGGTGCTGGCACAAATGAAGGGGGCACTTGGTGATGGGCTGGGGGGGCAGGGAAGCATTTTGTTTCTGGCTTTTTTTCCAATATTCCTGGCTATATTCGAGGTTACAAAGGACTACAGATAACCAGGGTTATGTGTAGTTCGGTACCCAAAGATCTTTTTATAACTGTAGTGATGTTGGGCCGATAAATAACAGGCCATGGCCAAAAGGCATGGACAGTGACTCAATTGCCATCCAGGTCTTCCATTCATGTAGTAACCAGGACAGACTCTGCTGATCTTCAAATTGAGGAAGGGGCCACCCTCCTCAGGCCATGTTGCCTGATGAATGACCCAAACTTACAAGACTACTTAATGGAATGGGCCGTCACTTTTCTTTCATTGAAGCTAATCCGGGTTTGCCGCGCTTTGAAGCTAAGCAGGGTCATCCCGGTTACTGTATGAATGGGCGACTAAATGGGAACCTGCATTATTTACTTTTTTTAAACCATGCTACTGTTAGTCCTTGATGGCTTTGCACTCAGAGCAATTTGTTTGCCTTTTGCTGAATTGCGTTCTGAAATGTATAGTCTCCCAGTAAATAATTAAAAAAAACAGATATTTTTACAGCAACAGTAGGTTTCCAATTCTTGTAGTAACTGGGACGATGCCTGCTTAGCTTCAAAGTGAGGAAGGTGTCAGCCCACTAAGGTCATGTTGCCTAATATATGGGCACACCGTTAGAAGAACACTTAGAGAAACATGACCTAAGGGGGCTGGATTCTTCCTTGCTTTGAAACTAAGCAGGGTCGGTCCCGGTTACCGCATGGATGGCAGACAATTCACAGTCATGAATGTTGTGTGTTTTCTTAGTTTTAAATATCTCATAAAACACGGCATCCGCATTTTTATGAAACAGAAAAAATGAAATAAAGAAAAATCACATTTATGTTAAACACTGCTATTAGAGTGCACTGGCCTTAAGGAGTTTGAGACGTAGCACTTAACCATTATGCTACAATGATGTTATTGCTTGGCTTTTCATAAGTTTTATACTTAGCTGTTTATCTATGAACATATTCAATGATAGGCTAACTATGAAATGTATGCCCCATGAACATCATGCCATTGTGGCTTACTGGTTAAATGCTGGTTCTCAAACTCTGGCAGACCAGAGTTCAAGGCTGTATGTTTTTTTTAATGTAACTAATTTAATTTAATTAAAAGAAAAGCAACAGAAGTGGGTGGTGTTGAGGTTTGTTGCAGTGCAGTCATGTGATCTTATTTAGCAAAGTCAGCCACGTCCAAACATCCCTCGTGCCAAAATAATGGCACCGGAATGGCTTTCGCACCCAAAAGTGCATGTCGAAATAGGCGCTGCAGCGGAATGCCCATGCCAAATCGGCCTGCGCCAAAATGGTGGCATCGAAAAGGAGTGACCCGCTTAGAGAATGCTGCTTAACCAAAGTGTGTGTTCCATGGCAAATAATTTAATCTCACTGCGCATTGCCTAAGCACATTTTGAGTTGTCAAAGTTTTAAAATCTCACACCACACGACATCCGCATTATTATTTTTTAAACCATGCTACTGTCAATCCTCGAAAGTTTTGCACTCAGAGACAATTCTTTTGCCTTTTGCTGAATTTCATTCTGGTATTTGTAGTATCACAGTCAAAATGGGGGGAATAATGCCACAATTGCACACTTTTGCCTAACATAGTTCTATAAGGATGTATATATTTGAGTGACACTATGGTATGTGTACTTTTGAAGTTAGCTTTACAAAGCAAATTATTGTTGAAAGACAGACATGGGGGTGAGGATGGGAAATGATGAGAGGGCAAGTAGTCATGAGTATTTGCCCACGATGTGGCAAGAAAGTTTGCAATCCTGGGCACTGGTGCAGTTATTTTCCCCTGATTGTGGTTGCTTTTCAGGGCACCAGTAAAGGACACATGTGGATGCAACCCCTTTGTTTTTTTTGAGGTTGATAAGGTTGCTCAAGTATTTGGATACCAGGATTTTACTCAGGTTGTTATGTTCATGTCATGGCACCAGTGATGTGATTTGTAATGTCATCTGTGTTCTCATACACCATGTAATTAGTGATGTCATCAGTGATGTGATCTGCGATGTCATCATTGTGGTCATAGGCTGCGCAACAGGGGGCACACAGTTAAGGTGGCTTTAGCTGAATTTCAGGGGTTTTGTTTCATTAAATTCCCACCTTATCATACTGCAACAATAGTTTTTTTCTTGAATTTCAAGGGTTTTGTTACAATGTATTGTTCACCTTAACATCCCTGCAACTAAAGTTTTTTCCTTGAATTAATATATACATACTGATTGGCCGTTTCACTGTTCTGGTTTGATGTTTTTTTTCAATGTCACTTTTTGCGCCATGTACTTGTTTATCACTTGCATAGTCTGTCATATGTTTTGGTACTGTCCTACATAACTACCCTCTGTAAGTAATGTTAAGAATTATTTGTCCAGGAACTTTATTTTCTCTTTTTGTAACTTGTTGGTGCCTTGGTTTTACAATTACTCGATGTTTGACATTCAGGATTATGGTGTGATTTTTAGTGGAACCTTTTTTTATAATTGGTACCTAATTCTGTTTGATAATACTATGGGCCTTATTCATGGATTTATTTTCACAATGCAACGTGACTGTTCACTGGTGCAAAGTGACTTTCCACAGCAAAAAGACACTTTGCACTGTTGCATGAATCAGGGTGTTTGTTGGCAGTGCAAAGTCACTTTGCATCACTAAGAAGGCACATTGCACTGGGCAAATCATTTCATGAATCAGGCTCTATATTCTGTATGATTACAGGAATTTTTCACCAACATCTTTTTACACAAAGGCCCAGGATCATGGAATTATCTGCGTGGAAAATGGGGACTTTTTGCGCACCAAACCACACACGAAATCCTGTTTTTTGATTCATGGAATCGACAGCGCAGGACATTTTCTTCATGTGGACTTTGCGAAGGCTCGGCACACCACTGCGAGGGGCCATGTGCCTTGTGCGAGACACCATGCAGAGCATGGGTGTGGCTTGCGCAAAGGGCGGGGTAGGGGGGTCGAACGTGGAAAAATAGGAAGAACAAGGGAAAATGTGGGCGTTACAAGGGATGGCCCACAGGCAGTAAATTGCATGCCTATTATTGCACGGAAAGATACGTATTCATGTATCCGACCACACAACCTCTTGGTGGGGAAATGGTCACGCAAAAGCCCTCATAGTATCTGCCCCCAAAGGCAGGCGTACAGGCACTTGCGCATAGGATTCACTGCACAGATGTAAGATCGGATGTTGAAATTAGGGGTGGGTGTATGCAGCCGGGGTTCAGATCTAACTTAGGGGTGCACGTACGCAGTGTAGCAAGGTGCAGAAATGGTTTACAGGGGTTCACATGCAGATTATCTGAGTTTTACCAGAGTTACGATTAATCATTTACATATTGTCAGGGTGCCGGTTATAGTTACGGGGGAACCCGTGCAGGGTCCCCGAGATGCAGATCTGCTTGCGGGGGACTCCACACACTGCTTAAAAGGTGCAGGTATTCACAACCAGGGGAGCACGCAAAGGTACCTGTTTCTGGCTATTTTTGCAAGGGGGCTTGTCGGGGGCATTCTGGCCTTAACTTGCAAATACAGTTACTTTCCCCGAACAATTCCATGAATACATGGAGCGTGCAGAAATAACATTGCACGGAGGCCCGCACAGAGTAGTTTTTCGGCACGCATGCTTTGCGGGATCTGTGGCCACTTTTCCATGCATCAGGCCCAAAATATAAACGCTGTGGCAGATTCTCTTATTTCAAAACTATAACCTTTGTTGTACAACTAGTCTGAGTTATCAATGCTTTTAAATGTAGAAAGAAATCAGTAAAAGTAATTCATGAAGAAATAAATGTAGAAAAAGGGGCCAGTGAGTATGGTAATAAGGCATATAAGAAGAATGTAAATACAAGCCACCACACAGAACTATTACATTTTTCAAAATTCTATAACAAACAAGGCAACTTGTAAACTGAAACCTGCTAGTCATACATGACTGACTGATTAATATAAGGAAGGCAAGGAAGGAAGGAAGGATGGAGAGAGGAATGGACGGAAGGAAGTAGAGAGAGAGAGAGAGAGAGAGGGGGGGAGAGAGAAAGAGAAGGTAGGCAGACACTTATAGAGCTTTTTTTATCAGTGAATAACCGCTCATTTTCCATTAATGGACTCTTTAACCAAATATCGTCATGCATAACTCACTTTCCTTCCTTCCATTAACAGTGTGACTGGGCATGAATAACATCTAAATTAAATTAAACTCAATGAATTATTGTTCTTATGCTGCTTCAATTCAAACCAATTAATTCGTAGCAGACTCTAAGGAGGTCTGATCTGTGCCTTCTAGTCCCGTGGTTGCAGACTATTTTTAACTAAGTTTGGATGTTTTTTTTCTGTCTTCCTAGCTAACTTTGCAATCACTAATAGCGCTGGCATTACAGTTTTCATTTGAATAATAGAGCCATACAAATGTCCTTCTAAATTGTAAAGTGTTTATTTAGTGCATTTTGAATATTTAATCTTAAATATGCAAACACATTCCACTTCATGGACATGATCCTTTTATATGATTTTGAAAGAGCATTTGCAATTTTATATGAAACGTGCTTGGCAGAATTAGACATGTTTTGCCCATTTTGGTAACTATTATTTTTGTGGGCCTGAAATTGCTTTTATATGCAATTATGTAGTTACAATTGTATATATCACTAACATAAATGTTGTATCAAGTTCAGCGCACTTGCCGACTAACAGATTAAACCAATGCTGAAACATCTCTCGGGTCAAACACATAGGAAGCTGCTGTGCCACACTTAAGAAAAGTTGTTATGTTTTGCAATATTTTATTTTCTATATGTCTTGTGATGATCAGAGGCAATTCACCTTGCACATCAGAATATTGTAAACACACAGGGATATTTTGCCATTTAACATAATATGGAAGGGGGGATTATTGCCGGATAAGAACCCCTGCAATAGTCGCATCTGGACATAATCTGGGCAAGGCTCATGATCCCAAGTTAAATTTTCCCGAGTTCTTTGGGGCTATTATCACATAATGCTAGCGCAGCTACATAGGTTTTAGAATCGTGGGGGTTAAGTGAAAAATGTTAGTATAATAGTGGGAGCAGGGACAGCTCACGGCATTGATCTCATCACATTGATGTCTTTCTGTAGTAAGCATTTTAATGGTAAACCTGGTTGAGCTCGAGCAGTTTTAGAATTTGCTTGATTTAGACACAATTTTAAGGTGATTTTTTTTCTTTCAAAAAGTGAAAGCATTGTTCCATATTTTATCTTTAATTTTGTTGTGTTAAATTAGAATTGTGTGTTTCGCTGAAAGAAATCATGCTTGAATGTGGATAAATATTTCCTGTTCTTCCCCTTGCTGCTTTAGAAGTCAAAGGGCCTAATTTACAAATATAACGATAAGTCAGCACAAAGTAGTTTGGGCGTGCAAAAACATTGCGTGACCCAAGTGTACAGCACTGGGAGTTGATTCATGGAATTATCATATGCTAGCCGAAACCTGCAGCACAAAGGAAATGAGTAGCGCCCGCCATGCCCACAACACACCCCCAGGGTGAAATGAACATAACACTATCAAACAACTTTTGCACCAGTGTCATGGTAAAGAAGTAATCAAGGATTACTTAGCAGCAATCAACATTACTTCCACTCCTCTTCTGCGACCGACAAGTCCTCATCCCAGAACCTCGACTAGTCTGCACCCCAACACCCTACATTAAGGCTGCACCTATAAGTCCTCTCTCATCCCAGTACCTCCACTAATCTGCACCCCAAAACCCTACATTAAGGCTGCACCCACAAGTCTTCTCTCATCCAAGCACCTCCACTAATCTGTGACCCCCAAATCAGCATCTCTCTAAGCCCACTGCTCTTACACGCAGTACCTGCACCAACAAGGTGCAACATCACAATAATGTACCCTAAATACATATCAAACAAATGGCCAAACTTTCTCTTTCATTGCACATTATTGGATGACATGTTAAATGTCTGAGGGAATTCCCATTGAATCAGCTTTCTTGCAGAGGTCTAGGATGAATCACCAGTCCACCTTAATAGACCGCATCCACTCCATGTAGTTCCATACCGCTTGTACTTAGGAACACAACAATCAGACTCCCACAGATGTACTAATCTTGTTGGCTGTTGAACAGACAGACTGTACACTAGCACACACTCATGACATGGTGTGAAAAAGCTACAGTCACATACCCAACAGCAATGGATACCCATACCAGTTCACTGTCCCTGTAAAGTGATGAACATGCTTCCGGGCCTTGCTCAGCATGATGGTGGAGTCTGCCAAAAAACTGTTGCAAGTGCAACAGCACTTGCTATATCGGCACCTTCAACACCAATGGCCCAGTTTACTGTGGAATACTTTGCGCCTAGAAACACGTGTGTACATGTGCATTATAAATAACTCATCATATCATATCATACTTACCTTCCTCAACTCCTCTGGCCTGCGTCTTCCAATAACTTCACTTGGGAGACTCCCTCTTCCTCCTCCAACATGATCACTGGAAGCAGTGCTGGGTATTCCAGGACTGTCACCTCTTCCAAAGCTTCCTATTGGATCACACTTAGCTGCACAACAACAGCCCACCATATTGTCAGCACAGCTACACTTTGATCCTTGACGTTCAGGTGAAATAGCCTCATGTGAGATGGGTAGCCCAGTGAATCTCTTTTCATCATCCCTAATGCCAATGTGCTATACCTGTCATGGACGTTTAAGCACATCCACATGGACAAGCAAGTGCCAAATGGCCCCTAACTGCTGTGGCTGCATAAAGGAATACTATGTCCAAGAATCTGAAATCTTGAGGGGTGAATGGGCAGAGATGAATGAGCTGTCACCAGATACCGCACATATCCCTGCATTGGAGAACATCTTGCCAGCCACCTAAGAAAATGAGCACCTATCCTCAATATTGTATTTATTTTAATTTAATCTTTGCATTTATTTACAGCACACATAACCCGTAGGTATATAGGCGCTAGTTTCATTGCAGGTTATTTATGACGAAATTGTTTTTTTTTTGTTTCCAAGCGCGGGTCCGGGATTCAAACTTGCATTTGCTCAGCGCAGTCTTGCTTCCAAGACCTGCGCGTTGCTACAGAGCTACCCTCCCGTCCCAACACCCTACATTAAGGCTGCACCCACAAGTCCTCCCTCGTCCAAGTACCTCCACTAATCTGTGACCCCAAATCAGCATCTCTCTAGAGACCTGCAACATCATCATAACAATACTGATTATATCTAAATGTTGCCCTGCATCACCTCCAGTAGACATAAATCTAAAACATACTCAACTAACACTGATACACTGAAAGCAAACATGCAATGCCCCTGTACCACAAATGACATCACGCAACCATACCTTGCTACACCGACCCTTGAGATGGTCCCTTCCCTACTTGTAAAAAAACATGTCCACATGGTCATGTGAGCAAGCCAATCAAAGTAATGCTACCATGCCTACCTAATAATCGGAATGGAAAAAATAAAATAATCAAAAGTAACCTACAACTACAGAACCATCTCAGACAATGCCTCAGCCAAGGCCAATTCCCCTTCTACATCTACCTTCTGCAGGCAGGCCTCTGTTGTTTCCTGTAGGGCTTGCATGGCCTCCCTCATCCTTGACTCTATCTCCTGTGCTGCCCTACAAGACATCTCCAGGATGACAGCACACACCCTTGCCAATCTCTCTGCGACCTGTGCCCTGGCAATTGACGCCTCATGTGCCCGCTCCCTCTCCTCATTCTGTTGCTCCACAAATGGCAAACTTAAAGACACCAGGGCATGCAGGTGCCATTTTGTCTCCTGCCTCACTTGCACCATGCATGCACCTTTGTGCCTCCTCCTATCAGCTATGCCATCAAGGATGTGTCTCCTCACCAATAACACATCATTCTGACTGTCAATGTGTCTCTGGTTCAGGTACTCCCTCCAACTGGATGACATTCTACGTCAGGGGAGTGCAGAATCTGTGATGCCATCAATTGCCTGGTAGTCCTCCACAGCCTGTTCCCATGTAGGTTCCTTGGCAAGCTCTGTGACCACCTAATCTGTCATGGTACAAATGTCCACCTCCACCAGGGACATTGGCACATCCAGACTCCCCAATGGCAGGACAGGGGCAAAGGAGGCCATGGTGGTAGCTGGCATCAAGGCATCAGTTGAGGTTGACTGGGGCACAGTTGTGGAGGAGGTGGAGGCTATTGCAGCAGCCTGTCCAGAGAGGCCACTGCCAAGCACTGATGTTGCCAATTGGGATAAGAGGCCGCACACCTGACCATGATGCTGTTAGAAGCAGCTCATTAGTTGCATGACCAGCATCATGGAGAGATGCCTGCCACCTGAAGCCACCCACCAGCAGTGGCAGCACTGCATCACGGATGGCCTCATCAGCCAAAAGTGTGGGGTCTGCCTGGGTGGAGACGTCGGCGAAGCTGGGTAGTGATGCAGTAGATGACCCTGGGACAGAAGGATGTGCTGAACCCTCCATGGTGGACTGCTCAGCTTCCTGTCTCAGTGACAGGTGTTCAGCCTGCACATCCACCTCAGTACCCCCACCTGATATTGTGGATAGACTTGCAAAGTCCTCCTCCTTCTTCTCCTCCTCCATATACCCTGACACCTATGCCTTGGGGTCTTTGTGTTGTTTCGTCACCACCACCCTGTCACTCTGCTGCTGAAGTGTCCACCACAATGATGGGATCCATGGGCTCCTCAGCAGCAGTGCCATCAGAATGTGAAACTCCTCCAGGCACATCTGAGGAGGTGGACAAAATTGTGTGTGCCTGGGGCCCACACTTTTAACTGGCATCCTGGGCCCTGGGATGCAGCTCCACAGCACAGGTTGTACCCTCTTCTTCAGCAACAGCAAATGGGGAAAAGGGGAGATACAACAAAAGAATCAATTATAAATGCTAATGCATGTGTACTATCCTCAATTAAATTGTAGTGTGCAGTCATCATAAATCAAAAAGCAACTGCCTCACACACACAGGCCCATGCTTTGAAGTTAGAATGAATCAAGTCACACAAGTGAAAGGAAAATGACAAGTCACAATGTTGAGACATGTGCATGTGAACATAGCACATTGACGTGTTGACACATACACATAACAACTACTCATTTCACATACCAATAGCAATGAAGCAGTGACACAGGTCTATCCTGCAGGCAAGGTATTGGGAAGGGCACCTGGCCACATGTGTCCATAGTATCTTAGTCACATCTCATTCCAACAACATCTTGCAACATGCACCCCTGAACCAATCCCACATGAAACCGTGCAACACGTACATGCACCCATTGCTGAGGATCAACCAGGCATGCAGTTAGCCCCAACATGAAAACCTGTCATGATGACATACCATGTATGCCCCCTCATTCAGTGGCCAGACTGGTCCTAATGTTGAACAAGATCATCAAATGCACTGAATGCCATGGCCTAAAAACCAAACACATGTGTCATGTGTCAGTCACACCTGCTGAGTGGATATGATGTAATCATCTTTCCCTAATTGAACAACCCATAGAGTAAGTGTGCATGAATGTACCTTACATGGCCTCCAAATCTCAATCTGGGTTGTGTCTCTGTCTAATGAGTTGCTCTCAGCATCAACAAAATGACCTAGGCTCACTAACCTTCGGTGTAGGTTTCACACCCTTACATCCACTATGTGGTTGGTTTTCTCATAAATGAATCCTTTTTTAGTATTGGTTCAAATTGTTCAATTGTTCACCAAACGGATCATAGACAGCTGTTCAATTTCTATGGTCAATATATCATTTCACATTTTGAGTGCACAGTACGGAGGCACTAAATTGTGGGTCTGCACCCCACTTACATGTTATAACTACCCGTTTCCTAAAGAAAAAATTCACAGTACATTCATTGAAATATGCCGTGCCTGCTCAGGATTTGAAGTTAGTTGCTGTCAGCATCACACATTGCATGCGTACAAGTATCCATTGTCACTCAACTGTGTGCATGAGGCTGCATTGGAGTTACGAATTGTGCAACACATACGCCATGAAACGCACTGACTTGCTCAATTCATGCATACTCATCCAGGGCATCCTAAATCTGTGGAGCAGTACTCCCTGTGAGAACTCACAAGCAGCCTGGATATGGACCTGCAGGTCAAGGACCTGGACATGAAACATTGGGTTTATACTCTTCCGGATCTGGAGGTAAAGCAGTGTCATTCGATGGCAGCCTGAAGAGTTCTCTCCCATGGAAGTACGTGCCTAAAGGGCCACCTTTGCTTTGTCTGGCTCCAAGGCAGTGGAAGAGGTCAGCAGCCAGTGACACACTTCCAGGCTGCAGAATATGTAGATGTTGTCCTTGATTAAGTAATTTGTAAAATGGTAACAATGGAACAAAACTTCTCTGAGGACAAGTTCAAGGATACATTTATGTTTTGTGTGGAGGCTCTTGCAAAGAAGGACAACTACATGGGAACTAGGCAGCACAAGTATCACTATGACAAAAGCGAGGCAAAGAGGAAAGAAAAGGCTTGAGACTGCCTTGTTTCCGCATCGTGTAAAATCTCAGTGTACTTACTCCTTGGGCCTCCTTACGACCCAGGCGTTAACCATGGCGCTATTAGCGCCATGGTTGATGGCAGTACCTTACCGATTCCGCAATGGTGAATGGCGGAATTACCGCCCCATTCCAAGGTTGGCGGGCGGTAATTCCCCATTCACCATTGGCCCTTCCCCATTCAGATTTTTGCCCCCATAGGGATCAATGGAAATGGGGAAGGCGGTAATTATGGTACCGCAAATTGCGGTACCGTAATTACCTACAAGCTCCCTTTGCGGGTCCCGTCCTTAAAGGCTGGTAAAACCAGCCATTAAGGGATGACTGCAAAGGGACCTTGGAATTGGGCGGTAAGGGATTACCGGCACCAGTGCTCTTACCGGTACCGCTAATCCCTTACAGCCAGGGTCGTAATGAGACCCAATGTCTTACTTTCAGATGGAGATTCACATGGTTGTGGGGACATCCTTAAATGCTACTACTATGTCTCATGTGTTGGCGGCAGTAAATAGAGGGGGGTCCAGACAACGAACATGGCCTCAGTTGATATTTCAAATGCTTTTGACACTGTTATTAGGAACAAGCTATGGAATAAACTTCTGGCTTGGAAAATTCCTTTGAACATCCTACAGCTTTTGGTGCTTCTCATGAGGGTACTTCCCTGAGAGTGAGGTTGAGCAGGGCAGGGGTCATGACAGGGCAGGTACCCCCTTTTGTTGGGTTGAGGGAGGGTTGTGTCCTGGCTCTGGCCCAGTTCAACCTTTATGTTTCGGATCTAGACAGATTGTGGCAGTCGGGAGTCACAAACCCAGTTAAAAGGGGTGCAATGGATATGGATTGGCTCGTGTTTGCGGGTGATTGAATTGTATTTGATAAAACCCTGTAGGGATTACACAGGAAGTTGGGTCTCTTTTTGCAGTATGAACTGGATAACCCCTTGAAGGTGAATGGTCAGAAATCAAAGGTCATACCTTTTACTACAAACAAGCACCCAAAAACATTTAACTGGCAGGTTGGGGCACAACCACATTAAAGAGTTCAATCAATTAGGTATCTGCGGTACAACCTCGAAATTCATGTTCAACAGTGGTATGGAAGCTTTTCCTGAAAGGGAAATGTACTCCATTGCTCACTAAAATGAAAAGAGTATACACCCAACTGTGCAGATATTCCCTCCTGCCTTTATTAAAGTTTTACTTACTCAAAGTTGAATCCACAATCTGTATGGTCTTGATAACATGCTTGTTGAATTAGGCTCCTATTTAAACTCCTTCATGGGATGCTATGCAAGAAAACCCTACGCCTGGCAAACTCAATCCCAAACACCGTTATTAGGCATGAGTTTGGGTTAGTTTCAGTGTCCAGGAGGGCACTCTGGAGAAAGTTGTCTGAGTTTGCAAAATGCCTAACTCTTCCGGCAAACTCACTCTACCAAGTCCTTGGGAAAAAATCAATACTCAGCAGGTACCATAAATGACTTCAAACAAAGTATGTGTAACAGCTTGAGTTGTTTGGGTCTTCATGTGAAGAACTTGCAATCACACCTGGTGTGGTAAAAAGAAGTTGGCTGTCTTTGATTGGGCGGTAACAATCGATTTGCCGGCCAATTACTCACTGTATAGAGAGTATGACAATTTTCCCAGGAAGACAACTGAAACAGTAAATCATATTTCTCTTTTTCCTTGTCCCAAAAGTGTGGGTTAAATACCTAAGGTTTCGATTAAACCAGTTCCCAACTTTAGAACTAACTAGTAATTGGGACGATAAAACTCCTGAAACAGAGTGTAGGTTTTGCACCGGGATCAACGTCAAAGAAACACTAAAGCACCTGGTCCTTCACTGTCCAGAGTTGAAGGCTTCAAGAGCACAGTTAATGGGCTCGGAAGTGCTGTGTGAGATGTTCTGGGTAAGGTAGGAAATGGGGTACATTTAATTTTATTGCTACACGCTTTTCTAAAAATTGTAATGCAACTGGGGAATAAGCAAAATTCAGTATCCAGCAGATTAATTGAAATTAATTTAAGTGCAATATGCTTTTAAATTTATTTGGCAATGTAAAAAAAAACTGTGATATATGTATTTTTAAAAGGTTGGTATATGAATTGTAATGAATATGAATGAATTGTAAACAGTTGTTTATTTGTGAAAGGGTTATACATTATTTATACACCAAAACACAATAAAATAAAAATGTAGTTTTCTGGAGACACAACATCGCTGGAGGAGGCATGAAATAGCACAAGGCAGTGGGGAACTACAAGGTACATGTGTCTCCACTAGATCCATGAGGCAGCTGTGACACAATCAGAGGAATAGCTGCATGCATGTAACTTCTGCGCTACATGCAGCATGCGCATATGCGCATAATGTTATAAATAGTAGGCTCACCAGCTCCACCAACCTGCATGCACTTTTCCTGGCCTGTCTGTGATATTTGGGGGTACCAAGCAAAATTCCTGGTGTGCGCAGAGGCAGCAATATTTTGGGGTTCCTTGCTGTAAATGCAGCTTACATAGTGCGTTGGAGAACCTTTCCACTCTACCATCCCATTGCACCATGAGTGAGAGGCCACACTGAGTAGGCAAGGATGGAGATGAGGGCAGAAGAAGGGTCCACCTGCAAATTTGTTTGTGAGGCTATAGGAGACCCAGGCCCACTAGGGCTAAGACGGGCCACTCTTCAAAGCAGGCACAGGCAGCACCCCATGAAGAGCCACAGGTTAAAGAGAAGTGGTGACCATCAATGATACATTTCACTGATAAGGTTAGCAATCCTCATGGATTTAGTGGATAAACACAATGTTGACATGTACCCTTAGTCTGACAGTACCCTTCTTGTGACCCAGAGGTGGAGGATGTGGCAGGAGGTCACAGATTTCAGAAATGCCTGTGGGGTGGAGAGGCACATTGCAAAGAGTTCCACAAGAGGATTGGTGACCTCACTAGGTGGACCAAGGAGGAGCTCAGCAGAAAGGAAGCCTCTGTCCAGGCTACTGGAGGTGGATTGCCACATGTTGATGAGCTTACTGAATTTGAAGAGGTCACCGGTGGTCTCATCACTAGTGAGCAGTTGGTTGGTGTGAGAGGCATGGACACCTATGCAGCTACATCGGGTGAGTGCCATGTGTGCATGATATATATGTTTTCCTCAATGCATGGTATGCTATCAAAAGTTGAAGTACAGTTGGTCGGGGTCCTTCTCTCCCATCCATGAGTACTACAGTAAGGCATCCATGGTCACTTCCAGTACGCATTGTGCATTATCGAAGGTGGATGCTTGATCTATGTTTGCAGTTGGCAATGATCTTAAAGCACACGTTACTTCATAGAGACATATTTAGCAAGGCCAATACACCTATATGTGGCAACGCAACGACCTGCAAGAAACATGTCATTGGACACACTCACAGTGTCATGCTTGTGAATAGTGCATTGTGAATGCAAACATTGACTTACATGAAATCACATTCAGCAGTGTATGAGGTCAGAGTAATCCATTCACAGGCCCTGGCGGCCAGGGGACATGGATGAGCAACATTGTCAGTGAGAAGTTACATGAGGGTGTGTTCTAGACAGAAGTTGTAGTGGTTGGCTAAAAGACATTTAACAAGTGATGTTAATTCCACATTTAGACTGTCAATTATTCAGTGGCAATGAAAGTGCACACTGGTCATGTGCATGTTGAAGTCCCCCACACATGGTAAAGATGCACGTGATTGTGTTAAACTACTAATCTGGCCTTGGCCCGACTGGCAAAGGTACAGATGGGGATGTTGGCAACACAAAATCCTGTAGACATGTTTTGCCAGCTGGAGTACACTTAATACTTGCACATGTTGCATGTATGAATGTAGGAAGCAGAACATTGGCTCAGCAATGAAACACAGAAATCCATCTGTCTACTATTATATCTTCCACACTCATGTCTGTCTGTATTCATGGTCACATTCTCCTTAAATCCATGGCTTGATGCAGGAAATAATGTGCCCCCACATGATTGCACATCACATTGATTCTTTGCCACCTGTGCATTCAACATTACAGAATGCCCCGTTTCTATGTCTGATGCATTCGTGCCAGGCCCTTTTGTATTTGTATGCTTTTGGTTTTGAACAGGTATGTTCAACTAGATATGTAGGACTCTGAATATTGTTGTCTGACTTTGTGCAGTTGATGATGCAGTGGATGAGGTTGTGGAGGAGGAGGAGGCGGAGGATAAGGCACAACCATCCACCAGTGCAGTACGGGGTGCTGTGCCTGGTGAGACTCTCCTCCTGTTGCAGGCCATTGCCAGCAAGCCACCCGACTCGCCTGTCCATGATGATGCCGGATTCAACATGGAAGGCATATTGAGGGACATTGGGGAGGCACTAGCAATGAGTCATCTGGATGCCATGGAGCTCCTTGAGCTCCTTGAGGCTGCTGAGTCTGAGGATGAGAGCCAGGAGACCCTGGGACTAGCAGTGGAGAGGCTTGCTTCAAGGGTGGTGTCATGAACTGCCGCCTGCGTCCATTCTAGACTTCGTGGTCCCTGACCCACAGAGGACGGAATTCTGTGATCCTTCCAACATGGCCGTTTGGTGCAGAACGCAGCTTGCCAGTCTTTACGTGCTACGTTCAATATTCTACAAAACAGACACGCCCCCGTGGCTCTGCACGTCTCAACGCTACCGCTCGGAGTAGTCTGACGTGTGTTGTCGGACTTCGCTCGGGGCTTCCTTCCGAGTCCAGTTTCCCGATTCCTTTAATCCACTCCCTTTCCTTTCCTTTCCTCGAACCTACCTTCTAGCTTCTTCCTTGATTCTCGCCTGCGCTCGGGTCACGGCGTTATGTGCCTCCGAGCTCAGACATTGTTTCCTTCCTGGTTCCCGGTCCTGGACATCTGAACGCCTCCTGGTGTAGGACTGCTATCTTCACGCTGGAACCCGAAGACCAGCACACGGGTCTATACAAATTCCAGACCGTGCAAAAGAAATCACCCAAGAAGGTCGCAAGCAAGGAAAAACAGGTGAGAAGGGGAAAGACTTGTGACAGGTGGTCAATTTCCTTCAACCATCATGGAGGCAGCAGCGGAGGCTGTTGTCAATGGGAGGGTTTTAGACTGCCGGCCTATAGCAGGGCACTCACTGCGACAGGCCCGGTCTCCAACATCCTGGCTTGGTAGGCCCTGCAAATGTGGTGTATGTGGGCCTGTCGAAATTTTGAAGTGGGAGAATGAGTTGCTATGTGCAAGTGCCCAACACGCTGAAGTCCTGCAAGAGATGTCCTGGGACATCCATCGGCTGGCAGAAAATGTAATTTCTTCCAATCCCGCACTCATAGCCAAACCATGCATTTTTGCTGCAGGAGAGGAGAAAGGACATGTAACAACAGAGCCAGGCATCTCAAAAGGAGGGAACTACACTGAGGCAATCACAGCATGATTATTTTTTAGCTTCAAGGGACATATGGCAGCGAGAGATGGTGACCTTGAAGCAAACCTCGTGTACAGAGCTGTTGGCTTCCAAGGAATTCCATCCTCAAGGGACAAATTCCTTGAAACAATCTCTACATGAGGTGATGTTGACCTCAAGGAAATTCCGCCATCAAGACATGGATTCCTTGAATCTCATCATCATTTGGCTTTTACTCACCATTTTGTCATTTGCCAGAAGCACATACAAATCATCATCAAACATTTAACAATGTAGATTAAAACAAAGTTTACAACCAAGAAATACTACAGAATATGACAGTTAAGACACTAAAAATACAAATCAATCAATGTGAATGTGGCAAGGCAAAACTAGTTCAAATGGATTCAGATCTGTCTTGAGGGTGGCCTAAGATGACTCTACATGCACACAAAAAATGTCCAAGACTGACCCTTCAAATCTGTGCAAATCAGCAATACAAAGGATGATACAATTCTTAAATAGTGAAGTTACTAACATGATCTGGGCAGAACATTCATTAATCTTTGCCAATTTTGAGAGAATGACATTTCTAATTAATTGACTATGTCTTAGTTCTTGCCCCAATGCTCAATTTAAATGTCAAATTTCATGAATAATCCTATGGAGGGTTAGCAAAAAAAAGCTTTACAATTAAAGTTCAGTTCATTAAGGTGCTAGCAGCATAGTTGGATATTGATAACTTGATATTCGCAAGTGTACTCAAAGGTGCATTTCTCTATTATATTCCATTTGGATAAGACATTTCATCACTAATTCCATCAGGAATGTGCCAAACAGCATACAATCAAGGCACAATTGATTAATGTCCTAACAGCACACTCGGGGGGTCATTACAAGGTTGGAGGTAAAAATGCTGCAAATAGCGGCATGGTTACCCCCTTACCGTGTACCGGGTTCTTTGAATGAGGAATTACCAGGTCATTCCAACCTTGGAGGACCTGGTAATTCCTCATTCAAGGAACCTGAACCCGGTACATCCCCATTCCCATTCGAGCCCCCATAGGGCTTAATGGGAATGGGGAGGGAGCTAACAACGGACCCGTTAATAATGGGCCGGTTGTTAGCACCCTGGTCTGCTCGCGGGACCCGTTAAGGGCACGTGGTTTTACCAGGTGACCTTAGCGGGTCCCGCGAGCAGACTCGTAATGGGGCGGTAAGGGGTTGACGCTCCGGCACCTTTACCGGCACCGTTAACCCCTTAGCGCCAACCTTGTAATGACCCCCTAGGTCTTTACAAGTATTCTTAGAGGTGCATTTATCTATTATACAATGTTATCCTAGGTATGACTTCCAGGTTGCACAATCTTATTGGCTAGCAAGAATGGTTCCCTTTAGTCACACCCCAAATTTAAGAGACATATGAGATCTCAGTGCAGCTGGAGACAAACAGGATCCAAGGCCCTGAGTACAAGGTCAAAGGGATCTCAGCATAATTATCTTGTATTGTGTTATATTTTGAGTGCTCTATATTAGTTGTCATACGGGTGAGTCAATCGCTGTATGTGGAGATGTTGGCCTCAAGGGACTTCTATCGCCAAGAGATGGCTGACTTGTGGCAAACACTCAACATGCAGTTGGAGACGTCAAGGGTCATTATGCATGTTGACTCATTGGCCACTTGCGATAGCCATCAAAAGAACTGTGTAGCATATTGGGGCCCTCATGCATGCATCCCTCTCATGAGTGGCCCTAGCCAATGAGGAATAGGCTTCGGCCATAAGTGGTGAGAGTGCGCCAGCCTTTGATTCACAACAGGATTGGGGATACAACTAATCCATTCAGGTGATGCCATTGGCTGTGTCCCCACAAACCGCTATCGTTTTGCCACCGCCACCACCACCTCTTCTTCATGCCACCTGGTGTCCAGAATCATGTGGCTGGAGTATGGATTTCTGTACTATTCAGTGATCTGGAGGGCAGTCACTCCACTGCCCATGCTACCAGACACATTATTGAGTGGCAGGTTCCAGCTGAACCACAAAGGTGATGCCATTGGTCGTGTCCCCATGCACCTCTAACCTCTTGCCACCACCACCTCTTCTTCATGTACACTGCTGTCCCGAATCATGTGGCTGGATTATGGATTTTTCAATGATTTATTCCTGTCCAAGGTGGACTGTTTTCATTTTGTTCTCATGGCAGGGCCATAGTGATCTAGAGGGCAGTGACTCCACTGCCCATGCTACTTGGCACATTATTGAGCTGGGGGACAGAACATGCAGACCTGACATGGTCTTTTGGATTGCAACAGCCTCCTACATTCAAGTGAACATTCTATTCAACATTTATGTATATATGTGCAGTCTGTCAGACAGACGCCATTAGCTAGTCCAAACAAATGTCCAATGTAATTTCAGATGTCTTGCCTCGTACCGTGCTCACACAACCTGAGAGGACATCCAGGGCACCCTATTACCACCCAAGTTCCAATTCCCTATGCAGAACCCAGACCCTCCAAGCACCAAGTGTTAGGTGGAGGTGGTGAAGGGTTCACATGACAACAGCAGTACCACCAGGTAAGGTTGGGCACTGTCATGCATTGGTGATATATGCATCCCAACAGTGGTATGATGTGGCACACATAGGGTTGAGCATGTATAATAAAATATGTTGATAATTGAGTGATGGTCATTGTCTCTAAATATGTGAGTTGTCCTACACAATTGAGTGTGTGTATGTCTCCTTGGTCAGCAATGCATGTGCTTTGTGTTACTGGTTACACCTCCATGAAAGGATGCTTGGGGTCTGTATCCTCGGGATGTTCCTGTACATATGTTTTAGGTGAGGGTTGATGCAATTGCTGCTTTTAAGTCACTCCATGATACCTGAGAATGCAACACACTTGACTCTTACAAACCACATTAGAGGATGATTCAGATGACAACCGTGCATGTGGATGATGTGTGAAGAATGCTGTGCATTACTGGTAATGTGTGGATGTCATAGGCCTAAACATAGTTCTCATGTGTCATATGTAATGTTGCTGCTGTGTTCCCATTAATGTGATCAAAAGCTGTTGATAGAGTTGGGTGTGTAACCTTACATCATTTAACTACCCTCATGATAGCACAACATACGTGTTGAGGGTATCAGAGACATGCACAAGGAGTGGGTGGGTGGGCAATGCATGCTTATGGAGTGGTGCAATACCAACTAGGTGAGGTAACAGGGGGATTCAGCTCAAACTGTCTCAGGTAGGGTGGTGGGTGGAAAGTGTGCAGAGGCAGGGGTTATGGCATGTATTTACCTTGCAGGGGGTCAGATGCTCTTTCAGTAACTATGACAGCGACTAGAGTCCACTGTGTGGGGAGGTAGTACACGTCTTTTCTCCAATGGGTTAAGCAGGCCTGTCTGCTGGATTTCACAGTGATGTTGCAGCTGACTAGTCTACACTTGTCTTCACTTTGGATGTGCTGTAGACCTACAGATATGCTGACTATGTAGTTGCTAAATCATATGTACTACAAGCTGACGGCTTTGTAGATGTGCTGCATCAGGAATTAAAGGTGTAGTAGACTTGCAATGAGTCACTGTGTTGGTATATGGTTTTGTAAATCATGTGCCCTGATTTGCAGAGACATGGTTGCATCAACTGCATGCAGGACACATCTCAGGGGTAGGAAGTTGTTAGACAGAAGGGATTACAAAGAGTTGTGGCACACGTCCAGGACGGAGAGAAGCCTGGTAAATAGCACTGGACTGGGTGATGTCTCTACTCTAGGAAATCAGATTTCACTGTCAGTTATTTGCACTTTACCAACTCTGACCTATTTCTCTTTCCCTTCACAGACATCTGAGTGTGAAGCAAGCATGATCTGGTGCAAGAGTTTGAATGATATGTCACCTGACATGTTATCGTAAGTACTGCACATCTGGGTGATACATGCTTTTTACAGGAAGAACACAAGGAAATTGCAACCTACCTGACAGATGTCCTTTCAGACTTAAATCTTACCCACCACATGCAATGCTTACGAGGCCACCCGCAGAGACTTTCTAGAAGGTAGGCAATGTGACATAGCCAATGTGTATGGCATGCACAGCATCTGGCAGTGAGGGTAGAATCCGCACTGAGACATGTTAGACCAGGCCCCTCATGCAATACGCACAAATGTCGGAGAACTGGGCATCCTCACATTGTGTGAGTACTGTTGAACACCTTTTTGATTTGCATCAGCTATTGTTCAGGCTATGCTATCTGTAGCAGAGGTGGACCTACCTATTTGTTATTTACAGAGACAGGAAGAGGGCCAAGGGGGTAATGTGAGCTGGGAGTCTGTAGATAGAATGTTCTTTCTGTAGTGCACACAATGGTTCTTCTTTGGCCTAAGGCATTCTTGCAGGTGGATGTAGGAGGGATGGGGCATGCTGCCTGTGAGTTGGCATTTCTTTTTGAGGAGGTGGGGTGAGCAGAGGGACTCTCTGCAGACTTTTAACATAATCATTGTGTGTTTCTGTTGCTGCTTACGGTTTAAGGTTGTCTGATCCAGGCCCTAGGAGGTTATTGTATACACATGACACATGTGTTTGAGACATGTACATCCAGGAGCAATGAAGTGGTTCTCATGAGCTGTCTTTCACTATGGATGGCCTGTGTAGGATTGTCATATAGCAAATGTGTGACTTCATACACATGGGTGAGCCCTGTGGCAGGTCATTCTGAACTCAGCCATTGGGTGGCGTTTGCGGCACAACAGCAGGGAAGTTGTAGTACATCTGGCGATACACATATTGGCTATGCTGTTATTGGTGGATGATGTGACAACGGTTTTGGTATGGTCTTCAGAAGCCGTGCAACACCCTTCACCATTCGTGTTGTAGGAGATAGCGCATCATGTTGCACTTATTTGTTTGATATATCAGTGATGTGCTGAGGCATGTGTGGATTTTATTTATTTATTAGCATTTTTAAAGCGCTCACACAGCCCAGGGACATCAAGGTGCTGTTACAGGAATATGTCTTAGATGCGTATTTATAATGCACTTAATATCCAGAGGTTTGTAAGCGTGGACCCGGGGATCGAACCTGTGTTGCTTCGTGTCGTCTTCTTTCCAAGGCAAGCACGTTGCCGTCGAGCTATCCTCCCAGATGTGCTGATGTGTGTGCTGGTGTGTGCATGCTATGCATGGTGTGTCCTGGAGGGCATGCAGTGAACTCCGTTATTCATGGATATTTTGAAAATGCACTGGGGCCAGGGACAGCAGGATGGGCTGGTACTGTGCAGACACGTTTTTGAGTACTGTTCGGGCTTGGCTGCATTACCTATTGGACATAGCTTTGCAAGCACAAGCTTTACATGATGACATGTGGATGTACCTGTGGAACTGAAGTACTCATCTTTGCCATTGGGCGCACTGCAAACAAGCATTCCGATCCTTCAAGTACTTCCTTGTTAAGGCTTTCACCGAAGACCTCACCAAACTCCACCTCACATAGGCTGATCTACCTCTGATAAGCTGGGATTGCTACTCACTTCTCCAAGATCTCAACACCACCCTTACACACAACATCAACCAACATGCCCCAGTGAAAAGGCACACCCTCAAGCCTACACCTTCTGCACCCTGGTACACTCAATAACTCAACATCAGCAAACAAACCATCAGTACACAAAAATAGAATTGGCAAACAATATTTCAGTGCACCCAACCTCACCCTACTACAGGAACTCCCTGCTACACACAGACAATTGATTAACTCTGATGAAGCCAATTACTACCAAACAACCATAGCTAAGAGGAACAATGAAAGCAGAGTCCTCTTCAAAGCCATCAAGCACTCCATCAACCCTGTGTCTGACCCATAGGACATTCCATCCAAATATCCACAGCCATCAACTCTTTCTCTGTCAACAAGATCAACATGATCTGAAAACACATAGACACCAATACCACAGCTTACAGAAGACTATACATCCCATCTCACAAAACCACTACTACGTGAACAATTTTCAAGACACTAGCTATGGAAACCTCACTGACACATTAGCATTAATCAAGGTCACATTGTATGCAGGCAACATCCTCCCTGCCTCCATACTCAAGACACTTCTGGCCGTAGCACTCTACGCTTACCTGACATTCATAAAGTGCTACCTAACTCAATCCACCTTCCCCTTGACCCTCAATACCAGATGAATCCTCCCATATCTTTAGAAACCAACACTTGACCCTGAGAATCTTAGCAACTACCTCCCCATCACCCATCTTTCCTCCTTATTAAGGTTAATTGAGAAGGCAGTAGCCATGAACCTCCCCCAACCTATTAAAACAATTACCTAATTAATTCCTACCAATCTGGATTCAGAGCCAGATGCAAAACAGAAATGGCTACCATCAAGGCGATCAACAAAGCTCTTAAAATCCTTGAAGTTGGCCACCCAAGCCTCCTAGTTCTCCATGACCTCTCAGCAGCATTTGACCGAGTGGACCACCAGACACTAACTGATAAACTACAGAGCCGCATGGGGATCAGCGAGATCATCCTCAACTGCTTAAAGACAAGCCTTGTGAATTGCCAACATTTCATACAAATGGATTATTCAAAATTAGCAACTCTAATTAACACCTGCCGAGTCCCACATGGATCCATCCTGTACCCCAACATCTTCAATCTTTACATGGAACCACTCGGAATCTTCCCCGCTCCACACAACATCGATATCCATCATCAAAGACAACCACAGATTTAAGGCCTGCCTCACATTGATATATTCCTGGATGTTCTGTGCTTACCTGATGCTCACCCCCTCATATACTGAATTCCTAATGCTGACCAATAAAAACAAACACCTGTACTCCCTGACATCCAGAGCTGACTCTCTGCAATGAGCCACGGGAGCTTCACACCCCAGGCTGGCCACCCGTGCCTAGTATCTGGGGTTAAACATCGACAGGCACCTCACCTTCAAACAGCGCATAGCAAGGAAGATGCAACCATCTTGGTAGCAACTTTATCTGCTGCTTAAAATAAAGCCCTTCATCTCACTAAACAACTCTTAGATCTGCTATCTAAGCCTTGGTCCTCTCCCACCTGGATGGTGGCAATGGAATTTTGGATGGACTTCCAGCAACTACACTGGCACCCCGGACATTCAACTGCATCACCCCAACCCTCATTGAGCTGCACTGTCTCCCACTGTAGGCCCTTACACTGGCTCCCAATTGCCCACCCTCACCCTCTGGTGTTAGCAGCCAGCTCCTGTTTTCTCTGCTTCCCTCACTGTGCTCATCCCCCTATGATTGTAAAGTGCTCGGTTGCTTTCCCCAGCAAGGTGTGTGCACAATTAAAACCCATACAGCGATTCTTGTAATAATAATGATTGACTACACAGAGTGTAATTTCTTGAATTGTCATGTGACTGCTTGGGTGTGCATGATAGTTGATATTCACTGATAAACCAGGTGTTGCCAAATGTTCCGTTTGTCAGGGCCTGGTTTATAGAGGAGTGACGCAAAATACAGCTATCATGTGTGCATCCTGGGTAATTGGAATTAATATGCATGTGTGTCCCTTGGCATCACAGACTACTCGCACATTTATGGAATGCCAATGTTTCCTGTTGCTGTATATGTGCTGAGTCTCCCGGGGGTTTGCAGCGCTACATGGGTGCAGTTGATGGCTCTAAGGACCCGGGCAAATTGTGCAACTGCATACAATTCCTGGCACACTCTCAGCCTTGCCTACAGTGTGTGTGGCATGTGAATGTGCCTATGCACACGTGCTAGGATGCAACACAAGACCTGGTGGAGGTACCTTGATTGTGTGGGCTGTGATGTACCCCCAACAATGGCGTTGGTATGCTGGAAAGATCCTGTAGCCCGGAAGTGTAAAGCTGATAGCACTTTGAGTAGAGGTGTCACAGCCTCTGAGCACATGCTCGGTGATACCAAGTCATTCTCCCACTACGTGACCAGGTCGAGGTTGACATGGTGAGGGAAGCAGTATCTTCCATACACCTCCTCATCTGGTATTCCAAGTAATGTTGTTTGTGAATGTAAGGCTGTGGCCTTTATCTTCCTCTCCTCCTTCGATATAGCAATATCAGTGCTAGCAATGCAGGATCCGGAATTGTGTCAATCGTATGTTCATTGGGATTGCATTGCACTTTTTATGCGTGGGATTTCATAGCGCTGTGTGATTTTGGTGGAGTCTTGCTGTAGGACCGTTCTCCTTTGCAGTCAAAGTGATAGCGTGATTGTTTCTGTGAATAGGATTTACTTAGCACTTCATGGGGTGTGTTTGTTGTTTGAACAGTGCCTCCATCCCACCCCCATGTTATTCCTTAATTTCCTCATTTAATGAGGATGTTTCCATGTACTGCTCCCTTTTTCTTCTTCATGGTTGCCCTTCCCATGCACTCAGTTATATTGCACGCAAAGTGATCATGCAGTGCCCTAAGAGGGCCGGACCACCACACAGTTTGATATGTGCGTCGGAAAATTGAGTTTAGCACAGTACAAAGTGTACTTTTGTGATGCAAGGTCAATTTGCACCATCCTAAACATTTTGTAAATTAGGCACCGTAATGGCTGGATTACATTCAATGACTGTAGTTGAACACTACATTCGGAACATTTTGATTGGCTGACGGGAAGTCATTAATGTGCTATTTGGTGATACTAACTGCCCACTTACAATTTTGAGGGTAATTCAACATTAATGTATATATGGGCATACGTGGCAATACATTTCATGTGTGTGCTAGTTATTATTATTGTCTGCATTGAGAGAAAACATTTGGGGTTTAAGATTGAACCTTCGTGAATGCAGTCATAGTGTACAGACATTTAGGGAAATCATGGGATTTGAAAACAACCAAAAGAATAGTTATAATAATACCAAAAACAAACGCCTGCAGGTGATTCTGGATATATATTGAATATATGGCGAATGATGCTTTCGCATGAACAATCAGTATGATAAATACAGCCATCATCTGTTTGTGGACTACCAAAAACAAGCATTACATAACTTTTGATGATGAGAAATCATTTGAGGTTACCAGCTTCACCAACTCCACAGGGGCTGGCAGAACCACAGAACCCAGATGCCACAGTCAAACCCACTAGGATTAACTTTAGGAATGGAGCACAGCTCACTGACACTTCTACATAAAAATAAAGTGTTCATATCAGGTTAAAAACTAGAATATTCTGCTGGAGAAACAGGCAGAAATCTGACCAGTGAAAATTGAAATATAACTGTGAAGAGCAAGCATTTGTCAAAATATATGGAATGCTTTGCTCTCCTAATCTTTGTTACACCTGCTGATAGCTGCCATGCCTTTTAAGACCTGTGGGAAAATATCCAATCCTCAATCATTGCTGTTGCTTGAGGGTTTGCATTTTGCCATCCTTTGCTTCTTAGGATGACAAACTTAAGCAAGTGGATAATAGCTTTAACTAGAGGGTGGTTTGGCCTACAGTCTATTTCTTCTCTAATACCCTCTGACACATGAGGACTACACTCAGTTAGTCAGTGATACGCTTTGCTCCCCCATGACACCACTCAGGAACTCGGACACAAATAATACATTGGATACCAAAAGTAGAGAGAAATTGGGTGTAATGCAAAACACACCAGTGCATGGGAGAGCTGCTTACTGTTCTCCCCCTCCCAGGCCTGGATCATCCTTATGTACAAACAGAGTGGCTAAAACAATTCTACACCCATGTACATATAAGCATGTATAATAACAAAAATGTCAATTTCAAGGCACAGGGGGAAGGAGTATAGCCTGCAGTTGAGAAAGGCTTTCACCGTCATGTATGCGAGGCAGCCCCTGGCCTTGGGATTTGAGCCAGCAGTCTTGTCAGCTGTGTACTTCTCAGGAGGGGCCTGAACTGACCTGGACAGCCTGAGGCATCATGCATTCCACAGTTCAGCTGATCTCTGCGACCTTGCTTGGCATGGGTGTTCAGCTGTTAGGCCAGTCTGTAGGCCAGTCTCATTGCATCCGATGTGTCTCAAAGAAACCAAAAGAAAAAGCAGTTTCATAGTTGATTTTTTCTCTTCTCATTTTATCTATGAACCACTATAATTGCTGTCCAAAGCCTTGCACTACTTCTACATAAAGCACACTGCAATAAAACTATTCTGATTTATACATACTCAATAAGGAAGACAAAAACTAAAAAACATTTTCAAAATAAGACAACATATGTATGTCCTAACTCCTCTAAAGCCATTCATTCCTGCATTGCACTGCATAAACACTTCCCACTGTCATCATCAGCCATTTTCTAGAGTGCATTTAAAAAAACAAAAAAAGTAATAACTACATGTCCCTCCCTTTCTATCTCTGAGCATCCCTGTCACTCTAAAATCCAGCATCACCTCCTTCATGTGTGTGTTATGTCCATGGGCACTGTCCAAGTCAATGTTTGTAATAGTTTCCAATACATAGTCAGACTCTAGTACTGCCCTGTACGTAGACCACCCACAGTCAGTGTCAGCAACAACTTGTCAGTGCTTGTCATAATTCTTCCAAATAGCATCTCATCAGGTAAATATCTGGTCACTGACCACTCTCTCACTTTTAGTCCATGGAGGACAAACGACAGTCAGTATACCCAGTCAGTGCCTTTCACATCCATCTGCTCGAACAGGTTCTTCGTTGGCTACTCTTTTTGTTTTTTTCTTCCAGTGAGTCACATAAATGTCCACGTGCTTCTGCCAGTTCTCTTTTGCTAGGGCTACCAGGCCAACTCTCTCAGGCACTGATAGCGGAAGGATAGCGCTCGGGCAACGCATTTGTCTTGGAAGCAAGACAATGCATAGCAACATAGGTTAGAATGTCGTGCTCGATCTTAGCAACTGGTCTCCGGTATTAAGCGCGTTATAAAAGAACAATTATAATTACCCATTCTCTTGCTCTTTCTCCACATTGATAATTATATATTTTTAAATTTTTATTTGGGATTCATAAAGTACCTTAATCTAAGCGCTCTACATACAATCATAAAAACAGTACAATAAAATAGGAAAGGAAGGTAACAATATACGAGCAATCAGCCTTGTATTTCAGACAGAAGAAAATCTATCTTCAATGCGGAACGGAATAAAGAGTATGAAGAAATAGAGTGGAGAGAGAGTGGGGGAGAGTTCCAGTGGAAAGGACCTAACAAAGTATAAAGTTGAGGCTGGGAGCAAAGAGAACATGTAGGAATATAAAATGATACAAAAGAAGAAAGATAGACAGGCACAAGTTTGTAAAGAGATTTAAAGACTAGGCACTGAAAGTTAAACATGAGGTGAGACTAAAAAGAGAGCCAACCAGGAGTGGAGAGAAAAGAAGCTATAGAGTCCCGCATTAAAAACAGATTTCAGTAGGGCAAAGTGAGAGAGAGGAAGACCAAATAAGGAAACAGAACAATAGAAAAGTCACAAAAAAATGGAAGAGGAAATCAAAAGTTTTGGGGCATCAAAGTTAAGATAGAACAAGCTTTACAGATGTTATACAGATAATAACGACAGGTGTGAGAAGATAAAGAAACATGATACATGAAAGATAGGTCATAATCAAAGTAAATTCCTAAGTTATGAGCCATAGGCGAGTTAGGAAGCTGAGAGGGAGTAAAGGAAATTAGGGAGGAGGAAGAAGAGATCAGTCCTTTGGTTTTTGCAGCCTTTAATACCAGAACATGATCCGACATCCAAGAATTGGTGGCTAAAAGACATGCAAGAAGTTAATTGTGAACTGAAAGAAGAAAAAGACAAGAAAAGTTGAGTATCGTTTGCATAAAAGTGATGAGAAAGACCAAAAGAGTAAATAACCTCCACTAAGGGAGAGGTATCGAGGGAATATAGAAACAGTCAAGGACAGAGACTTGGGGAACACCATGAACAAGTGCAAGAATGTCAGAAGTTGATCCAGCCCAAGAAACTGAGAATATGCTTTGAGATACATATGAACGAAACCAAGAAGGAACAGACCCAGAGAGAGTAATAAACAGTTTCAAAAGCTGCAAACATGCCTAAGAGAATAAGCAGAGATTAATGTTTAGAATAGCGTGCAGAGAGTAGAGAGTTAGGCACAGAAAGAACAGCAGTTTCAGTGGAATGAAATGGCCGGGACCCCAACTTAAAATGAGGGAGAATAAAATGATCTGAAACATAGAGACTTGAGAGTAAACAAGATGTTGAAGTCATTTAGAAAGATACAGCAGAAGAGAAACAGGATGAACATTAGAAGCAACAGAAAGATCAGAAGAAGTTTTTTTTTTAGAATCGGAAGAATAGAAGCACATTTAAAAGAGGAAGAGAAGACATAAGATGAACGACAAATATTCAAAAAAGAAATTAGTTGAGAGACAAGACAAGGGTACATTCTAGGAATGAGTACAGAGGGAATAGGGTCAAGCCGAGAAGCAGTAGAGTGAGACTAAGTTAACACAAGAGAAGTCTCATCATTCGAGATGGGAGAAAAACAGGAAATAGTAGTGTTAAGAGGCAATGGGGAAACAGTAATAACAGTAATTGAAATAGAAGACACAATTGTGGCACGGAGAGAGGCCACAATTGAGGAGAGAAATAAAGCAAGATTAGAGGCAGAAAAGGTAGAATTAGTAGAGGGATCGGGGGTATCAGGAGAAAGAAGACGGGAAAAAGTTTGAAATAAATGTTTAGTGTGAGCTGACTCAGTATGTAAGAGATCAGAGAAGCAAAAACATTTAGTGAAAGCAGAAGACCATCCTAAAGAACATGGAAGGAGTAATAAGTCAAGTGATCCCCTTCAGAATGGGACTTGTGGCAATGTCCCTCAAGGCGATGAAGTACACGTTGCATAGCGCAAAGATGAGGGAGAAGCCAGGGTTGAGGGTATTTACGAGAGGGATAGAATGTTGATGTTGGCTAGAGGGCATTCAGTGAGGAATAAAGAGAAGATGACAAGGTAGAAGCCACCTCATATGCAGATGAGTTAGCAAAAGAATTGTGAGAAGGGAGAGTGGCAATACATGATGAAACAAACAAAGTAGTATTGAAAGTGCGCAAGTCCCGTCTACAATAAGATGTTGTAATGGACACGGGAGAGTCAGATACTAAAGGTGATGGAAAAATTGAGAAAGAAAGAAGATGATTGTGGGAGAGATAAACCTGGAGTGCAGAGAAGGAAGATGTAGAAAGAGAAGAAGTGAAAATAAGATCTAGAGACAAACTCAACACATGAGAAGGATGGGCAGAGAGGGGACAAAGAAAAAAATGTGAATCAAGAACTGTGAGTAATGGGAGATTTGCATGTGTAGAGGACAGATCAAGATTAAAATCTCCCAAAAGAATAAATGGAATAGTGGAAGGTACTATGAAGGAAAAAAGATTGTCGATATCATCACAAAATGACTCAACAGGACCATTATATATTGCATCATTTGTTCATCCTCCCCTTTCCGGTCCACCAGGAGCCACACACATTTCCTTGGACCCTCCTTCTTACCCTTCTGTGGGATAATCTGTGTAACTTCAAGCTGTGGGCCTTCCGCCACATGCCACTCCTTATTTTCTATGGATGCCATTGGCTGTGGCTGTAGGTCATTGTCAGGTGTCATGGGCCACTCTCGCTCAGGTGGATTTATATTTGTTCTTCTCACAGTCAACTCCACCAATTGTAATTCACTGTACTGTGCTCTTTCTCCCCATGACACTATGGAGTCATGCTGCCACTGACCACCTTCTTTATATGTGGGCCTATCAATTCTCTTTTCAAGTGCACATGTCTTGGAAAAGCGATGTTGTGTTTTGACAGTCTCTGATATGTATTCATGTAGTCCAGCTGACCCCACCCTTCCACCGGCATTTTGTTCACTGCCCCGTTTAACGTGCACACTGTACAGTCACCTGTCCTTCCAAGATCCAGTTTATTTTTTGCCCTTCTGTCTGGGTATGTCTCCCCCCTGTTTGTGTGTGTCAGAATGTGGGTGATACTCTTAGCAGCAGCTGTCACAGCAGTCATTGGCACTATGTGTACCCTGCCTCTTTCTCCCTGTAGGCACCTATTTGCCAAATCTGTCATCGCACCCCTTTTTTCCAGAATGTCCTCCTGCCCCTCTGTTGCACACCGTTGCCTCCCCTGGCACACAGCCAGCCCATGTTTCCTCTCTCTTCCTCTTCCTCCCCTTTCTTAGAAATTCATAGAGCCACCCTCACAGCATTCTGTAACACCCACCTTGATCCGCACAGGCGCTGGTGCCATCACCTCACAATCCTGCCCCTCTGTGTGTTCTCCCTCCACCCAGTCCTTGCCATCCCTCACCAGCACTGCCTTTCTCACAGTCATTCACGAATAATCAGCTGCATTCAGAATGTAATCCCATCCCTGTGAAGACCTTAACTTTTCTGACACATCCACCTTCCCTTCCACCATGCTCATTATGTCGTCTGGCAACAGCTGCCACATTGTGGCCCTCATGAATGTTTGGGTATGCATTTCTGCACAATCCAAGGGTCTCTGATGCCTCCCTATCCTTGTCACCTTTGTGATATCTTTGTGCTTCGCTCATAGTTCAGCAGTATCTCCCTCATCAATTCTCTGCGATACCCTTTGTAACTGCTGTTCCTGGGCAACCACCACCTCCCTATTCTCCCGTATCGACTGAGGGACCACATCCCAATCGTCCACCACGCTCCTCAACCTCTCCAGCACTTTCCACGTCGCTGATGTATATGACATGTCTGCCCCTTCTCCTGCCTGGTCAATGGACTGGCGTCTGCCATATCGTAACTGCAACTGTTATCTGTAACTGGCCCTACCGCATGGTAACTCAGGCTTCCAATCTCACAATCCTATTCTGTGCCCTTTACAGCATTGACCCTACACCGTTTCTCCACAACAGGCGCTTTGACTGTAACAGAGGTGCCTAACAATGCTCTGACCAGATTGCAGTCCTGTAGTTGCCCTTGCAACCCTGTACTGTACCACTGCAGCACTCTGAGTCACTGTCTCTGTATTATTCCTAGTGTCCCTGAAGAATCCAGAGTCCCAAACTCAAGCTTGCAACAGGTACAGCAAAAAACTTTTTTTGTATGCACCCATTGTATTGTATACCCCAGTCATGCACGTCAGGAAGGGGAACTCCCAGGTATTGGCACCAATATGTTACAGGCTCGTCTTGCTCCCGGACAACACCACTTCAGGCATTCAGACACAAATAATACACAGAGACCAAAAGTGGAGCGAAATGGGCTGTAATGCAAAACACACCTGTGCATGGGAGGGCTGCTTAATGTTTGCTCCTCCCAGGCCTGGCTCATCCATATATACAAATGGAGTGGCTAAACCCATTCTCCACCCATGGTATAACACATCTAAGCATGTATAATAACAAAAAGATACATTTGGCAGAACAGGGGAAAGGAGTATAGCCTACAGTTGTGATACGTTTTCACCGTCATATCTGTGATGCTGCCCCTGGCCTTGGGTTTTGAACCAGCAATGTTGTCAGCTGTGTACTTATCAGGAGGGGCCTGAACTGGCCTGGGCTGCCAGAATTCCACAGCACAGCTGAGATCTGTGACTTCGCTTGGCATGGGTGCTCAGCTCTTAGGCCAGTCTGTAGGCCAGTCTCATTGCATACAATGTGCCTCAAGGAAACCAAAAGAAAATGCAGTATCAAAGTTGTCTTAGGATGCCAACTTCAGCAAGTGAATAACAGCTTTACCTGAAGGGGGGTTTAGCCTACAGTCTATTTCTTCTCTAATACCCTCTGACCTATGAATACTTCCCTCAGTTGTACAGGATGACAAGTAATGCACAAATATCAGTCTAACCAAAGTTGCAAGTAGAATACAATACTATATCTGTAGTTATCCAATTTGTATTTGGCGACTCACACGTGCTTGTGAGCTCTGGTGGCAAGCCAAAGGAGGACAAAGAAGATGAGAATGTGGGTCTGGAGGAAGAGAGCCAGGATGAGGAGGACGAGTGGACACCAAAGATTGTAGATGGAGGCTAACCAAGCTGATTCTTGTGGCTTCTGTCCTGTTAAGGAGGTAAGGTGGGCCAATTGTATGACAAAGGCAATACACCCCAACATCAATGTCTACAATATACTTCTCCTGGGTGTGGCAGTACTTCATCCTGCCTGAGGGGAAGATGGAGGCAGAGAAGTGCACAATTAGATGGAAGCTCTTCAAAAAGTATTTGTAGTTGGGCAAGAAGAGGGAGTACATGCACTGAGAATGACTCCACTGTGTAACCACATTTGATAGTGGCATGAAGTAAACTTTAAGACAGATCTGATATTCTCCCCACCTACAGGGTTACCTCATTTAGTAGTTTGGTGAAAGCATTTGCCATTTTCGAGATGCTCGTCATTCCCCATTTTGACGCAGAGCATGGCAGCTTGACAAAGAAGCCCAAACATACCCATTGGCACCATCTGGAGTTTTCAAGCCTGTGTCGATTGCCTGCTCCCCTGTCTTGGAAAGATTGACAGTGGCTCCATAAGAGGGCAATCAATGTGATTGACTGCTCCAGCATTTAGGCAAACATTGACTGCATTGGTGTGTAGTGATCAGCTGAGGGGATCTGGTGGGCAGTATTGTCCAAAATGCTCTAGAAGATCATCTGTCTGACTATCATACTGAACATCCTCCACTAAATCGAGCAGGGGGATACACACTGACAGAGTCGCTATAAGACAATGCGCAGGAATCAGCTGTCATATATTAAAGAGACCCCAAGTAATTTTTGTGTTTTTAGGTGTTGTATAATAAGACGACTATGTGAAATAGGAACAGGAAAAGCATGCAATATTTGTGGTTGCATCTATTATATGGCATGGAGACCATGATACATATTTGGAGACAACCCTATTACGTAGAACAGGTTTCCTGAGAAATCATATTAGCAAGAACCTGAGAAATACTTTTATTGCATAGTAGGGAAAATGTGTAGCAGAGAGAACGTGAGACAGCAAAGATTCCCTGTAGGAGGACCCTAACAAATAATATACAAATGCAACCATAGCAGACCAGGAGGATTCTAAAAAATATGTGTGTCTGCATTTCTTGTATACCAGGGAGAGCCTGAGAAGTATTTGTGGTTGCTGCTATGGCTCAGCAGGTAAACCCTGAGAAATGTTTACAGTCCAGCAATGCCATGAAAGAGAGAGCTAGGGCAAAATGTAAGATTGTGGCTAGAGCTTAGACGCAAGATTTAGAGAAATCATGTGATACCCAGGGTTTGCGTATAAAGTGGCCATAAGCCCACACAATCTCATATTTCTCATTATCTTGCAGCAAGGAGAACTCAAAATATTCTACTTTAAGTGGCCTTCATTTAGCAGAGAACATCTGCTATCCAAAACGGTTTCATGTGTGCAGGTCTTAACATGGGAAACACAAACTATTCTCATGTGTGTGTATTTCATGCAGCAGAGGGAATTTGACATACTCTCATATTTGCAGCTCTCATGTTCATGCTTGCTGTTTCTGTGCATCAGGCTGAACATGAACAATTCCCAGGTCTGTGGCTAGAGTTCAGCAGGAAAACCATGACAATATCATGTCTCCAGCTCTAATGCACTGGGAACATGCCTAAATGTTGCCTTTATTGTAACCCCTGTGTAACAGAGAAGTCCTGCAAAATTCTCATGTTCTGACAATCTTGTAGTGGAGGGAACCCTGAGAAATGTTCATGTTTGGGGCTCTTATGAAGCAGGGAGAATGATACAAATTCTCAACTTTGTACCCCTAAATTAGCAGAAAGACCCAAAAGAATGTTCATGTGTGTGGCTCTTGTGTAGCATTATGAGCGCAAAATCATCTCATGTTTATGGCGCTTGTTCAGAGAAGAGGGCCTAAAATAATCACGTGTGTTGCTCTTGTGTAGCAGAGAGAACCCGACAAATTCCCAGGTTTGGTAATCCTGCGCATTACGAAGAACCTAAATGATTGTCAGGTTTCTGGCTCTTTTTTAGTGCTGATAACACAAAGAAAGATCATGTTTGTTTATATCATGCAGCAGGGAGAAATGCACATCTCATGTTTATATCGCTCTTATTCAAGTATGATGTTCTTGTGCAACGGGGAGGACATGATCAATGTTCATGTTTGTGACTACGGTGCAACAGGGAAAAGCTGAAAAATGTCATGTCTGCAGCTCCTGGGCACTGGGGAAAATCTGAAGGATTTTTTATGATTGCAGCCTTTGTGCAAACGAGAGAACCAGCAAAATGCTCATGTTCTGGCTTTCATGCATTGGCGAGAACCTGAACAGGTCTCATGATTGCGTATCTGATGATGCAGGGAGAATCATAAACATTGTCATGTTTGTCATTCAAGCAGGGAGACTCTAAAGGATGTTTGGGTTTGCAAGCAGTTCTTGTGTAGCACGGTGAACCAGACATATTCTCTTGTTTATAGAACTTGTGCAGTGTGGAGAACTTGAAAAAGTATCATGCCTGTGGCTGTCACATAATAGGGAGAAACTAGAAAAATTGCATATGTGTAGCTTTCATTCAACAGAGACAACCGAAGACATTCTCAGATTTGATAGTATTGTGTATCATGGAAAACCTGGAAGATTATCATGTTTGTAGCTCTCCTATAGCAGGGAGAACCTCAACAGTACACGTGTTTCTGAATCTTTTGTATCATGGGAAGCCTGAGAAATTATACATTTTTTGGCTCCCCTGTAGTAGGGGGAACCTGAAAAATCCTCATGATTGTGGATCTCATCTCGTTGCGAGAACCTGAAAATGTGTCAGATTTCAGCTCTGCTGAAGCAGGCATAACCCGAAAAATGGTTATGTTACCAGCTCTCATTTATCAGGGAGATCCTGAATAAATTCCGTAATGTTCAGCTATTGTGTAGCTGGGAGAACTGTGAAAAATGGTCATGACTGTGGCTCTTATGCAGAAAGGGACACCAGAAAATATCTCTCGTGTGCATCTCTCTCATGAAGCAGGAATACATATAAACATTCTATTATCATGTTTGAGCACCTCGTGCTGCAGGTTGAAGCTGAAAAGGGTTTCTTGTTTGTAATTGGTTATTTATAATGTGCTTAATACCCAGAGCAGACCAGGGGATCGAACCCGTGTTTCTTCACGTCATCTTGCTTACAAGGCGAGCGCGTTGCCCCAGAGCTATCATCCCGAGACTCTAGTGTAGACTCTGGAGTCTCTAGCGCATCAAGAAGAACCAAAAAACAAATGTTAAGCATATAGCTCTCGTACATCAGTGAAAATACAAACACATGTTCATATTTATTCTTTCATGTAGCATGGGAAACCTGGAAAATGGCACTCTTTGCCCTGTTGAAAAGTGGTTCTCCATGCATTACTTTGTACAATTTAATAGCATAACTGTGTTATTACATAGTGTTATGGCATCTCATAGTACTACTGTTATTAGCAGTCCGTTACGACACATGTCCATTTCACAAACACGGACACCCCTGACCGGGGAGAGCAAAGCCCACGGTAGCTGGACGGGTGACATCGGATAGACAGGAACACAGGCGGCACGCACGGAGACTGAGTCAACTAACACAGACAACCCATCAACACCTTCGCCCACCCTTAATTTAATTACCGCCAGGTACCACATTGGTGTGGAATTACCGAGACACTGGCAATCTCCCCCACTACCTGAGAGGTTGTCATTGGCAAGCCCACTAGAGTCTAAATGGAGGATAAGGGGAACTATCAGAGAGCATATTAGAGGCGGGGGCTAGAGGAGTATGGAACCTGCATGCCAGTCAGACCCAGATCAGGACAGAGCCGCAACAGGGGAGACTACACAAGCCGAGCGCTCCAATTCAGGATAGAGACGCAAACTAACCAACCCTACTAACAATTTCCCTTTTCTGCATACACCTCTCAAACTCCAAACCAAACACAACCAAAACCTACAGCACAACAAACCGCACAAACTTCACTACATGACAGCAACAAAACAAAAACACACATAGCCTTGCACAACAGTACACGACGACTACTGGCCGCAAACACCCCAGGCCCAGCCAACGGACACACCGGGCTGAGGCCGCCAACAGCACATCACTGCTCTCTTGCACTTTTCCTGCTTCCTCCCACTAACCCATCCTCTACTCCTCTTTCAGAGCTGCCAGAGCGCCAAGGGACCACTACGGTGGTGATAGTGCGCGGTACAAATGTCCTTTAACATTAACAAACACAAAAATCACTAACCAACCACCTTTTCTGTGTGTCTTGACGTTGACAGTAGATCTTAGGCATCTGATTTGGTGTGTTGGCTATGGGTAGGCGCCCTAACTGTAAAAATCATCCTGCAAGAGGGAATCCTCCAGGATTACCTCACACTTCCCGGAAACTACAATTCATAGAAAATATAGGAAAAGGAAGTATGATAATGATGTCATACATTTTGCAGACCATTATTATTCTGAGAGAAAAACTGAAGGAATAACCACATATATCATTTCATTGATTAGATGTAAGAATCCAAGTTTAAAAATATATTGGACATATTTTATGGATTTCTATCTATATATTGCACATCAATTACATACACCAATGGTATATTTCGGATGACCATCAATATAAGATCCATAACTAAGATACATCTTAAACAAACTCACATCTCTAATGAAAACAATCATGAAAAACTAATGACAGAAAAAAACAAGTAATACATCTGATCATTTCTTTAATTAACACTTGAACCTGAATGTCTATTATTCCCACAAAATGACATGAAAGAATTCTGCTTCTTGACTATATTGGCATTAATAAGTTGCCAGAGTCCTTAATTCCCTACATGTACACGCTTCAGTCCTCAAACACAGATATATGCTGGACTTTCATCAGCGCAATATCAATTCAAATATTTATAATTGCTTCATCATTGAAAAATCACTATACCCCATTTGATTTCCTGTACTGTTGGTCATAAAAATGTATTTACATTACTATGGGTTGTAAATCATAAATCGACTACTAATACATCAATTCTATTGTGCGATAACAACGCATTGGTTATCCTGATTTACACTTCCAGCACTGAGATCCTCACCCAAAGCAATAGTTTCTCTGGAAAGTGTTCTGCTTTAAATTGCACCCACAATGGTAATTAACCCATGCCTTAATTTGGAAGTTTTTATCAAAATACTGATCCCAAAAACTCATAAATGTATGGAACCTAATATTACTAGTTGTGGGCAGCTTTTTTCATTCTTTCTAGCAGCAATTTCAACTCACTTTTTTCTGATGTCATGTCATAATTAATTTATGGGAGAGTACTTGTATCTGCGGAATGGGAATGCAATTTTCTCAAATTATGTAAATTTGTCCCATCCTGTAGGCTAATAAATTATTAATTACTATGTTTTAAAAAAAAAGTTTATAGAGTATATTAAAAGCTTTTATATCAAACTATATATGTTTTTGTATTACCTGAATAACCTCAATTTTGAAGTTCAACATGTTTTGGAGTAGCGTATGGAGTCATTTGCACATTATGATTTATGTATATTGCATAATGAAGCATAAAGCTTCAGTCATGCAATGTTATGTTATGTTATGTTAATAAGTTTTCTAAAGCGCAAACGTTCGCCCAAGAGCATCTTGGCAATGAGAGGGAGGCAGTACAATGAGACAGCGAAATAAAGAGAAGTAAAGGGAGTTCTATCAGAAGAGGTAGGTTTTCATTGCCTTCCTGAAGGCAAGGTGATTAGGTTGTTGTTTTATATAAGATGGACGTTCATTCCATGCAATTGCTGCGGCTACAGTAAAAGCTCTGCCTCCTATGCGCCCTCGACAGTAGAATGCTACAATAAGTAGGTCAGTAGTGGCAGAAAGCAACTGGTGGGTCGGGACATAATGTGCACATTTTGTTTGCAGAAACTCTGCTCCCAAATTATGCACAGCCCGGCGAACAATACACATGGCCTTAAACCTAATCAGTTGCATCACCAGCAACCAGTGAATGGAGCGTAGAACAGGAGAAATATGGGCTCCATACAGGGTACCTGTAGCCATCCTAGCAGCCAGATTTAGTAGTCGCTGTAATCTCTGAATTTTCCCTTTTGGTTGAGCCAGGTATAGAGAGTTACAGTAATCTAAGTGTGATAATATAAGAGCTGCAACAACCAGAGGGCGGAGAGGCTCAGGAATCAGAGGGAGTACTTTCTTCAGGACTCTGAGCTGAAAGTGGCACGCTTGACATACAGAAGTGATCTGACTCTCCATAGAGGGAGATGCCGACAGAGTTACACCTACGTTTTTCACCTTCCCAGTAGGGATGGGAAGATTACCAAAGGGGACAAGCCAGAAAGAAGACACCCAGAGTGAAGGATCAGGGGGACACCCTACCACCAACACCTCTGTCTTGTCACTTTTTAGTTTGAGACAGTGTAATTCATCCACTTACCAACAGCTGACAGGCATCTTCGTAGGCACAACGCCATCTCAGCCTGTTTCAGATGTAGACGTATCAGAATCTGAGTGTCGTCGGCAAATGATTAATGTAATTATATAAAAAACTAGCTTAGGTGCCCGGCATTGCTTGTGTCCTGATTGAGTAGTGTCTCATCCTGTTGGCAAGTCTTGCTTCAGTTTGCTCTGGTGTTTCATGTGCCCTGGAGGATGTTGCTCTTGTCCTCATGTCAGCAAGTCTTGCTTTAGTTTGCTCTGGCATCCCATTTGCCCTGGAGAAAGTTGATTGTGTCCTCTGGTCGGCAAGTCATGCTGCTGTTTGTTGTTGTGTTTCAGAAGCTCTTGATATTGATTTTACCTTTGCATCACATGGAGTATTTCTAAGTGATGTTCGCTTTTTGTGCGGCATGTTTCAGTCACTTAATGCCTTCAGCACATTTCAGAAAATGTCCAAGAAAGATTGATTGATTGTGCTCTCTTCTCATGAATGAACTTAAGTGAACTGTAACCTTGCCATTTGCCATATTTGGATTGACGTGATAAGAAAATAAAATACATACATTATTTTAATTCCCTTTAAAAATGCTTTAATAAACACTTTTGAACTGTATACAGTAGTAATACATTTTGAAAGAATAACCAACACATCGAATATTTTGCTTCAGACACTTTTCCAAAGTTTGCCTCCTTCTAGTACCTACTCCTACTGTAGTGAATTGGGGTGAGCATCAGTAAATGAGGGTATCTACGGAGTACGTTTTTTGCATCAAAACATAGACTAACATCTTGCCCCAGACAAATGAGGTATACATGCACAATTTGGTAGTAGTGGGTGCAACGATGTGGATATGTATAGCCAGACAAACATACACAAACAAATATTTGCACGTAATATTTTTGCATCCAAACATAGAATACGATCTTGCCCCAGACAAAAGAGGAATCCATACAAAATTTGGTAGACCTGGGTTCAAGGGTGTGCATTTGTATAGCCTGACAAACATACACACACATAAACATATATTGAGCTTTATATATAAAGATGGAACATACGTCCACACACTAGCCATGATGCTGCTCCGTAGACTACGGCTATGCTTTTTGGTCTTTTTAGTGTTAAGATTTTTAAACTATAGTTCATTTCTGCTGTACCATGTATAAGACATACTTCAATTATTTGACTTTAATGCAGATTTATCTACATTAATTCATTTATTACTATTGATCATTTTGCATTCCAGGTGCAGATTTTAAGATAAACTTAATTTGACAAATGTCCACAGGTAATGTTAAAAAGATAAATCACAATTATATGTTGACAACACATTAATTACCGGTAATGCAATGCCATTCTTCTTTTCGTTCAGCCCAATGACATGTCGATGTGTTAAGAAAATACGTTTTTGTTCTTGTTTGATTCATTTACTGTTATTAATATGCTGTTATTTTCCATTTACATTTTGCAATGTTGTCCCCTGAAAATCATCAAACATACGTCCTTTATCAATGGCCGGTTTTACCATTGCCGCTGTTTCTATTTAATTTTGTAAACAACTCCTATGTTCCATTGTTATTATTTTACATCTTCTGACAGTTTTGCCTATATAATGCTTTCCACGTGGACATGTGAGCATGTAAATGACATTAGTTCTGTCACAGTTCGTGAAACTTTTTATGACCCATGTATTAGGTAACCCGATGTCAGTCTTTGTCATTATTACTGTGTTGGGACAAACCCCACATTTCCCACATGGCAATTAATGGTTTTAATTTGGCTTCATACCTCATTTCTATCTTTACTCCCTCTTCTTATGTCATTCGTCATGGCTACGATCTGAATGGTAGAGCTTTCCTTTTTTTTCTCAGTTGAAGTTTATTGCCATTTTTCAAAATGAACAAACCCCAGGATTCGGGATTTTACACTTATAAAGAAACAGTTTATTATTCTTTCAGTATTAATTTCCATTTGAAACCCATCCCTCCATCCTCCCTTCTGTGCAAGCACTGGATACAGTAATCGAGAACAAAGCAATTGCATCTTCAAATCCTTTTTGTTGTATTTCTCCAAAAACGGCAGCCACAGCTCCTCTATATTTTGCTTGGATTAATCTAACAAATGGTAGTCCAACATCAGGCCTCGAGGGCCAGAAGCATGTCAGATTTTCAGAATACCCCTCATCAATATTCTTGAGATAAATTTGCATACCATGATTTTAAATATATGCACATTTATTTCATCAATATTAATGAGGGATATCCTGAACACCCATCAGGATTGGCAGCCATCAAGTCCTGGAGTTGGACAGGTGGGTAAGTGTTTCATTGCATAAGTATTGGATGCTTTGCTAAGTCATTCTTCCTTTGTAGGTGCTTCTGTTCATTTCCAATATAATGCTACATAGCTTCTTCCCTCTATTAGTAAATTATGTGGCATATGAACCTATGCACCCCCCCCCCCCCCGGTACAGCCATATAGAGCCAGCAACAGGAAGAGTGGGAGCGGGTTGTCCCCTCCAGCTTCCTAATCAGGATAATACCTTCTTGCAATACTTCTGAAACTCCCTGCACTCCCACCATATATTGTTGTGAGATGGAAGAGTGGTAAGATTTACGACAGATTGGGCCCATATCTCATACAAGATCTCTCCCAATTTCATCCTAACTCTAAGAGGGTCCCTAGGTTCCTCGGATGTTAATTCATGGTACACACATGCTATTAGGCACCTTGATCCCCTCCTTGTCAGTACTCTGCATCAGGCCCCAGTCATACTCTATTCTGGGTTCACTGCAACTCTTTTAGCCCTAATTGAAAGCTCTATTTCAGTCTCAACAGAATGTAACTTGAGCTTGCACACATTGATAGAACCATTCCCTTCACACTACCACGCAACATTACCCCTTCTAACTCCCGAAAGAAGGAACTGTGCATCCTATAGCATACATATTTCACAAGAATGAAACATGCAGAGCATTTTGGTAAGCCATATTATTGAACTGTCTTCTTCACCATCTACCGAAATGATTACGCCCCCCCAACCTTACACAAGCACAATCATTCTATGTTCCGCTCTCTTGCACGTAATCATGCTCTTACTTCCAATGTCTCTTCCATGAAGCAGGTAATTATTTTTTTCCTCCTCCTGTTCCTTCCCGTGCCTTTCAGGATTTCGCCATATGATGTAGGGCTCTGCATACGGTGAAATGATTAGAGGAGCCTCTTTCATGACAGGAAGTTCTATTTACAAGTTTTCTTAGTACCTTCTTTGTCATGCTTTGTAGCAAAAAAGATACTTTGTAACCTGCCCTTTATTACTTGATTACCATTGGCGTTTGGAGGTATTACACTTCCTTGAAGATCTTGTAGAATTCAGTGGATCTTACTGTGAAAACAAAATGAAAATATCGAGGCTGAGTACCCCAAAAGGAAATACATCGAACACGGGTTTCAAAGGAACATACAAAGATCTTTTATTTTATACTGAACAGTTTCAAAGGACAAAAGTAAAGGATAGCTATCGGCCCTTAGTACAACACAACGAACTCCAGCGTGGTTCAGTGTGCTCAGTGAGTGGGACTGTACATTAGAATTAGTCACACTTTTATACTATTTGCGAACATGATGTCCAACCCTACTGTGGGTTAATATTCCTTAATACATTACTGATCTAGGGTTCATGCCGAGTTCACACATCTATATGCATAGGGTTTGCCTTTAATACATTTGCCAACAAGTCTACACGGTAACAGTGTATTTTAGGATTTCTCATAAAGGTCTTCTCAAACATTTATACAATGTAGTTAAATAAGTGTTCTCAGTTCAGTATTTGGATACATTGTTCTTAACATATCCTCGTGGATTAGTTTAATTGGCACAAGTAATCCTTTACACACAGGTCAACGAAGGACAAGGTCTCAGTTCACGACCCCAACAAGTGGCCTGCAGGCAAGTTACATATTAATTGCACACAGAGGTCAAGACGGCCATGTTGTATTTCGGAATGACATTGTCCACCATTTTAACTCACAGGGTGACTTTACAGAGAGAACCTAAAATGGCGGATTGACCTAAAATGGCAGCTTACATTGATTCTAAGGTCAGGACCTTGCAACACGGATTTCTTCGCAAGTGGCTTATAAGCAGCTTGGCGTAGGCTAATATACATTTTTCATTACAAAAGGAGGCACGATATAATTTCCTGTTTGACAAACCCTCCTTTTGGCCTATGCCAAGTGCTAAACTACTTCTGATCTCCTTGCAAACAACTCCATGCATCATCGTCGATGCACTCTGAATCGCTGTCAGGAATATCTATTGCCATCAGATCATTCGCTAAAATTTCTTTTAAGACATATTCCTTGGAAGTTTTATCTGGGGCAGACACTTTATGCCCTAATGTACCTATTGCTTGTGTGCAACATCCCCCTAGCATCGAACATATACTAGGTAGACACTGGATACAACAACAAAGGAACAACAGAATTCCCAAAATGATCAGTAAGACCGAAAGTACCTTCCAACCCCATGATCGCAAGAAGTCCCAGATCCAAGCGCTAAGATCCCAGTTTCCCTCGGGAACATGCACTTCTGAACTAAGGACGTGCAGATTCTGTATTGCTTTGAAGATAGTTGTGGAGGAATCTGACACAAAAACACAGCAAGCAGATCCCACTAATTTACACACTCCACCACGTTCAGCCAGAATGACATGTGATGTTATCCGGTTCTGGAGCACTACTAATCTTATCGCTTTCTGTTCTAATGTCATATTATAGAGAATGTCCGTAGTCCGGTTGATGGTTCTCTCCAGTACTCTCGCTAGTCTTCTGATATCTTCGGAATTTGCTATCTTCCCCCAAAATGGCACAAGTGATCTAGCTACATCTCCCAAGACCTGTGCTGGAGTGTCACCATTCTCGTACCGCCGTGCACGAGCCTTTGAAACCTCTACAGTACTAGCTATGAACACCCCAGGTAACAGGATCCCTAAATAACAGGTTCCCTGCCAATCCCTGGGTAACCATGGAAATGCTACATTACCGCAAACAAAGTAGACAGGTTCGCCTACATACAAAGGTCTGTCTTCCCCAGTCAAATTTGCAACGTTGGTATAACCTTAAAAATCTCCCATTGACTGAATACCATTCCTCTGTATGCAGAAAGAAACTGAATCGGGGCTATGGTTAACAGTGTAAGAAGGAGGCATGGCATCCTTATTGCCTTTCATAGCCATCTTGAAGGAAATCAAAGATTGAAAGGGACGAGACAATTTATCAGAAGGCCTAATGGAAGCAACATTGAGCTTACTCCTATTTGCGAAAAGAGAGCATCCCAGGGGAGTCAGAACACGTTTCTCAAAACTATTCAAATGAGTGCCATCAAAGTTCCCCGAGATGCTATGGTTCCAACGGCCAAAGAACAGTGCTCTAAGAGAAGCATAACAAGCAGTTGTCAAAGGTAAAGGTTGAATATACCAACCTAGCCCCTTATCCCCATGTTGCGGTAAATGTGAACAGACCCAACAGTTGGACCTATTAAAAATGGCATGCGAAGCATTCATAATAAGTAACAGAGTATTGTTATGATACCTTTGTCTATGCTGGGAGTCCCTAGGGGACAGAGTAAGTAAATGTACGAAGGGAGTAGAAACAGTGGGTACATTTTTAGTCAGTAGCAAGGACTCTAAAGGATGAGTTTCCTCGAGGTACCACAGGCCTAAGACAGTGACTATTATAAAACCAAATATTATTAAAAAAACACAGCAATACGTTTTTGGGGCCCAACTGCTTTGTCCATTATCCCGGCTGGTCACACAATCATTTTCAAGTCCCATGCGAGCGGTAGCGGTGGCAGGCATCGTAGTCTTCAAACGACAAACCCCAGTGTTATTAGCTGGTGACCTCCAGGCCGCTCGACTTCTTAGTCCTTCCACAACCCTAGCCAACAGAATCCCCTTTCTCAAATTCGGGCAAAAACAAGCCCTCAATGATCCTTTCCTTCTCCAAATGTACAGCCGAATCGTGCTGTAAGTCTATCTTCTTGGACGCAGATTGTACCTTGCTTTTCCTGGTACTGATTGATCCGGAAACAATGTGTCGTCACTTCCCGTTGGGAGCAATGTATCAGGAGCAAATGAAGATGCCGAATTTGAAACAACAGTTTCCGGAAGCAAAACTTTTGGAGAGTGTGGAGACAGAGTGGCAGGTTCCCCAAGTCTCAAAGGCTCAGAAAGATTCTCCGATGCACTCCCAGCACTATTTACTGCTTTGGGATTGTTGGTTGCAGTGTTAGTGAGGGCTTCTGTTTCTTCTGTATCATGTGGCACTGGGTGAGGAAGTCTCTTGACATGCGTCGCGTGGATCCAGTTTTTTTCTGCCAGAGACACGCACCGCCATTTGTGTGACCAACAGGACCTGGAATGTGCCCCGCCAATGAGGTGCAAGGTAGGAAGAACGCTCAAATGCCTTAGTGAGCACCCAGTCACCAGGCCGTATGCTGTGGCCCGGGCCCTTGTATCGCACAGGTAAAGCCTCTCGCACCTATTGATAAATCAAATACAGACTTTTAGTCAACTGGCTGCAATAATATGACAGAAGTACATTTTCAACATTTTTCAAGGATCTACATTTAGGAAGATTCCAGATATTGGCTGGTCTCTGCATTACCACCTCAAATGGAGAGAGCCCAGTCTTAGTTTGAGGGGTTGTACGCATGGCTAATAACACGATCAGTAAGGAGTCCGGGCATTTTAATTTCGTGCCGTCACACGTCTTAGCGAGCTTCTTCTTGATGATACCATTGTGTCTTTCTACTAGTCTTGCGCTCTGAGCGTGTCTGGCTGAATGGAAGCGTTTGTCGATCTGTAATGCCGCACATATCTCCAGAATTACAGCAGCCACAAAATGTGGACTATTGTCCGACCAGATGACTCTTGGTAGCCCGAACTGAGGAAAATACTCCTTTAACATGGTTTTCGCAGTAGTCATTACTGTAGCATCTTTGACAGGGAAAGCCTCAACCCATTTACTAAAAGCAGAGATGACAACTAATACATACTTCATATTATTGCACAGTTCCATTTCAATAAAATCGAAGTGAATGACTTCGAAGGGGACAGAAGGTTGCCCAAAACTTCCATTTGGAGTTGATGTCCCCTTTCCCACATTGTGTTGTTGGCAAATCATGCAGTCCTGAACATAGCGCTGGGCAATTTTCAAAATGTTTTCATTTGCCCAAACTTTCTCTAACATTTTCGTCACTTTCTGGGCACATATATGCATAGGGCCATGGGCCATAATGACCATCATCATCACATAAGCGTCAGGGAGTAGCCATTTTCCTTCAACTATGTCGACCCAACACCCATCATCATCGAGTTTCCCAAGCCTTCAGCCCACCTCTTGGATTCTTCTAATGTGGCATTGGCTTGGATATCCCATACAGACCCAACACCCTCATCCATTGCATAGGCATTTACAGTCTCCCTTGAAACATACATCTCCGTATAGAGATTGGTGGCAGTTTGTCTAGCTATCTGATCAGCGAAAGCATTCCCTTTTCCTGTATCATCTGTAATCTTTTGATGTGCTGCACATTTTACGACGGCTAACTGAGTAGAGAGCACAAGCGCTGAGAGCAGTTGCACTTTTAGGGAGCAATGTTGGATCTTTGTGCCATGCGAAGTCAAGAAACCTCTCTCTGACCAAAGTCTCCCAAAGTTGTGAACCACCCCAAAGGCATACTGACTATCAGTATATATATTTACTGTAAGCCCTTCGGAAAGTTCACAAGCTCGGGTCAATGCTATAATCTCTGCGCCCTGCGCGGAGTTATGCATAAATGTCTTGGTTTCCACAACCGTGCTTAATGTGGTGATTGCATATGCAGCTGTGGATGTACCATCCGGAAGTTTGTAGCAGGAGCCATCACATAACAGCTCTCCTTGCGGATTGTTCAAAGGAGTGTCTTTTAAATCAATTCTACCCTTTGTCTCTTGTTCGGTATTATACAGACAGTCATGTGACTCTTCGTCGCCGCAAGCAGTACCTTGCGGGAAAGGTAGGAGTTCAGCCAGATTAAGAACACAACACCTCTTAATTTGGATGTGAGGAGCAAACAAGATCAATTCATATCTCGTCAACCGTGCAGAAGTGAGGTGTTGCGTTTGGGTTCTGTTCAGTAGAACATCTACAGAGTGAGGCACCATCAGGGTTAGATCATGGCCTAGGACCATTCCCTCACTCTGTTTTACAGACGCAGCAGCAGCAGCGACAGCTCGCAAACATCTTGGCAAAGCGCATGCTACAGAATCAAGGGCGGAAGAAAAGTAACCGCACGGCCTATTCTTCCCTCCATGTTCCTGCGTTAATACAGCCAAAGCACATCCATCACATTCATGCACAAACAACACAAAGGCCTTTTCATAGTTTGGTGTGCCCAAAACTGGTGCCGAGCATAATGCAGTCTTGAGAAAATTAAATGGTTGCTGGTGCTCCAATGGCAAAGAAATGCCCTTATTTGTCAAAGCCAACATCAGTTTAATCACTAGTGAGAAGTTTGAGATCCACAACCTACAGTAAGAAGCCATACCTATCAAGGGTCTAACTTCCTTCTGTGTATTTGGGACAGACATGCCAGAAATGTTTTTTATTCTTTCAGGTGTCAATCTTCTTCCCTCCTTTGACAGGATATAGCCTAAATAGGCGACCTCCTGGCAACAATATTGAAACTTTTTAAGCAAAGCTTTGTGACCATGTTTAGCTAGATGAATCAACAATAACACAGTGCCCTCTTTACAGGCACTTTCGGAGTCAGCAGCTAAAAGCAAATCATCAACATACTGAAGCAATGTACAAGTAGAGGGCAATTCAAGGGTATCAAGCTGTTCTTTCAAAGCCCTACTATAGATGCTAGGACTCTCTGTGTAACCTTGAGGTGCACAAGTAAATGTGAACGAGCGTCCCCCTAAGGTGAACGCGAACAAGTATCTACTGTCCTTGTGTATAGGAATACTAAAGAAAGCATTCTTCAGATCCACAACACTAAAGTAAGTAGCTGTAGCTGAAATCATAGTTAATATTGTCGTCACATCAGGCACAATTGGAAATTGCAGAGCAACGACTTTAATAATGGCACGTAAATCAATTATGAAACGGAATGGAATTGCATTATCGCCTTTTTTGTACACGGGTAAAATCGGACTATTGCACAAACTACCTGAAATTTCCTCAATTACCCCGCGATGCACAAAATCGGAAACAATGCACTTCAAAGCTTGCTCACCCTCAACTGAAATCTTATACTGTGGAATGCATGGCAGCTCAATTCCATGTTTCAAGACTATCTTAACAGGCTCAATCTGTAGAACACCGACATCATTGTCGTCAATTGCCCATAAGCACTCTGGTACATCAATGAATTCTGGCGGCAAAGGTCTAGTTAAGAATTGAGAGACAGAAAGTTTCTGTGGTGAAATCGTCAAACGCACTCCGTCAGAAGAACAATGAATTACCGCATTTAATTCTTTCAATAGATTCAACCCCAGCAAATTCTCTCCACAATTAAAAGTCAACAGAAAAGGACAGCGGTCCGTAAAGGGACCCAAAGAAATAGGTACTGGCGAAGAAACTGGACAGACAACTGGTGTGCCAGAAAACCCTACAGAAACATTGGTTTGCCCTGACAGTGGAATGTTTGGAACCCGAGAATGATCAATGGAACACTTCTGTGCTCCAGTATCTATCAAAAACTGATGTTTTCTATTTCCTACTACCATTTCAACGTAGGGACCTTTCTGATTGATGGGAAAAGGTGTAGGTTCCAAACTCTGCTTCGGGAAATCCTAGCGAAACAAAATATCAGCAAAAGGAAGCTCTTCAGATAGATATGCAGCAGAAGGATGATCAAATATATTTCTAGTATCCACACTCGGAGTCTTATTATCCTGTGAAAAAGGTTGCTGAGGATCCTGTGTAAACTGACCTCTACTAGGGCCCCCTACACCCGGGCGACCTCTCGATCGTCTACCCATATTTCCAAATGTGTTATTCGACCTCTGTCGAAGGACGGGGCATTGTGCACGCCAATGACCCTCTTGCCGACAAATAGGCACACTGGTTAATGTTCAGAGGACCCAACGGCACATTCCCGTGGGCAACATACTGACTTCTAATCTGCGAACTACCCCCTCTGGGGCCTCTAACAATTTGCTGTAATAATACTTTAGTCTTTAAATCACCTTTTCACTTCTCAACTCTATCTTTTTCATTGTTGACACGATTCTCGTAGTACTGAGCCATGTGCAGTACTTCTGATTGGGACTTCGCCTGCCAAGCGCTCCCAGAAGACATAATTTGTGACTGGATTTCAGGCAGCAATCCACGCATACATTTTTCCACAAATAATCTTTTCCCAGACTCTGTGCCTAAGTCTTGTCCACTGAAATCCGAGAATACCTGTTCCAACCGATTAAAGAACTCGGTAGCACCCCCAGACTTCCCTTGGACACAGGTCGTAAGCTTGTCCCAAATAATCCTCTTTCCGGGAATTATGGTTTTCAATTTTGCAATGATTCTATCAGGCAAAGTTAGTATCACCTGGGGTGGTCTCTCACCAGCTGGCCTTTCTCCATCGAGTCTAGTGTTAGGCCATGTATCTCCCAACCCTGGTACGTTGTCTATAGTCCTAACTTGTTTCCACAAATCTACGGGCAGAAGTACAGGAAATAACAAATCAATATCACCTAGGGTGAATACTGAGGACTGCAAGACAGACTCTATTTCTTTATAGGATCCTGTCAGATTTTCCCTAATATCAGGAATAGATTGTCTAATAGTATTCACTTCCTGTCTTGAGAACGGGACGTGCACAAACTGTGATACATAATGTGCAGGAATCTTCACGGCAACTGCATTTGTTGCAGGATCAGCCGCAATCTCAACCTTTGGGACAAATGTCGGAGGAACCTCTTCCTCTAGGCAACTGAGAAGTAGGCGGCTCCGAACGCTTACTAAGCAACAGAGCCAAGTCGAGCGCTAAAGCAGTCGAAGAAGTGTCAAGTGAAAAAGCTCTCTTATAAATACTCAATAACTCTGTGGGACAACTAATCTTTCACTTCACACAATCATCCTGTAGGTACTCTACCATTACCTGTATCACTTTCCTATGCATTTCCGGCATACACTGACTGTATGTGTCATATACCTCAACTGGAGTTATCAACATATCCGAAATCCATCTAAGCACGTCTTTCGTTCAAATTCGTGCTTCATCAGATATCGATTTTCGACAAGGAAGGAACCGTTTCTGTACATACATACTTTCCCCCTCGTCATCTTCATTCTGTAACCTTTCCAACTCCTTTCTATACTCAAATATCCTCTCGACATGCTCATTTACTTTCTCCATGGTGTCTCTTGAAAACGCTAACGTGTTTAATTCCCTTAACCCTTGCGGGAGATTTAATTTGCCCCACATTACACATAAATGAATCCCTAAACCTTCAATAAAACATTTTTCTCAGGAAAATTATCCATATTAGATAGTGTGGCAAGAACGTTAGTTTGATCATCTCTCTCTTTACAATGCTCAGCCCATGCAATCAATTCATGTTTCTTTTCTGGAGATACAGTATTAAGAGTGACAACCCTTGACCCCGCACCCTGATCGAGCACAAGCGGTACAAGACCACTTGGAAGAGGGGGAGCAGGCAAATTCAATGGAGGTACTGCAGTTGGTGCAATAGGAAGAGGTGGAGGAACTGGTGGAAGAACAGCAACTGGAGGAAGAGGAACATTAGGAGGAGCAGGAACAACAGGAACAACAGCAGGAAGAGCAGGAATAACAGCAGGAAGAGGCAAAGTAGCAGGAAGAGGAACATACGGAGGTGGCGCAGAGGCACCAGTCCTTCGTTCATTTAACAATTTGTCAGTGAATTCATCAGAAACATGGAAATCTTTAGAAGGATAGATTTCCTGAATGCCAAGTGAGAAAGCCCTGTCCATATTCCTAGCTGTCATACAACAATGCTTTTTCGGCGTTCGTCTTATGACGGTGCGCATGTTTTTCCCTACTCTTAAGTTGCTGTAAAGCTTCTTTTTTCCAATTCTGCAAAACATCGAATGCTGCAGGTCTAGCCTTTTTCTTTAATTGAATCGACTCTAAATACTCAATACGAGGGATTTCAAAACTACCATTGATTGGCCACTGAAGTTCGGAGGCATGTCTGGTTTGTCTGTGCCAAATATCATTAAACATTATACTTCCAATGCCATGCTTACAGTACATAGTAAACGCCGGCGACCCCTCCTGTGGTGCTGGACGGCTAAATTCCAAAGATTGTCTATCACTGCGGAATAACGCCCTGAAGCAGGTAGACAATTTCACAGGCATATCAAATTATTGGTGTTACCTGGTCAATAATTGTGTCTGCAGATACAATATGGCAAAATCAAATTATCAGGATATTTAAGAATCGGGTCACGACTCACCTGATCAATCCTAAGGAGGTCCGATCGGATTACAAAGAATCTTACCTAACTAATATTACCCCGTGTTTGGTGATTTCGGCAAATCTGCCCACCTCGATAAGTGGACCCTCGTCAAGATGTCTCGGACCACACGCTAATCGTCCAGGGATTGGGTCATTCAGCGCTGCCGAGGTGTTGCATCTCATTCAGAAGGGGCCCCCTTCACCGTCCGATCCCGGTCCGATAGCACGTGTCAACCTTCAACAATCCGGCATCAATCTTGAGGGTCCCTATTAGGGCGCCAACTGTGAAAACAAAATGAAAATATCGAGGTTGAGTACCTCAAAAGGAAATACACCGAACATGAGTTACAAAGGAACATACAAAGATCTTTTATTTTATACTGAACAGTTTCAAAGGACAAAAGTAATGGATAGCTATCGGCCCTTAGTACAACACAATGAACTCCAACGTGGTTCAGTGTGCTCAGTGAGTGGGACTGTACAATAGAATTAGTCACAGTTTTATACTATTTGCTAACATGATGTCCAACCCTACTGCGGATTAATTTTCCTCTAATACATTACTGATCTAGGGTTCATGCCTAGTTCACACATCTATATGCATAGGGTTTGCCTTTAATACAATCGCCAACAAGTCTACACGGTAACAGTGTATTTTAGGATTTCTCATAAAGGTCTTCTCAAACATTTATACAATGTAGTTAAACAAGTGTTCTCAGTTCAGTATATGGATACGTTGTTCTTAACATATGCTTGTGGATTAGTTTCATTGGCACGAGTAATCCTTTACACACAGGTCAGCGAAGGACAAGGTCTCAGTTCACGACCCCAAGTGGCCTGCAGGCAAGTTACATATTAATTGCACACAGAGGTCAAGACGCCCATGTTGTATTTCGGAATGACATCGTCCACCATTTTAACTCACAGGGTGACTTTACAGAGAGAACTTAAAATGGCGGATTGACCTAAAATGGCGGCTTGACCTAAAATGACGGCTTACATTGATTCTAAGGTCAGGACCTTGCAACACAGATTTCTTCGCAAGTGGCTTATAAGCAGCTTGGCGTGGGCCAATATACATATATTCATTACAATAGGAGGCACGATATAATTTCCCGTTTGACATTGCATGTTTCCTTAACAATATACGGCAATGTGTCTTTTGCCTTGTATTTCAAAAGTGAAGGTAAAAAGGTATCCCCATTTGTATCGAATTTCATCTGATGTTAACTAGCTTGTGAGGACCTTGCATTGCCAGCTCTGCTCCAAATTAAACACTGACATGTCTTGACATTTGTTTTTTATTTTAGCCCCTTCCCATTTAAGTGATTCTTGTTCCCTTGCTGATTCCAAGATTGCCACCTTATCCTTAAAGTAGTGGCATTTAGGAACTACTGATCTGGGGATATTTGGTGGTGCACCTCTTCTTTGGATCCAATCAAATAAGATGACACTAGTGTACATTTACATGGTCTTAATCTGTGAATCTACCTTACTCTCCTTGTACCCTGGGATTTCTCACTCCGCTTGCAGCACACCACATACGGCTATGTTGTTTTTACATTCTTTATTTTTTAAATCATTAAGTTTCTTATGTAATTGTTGTTCCTTTTTCTCCAAATCCTTGATCTTTGTCTCCATTTTGACTTCTAGTATAAATGCTGAGAGTTTATTATTTTCTAGCATTTCAAACCTACCCTCTTGATCTCTAACATTGATGTTTGAACATCCAATAAGCAGGCTATCTGTTATAGGAGAATACTTTGTACATATGTTTTAATGGTGGACATGTCTGTGTAGGTCCTAGATCCTTGTCTTCTCAACACTCTTTTCAGGGTTCAGTTGATGCACCAGTGTTGTGCTATATGTCTGGTCCTCCGCTTCTTCTCAATTTGTTTCACCTGCAGGCCCTCCTCCCGCCCTGGTGGTGTGGGGCAAGTCGGGTCTCCAATAAAGTCTTCTCATAGGAGGTGTTTTAGCTATGCCTCAGCTTCACCTGCTCTTTCTGTACGACGTCTCCCTGGGCAGTGTGGACAATGATCTCCATGTGGGGTAATGGCACCCCCGGTTTCGAGCCCAGTCACTCACTTCTGCTCTCGCCAGAGACTGAGGTACATCGAACATACCCCATCCCCCAAGATAGGCGAAAGATTCACTTCTACTCCACCATTTCCCTGTATGGGATCTTCAAGATCATGAAAAGGCACTCTGAAACCTGTCCTATATTACTTGATTGCCATTGGAGTTTGGAGGTATTACACTTCCTTGAAGGTCTTGTAGAAGTTAGGAGATCTATTTCCTTAACAGTACAATACCATATGTCTTTTGCCTTGTACCTCAAAAGTGAAAGTAAACAGGTTGTGCCATTTGTATTGGATTCCTTCCAATGTTAACCAGCTTGTGAGGGCATTGTATTGCCTGCTCTGCTCCAAATTAAACACAGTTATTGACATTTTATTATTTTAGCCCCCTTCCAGTTAAGTGTTTCTTTTTTCCTTGCTGATTCCAAGATTGACACCTTATCCTTGATCTTTCTCTCCATTTTCAGTTCTAGTATATCTGTATATCCTCTTGATCTCTACCATCAATGTTTGAACCTCCAATCTGCAGGCTTTCTGTTTGATGAGAATACTTTGTACGTCTGTATTAATGGCAGGCATTTAGTTATCAGGGGGCAGGGTTGACGTGGTTTCATGTCTGTTTAGTCCTTAATTCCTAGTATTTTCCATGCACCTTTCAGGGTCCAGTTGATGCACCTGTGTTTTGCTCTATATGTCTGGTCCTCTGTGTGTTCCCAATTAGTTCCATGTGCAGGCCCTCCTCCCATCCGGGTGGTGCGGGGCAAGTCAGAGCTCCAATAAAGTCTTCTCATAGGAGGTGTCTCAGCTACACCTCAGCTTCACCTGCGCTCTCTGTAGGATGTCACCCTGGATTGTGTACAATGATCTCCACGTGGGGGGAATGTCACACATGGTCCCAGCCCAGTCGCTCTCACTTCTGCTATTGCCATAGACTAAGGTGCATCGAAAATCTCTCATCCACCAAGGTCGGGCAAAGATTCACTTCTCCTCCCCCTTTCACGGTATGGAATCTTCAAGAGCCACGTGAGGTAAACCCACACACCGGTGTTTGGTGCTTACTTCACAGGTTCTCTTGGGCTGCTACAGAGAAGCTACTGTCCAGAAGTACATGGGCACTCCTCCTATATACAGCCTGAGCACTTACCTGCATCTCACTGGGGTGCGCCACCACAGTGCTCACAGGGACCCAACACTTCGGCCTCCACACATCTTGGCCTCCTCTCACTTCTCGGGTGGTGGGGTCCAACATCCGTCAGTCCACTGTCCAGGCATGCCTCTCGTGGGTCCGCTACAGGTATGATTTTTCTGGCTAGGTGGCTTGACATCCACTGCCCATAGAGTGGGCCAGCATCTCACAGACCAGGATATTTGGGAGCGTTAAGGCGGCCATATTTGCTCATGCCCACTAGTGGTCTGGGTAGCGCTTCCTTAAATGCAAATACAGGAAACTCTAATCTCTCATTGTTTTTCTTTAAAAGTTTCCAGTTTTTCCTTCAAATATTATTATTATTTATCCTGCATGGCAGGTTTGTGTATATATTAACACCTACCAACTTATTGTCTTGTACTTGTCTTTGTTTAGGTTCTAGGAGGGCTTCCCTGCCATTATTGAATGTTTGATGCATTTAGAGGCATAACCTCTATCTAGCAGCTTTTCTGTTAGGCAATTTGCCTCTTGTAGAATTGCCTCACTAGTACTGTTATTCATTTAGGTCCTACGAAATTGCCTAAATGAAATATTTTCTTTGATGTGTCTAGCATGAAGTCTACGAAAATTAAAAAGAGCATCTTTATTTGTAACTTTATGGAGTGGTTTCACCCTTTGACTCCAATCATTGTGGCATGTTGTCAAAATTAAGGGGTTCACCTTTTATTACTCATAGTATGTGTGAAATAAAGGTATTGCTTTTTTGTGCTATTCCAACCCTAAATTGCTTGGCTTCTGAATCTGTACCTATCCAAATTTTAATAATATACTCAATGTAGCATAGCCAGGCTTTTGTGTTGTTTTTGTATGGATTCTGTTCTGTAAAGATTATTGTAGTTTCCAACAAATCTGTGTGTAGATTTTCCATATTGAGTGGAATTGCCACCCCCTTTGCTATTCAACCAGTCTGTTGGTATATTTCTCAAACAATGGAAATATTTATGTTTCAGTGGTATTTCTATGCACCCCTTGATGAATGATTTGGGAACACGATGGTCATTCTTTCTTTGCCACAATCATTCCACTATTATGTCTGCTGGTGTTCTGCGGTATGCCAGTCTATAGAGAGCCTATATCAAGACAGATAAGAGTGTTATTTTGATGATCCAATACCATCCCTTGTAAATTTTTTTTATAGCTCTCACAACATCTTCCATGTATGTATTCAACTGACTAAAGGGAAAAGGTAATAATCTTCAAATTTGGAAAGGGGTTCTGAAATTAATAATACTGTCAACACTATGGATTGCCCCTGGAGAGGGGAGGATTTACGTCTTTCATGCATATTTAGAACGGTGTAAAACGCTGGCACCGTAGAGCCTTCTCTTATAAGAAAATCTGATCCCTGTTTCTTATCCAAACTCGATCTTTGGATTTTTCCACTTGTCTGATGTAATTCAACTGATAGGTCTACAAACATTCTTCTGTAAATAAATGTAATTACCGGTCACATTCATTGTTGTACCTTTCTATGTCCAATATTACAATTGCACCCTGTTTGAATACTTTTCGAAAACAATGTCAGCATTTTTGCTAAATTGTAGTGGAGATTTCTGTCTATGTAATTCAAGTTGTAAAATGTTTTAATGTTCTGTTCCTCTAATCTTTTGACTTCTTCTAGAACCTTCTTTTCAAATGTGATGGCTTCTGGTGAATGCTTATGAAAGGGGTATACAAATCAGAAGATTTTGTTAAAGCTGTAAGGTTATGGGTTCCAAAGATATCTTTGTCTTTGAAATTCCCTCTTAATCTGATTTTACTTACGAACTGGTTGCATCATATTCTAAATTTAAATGGGTCATGTTTCTGTATTAAAGCAAACCCTAACCAGAATGCACATGTGCCACACTATCTCACTAATCGATTGGTGAGAAAATCATCCAGCAGAGTGATACGCTCCTCCGCCACTCTATAGCTCAATCAATCAGCCGCGGACTTGTTTAAAAAACTTTGGTGATGGGAGCTTTGAATTCAAAGAAGAAACTGCCGGCAAAGAAAGTCAATTTTTCCTCAGCGAGCGCTTGCACAAATATGATTTCAGATAAAAGACATAGGCTGCAGACCACTGGAAAGCGTGGGTATACTGCCTATATACACCACAGGTAATGAAGAACAACCGATGAGAGTCCCAGTAACACTGTGCCATGCTTTGACAGAAATATATTGCCAATTTATTTCTATCAAAGCATGGCGCAGTGTTACTGGGACTCTCATCTGTAGCTTTGAATTCAGTGCTCCACTTGAATGGAATGGCCTGTCCTTGAATATCAAAACATCTCAATTGGTCACTATGTGTAAGAAATATGTGAAGATATTGCTGTTTAATCTACCAGAGTAGAATTCCTTTTTACTTCACTGATGCTTTTCTCTTCCTTCATCCTCTTCTCTTGCAGCGCTCTGAGGCCTACAGGGCATGCAATCCCTTATAAGATATGAAATAAATAATCCTTTAGTTAGGACTTGGAGGTACCTTCCCCTCTCTTTCAGGGAGGCCAGATGGTTGGGGTTGAAGTCAAAGTGGCGGAAAGAGAAACAAAATCTACAGGCGTGCCAGACACAAGCAAATTAGAGATACATGAGGAGATATTAACACTAGGGGCATTGCACCAATGTCGTGAGGGGGGTCGTGGGACAGCTGGCACAGTAGACAGGTGGCTCATGTTGACAGTAAAAGGAATTACCCAATGGTCAGACCAGGTAAGAGGCTGTCAAGGATACAGAGAGAACAGGGGATGAGGGGCTAATATCAGATCTAAGGTGTTCCCAAAGGAATGAGTAGGACCCATAACCAACTGGGGAATATTGAGATCCACGAGAGAAGAAATCAGGCAGTCTGCTATCAGGTCATTGGGATCTTTGGTATGTAAGTTAAAGTCCCCGAGAACAATTAGAACATTATAATGCAATCTAAGATCAGTCACTGTCTTAACATAAGGCAAAACATAACCAGGATCATATCTGGGAGGTCGGTACATGAGAGGGAGGGAGTGTGGCACGAATAGTTTTGCAGAAGGCATGACAAGCTATAGCGTGAGCCGCTTAAGATCGAGCATCGAATAGCAGACACTTAACCCGTGAAACAGGCTCAGAAGCAAGAAATCTACCAATCTCGCTTCTGGGGGACCAGCCAATTGGAAATACTGCAACAGGAGGGCACGCACAAGTTCCTCTCTTGAGTAACGAAGGATGCCAGGAGAAACGGTATTATCCCAACACCTGTCTGTAGTGGGGATGGGCGCAGATGGCCGAGACTTTTGCGGGACTTTATCACGGATGAGGTAGCTCTTCTCTGCTGCATCCATCTGCTGTGTGAACATGATTCCCGTCACATAAATGCCGCAGTGGAGAGTCAGGTTACTCGCAGAGTGTGCCTGCAATGAAAACAGAAGAAATACTTCCCACAGTTGTGGTAAGAAATTTAAATGTATTAACACAGTACACTGAGTAATTTTGCGAAAGAGTATCCACAATACAGAATTAAAAATAACATCACTAAAAAGTTAAAATGCAAAGTGGCAATAACGACGTTGGCAAGTGCTTGCTCCAAATCCTACTAGAATAACGCAAATATAGTCGGAAATCAATGAATGAAGCCACACAACCCATTGTTTAAGGATGCTTGCACAGGAAATATGATGGCTTTGGAATACACAACAAATAAGAGGTAAAATGTCTCTTAATGGCACATGCAGGATTTGTATCAGTGATCAGGACTCATCAAGGAAATGTTGGGTTAACCTGTCTGGATAAAATGCAAAACCTCAGGCACCTCAGACCTGACAAGCAGTATAGAGCCTTGAAACGTTCGGAAATGAAGTAAAACTTGTGGACACTGCTGACTTTCTTGGTGAGAGGTTCAGTGGTAGTGGCAAGCAGATTTCACATCTGGCAAATATTCGATGCTCACCTGCACAAGTATGTGAGTGCATATTGACATTTAGTGGGAATTTGGAGGGAAGTTTGTATCTACCCACCTCAGATGACTATGTATGCTTGTCCAACCTGCTTGGGTGGCCTCTCTGCCAGAAGCAATGAAGGAAGCAGGCATAACAGGATCATGCTGTGAAGCAGGGAGAAGAAACAGGAGAAGGGCATAAGACCCTGCTCACCCAGCCACACTCCTTCAACGACTCTGTGAATTAACACTGTTCTGCTCACTTCCACTGGATTTCTATCAAAGGCAGCTTGGCTGTGAACGTCTGTATAGTTTGCAGAGTTCGGGGCATGGCAGAATCGATTTCCCTGCACACCCTGGCTTTGCCTCACCTCTTAAATCTTGCTGTCAATGGCAGCAAGGCTAGGGGGAAATGCAGAATTAGATGTGCACAGGGAAACCAAACATTAAATCAGCTGCTTTCGGCAAATATGACCCAGCTTTACCCATTCGTCACCTGCCCACCCTCAAGTGGGAGGCTGTTAGCCATGTTCAGAACACTTGAATTTTCCCTTGGAATAGACCACGCTGGCTGTCGCTTATGAAGACGGTTGTGGAGTTTCTTGCAGCCATTTCTGGCTCCATTTATTTTACATTCTGGCACAAAAAGACTGAAGATACCTATAATAAGATAGATTATTTGTATTCACTTGTACACTTTTCTGCAACCTTTGTCACTCTCCAGATATGATATACGCATTCCTCGGCATGCACGTGTACAGGCCTAACAGAGCAATCTATGTAGCATGTGTTGGTCCAGGCAGGCAGGATGCTCCTCAACTGCGGTATAGACATTTCCACTAATAAGCCAGCTGCCACTACTGCTGTTGGTGAACTGGGTGACCATGGAAAGAGAGCCAAGAGGCAGAGTGTGGAACCCGGTCTGGAGCTGAAGTATCTGCAGCCCGAGGACACAGTGAAATAAAGCTAAGGAAATGCTGGAGCCTTCACGGTAGCAGAACTGTTAGGATGCGGTTCCTAGGCAACGACAGCAAGTAGATGACGATAGACTCAGCTCCTGATAAATGCACAGCTCTCCAGACCGTTTGTTTGTTTGGAGGGTAAACATTGCACTCAAACCTTCCGCATGAGCAGAGTGAAGCACTGCACACAATTCTGCTAACACACTCGACAAGCAGTCCACACCACTGAGCCATGAGGCTGTAAGAAAAACGATGCAAAAATATTGCTAACGTGAAGCTTAGTGGTGTGAAGCCCACCCTGCGTGTTCTTGCCCTCACAATCATCTGACTCCATTAATGGTGCTGATGCAGCAGGTGGCTACCAACAACATCAAGCCACACTTCTGCTTAAATGCATTTTGTTGAGCTTTGTCATTGAAAGCGTGTAAACTGAGAGCATTCATAGACACCCTGCCAATCCTTCATGTTGATTAGGTAGTTTTTTTCCTATTCGTGAAATAACTCATCTGCACTTGAATATCACACAGCTGCCTCCAAAATAGCAGTATCACAAGAGAAACCATTATAGATTTTAAGTTACAACAAAAAGAAACATACAGCCTTTCATTAGCCCCTCTCAATGTGTTATGCCCTGTTGCTGATGCTGATGTATACTTACAATAGCTATGGGTAGCGACATATAGACAGTGAAAATACGTGCAAATGTATATCCTCGAATTTATATAGCTGTTCACTTTGCATGGATGGGGGAAACCATTTATGTTTGACAGCCACTGCCCTGTAAGTCAGGTGGTAGGGCCAGGCCCTGTGGATGTGATGCCCCCCTTCCTCGAGCTCAAATTCATTAATGTGCATGCTTTAAAAATAATAAGAATTTCTAATTTAAAAAGTGCACGCAAAGTACTGCAAGAGGTCCACTTCCATTACCTAGGAATCTTTTGACAAGAGTCTGAGCATCGGGCATGTTCACACAACCGCCTAATGCCTGACAGTGAATTCATGTGGGAAGACCTGAGAAGGAGTGGCTGGGTGTGGTGAACCACAGTAGAGCACCGTGTGAGGGAGTGTTCAGGTAGGGGCACCATGGTGGCCTTGCTGCATCACCAACTGGAATCTGTCCCTGGAATAACATGCAACGTCACTGCATTTGTGAAATAGAAACGAATCATTCTCTATTAAACTAATGAAATATTGCTCACTGATGAATGTGCAGAGCAAGAGCAGACATTCAGCCCAAAGTCTGTACATAAAGGCTTATGCAAATCTTTCAATAAATGTCATATCACCAAGACAGCACGATAGCCCGTTTTGAAAAATTGAATAGAAATACGTTACTCACAACCATCTAAACTCCAGCAAGGCATATTAAATTCAATTGGGGTTATCATTGAATACCCTGGTTTCTACTATTATTGTTGAGCCCTGGTGAAGCCCCGTGGTGGTGAGTGGGCCTCCCAGGGTCGGGACACCAGCGCGCGTGGGCGGCGCGCAAGAACACACACCGGAGACGTCTGCTTGTTCCGGTGCTCCGGCGCGAACTGCCCGGGCACCGCCTTTATTAACTAGCGCGCATGCGCCGGCCCGCTGGGCCGCGCATGCGCGCTTCGTGCACCACGTACACAACATCCCTCCTTTTCCCCCAAACAACAAACACATTAAACAGGGGAGCCAACGTGGCTCAAATCAAACTGTACTTAACAGACTTCGTTACTCAGGCTGCCGAGTCCATGATGAAATCTTGGAACCTTTGTGGTGGACGGCGTCCTTCCCTGCGCGGGTACCTGGGCGAGCCTCTCTCTATGTTCTCTGGTCCCCCAGGGTCCTCGGGTGGCTCACCGCCCTCCTGCGGTGCCTCTGCTGCTTGCCCTTGGGCAGGGTTGGTTTCTTCCTCCGCTGCCACGGGTCCTATGCGCTTGAAGAAGGACACGTTTCTGGTTACCGTTCCTCGCGCATTCGCAGCGGTGACCATAGAGCCTTTGACATGAGTAACTCCCATTGGTTGGGTTTCGTAAGTCATCGAGAGTTTTCCTTCCGGTTTCCTGTTCCGGACTAGGACAGTGTCTCCTACTGCTATCACTTTTCCGGCAGCCTCTGCCTCGTTGTTTCGCACTCGTTTCTCGCTGTTCTGTCTGCTGTCACCCGTGCGCTATCGATCACTCCTGGGCGTCGCTCTCCCGCTTCGGGTATCAGCCCTCTGGGTATTCGCCTGAACAGCGCCTCGGCGGGTGCGATTCCGGTGGATCGATGTGGGGTGGACCGGTACTCACGGAGAAAGTCGATTAGGTTGTGTCGCAGGTCTTCCCCTCCATTGACAGAAATACGAAAGATTTTGTTAAGTGTCCGCATGAAGCGCTCAACCTCTCCATTGGCCCTTGGCCATAGCGGGGTTACCTTACGGTGCTTGATGCCTCGTTCCGCGCAGCATCTGGCAAACCGCTGTCCTTGGAACGGTGCTCCATTATCTGAGCAGATCTCAAAAGGGAACCCATGGGTGGCGAAGATTTTGTCTATCGCCAGGATGGTGTGATCGCTGGTGGTGGATTCCACGAGTTCCACTTCCGGATACCTCGACCACTGGTCCGTGACCACCAGGAAATATAGGCCTCTTCCGGTCGAGCCGAAATCTGCGTGCACCGTTCCCCATGGCACGTCGCTCCGTTCCATGGCCTGGATGGGTGGGCCTCTTTCCACAGGACTCGTGGCCTGGCACGGAATGCAGGTCCTCACGAACTCAGCTACCCTGCGCTCCAGCTCGGGGAACCAGACCTTCAGCCTGAGGCGTGCTTTCATCTTGGCCATGCCTTGGTGCCCTGTGTGGGCCAACTGGAGGACTCTCATGACCAACGACCTGGGGATCACGATCTGGTTCCCTCGCAGCAACAGGCCGTCCGTGGACACGAGAGCTCGTGACGAGCTTTCCACAGTAGTTGTAGATCCCTTTGTACTTCTGGGTTCCTCCTGGCGTTGTTTAGAAGGATGTCCCGCCACTCTCCTGTGGCCACAGCCCTTTTCACCCTTAGGAACGCCTCGTCGGAGTTCGAGTCGTCCGCAATGTCCTCTCTCGACAAGGCTACTGGCAGGGCTGATTCAATGACGAGATGCATGGCGTCCCCAGCGTCTGTTGTCTCTACGGGACTCTGGGTGTCCCTCGTGCCTGGGTGGCGAGAAAGGTAGTCGGCTGGGTTATGGGTGCCTGGGCGGTATACCAACTTGACGCCGTATTCAATGAGGGATAGCATCCATCTTTCGATTCGGGGAGGCGGCTTGGATGACGTTCCTGACAGGATGGGAATCAGGGGCTTATGGTCCGTAATCACGACGACGGGTTTGCCGAGGATGTAAATTCTAAATTGTTTGCACCCCCACAGGATGGCGAGGGCTTCCCTTTCTATCTGGGAGTATCGCCTTTCCGTGTCGGTGAGGGCTTTGCTGGCATATGCTATGGGCCTCATGACCCCTAGTTCGTCAGCCTGCATGAGGACTGCCCCCAGTCCCACCGTGCTGGCATCGACCACAATCTCCGATTCCCGGCTGGGGTTGAAATAGGCCATTGTCTCCTGCTCTGACAGGGCTTCTTTGATGGCTTTGAATGATCGTTGTTCAATCTCCGTCCACTGCCAAGCCACGTCATTCCTCATAAGTGCCCTCAGTGGTTCCGACAGAGAGGCTAGGTCTTTGATGAAACGGCCGCAGTAGTTGACCATCCCCAAGAAGCTCCGAACCTCCGCCGGTGATGTTGGTGGAGGCGCGTCCCTTATGTCTTTCACTTTTCCCGGGTCCGGGGATATGCCCCCCGCATGGAAGGTGAACCCAAAGAATTCCAGTCGGTCTTTGAGGATTTCGCACTTTTCTTGGTGCAGGGTCAGGCCCACCGCCTGTAGTCTCTCAAAAGTGTTCTCCAGCCGTTTAAGGTGTTCAATTTCCGACTTGGCGAAGACTAAGATGTCGTCGGACATGTTGATGACACCTTTCAGTCCGGACAGGGCCCCTCTGATGGCATTCTGGAAGACCTCTGCCGCTGACGACATTCCGAAGTTAAGTCTCTTGTACTGGTACAACCCCTCATGCGTAGTGAATGTCGTAATGTACCTCGACTCAGGGTGTAGCTCTAACTGGTGGTACCCAGACCTGAGCTCCAGTTTGGAGAAAACTTTGGCACCTTGGAGTTCTCCGACGATGTCGTCTAGAGTGGGTGTGAGGTGTCGCTCCCTTTTGATGGCCGCGTTTGGGAGCCTCATGTCCACGCAGATGCGTACTGCCCCCGGCTGTTTCGGCTTCGGGGCTACTACGATGGGCGAAACCCAAGGGGTGGGGCCTTCCACTCTTTCAATGATGTCCCGGTCGACCAGCTGTTGTAACTCCTCTTCCACTTGGGCTCTTAAGTGAAAAGGAATCCGGCGATGTTTGAGGGCTGTCGGCCTAACGGACTTGTCAATGTGTAGGCGAATGGGCTCTGCATTCAATTTACCAATGCCCTTGAAGAGAGCTTCAAACTTGTGTACCATGATTTTCAGATCGGCGTGGTATACCCCAAACGTAAAGTGGACAATGTCGAGTGCTTCTGACGCCGCACAGCTCAACAGGGAATGTGGGCTGACGCTGGTGACAAAGAACCTTGCTTTGATGGAGTTTTGTCCATGAGAAACCGGGGCAACGAACACACCCTGGATGGGTAGGGGTGTTTCCCCACCGAATGCATATATTCGTGCCGTGGACGCTGACAGCTCCGGTGGGCCTGGTAGGGCCTCATAATGCTTGGTGGCTAGCACGCAGACCGAAGCCCCAGTGTCAATTAGAATGGGGGTGGGGACGTCATTGATGTTGACAGTGCATGTGGGTTGGCGCCTCATGCCAGGACCTTTTACGATGCTCGAGATGAAGAAAACCTCTTCCTCCTCCTCTTCTTCTTCCGCGATGTCCAGGTCTTGCAGGCCCTGATCAATCGAAGAGATGCCTCTCACTCTGCGAGCGCCTCCCCGTCCAACTCTCTCCGGTCCTCTTCCTGCCGCAACAGGGGAGGCAGCCCGGCACATCCTGGCATAGTGCCCCGGTGTGCCACACCGGCCGCATGTTCTCGACTTTGCCGGGCAATCACCGCTGTGGGGGAGGTCATACCCGCAATAGGAGCACGATGAGGCGTTGCCTGGCGCGGGCGGGGTATCGGGCCTTCTCGACGCCCACCTTGACTTTCCCGCTGCTGACCGTCCCACAGCAAACGCATCTTCGTCATTCTTCGGTCGCGTGGCCGCGTCCAATTTCGCACCTCTGGCTTCCGCTAGCTCATGTGCTCTTCCCAGGTCCAGAATATGCTGGAGGGTCAGGCCAGGCTCTCTCAGTACTTGCCTTCAAAGTTTGCCGGAGGTGCACCCCTGCAGTAGTTGGTTGCGGACCATTTCTTCCTCATCGACACATCTGCAGGAGGTCGCCAGGTGTCTCAGGCGGGCACAAAACTTGTCAAGGGGCTCGTCGTCCAGTTGTCTTTCGGCACCCATGACAAATCTATCAAAATCCACGTTAGCCATGGGGAGAAAATGGTCTTTGAGGGCCTGCTTAACTGCGTCATACGTGACCACGGGGACGGCGAGGGAGTCGTAGATCTTGTGGACTTCTGCGCCTGCCGAGTAGATCATAGTCGCAATTTTGGTGTCATCATCGTTCACCCCAGATGCCCTGAAGAACATATCTAGCCTCTTGACCCACAATAGCCACTTCGGGCCCAGCTTGGAAGGGGGGCCAGTAGTATCGAATTCAGGCATGGGGGCCAGGGAGCTGCGAGATCTGCGGGGGATCGGGGCAGCGGCACCCTCATCATCAGTCTCTTCACCCATATCTGTGTCACGTACTCACAGTCGTCTTGAGAGAAGGGAGGCTTGTCCTGGTCTCGTGGTAGTATTGGGGTGTAACCCACTTCTTTCTTCTTAAATGCCACACCCTGCGCCTGCAGGACTGTGGGCTTTCCAAAAATTTTCTGTGTCCTCCAAACACAGCTGCTGGGTGGCGCACGAGCACCCTTTCGGGCCGCAACCACCGCCGCCACGTGTGAAGAAGGGAGCGAGTGAATCAAAATGGCCCCCGGCACTCCGCGGGTCCGTAATACGGAAGACTTTCCGTCGCTCCGAGGCAGTCGGAGTACGGAAGCAGTCCGTACCTCCTCGTCGCCAGTGTTGAGCCCTGGTGAAGCCCCGTGGTGGTGAGCGGGCCTCCCAGGGTCGGGACACCAGCGCGCGTGGGCGGCGCGCAAGAACACACACCGGAGACGTCTGCTTGTTCCGGTGCTCCGGCGCGAACTGCCCGGGCACCGCCTTTATTAACTAGCGCGCATGCGCCGGCCCGCTGGGCCGCGCATGCGCGCTTCGTGTACCACGTACACAACATCTATTATGTTTGTATGGTTTGGCTGTCTGGAGGGACTTTTCCACGATGTGTTTACCCATTGTAAGGCGATAGGGAACTGTGTCTGCATATACATAGCTATTGCTTTTGAACATGCAGAGTTCTAATATAAACTGAGGGTATACGAAGTGTGTTCTTTCATATTCCTTTTAATTGTACAGATATGCACCAAACTAACCTGTGGAGTGCACCTTTTAGGGTGATTTCAATGTCAGGTGGTGTGGAGGGGTCAGAGAAAGATGTCCTTAGAGGGATGTGTTATCGGTTTCTCAACATGGACATCATTTCATCAAAATGCCAGGGGTAGCGGAAGTGACAACCCGTGACCCTTGACATCTGATGACATCACAGGAAGTGATGCCATTGGACCCCACACCAAAGTGTCATCATGGAATTCGATGGAACACGACCTTTCACCCCTTGACAAAACAGGAAGTGGCATCACAAAGCATTGTTCCTAAGTGCACAACGAACAATATGGTTACGATATCACTGTAATGTAATATACATTTCATTAAAGAATTGATCACCATTTGTATCGTTAATAACTGCGTGTATAGGCCCATATTACCAAATTACTGTGAATGCAAGCAGACGTCCAAGGCCAAATAATAATGATGTGTATACAGCACTTACGCTTAAACTCTTTATATAGACCACAAATATACATACAATATCACCCAACCTGGGTTGGTACTCATTTCTCAAACTCAGAAGGATTAAAGGCTGAGCTGACCTTGCCAGGATTCCAACCTGCAACCTGAACATCACAGACACATTGCAGCAGTGAGCACTCAAGCCACTGAGCTATCTTACCAGCTACATCTATCTAACCGGCTATAAAAAAATGAGCAATTACATGTCTGAATGTTCTCAAAGTCAGAAAGCAAATTAAACTCTGTAGTGGATAACATTAAACTGGTAACTGAAATTTAACAGCAGGCCAGTTCATCGGCAGGTCTGGTGCGAAGTTGGCCACATGTCAAGTCTGTGTAGATCTACTTTTCAGGTTTTAGAAGTTGGCAAAATGAATACCATTGGGAGGGTTCATAACTGTGTATTAAAGAATTTAGAGTAGCGCAGGGAAAGCAGCACAGTCACACAGCATCCCATACTCTGGGCACTCGTTACCTCCTATATGCAAACAACATCCCGAACAGCATGCCATGGAGAAAGGAAAGGTAGACACACACATTAATTGTGGCACAATGAAATCAATGGCCACTTTATTTGCTATGGTCAAATATTTCTACACTGTACACAAGCTTACAGGCACAAGGATTCTGTCAAGGGGCTTAGGATACCAAGATGGAATGTCTTGTGATGATCGTAGCAGAGACAAAAGCAGAAAAAACATGCTATAACTGCAACTTGAGAAAAGAAAACTACATAGTCCGAAATGGATGCTTATTCTACTCTAAATCATTTTTTGGACATTTTTCTATGCATTGTGAATTTGAGGTGGTTAGGAACAGACTAAATTAGTGACTCGCCCCCTGAAGTGTTAGTGAAATAAACCCTTACTGAGTCTAGCAAATATTAATTTATATTTATTTGTTTTAATGTTAATATTGCGTCGTTCACCCATAGGTCTCAGGGTGCACATAAAACCACAGACTAACAACAAGAATTGTATTGTATTGTATTGTACTGTATTGTAATTTGTAAAGCGCACGGTCGCCCAGAGGCATCATGGCGCTAAAGAAAGGGGCTACTCAGCCGAGGAAAAAACCGATGGAAGACCAGGAATTAAAACAGGTAGGTTTTCAGAGCTCTTCTAAAACCAAGATGGTCAGCGGTGGCTTTCAGTTGCACGGGGAGGCTGTTCCATAGTTTAGGAGTGGCAATAGAGAATGCTCTGCCGCCGAGCCCTTCGCGATTAGCTCTCGGAACGGTCAGATAGTTAGAGCTCGCGGAGCGGAGCTCCCGACCCGGTAATTATCTGGTAAATTTAGCCTGTAGAAATTCGGCACCCTGGGCATGAATAGCCCTGTGAACGATGCACAGAGACTTGAAATGGATTCGCTGCTTCACTGGCAGCCAGTGAAGTTGGCGTAGAACTGGCGTAATGTGGGCCCCATAAGGGGAGCCAGTGGCTAGCTTGGCTGCAAGTTTCTGCATTCGCTGGTGACGAAGGATGAGGCCAATCGGTTTGGCCAGGTATAGCGAATTACAGTAGTCCAGCTGTAGAATCAGGAACAGAATGGGAGAAGCAGGAGGTCAGTTGCAATGCAAGGTTGAAAAGGTGAATCTTGGTCCTTTTTTTGAAGTTAGTCAAGGACTTTATCTTTCTTAGAACGGAGGAGGGCATTACAGACCAAGGGGGCATAAACATTGAACTTGGTGCCACCAAAGCCTTTGAGTTGAATTTCGGTTGTTGGAGGCTCAACTGGTCACAAGATCGGAGTGAGTGGCATGGTTGGTAGACCTTTGTGTGCTGAATGAGATATGAGGGAACCTGGATCTTAAGACAGTTGTGGCTCAGTGTTAAGGCCTTGTGAGTAAAACAATGTTTTACCGGGAGCCAGTGAAAATCCCTCCTCACGTTGGTTATGTGAACTCATCTGGCAAGACCCTTACTGGCACGTGCTGCACCATTTTGGATCACTTGTAGTACTGTAAAATGTGCCTCCGGGGTGATCAGGAACAAGCTGTTACAGTATTCCAGGTGTGATTTTACCAATCCTGATGCAAGAAGCAGATGTTTTAGGTGACAAGAAAGGACAAATGTAGCCAAGGAGTTTGTTAATGTAGCCACAGGATGCCCGAAGAAGGTCAACCTGAGGTTTCATGGTGAGTTCAGCATCAAACATGACCCAGAGGGTCTTCACACTTTTTTCCACTGGGATGATAGAGACAGCAATATTGAAGCTTTGATAAACTGCAGGTAGCTTTCTCTGACGAGGCCCTGAAGCAATAATCAGAAGCTTGGTTTTATCATTGTTCAAGGCCAGGGCATTGGCTGCCATCCAAGCTTGGATTGCACCATAGATTAGATTAATGGTTGCAGCATCCTGTGCATATGTACCCGAGAGCTTCAGGACAACGAGCTTCAGGACAACCTGCGTGTCATCAGCGTAGTTAGCATATTGAACACCCAGGTCATCGAGGAACGTCAGGAAAGGCAGGATGTAGAACTTGAAAAGAGTCTTTGACATACAGGATTCCTGCGGTTCCCACAAGAGATGGCGTCTGGAGTGGATTATGCATCATCAAGTGCAACTCTTGGATTGAGGGGGCCCAGGAAAGATGCAACCCACTGAACAGCGGCCTCGGAACAGTCTGCTACATCTCACAACCTAGTGACCAAGAGAGAATTATCCACAAGGTCAAAATCTGCTGAGAGGTCCAGCTGCATTAAGAGGACAGGGTGAACATCATCCACAATGAGGGAGAGATTCGATTTTAAATCGAGGAGGGCAGTCTCGGTGCCATGCCAGCTCTCAAGTCGGACTGACGTGAAACCAGAATGTTATTTCTTTCAATATAGCTTTGAAATTTAAGAAAAGCCACTCGATCCAGAATTTTAAGCATAAAAGGGGGGTTCGTAATCGGACAGTAATTCCTTGCCTGGAAGGGATCAAGGTGGCTCTTTTTAAGAAAAGAAAAAGGAAAGGTTCAGCAAATTGGTCTACACAATATTTAAAGACACTAGAGGGGCAGATGTCACTGTGGCAAATGGTAAGTTTCATGGCACTTATGATTTTGAACAAGTCTTGCTCTGAGCAGGGGGAGAAAGTGAACTCATGCTCTTTGTGGGCTGGGGCAGGCCTGGGGTTAATTCCAGGGATGGTAGTGTCAGCCAATGAAGAAGGGTTGGCCTTCATATGGACACTGATAGCGTCCTGATGTTTGGTGATTTTACATTTAAATTCATTGTGGATGTCCTGACACCACTTTGAGTCCTTAATGAGAGCTTGTCCCTCGACTGATTTACCTTGGAATTCCTTCAGGATCATGAAGAGCTCTTTTGAATTAGACTTAGCCTGGGTGATCCTGTTGTTAAAGCGGTATTAGCAGCTTGAATGCCTGCCTTTAAGCCTGCCTTTAAGTGCTTTAAGTGCTGCGCCGCTTGTTTGTACAGGACGAGATTCATGGGCGAGGGGGATTAATGCCTGTTTTTTTCTGCTGCCCTTTTAATGAACCTACGATCAAGAATGTCCTGATTGAACCAAGAGTTCTTAATGGATTCTGGTTTAATTATTCTGATTTGAAGGGGAGCGAGGAAATTGCTGGCTGCATCCAGAGTGCCCACGAGAAAAATAGCCAAATCAGTTGCATTGTCAAATATTTCAAGACTGCTGAGTTTGGTTGTAAGGATGGAAGATGCGTTCTCGGGGACAACATTTTCAGATTTCTTCGATTTTATGGCACAACTAGGGGAGTCATTAGTCCTCCCAGGGGCGGGGGGGGGGGCGGCAGGGTCAACAAGAGAAGACACAAGAAAGTGGTCAGAGGAAGTGCACGCAAGGACTGAGACTTCTGACATGGACAAGAGGTGTGAGAGAATCCAGTCAAGAGTGTGACCTGCATTATTTATGGGTCCGGTCACTGACTGGGAGTACCCTGTGGTGTCTAAGGCTGACAATAAAGAGGTGGCTGGTTTGTCAGATGGGTCATTAGCCCAAAGGCCCAATTGTATAGAATGCCAGAAAGACAAATTATATGTTATTCCTATTGTTTCTTATTAAGGGTCACTGCTCAGTGTAACACTTGTGGAACCCCCTATTTTTTTAAGAGGCCTGAACAAGAAAGTCAGCCACTCCAGAAACAAAGAGCCACATTGCTCTGGCCACAGCCCAGGAGCTTCAATCTAAAAATAAATAAATAAAGTAAATAGAAATTAGTTTTAAAACAATTATGTTAGGGGTAGCATGGGAGACCACAGGGGTAGCAAGGTGGTGCGACCTCTGGCTACTCCCAAACGACATCCATGTTTCTAAAGAGACTTCACCATTTGTATAATACTCCTGCAGTATGAAAATAAACGATGGGTCATAAATGGTCTCAATCTCTCCATAGAGAACACAAATAAAAACAATGTTTGCAGACTAAAAACATCTGAAAGCAAATAGCATTCCTAGAGTAAATATCCTTGCTGGAAGGTAAATCATCCAATCTTTGTAGGGAATGGAAGGATTATGAAAGATGTAATACTCTTATCAGTAAATCAAGGGAAGTTGCTATAATCCTAGATAGATATATAAAATTAAATAACATCTATCGTATGGGAAAAGACTCCATGGGCTGGTGGCTCATGAAGAAGACGAACAGAGAATGGGTGATCGTAACCATGTGCAACATTTGTGCCCGAAAACATGAACTAAAAAAGAAGTACATATGTCGACACATGGAACATGAATGCAATTCTAAGTGGTGATCTCAACCTTTTTCTAGATCACAAAACGATAGGACCTCAAACAGCCCTAAAAGATGCCAGACAGAGGCAGTGTTTCACCATGAAAGTAGAGGAGTGTAATAACATTTAGAGATTACATAATCCTACAGCAAATAATGCTTGTTTTATTCCTCTAGACCCCACTCATACTCCTGTTAGGGAGAATTCTCTGTTTAGGCTGAATTTCCTAACCTAGTGAGTCCCCCAGCAGCTTTGCTGGATTTCTGGAGTTTGTTTTTTTCCATCCTGCCAAGCGTGAGACTCTTTTCCTCCCACTCTTGGACATGAATGTGTGTAATTCCTTTGAATATCAATGTGTTCTATGGGGTCTTTTACTCCATAGGGTCTCATATGTTTTTCTATGTGTGTTACACGGCACCCTACGTGCCGTAACACTGGGCGTCCTAGCGGACCTCCACCATAGACTCCATACCCGGGGACTGACTACTGTCTCCCCGGGCATGTAAAGTCACCATTGGCTTTACTAGACCTAAATTTACTAACAGAACTAGTACAAACCATCTTATTGTGGACGTACTAGTAGGGGTGATTCGATTACTCCTGGATCTGTTACTCGAGGGGGCACTGTCCCGTCCCCCCTCGTCGAGTTTTGGCTGGTGGCAGTGGAAACTACTTGTTATGTTCGACCCGAACATAACCCTATGGGATTCGTCCCATTGTTGGAGGTTGATACTTTTCCTCGTTAATCTCTAACGTACCACCGGTCTACTTATCGTAAATAAGTTTATCGGATGGTATTTTCTGCCAGAACTCGGTTTTTAAAATGGCATCTGTGTTTCGTCTCTGTGACTCCTAAACCAAAGGTTGAGCCCTTTGTTCCACTTTTGGCGGGCTCTGTACAGAGACCCTCCAAAGTGGTGCCATTCTGTCTGGGTTACCACAGGGGTATGGGAGGGGGTTTAGGCACCCTGGACCGAGTTGCCTTGCCAACTCCGGTCGCACTCTGGAGTGATTGGCCCAAGTGGTGAGCCTCCCCGCTCACCACTTAGCATGTTTTGATTGACAGCTAGGCTGAATGAATGGGGGTTTCTGCATAAAAGCAGGGCTTTTGGGACTGGATCTTCAGAAGTCGCCACAGGACCTAAGAATCCGACGAGGGTAACGCTGAGCCGACCTGCACGACGACACCTCCGGTGGAGCCCTGCGGAACCGACTCACCACTTCCCGACGACAGAGGAGATCTCCCTGCCGGAGAGTCTCTTCCCCTGACTGGTGGGAACAACCAGTCCCCTTTGCTTTTTATTCGCTTCAGGACGCAGTGGTCGACTTGCCCGTGCAGAGCACCTCGGCAACCGGATAGCCACTACCCCTGTACCGCGACCAAAAGGTGGTGCCTTGTGATGGAGCACTCCGCGGCTGGTCTCTTCCCTGGTGGTGCATCGGACTTCACTTTTCTTCGATGACGAGAACATCTCTACTCTTGGCAAAGACCCGACGTTCATCCACCACCAGGAACAACTGCCCCCGCCGGAGCTGCCCTCCACAACAAGGTACCGTGTCTGCCTGGCTTCCCTTTCGATCGGTTCGAGTGAGGTGTCTTAATCCTCTCCTTTCCGTTGGGTCGCCTCCAAGCTTTCTCACGTATTGTTCTGAACTGGTTCAATCTGCCGATAACAATTTGCTACAAAGACTCGAACGCATTTCCACTAGAGACTTTGGGACATATCGCCTTGCCTCTCTCCGAGTGGGCCTGGCCTCTGAACTTTATGATCAATTGTGATTCTTGCCTTCTTGCCTTGCATTTTTCCCGTGAAGTATTGAACTGTGTTGCTGTCGTAACCTGCCTATTTTTTCTCTCCCGTCCTAACTAATATTAGAGTGTCATCTAGGTTGAGGCATACACCTCTGTCTGTAAATAAGTGGTGCCGGTAAAACCTAGACTTGTCGAAATATTGCTAGGGGGATTGATCGTTTCTTCTTCGTAGAGTAATTGTGTTTGATTTGTTTGCCGTGATAGTGCCATAGTGTTTTTGATAGATGTTTCGCTATAAATACCTTAATATCTGTACACTGAAGCCTTGTTGCGTGTTTGCTTGTCTTACTGTGAAGAATTGTCCTATATTGTATACCCCACATACTGCTTAACTCTTCTTGAGAGAAGTCTGACTGCTCAGCCACAGCTACCAACAGTGAATCTGTGTGGTGCGGACTGCTACCAAGTGGGTTTACTGCCAAACACCTGTAGTCCTAAATCTTTAGCAGTGGTCCCAGAGGGAACTTCACAGGTTTCCGCCTAACAACTCCATACTAGATTGCTTTAACTGATACATTCACATCTGTGATGGTGCTGGACAGAACATAGGCAACAATCTTATTTCGGACCATGAACCAGTGTGACACACAGAAGGGACAATTGGGCTTGTAGAGTGGCCTCTTATATGGAAGCAACCCCCATGGCTGTTGAAAGATAAAGAGATTTTTGAGACTTTCCTCATGAAAAAGCTGCATAGGGCACAAGCGAAGAAGGTGAGAAGGTGAGAGAGCCTGAAAGCTTGGATTTGAGGCAAGTGTATCAGTGAATCACCACAGACAAACACGCTTGACAGAGAAATATGGGAAGGTTTATTAACAGTTCATTGCAGTAAACATTTTCATTTCATATGCTTGTACGATCATTGTTGTACATTTCCATGTTATTCCATTCATAACATTTGCGCACTAACCCAACAAATGAAATAAAGAAACAGCTCAATGAATCAATCAATAACTGGGCCAGAGAAGGATTAATTTCGGATGACGAAAAAGCATATTTACTTGTGAGACACCCAACATTGCCAACAGTATATTTCCTTCCAAAAGTGCACAAGGTGTTCGATGACATACCAGAAGCGAGGCCCATCCTCAGTGGCATAAGACGGCTACCGAAAGGGTATCTGAATTAATTGATAATGTTCTCCGCCCAAGGGTGTTAAAGCTGAAAGCATACATTAAGGACTCAACAGACACATTAAAGATTATTGAACGTGTTCACTGGAAAGCCACATACCTACTAGCCACTTGGAATGTATGAGCACTTTACACATCCATCAGATATGACTCAGCTATACAAACAATTGATTATGTATTCAAGGACAAGTCCGCTTCTCATTACAACAACACTGAAATGTTGAAGGAAATGTTAACTGCAACATTGGAATGCAATATATTTTTGTTCAATGACAAATATAATCAACAAAAAAGGGGAGTGGCCATGGGCACGGAATAGACTCCGGCCCTTGCGAATCTCTTCATAGGAATGTTCGAGGATCAGTTAGTGTACAAGGACAAATCATTTTTGGACAAGGTCATACTATGGGCCCGCTATATAGATGATGTGTTTTTAATTTGAAATGGGGACAAGAAAGAACCTGAGGATTTCAGACAGAGATTGAATCACAATGACTTCGGAATACATTTCACTGGACAAGTCAACAATATGAGTATTAACATTCTTGAACTAACAATATACGTAGAAGGTGACCATTTACAAACAAAAACGTACCAAAAAGAAACTGAGGTAAACTCAACACTCCATGCAATTAATTGTCTCTACCAATCAGTAAAACGGAACATACCCACAGGAGAGTTCATCAGAGTGTGTACACATTGTAAAGATCCAACCATATTCTCCAAGGAGTGTGAACTACTAAAGACCAGATTCAGACAATGAGGATATACGAATAAATGCATTCAAGAAGCATGCACAAAAGCAGAGAAACTGACAACCCTTACATCTAATCCAAATAGAAGAACAGCGGACATGGAGAAAGAAAGATGAATTACTACATACTGTGCTAATATTTTTTTTACAGGAAATGGCATCTTTTGAAATTAGACCAACATTTGGAAAAATATGTGGATGACTACCCCAGAATAACTTACGGAAAGGCCAAAATGTTAAAAATGAATTTAAGCCCATCATTACTCCCTGCGTTACCAACTACAGTCTCTGCAACTTGGTTACCAACCTTAGTGTCAGGTTTCAGAAAATGTGGCACATGTACGCTATGTAATTGTGCACATGACAGCACTAAGATGTTTCAAGATGCCAGAGCAATGCGAATGATAATAAAAGACAATATTGATTGGAGATCAAAGTACGTAATCTATGCCATAATCTGTGTATGCAAATGCATATATATAGGAAGCACAATAAGGGAATTGAAGACAAAGATTTGTGAACATATCTCATCAATTGGGAGTCAATATACGTCACTCCCACTTGTGAGGCATTGGCAGCAGACCCATCAAACGGAAGATAAGCAAAAGCTAAGATTTGTAGGATTACAGAAAGTCAAACTTGGAAGAAGAGGAGGAAATAGAGAAATAATGCTGAGACAAGCAGAAGCAAGTCTGATATGCACATTTCGAACATTAGAATTTGGACTCAATAAGGACAATTAAATGGTGCATTTTTTGTAATAATATGTACAAGTCTGCATTAATAGTTACAGGGGCAATGATGCCTGGAAACCAAGAACATGCAAATGTGCTGGCATCTAATATGTATATGCTATGACTTATATAATGTATGTTACAACATCCGTAATACAAGCCAAGCCCTGGTATACTGAATTGTAATTAAGAAGTGTGAATGTGGGAGCAGACTCTGACCCCTGTGTATGAATGATCATCTGCGCCAGCTGCACATGTGCTGGCTGTGTATAGGGTGAAATGACCCAAAAATCGACATAAAACTGAATAAGGCGAAAAGGCAAGGTAAACTAGATCCGTAATATCTAGGAGAAGTGGTCCCGTTTTCGTCGTTCTCTTTTTCACTTTTGATTTCAGACAAAATCTTTTTGGGATAAAAAAACCTTATTTTGAATTCCTAAATTATTAAATAATTAACACCAAATACTAAAATATTAAATAACAATCAATAAAATGTACTGGATTTATTAAAATAATTTTTTGGGGAGGCCACCAGGGGGCGCATAGGTGATGGCAGCCTAGGTGCCGAGCTCTCGCCGAGTCTGGGCCTTTCAAGGGGATTGAGCCCCCCCAGTCCCCCCAGGCGGACCCGCTGGGCAGCCTTACAGCGGTGACCCCCCTGAGACACCCCTGCTCGAAAGAGTGAAGCTTGAGGCCCCCGGGAGACAGGAGAACGGGCCACGACGGGGCGGCGACCGAGAGGGAGAGTGCGCCCGAGTGCACGGGGAACAGGAACGGCCTGCCGGAGATCCGGCCCTCGCATCGGGCTGCGGAGCCTCTGGGAAAGGAGAGGCACGCCGAGGCAGGAGGGCCTGCGGGTGGATCCAGCCCGCAGCAGCCCACAGGAGGTGGACGGGGCCGCAACGAGAGGGAGGCCCACCGGCCGGGCCCACCCCAACAGATTCCGGCGGAAAGCGAGTGGAAGCGGCCCGCAGAGGTGAGGCACACCCCCACCGGTGTCTGCCCTCCCCAGCAGTCGCCCACCAGATTGAGGCCCCCGAGCGAGGATCTGAGCCGCAGCGCCCCCTCCTCGCCAGCGGGGACGGAACACTCTCCTGGTGGGAGGCGTGGGCGGGTAGCCCCCAGATCCGGCATCCGGGTCCTGGGGAGCCCCGCTGGAGAACCTGTCCTCTCGTTGGGCTGCGGGAAAAGGAGTAGCCCGCAGCAGGCCACAGGAGGCAGTCACAGCCGCAGTGAGAAGGAGGCCCACCCCCAACCCCCAACAGACTTCGGCAGATGGCGAGTGGAAGCGGCCCGTGGAGGTGAGGCACTCTGGACAAAGTGGAGGACAGGCTCCTGCAAGTGGAAACCAACCAGTCCTCGTCGGTAGCCCACGAAGTTCACACGGACTTGAGGCTTGCGGCCCTGGAGAAAAGAGACGAGAAAAGAGCAAGGCAGATGGATGACTATGAAAACAGGGAAAGGAGGAACAATCTGAGATTTTTCGGGATTCCAGATACGGAAGGGGAAACAGAGAGGGACTTAACTCGAATTGTGAGAGATATTATTACACTGCTGTTTGCGGAGGAGATGACCACAGAACCAACGTTCGACCGGGTCCATAGAGCAGGAGGTAAGGCGGGGAGCCTCCGGTCTTTCCTTGCCCGGTTCCACTATTCTACAGAAAAGACCAAGGTCTTGGATGAAGCGAGGAAAGCGGGGGTAATAACTTACAACAACGCTCAGGTCTCCATTTTCCAGGACCTCTCCGCCTACACCCTGACAAAGCGCAGAATGTGCCGCCCCTTAACGCAGCTACTCAAAGAGAAGGGGGTGCGCTAGAGGTGGGGGTATCCTTTATCCCTGTCTTTCGAATATATGGGCCAACGGACAATGCTGACTACTGAGGAGGATATAAGAGGGGCCATACAGGATTACGCGGCGGACTCCAACCCCCGAAGAGCCCCAATCGGCCCTGAAGCAATAGACAGGGGCGGCCAGACCAGTCAGGCTCCAGGAGACGGAGAACCGCTTCACGGAAATACAAAAAACTGAACACTCCACCGCCCGCACAGGAAAGAGAACATAGGGACTTGGAGGGCTGACGGCGTGGGAATCCCGATTAGCTGCGGTGCAGGATTGGAAGTTCGGGATATCCCAGCGAAAACAGTCCCACTCTGAACAGCAAGTATAGTGTGAGCGATAGACGGGACAATGCCTGGAGGGGGAAGGGGGGGCTCAAGGAGACGAGCATTGAACCGTGTGCCTGGCCAAGGGGGACAGGCTGGTGGTCCGGCCAAAAGCCAGCAATGGCGGAACTAACTGGCTGGACGCCGGGTAGGGGGCATCGGGTATCCTCAAGTTGGCAGGGGTTGTTTTTTCATGGCTTGGGGTGGGGGGGAAGTTGGGGATCAGTTTTAGGGCCCTTCTGGAGGGAGGGAGGGGATATCCAATTCATCAAGATGCGAGACTAAAGAAGCGAGACGGGGGATTTGATAGGATGTGGGTGACCGGACGGGAGAGTTGCATAGACCATGGCTGAGGGTTTGCCGGCCCTAGGGGTGGGTACCTTGAATGTGCGAGGTCTGAACACCCCCACAAAAAGATCTCTAGTATGTAGAGAGTTCCGAAGGGCTAAACTAGACCTGCTCTTCCTACAGGAGACACACTGGGCGCGAGGGAAGGAACCCAAGATGAGGGGAGAAGGAATAGGCGAAATGCTCGGTGCGTCACACAGATCTAAGAAGAGGGGAGTGGCCATCTTGTTAGCGAGGGTCGTAGGCTTTGAACAGGAGGCATCACTGAGGGACCCCGAGGGTCGCTATCTACTGGTAAGAGATTCACTACAAGGCGCCCCCTTAACTCTGAAAGTCGTATACGGCCCAAATGAGGGCCAGGCCCAGTTGTGGGAGGAAGTAAGAGACAGGCTTAAACTCTTGTGCGCGGCAAGGTAGTGGTGGAGGGTGACTTCAACATGGTCTTAGACCCGTCCTCAGATAGAAAGCGCATGGGTCCTCCAACCATTAGGCCTGCGGATGAGGCCATGGCGCGCAACTTCCAGAGTGTCAACGCAGAGCTGGGTCTGGTAGACACTATCCCGTCCCCTAGGTCTGACGTCCCCTCATAAACGTATTACTCGGCCATACACACCTCATTCTCCAGAATTGATTATATCCTGGTGGACGAGACACTTCGCCCATACATCTCGGGATATAGAGTTGACTCGGTCCCCTGGACGGACCACGATATGGCCCGGATCACTATTGCAGAGGGTTGGCACTCAGAGCACAGAGGACGCTGGAAATGTAACGACGCCTTGCTGAAAGACGAGGTCCTCGCGCAGGAAGTGCTAGACGCCATAACGGAGTTCTTTGAGCTGAACGATAATGGGGAGGTTAGCATACATATATTGTGGGACGCCTTCAAGGCGACTCTACGAGGAGTTCTTATCAAAATGGGATCCCAGAAGAAAAGGGAAAGGGAGGCCCGGGAAAAGATTCTACGGGACAAGATAGCCCAACTCCAGCCATGTGGCTCCCCGGAAAGGCCCCTTGAGCGCGACCAGGTCGCCGCCCTGGAGGACTACAGACTCCAATTGAAGGACCTCCTCCTGCATAAAACGGAGAGGAGCCTCCAGATGGTGAAACAAAAATATTACGATAAGGGGGATAAGGCAGACAGCATTCTAGCCTGGAAGCTGAGGGAGGTCCAACGTAATAGAATGGTGAAGGCGGTGAAAGACGCTCAGGGGACATTAGGGTATGACTCTCCCCACATAGGGGAGGCCTTCCGCCATTACTATGAAACTCTGTACACTTCAGAATATGATGAGGGAGACTCTCCAATAGAAGACTTCCTGGGGTCCATTCAAGTCCCTGCCCTAACGAGAGAGATGTCTGAGGGGTTGGAGGGTCCGGTTAACGAGGAGGAGATAGACAAGGTAATCAGCGGGATGAAAGTGGGGACCACCCCGGGGGAAGATGGTTTCACGGTGTACTTTTGCAAGAGGTTCCGCTCTGCCCTGTCTCCACACCTGGCAAGGGTTTTCAATTCTGTACTAGAGGGGGGCATTCTCCCCGACTCCATGATGGGGGCCATCATAGCAGTACTGCCCAAGGAAGGAAATGACCCTGAGGTGTGCTCCTCGTACCGGCCGATTTCGTTACTTTACATGGACGTGAAGATCTTGGCTAAAGTGGTGGGAAAGCAGATGGAGGGGATAATGCTGAGGCTGGTCCACGGGGATCAGGTAGGCTTTATAAAGGGGAGGCAGGGGTCGGACAATATCCGCAAAACGATAGACCTGTTCCACTATGCACAGGAATCAGAGTTGGACGCATGTGTCCTCTCCCTAGACTCCGAAAAATCATTCGATAGGGTGGAGTGGAGATACATGGAACGCCTCCTCCGAAAAATGGGTTTTGGGCCCCACATCAGGAGCTGGGTATCTGCACTCTATAGAGCTCCCACGGCAAGGGTCCAAGTGAACGGGACGTTGTCCGGGTCCTTCCCTCTCTCGCGGGGAACCAGGCAGGGTTGCCCCCTCTCCCCTTTGATATACGTTCTCATGATGGAACCATTGGCCATAGCGATCAGAGCACATCCAGGCATCAGGGGAATTAGTAGAGGTGAAATGGAATTCAAATTGTCCCTATTTGCAGACGACATTCTGGCCTATATGGTGAGTCCCGCCTCCTCGCTCCCCCCCTCTTGTCCCTGATGGCCTCCTTCGGCCGCTTCTCTGGGCTAAAAATCAACGCTACGAAATCAGTCCTGCTCCCAATGAGAGAACGAAACCCTGAGTTAGACCCGCTGGATGGGCTGGAAGGGGTTGCAGTGGGTAAGGCTTCCATACGATACCTGGGCGTCCTTCTTACCAGGGACTTGTCTAAACTAGCCACCACCAACTTTGACCCTATAATGGCAGGGATCAGATTGGACCTGCGGAGATGGGGCAAGATGATCCTGTCATGGTATGGCCGGATGACAGCGGTCAAGATGAATGTCTTACCAAGGCTTCTATACCTGTTCACAGCGCTCCCCACCATCGTCCCAGAACAGACCTTTAGGGATTTACAGAACGCAGTCCGAGAATTCATTTGGCAGGGGAAAACCCTGAGGACGGGGAGGTGAACTCTGACACTGCTGGAGGAGGTGGGGGGGTTCGGCCTTCCTGACATTCACCTTTACTTTCGAGCAGCCCAATTGAGGGTCCTCTTAGAACACATGAAAGAAGGGATGAAGAATTACTGGTCATACCTAGAGGACATGGACACCCACCCCTTGAAGGTTAGGGATCTCCTATGGGCCCTGCGCAAAACTATCCCGAGAAAGTTAAGAGCCCATCCGACCCTGGGAGTCCTCTGGGAAATTTGGAAGGAGGGCCCACAGACAGCCCATCTCACTTCATGGCCTTCCCCAATGTCCTCCCTTTGGAGTCTCCCCCTCAACCTGGGAAATAGAGGGTTCCGGAACTCACAGACCTGGTGATATTTGGAGGATTGAATGGGCAGGGCAGATGTTCAGGGAGGGAGAATTCCTAGTTTACGATGACCTGAGAGATGCACTTGGCCATGGGTCCCTTTCCATCTTTGAGTACCTTTGTCTCAAGGGCATACCGTGTGACCAAGCGTGGGGCCAGAATTTGAGGAGGGAGTTGACCCCCTTCGAAAAGTTCCTGGACACGGCGACCTCGAGAAAGGGTGCGGTGTCGAGCATGTACAAAATTTTGAACACCATTAACCTCCCCAGGAGACGAAGTTTCCGCTTATACTGGGAGGAATTGGCAGGGGGACCCCTTTCGGAGGACGCCTGGTCCAGGATTTTTAAGATCGCCTTCCACGGTAATTTATTCACTGCAGACATGGAGCATAATTTCAAGATACTGCAGGGGTGGCATAGGGACCCAGTGAAACTATCCAAAATGTTCCCGGGCGTATCACCAATGTGCCCAAGGGGATGTGGACAGAGGGGATCCAGGAAACATATGTGGTGGCTCTGTCCAAAGCTCCAGGACTTTTGGGGTATGGTTTGAACTTGGATTGCAGAGGTGTCAGACGAACCTCTCCCCCAGGACCAGTTGTCGATGCTGTTGGGTCTCCCCCCGGAGGTCTTGGAAATACATAGATATTCAAGGATGACGGAAACAATGTTGAGGGCGGGAAGGGTGGCCCTGGCACAGAGGTGGAAGAGCCCGGAAACCCCCTCCAAGGAGGAATGGCAGCAGAAGTTAAAGAACATGTTCTTAATGGACAAACTCACAGCAATGGTAAACAACGATTGGGGCACATTCCCGGCCAACTGGTACGGAGTACAACAGTCCTGGGGATGGGACGTCCACTGACACAAAACACTCCCCACGCCCGGGGAAGGGGGTTAGGAGCCAAGTGGGGTCTGGACCGAGTACCCACGGTCCGGGGAACGGCAACTATAACTTAGCCTGTAAAATATTGGTCACCCATCACATCTTCTCCTAAGCACAAGATGGGAAGAGAGCACGAACCGTCTCGCAAGACTGAAGTTCTAGTAGAATAGTAGGGGGGGGCAGTGTTGGGGAAGGGGGGTAGAGGGAGGGGGTGGGACTAAGGGTTGAATGGGCCAGTCAATTGCATTATATGTACCACTGTGTTTGCCCAGTTTGTAATAACAAGAAAATGCTAATAAAACCAAAGTTAAAAAAAAAAATAATAATAAATTTTTTTTGTAAAAAAAAACCTATTTTATTTCCTAATGTATTAAATAATTAATTCTAAATACTAAAATATTAAATAACAACTGATAAATTGTACTGGATCGATGATAAGACCTTCAATTAAAAAGGTCTGGCCTGCCCAATATTAGGAATGGGAAGAGATACATAGACAAAGGTGAATGTTGCGAAATCAAGCCCAAAACATGGCGCTTGAGGAAAAGATCGGCGGAAATAGAGGACGGACCATCCGGAACCATGGTAAAGGGCAGAAACTAGATACGTGGCAGCAGACACGGCCATTTTATCTAGGAAGCTGATGCTAGGAGACAAATTCTAAACTTTGTGGTAAGCCCTAACTGTAAAGGGGATGAAGACCATGAATTATAGCTACTATAAAATTGGTGTATGACCACGGGAGTTGGAAAGGGGAATCTTTAGTATCCATGACAGAGGGAATGTATAAATCTACTAAGAAAGTACCCACGATTTATAAATCACAACAGGACTAATAAACGTGTGTCGAACATGATGCAAAAGCAATAACTAAAAGAACTTAGAAAGATGGCAGTATCTCAGAATTCTTTATAAACGAGTAACTGCAGCATCAGGAACCGTTTTTACTTTGAGACATGGGACATTAAGTTTAAATGCAGGCAGATCAGATGAGCGTAAAGTGTGTAATAATTGACAGCAGACAAATATGTTACAGGTGGGATTTAAACCCGTTTGAAACACTTGACAGAGCCAACAAGGAAGAATTCAGAAATGATATATATGCTAAGACCTAATTACAATATAACGTTCAAAGAGGATTGAATGATGCAAAAACATGGTTCCGGAAATGGGAAGCCGTAAGAGATAACAGAAATGATGATAAACTGTAATTGCAATAGACTGATAAAGAAAATCAAGTGATCAAGTGATGACTGGAATAACATGGAAATGTACAATGATGGTACAAGCACATGAGATGAAAATGCGTACTGCAATGATGACATCATATCTACCTATGGAGATTTGTCTTGTTTTTTTTCTTTTTCTTTTCTCCTTATTTATCAATCCTACTTACCCTCCCTACCACCCCTCCTCAATGTGTGTCTCCATTAATTTTTGCTTATAATTTTCTCTGTATATTTTGTTCGACTGAATATGTACATGAAGTGGAATATTTACCCTGATTTCAGAAAGGCACATGAAGTGCAGAAACATTTGTAATCAAAGTGGGCCCTTTTCACCTTTGGGAAAAATAATTGATTGTTAAAAAACTATAAAGACTTTGTAACAAAATAAACAGTGTGGTGCAGTTTGTCTGTGAAGGAAACACTTTTTTTTGCAATTAAAAGCGGAGGTGGGGTTTTTGCCTCTGAACCCCTTCACAAACACGCAACACATACAGATTACAAGTTGAATTGGGCGCAGGGCCGAAGAAGTTGGCACTAACAAAACCCCAGCCAACCATTACTATAAATTGAAACTGGCTTAAGCAAATAAACACACTTTTAGGAACCACTAGAGAGAAATCACAACTAGTATGAGTCAGATAAGAAGAGCTTTTTTGGACTATGTTTACCTGTTGAAAGCCAAATAACACACACAAATAGAGTGTGCGGAATGCTTGGAGGAACTAAACCTACCAGCAGTATCTACCTGAAGAAAAACAACATGACCACAGGAGGTAAAGCAGTACATTATGGAGCTTAGCAATCGTGCCAAACTGAGCTAAAACCAAGATTGTGCCAGATGTGCAATGGAGTGATAGCAAATGGAGCATCCCTCCAAAGAATGACAATATTGCAGTTCTGATTAGTTCTTAAACCAGGTAAGGATCCACAAGAATGCTGTAACTACAGACACATAATGCGAAAATATGTGTGCTACAAGCAGATTACAAAGATGTGGGCAAAACACCCAAACACAGTGACTAACATGCTCATAGACAAAGACCAAATGGGCTTCATATATGTAAGGCAGAGGTAACATAACCTGAGACAAGTCCCATATAAAATCCAAAAATGTTAAAATCCTTCAATTATTCAGGAAGTCACAATGCTTCTACACTTAAAATTATGGAAGTAACTGGCTTTCATTACTAAACAGCTGGAAGTCAAGAGTTAGGTAAGAAAGACAGCTACACTTGTCCTGCCTTCAGTTTTTAAATCTTTGAACAAAACGAAAGACAAAGCAGCAATTGGATTTGCAAAAGTCCCAGTCTGGACACAGAGGGTAGAGTGAGAGAGCCCTGGAGTCTTTTCAGGAAACTAAAAACACGATACGCGTGACTTCATAGACTCTACAAGAGGAAATTTGGCTCCGTATTTCTGAAAGTTGTGTTTGCTTTTCTGGCCTAAAAAAAAGTACAAACGGGTTTAACTGAAACACTGAGAGCAAATTATATCTAAAACACGTGTTCAAAATGTGCCTTTAACTTGACAGAATAGCTTAGGCAGCACACTAACATACACTTTCATACAAACATATTGCACAAACAAAACGCCCTGACACTTACTGGTGTAATGCTTCATCAGGATGGATTGCTTAGGATAGGCAGTTCAAGATGTAATTATATAAATGCTGGGGAATTGTTGTCATTAATCCACTGTGCACTGCAGTTCTTTGAGTAACTGTTATCGCATGCGAATTTTTGTGTGGCCTTTCTACACCCAATCTAATTTCGTTTACTTTGGCATGCAGCGTATTGAAACGTTATGTTGTTATAATCAGATTGGTGTGCGGATATTTTCCAAGTATGCAAAAGCGTGCGAAGCAATTCAGGGCATCAGTTCACATAGTTGAGCTTCTGGATAAACAGCAGTGACTTCCGAGCACGCAAAGAAATGGGACAGCAACATTTCTGAAGCAGATTGTCTGCACTATTCCCAGAGACCCCTAAGCAGGACACACATATGTTCTAGAATGGGCGCCATATTTCCCATGAAAGAGTATGAACAGCTATTGTATTGAATAACATTTCCGTCAGTTTATTACATGTTATTGGGACCTCTTGGTGTATGAAACAATCTGCAATGGTTATACACATGATGAATATTGTTTTACATAGCATGTCTGTGCTAATTTGCTTCACTGGTGCTACATTGCACATGGCGGTGGAAAGTCGCATTGGTGGTTGGCCTGTTCCACTTGTTATGTGCATTATTGTGTATTACATATTTGGCCATTGCGATCACATTTAGACATAATAATTATTTTAAAAAAGGTCAGATTGAATATGTAACTGGGTGCAATTTAACACCACACCACAATAATACGACCTTATACTGCCTGCATTTGGACCACCCAGGGCAGTTTATGTAATACATATCCAGAGCTCTTTGGCAAACATGCCACTGTTGATGGGGTGCACGAATGGAATGTATATTCAAGTTTGCATTAATATGGACACTTCTGGATTGAGTGCAACCAACATGACCAACATGACAGCAACACCATAACCCTCCTCAGCCTGATTCTGAATTTGATATATTGGAACACACCAGCGTGCACTATTTGGTCCTCCAAACTCCCATACAGGTGTGTGAACACTGACCAATTCGCTCGAAAGAGGTAGATCACCAAATAACTGCACTGGCATTAAAATTAGGCACCGGTGCAGCATGGGGAAGGGGGAAGGGATTGCATGAATAGAGTGAGCTTCTCCCAGTTTATAGCACTTGACACAGCCCCATTACCAACAATATCTACATCACCCTCACAGCTCTGGCTTTACATGTCATCCGTAACATGATATCAGACTCACGATGAAGGGTAGAACAGTGGCATGGCAAGACAAGAGGTGTGTGTGTCTTGGCACACTGCATTTAACTGTATTCTCTAGGCTCCGAAAGAGCATTAGGAAAGGCCAGTGGGCAATGGTGGAATGCCAAAGAGGGACACACTAGTTATCAATACTGACAGCCAAGGAAACCATTTTGGATTGGGGAAGTGAACTGCCGTTTCATTTAGTATCATAATGTAATCTCGAATGTCCCCCTTTCAAGACAAACGGAGCAACTAACAGCCAGGTACTTGATGACAGCCCTGGAAGTCACATTAATTGTGTGAATGATGCCAACTGCTTGGACTCACGGATTTTATCACATTCTCATTGTACTACTTATAGACAATTAACTATGCTTGATGTTAAACACAGAGAACACTGGTTGACATTCTGAATTCACCTGGTGCAACCTCCTTTCCATGAATACATTGTTTCAAAAATATGTCAGGTTTGCAGTACATTTGGGAGGTATTACCCAAATTGTTCGTTTACAATTGTTCGAATGAACAATTGACCGAATTTAAAGGGTCACAATTGACCTTTTCACAATTGACCGAATATATAATATATATATATATTTAATATATATATATATATATATATATATATATATATATATATATATATATATATATATATATATATATATATATGGGTATATGGGTTTTGGGGGTTTGGCATTGGGTGGGGAGTTGTGGGGGGTTTCCCCCCACATATATGGTACAATTGACCTTCACAATTTGGTCAATTGTGAAAAGGTCAATTGTCATTCGAACAGTTGTAAAACGAACAATTCGTAAACAACCCATTTGGGATAAACAGTCTTTGATTAATATTTCTATAAAGAGAACTTTGATAACTGCACATGGTGAATGGATCCTCACTACTGGCCTACATAACCGTTTAAAAGGCTTTCTCACTAGAAAATATCTGTCTGTTAAAAAACACCATCTAGTTTGAGAATTATCAAGATGAGTTGGAGCCTTTTTATGCTAGAATGTTGTTTTAAGTTGGTTCATGGGGCACTCGTTGTTCAGTCTTTGCATCTCATTGCAAAGAGATTCATCTGATCGATGTGTGTTTTGTTAAGTACTCGCTGAGAATCTGATCCATTTTTATCAGGAATTAGGGATCCACTCTTAGCTTTTTCAGTTTGTAGGTCCAGCCAGTACAAATAAATAACTTTTGCAGAAGCAACATTGTGTTAAGAGCCCTGCTTGATTAGGTCAAGCTAGTTTATCAAAGGGTACATATATGTTTATATGTTTGTGATAGGGTTGTGGGTTTGACCCTGCCAAGGGGTGCCACCGACCTCAGGGAGCTGAGGAGGACAGTTGTTCCTGGCTGCAATGAGCCATGCATGTATATAGGTAACTTTCTACTGGGCCTAGTGCTTTTCAGGCTCTGTCCTGGCCAGGACTCTTTCTCACATGTTTCCGGTAAAACAATGCCCTTTGCTTCAGTGGACAAGAGCTGGCCTGGAACAGGGGGTAAGGATGAATGGACTAGACTTCCCCATTCAGGAGCAGAATGGGAGACCAAACAGCTACTATAGTCGACCCAGTATGCTGCAGTAGGTGAGCAGTGGAAGCGGAGCTGGAACCAGCAGAACATAAGAAAGTCCTGATGTAGACCAGGGAACACTTCCCACAGTGTGTGTGGACATTAATTTACTGGAGCCAGGAGGGTAATAGAGGGCTAAATATGTAGGAAACCACATTGCAGGCTGGAGGAAAATTGATATTTCAAAGGGGAGGAGTTTGGAGGAGTTGGGATTATAGAAGCTAGAGACTGGCTCAGGGAAGCAGCTCACTCAGGAAGTCAATGGGAGCAGAGTGAACCTTTGAGGCAGGAAGAGGTGGGATACAAAGCCAGAAGAATGAGCTGTCAATGACTGGTGTCTGGGTGAGTTTGGAGTGTCAAACGTGCTATCCGCACCCTCAACCCGATCACAGAAGCTGCATGTACACGGCCCTCTCACCTTGGTTGACAAGAGATGCCTAAAATGAATTCACAGGCCACTTCAATGCAACCAATGGGGGAAGATGTTAGGGAGAGGCTGCGAAAAGGTATGGGGTGTTTAGGATCACCGGAAAGAGGATTAGGAAGAGGTTGTGGATAGGAAGGGGGAAGTAGGATACATTCACATGCAGAGGCTATCTGTCCTCCTAGTACCTGTTCACTAAACTTTGACTGATTTCACTTGTGAAACCATATCCTTATGAACTCACCAAATGGTCCATCTCTGCACCATTGTTACATTCCTGTATCCAAAGAGCCAATCTCCAATGTCTTTGCACACTATCATGCATTTTAATCCAACATATGGCCCCACTAACCATATCCCCCTTCTCTAATGCATTTTCACCTTACTTTAAAAACATAACCAAACATTTCCAGAAACCCCAACTCAGAATTGTCTGTGTCATCAACCCGTCATTGTATACCCAGCCCCAGATCATTATTTCACAATTGTTTCTTTCACATTCCCAGTTCTTTCATGCACAAGATACATATGACTAGTCCCCCCCATGTCTCAATAGTATTTTGTTCAGAAATGTCTTTGTAAGGTACTCCTTTTACCTCAAAACAGGAAAGTGTTGTAGTCACTCGTAGTGTCCCTCTTAATAAGAGAACAGTCAACAAAATATGGTACTATTCCTGCAAATCAAAACCAAAAGATAGCTATAACAGTGCCACACATACTTGCCATCTAAGCACACTGAGGCATATTATATTAATGTAAAATATCAGGTGGGAGCCACTTATCTGAAGCCTCTGAGTCTTTGTGCGAGCTCAGAAGTAGACATCAGCACTGCTGCTACCCGAGGCTAAAGTATGGTCACCAACGCCACCCAGGATTCTACTCAGCCTGCCTCCTCACCGCTCAGGTGTCAACACATATCCCAAGAAGGCCACTGTAGTCACTTCAAACATACACTTCTCCAACTTCACATACAATTGATTTTCACCGCAATCGCTGCAACACCTCCTTTGCATGCTCTCTATTCTCATCCTTGGATTCAGAATATATCAATATATCATCTATGTGGACAATCACAAACACATCTACTAAACCTCACAACACCTCTTGCACGAAGAACTGAAAAGCTGCTGGGACATTCCATAAGCCAAAGGGCATTGCCAGATATTGAAATAAACCAAATTTGGTTCTAAATGCTGTTTTCCATTCAACACCCTCTTTCACTCTTACCAAATGGTAAGACCCTCTTATATCCAACATCGTTAATACCTGTGCTGAGTGAATCTGATCCAAGAGTATTGAAATTAATGACAAGGGTCGCTGTGACTTTCTTCACCACCCTATAACCTAAACGAGTTCGCAATTTTCCTTCTTTATTAAAAATGAAGAATAAAGGGAGGATAGCGAAGGGGGAACGTGCTTGCCTTGCTAGCAGGACAACGCAGAGCAACACAGGTTCGATCCCTCTGTCTGAGCTTAGAAACCTCTAGGTAATAAGCGTGTTATAAATAATCAATTTCAATTACAAAGGAGATGAACATGGTGATTGTGAAGGCCTGATAAATCCAATTTCCCACCTTTGATCCAAATACTCTATGAGATGTACATTATCTGCCTCTGATAATGCATCTGCTACAAGGTAGTACCGCATTTGGTTCTAACTCTATAGAACAATCGTAGTGCCTATGAGGAAGAAGTTTTTCTGCCCTCTTCTTATCGAACACATCTGTATTATCCTGACACCACTGAGGTAATTCAATACTAATAATGCACACATGATGAGCTGAGCTAATATTAGCCACTAACCCTACCACTGGTTTTCTTACTTCATCACAATGCTCCTCACACTGCTTAACCGGAAAAGATACCATCTGCGCCTCTCAGTCAATTACAGGGTTATGTTTAACCAGCCATGGTTTACCCACAATAACCTTGAACTGGAGGTTGCCATGAATTCAAATACAATAAGCTCCACGTAATCCTAGGTTTAGATGGAAATAGGCCCTTTGGTCAACAATGACCCATCCACCTACCTATCTGGTTCAATGTTGGTTTTTGTCCTGCAACAGAATCTTCAATTCCTGTGCATATTCCACGTCCATGAAATTTCCTGACTATTCCTGCACATCAAAACCACAGATAGCTGTAACACAGCCACACACGGTTGTCATGTAAGCACACTGAGACACATCATATGAACCCAGAATTTGAGCCACTTATCTGAAGCCTCTGTGCCTGTGTGCGAACTCAGAGATGGATGTCTGCATGCCTTTGCACTGTACTGGCCACAAAGTGTCTTTTAGGAAGCCTGGAATGCAGCCGTTAGATGCAGGTCACCAACATAGACCAGGTATCAGGATATGATCACCCCCACTGCCCGGGGCTAAAATAGAATCACTGCCCCAGCCTGGGGCTAAAGCATTGTCACCACCACCACCCGGAGAGTCTCCGCAGCCCGCCTCCTCAACGCCACTGCCCGGGACTTACTCCTCGCTTTGCTGTGGAAAGCACACGCGCGGTGGCAGCATCTCTCCCAGGTGTGCATGCCTTCCGGTGCAATTCACAAGCACCTGCAAAGGAACGCCTTCTGTTTTTATGTGCCACGCCTCCCCCACCTCCTTCTGGGGGTTGTAGTCCTGTGCCGGAATTGCACTTTCCTGGTAGAGGCTACTCCACCCCTCTCTACCCTGGCCCTCACAGAGATAAAGGCCAAAAGACCAGAGTGGAGTATGCAGCAGATGGAAGACAACCTGAAGGAGATTTTTGGACTGCTTGGAGAAAGTGAAGGCAAGGTCTCGGGACTGAGATGTTGGTGCCAATCTGGCGTTTATGGGTGAATGAGAGAGTGAGTGATAATGTGTTTAAAGATAATTTTGGAGGGAGAAATGGGGGGTGAGAGTAGGAGGGTGATAGTGAGTGCAAGTGTGAGAGAGTGCTTGTGGGTTTGCATGAGGCAGAAAGAAAGAAAATATGTTCAAATTCAACTGTAAAAGCATCCTCGAGGTTATCAACTCTTTAGAAGAAGAACTTATCTCCAGACCATCTTCTACTAAAAAAAATGTTTTGACTTGGACGGGTGCATGACAATTGATAGCTATCTTGCTACAAGACCTATAGCGAATATGCACAATTCCCCAGAAAAAGGGAGAACCTACCTAAATTCGTCTACCTGTTTCCCAGCAGCAAAAGTCAAGCCTCATATTTACGTTTCTGTCTCAACCAGCTCCTCACTCTGGAACATGTGGCCAGCTGGAAATTATAGTTCTGGACAAAGTTACATTGTAGACTGCAATTATAAGACCATTCCAGAAACTCTGATGTACTTGATTCTAGACTGTAACCAGCTAAAGGACACCAGACTAAAAATGTTTAGATCGGTAGTGCCCACTAATCTCAATGTGCTAGGGGAGTCGTTCGACCGATCCAACCCTGTGAGTCCATATCCAGGGTCTCGAGGGCCAATGTCAGTCCATTTCTCAGGCTCCAAAACCCAGGGGAGGTTGACACACACCTTCAGGGTATCTGCAGCATGGTGAGGTCCTAGGTACAGGGTGGCTGGCAAAGAGCAAGCTTATGGTCCAGCAGAAGTGTTCACCCCTAATGGTGCCTGTATGTGGTTAGGGGACAGAGCCTGCTTCTGCCTTGGGAACACCTGCCTCCACCTCACAACTGGGGCACTTTAGTGAGGACTGCTCTCCCAGCAGGGTCCAACAAAATCTTCAGGAGGGTTCAAGAAGAGTCCAGATGATTGAAAGAAGTAATTGGAGAACCCTTCTCTTGTATGCAAAAGTCCCCAGGTGAATGGACTAAAGCTAGCCTGCTTTAGGGTTCCAATCCCTGCTCTTGAAATGTGTGGACTTTTCCCTTATGATGTCACACCCAAAGGGCTATGCTCCAGAAGAAACGGAGGGGGACAGGAAAGAGAGGCAGATAGAATGAAGATGGCAGAACGCTCCCAAAACTGCACAGCCATCTCTCTGGCTACCAACACCGCTCATTACCTTCTTAATAGGATAAACTACCTTAGACATGCAGCAGTCGGGTGTTCGGCTAGCGCTCTGTGAAAGGTTGTATCTCTGTTTCTGCTCCCAGGCCAGCATCCTTTGGAGGGGCTGTCCCAGGGAGAAGGGTGTTACCGGCCATAAAAGGAACAAATAGTGGCACCCCACCAGGATACGTTCCTGCCAATAGGGCAGGGTCCAGCCTATCTGGGGGAATACACGTAACCCTTCCACAGCTGATCTGGACTGACACATTTGCAGTATTAATTTAATGTTACTGGGATAACTCTAAGGGATGCTGGCAACCATACACTAACTCAGGTATGGCTCATATTCACAGTTTGATGTGCCACCAGGACAACATCTTCAGGGTTATGTCGTTTTTTGCACAGGGGTGCATATTTTAAATGCAGGCCCTGCACTACAGAGACTTGGGTGTCACTGCAGCTGTCAATAGGGCACCTGTGGCCTCTGAACTTGCTCCGGACCACTGGTAGAGCAGGATATTGATGCAGGCAGGCAGAAGTACACACTAGGTTTTTGGCATGGAGCTTATGGAAGGGGAATCTGATAAGCAGATTTCCCTTTCAGATTTGGATTTGCCAGCATTATTTTATTAATTAGTACAAATCAAAAAGGCAGGGCTTTCAGAGCCTTTCAATGTTGCAATTCATTGCACAGGGGTATTATTTGAAGAAGTGAGATTCAGAGGGAAGTGGTTAACATCAAGAGGGAGCTAGTGAGTAGAGACAGGAGAAGGGAGAGAGAGTAGTACGACCTTGAGGGAGTTATATGGACAGGGCTACAGTATTTAGGCTTCTCTATAATAGGGCTAGGCGAGCTTTGGTTCCCTGCAACTGGGCTGAATGAATCAGCACTGCCATAAGATGTGGTTGAGTAGGGTTCCTGGGTTAGGGGGGTGTCTGCCCCTTTCAAGGAGGAGGGGCAGTTTACATGGACCAGCCCTAATCTTGGAGTCCCAATTGCTGTTTTTTTCTATATCTTTTATAATAAAAGGTGAAAACCTATCTATATTGTCAAATTGCTTTTTGACAACTTTGTTATAATATATAGGTATTATTATTTTATACTTTTTTTATCGTATTGTCATTACACACATGTTTTTCTATACACACCATTGTGGAATATTTTTATTTCAGAAATAAATCAATTAATACATTGAATTGAAAAGGTTTAGTGATGTTCAGAAGAGGTTTTTTGGGATAAATTAAATTAGTTGTTTCTATTACATTCTCTTGAATAAGAGAAAGGCAGCTTTTCTTGTGCTTTAGCCAATTAGTTGTCTTATTCAAATGATCGTATTACTTCTCATAAATCCAAGTCTTGAGGATGGGGTCACCCACCAAATAAACACTCTTCTCTTTGTAGGTGGAGAAGACACAGTTACATGAGCTATCAATAGTTATGTTAAGTTTTATTATGTTGATTCATACCGTGCACAGCTACCACCCAAGGGCAGTCTTCAGGCACTTACTGCTCACGTGGCTCTGCAAGAAAGAGGACAGGGTTGATAAGTGAGGGAAGAGGGATATGATAGGCACAGAAACACGAGAAAATAGTGTCTATGTGTATTGGCTTGCAGATGGTTTGTTACGTACATTGGCTTATTGTATTTGCACGGGTAAGGTCCAACGCCTAGGTTGTTTCTATGTGACTGTTTGTTATGTAGGAGAGTGTCTGTGTGTTTTGTGTGCCGATTGGATGGTACTTCAGGTTGTACACACTGGCTTGTTGTAACCGTCAGGTATGGTGCAATGCTTGGGTAGTTTCTATGTGATTGTTTGATATGTAGGAGCGTGTCTGTGTATTGTTTGTGCAGATTGGATGTTATTTTAGGTTGTGTGCACTGACTTGCTGTATCCATATGTGTAAGGTCCAGTGTCCAGGTTTGTTAGTGTATGGTTGTGTTACTTGTGTTGGGTTTGTGTTGGTGTATAGGTTGGCTAGCCCAGTGAGCCGCTATAGTGTTTGGTGGTGTGTTGGAGGAAGCAGGAACAGGGTGTTTAGTACATTAGCTACTCTCTAAATTCTTCTTTGTGGCTAATCTACAAAATTCTATATAGTGATACTCAGGGTTAATCTCACAGTCTAAACGTGACGCATGGCTGAACTTCACAAATGTATCTAAAAGTGCTGCATGGCTTATCTTCAAAATTCTATCTAATTGTGACGTGTGGCTAATCCCCACAAATGTGTTTAAATGTGTTTGCAGATAATCTCCACAAATGTATCTGAAAATGCTGGATAGGTAAAATTCACAATTCTATCTAAGTGAGACGTGTGGCTAAACTTCTCAATCTACCTAAATGTGACGTGCAGCTATGCTTCACAAATGTAACTAAAAGTGCTGCATGGATAATCTTCACAATTCTAATTCAGATGCGTGGGTGGTCCCTGAAATTGCTAAATGCAAAGTGTGGCCACATGCCACAATTGGGCTAACAGGAGGGAATTGCTACCTGCCACAATTGGTCTAACAGCAGAGCATTGCTACCTGGCACAATTAGGCTAAAAGCAGAATATGTCTATTTGACACAATATGGCTAATAGTAGAGCATTGCTATCTGGCACAATTAGGCTAAAAGCAGAAGATGGCTACATGACACAGTGGGGCTAAAAGCAGTGAATTGCTACCTGGCACAATTAGGCTAAAACAGAATATGGCTACATGACACAATTAGGCTAACAGCAGAGAAATGCTACTTGGCACAATTAGGCGAAAAGCAAACTTGACTGACCCAATTGGGCAAACTGCATGTAGGCATATGATATAAGTTAATAGGATAGGTGAGGTTTTACACAAATAGGCTAAGTGCAAAGTATGGCTGAATAACACAAATGAGGTGATAATACACTACACAATTAGGATAAATGCAAAATATGGATGCCATAGACAGATAGGCTATATTTATTATAGGTAATAATAGTCAGGGTGCCAGCATGCTAGGTTGTCCATATATTCAGAGCCTTTAGCGATTGTGTTGCTTTGGAGCTCTAATTCTAATTAGCTCCATCAGGGGGAGAATGCTTTTTAATACCTTTAGCAGCAACTTCAAGTATCTCATTAATAGCTTTATCCATAGTAGCTGTTGACATACCTCTATCAGGTTTCGAACCCCTCACCAGAGTAGCGTGTCTGACAAAAGGGAGGACAATTGTACATATTTTCCCACTTACGAAAACCTGTTTTTTAGAGAACGAGCTTTACATGGACGTGTCCGTCTATTTTTCAGAGTTCCTCTCCTAAATATGGTACTTGGTTTTTAATATAAATCATATCATTGCTAATTTTCTGAAATGTAAACAGTATTGTGCTTCAATAAACTCCGCTACATTGTGTTCTTGTTGATAAGTAGTCTTGACCACAGTCATGCATTGGAAATCTATTACCTTGTGAGCCTCCACAGGATCTACACTGTTAGTATTTAGCTCAGGTGGTTTCTTCACTCTGGTTAGCCCTAAAACAACAATCCCATCCCATGATATCTCAGAAACCTCTTTTACCTTGTGTGCCTCTGCAGGATCTAAACTCTTAGTATTTAGCTTGGGTGGTTTCTTCATTCTAGTTAGCCATAGAACCTCACTCCCACCCTATGATGTGCTAGGACGATAGGCTCAGGGGCAACGTGCTTGCCTTGGAAGCAAGATGATGCAGAGCAACAAAGGTTTTGATCCCCGGGTCCGAACTTAGAAACCTATGGGTATTAAGCATGTTATAAATAACCAATTATAAATAAAATTATGATATTATGATATCTCACAGAGATTATTTGTAGTGTCAACGAAATAAAGGCACACACCTATTTGAAATATGCTCCACATGAGGAAACTCTAGGATTATTTCTGGGGCATCTTGAGGTGGTGATAATAAGGTCTTTGCATTGTCCTTGCCCCAACATGGGAGCAAAGATCAACACTCCATGTGGTGCTGGCTGCCAAGGTCTTAAACCCACCTCCTATCAGCCAGAAGATACAGAATTGTCATGATTTATCTATACTCAAACAACATAATCCTTACCCCCTACTTGTTGGATTTGACAGGGAACTTCATCTGCGGTAGAAGAGGTGCATACAAAATGGCGCATTCTTTACAGGAAGATTTGATTGGGGGACCCTTTATGTTTAGGCTGTTGATGGTCATATACTTTGATCACTGAGAAAACATTAAGTTTCCTCTAGTAAATGATTTGCTTCAGAAATGTGTGCTTTAATTAAACCACATTTTGTTGGTAAGGGAATTGATGAACGCTTGGTAGAGGCCTTATCTTTACCCATTATGATAAATAATCTGAAAAAAGATGTACTTAGGATAAAATACAAGAGGGTAATACAAGCACTACGAGAAACCTTCTCTGACTGAGGCAGTGATATACATTGTAATTTGTAATAATGCTTCTTCTTAAGATATTCAAATTGGCAATACAAAATACCATGAAATAATACCATAAGGTGATGACCCATCCAGAGAAATTATTTTCCTCAACTTCCAATTTTAAATATAATCATAAAACAGCCCAACATAAAATAACAGTATGCATAACAATTAAGTGAATTTTTGAATAATTACAACTCAATCACTGTTCCACACACAGCTCAAGCCCAAAGATGAGCGCTAACCAAAACATTAGCAGCAATTACTCAAGATGTTCTCCATGTTTGCAATGGCTCACGTTTGCCCTTGTTATTAAAATGGGCTATAACCAAAGGCTCAACCTTCACCTGTACCAATGCCCTCTACGTCAATTGCTCCCCTAATGAGAGCATTCCACAGGGCCAAAAAAACATCAAGAAGGGCTCTCCTTTGACATGGATTAAGCATAGACCATTAGACGCCAGGATAGCAGCCCCCTGTCAATCATAGGGAAATATGTAATTGCCCTGTTAACAATCAGCTGATTTTGGGGTACTTAGTTATCATACATATCACATTGGCCCTCATTAGGACCCTGGCGGAGTGGGTTTCCGCCAGCGCTAATCGCGGCGGACCCGTCCGCCGTACTACGAGTTCCCTTAGCGCCATGGAGGTTTTCTCCGCCTGGTTTTGCCGGGCGGAGAAAACCATGGCGCTAAGGGACCTCGTTGTTAATTACGCCGCCGTACTTTACGGCGGCGTAATTAACTCCTTCCCCACTCCCATTATACCCTATGGGGCAAGAATGGGAATGGGGAAGGGTAAAATGGGGATTGGGGATTTACCGCTCCGCCAAGGTCGGCATGGGGTGGTAAATCCGCCAACCCCCATGGCGCTATCGACGGCTTTCCGCCGTGCTTCGCGGTGCATTTAGCACCGCGAAATCCGCCAGGGTCGTAATGAGGGCCATTCTCTAAGTTTAACGTACCCTCAGTCGAGCTAGTATACAAGGCATGAGCATATTATCATCTGGGGGACTATACCACCATATCACTGGAGCAAGTAAAACTGATGACCTCCATACTGTCCGTTTTACGCCCCCTATCTGCTGCAGACAACAAATCTATCAGCAACCAGTCTCATTGGAAGTCAACATCGAAGTGATATCTGCTATATACAAGGTGTTGGATCTTGTAGTCCAAGCGGCAACTAAGCTGTGGGATGATTAAAAGCCAGTGATAGAAGTGTGCCAAAAAACAGTAGTGGCAGGGCTCAAGTCGAGGGTACACGCAGGGGGACGGAGTCCACCCACTTTATTCAGAGGGTGGACTCAGTCCCCCCCAGCTAAAATGAGAAACAGTGAATGTCCTCTTTGAATTCATGAATTAAAGCCAACCTCAGGATCGAGCCGCAGTCGTCTAGTTTGAAGGTGGGACACTTCACCACTGCACTAGATAACCTGATGAAAAGTAACAAACAACTAAAGGTGAAATGTCCCATTTTGGAACTGCAAGTTTCCAGGGAAAACATTTCTATTGGTTCTTGGAGTGTAAAACATGCACACCTTTTAAAGTTTTCAAAAATACCATTAGAAGAAAATATTCTCTCTTGGTTTTGTGTGTGTGTATGTTGATTTTATGAAACGTAAATGCCATTTGTCCTATTCAATTTGGGTGGTTATGCAAAGCCAATTTAATGAAATGTGCATATTTTACCTTGATATGCTATTTTCGGGCAACGTCACATCCCATTGTGTTTGTTGATGAGTGCCCCCATTTTAATTTTTAGGACTTGACCCCTGAGTAGTGGTACTGTGACTCCGGCAGGAGAGAGAGTAGGAAGGAACAGAGCAACGTGGAACACATTTTTCAAGGGTTGCAGTCATGCTGTTTAACGGCCAATTGAGTTGAAATGGATTTCAGTTTAGCTTTGACTGATAGCCAATGGTAAAGTGGAAAAGTGTGTTTTAACTTGAGAAAAGCAGTTTCTGGAAGGGTAAAAATGGTTGCAAAAAGTAGTGAAGCTGTTAACAGTAAAAAAGAAAAGCAGTGGAACACCGCTCCCAATCGTTCACTTCGTCCAATGTTAAAAGCTATACAAACTATAGACTTGAGCAGAGGGTATCATCCAGTGCACCTAGGACTAAATCAATTGTACTCACTAAGATACACATGTAAAAATCGCAGTATCCGGCATACTAATACGGAAGACCCCAGAGAGCCGACGCTTGGTTGATTTAATTGATCCTCATGCCACTAAACCCATTAAAAGTTGAATATGGTATTTATCACATTACCAGTTCCGAGGTATCCAATTTTTGCCTTAGTAATATCAAAGATCTGAGATGGCTCAGAGTAAGAAAGGATATAATGACTGTAGGATGAGTGTCGCACCTGTGGCCTAGAGTCTGTATACTGTTGACACAGTCACTTGCTCAGCGTGTCCGATAGCACAGCGAGTGCGTATGCTCGTTTTGACATCTGTGCAGAGCCTGCTGATGCAGAACCAAACCCCAACTTTTCATCTTTCTGAGGTTGATAAATGAGCACCACACACCGTGTGAATTAATAAGCAGCACTCCAGATGCCTGAGGGTTCGTAGCGCTATATAAATGCTAAATAATTATTACCAAAATCGCCCTGGGTCTGCTCTAGAGCCGACCTCCTGTTCCGGGCGGCTAACCTTTTGTTTCACTGAACCACCCGGACAGCATACACTGCTGAAGCATGCTACTGCTGCATGTGCTGATGTACAGCAGTGTTGCTTTAGCAAGCAGGGCTGTGCTGTGTTTTTGGCATCTCCTGCTGTGTTGATGTTGCTGCGCACACTGAAGCACAGCAGCATGGTTTATAACAGACTCAGCAGGACTGTGTGGTTGGCTGCTCTTGCTCCTGTTCCCACTTTCCCAGAGGAATGTCCAGATTGCCACAAAAACTGGTCAGTTTCTATGGATTTTAGATTCTACCCTACAGCCCTAACTTCAATTTTAGCAATTTCTTTTTCACCACATTTGCACGTTTTTTCAAAGCAACAGCTTAACCATAATGCCCATTCAACTACAGGTGTTTCGCTCAATTTCAAAGAGTGGTATAACTTAAGCAGTAATGAGCAGTGCACGATGGCGATGAAAGATATGGTTGCATTGATGGGAGCATGATGTTTGGCCATGCCCCCAGCTCCACTAACCCACCCAAGCCCACCTTGCATTAACACCAGCTAATGAGCAGGCACCTTCTATGGGAATCCATTAGAAAACACTGCCAGCAAAGTGCAATTCGCATGGCGTGTTTCATTTTCAGAAAGCACACTGCAAACTGGATGTGTAGAGGCGACGCCACCTGATGTTACTGTTCGTGTTTGCAGTACGCTTTGTACATATTTAGGATTGCATACCAGTGACCCAACAGCATGTACCTACAAATGCTGGTGTTCCTCTGCATGCAATTTGCATTTTTCTCTTAATTACCACCAGAGTGACTATAATCATAAATGACTACACACCATAAGTTATATGTCTGAAATAGAATGAGTATTTACACTGCATCAAAGAACATTTAGGGCCATATTCTCAAAAAGTAGCACAAATTAAAGCATTGCAGAGAATGTGATTGTTTCTGTTGCGCTATTTTCAGAAATGCTCTGGTGACGTTATTCCCAAAGGTGACCAGAGCATTTCAAGAGGGGCTGGACAGCACATATATGTACCCCTTGTATACATTAGTGTGGGGAGCAGGCTCCCAGGAACCACATGACATCACCGATACAGGCCCCTAAAGGGTCCATTTCGTTGAAATGCTCCAAAAAATGTGTTTTCCATCCCTGTTTGGGGAATTGAGAAGCAAGTGTGAAACCTGCGGTTTAAACCACTCCTGTCACACTTAAAAAATACAAATCATAACAGGGTCAGAAATGACCCTTTCATTATATGTTCCTCCTCCTACACCTTTCTCCAGGGGCACTGGTGGATGACCCTCATGTCTGCATATTTAAAACTGCATCCTGTTTGTGAATTCAGGATGTGCTTAGAAATTCACAGAAATGCCCCTGCGATGTGGAAATGTGCAAAGGGGTGAAGAAGAGCATCTGAATGAGCACATCAAGGATGGGCCTGCTCCTATTCTTGGCACAAGTGGTGAGATGCATTTGAACCACAAAGGATTTGGAGAATCTGACCCATTATATCAATTTTTTATGATGTTCTTAGTTCTTAGGGTGTACTTGATGGTTAAATGTTTACAACTAAGGGCTGCGTTGTTAGTAGTCGAGCATATTGATATGTATGGTCACTTAGACATCTGTCTACAGTCTCAAGTGATATGATGTGCCACAGGGGATTCTACCAGCATATTTCCTGTCTTATTATATAATTCTTCCAGATGTTTTCAATTACTTTGAAGCTGAGTACAAGCAGGATATACGCAGTTTTGTGTAGAGGTTATCCTATATGGCTGGCATCGCCATACTGCCATCAGGAACATTTCAATTACGAGTTCTGAGATATTTAACTTTGTGCAGATGGCCAGTACTTTTTTATAACCACAGGCAGAAGTGATTCCGAGAACGTGCAAAGATTACTAAGATGCAGTTTTCTTAATGTAGTTTGTCAGGAGCCCATTTAATTGTTCCTATTTTCTTAACTACATAACGAGTTCTAGACCCTGACTAAACTTTAAAAAGTGGAAAATGAAAGCTTGCAGTGAGGCATTTCCACTGTTAGCCTGTCTAAGCCCTAGGCAAGACGTTGATGGAATATACAGGGCAAGGAAGGTTTGCAATTTTAGCATCTGAGGAAGTATTTTCATCTGGAATCTGAGGACATTGTCACCTCACAACCTTCTGCCACCCCATCTAGACATAATTTATTGCACCAGCTTCCATTTCCTAAATCATCTAGCTGCTTCCTCAGCATCTTGCCTTCCTTCAGAAGATAGCTGATATTTGCTGTAATATTTCAAATAGACCTATACATTGCTATCACTAAAGTGTCCTTTGTAGCACATTTGGCTGCTACTAGTGCGCCATTTGTTGCAAGTGTATGTGGATATGTGGGGATGTTAATGTTAATGTTAAAGGACATTTATACCACTCACTATCACCACCGGAGTGGTCCCCTGGCGCTCTGGCGGCTCTGAAAGAGGAGGGGAGGTTGAGTTAGTTGGAGGAAGCAGGAAAAGTGTAAGAGAGCAGTGATGTGCTGTTGGCGGCCTCAGCCCAGTGGGTCCATTGGCTGGGCCTGGGGTGTCTACGGCTGGTAGTCGTTGTGTACTGTTGTGCGAGTTTATGTGTATTTTTGTTTTATTGTTACAATGTAGTGAAGTTTGTGCGGTTTGTTGTGCTGTAGGTTTTGATTGTGTTTGGTTTGGAGTTTGAGAGGTGTATACAGAAGGGGAAATTGTTAGTGGGGTTCCTTACTCCTCTGGCCCCCACCTCTATCATGCTCTATCATAGCCCCACCCCCTGTCCTCCCTTCATACTCCTGTGGCCAGTGCACCTGCCTATGTCAACATCTCAGGTAGTGTGGTGATTGGAATCTGGAAATATTTAGAATAGAGCTATCTGAGAGTATTCCCCCCTAGATTGACTATGTAGTATTGTAAGAGTGTTGAGGATCAACAGGATTGCTGTTTAGTAGGAAACAGGTTTGTTATCAAATGTTCCTGAAATTATGGCCGATCAAGATTTTATATTTAGTACATATACTATAGTCTGTGCCTAATTTCATCAAATGTTTGTTGTGATGTGGCTTTGTCCATTAATTGTGTTTATGCTAGATAGCGGAACACCTTCCTCAAAATCTCAATATTGCCAGCTACGGGAGAGTCGTCTACCCGCAGTCGCAATTGAGAGTGCTAAGGGTGATTAAAATTGACCTAGTACTCAAGTTAGTTGATGAAAGCACGTTCAAATGCATTATGAAATGAAGGCGTGGGAACTCCAAAGCTTAATCCAATACAAACACTGCCTTAGTGTTGTTGCACCCAAGCTACTATTACACCCCATTTCTAAACACAGTAGGATATTCAAAGACATTTAAGGTAGATCCAATAAGCTTTTAAACTGCTGATTTTGAATAGCAAGGCAATCCATTTCGACATGCTTCACAAACCAGCACCACAAAGGGAGGGAGACACTGCAGGCCTGAGTTTGATAAACTGCAACGGAAGTGCGCTAGGAAGTGTGCTGTCCGCTGGGAATCTCTGTGCAACTTGAGAGCAGTCACCCTTTTCACCACTCTCCTGGATATTTATCTGTTGGACTATTTGTCCTAATTTGAAGCCCCAACCTCCTTGGGGGGAAAAGCCATATAATCTCGAGCCTGCACACAATGGCGCCCGCGCAACAGAGGTGCGCTAGAAAGTGTGCTGTTTGCTGGGAATCTCTGTGCATCTTGAGAGCAGTTACCCTTTTCACCACTCTCCTGGATATTTACCTTTTGGGCTATTGTAAGACTCATTAGTTAAACTTTTGGATAGGTTGAAACTTGACAATATATATATAACTGGAGCCTAAATGTCTTATTTTCCTTTAATGTTAGTGTCCTAATTTGAGGCCCCACCCTCCTGGAGGGAAGAGCCATATAATCTGGAGCCTGTGCGCAATTGCGCACGTGCAACGGAAGTGCGATAGGAAGTGTGCTGTTTGCTGGGAATCTCTGTTCATCTTGAGAGCAGTCACCCTTTTCACCACTCTTCTGGATATTTAACTGTTCGACTATTGTAAGACCCATTAGTTAAACTTTAAGATAGGCTTAAACTTGACAATATATATATTCATAATTGGAGCCACTGGAGCCTAAATGTATTGTTTTCCTTTAATTTTAATCTTTTAATTTGAAGCCCTGCCCTCCTTGGGGGAAGAGACAAATAATCTGGAGCCTGCGCGCAATGGAAGTGTGCTAGGAAGTGTGCTGTTTGCTGTTCGCTGGCTCGCACAAGCCCCAGCACCAGCTACACTTCTTAGCTACACTCCGAAGTCTCCCTCTCCTTAGCATCTCCCCTAATCTTATTCGTGGTTGTGCCCGTGATTAAGAGTCCTGTTTTGACTGCTGCAAATATGTTTTTACTTAGCAGTCCACTTTCTACCTCGGTTGTTCAAACATAGAGCTTATGCCTGACAGATAGTGTCCTGCATTAAACCCCTCCACGTACCTTTGTACACGTTCGTCTTCCTGTGCTCCAGCTAAGCGATCTAGCGAGCGTGTACCGACAGATTATATTCAAATCCTTTGTGCATGACCAGTAAGCCTCGAAATGCCTCCATCAGATCCCTCCCGTAGCACAGTGTTTAAAATAAGGCTGAGAGACCTGGGATCCGAGCTTGCATGGTAGGCAATATGTCTAAGGTACTGACTTCTGCTGTTAGTGTTGATAATGCTAATAATGCTATTTCTGGAAATGTTGCGGCTGTTGTATCTGTAGAAACTTAAACTCCTGTGCGGTGCAGCCGCTGTGTTTGCCCCTCTGTAACTATCACACAACCAGTGCGTCAAATAAACATTTGCAAGATCACTACCATTTTTGCCAAGATTCCACCACCAAATTCTGAAGAAATTGAATCTCCCATTAAATCTGTAACTGCTGAGCTCAGAGCGTCTCTTACGGTGAAGTAACTTTGCTGAAAATGTTGGGGGGAGGGGGGGCTTGGCAACTGAAGGAAAGGGGTGGGGTGAAGGAATGGCGGATTGCGGCTCTGAGGGATCGTTTCGGCCAAATAGTTAAAAACAATTGGTCGAATGGTAGATTTGACTGAATTTGGTCACTGCCATTAGTTTGAAGCCGAAGATATCGTACATGAAGAGCAGTGGTTGCAGGGGTGGCCCCCTCAGCCCATGTTCGTTATTTTTGGCTTCGGCGGTTGCGGGGTGTCCCCCGCTTCCTCATCATTGGTGGCAGGGGACCCAACAAAAAAAAGAAGAAAAGGGACACCCGCCTCAGATCCGACCAGCCGTAAAGCGATGGATCTGACGCTGCAGGTAAAAGGAGAGTCAGCGGATGGAGAAAAGGTAAGTGTAGGGGTTTATGGGTGAAATGGCAGTTTGAGGGGACATGGGTTTGTTTTTCTGTACCGAGGCAAAAACGTATTTGCAGTGCAAATGACTTCGGTTAATTGTGATGTGAATTTGTACGTCGGTCAAACAACCTAAATCCCTGAGGAATAATACTAAACTACTACACCACAAGAGTCCATTGCTGATGTTCTGTTATAACTTTCATTAGACAGGTGGTGTATCTTTAAAACTCAATTGGGTCCCCACACATCTTCAGCCGGCCTGCCATGCACCCAGTGACACAAGATAACATTCACAAACTTAATTCCACTAGAACATACAAACAATGCATTATTTATCATTCACTCAGACATAAAAGTCAACACACATATGCTTTCACACACTCTCACACACAAAAGCACCCAGCACCTCCACTGACATACACTGTGTGCACAAAACATGTATATGTACATTTACAATAACACATGGAAACAGTGGTGCAACGTCCATTGAGCAGACCAGACTATCACCCCCTGATACCTGACATTTTGGGCTATGTTGACTTGACCTAGTTGAACTATAAAGCCAGGGCCGAAAGGACCAGATTCACTGGAATGTCAGCAATTTGCCTGATTTGTCCTTTTATTCAAAGGCAGAAACCATTGGTAAATGTAGTGCAGTGGGTGACCAAGTATAATTGGTATAGATTTTTAAATGCCATATATCTCCAAACTTTGGTCCTGCACAGCACCTTATATATCTACGTGCTGATAAATTCTTTCTGCAAGATTCTGACTGATTAAAATTAAAGTATGGCTCCAAGCAGTGGAGTACCGAGCGGGAGAGATGCAAGGGGGTGGTCAAGCTGCCCCCCCATAGCGCTTTTAAGAGTCAGACTGGGACATTTGTTATTGGGACACCTCTCCCATTCGCCACCTCAAAGAGGGTGCCCAATGGCAAAAGTGTCGCACTAGCAGGAAAATGTGTGCTAAGCAATTACTGCTCAAAATGCTCATTGTCCTGGCAGCAGGACACCTTACCCGTTCCGAATGGTAGAGGTATCCCGCTGCCAGGACCATGTCACAAGGAGCGCCGGGCAGCAAAGGGCCCTTGCGTTGCTCTGTATCATCAGAGTATCAAAATGTCAGCCATTAGGCACTGACGGGAGGGAGGGGGGTACTATTAGCAGGGACTTTTGTCCCTCTAGAACGCTGAATGGTAGAGAGTGATCAAAAGTGAGAAGGGTGCATAATGTTGCATGCTTTATGAAATAATTACTATGGCTTTAAAACCCAAGGAGGATTTGTTAGGCTCACATTAATCTGCATGATGCTATTGTGACTTTGCATGCAGAATGGGGAGAATTAAACTAAAGCCATACTCCCATTGCTCAACATATTTCTATGACAATGAATATAGTATATGGTTGGTTTACTATGAAAGGCTAGTTTATTATGTAATGTGGTTTGCTCCCAATGCATTGCTATACATAATTATATGTTATATGTATTATATAAATAATCCCATGAAATGTAAAGCAAAACCTCAATAAATATATATATCAATTAAGCCTGGAAAGATGTGCACGGTCGCTTAAATTGTCCACATCCCAGTTTCACCATTTAACCAAGTGTGATCCTGAGCACATTATTTAATCACATTGTTCCTTATCTGCAGCTCTGTAAGTGATTCTGATTCACTTCAAAGCTTATGTTAATGTATCATGCTATTATAATGGAAAATGCTAATGACTATAGATTTGCTCCACATATAACAATAGTGCAATTTAGGTATTTTGCAACACAAAGTTATTTGTCACTTGGCTTATTTATGGATACTTATTCTAAAGTCACTTCCACAGTGCCTCCAAGTGTCCAAGACTGATGATGTGCCTTTCAATGTCCTTTTCTGTGAAGTCACTTCTGTTGGTGCAATCCATATGCTAATTAGGAAGTCTGCATGTATTGTGCCTCAGAGGGCTTGGACAAAGCTCCACAACAAACATACACAAACACAATTAAAAATGTTTTTTTCTTTAAAAGTAACTCTGCTCTGCTTTCAAATGCTGCCCGGGCCACATCTCATGTTACTCCGACCTAACCTCTTCACACTCATGCACCTCCAGACTGGAAACCAAGAAGCTGAATGAGCTTCCTAGTTCCTGTCTGTGTGTCGCACGAACACGAGCCCAGAAAGCGATGCTCTTTGCCGCTGGCCCCTGGAACTGCTGCTGCTAGTGTGACAGCACAGGCACCACGCCCTGCAACACCCAGTTCAGCACCCTGGCAGCTGACTTTGAGTCAGGCCAGCCAGGGTGAGGGACTGAGCCATGCAGGGCATCCCAGCCCTGAATGTGTTGCAGCACAGCTGCCAGGCATCGTTGCATTATGTAATGAGACAGCGCAAGCCTTGCTGAGCACCCCAGCCGTGCTTGCACGGTCCAATTACATAATTGATGATTGCAGGCCCCCTGCCCTCCCTCCAAAGGATGGGGGGACAAAAAGGCATGCCACAGAAGTTGGGGGGGGACAAAACCCCTTGTCCCCCCCTATAATTACATCCATGGTATTTTAGCTGTTTGGGCTCTAAACTAGTTACAGAGCTGATATCACCCCATCCCGTAATCGTTACAGACACTTGCTGTTCTCAGACGAGTCGAGCACACCAGGATCACGGGTTGAATGGTCCAGTTTCTATACAAAGTTCCTCTGCTAGGGCAATATTTTCATGAGCAGTTATGCCTCTGGATGTCGGAATCAAAGCCACCTCCATGATTATCTGTACTAACTCAACCTCTGATGTGATCACCAACGCCTCAATCATCGCCCCATTTCAAATAGCAGTTTTTCCCATGCTCCAATTATCCTTTAGATCTATCGCACAGTGTTAGGCAGAATCACATGCAGTACCCTTTAGGAACACTACACAAAATTAAGACTACAGGTGCAAGTGCAATTTCACCTTTGGTACAAGCCTGTACTACACAGTAATGTGGTAGCAGTGGCTGAGCAGCCAGACCTATCCCAAGAGTAAAGTGAGCAGTACAAGGGGTTACACAAAGGTCTAGCAATCACAGTGGTTCAAACACTCACTCAAGGTTTCTTGGTAAAAGAATATACATTTATTGACACTGTCAGTTGAAAAACATTCCAGTAGTAAGAGCAGCTCAATATCACAATCTAATATACTAAAATACACAACCAATCAGTTTCTGAACAAGTTCAGCTCCCCTGAAGAGGGAGCAAAATGGCACTTCAGTTACTTTAAAAAGGGTGTAAAAAGACAAGGTTAAAAGAATCAAAGCACCAATACATTCAGAGGTAGGGCAAATAGTTTCAGTTCACCAGCAATTCAATTCAATAGGCCTGGGCCAAAGTCAATGTTCAGAGTCTTGGATAGGATAGCACAGTTCTGGTAGTAAACAGTTAAGTCTTTGCCACGTTTTTTTTTTAGAAGTAGTTGGTCAGACGAAAAGTTAGATGTTGGTTTAGGGAAGGATAAGCATTCAAAGTTGGCAAAGTTTCACAAACTTTCACCACGGCAGAAAGGGTTTCCTGACTGTGCTTGCAGAGTATCTTATAAATGAAGCAGAGCTGTAGCTCAGGAAGTTGTTCCTGGCAGTTGCTGCAGATCTCGCTGTTCCTGAGCTTCAGTCGTGGGGACAAGAAGGAGGATTTTGGGAGGTTCCTGCACTGCCCAGGGAAGAGGCCACGAGCTTGATAAAATGTCAGTTTAAGGTGTGAGTGCCTTAAAGACCACAAACTGGTATCCTTCTCACTGGCTATCCGGTTTTTAACAGCACTCTGAAGAAAATTCGACCAGTATAGAGACAGGGTCCAGGTGACTTACGAGTTGGTTGTTCCCACCAAACTCAAGGGAAGAAGTCGTCATTGAAATGCTTCTCTGTCGAGGGAGTTTCAGGCAATTCGGACTTGCAGAAGGGCTTCACCGGTGGACCAGGAGTTGCAGCAGTCATCTTCCTTCGGCTCGTCTTCGGTTCTCTCGTTCCAGTGGTCGACTCTGCTTTCCAAGTCTTGGAGGCCTGCTTTTAAACACTTTTCCCCCATTCATTCCAGCCTGGCTGTAACTCACCCAGCAGGGTGGCTGTCCTTGCCGGACAGCCAGCCGACCAATCATGCCAGAGTGCATTCAGGTCTCCTAGGAGACTAAGCACAGGGGGTTTCAGGCACCTCCCTAACATCCTGTCCAGTCCAGACACTCAGGCGTCAGAGGAGGGCATCAGCACTGAAGCCTGCCAAAGGCCAACAAACAAAGGGACCAAACCTGGTTTGGCGTGCAGAGTTAAACACAAGACGGACCTTTCACAAAAGAAACGGCTAAAAAAGATGACTAGAGTCTGTTTTTACAGATAGGTCTTGGATGCCATATTGAAAAACATGGCTGACTCGATTTTTAGCTACCGTGTTCGCGGTCAGGAAAAATCATGGTAGTTTGTTCTAAACCACTGCCAACAGCTATTTCAAGAGGGAGAGGGTAACATTTGACTGTTACATGAGTGTTTACACTCAGGGGATGCTAGGCAACCTCTCCAACACTCTATAGGAAGATAGTGTGTGCTGAGTCTGTACATTTAAAAAGACTAGTAAAGTCAATTTAACTTGACATGCTCTGGGAGACAGTAGTCAGTCCCAGAGAAGGTATTTAAACCTTGGGAAGTCTGAAAGACATCTCTGTGCCACTGCACTGAAAGTGCTGTGTGACACACAAGAAAAGGATGATGCCTATGGAGTTGTTTTAAAACTCCATATCCAAAGAACACGAAAGTAAAACACACATCAAAGTACATGAAAGAGTGGGAAAAAAGGCTCACACTCTTTCCAGGTAAAAATGAAAATCGTAGAAATCCAGCAAAGTTGCTGGGGGTCTCAAAAGGTAAGGGAAATTAGCACATTCTCGAGAATTCTCCCTAACAGACAGCATAGGTGAGGTGGAATAACGAGTGCCCAACTTTGACGGGTCATTTCCAAAACTTGTGTCAGTGCAATATACCCCTGCTGTCCTCAAATGTGACCTGAGTTTCCAATTTACCCATGATGATATTCATGTACCAGTTATCCATGATGTTGGATCCTCTCAGCCGACTGTTGCTCCTGTTTCAGTTAACTGACTCTTAGCCTATCCTTCCCTTTCCCCCTCCCTGAATCCCTCCCCCTCCATCCTTTACCTATCCCCCCACAGAGTAGCCCAGCCAGTACTAGCAGCATGGACTCCGATTAAATGTTTCAGGCATTTGAACTCCTCCTCTGCGCACTAATTGACAAATGTCAAAAAACTGAAAAATATTAGATTTTCAATCTCTTTTACTCCATAAGAGTATTAATAGAGTCCGGAAACCAGTCCAGGACCAAAGCACCAATACCGATAAAAGTGTTAACTGTGTTCCCGTCCCAGTATTGACCAAACCATTAATATTTTTAGGTAGTTCAGATCCGAAATCATGAATTACATCAGGCTGCCCCAGGAGAAAGAAACGTGCAACTGATCAAGTAGTAACTGCAAAACGCAAAAAGAAAGTTATTTCTCAAGGGATTATGTATGCCAAAAGACCTCGACCCAGTACTTACCCATGTATAATCACTGATCCTAGTACTCATGTCAGTACAGCGATAACTAATATTGAAGCCCTGCGCCGAGCAAGTGCCCTACCTTCGACTAATGACAACCCTGCACCTGCCATTACAGCCTGTGTCTCGTCCTTATTACGCACAGGAGCCCCACATGTACACCCCTCAATTCCCCTTGCCTCAACTCTTACGGGTCATCAAGCGTCACTGTCATTAAGTCAACCACGACTGACCGACATGTGGCCCTCATCGACCTGCCATCTGGGAGCACCCATACTTGATTCTCTACCCCCAAATCTCCCCAACATCGAGATGAGAGGTAATACTGTACTCCAACTGCAGTCCATCATCACTGATGGCCTCTCTGCCCCTTTGAATCGTGCTGCAGTATTAAGACTGGTACACGCTATAGCTCAATTTCAGTTGATCGAGTCTAGCAATATAATTTTAGTTGACGAAATAGACCATAGTATCATTAATATCTCGAACATTCAATTACAATCTGATCCCTTGTTGGATTATGTTTTAATGTATCAAGATGCATTATTCAAACTCGGATATCACAGCTCTGTTTCTCAAATCCCCCCCCCCCACTAAGAAACAGAGATCGCTGAGATCGAAGAGCCCATGAAGAATCTAGCTAGACCCTTAGCTCAACCTGAATTATCATCCCCCGTTATATAAGAAGGGAGGTTCCAATAGTCACCATTGTTGTGGGCATGCATGCCTGTATAGCTGTCAGTCACCCACACAATTGTAAGTGCCCCCAAACAAATTCTGGCACCTGCCAGTAGTGTTATGAATGAAATCAAGCAGCTTCCCACCCTCAACAGCTAGCCAATACCGATGACAAAACCGATTCTGGTTACTGGCAGTGGCTCCCCTCTGTCTTGAAAGAGCACTTCTCTCAAATGTGTCGATGACACTTAGATTATGCTATCATGGAATACCTGTGGGTTCACACACCTTTTCAAGTTTGATGGGCTGACCACATACCTGTCAAATTTTACCATTGTGGTGTTACAAGAAACATGGTTAACCGATATAGTAGATTTTGATGGCCGGTCCACGATACAAAAGGTAGCTATCAAAATACCAAATGGTTGACCTAAAGATGGTTTACTAATTTCTGTAGCCTCTCCATGGTTCAAGAATAAATAGAAGGTTCCACTGCCATGCTTTTAGCATCAAAACGTCACTTAGGTTCACAGCACTTTATTCTAATTAACGTTTATGACGTCCCCACTCCCGAAAAATTCAGCAACTAGTGCGAATGTTGCAGATGTACAATTAATCATGTACACATTTCTCTCTAAATGTCCGATATTCTTAGTAGGAGATTTAATGCCTATATTGAACTCTCTAGCTTTAATGGAAGCAACACCCATGTCTCAGGTCCCTGTCAGCCATATAGAACTGTTAGGGGAGCCACACAACAATGTTTGCTGCTACTTGAAGAGTGTGGTATGATGTGTTTGAATGGTCTCTCCTCAGGAGATACTCCCATGGCCTACACCCGTGTCAGTGGACAATCCGCTTCCATTTTATATTATTTCTTTGTCAATACTAGTGGTATGCATTTTGTTAAAGACATGGCCATCATACCACGCTCTGAAAGTGATCATCTTCCTCTATGTCTCCTACTCACCCAAATACATAGCAGTATTATTGGCCATGCACATGATACTAATGGAGATATAGCGACTAATACGAGAGGCAATCGCATTCAACGGAATGCCTCCTCACTGACTCGTACCACCTCGGCCACACATGATCTGCTGCCCCCTTTCATAGTTTGTTTTAATGTCACAACCTCTAATTCAGAGAATGAGATTGTGACTGTATTTGCCAACTTGATCGGGCAAATTATAGACACCACCCTATCTCATCGGAAATATGAGTGCCTCTGAGTGAACTAATAAAACAACTTGAAGACAATTGAACTATGATCCAGTGATAGCACTAGCTAAACGACAACTTTTCATGATAATTAGAGTGGCCAATTATGCCGAAATGTGCCCCTTCACCTCAACTGAAGTCTCTCAATATGTCAGAGCAGCCAAGAGCTTGTATTGGAACTGGTTAAAGGATTATTAATCGAAATGTAATCTCAATACCTGGAAAGAAATCGCCATCCAAAAGGTGAACTCAAACATTTGGGCCATTTTAAGAGGAACTGAGCCCCGGGGACTGCTCATCAATGGGATCACTGAACCCGAATGGATGAGCCACATTGCTAATACTCTAGGGAGGAGCAAGAGTGATGCTACTATATTCCCCTTCCCAAATACAACCTGGACATGCCAGGCATTGATTCTTGACATTACGATTATGATTGAGCACCTTAATCCATCCCGTGCTGCCGGACCAGATGGCATCTGCAACACCCTTGTTAAAACCGTCCCATGACTGTGGGCCCACAGCCTCCACTTATTGTATACTCACATAAGCAATTCAAGATGTATCCCTAAAACATGGCCAGAAAGTCATATATTGTCCATATAAAAGTACATAAAAAAGGTCCATGGAACAATGCAACCAATTATCAAATGCTTGCAATGTTGGATTTTCCATCCAAGATCGTGGCTAATGCATCTACTCATTCTCTACCCATTCTAGTAACTTCCATTGAATATGCTTGGAATTGAAGAGCAACACCTGATTATGTCGCTTTTATTGATTTCTCTGCAGCATTCATTTCCGTGTTACACAATAGACTGTGGAAGAAATTGTCTCAATGGAACATACCAGTTGGATTGCTTAAAATATGAATGCTGTTATATTCCAATATATCAGTTGAGATCAGATTGGATGCGCACAGTAAACTATCTAATGCGATGCCCACTCATAGCGGCGTCAAACAAGGAGGTATAGTAGCCTCTACTGTATCTTGCTCATCTTAGCCCACCACTGAAGAATCTGTATGTATGCCCCCTTAAAATGTGTCGCCACTTCATCAGTTGGTTAGCCTTTGCGGATGACTTGATCCTGGTCGATCATACCCCCAAAGGCCTGCAAAATCTACTTTCAGCATAAGCAAAAATGGACGGTCTATCGATTAACATTGATAATAGCAAGATCATAAAATTTTCGACAACAAACCACAACAGTCATACTTTTAGGTGTGCATTGAATGGGCAATGCCTGGATAATGTTACCACATATAAAGATATAGGTATTCATATTCAAAACAACCTGCGATGGGAGACACACTGGCAATGAAGTAAGGTTAAACGTAATAGAACAGTTAGATTCATTCTTCAATTCATTGGCCAACAATGCAGGATTTCCATTGTGACAATTTTACTATTGTGCCAAACTAAAATTCGCTCTATTCTCTTTTATGGCGCCAAGATCTGGGGACACAAATATGGTGCAGATATGAAATGGTATGAAGCATTAATATTGCGTAAACAGTTATTTCTGCCACAGTCTCTTTTGATATTACTGGCATAATAGCTGATTTTACTGTGAAGGCAGTGATGTTCTGTGACCATCTTTTCAAATTGGCGAATACCACCATGATGGCACCTTTCCTTGAAGCATTTTGTGAAATTGATAAATTTATGTCAATGGGAACTCTCTGATTGCTTCTCTCCATGTACTCAAAATGGCAAGTGAGATGTAGTGGCATAACTACAAATGGAGCTGTGTACATGATAAAGTCTTGTTTAAAATCCAAACTCCAAGAACAGTGTAAAGAAGAGAATTGAGTTCATTTATACTCTGGGAGCAATGCTACAGCATTTTGTGATTACATTGGCGATCGAGTATCTAAGCCAACATACTTAACTGCATACCCAAAAAGTGCTGTTGCAAGGCAATATATGAGATTAAAATGTAATATTAGTGATGCCTTATCACCCAAGGGCCGAGAAATGGCATTCCTCGTAATCTCAAACTGTGTCGTTTATGTGGTACTGACGCCATAGAAACCATTGAACACATACTAACAACTTGTGAGAGTCTTCATTTACTATGATGTAGTTACTTAAAATCTTATCACAATGGTTTTAATAGTGATGACAGCCTTATAATATGGTGTGCTTTTATAGATGGCTGTGATCATAATTTGATCTTTTACCTGGTATAATTGTTCTGGAAGTCCGCAGAGATAATTAACTTATTGTCATCGTAAGGTACTCTTACCACCCTCATCATGAATTAGTGAATTACTTGATGCATTCTGTGAAATTTTTAACATTCTGTTGTAACATCATGATTTTTAAATATGACTTGTTTTATCCTGTTTATAATGTGATTTTTTATGATTAACCTAGCTATGTCACGAGCGCAATCTTCACCAAATGTTTTTACTTCCTATGTTGATCTTTTACACGTGAACACATTGATTAATTATAATATCTGTTGTCATTGTTATTGTCATTTTAATGTTATATATGCAAAGCCACTTGGCTGAATGTATATTAATAAATACATACATAAATAAACTGCAATGTCCTCCAAATTGTTTACAGAACATTGCTGTCACCCAATCACTACTAGGCATCAGCAGGTAACTCTTCTACACCAGGCAGTGCCAAGCACCATCAATCCGAAAGTGCACACCTAATAATCGAAGGTGACAACCCTCTCATTTTTAGAGCTGTCTAAATACACATTTTACTTAAGTCAATGTCTATGGTGCGCAGCCATACTTTTAGCTTTAGTGCGGTTGCTTACAAACTCATAGCAAATACTGCAGAATGTTTGGAGCAGTTGTTAAAGCCACTTTTGGGTCTTAGATATAATAGCAATGTCATCTGCAAAGAGGATAATGTTATTGTTCTCATGATTCAATTGTGGCACCTCTGCATGCATTGATGACATTCCGGCTGCCATTATTTATGAAGAGGGAAAAAAGTATTGGGTCTAAAACACACCCTTGCCTTACATCCTTGGTGTCGTCTGCAAAATCTCCATCTTATTACCCTATTATCAGCATACACACCTGTTAAGACGGATTTCTGAACTCTGTCCTGGCGGCGCAGAGGTTCAGAAGGCCAACCTAATTACTTGGAACAGGGTAACCTCTGGACAAGCCAGACCAATCAGGGTAGTGATTGCGGCGGTGAAGACTAGCTCTCAAGAGGGGTGAGGGTGACTGAAAGCCTGCAATGAGCACACAAAGCAAGGATACTTACAAATTACTCCAAACAGGTGTTATATTAAAAATATATACAAATTTATTCCAAGGCCTTTGCAACAATGACCGTAGCGAGAAATCACGATAAAACTCTAGTAAACCAACACATACCAAACCAATACAATATATATACAAATACAAACGAGTCTAAAGCGTTAAATGCACGAAATGTGTAGTCCACCTAGAAGGGGAGGAAAACAGGCAGTGCGAAATAATGATTAGACCCAGTCTGCCTTCAGAGGCACCTAACTAAAAGGAAGTCCAAGCCCCACGAAAAGTGGAGCTGCTCAATAGTACCTGCACACGCTGGTGCCAACGGACAAAAAGGGGAGTCTCTTCGAGGAAATCAGGCAGTTCAGTTTGGTGCACAAATGAAGAAGAACAGAGTTCTGCGACTCAAGCGCAGCCTCCACTGTGGGCAGAAGCAGAGCGCGAGTACGGAAAGGCGTGCTGTTTGACACAGCGGGGAAAAGCTATGGGCTCCTGCAGGAGGGCGACCAGTTCCTAGCTATGCTACTCACCGGTCCCCGATGCAAGCAGACCCAGGCTTCTCCGCGTCAGTTTCAGTGCTGGCAGGTTCAGGGGAGCAGGGGACATCTCGTCGTCGTGTAGATTCTGCAGCAGCAGAGTTGAGTTAAAGATGTCCCAAACGAAGTGAACCCGCACAGTTTGTTACCACAGCAGGGCAACGGAGCGGCCGTGTGTATCTCAGCCAAATGTACACTACTCACTTCAGACCTGGGAATGCCAAGTGTACGAATCGTGTGAGAGTGACAAGGACTCAAAATACAACACAACCTGGCGGCGGTTACAGAGCAAGACTCCTGGGTAGGCTGGTCAGTCTGCTGGATGGCCCACAGACACTTCCGAAGGCTTACGTGCAGGAGATGGTGAAGATGCCGAGAATAGCTGTCCCCGCTATTCCAAGGGTCGAAGTACCAGTACAGGCCTTCTGGTTCGATCAGAGGTAGAAAGGGTTTCACAAAGCGACAGCAGTGCAGAGGAGCAGTCCTTCAGCGGGTCACCAGGATTCCTTGGTTCAGCCTCGTGGTTGAAGGATACTTGGCCCTGTATTCCCTTGTTCGTGAGAACTCAGGAGATCGACATGGTAGTGGCATTTCCTGCCCCCTCCTATCCACGGTTCCCTTTGCGCGAAAACGGAGGGGACCCATTGGGAGATCCGCTCATAAAACACTCACACCATACGTGGACCTATCACGGACCACGGTGGTCCCAGGCATTCACACCACACTAGACTCTCTGGCACCCAGGATGTGTATTGGGACCAGACATCCCAGCCCACATCCTGGAGGCACACACAAGGCCTGTAGAAGCCCGCAAAAGCATCTGTGTTTCGCGGGAAAGTACATGCCCAAATAAGGAAGGCCCAGGGTCGGCTCTACCTGGGGAAGGTGAAGGGGGCGGGACGGTCAGCGGACAGGACAAAGGAGCCTCATGGTCTGGCCATTTTGGTAGCCAGGCCACCATTTTGGGCTAAGCACGAGAAAAGCGCTTACAATGCCAAAAAGAGCTCAAAAACACAAGAAACAATTGCTGCCACCATTCCCGTCCGTGATTCACTTGCACCGATCATTTACAATCCAAACAAAGTATCTAGGGCCTGTAGAAGACTAGAGACCCAAGAGAGCAGTACCTAAGCTTACAATGCCCTCTTGTGTCATGTTGCACGAAAGCTGCAACATGATAAAGAAACTACGGAAAACAGCGTTTCCCGGTACTGACTGTCTTAAGGGCATGTCAGTTTCCCCGTAAGAATGGAGTGAAAGCCCAGAGGAGTGCGGCAGAAGGCTGCACTTCTCTGGCAAAGTCTAGATCATGGTGAAAACAACAGCAAAAAGTTTAGGGGTTGCCACATGGAAGGAAAATTACCCAGAATTAAGAAATCTTTCCTAACACTCACCCCTCCCAGACTATGGAAAGGGGGAACTAATCCACCCCTGGGTGAGTCTCTCGTTCAGGTCGGTTAAACATTCTGGACAACTCATCAGCATTGCTATGTTGGACACCTGGCCTATGCTCAATAGTGAAGTCGAAGCCTTGTAGATTTATGGACCACCTAAGCATTTTTGGATTCTCTCCCTTCATGTTCATTAGCCACTTTAAAGGCTTATGGTCAGTTTGCACAGTGAAGTGGGTCCCATAGAGGTAGGGCCTCAGCTTCCGCAGGGCCCACACAACAGGGAAACATTCTTTCTCCACTGTGGACCATCTGAGCTCTCTGTCCTTAAGCTGGCGACTAATAAAACCAATAGGGTGTTCCTTACCCTTCTCATCTACTTGCGATAGTACAGCTCCTATCCCAGTGTCAGAGGCGTCCGTCTGCACAATAAAAGGTCTTTGATAATCAGGGGCCCTGAGGACAGGGGCCTGGCACAAGGAGTCTTTTAAGCCATTGAAGGCCTTCTCACACTCGTCGGTCCAAGTTACCTTCTTGGGTTTCTTCGGAGTGGTGAGGGCAGTCAGAGGGGCAGCTATGGTCCCATAGTCTGCCACGAAGTTGTGGTAATACCCTGTGAGTCTTAAGAAGGCTCTCACTTGGATCTGTGTAGTGGGGGTAGGCCAGCCTTGTACTGCTTGTACTTTACTGGGAAGAGGCTGTATCCTCCCTCCACCTACTTCATGTCCAAGGTAAACCACTGAGCTTTGTCCAATCTGGCATTTACTAGCCTTTATGGTCAAGTGTGCTTTCTGAAGAGCCTGGAGCACAATCCCGAGGTGTTTCACATGGTCTTCCCAGGTGGCACTGAAAACTGCTATGTCGTCCAGATATGCAAGACAGAATTCGTCCAACCCATTCAACACATGATTCACAAGCCTCTAGAAAGTGGCAGGCGCATTTTTCAACCCGAACGGCATTACCCTGAATTGGTAAAGGCCGTCTGGAGTAGAAAACGCTGTCTTCTCCTTGGCATGTTCTGCTAAAGCTATTTGCCAATAGCCAGCAGTGAGGTCCAACGTGGTGAGGTACTTGGAGGCACCCAAAGTATCCACCAGCTCATCAGTTCGAGGCAAGGGGTGTGCATCTGTCTTGGTGACAGCATTCAGAGCCCTGTAATCCACGCAGAACCTCAATTCAGAAGTGCCTGCCTTTGGAACCAAAACCACAGGGCTGGACCAAGGACTACTAGAGGGTTCAATCACCCCAAGGTCTAACATCTTGTTGACCACGGTCTTAATGTAAGACCGTACTTTGTCTGACATCCTGTATCCCCTACTTTTGGTAGGTACACTGTCTCCTGTGTCAATGTTATGTTTGCACCAAGGTGTCAAACCAGGGGACTGTGAAAACAGGGGGGAAAACTGCCTAAGCAAACTTTTCACCTCAGCCTGCTGATCAGAAGTCAGGTGAGGGGCCACTCGGACACCCTCAACGGAGCTATCTGAAGGACCGCTTTGGAACAGGTCAGGGAGAGGTTCAGACTCCTCTTCCTCAACATCTGAAGCCAGTAGCAATGCTGCGATTTCAACTCTTGGGACGAAAGCCTTCAGCCTATTTACGTGAAACACTTTTGGAGCCTGTCCAGGCCTTCCAAGGTTCACTAAATAGTTAACCTCTCCCAGGGGCTCCACCACTGTGCAAGGGCCTGACCATTTGTCCTGTAAAGCTCGAGGCCTTATGGGATTCATGATCAGGACTTGCTGACCAGGTGTAAAGTTGATGAGGGAAGCTTTGTGGTCGTACCAATGTTTCACCAGCGCTTGTCCTGCCTTCAATTTATCACTAGCCAAGCCCATCAGAAGTACCATCCATTTTCTGAGCCCCAGCACATAATCTACTACGTGGGGAGTGGGCATCTCCCATCCCTCTTTGACTATGGCTAAGGGTCCCCGTACAGGATGACCGAACAGAAGTTCGAAAGGGCTGAAGCCAACACCCTCCTGTGGTACCTCTCGGTAGGCAAACAGTAAGCATGGTAAAAGAAGATCCCATTTTCTTCTCTGAGGTTCTTCCAGAGCCCCAATCATGCTCTTTAACGTTCTGTTGAAACGTTCCACCAGACCATTGGTCTGGGGGTGGTATGCAGAAGAGAACTTGTAGGTGACCCCACATTCTTTCCACATAGCCTGCATATACTTCGACATAAAGTTGCTGCCACGATCCGACACAACTTCTTTAGGGAAGCCAACCCTAGTAAATATGCCAAGTAACGCTTTTGCAACTGACTTGGTAGTTACAGTTTTCAATGGGATGGCCTCAGGATATCTGGTTGCATGGTCGACCAGCACCAGGATAAACCTATTGCCTGAGGATGTTTGTGGGGCAAGGGGACCAATGATGTCGATCCCTACCCTTTCAAATGGTATTCCCACAACTGGGAGTGGTACCAATGGAGCTTGGATTGTCGAGCCAACCTTACCAGATAACTGGTAGGAGGCACAACTCCTGCAGTGACTTTCTACTTGCGCCCCCATCTTGGGCCAGTAGAAGTGCATGGATAACCTTTGCTTGGTCCTCTTAATACCAAGGTGACCAGCAAGGGGCACTTCATGCGCCAACTGCAGGAGGAAGGGTCTTACAGCAAGGGGCACCACCAACCTCCTATGGTCTCCTTCTGTAGACTCTGTGGGCTCACTATACCGGAGTCCACCTTCCCAATAAATCTGATGCGTCCCAGGAGGTTCACCCTCAAGCTGGGAGTAGGCCTGTCTCCTTAGGCCTTCCAGAGATGGGCACTCACGTTGGCCTTTACTGAATTCTTCCCTGTCAGGACCACCTTCTACTAACAAGTCTTTTAGTTCAGGATGGTCGCTGGGGTCAAATACTTCAGGCATCGCCACCTCCTCGTCAGGCCCGGGCGATTGACCAACTTCCTCCACCGCAGTGGTAGGCGAGCTCGGGGGAATGTTCTCTTTCCCTCGTCTTGACTTGTTTACTCCTTTTGCCTTGGGTTTCCCCTTCGGCTGGGGCGGCGTATTGGTCTTGGCCAATGCTGCCCGTGTTTGAGACCATGTGCAGGGTCTGTCAGTCGGCAATGTCTCCTACGAGCCCTAAAGCTCTGAGATCATTGCCTAACAAGACCTTTCCTGGGACGTTTCTCTGAATGCTCACTGGAATCCTGACTGCTGTACCATTCAAAGTAAGATTTACAGGTATTACTGGAAACATGTGAGGTGGGCCGTCAGCCAACTTAGTGGGCATCAGAGTAGCTCTGGCAACTTCCTCTGAGTCTACCAAGGTAGAATCCACTACAGTTCGACTGCACCCACTATCCCTAAGAGCTGGAGTTTCTACTCCATTGATCAGCACACTGTCTTTAAAGTAGTGCTTGGTGTTATCTGGAATCCTAGCATAAGCCTCTGCGACTTTAGGCTCCCAGGAACCCAGGGAAACTAAAACTACCTCAGCTTCTATCCCGCTGGGGAAGGAGTCTGAGGAGAAGGATGCTCCTGTAATCTCTTCTTCCTCATAGGAGGAGAAGGCCAGATTAGCGGAGTGGACCCCCAAAGGTTTAACCTTACACCGGGGATCCCGCTTCACGTGGTCAGTTGCTCCACAAGCAAAACAAGATCCATTGGGTCTGTTTACATAGGGAGGCTTATTGTAACCAGAGTTCTGTTTCGGAGGCTGACCTCCACTACCCTGTGAGTTCTCTTGTGTCTTACCCTTATTTTTCTTTTTGTGGCCCTTTTGAGAAGAAGATGTATCAGATTCTCCACCCTCTTTATCTTTGGACTTTTTCCCTTCCTCCTGCTTACCAGGATGAGTTTTGTCCTTATGGGACACTCGATGTGACACCCATAAGTCTGCTGCAATGGCCAGCTTCTTAGGATCTATCTCCTTCGAATCGGCCAAATGCTGCTTAAGCTCCGGGGAAGAAGATGCAAAAATGTGTTCCAGCATGACAAGATTTATCATGCCTTCAAAGGTAGAAACCTTATACCCTTCGACCCAGCCAGTCAAGTTTTTTAAGGATTCGGTTACATAAGATACCCAAGTACCACCTTCTTTTTTCTTGTACTCTCGGAATCGTTTTAAATATTGGGCAGGAGTCTTTCCAAACTTTAAAATGAGACTTTGCTTTAACATTGCGAAATCAGCTCGCTTAGCCTTCGACATTTCCATAATGGCACTACAGCCAGAATGGGGCAGTCTGCTGAGTAACCAGGCAATCTTATCAGAATTGTCAACTTGTTGAACTTCACATGCATACTCAAACATATTCAGCCAGTCCATAATGTCTTTCCTTTCCTCATACACACTGAGCAGATCTTTCGGAAACCGTGGATGAGAGGAGGCCCCAGACCCATGTCCAGGACCCTTGGACCCATTTGCAACCTGAAGCTTGGCCAGTTCCAACTGGTGATCCCTGTCTTTCTGTTTTTCTGCCTGTTCGATTTTTAGCTTGACCCTATTGAACTCAAGCTCTTCCTGTAGTTTGGCCATATTGAACTCAAGGTCCTTCTGCCTAAACAGCAGCTCTTGCTTCTTGAATTCAAGCATGGTCGCGGTGGATCAGTGCAGCGGCAGAACCGTCGGTTCTACCAGTGAGAGCAGCCCCACCTCCTTCCGCACTGTCCTCAGAAGTTATAGCGTCAAGCTGCGCTTCTTGCCACACCAAAATTCTTTGGATCATATCCAATTTGGTGCCTTGAGAGGAGACACCTCTCTCCGCACACATCTTTTTCAATGTTTCGAATTTGGAAGCATTTTGTTAACAAGGTATTTGTTTCCATACTGTTAGATAGGACTATGGCCTTTTTAAAGTTATACTACGACAATTCACTACTTGTCCTGGTAGGAATAACTTGAAATGCCTTCGCTCGTGCGCAACACTGGATACCTTCAGTCGTATCCCACCGCTGTACACCAATTTGTTAAAACGGATTTCTGAACTCTGTCCTGGCGGCGCAGAGGTTCAGAACGCCAACCTAATTACTTGGAACAGGGTAACCTCTGGACAAGCCAGACCAATCAGGGTAGCGATCGCGGCGGTCAAGACTAGGTCTCAAGAGGGGTGAGGGTGACTGAAAGCCTGCAATGAGCACACAAAGCAAGGACACTTACAAATTACTCCAAACAGGTGTTATATCAAAAATGTATACACATTTATTCCAAGGCCTTTGCAACAATGACCGTAGCGAGAAATCACGATAAAACTCTAGTAAACCAACACATACCAAACCAATACAATATATATACAAATACAAACGAGTCTAAAGCGTTAGATGCACGAAATGTGTAGTCCACCTAGAAGGGGAGGAAAACAGGCAGTGCGAAATAATGATTAGACCCAGTCCACCTTCAGAAGCACCTAACTAAAAGGAAGTCCAAGCCCTACGAAGAGTGGAGCCTTGTGCTCAAAAGTACCTGCACACGCTGGTGCCAACGGGCAAAAAGGGGAGTCTCTTCGAGGGAATCAGGCAGTTCAGTTTGGGGCACAAATGAAGAAGAACAGAGTTCCGTGACTCAAGCGCAGCCTCCACTGTGGGCAGAAGCAGAGCGCGAGTACGGAAAGGCGTGCTGTTTGACACAGCGGGGAAAAGCTATGGGCTCCTGCAGGAGGGCGACCAATTCCTAGCTATGCTACTCACCGGTCCCCAATGCAAGCAGACCCAGGGATCTCCGCGTCAGTTTTAGTGATGGCAGGTTCATGGGAGCAGGGGACGTCTCGTCGTCATGTAGATTCTGCAGCAGCAGAGTTGAGTTAAAGATGTCCCAAACGAAGTGAACCCGCACAGTTTGTTACCACAGCAGGGCAGCGGAGCGGCCGTGTGTATCTCAGCCAAATGTACACTACTCACTTCAGACCTGGGAATGGCCAAGTGTACGAATTGCGTGAGAGTGACAAGGACTCGAAATGCAACACAACCTGGCGGCGGTTATAGAGCAAGACACCTGGGTAGGCTGGTCAGTCTGCTGGATGGCCCAGAGATACTTCCGAAGGCTTACATGCAGGAGATGTTGAAGATGCCGAGAATAGCTGTCCCCGCTATTCCAAGGGTCGAAGTACCAGTACAGGCCTTCTGGTTCGATCAGAGGTAGAAAGGGTTTCACAAAGCGACAGCAGTGCATAGGAGCAGTCCTTCAGCGCGTCACCAGCGATTCCTTGGATCAGCCTCGTGGTTGCAGGATACTTGGCTCCTGTATTCCCTTGTTCGTGAGAACTCAGGAGATCGACATGGTAGTGGCGTTTCCTGCCCCCTCCTATCCACGGTTCCCTTTGCGCCAAAACGGAGGGGACCCATTGGGAGATCCTCTCATCAAACACTCACACCATACGTGGACCTATCACGGACCACGGTGGTCCCAGGCATTCACACCACACTAGACTCTCTGGCACCCAGGATGTGTATTGGGACCAGACATCCCAGCCCACATCCTGGAGGCACACACAAGGCCTGTAGAAGCCCGCGAAAGCATCTGTGTTTCGCGGGAAAGTACATACCCAAATAAGGAAGTCCCCGGGTCGGCTCGACCTGGGGAAGGTGAAGGGGGCAAGACGGTCAGCGGACAGGACAAAGGAGCCTCGTGGTCTTGCCATTTTGGGAGCCAGGCCACCATTTTGGGCTAAGCGCGAGAAACGCACTTACAACGCCAAAAGGAGCTCAAAAACACAAGAAACGATCGCTGCCACCATTCCCACCTGTGATTCACTTGCACCGATCATTTACAATTTAAACAGAGTATCTAGGGCCTGTAGAAGACTAGAGACCCAAGAGAGCAGTAACTTAGCTTACAGTGCCCTCTTGTGTCATGTTGCACGAAAGCTGCAACATGATAAAGAAACTACGGAAAACAGCATTTCCCGGTACTCACTGTCATAAGTGCATGTCAGTTTCCCAGTAAGAATGGAGCGAAAGCCCAGAGGAGTGCGGCAGAAGGCTGCACTTCTCTGGCAACGTCTAGATCATGGTGAAAACAACAGCAACAAGTTTAGGGGTTGCCACATGGAAGGAAAATTACCCAGAATTAAGAAATCTTTCCTAACAACACCATGTATAGCTGACAGGATCACTGGTGGAATACACAGCTTTTCAAGGGATCACTATAACACATGTCGTAATACTGCATCAAAAATGGAATTTATCTCTATAAGGGTAATGTACATGTTGTATTAATGAACTAAGCCTCAAAACTGATCAATGGTTACAATCCTGTTATAAAACCAAGCTTGAAGGTCACATAGGGCTCTATTTTCACAGCAACATGTATCTATTATATTCACCAGAATGTTTCCATACACATTGGACCATGAACCAATTAGTGAAGTATCAGGATAGTTGTTTTGGTCCCCTCTATCACCCTTCTTATATATGCAGACAATCTTATTCCAATGTAATTCCGAGATTCCGGTTAACTGATGGTCCAATTGAGTGGTTCAACAGTTTTAATAACAACTGTTTCCAAAAGCATGATCCTATTTGAACTAATAGCGCCTCAAAACACATTGTGTATAGGTGCATTATAAATACCCAATAAATAAAACAAATAAATCATTCAGTGACTATCCAATTTTTGGTCCTTACCAACCCTATGGAAACCAGGGGCCACCAGCATCTCATTTATCAACAATTCTGAATGGTTCTGATATTGTAGGCCATTTGTACAATTTATCAAGGCTCAGTGGTCAAGCAAATAAACCGCTGATTGAGAAAGGGGGTTAAAATGTGCAAACCAAATATCTTATATTAACATCTTACCTGGGCAGACTCAATTTACCATTGCGCATGATTTGCTGGAACCTACATGCATTTTTCTGAGCCACCACTTCCTTTACTTGATCCCATAGCTGAGCTAAATCTTCCTTCTTGTTCCTTTCTACCAGAATGTTATACTTCCTTCACTTGTGCTAAATCACTTCGATTGAAAATGGATAAAAGTCCTTTTTTAGCTAGTTTATATTCTGTATCAAAGCCAGAAGGAGAGTTGCTCGAGGATGATTTTCGGGTAGAGCTAGGGAATGTAAGATTTGTGCAATAATTTTTACTAAGTCATCATACCTTTGATTAAGAGCATACTCGTGAGGGGGGGCGTGGCTTGGAAGCCATGTGAGAGGACGCGCTCTTGGAAGAGCTCCTGAAGATCCTGCATTTATCCTGTGTAAAAGTGCATTGAGACTAACTTTCGCGAGTCAGGAACGAAGGAACCCGTCCATGAATGTATGCTGCATAAATATTGAGGAGCTGAATCCTTCGTAAGCCCGGCAACAACAGAAAAATTGCGATCGAAGATCCGGGAGTCACGGCCCGGACGGAGGGAAGATGGCGGCCATGCCGGACAACGGAGGAGATACATGCGGGGCGATGAAGAGGCATTCTCGTAGTGATCGGTGGCAAAGTAAGCTGTGAAGTGTGAGAATGGCCTCTGGGAGAGAACCGGCGAGTCTCGGTGGGCACCGATTACTTATCACGGGATTTGGACAGTGACGGTCAGTGGTCGGCACTAGGACCCACCCGAGCTGACCACCCGCCTTGGGTGCCGGAGCATCGCGTGCTGGTCAAGCGGCAGCCTTGGGACGGAGGGCCCACATTGTGTAGGAACTCGCTGGTAGGGACCCAGTCGAGTGGCGGAAGGAGTGACTGCGGAGGTACACTTGGTGCGGGAGAAGCGACTCGCTCCATTGCGAGCGGAAGGTGGGCTCCTCTCTCCCGGGGTGGGGGTGAGGCGGGAGTGTACGGGCCCGCGACATACAGTGGTGGTGGAATGGCGAATAAATCCGTCAGACAGAAAGTGAAACAACCCACATTGGATGAGTTTACCAAGACACCACCAGGCCCAGAAAGTGCTCGGAGCAAGGAGAAGCCATCTGCAGGCGGCATGGCCGCCGCTAGCCCAAATCAGGACGTGTTAGTTGCGCTCGCAGAATTGAAAGCGGATTTGAAAACCGCTTGGGAAGCCAAGCTCGAAATGGTGGTGGCGGACCTGAAAACAGTGCTTGACCTCAAAGTGGGAGAAGTTCGGGAGGAGGTGAACCTACTTCGACAAGATGTGAGGACTCTGTCGGAGCGCACGGAGAGCCTGGAAAAGGAGGGGAGCGCCAACACGGCAGATTGCGCCTCACACAAGGCCGACCTGCATGTCTTGGAACAGAAAGTGCGCAACCTGGAGAACAGGGCCGAAGAAGCAGAAGGGCGCGCCCGGAGGAATAATATCCGTGTAGTGGGCATCCCGGAAGGATTGGAGGGTCACAACCCCACGGACTTCATTGAGAATATGTTGCTCCAAGAGATCACTGGGGGAGTGCTGTCGCAGGGTTTTGCGGTGGAGCGAGCGCATAGAGCATTGGCCAGGAGGCCTCCGCCGGGCGGTCCGCCCAGGCCAATGATAGCCAAAATCCTTAACTACCGAGACAGAGAGAGGATTTTGGAGCATTTTCGCAAAGGAGGAACCATCAAGAGGGGGGAGGCCACCATAACGGCCTACCCAGACTACACCATGATGGTGCAGAGGAGTCGGATGAACTTTGCAGCGGTCAAAAGGAGACTTAGAGAGGCGGGGAAGAAGTATATGCTCCTCTACCCGGCCAAATTGAAGGTGATCCACAACAACAGATCCTTGTTTTTCGAGTCGCCTGAGGAAGCCATGGGTTGGTTGGACATGCAGGGCAGCCCCCAGGAGCCGGAGGTCCAGGCTGATGAAGGTGGCAATAAGAGTTAAGTGCGCTACGACGATAAAGAGTGCAGCCAGAAGACTATGGGACTTGAATATAGTTACTGTTATGGCCGGGGGAGGTCGGGCCTGGAACTGAATGATCAATGCACTGTTTGCACCGTACCTGTGGTTATACGAAGGAGCCTTTCGGGGCTAGTCCATTCACCCCCATTTAGTGTTTTTTAGTTAAGTGGCCGTTAGGGCGACTTTACCCTACTGGGCTCTGTGTGTAACAGCCAGAACTAGATGTGGGGGGGCCTGAGTTCCCGAGGTGGAGCTGGGCAACAGTTGGGGAGGGTGTTGGGGGGACGGGTGGGGGGAATGGGGGGTGCGGGGAAAGTTGGGGTGTACATAGCGTTGGGGAGTTTAAGTTTGACCGCGAGCCCTGGGAGTACATTTTGGATGAGATATCTGGACGGCACGGATGAGCGGGGTGGGTTGGGGGGGAGTGGGCAGGATACCAGTGAATTATGGGGGAGCTAAAATTGCTAACATGGAACGTCAGGGGTCTCAATAGCTATCTAAAACGGAATAAAGTCATGCTATACTTGAGAAGGCAAAAGATAGACATCGCATTGTTGCAAGAAACGCATTTGACCCGAGATAAACTGGAGCTGGTAAAGAAAAAGTGGGGTGGAACGGTGGTGGGATCCACGTACTCGGCTTATGCCAGAGGTGTACTGATCTGGGTGGCGCCACATGTCCCGTTTCAACTGAGGCAGGAAATCTTGGATACTGAGGGGCGCCTGGCTATGGTAAGAGGGGCAATCGAGAATAAAGAGATGTGTGTAGTGAACACGTATGCCCCGAACCAGGGCACGGCAGAGTACTATCGGACTATGAGTGCCAGCCTGAGCTGGTGTGTTGGGAGTGCGGTGTTCTGGGGAGGGGATTTTAACTGTGTGTTGGAGCCGGGGATGGATAGATCCGACGATAAAGTGACTAGGCCCGCCCCGGCAGCCCGGGCGCTGCGGACGCTGCTGCGAGACTTCGAGCTCGAGGATGTGTGGAGGACTAAGCACCCCAATGTGAGACAGTACTCACACTACTCGGCCCCGCAGCAGTTGCACACCAGGCTTGATTATATCTTTGCCACATCGGATGTCTTGACAGAGGTGTCCAGGGCGGAATATAAAGCGAGGGTCCTATCGGACCACTCGCCATTGGTGGTGGGTTGGCAATATGGCCGCCCCAGAGCGCGGATCCCGACGTGGCGTCTGCGCGCAGAGGCGCTTAAAGACCAGGTTTTCAGGGAAGATATGCGGGAGGAAATAGCTAGTTATTTCGATACCAATACTGGCAGCGTTGATTCGGCGGGAACTCTGTGGGAGGCTTTTAAGGTTGTGATGCGAGGGGTGGCGATTGCCAAATCGAAAGGCTTGCAGAATGGGGTCCTGGTTGATTTACAGAGGGCAGAAAGCCAGTTGGAACGGGCGTTGAAGAGCGAGCCCATAGACAACGAGCTGGTGCTTAAACTGCAACAGCAGTGTACGGAACATTGGGGGAGGCTCTGTAACCTAAACTATAAAAAATATATTGAGAGACAACACGCGGGAGGAGACAAAACGGGCCGTCTCCTGGCATGGCTATATAAGAAAGAAACCCCGAGACCCCCGATTAGGACGATTACTAGAGAGGATGGGAAGCAGATAGATACCCAAGAGGGCATAAACGAACAATTTGTGAATTACTATAGGGAATTGTACGGGGATCCGGGTGGCGGTGACCGGGAGGATATGCTGGAGACCCTGCAAGATATTGGGCTGCCCAGGATAAGCACGGAAGAAAGAGAGGAATTAGATGCCCCGATAACATTGGAGGAGTTGGAGGCGGTTGTCCGGCAACTACCCACTAGTAAGACCCCAGGGACGGACGGCCTGCCCAGCGAATTTTACAAAACCTTTGGAGCGGAAGTGCTCCCCCCGATGCTTGATATGCTCAATGAGGCGTTCGAGACGGGGAGGTTGCCGGAATCGCTCAGAGAGGCGGTCATTGTACCGCTCCCTAAGCCCAATAAACCCAGGCATAGTTGTGGGTCGTACAGGCCAGTATCTATGCTGAATCAGGACAGCAAGATACTAACGGCTGTCCTGGCAAACAGACTGCGGAGGGTGATAGGCAAACTGGTACACCCGGACCAAACAGGGTATGTCCCGGGGAGGAATATTACCCAAAACCACAGACGCCTCCACCGGGTGATAGAGATGGGATCCATTAGCGACGGGGAAATGGCGATAGTGTCGTTGGATGCTGTAAAGGCCTTCGATTCGGTTAATTGGGGGTGGCTGCTGACGGCCTTGAGAGAATACGGACTGGGTCCAAGATACGTTAGATGGGCGGAGCTGCTGTATAGTGCTCCACTGGCCAGGGTCCGGACGGGGGCAATCATATCCGAGAGATGGCAACTCAGCAGAGGCACTAGACAGGGGTGTCCTTGGTCCCCGATGCTGTATATCCTGGCCCTGGAACCCCTGGCACTGTACCTGCGGCAGCAGTACGACATTGTGGGTATTGAGATTGGGAGGGAAAAGCATCTGATATCCCTGTATGCGGACGACTTGTTATTGTACCTGAGTCATCCGGAGGAGAATTTACAGTATATCCTGGACGTGATGGGGAGATATGCGAGGTTGTCAGGCATAGCGGTCAACCCCCAGAAGTCGAACATTTTCCCATTGGGCTGCTATACGGGTGTCCCCATAGAGAGGCTGCCGGTGCTACAGGTGCCCTGGGCAGTTAACACGTTTCGTTACCTGGGAATAGATGTCTACCACACGGTAGAGAAAGAACATAAGTGTAACACTGAGATGGCTGTTGAGAAGATACGCGCATGCATGAGTTTCTGGCAGAAGTTGCCCCTGGCGATGATGGGGCGTGGAGCAATGATTAAAATGGTGGTTCTGCCTAGGCTGCTACACTACTTTAGTAACATCCCATATATGATCCCTAAGGGTTTTTTTGCTAAAATAAATGGGGTTTGCAGAGAGTTCCTGTGGCATGGCACTCGAAACAGGGTAGCACTCTGGAAGTTGCAGAACTCTCATGAAAAAGGGGGAGTTAGACTCCCAAACTTTGAGGCTTATTACATAGCGAGCCAACTACAGTTTGTATCCAAATGGCTTTCCGACGAAGAGACCCCAGAACTTAGATTATTCGGGCATGATTGTGCCCCATTTTTCCTGAAGGAAGTCATTTGGTTGCCAGAAACTGTTACGAGAAAGTACCCGGCGATGGTGAGGCTGGGATGGAAGATGTGGAGACGAGCATGCAAACTGATGGGAGACCCACTCCCGTGTTCTCCGCAGATTCCACTAGTTGCCCTGGCGGGGGTAGACGGACAGCTGAGGGGGATTATTAGGACCTATTGGGAATCTGTGGGGTTGGTGACATTGGGTGATGTGTGGCAGGAGGGTGCCATCAGAGCGTTTGAGGAACTTAGCGGGGAGGTTGGATTACATGGAGGCCAATATGTAACATACCACAGATTGGGGAGGAAAATTCGGGAACTATGGCCTGAATTTACCTTGGCAGACGAATCGGAGGTTACGCTGGAAGGGATATACGACACGACGGAAGGGGGACATGAGATCTCTAGGTTGTATGAGATGGTGATGTTGAAGGTTGGGAAGGAATTGACAGGCCTACGATCGGAATGGGAGTGCGAGGTGGGGACCCAGATGGGAGATGGGATGTGGGAACGGGCTCTAAGATACCACAGGAAAGTATCTCGAAATGCCAGACTGCAGCAGGTACAGCTATATGTCACGCACAGAGCGTATATGACCCCACTGCGGATATCCAAATTCCGGAATGCGGGCAGACAGGCGTGCCCTAAATGCGACGAAGAAAATGCGGACATGACGCATATGTTCTGGGCATGCCCAGTGATCGAGGGGTTCTGGAGGGAGGTGGCGCGCAAGCTAGGAGAGAAAGGGGTCACGCTTGCCATAGACACCGCCTGGGCATGCCTGCTGGGTGGGTTTTCCAGACCTAGGAAGCAGAAACATGTGTGTAAACTGAAAGACTTGGCGTATGTGCTGGCCAAACGGAGAATAGCCATGGGCTGGAAAAAATGTAGCAAGCCACGGGTTGAGGTGTGGTGGAATGACCTACAGAAATGGGCGGAGGCCGAGACAGCAGTGTGGCAGGAGGCGAGTTGTATGTCTTGGGAGGAGGAACTGGCCTCTTTGATGGCATGGAGGACTTTGATATCTTGCATATTTGGGACAGGGATGGCTTCGGGAGGGTCGGATGACAACGAGGCCCGCTCATGTGCGGCAGATACGGAATGTGACATGGAAACTGGCTCGCGAGGGGGGAGGGATCAGGGAGGTAGTGCGCACTAATGATTAAATGCTTTATTGTAATATTGTTAATTGCACTACGGTTTGGTTTGTATTGTTGTTTGTGTTGAAAAATCAATAAACTTTTTTTTAAAAAAAAAAGAGCATACTCGTGACCATGATCAGTTGCCACTATATATGAAATATGGTAATGTATCACAATTCAAAGAGGGTAGCACCAGTTCAAGATGCAAAGATGACCATTTCACACTGTGCCATTATTATGACACATCAAGACTTATCTATATAGAAAACAACAATCTTGCTCATTCCCCAACTTGTTCATCATTATTTGATAATTACTAGGCAAGGGTCTTCAAACTGTGGAGTGCATCCCCGCTGGGGGGTCATAGCCTGATGCCTGGGGGACACAGGACCCTAGCCTGAAATTGCACTGTGGGGAATAAAAGAGGAAAGATGAAGCTGGGGTGGAAGGGGACATGCACAAATGTGCATTTCCTAACCCAGCATGGCTGCTGCCGCACATGCTCAGTCTGACGGGGGTCAGGTTTATTTATTTTTTATTTTAATTCTTATATTGCACAACATGCCCATACGCCTCAGTGCACACAGACAAAAACATAGAACAATACAGACACATAAGCTTAAGTCAAAAATAACATAATCCGAAAGAAAAACACAATTGCAAGGATTTGTGGACTGTCCACTATCAAATACAGGTCAGAGGGCAGTTTGGAAAAATTGTTACAGTTAGCCAGAAAAAAGGAAGATTGCTGAGACCACAGCCAATAATTATGCAGTCTCTATTGGCTTACATACACCACTCCTTAAGCTTACAGCTCACATCCACCAGGGCCAACCGCTCAACAGCATGCCCATCTGCGCCCCCATAGGTCTTTAGTAGCATCAAGGAAGGGGGATGCTGTATCACGTCTTCAGATATCAGCGCCTTGGAAGCATTCATATCACTTGACTCAGTCTGACTACTTTTATCCTCAGCAACAACAAAGTTAGATTTCTGCCGACATGTTTGGCAGCCCACATTAACCATATCAGCAGACCAAGGTATATCTGTTTGGCATGAATTATCCCCCATGACAGTGCGCACCAATGTGGCAATGTTATCCAACAACTCCAACCATAAGCATAAATCATAATGATTTCTGCATTGAAGTAGCTCAGCAGCTATTCTTTCCTTTACTAACTGCCATTCAGGAGAGGAAGCTGTTCCATCTCTGTCACCCTTTCGATGGGAAATTCACAATTGGGTCGGAGTTTTTCCACAGGCAAGGTACTTGGTTTCACCCCTGTATAATGCCACAATTGAGGAGAGGTGAACATCACATCCAAATGGTGGGTTAAATCCTCACACAGGGTACCCTGTTTTGTCAGGACCATCTCTCAGGAGAATGTATCAACAATTAACCAACTGTGATCCCAACCACACGTGACCGAGCTCCCAGACCCAACAACTCCAGCCTGGGCAGTGCCAGCTGCACAGCATTGCTGCACTGTTTGTTTGTTTGTTTGTTTGTTTATTTGGTATAGCGCAAAAACCAAACCCAATAAGGGTGCGGACAGTACAAGGATACTTGAGAACTTGGTTACAGGAAAATGCAGTTATACAGTTAAAATAGAAACAAGGTGCATGTACAAGCGAATACGAAAATTGCAGATAAAGCAAGATGCCCAGAGAGCAATTAATCTAATTACAAGCATCAGGGTCTCAAGGCTAAGTGGCAGTGGGGGTCAAGCTAAGTGTCATTGGAGCGTATCCAGGTGAGGACTTTCCGCCTGAAACTGGGATAGAGTTGGTCCATTCTGAGATCAAGAGGGAGTCTGTTCCAGGTTTGAGCAGCTATGACAGGAAAACTGGAGCCGCCAGCTGTGCTCTTTTTGTATCTAGGCACCACTAAAGTATAGGCATTGGTCATTCTAGTGGGCACCCACTGCAGAAGGCAGCGTACCGAGCCCAGCAATCCCCAACATGCCCCAGGCCCCCAACAAGGTGAGAGAATCTCAGTGCTCACTTCTCCGTAACGGCTTTCCAGCCTCCAATCTCTGCATAGCCCCACAACAATATAGCCCAGCACAGCAAGCAATGGAAGAGAGCACGCTGCAAACCGCTGGCAGCAGGCAGTGAGCAAGAGCGAGAGGCGAGAGAGACAGCCTAGAGTAAAGGACCTATGGCCATAAGGAATGCATAGACAGCAACCAAGCTGCAGCCTTGTCGTGCTGCTTCCGATAGCTCTCTTCAACTATCTTAGGGTAAGTAGACGTAACAGACCCAGGATAAAATACTGCGAAAGCTAGCTCTCTGTCCCTCTCCAGCTAGCACCCTTCTAGAATGTTTAAATCAGTTTGAGGAGTGAAAAGGGACCAGGATTATATGAGGCAAGGAGGGAGCCCTTGAATTGTTTTTGGAATTGGTAGTGGAGCCCTGGATTTGATTTGGGAGCCTGGGTTTGTTTTTGGACTGGGTGGGGTGGCCCTGATATTGTTTTTGGAGATGGTGGGTGCTCTGGGTTTTTATAAGTGGTTGGGTGGCCTTTGGGTTGTATTTGGAGTGGGTGGGGTCTCCTGGGGTTGTTTTTGGAGTGGATGTGGGGCCCTGGAATAGTTTTTGGAGTGTGTGGGGGGGCGGGCACTGGTATTGTTCTTGGAGTGGGTGGGGTGGGCCTTTGGGTTGATTTTTGAGTGGGTGGCGGATACCTGGGATTATTCATGGAACAGATGGAAAGGCCCCCAGTTCTTATGTTATTTTGGAGCATTTGGGGACTATGCATGGAGTGGGGGAGAATATAGTGTGGGAGGAGCCCTGTGAATGCCTCAGAACGGGTAGGGGAGCCCTGGAACTATGCAGGGTGTAGGATAGCTCGAGTGGGGCAGGGAGGAGTGCTGGGATTATGCTTAGAGTGTGGTTGGGGGAGCCCAGGGACAGTGGTGGGAACAGGGTAGGGAGAGAGCAGGTACTATGGTGGGGGCAGGGTGAGGAGATCCCAGGCACTGTGGCGGGGTGGGGAGAGCCTGGTGACTGGGCTAGGAGTGGGATGAGTGGGCCCAGAGACTGTGGTGGCTGAAGGTGGTTGAGCCAAGGGATTATTCTGGGAGTGGGGTGTGGCGATGCTGCATAGTACATCGGCATTTGGATTTACCAGTCATTAGGCATTTCTTGGGGGGGCCTGGCCTGCACACATTTTGCTCAGGTGGGACCAGGTCAAAAATGGTTGAAGACCCCTGCACTAAAGGGTTATGTTCATGTTTAATTCTTTAGATTCGCTGACCCCACCTGTCCAATGTAAAACTTCACTGAGTTTAAAATCTATAAAGCTAGTTGTATCATAACCTTAATTGTAGGGCAAGCAGAGATATGCACCAGGAATCTCCATTAACATGCACTGAATCCTGCATTAGACAAACAGATAGCAAAGTGGACTGCTTGGAAATGTTGTTCTGTGGTCTTATTCAAATTGTTCAGAGTCTCAAGCTGAATGTTAAAGTCGCCCAACACACTTATTTGTACTTTATGACTATCACCCATGCAATTAATTGTGCTAATTAATAAACCCTACAGGACATCAATAGTCAACAATCCTGGATGATTGTAACTATTGAACAGCCTCTACATTTAAAAAAAAGTTAGCATAAATATTTGAATATCTGTTGAACCAGTCTAGAACTAGGACCTTCACATTAGTATTAACCACAACCCTAGTGAGAAACTCTACACTAGGGCTAAACTGAGGAACGTAAGCAGCAACAATATCATATGTAGAGAATCCTTCCGTATACAAATGATATAAGGTCTCTTAAAAGGGAAGAAGTCTGAGGCGATATTAAGATTTGCCAACCTGAATCACCTAGCTCACAGGAAGTGCCTGCTGTTTTCCAGGCCGTGACCTTTAAAGAACTCTTAGATGCCAGTTATGAAGCAATAGTTTATTCGATCTCCCTGTCTCAAGAATTAAAGGAGGGGTTGGGATGTCATTAAAGAATAATCAGATCAAATACCAAAGGTATCTTTGTGGTCAACTGAGAAATCAGTGGGTGTAAATTGCTTCATTTGTTAGATGAAGTACTAATAGATTTAGTACTCAAAGGCTTATCTCCTATGCCCTTGAAATTCTTTAAACGGATTGATGAACCCTGAGGTGGCAATGTTCTGAGCTCTATGACCAATAGCCTATTCGCTTGCAGTCAATTATCAGATACTAATTATATGGTTTATAGAGTATAGTCCTCAATTCATCCAAACTGTGTCACCATAAGCATAACACTATGAAAAATTGATAAACATCCTTTAACATGTTGAATCCAAAGCAAAACATGTATTAAAAGTAAATCTCTTTAGATGGTTTCAGGACTCTATGCATGAAGATAGCATTTTCCATTCTATGTGTCCCCCTATTTGGACTACTAGCAAAATTAGAATTATTTAATTTAGAAGCAATAGGACAATTACTTCCAGATGCTCTATTTACAGTTGTGTATTTAAGTTTTTTTTTTGCAGTGTGCATAGCTATGACAAAAAGGCAATTTTTAGAATATTGGGCAATCCTCTTTATCATATTGTGAGGTCAACCGCATTATAGTAAAAATGCCATCATCCATAGTTGCCTAATCAACTGGTCATATATTTGGTCATATATTAGCACTAGTACAGCATAGAATCTGAAACTGAACTCAAATGGGCACCACTAGGATTCCCGTAAAGAATAACCATCACTTACACAGAGCTTGGTTTTAACCCTACATAAGCCAGCCTTCAGTCCTTTACATACTGCCCTCAGATCAATGATTTCACACACTAAATAAGTGTTTTTTTTTTAAATGAGTCTTTATACTTCCCTTTTTAATCCTTGATATGATATGATATGGCATTTATAACACGCCTATACACGAGTTATCCTGGCACATTTTTTGGGAGATGCTTGAAAGGTTGAAAGACCCCACTAATTTGATGATACCCATAAAAATGTCTATACCGACAACTATACTGTAGAGAGATTAAATTAGGACACAATTGCGAAACCTTTCCCTGTTAGTAAAGGCATAAGACAGCACTGTTTCCTCACTGCCTTACATTTTTCAATATTTATAAATTAAAAAGATACAAAGAGTTAGCATATTTTTGTATGCAACTAAAATTGGCAGAGAGAGTATATCTGTACTACTCTTTGCTGATTATGCTTTTTTAAATTTCCAAGACACCAAGGGCGTGCCAGATGCAGCTAAATTGATTTGAAGGGACCTGATGGTTAAGGACTTGAAAATTTATATTTCAAAATCTTGCAGTATTTTCTGCCATCCTCAATATAAAGCTCCTAGGTAGAGCTTTTGATCAGGACGATTATTTTGACAATTATAGGATACCCTTGCCAGAGAATATTTCGTGGGGCCCTAGAGAATTCTAGCAGCTTCTTAACGTCATCTCTGAGAGGTAGGGCTGTGCATAGATTTGCCTACTGTTTTGGGAGTTGACCCCTAACACCATGAATAGAATAATACTGTGTTCAAGCCATGTCTGCCTCTTTGTACGGAGCTGAACTCTGGGGTTGTACTGAACCTTGTGTAATGGGAAGAACTACAAATAAGTTGTTGAAATCTCTCCAAAGGGTACAATTCATTACCCCAGCAATTCTAGTAAGCCTAGAATTAGGTTTTATCGGAGTAGGCCTTGCTGGCAGAATCAAACCTCTTCTATACCGGGTCAAAGACTAAAGTAAAACTGACCTCCTTATCTAGAAGCATGAACTGATAGGAGTTTAAGCAATGCCTATAGTCTGGTGCTTATTAGGGTTTAAACACGTGAAACATTGCACCTTTAAATTGAACCTGAACCATATCGTGGCTTCCTCTTCTTTGGTGAAGAAATCCACATCAAAGGAAGTCATAGAGACCTTTGAAGGTCATGTACGGCATACGTTCTTTATCCAGAAAGGAATTTGTCCTTGAGGCATTTCTATTTGGTGGTCAAGCACGACCATGGGCCAGACCCATAGTTGGATAAGGTTAACCCATAATCAGCGAGACATCTTTATACCAACTTAAAATTAGGAACGTTGCCCATTTTCAAATTACCAGCAAGATGGATGAGAGGTATCCAAACCACAGGCTGTCACGTTTCTGGTTGTATGTTTGTATGTTTGAAGACATCAGTTATGGTTTATTAATTTGTCCTATGTATTGCAAATCCTAGAAGTGCTTTTTTGAGAAGATTTAACACAGAATGTACATGTGAGGCAGGGCTATTTGTAGCACTAGCGGAGACCCTGCAGTATTTTATCATGATACTTGTTACTTTTAGCCGACTCTGCAATCAAAACGGTTAAGCTGTCTTCCTTCTAATTTGATAAATTGAAGCACACAATTTGGTTAATATCCAAAGTCTCTTTAGGACATTCACAAGCCCCTTTCTATAGATGAATCCCCTAATTAATTTAGTATTAACCTGCAATATATTTGCTATTTTACAGTTTTCTAGGGTCAGAGAGTTTGGGTTGTGTACTGTCCTTCACATTCCTAAATTAAAATACATGTTTAAATATATTTTAGGTGTTTGTATGCGATAATTTATGTGAATGATTTGTGCGGTTCTTGTTTTGTATGCATGTTTTATGGGAATGTAATACGATAAAGAAATCTTTATCAAAATAAAAGGTACAGGCTCAAAACTGGGAATGTCTTTACTCATGCTTTGTTGAGGGTGAATATTCCACCCAGAAGGATGGAATATGCCACTTCGATTTAGAAAAGGGCAACAGGATTTTCACATCCAGGAGTGAGAAGCATGAATCGTAGTTGAGCCTTTGGACATGTGTGTGTCCCCTGCAAAATCTATTGTGATGTTGGACCATACAATCTATTGTGATGTTGGACCATAGAAGCATGTGAGGCTTGTTTCTTTTTTCCCCACATAGGGAATTGCATGACATGTTTTCAAACACATATCTAGCTAACTTTCAATATATGTTTACATAATTTTGAGAAGTTGCATCAATGGGAATGGAAAAGATATAGAAGGGGACTCCAACAAAATGTTTCCCATTCAGATTTAACCCCATGTAACGAACTGCATGAAATATTCCAATAATTTAAAAAAGTTGTGTACATTTTCAAGCAGTGCATTACATTTTATGGGTCTGGGGGTTCAGAAAAATGATTCCATTCAACTTGGGTCACATTGGATACAATTACATGAACTTGTCCAACAAGCATATATTGTGGAGAGAAATGTTGAATTGTTCAGGTAAGTCTTGTGTAATTACATGTCATGTGTGCAGCGTTATGTGTGTGGGGCATAGTTAAGTATATTTTCCCATTCAAAATGCATTCAGTACTATGGACAGTACATCATGAAACCTTACAAAGATAATATTCAACCCACTCTGATTATTGTTTAACATTTCATTAAGTTACATTTAGAAGGGACTGACAAAATAAAAAATGGGGAGAAAAGTACAACATTTCCTTTCTAATTCCCATAAGGAATATTTGATGAAGTGCAGCACAACAACCACAAGATGGATTGAAACAGACCTGGGTGAGGTAGTTGGCAGGTAGAACCAGTATATCAGGAACACAGATCATGCACAGAGGGCACTGCAGGTATGGTCAATGTGCCTGGGAGATGGCAAAAGACCGCAGGTCCAATGTGCACTTACTATAGTTGCAAGCCAAATCAATTCCCATCTTCGTTTGCAGGTAGTACTAGTGTGCACGGGGCGTGACTAAAGATCATGCCCAGGACACAGTTACATTTGGGCAAGGTTGCAGGGGGCATTGCAGGTAGGGTGACTGTGTTGTACAAGGGCCTTTGAATATATGCACATACATATGGATATATACATCCAAAAGTAGTACAATATTTACATTTTAGAGCATATATGTCCCATAATTGTGCATGGAGGGTAACAATATGCACACTATTTGATGCACATTTGACTTGCTGCATGAGTGGTCTGTGCATGTTCCAAAGTGAAAAGATATGTTTGATGCATGCACTTAGATGGGTAGTGAGATCGACCAGCATGTGCTTGGTCACCATATACATCTACATGGAGCTCCCTTTCATTTGCTACTGTTCCATTATTTGGCGACGTCTTTTCCATGACTTTACTGTATCCGTTTACACACAGGCTCCAACTCTTTGGTGTGTCAGACCATTTTAATTGAGAGGACAACTGTGGTGTTGGATGAGGGACTTGCTAAAATCAATGATACTGCCTCACCGGTACTGCAGTACTGATTTAGCAGGCCCTGCGGTGAAAGGTGGAGCTTCCCCTGCACAGGGCTTAGATTATTCTGGCCCTCTGCACATGTAACCCTGCTTCCTCTATGCATTGACCCTTGTCAGAGAATGCCGTGTTTCCTCTACAGTGTATTGCTCCCATTGTGCCCTGTGTGTCACAGTCCATAGACCTCTATCAGAGTACAGGTAGGACATGAATAGTTCGAGAATTTCACGTAGGCTCAAGTGTTCATCCAGGCTCCTGACATGGAAGACAGACTCTGCTATACCAACGCATACCACAATTCGTTGTTTATAGTGGTACTGATTTCTGATCAGTAACATTATTTCCTACTATACTACTACTATCTCCAGGTCTGTTTCAGGCCATAGTGTCAGCTTTGACTACAGGCCTGTGTGCTTTCTGAGAACCGAATATAACCAGCTTGCTCAGCATCGATCCACATTGTGCAACGGAGAACAGCGTCTGAAGCAAGGTATGCAGACAGGATAAAGGATCACATTCACATTGTGAAAAGTCAGAAATGAGTTGTGTTCATTTTATATCTCATATTCGCTAATCCATGAACACTGTTTGAAAAGTCAGGTTATGTGGGACTTTGTTACAGACATGATTACAAGTGAGTCTTCTAATGTGACAACCACCTTTTGTTGTTTATATGCACCTCTTCACACACATAATGGTACTGAGGGTTTATTTTGCTCAACATCTCAAATCAAAACAGTTGGCCTGATTTACAAAAGTGTTTTACTGTCACGGATTTAAAGATACGGCACACTCCAGACCGAGACTCTTTCTACTGGCCAGGGATGTGGCGCACTATAGAAACGTTTTTAAGTTTATTACATTTAGATTCAATTTTTAAGAAGGCAGCCAACCCGTCTCACACCCCCTTTTATGCACACCCCGTGTCGCAATGAACCATGAACCAGGCCGGTGTGTAATAATGAAATATTTATTTATTTCAAATTTAAATGAAAATCAAACAGATTCAAATAGGGCAGCAATCACCAGTGTGTTGATAATTACACAGCAAAATTATAGGATACACTTAATTTAATGTTCTAACATCAGACACATCAAGACAAAATGAATGAAACCAAGGTCACCTTTGGGTAATACTTTTAAATGGCACAACTGTTATGCATTCCCCTGCAACACACCTTCAAACCCCTATTAACCATGTTTTGTGTGGGTGGAGAGGAGTAGCACCGAGTCAGGTATACTATGCAAAAATCAGATCGGAAATCCGACCTACCACCCCTAAATGGGAGGCCAAAAAATCAGATTGAAAACCCTTGAAATTGAGCAAAATGGCATTCAGAATTACTAAATAGTTATTTTACATGTGCGGTTGAATGGATAAGACAGGAATTTGTGTGGCTAAAGAAGCAATAAAACCTACAAGCTACAAGGCAAGGCACTAAACAAAATGCATACAGGTTAGAAATCTACTATAGTTAGGAAAAACAGTACAGCAAGAATCACATGTGGCAAAATTGCAATCTCTTAGTTTTCATGGGTTTAAAAAAAGCAAATAGCTTCAGAAATGAGCTAAACAGGCAGAATCGAAAATCAGTTTTACTAATGAGGTACCAATGCACATAACAGGTATGATACTAAAGTGAAATTGTGACTCTGGATGGGTGACATTATGGGATTATTCACAGGGAAGGAAAATCATTTTTCAAAAGGGAAACACTTTCACAGGCAACTCGGTTTTGGAAGAAAATGGATTGATTCTACTGCAGCTTTATTTTAGTGGTAATATATTTAAAGAAAGATACTGTACGCACGGAGGTTAATTTTCAAGGTTAACCTATTCACGCCGCATTCATCTCTATTGGAAATGAAATAATGTATTCAAAATAGTACTAAGGACTGACAGAAAGGACTGAAATGATTTGGAAAGAATTGTGCTAACACATGGCGACTAACAGAAATTCTTCTAAGGACAGGATACACACAGGAATCTGACAATTTAAGAAGTTACTAGGGTACTTATAGGATTTTTATAGGGTTGGGCACAATGCAAGTACACAGAGCAGGGTATGCAGCTTTTTGGTAATTGGGGAAGGGTGATACTTACAAAAAGCACTTGAATTGGGTAGTTTGGACAGCTAACCGGTCTCTGGACAGTGGGGCAAGGGTCTGGTCACTGCACAGTGGCAAGGCTCTCCTTTAAGGGAACAGCGGGGCAACCAGGGTCTGGTCCCGGCGGACAGTGGAGTGCATCAGCTGGGCAAAAACAGGTCTGGTCACTGGATTTTCACAAAGGTTCAGCAGCCTTTCCCCCTTTCTCCCTGAATTATTGGGATTTTTGTAGGGTTTAGTTCTGGATAGGTGGTTCTGCCTGGATAGGGAGGTTCTGCCTGGATCTGGAGTCTGGATTATTGCCGGGTGAATGTGGAATGTTGAATGCCTAGATCTATGGCTTTTGAAGGTTGGATTTTTGAATGTCGGATTTTGAATGTCCTGCATCTCTCCATGCCTCCTCCTTATATAGGCAGGATGACATCAGAGGATTTTTTACTATGTGGGAGGAAATAACCGGGACATACATCTAAAATAGGATAGGTCATGCTTTGTATGTCACCGCCTCCCATAAGCAGATTGAACCCAGGGAAGTGACATCAGTATGAGGGTGTGTGTTTTATGATGTGCTTTGTTATACCACAGTTACTTTTGCCAAAGTCAGTTATGAAACAAAACCCTTATATTTACAATTGTTCGTCTCCTGAAAATCAGATGGGCAGACCCCATATTTTACGATGAATATGCCCTTCCAAATCCCAAGTTTGAGCGATGCTGTTTTGTCCTTCTGGCAATCTTCAGCCATTTCTATGGAAAACATTTTCACTAAAAATCTACAACTGGCAACACACAAGCATATTAATGTTGGGCATATTTCCATCAACATTTACATCTGTAGCATGTACACTTTCCTGAGAAACTCCTCTTTAATGCCATTTACATGCCCCACATGCTAGGATCACCCACATAGTCTCATTTTAATTGTGCACAAATTGCATTAAAACCATCATAATTTCATATTACTGCGTTTTCAGATTACCGAAATAAATGTCTTAATACAAAAGGTCTCTTAAATCAACTGGGCTGGCTTTGTTCCCAAAAGTGGGCAGTCCTTTCCAACCCCCCAGCCAAATGTCTTTCACTGGTCAACCTTGCACAGAGGTTGCCATGGATTCTCCTTTGAAGCCCTTCAGTTTGAATAAAGGGGATTTCACACTTCTGAGGGAAACATATGGGTTGGAATCCCCCTTTGTTCTTGAGAGCTTCTCTGCCATGCAGTCTGTGACACCCTGTAAATATCACACCTGGCAGTCAATAGAACAGGCGCCATGCCTTGGCACTATCAAAATCACGGGGAGGTGGGAAATTCGGCCTTCAAGCCAAACTGGTCTAACAGGAATGCCTGCCTCATCTAGGTTGTTGAAGTTCTTTTTGTGAAAAAAATAAAATACACTGAGCTAAATATACCTATATTTTTACAGCTTTTCTTCCCAAAATGTACATTTGTGTTTTTGGGCATTTTACAGTATTCTTTCCCATTTAGCTTCCATAATATCATCTCATTTCTCTGCAAGGCAAAGTAACTCGGGTTCATTTTATTTTGATGTCCATATACAAAATGCGGTTTTCCTCGCATTTTGCTGTCTGAAAGCTTTCAGAGCTCTTGTCAATTTCTGTACACAGGGATATGTTCAAGAAATGGTTTCTTTGAAACTGACACCAAGCAAAGGGAGAGAGAGCTTCTTTTGAAGACCGTTGCCTGTGTTAAATTGTTGCAAGAGCTAACATGCAGTTCTGTTATGCAGGGATTTCTGTTGGGCTGGTAAATGTACCCCACATTACAATAGCACAATCCCATTGAAAAATGCTTGGTGAATCAGACCCATTGTGCAGATGCCGACGTTCAATGTGTTGGCACTAAGGACCACTAATGAAGTAACCAAACTCAGGCACAACACAACTTCACCCGGGTCAAGGTTAACTTTCAATTATTACATTGTTGCTGCAGGAGAAATCTGCATCGCCTTCCTACCAAACTAGGCCCTATTATGTGCTCCCTAAAACCTCAATTTTCCAACACAGTGATCCCCTTTGCAGGCAAAAGGGTGATTATGAACTCAGGCTGCTTTACAGTCTGGTCAATTTTCAGCCAATGGGCACTGCATTGCAGATTTGCTGCAACATGCAATTGCAGTGCAAAATGTCCGAACATGTAATGTTGACAGTTTCATAAGTGAACTGTGCATACTTGTTAGTGCTGCTAGCTTGGGACCTATCTGAACGTGGATGTAGAATATGTGGACAGTGGATGTATCTTGTAAACAACACCCCTACAGGCCTAGTGCAAAAAAGAACAAAAACACATTTATTGTAGGTTATTTGTGGGTCCTAATTTAGCAAACAAAACAAAGAAAGAAATCTTAGACTTTGACTGAGTGGCAATTGTTCAGTCGATGAAAGCTGCCAACATGATCTGTGAGCCTTAGGAGCTGCCTCCAGCAAAGGGTGGCTCGGTTTGTGGTTTTATACTGATTCTGTCACTTCGCCTCTCACCCTACAGAGACACCAACCCATGGTGATTGTCATGAGTTTCTGCATCTAGTCATCATCTGCAAAAGGTTGTAGGTTCTTTGTGGGTAAATGAGCCATGGAAACATGCCCTTTTAGGGGGTTTTAGGCCTCCAATGCAAAATATATTGTTCCTATGGAAAAGGCACATTGTATAGTTAGTTGAGAGACAAAAAGCTTTATTTTTCAATGAAACTGTCACACATCAAAATGCTGTGTACCCCTGACAAATTAAGAGCACAAACTGAGCCTCTCATGTGAAATTTAAAGCCATGCCGTATTGTTCATGTTGTGTAACTAAGGCCCACCTTTCAACAAAGAAACTGACATCATGGTAAATGTAAAGGTGGGCATTTTGCAGTATGTAATGAATACATGTTGATAATGCACTGTGCGAATGACAAGAGGAAAAGCAGGGTTTCACTATCAGTTGCCCAATTAAAAAAAACAATGTTGTGTCAAAAAAGACATACACGGATTCAGAAGGGCATTGAACAATGACAGAAAGATACACATTATTAAAATGAATAAAGCTGCACCAAGGAAAACAAATGAAACAATTGAAAAGGCTATTTTCTTTCAGATGCAACATGTTCATCTCTTATGAGCGCAAGAAAGACAGTGCCAGGTCGGCTTTGTAATTTTTCTGGAAGTCAGTTTGGAAGTCATATTGCTTTGGGGCTAGGGCAGTAGTATTTGACTGATGCATAACAAGAATGTATGTACGCCGGACCAACAACATGGACAGCCTTGAATGGGTTCAGCTCTTAAAAGAAATATGAACTATAGACCGGAAATGTGGTGGATTCAAGATCGCAAGGAAACGTGACAGAGGACAGCCTTTCATTCAAGTGTAATTTGGGGACTTTCAGTGATAGCCTAAAATGTGTTCCTAGCTTCCCTGAAAATGTCCTGAATCTGAAAATTGAGGACCCGATGACCTATTAAATTAGATATCTGGGTAGGAAATGTCACATTCCCAAATATGTTAATTGTGGCATGAAGGGTGAAAAACCATAGCATGCACATGTAATATTCTGCCAAAACAAAAATAAGTTCTCTATATATCCATCATGATTAGGGGAGCATTCATATCTATGTGTTATGACATTTATTGATAAATTGCAAATTTTTGATACACTGGGAATTTTGGAGTGCAAAAGCTGCCATATAAAAAGAAATGTAAATTACATTATATAGTAAAAAGCCCCTGTTCTATTGGAATAAGAAAAACCTTTCTAAAAACATCTAGTAGGGAACTTGCCTAAACAAAGATCTTGGAGGGAGAGCTGCCTAACATCTTGGAAGAGACTTGCCTAAAATCCATCTGGATGAATCCTGATACAGCTGTCTGACCTTACCTGGGTGGAGAGGACTTCAAATTGATGGTGACCTTCCCTTGCATGGGAGAAAGAAACTGGTAAAGGCAAAAGCTGACTGGGCCCTATTATTAAGTAGAGCCACATGAGCGATGGATGCTGGTGACTATCTTTGACTGAAGTGTTTGTCTAGACCCTGTGCTGTCCCAAAGAGTAGCCCTACCATCTTTCCTGAGTGCCCTAAGGCAGAGGTTTCCAATGTAAGTAGATTCATCCAAATGACACCAAATGTGAGGGGGAGCTTCCAGCCTTAATGTTTTCCCTTGGTAGTGGGTGCAGGTAACATTGTGTAGACCCTTCACATATTTGACTGAATATTAACTTAATTGTCTCCCAAATATATTGACACAGTGGGAGCTTGGAGGAGTGTGAAACCTCCACCCTCTTTCCTAGTGGGAAGGTAAGGTATAGTCACGAATGTAATTGTGTACATTTTGATGTCCTGTCATTCACAGACATCTCTAATGAAAAGAGGTGTACTTGCAACAAAACAATATTCCCAACTGCCCCACTCCTTAAACCTCACCTTTAATCAAAGTGGTGTCCTTGGCCCAAAACTAAATTCTTATTTGTCAGCCACTCTTTAGACCTTGTCTTTACACAAAGGTGTGTTCTTGTCCCAAAACAAAATTCCTAACTGTCCCCACTCTGTAGTCCCGGCCTTTACACATAGTGGTGCTGCATGTAATTGAGGCTTGGGTTTTTGGTGCTGGGGATATAAGTGCTTTGAAAAGTGAAACCAAGTGTAATGTTCCATTGAAAAAGTTACACACTTTCCTGAGAGTGAGCAAGTGACCCTGACAGCAGAACGATTTTGTATTGCTTTTGATTTCCAACATTGCTAGCATTATCAAGTGTAAAGGGAATTGATTTGTGTAAAGGGCTGGTCCAACACAGTGCAGTTGTTTTAAATCTAAACATTATGAAGTTATATTTACCTTTATCTGAAACAAAAGGAAAAAGAGTGTTTTGTTTTGAAGCTTTGTTGTGTGCCACTGGAGGAGGTCTCATGTGTAATCATTTAAAGCCATTATTAATTGAAACGATAATTTGAATAAATATATATTCTCTCTATACCCCGGCCTGGTTCTTGGCTCATCATTGGCACAGGGGGAGGGATCTACATGGCTCTATATGCGTCATAGATAGGGCTAACCAAACCAAAAGCTATTTATTGTTTGTCCTCTTGAGTGGGGCGGAAATAACTCACCATGTTAAGAGTGGTCTCTCAATATATTGTTACACTATGGTATCTTAAAATTCTTTTAAGCCATTTATGGACTTTCTTGTTGGGGGAAAAAGAGGCATTATAGTCATTATGACATAAAGCTTGACTCAGACTGCACTTCACTCTCTGGTATGTGACTCCACTTGTAACTGTAGTTCACATTTTCAGTATCAATGAGTCAACTCAAATTATTACTGGGGTTGTCTATATTCCAGGTTTTGATAGTGGCTTTCTTCAAGTATGCACTTTCATTCAATTCAACTCCCTCTCGTTCTCTCCGCTCTGCTGACCTTTTCCTACTCGTTTCTCGTCCTCCACCCTGTGCCCCTTCCCGCTTTCACGCTTTCCAATTACTCACTCCTTTCCACTGGAATCGCCTCCATCTCCCCATCTGCTCTTCTCCCTCCTATCCTATCTTTCGCACTTCTCTAAAATCGTATCTCTTTCATTCACCCTCCTAAACCTCCTACACGCTCATTCTGCTCCGCTGACCTCTTCCCACTCTCTTCTCCTCCTTTACCCTGCGCCCCTTCCTGCTTCTGCTCTTTCCAATTACTCACTCCTCTCCACTGGAATCGCCTCCCTCTCTCTCTCTGCTCTCCTCCCTCCTTTCCTACCTTTCACACTTCTCTAAATTCTTATCTTTCTTTCACCTCCCTAAACCTCCTACTCCCTCTCTCACTCTCGTCCCTCTCCACTCACGCTTAACATCTTCAATAATGTAAATTGTTCCTTGTACTGTTTTATAGTTTGATTCAATTGTTTTATAATGCTTTCTCTGTTTTTTGCTTGTTCCTCTTGTAAAGCACTTTGGATTAGAGTGCTATATAAATTTAATAAAATACAAATACAAAATAGATTGAGTAATTTACTTGATACATTAAGAGAGCTCTTGAATTCCATTATACCTAAGCTACAGATGTCTTTCTTAAACGGGTAGGTCCAAATTCTAAAAAATACAGTATAATTTAGATAACTAATCACAAAAACAAACTCCACTGGGATTTGAATAATCCTTCCATCTTGCTCTTAATATTTTAACATGAAAACACCCTAATCTAATTTCATATATAAAGAAAAAACTCACGTAGGTGACACCAGTGGCAAAAATTGTTGCTGGGACTCTGCAGGAAATAATGAAAAGTATGCATCAGTCAAAGAACCTGGCCTCTGAGCCTCAAAAGCCAGGCATCTCGAACTTTCCCAATATCTTGCAGAGAAGACCACAAACCTTCTTATTTTAGACTCAGAGGGTTGGTCCCAAAGTAATGTAGGTTCATAGTCACATATTTTGCCACACCCAACAAGAGCTTAATTCCTTGGTGAACAGTTTCAATGCCGTGCCTAAAGCCCAGGTCAGGAGCCATGAACATTCCATTTTCCTTCTCTCATATCATGATCCTCATTAATATCAATGTCCTTCTTTTGTACAGTATCTAAAATAGATATGGGATTGAAGTTGGCAAAGTCCCATCTCTCTCCATTTTCATGAACAGGAATGATTCATGATGATCTCCAGGATTATGGAATGACCCCTGAAGACAGTACCACAATAAACACTAAAATCAGAACCGTTACCAAATATCCATTTCCTCTCTAAGACTGTTGAGCAGTATCCAATTAGGGCCAGATGCTTTCATTCTCATCTAGTTGGTATAGGCTACCAAAACGTCATGAAGTGTGAATGGGGTCATCACTACTCCTCCCTTGGGTGTTTAGGGGTGATATGATATGATATGGAATGTATAACCCGCCTATACACAAGTGTTTCAAGGCGTGTGCATAACTTAACAAAACCACAGCTCTAGACGAATCCGTTAAGGGAATAGGAGGGTAAGAGTTAGCACATAATATGGAAAGATAGTGGAAACATACACCAGCACTGCTATTTGAGCCCATCCTGGAACTGCATAGTGAAGGACAATCCAGTGGGGCCACAGGCATGGCGAGTCATATGCCCATTATGGCATACTGTTTGTCTTCTGGATTTCATGAGCCAAACGAGATGAGCCTATCTCTTTCTTCTCTGGTTCTTTTCATGCTAAACAGAGGGTCTGACTAGCAGAGCCAGGCAATCCGCCATCTTTTCTACTGCCCTACTAGGTTGGTTTACATTTTGGGGTTCACCTACAGAGGTTGACTGGCATGAATGAAGGCCACGCTCTGCACAGGTACCGTATTTCTCTCTGTTTCTTTTATTTGTGGCAACCTGCAGTCCCCCAGGGTTGTTCGTTTTTTCCAGGTTACCATTTAGGATGGGGTTTCATTTTGTCAGGTGTGGCTAAGGGCTTGCTGGGAATTTGTTATCTTCCCTTGTCTTTGGGATACAATTTCTCACACTTTGCATTTTGAGGGAAAGACTAGGGGAAATATTAGAGAACCGAGGGAGGAATACCAGGACAGAGAGGAGACTGCAAAGAAAATGGAAGCATTGCAGGAGACAGTTATATTTAAAACAAAACGCAAAGTAGCTATGATTTCACACTGAGGGTTCTCAGTTCTGTTTGAGCCAAAATGGCTTGAAACAACATTAAGGTAACATGTCTTCCTACACGCCCTTACCCCCCTTAGATGTATCCAAATAGGAGCATTTGCGTCAGCAAGAAAATACATGCCAGTGCAAAAGCTGGGGCATTTGTATGGTGGAGATGAAGTGAGTCAGCGTAAATGCAAGTTGCGTTCCACCCCTACTCTCCGCCATACAAAAGAATGAAAGTGGAGAGAGAGATGTTAATGGAAGATGTACAAGCCTTTGGCAAGGCTTTCTCTCCTTCCATTAACATTACGCGCCATTGAGAATTAGCTCTACAGGGTCACAGTAGAAAGCAAACACATTTCTTGTGGTGTCTGCTAACGTTCGTTTTCAGTAGTGCATGGAAAAAACAAAATGTGTGGTATTCAACTTTGGAAGCATAAATTGTGTGGAGAGAGCTACCCCAGGTGAGAACTAGGGGGGCAACAAACACTTTCATCTCAGAATAAATCATTCAATTGACTCTTGCCTTAAAGAATTACACGAGTCTTTAACAGTCATGGAAAGACTGCAGCAGAACACATTGAACAGACACATAAAGTGTAGCACAGACTTCTGCAAACATGCACCTGGAATCTTCTCTGTTAATGCACGGTTCTGTGCAAGGATAGCTGTTCCTTATTGCGGATCCATTGACTATAATATCGGTTTTTACCTTTGCAGTACTTAGAGTAAGCAGAGAATAGGGAAACTGGGAAAGAAAATCGCAGCAAGACATGGGCAAGGCTGTGGAGCTTAAGGGAGTGCAACATTTCTGAAATATACTTACCTGTAAGAAAAACCACTTCACGCAAAGTCTGCAGTGTCAGTCTAGAATCATCAACATTTTATTTATTACATTTATAAGGATGGTAAGATAGAATGCTTGTCTTGGATATCTGTGGTCATCCACAGTCACAAGCCTGACAGGATCAACTCTGCATCCTCCTGATGTTGATTAAATGTGTACCATTGTATTGCGTAAGAATACCACTGATTGTATTACAGTGCCTAGAAGTGGAATTAACCTGCCATGAAATGCTGTTTAAAAAAAGTGATATTATCTTTCTATTACCCAGACATCTTCCAGTCCATGTGACTCCTGGGTAGTGATGCATAAATACATATTAACACGGTTTAGGTTTACTTTCTGTGTAGGATGGCTCAGGATTCTTCAAAGCTTTCCCCCTGTCCAAATTGAAATGATGATCCTTTGACTATAGTCCCAAGTGATACTCTCATGGAGGGTCAGATGATGTTAATTAATTTATAGTTTCTTGCCGAACCACTGCAAACTATGCCTTGAGCTCAATGCCCACACCCAGAAACTATTTTATATTCTTTGCTGTGAGATTTGTTAGTGAGTGTTTCCATTCAAATAAAGGGGTACAATCCGCTATGATTAAAGCACAGCATTTGCCCCTCTCCAGGCGTTACTAGGTGGTGGCTAAGGGGGCTATAGCCCCTGGTCTTTTGATTGTAGCCTTGGATAGAATCTCAGGAGCTACAAACAAAAGACTAGCTAGCCCCGAGTCCCGACAGTTCCGACATTAGAGTAGCACTTGGTCTTTTCCAGACATAGCAACATCCCTCCATACCCAACATTTTGTAACATACCTAGTTTCCACAAACAGGATTTGGAAGTTGCAAACGTGCACAAAAGGCATAAATACAATCATGTTCTGGTGCAATTTTAGGAATTATAAGCAACCTGTAGAAATAGAATTTGTCTCTGAGATGCGAGCAAATTCAGGGAGACTCGGCCCAACCCTTACCCCAACCCTGATCCTGGTACATCAGTGATTGGTGTAAATGTACTTTGGGTTGCTTTCACAGTGTCATTGCATTGGACCGCCACAGTAAGTGCACATATCCATCAATGCATTGCAATAAGAAAGCCAAACTATATGGAGCCACTGTTTGGCTGGGTTTAAATTCCTCTACAGTGGAAGTGGAGAGTGGTAATAGTGTGAGTTCACCAGAACTAAGAGGCTTGCTAGTATAGTATAAGTTCGAGGAGATGGCACGTGGCTGGTATGTCTATGATACACCCACTATGGGTATGTGAAGCTTGATATAGTAGTTTGCCAAACTTTGGCCATCACTATTTCATGCTTTCGATCACAGAACCATGATCTGAAATACATGCTGTTTGCAGTGTATGCACATTTTAAAATGTGCTTGGAAATTCTGATCCCGGCGCTGCTTGCATATGCATGTCTATGGTCGGCATGGATGAGTCTGGATTAACATCAGACATATTGGCCCATCAGCAGATAGATAACCATTGTAGGGTTCAGGATCTTCTACTTTCAGCATAGACTATCGGGAGCATTCTAATGAATGAGTTAGCTGCAGATTATTTCGACTGACGGATTGCACATCTGAGCAGCTAGACTCCTGAAGCTGGATAATGATCTGCCCTGCAAATGGTGAAGATGGATGACGGTGGACTGCATCCATGTAGAGAACCATTGACTGCCCAGCAAGTTGTGGCTTTCACTTCATGGATATTTCAACTCTAGGATGATCTCTGCCATGTGCATATACACACAGTGGAGATCAGAAAAAGCAGAGCCCATCATAAACAAATTAACCATATTTGCCACAGGAATGTCTAAAGATTGTGCCTTCTTTTCATTAGCACAGACAAATCAGGCTCATTTGACGTATATTAAGTTGGTTAATTTGGTTATTTGCATATTGGTCCCCGCAAACCGGCAACAGGAGATCCCGCATAGAGTTCCCATGCTGTAAGTCCCTCCCAAGGACCTCTTCCGTATGAATCAAATGCAGAGCAAAGAGTGCAAAGACTTTGTTCATGCATGCCCCCCGAATCTGCAATCTCAAAATGTGATGACATGTATTTCTTCTGTCTGCCCATATCACCCATGGTTAATATGGCATGTGGTTTGAGCCGCAGACCAGGCCTTCTGCACTGTGCAATGAAAACACGTTTATATTTAGTGAAGCGCAGGCCTTTTTGCAATAATGCATAGCACAATGAAAACACTTTAATATGTAGTGAAATGCAGACCTTCTTGCTATAATGTGCAGTGTGATGAAAACACTTGCAATACAGGCTTTGTTGCTAAATGCACAGTGCGATGTAAACACATTCATATTTGGTGAAATGCAAGCCACGTGATTTGCTTTTTTCCATCTTGCAATGAATTACATTAGAGTTTTCTCTAATAGACTGGGCTCTGAGGCAATGACCTTGAGCCTGGTGCAGCATCCGCTGATTGTGTAAACAATGCCCATTAACCGCTAAGTGTATGTAGGCCTTTCCCAGGATTGAGGCCAATGTACTCGCACAATTCAAGACATAGATAACGGCAAACACTGTGAAGTACAAAAGGCAGTTCTTGCTGTAGATTTATTCTGTAGTTTTAAACATGAGTCTGCAATTTGCTAGCATCTAATTGGAGTAATCCCGAATAGCCATTGAGGAACAGAGAATTGTCCTTAGCCATGCTGTGCATGTGAAGGGTGCCGTCAACTAAAATACAATTGTTGGCACAATTCCCAGTATCCGCTGAAGGACAGAGCCATTTCTTTCGTCATGCTGTGCACTTGAACATTGCAGTAAGCTAAAATACAATTGTTGGCAAAATGCCTAGCTGCCGCTGAAGGACAGAAATAGTAGGCATGAAAGGCACGAAAAATAGGGATGGCCCAGAGGATATATTACATGGTGGGCTCAGCCCCTGGACACTGCTGTTTGTGGCGATGGAGCTGGCAGAATGACGATGGCAGACGGAGATGGCTGGAAGGAGAAGAAAGCAGCCACGCTTCCTGGATGGGCCAGATGGGAGGGATGAACCCACTCATGATTATTTTTCTGGATTTTTGAAGCCCCAAACTAAGTTCTGGCTATTTTGATTTCTTTTTTAGCAAAACTGAATTTATTTTTTAGAAGAACTCAAATTCCTTTTGAGCTGCTTGGGGAAAAATCTTTGCTTTTCCCCCCAAGGCACTTTAGCTCACAGCTAAGTGCCTAAGAGCAGACACCTTATTCTGGATTGCCTAAATGCTGAGCAGCAGTAAATCCAATGGACATTTAATTATTTTTTTTCAAGTTGTTTTATCCTAAATGTATGCATTTTTGATGTATAGCATATGGTGCATTAATAGGTGTATTTTTTTTTTCTTGCAGGTTTTCCTTGTTTCCATGTTTTCATTTTCGATGTGAATTTCGGGTTTGTTCCAGGTATCCAGTCTTTTTCCATTCCTCTTCAACTCCCTACCTTCTACAGTTAGTGAGTATGTCCACAAGCACCTCAATACATAGCTGTTCACCCAGGACCACCTACCGGCAGAATCCTTTTGCCAATACCATCACTCCCCCTTGACTCTTGTCCCTTCAATCCGTATTGTCTTGTTTTCTGTTGTTGTTGATGTCCCTGGATGTACCTGACTGTGCTTAAATCATGCAACCAGTGCCCTGATGCCTAAGGGTTTGGCACGCTTTACAAATGTTAACATAAATAAATATATACATAATTAGGCCTTTTTTTACCGTGCGTTTCATATCACATTCAGAAAGGTACTGAGGTATTGATGATTGAGGCAGATGTCTCTATGACACTGCCTATCATTTGTTGACTCAGGTGCTAGATTGCCTAGAATGTTCTTTGAAGTTGCCTATCATGACCAGGTAGTTGGATTTTAAGGTGCCTTTGATTTCTTGGAGAAGATTGATCAGTCTTATCCTTGATTGTGCACTAATAAACATCAATGAAGGTTTGTAGTGGACACAGGAACATTTATGCTTATCATGTTGAAGACAATGCAAAAATCCATCATTGATTTTATCGTACATTTCTTTTTGTTCTATGTTTAGTGTAGTAATTAAACACTCTATATTTTTATATGCAACTTTAGCTTGTTGCATTGCACCCTCCACTTCTTCCATTGCGAGTTCTACATATGTCTGAATGATTGGGTTTCCTAACACATTTAATCTTCCTTCAACAGATTTTTGACTGCTCTCAGGAGACTCCTTTAACAATTCAGCTGCCAAAAGCTCTTCTTGGCGTAATTCTTTTTGTAGTAACTCTAGGTACTGTTCATATTCTGGATATGTGATGCTTTCTTTTTTTTTTTTTTACAAGAAATGACTGTTCAAAAGTTTAAAAAGATCCAAGCAGATCAGCATCTGAACACCACGGGAAGAACTGCAAAAGGCAAAAATAAAATAATTAAATGTTCTCTGTATTTTGGCAAAACAGTTAATGAGAGTTACTGTTCATGTCTCATCAGACAACCGGTACATTCTTGTAATTTAAACCATCCTCTGTCATTGTTTGCATCAATTTATCATATGAACTACTTTCTGCTACTTCATACAAGGAAAGATTTCCAACTTTACTGACCTATTTGCATAATAGGTATCAATTAAGTTGGTTTTCAAAATCTCTGTTCTATCAGGTAGTCTTACTGTACATCAGTATTTACATTCCAAAGCTGAACAATGACAGGATTCTAATCATTTATGAATTGAAATTCCTTATCTCTTTTTAAATAATATGTATTCCCTTGTGACTTACCATTTGCATGCCATTGAACAGGTGAGAAAAGACTATTTGCGCAAACAACTGGTACAATAGGCCTTGGAAATCCAAATCTGCACTTAATGTAGTACTTGTCCTTTCATTAATATTTTCTGTGACAGTACTTTCCACACGTGTGCGTTTGAAACCTTTCCACCTTGTTCCGTAGATCTGCATTTACATTCTGAGCAGATATAGAACAGATAATATATTTTTCGATAAATTCCAATACACAGCTATTACTTTATTTGCCAAACTGTGGAGCATCTTTAATCCACAAAAGTATATGTATGTGTGGAGCTCCACCTACCTACTACTCTTTCCTCCAGAAGCAATGTTCCACAGTGCCTAGTGGACCATTATCTTTATTTGATATTAAGGGACCAATTCATGGAAAAAATGTGCGCCGGAAATCTCAGTGCAAGCGTGTAAAAGCAAGCGCACGCGCACACGTATGATTCAAGGAAGGGCCTGCGCATGTTTTCCCCTGGATGTGTGCCAAATCCGTGCGTGGCGCACACAGGCACACACGTCATTGCAACATCCCGAACGCCGTGCGTGACGCGCACAGGGAAAGCGCACAACGTTGGTGCACACACCAAAAAGGGGGCAGGACACAAGGCGTAACACGCGGAATGGGGAACAATGCGTGAAAAAGAAGGCTTAACTGGGGAAGTACTGCAGGGAAATACACGGAACGCCACACGCATGCGAACAACACGTATCATGGAATCGAATACGGGAAACACGCGCATGCTACAAAACGTGCACAGACGTCAACACGTCTGCCACAGGAAGGCAGGCGTAAGTGTCCCCGCGCACAGTATAAAAGTGCGCGCAAACAACAAACACGTATATACAGCTATGATGAATGCACCATTTGTCGCAGCACTGATTGTGGGACACCGCCGGAGGAGGAGAATAGCCAGGGCCCGCATTTTTTTCCCCCCAGGAGCAGCCTTTTGGGATGCCTGACGACCAGGTCTATGGCAGATATAGGTTTCCACCTCGAATCATCCTAGACCTGGTCAGGGAGTGGGAAGATGACCTTACATCCCCCACCCTGTGCTCCCAAGCATTGAGCCCCTTGGAGAAAGTGCTCAATGTCCTGCATTTTTTGGCCACTGGGTCATTTCAGCCGACTACTGCCATAGTGGGGGCGGGGGTCTCACAGGCCACGCAGTCACGCTGCCTACACCAGGTGTTGTCAATCATGACTGCACGCCCCTCAGTCCGCAGGCACATATATTGCCCAGAACACCCGCAGAAAGGCAGGCCGTGGTCCAGGACTTTTACAGGGTGGCACACTTCCCCAAAGTGCTCGGTGCCATAGATTGCACCCATTTTGTCCTACGTCCACCTAGGGCCACAGAGCACATCTATCAAAACCGCAAGCACTGGCATTCCATTAATGTGCAGGTCATATGCAATGCAAAGGGAATCATCACCTCTGTCTATGCAAACTACCCTGGCTCCACCCATGAGAGTTTCATAGCCGGTCAAGTGGCACAGCGAGTAGAGCACTTGCTTTGACATCCGTGCAGAGCTTGCCAACGCAGGTTCGAATCCCGGCGGGGCCAAACTCAGCCTTTCATCCTTCCGAGGTTGATAAATGAGCACCACAAACCGTGGGTAATAATAAGCAGCGCTCAGATACCTGAGGGTTCGTAGCGCTATATAAATGCCAAATTATAATTATTATATACAGAATGTCCACCCTGAGCCGGGCCCTGGAAGCTGGGCAGCATAGCGACACATAGCTCCTAGGTGAGTACAAATGCCCGTGCGCATGCATTACACACAGACAAATACACAAACCCTAATAATCAAAACCATTATCACCACCCCAGGGGACAATGCCTACCCTCTGAGCAACCACATGATGACGCCAATCCGGAAACCCACCACACCACCCCAGGTAAGATACAACGCTGCCCATATTGCAACCAGGGGCATAGTGGAGCGCACATTCGGAGTGCTCAAGTCACGCTTCCGCTCCCTTGACCGCTCTGGCGGGCAGCTATTATATGCCACCCCAGTAGTGTGCAGGATCATTGTGGCAGCATGTGTCCTGCACAATATTGCAACACAGCAGGGTGTAGCGGTGAACATGGTGGTGTCGCCACATCCCCAACCACAGGAACAGGCGCTGGCCATGAGAGGGGATAGGGCACGTGGCGAGGCAGACCGGACCCAGCTTGTGGCCACATTTTTCACCTAAACTCCCACCCCTGCTGAGTGCACACATGCCTGGAACATACCAGGTGAAAATCGATGATGACAAAGAGACAGTCAACTGTCACAACCTTATCACCCTGAGAATGTTGCCATGGAAGCGCTACATTGTGTGCCTCCCTAGCTACTTAAACCTAAACAATCCTGTGTGACCAAAAGGAACACATGCAAGGTGTGTATCACCCCCCGCAAAACATCCCATGACAATCCCTGGTATGTCACCCAAACCCTCCCAACCCCCATCACCCTTGCCTGCCACACCATGACATGGCAAGCAATACCAAAAGGCCACAAATGACCAATAAGATCCAAAGTGACATGCTATAAATGGAAAGTGGCTCCAGAAAAATGATGCCTGACAAGGAATCACATTGAAGGACTGACCAACAACCTCCCACACATACCAAGTCATACACAAATGCATTTCACCAGTCGTAGCATGAACATAACACTGAATGCCTGTTCACATGCACATTGGGCAAGGTAAAATCCCTACTCCCGAACCTGTGTGCTGTGTGTGTATCCTGCAACACACTGCTCAGCACACAGCACAGTGAGCAGCCATTGTGTCTGAGATACACCTTGAGCATCACATGAAAAGGACAAATTTAAAAGATAACCAATTGAAGCATGCACAGGATCCCCAAATGGCCATGGATCATGTGCTGCAGGGACACAGCGGGCCCCAGAAGGCAATCTGTGTGCACCAGTGGCCATGGAAGGGTGGTTGTACATGTGCTGGATCATCGTGCAACTGTGTGTGTCAGTAGGGACATGCACTCAATACATGCATGTGAAATCAAGTGATCCTCAGTGCCCTGTACACATCACATGTGAACATTGCCCATGTGCACACCCCCCAGCATGTCAAAACACACCAATCCCCTCACACCTGAAAAGTAAAGACAACACAGGAACAGGCATTGACCAGCAGAACACATTATATACATAGTACCCCACAATTACAATGTCAGAGTGCCCAAAACACTGTAGCCGAAGCCAACTGTCCAAAAACAAAAGGACCTCCCTCCTTCACACATCACCATGACCTACTGAACAACTGTGTCTGGGGTATGTAGCCTTCTTCCTTCAAGTATACCTGGCCACAGCATCACCCTACCCCTTGGTCTCCATGTTCCACCTTGTGTGTAAATAGGTTCCAGCCCCCTCGGAGGCCACCTTGACTGACAAAAACAAAACAAATCGCAGAGAACTCCAAGGAGCCAAACCCACAAACCATGGAAAAGGCCAGTAGGCAAAAATAACCCTGGAAGAGTCTCCAGTAGATGACTTGAAGTAGCAGAAAATGTCCAAGCACATGTCCAAGCACAATGATAAAACAACCAAGGTAACACAGTTGAACAATGCCACAACAGGATGGGTACCATGTTTGGTACAAAACATACAATGATGATTCACCAACTGATGGGTACTGTCACAGCTCCGGTGTCCAGGCGCAGGAGTGGCACGAAGCAACCACCCCCTCCGTGGTCTGGGTGCCTGCAAGGTCATACTTACACAGGCCTCTGAGACCCCGGTGGGGAAGGAGGGTCTATCTATCTATCTATCTATATTCTTGTATAGCGCCACCAACCCATAGGCCTCAGGGCCAGGGATCAGGGATATGTTGTTTGGACAGGCATTGGTATTCAGGATAACCGGAAAGAGGGGCAGGAGAAGGGAGTAGGATTGTCAAGGGAAAGTAGAGAAAATACAAAATACAACTATTCACAATAACACATACTCAATCAGACAAAACATGTTCATCATGCACATTGTACCAAATGAGTCAAATGCAAGCCAAAGAGAGACTTACCTCTGGGGTAAGTGCTGGCCTCCTGCCTGCGCACTCTCAGGTCCGGTAACAGGAGCTGGTCAATGCTGCAAAGAGAGTGTGAGTTACTAGTCTGTGTGTATCTATAACACACACACGCAACACCATAAATTCCCCAAAGTAAGTGACTCCTCCACAAACAAACACTCTTGTCTGCTGCTTTGAACGCATACGTTAGCTTGCCCCGTGAGGGTCCATACACTGTCAATGCAGTAAAGCAGGTGCACGTGTGCACGCGGCAAATCGAAGACCAATGTGTCAAGAATCACACATCATACAATGGTTCCTGGGTGAGCAGCTATACGCATATAGCGAGGTGTGACTCCAGTACAAGTTGTGTACTGGCATCCGCAGATTAAAATAGGTAGTGCAGGTGTCAATTAGCACATGTAAATGATATGCACTGCACACGTGTCTGTGCCTCGCTGTGTGTCCCTGTGCGCTGCTTCATTTACTGGCTAGGAAAGCTACTGCACCAATGACTCTGCTTCTATGGATCAGGGTGGACCGGAGGATATGTGCGACAGCCCCTGTGTGTGCCCCTGACAACTTGGTAAGCAACTTGCCATTTGTCCCCAACGCATCTTAGCTGTACTATGCGCTTCAACAACAATATCTGTCCTAGATCCCCATCAGTGGCCCAATTTAGCATGCATGTGCAAGTGGCCTGGTGGAAGCTTGGCTACGGTGTGGCTCCCTTGTGATGCTCACCTTGCCTGGAGCTCCTGGTAACACTTCTGCTTCTGTTGGCCGTCTGAGCACAAGCTCTGTGGCGCTGCTTGAGCACACATGTGCATGTCTGCCCCACTGAACGTGGCCAGTTGTATGTCGTACAATGGCCCATGTCTGCTGGCAAAGGTGGTCTGGAGGCTCATTCTCCTGCAGAAAGGGCACAAAACATATACTTAATGCAGGAAAGTTCCCTGTATGTGACTCTTCAAGCTGGTTGTGGCTGGGCCATATCAGACACTTACATCAGAATTCCTCCCACCATCAGTGTGACTTTGACAGGCAAAGGGTGCTGGCCACTGTCTACAGCATGAAGTGTATGAAGCACATGTACAGGAAATAAAATAACAAACAGCACAATGTATATCAATCAATGGACACATCAATCATGAACCCACCCAAGTCTAATGCAGACATGCCCTGGATGAAACCCCCACAATCCCCACTAGGGGTGTCAACACAAGTAGCACAGCAGCAAACAGGCCACAGATATGACAGTCCAAAGCCCTTGTGTAAATTACTGTAACACCGAACCATCCTTGCGAGCCCATGGATAAGGGAAGCAGGAGTGTCCTATGTGAGTCAGGATCCCAAGCTGCAGACACATAAATGAGACAAGCTTGAAGGGCCCAGCTGGAACAGACAGTGGATGCTTTCAAAAGCCACAAAGCACCACACTGTCACATGAATGCACAATAGACAAGCAATTTTAAACTATATTAACTAATTAAACTAACTATAAAAAACCTACATTACCTAATTAAACTAACAATCAAAAACAATGTTAACTAACTAAACTAAAATGAAAAATCAAAAATGGCCACATACAACCCGGGGGGGAGGCACCCAGGAGGGGGGAGGTACAGGGTGCAGCTCAACACCCACATGCGATGATGTTGAGTCAAAAAAAACCTCCATGGGCTCAACGCCTGCACAGCCCGGCCTGTGTGGGAGATATCTCGTCGTCCGAGTCAACCTCTTCCTGAAAAGGTAGACGTGGTACAGGACCCTGACCACACCTAGGCGCAGCTTGCCCCTCGTCGGCAGCAAGTCTGCCGGACGGGTGAGCCTGGTTCTGTGCGGCGATGACATGTAGGTCAGCATGCAGAACCTCTCGTGATACGTGTGCTTCCTCTTGCAAGGTAGCACGTGTAACACAGAGTTCTTACTGCGTGGCCTGGCTGGTCAACTGATGCACCTCCCGGCAAGCACTTAGCTCAGCCGAGATGGTACGCTCAAGCTGCGCAAACCTCTCCTCTGACCGCTCCCTCTGGGACATCAAGAGGACACCCAGAGTGGATCTGAGGGATGCATACTCAGCCCTCAGGGGCTCCATGTGTGCCTCTGCATGATCAGCAATTCCTTGACGCAAAGACAACATTTTAGCCTGGCGTGCCCTGTCTGAGGACGCCATGCCCAGCCTGAGCGAGTGGCAGTGGACTGTCCCTGCCGCTGCTGGAGAAGCATCTGCCTAGCAGGGGGAGCACAGATTTGGCCACACGCTCCATGCTCACAGCGATGTTTTCTATAGCTGCCCCCTGGCATTCTGAATTGGCAGTCATGTCTTGCTCCCACTCAGTATACATCGGTGGCGCGCGGCCACCACATTGCTGTGCTTGACACCTGCGGGTCCCAAGGACCAGCCGTCCTTGTCAGGTTGGCACTGCCCGCGGCTGCAGGACTACATGCCACTGCCGACGTGATGTCCCAGGCACATCAGCGACTGGTGTGGTGGGTGACCCTGCGTCCCGATCCACCACAGGCAGAGGTCCCACCACCATCTGGCCCCTCAGTGCAGGTGTCGCGGACAGGAGCGTCCACATCAGAATCACTCACCCCAGACGAATGGACCCGATGCACATCCAACTCAACATTGTCGTCAGAGTGATCGTCTGGGCTTGACTCATTGCCTGCCACAGACAAGATGGTCTGTAACACATGTGGATTGTCGTGGTCTACCACCCCACGACCCCCACTTGTGCCAGGTTGCTGGTGTGATAGCAAACCTGTGTCTGACATGACAACACCATCCTCTGGCTCCATTGCATCATCATCTGGAAAGTGGAGACAATTTACATTAGTACACATGTCAGAAGCACATAACACACACACACACACACACACAAATAACATCACACAGACTGACAACACATGAAGCACACATGTCACACACCAATGTGAACCTGGCATGCATGCAAGGTCACTTTGACATAGCATCAGGGACTAGGCATGTAGAACGGTGTAACAGAGCTCAGAAGTGGGTTGATGCAGTGCAGGACATGTGTGCGTTATCCACTATCTACATGAACAAGTATATCATGATGTGTATCAATTGACTTGAAGGCAGTGCAAGGGCAAGTCCAAGCATCACATGCAATGTGCATGCAATGTGTTGCATGGCTACAAGCAAACCCCCCCCTAAGTGAGAATTTAGGAATGCATTGCATGACAGCGAAGGGCCGACCAGGGACCTGTGCAATGGCAGACAGTGCTGTCTAGCATCAATTGCATCATCTGAGTCAACTGACAACACAGCAGATGATGATGGGACAGAAAGCAGGACATATGATGGCCCCTCATTAGTACAGACATGTGTGCAGAAGCCAATACACCAGTTGAAAAGAGTCAGTGGGCCTGAAACGGGGGAGGCCTGTGCCTTGCAGAAACTGTGACACCCTAAACATGTGTGTGGTGCAGGACTGAGCCAAAGTGGGCTTGGAAAGGATGATCAAATGCAAATAAATGTAGGTCATCCTGGACAAGTATTACAATGATCATCCAGTCAAGGACACATATGGGCATGCATGGAATACACATGGAGCATGAATGGGAACTCATGTCCCTGCAGAACATCTGCCATCTGCACAGTCCAAGTGAGACAACCTGCATGAAGTGCAGAGCATGTACATCATTGCATGTGTCTGGCAGGTTGGCTGGTGGAAGTTTGCATGTACACAGGAGTCTTGAACAGGCCATTGCAGTATGCCAACGTGATGCACACCTGTTCAATGTTGCAATTGGGGCGCAGGGTTGATGGAGGGGCAAGGGAGCATGCCTACGCGGAGTACCCGCATGCATGCAGAGGACACATGCACGTCAGTCATACAATGACATAGTCCCAGTGCTGAGAGGAAACACACCCCAGGCTACATGCAGAAGGGCCATTGAGCTGGAACATGGACTTTATGGGCATCTGGGTGAATAGCATGCGATTAGGGTGCAAGTGTGGTTGTGAGGACAGTCCCCGTCTGCTCTACATGTCCACTATCCTGCACAGCAGGAACGTATCATAGAAGCATTGCATTACTTGCACATGAGAACCATGTACACTTGACTTGCTGTGGCAGTCAAGCACAACACATCACACAAGCAAAACACACATGTCGTCGACCAACAGGCAACAACACTCACTGGACAGGGCATCAAAGTCCGGCATCCCTCCCACTCCTTCGACCAATTCTGTTGGTATGAACTCCGCAACGAGTGCCTCGTGCGGAGTGAGGTCTTCCTCCTCAGGTGCTGGCCCACCGCCAGTCACCAGAGGAATGTTGTAATTTGAGGCACGCTTTGCCTTAGTGCTGTGTTTGAGGTCATTCCAATGCTTTTTGCACTCTTGCGCTGTGCGCACCTCATGGCCGAATGCACTCACATCATCCGCAACTTGCTTCCAGTGGGTATTACGATGGGCAGCCGTAGTTTGACGATTCGGCCCCACTAGCATGTCACGGTTGTGTTCCCACATGAAGTCCATGCGGAAGTCCAGTTCCTGCTTGCAGAAAGGCTTCTTCCTCGACATGCTGGAGGCCGTAGCTGTGTCTGGGATCCCAGCCTCTACTGCTGGTGCAACCTTCCTCCTCTTGGACGCTGGTCCAGATCCTGGCTGGCACAAGCCGCCTGATCAGTATGGGCAGTGGCGCTGGTGGAATGAGCCGAGGGAGTGGCAGGTGGAACATGGAGTGAAACCTGACTTGCGTCAGTGGCTGCCGGGTGACCTGGAATGGACCCTGCGCAGCAACATCTGCTGTGCCAGGGACATTGACCGGGACGGTCCTGGTTGGTATACTCACAACCAGGGTTGTGTCGGCTGCATCTGCCCCTGCACTTGCCAACACCTGGCTGGTCGGGGCAGCAGATGATATTGCTGCCCCAGGGACATGTGCCTCAGTCAGGGCAGCCCTGCGTGCACCTACGGTGTGCCTTCTGACCACCTGGGATTCTTCCATGGACTTTTCAAGTGCCAACGCAGCATGCGCTGGCAGACCCTGAGCCTGGGTGGTGGTGTCCACAGCTGCACCTGCAGCTACCACTACCCTTAGGCCCGTGGCAGTCGATGAAACGGACTGCCGGGTCACATGGGTGCCAGTGTCAGATGTAAGAACTGCATCTCCTGGAGCCGCAGGGGGTGTTGGCATGACTGCACCAAAATGTGGCACAACATTGTGGCGAGCTGACGCACCCCTGCCTCTTCCCCCTCTGCAGCCACCCTGGAGTCACCTTACTCCCTGGTTACACTGGCCACGTCCCTGACCACGGTCACCACGTGGAGTACGCCCAGCTGAGGCGCCCTTCACCTTATGTGTCCTCCCAACCATGGCACAGATGGAGTAGTGCCGGCACAGATGGAGTAGTGCCAATGGGAGGTGTACACGACAATTGTCATGGGCAATTGGGGTAAAGGGGGTGGGATACAAGATGTTAACAGCACCCCTGCACCTGCAAGGCTGTATGTGACCCCAGTGATGAAGTGACGGGTCACGCAATGCTCAGGCACCCCAAAACTGCTGTAAAACCGTGCACGCAACCCCCAGTAGCCCACATGTGTGGATTTAACCTCCCGCAGTACACAGTGGCACCAAGGGACACGAAAAACACGTACGCTTGGGACACGCAGGCTACTATGACCTCGAAAACAGGTACGCGATACACAGGGGCACCCGCAGTGGGAAAAATAGAGTGCGCGACTCACTGTCAGACTAGCGTGATAATGAAAAACATGCGTAACCAATACCCCCGCCAAAAGAATAGATACGTCCTTGATCCTCTGTGAAGTTGTGATGGCGCACGAAACAACACAAAGTAGCAACACACACGTCGGTCTCCACGAAAGGCATGTACAGCGAACTGTATCCCATGCTGAGGGGAACGCCAGCGCGCATCACGTCACAGAGGCGCTTACGCGCTAAGGGCCTTTCCTCGAATTACATGCTGACGTGCAGTTTTTTCACATGCCAAATCACTCCGTATCAAGCTGGCCATGCGACAACACACAGAAGGCCACGCTCCTGCCCAGAAGGCCATTTTTCTGCCCCCTATTACCCCGAGCATGCTCCAACCTGCCATCTGCTGCTGCCTGCTGCCCACGTGCCCTGCTATTTGGTGCCTGCACGTCAGCCATCTGCAGGGGTCCAGTTGCTGTGTCCACTCCTGCTGGAACAGAAGACTCACAACTGGTATACCATCGCTCCACAGCCCAGCCCCAGGACCCAGTTGCCCACCCACACCTGCCTCGGGGGTCGCCATGTTGGGGCAAACACCATCAGAGACCACTGGCGACCCCCAGCCAGAGAGGCAGAGGACTACCAGCTTCAGCGAGAAGGAAGTTGGTATCCTGGTGGAGCAAGTTCTGGGGCATTATGATGCCCTATTCACAGCATCGCGCACCGACAAGGAAGGACGGGAGAGGATCTGATTGACATAGTGGGTGCCATCAACACGGAGGGGGTGGCACCCCGTGACATCAAACACGTCCAGAAGCGCTGGGAGGACTTCAGGTCCAGGACCCTCAGCAAGGCCCGGCGCCTCTTGAAGGCAGAGGATGCAGAGGGGTGCTGGGTCTTCCTGTCCAACATCCAGACGAGGGTCCTGGAATGCATAAGCCCAGCGCTCCACGTCCAGATCCTTCAGAGGCAGACCCGTCTGGAGTTGAGCAGTAAATGGCCATGCATTGCTGTGTGAAACAGGGCATGTAGCAGTGTGCTGGTAGTCATCTACTAGCCTGTATGTGTGACATAGGCCATGTATGGATGTGTGTGTGCAGGGACATCATGGTGCTGTATGTGAGACCAGTCATGTGTGAAACATATGGATGGTGCATGTGTTACAATGGAACATGCGGTGCAGCATGCGGAATGCACACATGAATGAATGCCTGTCTATGTTCTTGGACATGGATGGGGTGTGAGAGATGAGTGCTGCTGTCGTGGACATGTATGTTGTACATGTCTGTGTGTCTGAGTAGCGTGTATGTGACTTTGAAACACCATGGATGCATGACACATGTCCGTGACAATGTGTTGAATCACTGATGCAGTCTAGTGATCCTTGTATCCACTCTGTCTGTGGTGTATGGGGCCAGATGCATGAGCCTCCAGTGATGTGTGTGCATGGGATCATTATGACCCATGATCATGTGAGTTTGAAGACAACATTGTATGTTAATAGAGGCCCTTGGACATGGATGCCAATGTTAATTGCATGTGCCGTGCCTATTTCTGCATGTGTGTTGCCTGCATTGATGGAAGTGACGTTTGACAGTGCCACTCATGTACTATTGCTTCCTGTCTAGGGGACTATTGTACAGTACCCTGATGCTTGTGTTCTATGTCTCCCTTTACACAGCGTCGAGTGAAGAAGAGGGCAGAGACGGAGCTCTGGAGCAAAGTGGCGGGGAGGCCTCCACCGGCCGGCGACTCAAGACCCAGCCACACTACCAGGAATTACCATCATCCGTGAGCGAGGGGACTGGTGCCGCGTCTGCCACTATTGCTGCATCAGAAGGGGCGGGTGAGCCCCCACAGGGGCTTGCAATGGCAAAGATGGTGCAGGGCCATCCAGGTTGGTGGTGTACACAGAGGAGGAGGAGGCCGCTACTGAGCCGCACATGGGGCCTGGTGGGGGTGGTACCACTGGTGCAAGTGGTGCAGTCCAGGGACAGGGGCAGGAGGCAGCACATGTCGATGCAGAGGGGCCTGTCCATGTCACTGTCCCTGACCCTGTGACTGCACCACCATGCACCAGCAGGCATGCCCCGTCCCAGGCCCGTCCGCAGGTAGGGGAGCCACGTCATCTGGCACTCCACTACCTGTGGACGAGGAGACCCGTAACCGTGTGGAGTCTGCCCTGATTGGTGTCGCGTTGCGCACGTGTGACATTCGTGATGACGTGCGTGCTTCCTGGGGGGACCATGCACGTCATCATGAAGAGCTGCGTGGCCACGTGGCCCAGTTGGGAGGGGCCCTGGTCGGAGGGTTTCTACATGTGTCGGGCACTCTGGCAGCCCTCTCCTCCTCTGTGCAGACTATGCGCCAGTCGTTCTCTGTGCCGTCTTCCGGCCCAGATTCCACCAGGGCACCTGTGGACCTGCCCCGACCAACGCAGCCAGCTTGGTGGAGATCACATCCCTGCCACAGTCGGGAGTCGGAGGTCCAGCAGGGGTGGACACCCTACCAACTGGAGACCAGCAGATGGAGGATGTGCCGGCATCATCGGGCAGGGCACATGGACCGCAGCAGCAGGCTCAAGGTGGGAGCGATGATGGCTCGGGGCCATCAACATCAGAGGGGCAGGCATCGGCCAGAGGGCAGGAGGATCCTGGAATCAGAGTGTCTTCCATGTGGCAGCGGTTGGGCCAGCGGATAGATGCGGAGCGGCGGTGGGCGAAAGAGGCACAGCTCACTACGGTCAGGGCGGAGTACTCCATGCGCAGGGGGTTGAGGCGGGCTGAGTGCCTCGCGGCAACTCGCAGGGAGTTGGAACAGGCCATGACTGCATCCCTGTGAGACCTCAGGAAGTTCGATGATGCCCTGGCCGGGACATCACAGAGTGAGCCGTAGGACTTGCCCGCGGCCATTGTATATAGTTGATTAGTGTTAGGTTTCCTTTTTATTTTTTTTTTCTTTTGGGGCGCATGGACTATGCCCCACCTTTTTGTATAAAGTTGGTTATTAGGTAGTGTTTTTTGTAGGTTTCCTTTGAATTGTTGGGCTCATGGACCCCTGATTTGTTAATTGTATATAGTTGAAGACTGGATTTGACCTCTATTTTTTTTCCCATGGAGCAATGGATTTATCACTTTTCATCCTTTGGATTTGGTTGGATGGACCTACACTTTGGAGCCATTTTCATTTAATTTTCTTTGGATTCTGCATTGATATATTTTTTAAACTTTTTTAGGGACATCCAGCATTTTGTTTGTTATCATTTTCTCTTGTGTGATTTCCTTTTATTCCATTGATTTTTCATTTAATACATTTTGGTTTCATAATTGAATTGTGTGGTATTCTCTCATCGGTTTCATGCGTGTTACGATGTGGGTTTTCGCATTCACTTGCACCCATTGGTGTGTGTGTAACGGACATGTATTGATGTGCTTACTTGCCATTTTGGATGTTTCATGTAATGGGGATTTCAATGTGGGGTGGATGGAATACTTGGTTGGGGGTTTGGACTGAGGTGGCGTGGGTGGGATTTGGGTGGCCATAAGGGCCATGATTGTGGATGTTGATGACGTGTTGAGAGGATATGTGTCGGGGCCTGCTGGCAGGTGCCCATCAATGCTGAGTGGGTGGTGGTGCAGGGGGACATGAATCGGGCCCTGCTGGCAGGTGCCCGTCAATGCTGGGTGGGTGGGGGTGCAGGGGGACATGAGTCGGGGCCGGCTGGCAGGTGCCCGTCAATGTTGGGTGGGTGGGGGTGCAGGGGGACATGAGTCGGGGCCTGCTGGCAGGTGCCCGTCAATGCTGGGTGGGTATGGGTGCAGGGAGACATGAGTCGGGGCCTGCTGGCAGGTGCCCGTCAATGCTGGGGGGGAGGGGGTGCAGGAGGACATGAGTCGGGGCCTGCTGGCAGGTGCCCGTCAATGCTGGGTGGGTGGGGGTGCAAGGGGACATGAGTCAGGGCCTGCTGGCTGGTGCCCATCAATGCTGGGTGGAACATACGTTGGGGTTCACGAGTGCATGGTGCCATGTGGGCTGCCTGCGGGGCATGCCCAGGGTGGATGGGCTGCCTGCGGGGCATGGCCAGGGTGGATGGTCTGCCTGCAGGGCATGGCCAGGGGTGTAGGGTAGTCCCCTGTGTTGTCGGCTGCTTTCAGGGCCTGGGGAGGGGGCACACCCAGGAGGACACACACTGACAAATCGCATGTGAAACTCCCTACGCACCCCTCAGAATACACGTACCCCACTCGCGCTATCGAAAATGTGTGTATGAGTTCCCGTGCACCCCCCAAATACACGTACCCCACTCGCACATGGTCTATCGCCTGTGAAACTTCCTGCGTACCCCCCAAATACACGTACCCTGCACGCACAGGCCCTATCACGTGTGAAGCTTCCCGTGCACCACCCAAATACACGTACCCCGCTCGCACAGGGCCTATCGCATGTGATACTTCGTGTGCACTGCCCAAATACATGTACCCCACTCACACAGGGCCTATTGCGTGTGAAACTTCCCACGCACCCCCCAAATACACGTACCCCACTCGCACAGGGCCTATCGCGTGTGATACTTCATGCGCATCCCCCAAATACACTTACCACGCTCACACAGGCCCTATCGCATGTGAAACTTCCTGCGCACCCCCCAAATACATGTACCCCGCTAGCAGAGGGCCTATCGCGGGTGAAACTTCCCATGCACCCCCCAAATACACATACCCCATTCGCACAGGGCCTATCGCGTGTGAAACTTCCCACGCACACCCCAAATACACGTACCCCGCTCACACAGGGCCTATCGCGTGTGAAACTTCCCGCGCACCCCCCAAATACACTTATCCCACTCGCACAGGGCCTATCGCATGTGAAATTTCCTGCACACCCCCCGATTACACGCAGGCACCCCATCCACCCTGGGCATACCTCACAGGCAGCCCACGCCACAGGGGGGGTGCTTTTTCTACGCTATTTACCTGGCACGAGTGGGGTACGTGTATTCTGGAACATGCATGGGGAGTTTAACATGCGTTTTCGCTGGCGCAAGTGGGGTACGTGTATTCAGAGGGGTGCGCAGGGAGTTTTGCATGCGTTTTCGCTGCCGCGAGCGGGGTATGTGTATTCTGGGGTGTGCGTGGGGAGTTTTACACACATTTTTGTGGTTGGGGGGCTGTATGCTGGTCCACTGGCCTTTGCACCATGTACTGGATTTGTGCGCTGTTCATGGTGCACGGGCGGGGTTGGGGGCATAACTGGCGGTGCTGCTGGGTTGCTGCGCCACTCTGCGCCACGGCTGGTTTTGGATGTTGAAATCCATGAATAGGCTGTGCGCTGAAATGGGTTTTGGCGCACGCGGCTGGCGCAGACTGCCGCACGTGCACACTGTGTGCCAGCCGCGTGCGCCACTTGTCCACTGATTTCTGTGAATTACCCCCTAAATGTAGTGCTGTTAAAATCAGTCATGCAAAAATCTACACATTTCTGCTGGTGTCATGTGCACTATTCCTTCTTTAGTTGGATTACTATCACACATCCACTCTGATAAATCATCCCAGCTATACTCAGCACAACTTAAAGTCACAAACCAAGTTGTAGGACCCATGTTTCGGAGCATGCATCTAACGTCAGAATGTCTTCGATACCAATATATCTTAGTTCCTCTCATTGTGACAAGAATATTGGTAATCGTCCCTTATAAAATGTCATTCTTTTGTTTCACCTGTTGCAACATCTCATTTGAAGAAACATTTTGAAATCTAGTTCCTTTATGAAGTGCCTGAGCAATAGAATAGCATAGTGTTGAAAATGCACTTTCATAGAGTAAGTGAAAAATATATTAAATATTGGTGCAGAATCTAGGATCTTCAGAATACATTAGTGTACAATGATATTCTAAAGAAGAATTGTTAACTTTGTGATCATCCAAACTGCCTCCTTTTCCATTGGCAAAAACATTTGCAAACACCATACTTCAAGGTTTTTTCTCCCAGACACTGATCGGTGCACCTTTTGTTTGTGTCATCTGATATAATTCTACACTGTCAGTCATCACTTCTCGTGTAATGTTCATACAAACTATTCCATTCTGCAACAACTAGACACAGAAGCTGACCTTCCCTTTTCTTGATTGCTGTTGAAACATCAAGTATAGACAAGTCTGGAATATTCAGAATGTCTTTATACAAGTATTTGTCTTTCACTATAAACTCTAAAGTTTCCTTTACCTTTCTGATATCTATAAGCTGTTGGGAAACTTTGTTGTTCTTTGTGGCAACATATTTTCTGAAACAAAGAATCATTGAGAGAGAAAAATTATTTATTTGCAAAACATAATTCATTAACATGCAAAGTAAACTCAAACATATACATAATAAAACCAAGAAGGCGTAACAATAATAGGACACATTGCATCTCTTCATTTAAGACACACATCCTAAAAGTTATACAAAATGATATCACTACATTTCTTCTTCTACTGATTTCTATGAACCCTACCTTAATAATAATAGTTGCATCAGATAATTTAATTTCATTATGAAACATAAAAAAGCCATGATACCCACACATATACTTATATTATGACTAATATAGTGAAGCCTAAACCACAGTTTCCATAGGTTGATTAAAAATATACAAACCATTAAAACATGTATCAAATCTTCCACACATTCCAAGCCACAAGGGCATATCTTCCCAGATCCAGGTAAGGTACCCTGTCTCTAAGTGGTAGGATATTTAGTCGGACATTAACAAATATCTGTAGCGCTCAGGTGAATTAAACTTTACTATTGCAGGAACATACTTGGATCACTCAGCTGAAGGGAATACAATTTTCGCGAGGACATCTTGGAAATTCTGCCTTGTAAAGCGCCCAATTCCAACTCTGCAGCCCTTTTTTAAGTGTTAAACAGTTTACAAGAAACGTTTACACTAAGATAAGAACAAATACAAACAAATAACACAAAAAAACAAACACAAAATTACATCAACTCTTTGCTCAAATCAGCTGCTCCCCCTCAGAAATTCTATTCTTCAAACCCTCGAATATTTCCTGTAAAAATCATATCAAAGCAACTATTGTAAAAGTATATTGTGCATAAATACTGCCTGATAGTAAACACTGGCATAAGCACATTCACATCACACTGTGAATCGCACTGAATGAACCTGAAACAGGCTGACTACCTGGCCATGTTAAAGTTATCCGCCATTTTGATTAACTACTGCTTTCTGTCCGATGTTAGAATTTGTGTTTTCGGCATAGATAAGCATGCTGAATGTGCTAAGATGGATTGTTTGTCCTGCACTAAAGAAACCTTGGAGCTAAAAAAGAGCCGTACTAATCAGTAATTTAGGTGCCTTCTGTACCAATAGTGTCTTCCCCATTCAAACAGCAAAACAGAATGATGAATAGCTAAATGTGCTTTTGCAGAAATCTTTGTTTTCGCACCTTGAAACTAAGCTGACTTTAAACTCAACAATAAATGGTAGTCAAATATAAGTAAATGAAACAGGGACTGTTACCTTTGTGTCCAATGTTTGGAAAATATAAGAAGTGTTTAACAGAAAACAACCAACCATTCAGAAATATTTAAACATGTATTAGTTATGTGGAAAGGCTATGAACCCTAGGTAAATGTATGACACGAAGAGGGGCTGGACGATGTGTCCGGGATTTTGGAAAATTGTATAAATACTTGTGTTTTTGAGATGTCCAGCACTCTCTTATCTCATGGTGTCTGCTTGCGCACATTGCGGTGTGTTGAGAGCCAGACAGATGTTCTGTTAAATAAAGTGTATTTGTACCTTAATACTTGTGACTGGCATATTTCTATTGTGTGGTGTCAAGTCTCAATATTCTTTAATCTTTCAGATGGCACCCGGATAGGGACCCTCAGGATTGATGTCACATCACTAGATGAAGACGAGGCTGCCGGACCGGGATCGGAGAGTGACATGGCCCCTGCAAAGTGATACGTGAGCCCTCCGCAGTACTGCACGTCCGATCCCTGGATGGTGAGCAGCGTTTAGTATGACATCACAACGAGGGTATCCGCTTCGAGGCCTGTTTTGCGAAATTACCAGCCACAACAATTTGAAATCCGATCAGACCCTTTGATCTTTGAAATCAGGTGAGTCATACCCCGATTCTTAGAATCCTGATATTGGTTGCTGTTTTGTTTTTGCAAATACAGACAACACCAGGTAAAAACAGTGATTTGATATGCCTGGGAAAATGTCATCCTGTTTCAGGGTATTATTCCGCAGAGATAGATAATCTTTGAAACAAGTCCAACCGGCACCAGCCGATGGGTCACCGGCTTATTTATTGTATTGTAAGTGTAGCCTAGGAACTATCATATTTAATGAAATTTGGCACAGATAGACCAGACATGTTTCTGAACTTCAGTGGCCAGTCTATGGTAGTTTTGAAATTGCCCGCCTAGAACATTTAGAATCTGTATTGTTGAGAAAAAAGGCTAGACCTGCAGCATTTGATGCAGTTCGAGATTGGAGGAAGGAAGCTATGCAGCAACTTAGAAGTAGAGAAAAGCATGCAAGTAGACACATGACGAATGCAGAGAAAGCATTGTTGCATGATCAGCAGGTACAGTCAGAATCCATTAGAAGTATGGATAGGGCTTTTCAACTAGATGTGCAAAAGATATATCCCTCTCAGGATTTTCATACATCAGATGAGTTACTTAATAAATTATTGAATTAACATACAACTGTTCCAACTGCACCACCTCCTTATGTGCCTCCTCCCATTGTTGTTCCTCATCTTCCCATTGTTGTTCCCCTCCTGCACCTGCACCCTTGCCGACAGTTTCTGTCCCCATAATCCCGTCTGCACTGCCAGCGGTATTGCCTCTGCTATCTATTGACTCTTTGCAAGGTGGTTCTGCTCCACCTGTAGTGGTTGAAGGGGCGGGAGCAGATCCAAGAATAGTGACGCATGGCACGGTATCTAAAGACAGAGAATGACCTTTCACCACATTTGGAGGATCTTTCCCAGCCAATCTTTAACATTCATTTATAGCTAAAATTATCCGTCTGGACAAGGTTTGATTTATCACTGCCAGCCCTAATTAATGGCCAGTATATCCCACAAAGTTGGTCACAATGACGAAATTTAGTCAGTCTCAATATATAGAAACGAAGAGCCCTCTTAGGGTCTAATATGTGTAATCTCTCTTCCTCCTTACTTGCGTGAGGAGGAGGAGGATAAAATGCAGACAATGTTATATATTGTGACAGGTGATAATCTGAGACAATTTTCGATAGAAAAGAGGGTTTGACCTTAAGAACAACTTTATCTTTGTTAAAGATGGTGCGGGGATGTTTGCTAGAACGTGCCTGCAACTCACTCCCCCTGTGGGCTGAAGTAATTTCCACGAGCAGTATTGTTTTTAGAGTAAGGTGCCTTAATGGGCAAGAATGCAATTGCTCAAATGGATTACATGTGAGAAATGTTAACACTAAATTTATATCCCACACAGGTACTTGAAAGGGTATTGGAGGAAACACATTAGTAAGCCCTTTTAAGAACTGTACAATTAAAGGTAACTTGAAATAAGATTCCTCTTCTGAGGAGCGCCTAAAAATGGATAGCGCAGCCAAATAACCTTTTATCGTGCCAACTTGGAGCCCCAAATTGGCTGAATGTAAAATAAAAGACAATATTGTGGGAATATTACGTTGAAAAGGGTCCACATTCTTATCTCTGCACCATTTACTGAATTTGTTTGAACAACACCAGTACAGAGATTTAGTTGCTGGCCTTCTGGCCTAAAGCAAAATCTCCATTACATCATCCGGAAGGTCCCAATACTTGTATCTCAGCCTCTCAGAAACTATGCATTAAGACTGAGTGTCTTGACCTCTGGATGGAGAACCCAACCCTCCTCTGTCGAGAGAAGGTCCTCTCTTTGTGGAAGAAGTATTGGAGGGCAGATGGACATGTCCAGAAGGTCCGGGTACCACATTCTCCTGGCCCAATCTGGGGCAATTAGGATCATGGATTTCCCAAACTTTGTTAACCTCCTGATTACTTGAAGAATCATGAGGACTGGAGGAAAAACGTACAGAAGTGGAAATTCCCAGTCCACCGCAAACGTATCTCCTAGAGCTCCTCTTGCAGGAAATTCCCTTGAGCAGTACAGTTCACACTTCCGGTTGGCACCGGTCACGAAAGGATCCACTTGTGTGGTTCCCAAAGGGCGAAGATCTCTTGAAGGACTTCCTGAGCTTGTTCCCATTCGTGGGATACTGTGCTCTGCTTGCTCAGAGTGTCCGCCACCATGTTCTGCTCTCTGGCTAGGTAAATTGCCGTTAGAGAGATTCCTTCCTGTATTGTCCAGAACCAGAGCTGCATTGCCTCTCTGTACAGTGGTAGTGATCCTGCTTCTCCTCTCTTGTTGAGATAGTACATGACCACTGTGTTGTCTGTCATTATCAGGACGCTCTTTCCCTGTACAGAGGGCAGAAAGGCCTTCAGTGCTAGTCTGATTGCCCTCATCTCCAAAAGGTTGATGTGTAGTTTGGACTCTGATGGAGACTAACGACCGCTGATTGTCATTTTGTTGGTGTGGGCTCCCCATCTCGTGAGTGCGGCACCGTCACTACGGCTATCTTCGGCCATGGTTCCCAAAAAGATTCTCCTTTGAGGATATATTTGTTGCAAGCCCACCATAGCAGATCCTGTGCCACGTTGGTCGGGACCTGCAAAAGATCTGACATCTTTATTTATTTATTTATTTATTTGATTTTGTATAGCGCCTGGTGACCCTTGAGCATTGTAGCACTTGTTACAGAAGGCTTTTTGCTTACATTCTTTAGTTACATACAAAGTTACATTCGTGCAGGCGAGCTTACAAGTTCCTTACAAGGTTACAGTGGAACAGTGGTTTGGTTTGGCAAGAGTTCAGGCAGTTTTGCAGAATACTTAATTAAACAGTTTAGTTTTGAGCATTTTTCTGAAAACAGTGTATGATTGTTCATTTATCAGGGCTGTGGGGAGGGCGTTCCAATTTTCTGGTGCTAAGTGATGGAAGCTGGTGCCACCCGCTTTGACTCTTTCAAAAGAGGGGACGCAGATCTGGTTGGTGAGGTGAGATCTGGTGGGTCTGTAGGATGTGCAAGGGGTAATCCTTTGGGAGAGGTAGTGAGGAGCATTAAGTAAGATGCATTTGTGTGTAATTGCCAGTGTCTTGAAGAGAATGCGCTCTTTGACTGGAATCCAGTGTGCGTCTTTTCTTGCTTGGGATATGTGTTCCCTTTTGGGGATACTTAACGCAGCTTTCAGGGCATTGTTCTGTATCACTTGTAGTTTTTGTAGGTTTTTAGCAGAAGTGCCCAAGAAGAGGGTGTTGCAGTAATCAAGTTTGGTACCAACAGTGGCTCTAGCAATGGATAGTCAGTTTTGTATAGATAGGAAAGGTTTGACTGCGTTGATGATTTTTGTGGTGAGTGCTGTGGACGAGGCTATGGCATTAACCGGTCGGGTGATGTATAAGGAGGAGTCAAGGTCTACCCCTAGTGTTTTTACTGCTGAGGATACTGTTATAGTGGTGTTGTTGACGTTAAAGGTATTGTTTTGTGGAGAGAGTTTGTTTTGTGTCTCTTTGGTGCCTAAAACAAGGATCTTGGTTTTATCTCCGTTGAGACTAACAGGCCGATTCATGGAATAATTAGCGCTGCGCAAGTGGGCAAAAACGTGCGAATCGCAGTGGAATAGCGAAAATCGCAGTGCAAGTGCGAAAATTGCACGAAAAGCAGCGCACATCGATTCATGGAAGTCCGTGCGCGAGAAAAACAGCGGATGTGCGATAAAAAAGTGCGCCGCGCACGTTGGCGCACAGGCCATCTAACAGCGTGCGCCAGGTCACAGCGAAAATCGCACAGGCCACAGCGAAATTCGCACATAGCGCGGCGCACGCAACAAAAGTAGGCGGAACACGGGCGTAACACTTGGAATGGGGAACAACTTGCAAAAACGTGGGCGTCACGGGGGAAGTACAGGGCACAAGTGCGCGGAACGCCCACACGCTCGCCTACAACACGTATTCATGGAATAGAATAGGGCAAATAAGCGCACGCTCAAACCAGCGCACAGGCACAAACACGACCGCCACAAGAAAGCAGGCGGTAGCGTCTCTGCGGCTGTAAGAAATGTGCGCCAAAAGGTGCGCCAACAAATAGCACCTATATGCTGCCATGATGAATGTCCTATACTGTGGCCCTCCAGGACAAATGACGTGCAAAGGGGTACCCACAAACACGGACACCCGCTGACAAAAAAAACGTGTGCGTGTATACCTTGGTGCGCGGGAAGTCTCACACGCGATTTCAGCAGGGTACATGTATTACAGGGGTTCGCGTGAAGTTTCTCACGCGATCGGGCCTGGGGGAGCGGGCTACGTGTATTACAGGGGTACGCGTGAAGTTTTTCACGCGATCGGGCCTGGGGGAGCGGGCTACGTGTATTACAGGGGTTCGCGTGAAGTTTTTCACGCGATCGGGCCTGGGGGAGCGGGCTACGTGTATTTCAGGGGTTCGCGTGAAGTTTTTCACGCGATCGGGCCTGGGGGAGCGGGCTACGTGTATTACAGGGGTTCGCGTGAAGTTTTTCACGCGATCGGGCCTGGGGGAGCGGGCTACGTGTATTTCACGTAGCAAAAACGTGCGAATCGCAGTGGAATAGCGAAAATCGCAGTGCAAGTGCGAAAATCGCACGAAAAGCAGCGCACGTCGATTCATGGAAGTCCGTGCGCGAGAAAAACAGCGGATGTGCGATAAAAAAGTGCGCAGCGCACGTTGGCGCACAGGCCATCTAACAGCGTGCGCCAGGTCACAGCGAAAATCGCACAGGCCACAGCGAAATTCGCACATAGCGCGGCGCACGCAACAAAAGTAGGCGGAACACGGGCGTAACACTCGGAATGGGGAACAACTTGCAAAAACGTGGGCGTCACGGAGGAAGTACAGGGCACAAGTGCGCGGAACGCCCACACGCTCGCCTACAACACGTATTCATGGAATAGAATAGGGCAAAAAAGCGCACGCTCAAACCAGCGCACAGGCACAAACACGACCGCCACAAGAAAGCAGGCGGTAGCGTCTCTGCGGCTGTAAGAAATGTGCGCCAAAAGGTGCGCCAACAAATAGCACCTATATACTGCCATGATGACTGTCCTATACTGTGGCCCTCCAGGACAAATGACGTGCAAAGGGGTACCCACAAACACGGACACCCGCTGACAAAAAATACGTGTGCATGTATACCTTGGTGCGCGGGAAGTCTCACACGCGATTTCAGCAGGGTACATGTATTACAGGGGTTCGCGTGAAGTTTCTCACGCGATCGGGCCTGGGGGAGCGGGCTACGTGTATTACAGAGGTACGCGTGAAGTTTTTCACGCGATCGGGCCTGGGGGAGCGGGCTACGTGTATTACAGGGGTTCGCGTGAAGTTTTTCACGCGATCGGGCCTGGGGGAGCGGGCTGCGTGTATTACAGGGGTTCGCGTGAAGTTTTTCACACGATCGGGCCTGGGGGAGCGGGCTACGTGTATTTCAGGGGTTCGCGTGAAGTTTTTCATGCGATTAGCCAGGGTACGTGTATTTCAGGGGTGCGCGGGAAGTTCCACACGCGAATAGCGTGGGCGCGTGTATTTCAGGAGTGCGTGGGAAGTTCCACACGCGAATAGCCTGGGCTACGTATATTTCAGGGGTTCGCGTGAAGTTATTCACGCGATTCGCCAGGGTACGTGTATTTCAGGGGTGCGCGGGAAGTTCCACACGCGAAAAGCCTGGGCGCGTGTAATTCAGGGGTGCGCGGGAAGTTCCACACGTGATTAGGCTGGGTGGGTCACAGGTGTTCGCTGTACACCCTCGACGGCCCCTGCAGGCAGCCCACAAAACAGGGGACTACCCTGCACACCTGCTCATGTCCCCCTGCACCCCCACCCCCCAGCAGTGCAGGGGCAGCCTCCACCAGGCCCCCACCCATGTCTCCCACCACCCCCACCCCCCAGCAGTGCAGGGGCACCCTCCACCAGGCCCCCACTCATGTTTCCCACCACCCCCCCACCCCCCAGCATCCAGGGGCACCCTCCACCAGGCCCCCACTCATGTCTACCACCACCCCCACCCCCCAGCATCCAGGGGCACCCTCCACCAGGCCCCCACTCATGTCTCCCACCACCCCCACCCCTCAGCAGTGCAGGGGCACCCTCCACCATGCCCCCACCCATGTCTCCCACCACCCCCACCCCCCAGCCACCAGGGGCAGCCTCCACCAGGCCCCCACTCATGTCTCCCACCACCCCCACCCCCCACCATCCAGGGGCACCCTCCACCAGGCCCCCACTCATGTCTCCCACCACCCCCACCCCCCAGCATCCAGGGGCACTCTCCACCAGGCCCTCACTCATGTCTCCCACCACCCCCACCCCCAAGCAGTGCAGGGGCACCCTCCACCAGGCCCCCACCCATGTCTCCCACCACCCCCACCCCCCAGCCACCAGGGGCAGCCTCCACCAGGCCCCCACTCATGTCTCCCACCACCCCCACCCCCCACCATCCAGGGGCACCCTCCACCAGCCCCCCACTCACGTCTCCCACCGCCCCCACCCCCCACCATCCAGGGGAACCCTCCACCAGGCCCCCACTCATGTCTCCCAGCGTGCTACGTGTATTTCAGGGGTGCGCGGGAAGTTCCACACGCGAATAGCCTGGGCGCGTGTATTTCAGGGGTGCGTGGGAAGTTCCACACGCGAATAGCCTGGGCGCGTGTATTTCAGGGGTTCGCGTGAAGTTATTCACGCGATCGGGCCTGGGGGAGCGGGCTACCACTCACCGTCTCCTTGCGTGTAGAAGAACGCGTAGCCAACACCCGCTGTGAAGTAATAGCGTGTGAACCCCAACGGATGGAAAACACACGCACCGCACGAAAAGCACGTACAGAACATAAAGGCACGTGGGATCACCAAGCCCTGCCAGGGCAACGCCCGTGCGCAAAACGTCACAGACGCGATTACGCTGTAAGGGCCTTTGGTCCAATGAAATCGCGTACGGGCAACGCCCGTGCGCAAAACGTCACAGACGCGCTTACGCTGTAAGGGCCTTTGGTCCAATGAAATAGCGTACGCGTGCTGACGCGCTTACGCGCTAAGGGCCTTTCCTCGATTTTCACGCTGACGTGCAGGATTTTCACGTGCCAAATCACTCCGTATCAAGCTGGCCACGCGAAAACACACGGAAGACCACGCTCCTGCCCAGAAGGCCGAATTACTGCCCCCCAGTGCCCCGAGCAGCCTCCCACGTGCCATCTGCTGCTGCCTGCCTGCCTGCCTGCCTGCCTGCCTGCTGCCACCGTGCCCTGCCATTTGGTGCCTGCACATCAGCCATCTGCAGGTGTCCACCCCTGCTGGGACAGAAGACTCCCGACTCGGATACCATCGCTCCACAGCCTAGCCCCAGGACCCAGTTGCCCACCCACTCCTGCCCCTGGGGTTGCCATGTCGGGCACATCAACATCTGGCACCAGTGGCAACCCCCAGCCAGAGGGGCACCAGCTTCACTGCCACCGAAGTTGGTGTCCTGGTGGAGCAAGTCCTGGGGCAGTATGATGCCCTGTTCGGATCGTCCCGCGCCAACAAGGAAGGACGGGACAGGATCTGGGCCGACTGTGTGGTTGCCATCAACGCGGAGGGGGTGGCAACCCGCACCATCCAGAAGGTCAAGAAGCGCTGGGAAGACTTGAGGTCCAGGACCCTCATGAAGGCCCGGCGCCTCGTGGAGGGGGGCCGGGGCCGCATGAGTTCCATCCAGTTGAGGGTCCTGGAACGCGCACACCCAGCGCTCCACACCCAGGTCCTTGAGAGGGAGACCCGTCTGGAGTTGAGCGGTAAGTGGCCAAGTATTGCTGTGTGAGACAGGGCATGTTGCAGTGTGCTGGTTGTCTGATACTTGCCTACATGTGTGACATAGGCCATGTACGCATGTATGTGTGCAGGGACATCATGGGAATGCATGTGTGACCTGTAATGTGTGAACCGCACGGTTGTTGCATGTGTTTGAATGCGACATGGGGAGCCCTGTGCAGATTGCACACATGAGAGCATGGCAGTCTCTGTTCCTGGACATGGGTGGGGGCGAGGGATGGGTGCTGATGCCAGATACATATGTGGTATCCATGTCTGTGTGCCTGACCTGCGTGTCTGTGACTTGTGCGTGCCATGGATGCATGACACATGTCTGTGACAATGTACAGATTCACTGATGCAGCCTAGTCATCCTTGTATGCACTGTGATTGGGGTGTACGGGGCCAGATGGATGTGACTGAGGTGAAGTGTGTGCATGTGATAGGCATGACCCATGATGCATGTGAGTCCCATTACATTGTATGATTCGAGAGTCCATTGGACATGCATTGAAATGTCCATGGCACGCACCATGACTGTCACTGTGTGTGTTTTGCCTGGACTGACACATGTGTTGTGGTGTGACATGATGGAAGTGTACTTTGAGAGTAGCACTCATCTGCTATTGCTTCCTGTCTAGGGGACCATTGTACAGTACCCTGATGCTTGTGTTCTATGTCTCCCTCTACGCAGCGGCTAGTGAAGGAGAGGGCGGAGACGGCGCTGTGGAGCAAGGCGGCGGGGATGCCCCCACGGCTGCAGCGGAAGGGGTGGGTGAGCCCCCACAGGGGCCTGCTACGGCGGTAGACGGCGAGGAGCCATCCAGGTTGGTGGTTTCCACAGAGGAGGAGGAGGCTGCCACTGAGGCGCACATGGGGCCTGGTGGGGGCATCCCTGCTGGTGCAAGTGGTGCAGTCCAGGGGCAGGGGCAGGAGGCAGCACAGGTCACCGTGGAGGGGCCTGTGCATGTTGCTGTCCCTGAACCTGTGGGTGCACCACCTTGCACCAGCAGGGATGCCCCTTCCCAGGCCCGTCCGCAGGTAGAGGGGATGTCCATGTCATCTGACTCCCCTCCACCTGCGGACGAGGGGACCCCTGGCCGTGTGGAGAAGGTCCTGATTGGGGTCGCGATGCGCACGGCTGTGATTCGTGATGCCGTGCGTGCTTCCCAGGAGGAGCACGCACGTCATCACGAAGAGCACCGAGCTGACGTGGCCCAATTGGGATCGGCCATGTTCGGGGGTTTCCTGCATGTGTCGGCCAATCTGGCGGCCCTCTCCTCCTCTGTGGAGACTATACGCCAGTCGTTCTCCTTGCCGTCTTCCGGCCCAGATGCCACCAGGGCCCCCTGTCGACCTGCCCTGACCAATGCAGCCAGCTCGGTGGGGATCTCATCCCTGCCACAGTCGGGAGTCAGAGGTCCAGCAGGGGTGGACAACACAGCAACTGGACCCCAGCAGATGGAGGATGTGACGGCATCATCGGGCAGGGCACGTGCACGACGGCGTCGGTGGTTTCCATCATCCTGGATGCCGTCGTGCTGGCAGAGGCAGTGGCGTCGGAGGCAGCAGCAGGCTCGACGTGGGAGGCATCATGGCTCGGGGCCATCAAGATCAGAGGGGCAGGCATCGGCCGGAGGGCAGGAGAACCCTGGGATGGTAGTGTCTTCCGTGTGGGAGCAGTGTGTCCAGCGGATAGGTGCGGAGCGGCAGCGGGCGGAAGAGGAGCGGCTCACCATGGTCAGGGCGGAGTTCTCCATGCGTCGGGCGTTGAGGCGGGCTGAGTGCCTCGAGGAAGCTCGCAGAGAGTTTGAGGTCAACATGGGGTTATCCCTGCGAGACCTCGGGGCCAGGACAGAGTCCCGCCTCCAGGACATCGACACAGAGTTTGATGATGCCATGGCCAGCAACATCACAGAGTGAGCCGCAGGACTTGCCCGCTGCCATTGTATATAGTTATATAGTTAGTGGTAGGTTTCCTCTAAATTTTTTTTTTTTATTTGGTTGCGATTGGACAATGCGCCACTTTTTTGTATATAGTTCAGTTTTTAGTTAGTTGACATAGTTAGGTTTCATTTTGTTGGGCTCATGGACCCGGGATTGTCTTGTAAATAGTTACTCTATGGATTTTTTGATTTCTTGGATTTTTTTCATGGACATTCATCTTCTTTCTGTTGTTTTGCTTTGTGGTTTTTCTAATTTCATTTCCATTCAAGTTGATTTACAATACATTTTTATTTTCATCCTTCAATGTGTCGTATCATCTCATTGCTTTCATGCATGTCATATTGGGTGTTTTAACATTCACTTGCAGCCATTGTGTGTGACAGACATGTGTTCATTTGCATTATTTACATTGGGTGTGTAACATGTAATTGCCTTTGATATGTGGGTGGATGTGATAGTTGGTTGGGCCTTTTGGCAGGGGAGGATGGCCATTACGGACATGGTTGGGGATTGTTGGGACCCAGGTGCAGGGGGGCATGGATGGGACATGGGCGAGGGCCTGCTGGCAGGTGCCCCACAGTGCTGGGTGGTGGGGGTGGTGGGGGACATGAGTTGGACATGGGTGGGGGCCTGCTGGCAGGTGCCCCACAGTGCTGGGGGGTGGGGGCGGTGGGGGACATGAGTTGGACATGGGTGGGGGCCTGCTGGCAGGTGCCCCACAGTGCTGGGGGGTGGGGGTGGTGGGGGACATGAGTTGGACATAGGTGGGGGCCTGCTGGCAGGTGCCTCACAGTGCTGGGGGGTGGGGGTGGTGGGGGACATGAGTTGGACATGGGTGGGGGCCTGCTGGCAGGTGCCCCACAGTCCTGGGGGGTGGGGGTGGTGGGGACATGAGTTGGACATGGGTGGGGGCCTGCTGGCAGGTGCCCCACAGTGCTGGGGGGTGGTGGTGGTGGGGGACATGAGTTGGACATGGGCGGGGGCCTGCTGGCAGGTGCCCCACAGTGCTGGGGGGTGGGGGTGGTGGGGGTCATGAGTTGGACATGGGCGAGGGCCTGCTGGCAGGTGCCCCACAGTTCTGGGGGGTGGGGGTGGTGGAGACATGAGTTGGACATGGGTGGGGGCCTGCTGGCAGGTGCCCCACAGTGCTGGGGGGTGGGGGTGGTGGGAGACATGAGTGGGGGCCTGGTGGGGGCTGCCCATGGTGGCAAGGGGGTGGGGGTGGTGGGAGACATGAGTGGGGGCCGGGTGGGGGCAGCCCATGGTGGCAGGTGGGTGGGGGTGGTGGGAGACATGGGCGGGGGCCTGGTGGTGGGTGCTCCTGCACTGCTGCGGGGTGGGGGTGGTGGGAAACATGAGTGGGGGCCTGGTGGAGGGTGCCCCTGGATGGTGGGGGGTGGGGGTGATGGGAGACATGAGTGGGGGCCTGGTGGGGGCTGCCCATGGTGGCAGGGGGGTGGGGGTGGTGGGAGACATGAGTGGGGGCCTGGTGGAGGGTGCCCCTGCACTGCTGGGGGTGGGAGTGGTGGGAGACATGGGTGGGGGCCTGGTGGAGGCTGCCCCTGCACTGCTGAGGGTGGGGGTGCAGGGGGACATGAGCAGGTGTGCAGGGTAGTCCCCTGTTTTGTGGGCTGCCTGCAGGGGCCGTCGAGGGTGTACAGGGAACACCTGTGAGGACCCACCCAGCCTAATTGCGTGTGGAAGTTCCCGCGCACCCCTGAAATACACATACCCTGCTGAAATCGCGTGTAAAACTTCCCGCGCACCCCTGAAATACACGCGCCCAGGCTATTCGCGTGTGGAACTTCCCGCGCACCCCTGAAATACACGTACCCTGCTGAAATCGCGTGTAAAACTTCCCGCGCACCCCTGAAATACACGCGCCCAGGCTATTCGCGTGTGGAACTTCCCGCGCACCCCTTAAATACACGTACCCTGCTGAAATCGCGTGTAAAACTTCCCGCGCACCCCTGAAATACACGCACCCAGGCTATTCGCGTGTGGAACTTCCCGCGCACCCCTGAAATACACGTACCCTGCTGAAATCGCGTGTAAAACTTCCCGCGCACCCCTGAAATACACGCGCCCAGGCTATTCACGTGTGGAACTTCCCGCGCACCCCTGAAATACACGTAGCACGCTGGGAGACATGAGTGGGGGCCTGGTGGAGGGTGCCCCTGGATGGTGGGGGGTGGGGGTGGTGGGAGACATGGGTGGGGGCCTGGTGGAGGCTGCCCCTGCACTGCTGGGGGGTGGGGGTGCAGGGGGACATGAGCAGGTGTGCAGGGTAGTCCCCTGTTTTGTGGGCTGCCTGCAGGGGCCGTCGAGGGTGTACAGGGAACACCTGTGAGGACCCACCCAGCCTAATCGCGTGTGAAACTTCCCGCGCACCCCTGAAATACACGTACCCTGCTGAAATCGCGTGTAAAACTTCCCACGCGCCCCTGAAATACACGCGCCCAGGCTATTCGCGTGTGCCACTTCCCGCGCACCCCTGAAATACACGTACCCTGCTGAAATCGCGTGTAAAACTTCCCGCGCACCCCCGAAATACACGCGCCCAGGCTATTCGCGTGTGGAACTTCCCGCGCACCCCTGAAATACACGTACCCTGGCTAATCGCGTGTATAACTTCACGCGTACCCCTGATATGCACGTTACCCGCTTTGCGTTCCTTGTTTGGCAGCCCTGTAAACTGGTCCAGGGTTAGCGCAGCCCTTTGCGATGATTCAGCAATTTTGATGGCTTTTCCTTGCGCGAGGGCGTTATTGGGGGCGTTACTGGCGCTGCTGCAGGGTCGCTGCAATACTCTGCGCCGCGGCTGGTTTGGGAGCCTAAAATCCATGAATATGCTGTGCGCGGAAATCAGTTTTAGCGCACGTGCCTGGCGCAGACAATCGCACGCGGACACTCTGCGCCAGCCGCTTGCGACACTTTTCTGCGAAATTCTATGAATTACCCTGTAAGTCCATTGGCTGCCATCCAGGTTTGGATTGCAGCGTAGATGTTAGTTAGGGTTGCTGCATCTTGTTCATAAATGCCGGTGAGAGGGATTAAGACTTGTGTGTCATCAGCATAGTTGGTGTAAGCTATGTTGCGACTATCAAGATTGTTGAACAGTGGAAGAGTGAAGATGTTGTACACAGTGGGTGCCGTGCAGGAACTTTGTGGCACTCTGCAGTCTATGGTGGTAGGTGGGGCAGAGGCAGAGTCAGAGAACACTCTCATGAGTCTACCACAGAGGAAGGAGTCAATCCAGGCTGTGGCTTCTGGAGAGAAGTGGGCAGCGTTTTTTAGTTGCCTGCCTAGAATATCATGGTTGACGAGGTTGAATGCAGCAGACAGGTCTAGTAGAAGGAGAATTGCCAGTTTGCCTTTGTCCATGATATCTCTGAGTTGTATTTTTAAATTTAGTAGAGCAGATTCGGCTCCATGGTCGGGACGGAATCCAGATTGCCTTTTGCCTAGTATTTTCTTTTCTTCTCGGAAACGTTGCATTTTTGTGTATGCCACCTTATCCAGAATCTTGATCAGAAATGGTACAGTGGTGATAGGTCTGTAGTTGGTGGCTATTTCAGGATCTAGTGTGAGTTTCTTCAGTAGCGGACGTACCCAGGATTCTTTTAGGCAGTCTTAGACTGTGTTCGAGTTGAAGGAGGCATTGATGAAGGTTTTGAGGAATGTGGCTAAGGTTTTGGAGCATTCTTTGACTAGTTTAGCCAGACACACATCACTTTTGCAGTTGGAGGGTTTGATTTTTTTGACTATTTCTATTACTTCATCTGCCCTGAAAACGGACCATTGTGTCCTGAGGGCCCACTGTAGGGATCTCATCCTCAATCTGGCCTCTGGCACCAGAATAATGCAGGATGCCATAAGACCGAGCAACCTTAGAAAATCGAAGACCGGCAGATGCTGGGCATTCTAGAACTTTGTAACCATCTGCAGAATGTGGTGAGGTCTCTCTTCGGGAGACGGGACTTTGCCCGACAAAGTATCCAGAACTGCTCCAATTAATTGGAGATTTTGTGATGGTATCATATTTGACTTCTTGAAATTCAGAGGGAATCCCAGTCTGTGTAGGAAGTGGCAGGTCTTGATTAGATGTTCCTGGACTTGTTCTGGAGAATGTGCCCTGATTAACCAATCATTCAGTTAGGGATGAACGTGAATTCCCCCTCTCCCGAGACTCGCTGCTACTACGTCATCAGCTTGGTGGAGGTCAACCCGAATGGCAGAACTGGAAACTGATAGTGAGAGTTGCCAATTGTGAACCTCAGATACTTTCTGTGCTTGAGATGGATTGGCACATTAAAGTAAGCATCCTGAATATCCAATGATATCAACCAGTCCTGGAGTTGGAGAGCCTGAAGGATCTGGGAAATGGTAACCATCTTGAACTTGTCCTTCCTGAGGAACTTGTTCATGTTTCTTAAGTCCAAGATGGGTCTCAATGCTCTTACCTTCTTTTGTATGAGAAAGTATGGGGAGTACCAACCCTTGTTCCTCTCCTCTACAGGTACATGTTCTATTGCACCTTTCTCTTGCAGGGTTAAAATTTCCTGCAACAGGAGCAGGTCTGGAATTTTGGCAGAGTCGTATCCCAGGGGTGATTCTGAGGTTTCTTTTGAAATGGAAGGCAGTAACCTTGGGATACTGTTTCCAGTGCCCAAGCATCTGAAGTAATGCCCCACCATACTTCCAGATGCTGAGAGATTTTGCCTTCCACTGGGGTCTTGGAGTGGCTTTGTGGCAGCTGCAGTAGTGGCTGATGGGACAGTTGCCGCTGCTGTGGCAGATCTAGCACCTTTTCCTCGCCCCGAGGACATTTTCTTTGACTGGCCTGTCCCCTTCCTTTTCCAAATGAGGAATAAAATTGAAAGGGACGACCACTCCAGGAAAATGAGCCTGTGTAGGGGCATGGTTGAGGTTGTCGTATTGCAGCACTAAGTGACTTTGCTGCTGCTTTAGAGGTCTGCAGCTTCTCCAAACTTTCATCCGCCTTGCTGCGAAACAACCTCAAGCCGACAAATGGCATATTGAGAAGTCTGGCCTGCACATCTGATGCAAAACCTGACTTTTCTGCCACACAAATCTGCATAGTACAGTACTAGATGCCATGGACCTGCTGATGCTGTCAGCAGTGTCCAAACCTGATTGGAAGCATTCCCCCATAGCCTCCTTTCCATCCTTAACTATGGCTAGGAAACCTTCCTGTTCCTCACCATCAGGGATATGTTCTGCTGCTGCTGTCATACAGTTCCATAGGGTGTATGTAAATCTTGCAAGGGTGCAAGTTACATTTGTAGATTTCAATGCCATGATACCCGAAGAAAAAATCTTACGGGACCATGCATCCATTTTTTTATCATCCCTGTCCGGGGTAATTGTAGGGTATGTTGCATTCCTAGTAGGCGTGGCCGCCTGAACCACTAGACTTTCAGGAGATGAATGTTTCCATAAATATTCAGGGTCTGAAGAAGAGGGCCTGTATTTAGATGTGAATTTCTTATTAACTGCAAAGCTATGTGAAAAGGAAGTATGGGGTCTTGTTGAGGTCCCCCCGAAAGGAAATCTATCATGTCATCCTCTTGGTAAGTAGGGGAATTGCCGTTCCATCCCATAAATTCTGTTACCCTACTCATTAATCTCCTGTATCCTGCATCTGCATGATCAGCAGGGTCAGGTTTTTCAAACTCATACTCTGGAGACATGTCCAGACTACTTGCTGAATCTAGGCACTCATATAGGTCTGCTATTTTTGAATGAGGGTCAATCAATTAATTCCTCAGGAACTTCCCTTGTTCTAAACTTTACACCAGCCGGTGTAACATCCTCCTCCTCTGAGGATTTTTCCTCCTAAATGGAGGACATGGATTTGAAAACATCCTGTCTATTTTCCAGGTGGAAAATCTTCTCTGGTGGCATAGACCTTGCCTTCAACACAGAAGTCGATTTAGTAATAGGAATTAACGAAGACGTCAATTAGGGTCATTGATGGTGTCGACATTATTAGTACCGGCTTCGATACAGCTGAAGGAGCCTTCGATATTGTTGAAGGATTTATCAATGCTGTCGAAGGAACCCTCGACACCGTTGAAGGAATATTCGATTTAAGAGTCTGAGTGGCCTGATGACACCTTGGACTCAGACGTCTTCGAAAGAAGCTTCAAGGAATCCTTTGATGACGATGTAAATGGCAGATGAGTATCCAATGCCATCTTGTTGAGTATTGCCTCCGGTTTTTGCACTTGTAGGCATTTCTTGTGAGGCATCGGGGAGAATCCCCTCGACAACGCCCTTGACGATTTTTCATCTGATCTTTTTGTCTTAGATCTTCCCCTGTCACTTTTAGTATGAGCAGGGACATGGCTTGCAATAGACTTCTTTGAGGGTGTCTAGGCCGCATTCTCAAAGATTTTTAACATTGAGGCTCTGAAGGCCTCCCACTTCTTCGAGGAATCATGTTTAGAAGGGCTGGTGATATCCTCTTCTGAAGACGTCGAATAACAGGAAGTGGGAGACCGGTGTTGCCTTTTTTAAAACTTTTTTGAAGAAGAAGACGATCTCCTTGATCTACTCCTCAACCCTGATTTCTCCGATTTGTAACATCTTTCACTAGACTCAGCCAAGCCTGTCTTTCTTCTCGAAGAAGACTTTGAGGACTCCTCTCCCATCGGCAGTTTAACTCTATGTTCCTTTATAGCTTTATCGTTTATCAACTGACAGGAACCGCCCTCGTCTATCCGATGGTCGGGACTGAGGCACCAGAGGCAATTTCGATGGGCATCTGTTATCGACATCTTCTCACATTTCTGACATTTCTTGAAGCCAGTTTTAGGCGTGGAAGGGTTCGATGACGAAGACATTTTAAAGAGAACTGAAGTGCCGTTTTGTGATACGAAGCGAAAGCTATCAGAAAAACAGAAATGAGGCCAACGGGCACGGCTCGAGCCATTTATACTGCGGATGACATTGACGGTCGATGGATTCCGCTGAGGGACATCGACGCTGTGGACTAGAGCAGAGCACCCTCTGGTGGAGAATTATTTTTTCCAAAGCAGCAAAGCTGAAGGTAAAGATATATCCAAGATGAGGAATACATTGGAGGACACAACCCATTCAAAATGCGCATTTTCACAAGAGACGCTCTTAGATGGATTTCGGATGTTTCAATTTCTCCCATTGATGTGCATGACACGTTTAGTCAGTATTCTCCAGCAATGCAAAGGAACTTGTTACAGGTGATGGTAGAGTATCTACAAGATGATTTTATGAAGAGAAAGGAATGCTGTGCTGCAGATTTGATGGTTATTTATAAAAGAGCATTTTCGCCCGATACTGCTTTGACTACTTTGTCACTTGATTTAGCCTTGTTGCTTAATAGACGCTCGGATTTGCTTACTTTACAATTGCCGATGAGGGAGGTTCATCCGACATTTTTTCCAAAAGTAAAGATTCCAGCTAATGCTGCAGCGGGAACATCTGCCACCACTATTGAAGCACATTATGTCTCAGAGTTTGTCCATGTGCCATTTTCTAGACTTGAAGTGAATACCATTAGGCAATCAATTCAAGATATTAGGAAGAATCCAACAGGATTTTATAAAGAAATACAATCTGTCTTACATTCGTCAGTTTTCACGATGGGTGATATAGATTTGTTGTTTCCTGTGATCCTTCCAGCTGATTTGTGGAAGCAGATTAGAATTGTAGACGATCAGGCAGGGATGGGTGATACATGGGATGCCTTAGTACGAGTAGATGGGGAAAGGAATGCCGGTGAGAAACTGCCACAAGTGATACTGATGTTGACAGATAGAACAGTGACTAAATTGAAAACTCTGGTTCCTGAAAAAATAAGTATATGGTATAAGTTTATGGCTTCCATGCAAGGAAAGTCAGAAGGTACAACAGAGTATTTTAACAGATTTGAGCAAGTATGTTTGGATTTTAGTGGTCAAGACTTAAGTACAGAGCCAGGAAAGAGGCTGTTCGTTGATAAGTTTGTGCATGGATTATTGCCTGAAATCCAATCACAGATCATGACTTCTGAGTGTACATGGCAAGCGAAATCACAATCTGAAGTGTTACACATGGCTAATTACTATGAAAATAGGGTTAATACAGAGAAGACGAAGGTGGAAAAGAAGAAGGGAGACCTGAAAACAAGAATATTATTGCAGCAAATAGCTAGAGGAGCCAGAGGTGGGAATACAGAGTTTAGCGGCCAATTTACACCACATGGTGGCTCACAACTGGGTCCATACACATGAAGCAGTGTGCATATTGTAGACAGGAGTGTCATTGGCGAGCACAATGCCGATCCTTCAGCAGAGATCGGATAGCACATATGGTGCCATGGGTAGATGATCCAGAGGCCGCCCTGCGATAGGGGTTCCTGGTAGAAGTCAGTTTGCACTGAATCAACTGACACCATCACAAGATAGTTAGCAACAAAGTGTTACTAGTGGGAATATTTTTGATAAACCTTCAAATGTCTATTTTTCTGAAGATTTTGGATCTGACGATATACTGTTCCATTAGGACAGCCCGAAGCAGGGTCTGGAACCAGTACCTATTCCCGTCAATCAGAAAGGACCATACGTTGAAAGGAAGGTGGGGAATAGTGAGCACCTCTTCTTGATAGATACAGGAGCACAGAAGTGTTGTATTGATCATTCACCGTTTCCACATATTCCACTGTCAGGGCATAGCAACATTTCTCTAGGGTTCTCTGGTATGTCAGTGGTTAGTCAGGTCTCTCAGCTGGTACCAATTTCACTGGGACCATTCACTGATTCTTGTCCACTTCTGTTGATGACAAATTGTGGTGAACATTTGTGGGGATTGAATTTATTAAAGGAATTGAATGCTGTCATTTACTGTTCTCCAGATAGAGTGTACTTAACGATTTCGCCCCAACAAACTTCCGTTCCACAATTTTTGTTTATGCCTTTACCGATTGAATTGAATAAGGTTCTGAAATGTTTGTGGGCAGTTAATGATAATGACGTTGGAATTTCACAAATTGAGACAGCTAAAATTGTGTTGAAACCCATTGTTAAATTGCCGCGTATTCCACAGTATAAGATTTCGGTTGAAGGTGAACAGGCTTTGAAGAGTAGTATATCTGATTTTGTACACCGAAGTGTAATTGAGTAAATTGCAGGAAGTGTGTGTGATAGTCCGAGTTCACCAGTTTACAAGATAGGGGATAACATTATTCCATTTCATTTTATGATTGATTTACGTGCAATTAATAAGGTTGTTGCTCCACAGTTTCCGATTGTGCCTGATGTTACCACAATTCTGACTATGATTCCAGCCACGGCTACACATTTTAGTGTTGTGGATTTGAAAAATGCTTTCTTTAGGATTCCTGTGCATGTTGAAAGCAGATATTTGTTTGTGTTCAGCCTAGGGGGATGCTCGTTCACATTCACTCTTGTGCCGCAAGGGTACACTGAGAGTCCAAGCATCTATAGAAGAGTGTTGAAAGAACAGCTTGATACGCTTGTGTTACCTTCCACTTGCACGTTGTTGCAATATATTGATGATATACTTCTAACTGCTGATTCGGAAGTTGCTTGCAAAGAGGAAACTGTGTTGCTGCTTATTCATTTAGCAGAGCATGGGCATAAGGCTTTGTTGATGAAGTTTCAGTATTGTCAACAAGAGGTCGTCTATTTAGGCTATCTGCTGTCGAAGGAAGGAAGAAGACTGACACCTGAACTGATATAAAGCATCTCTGATATGTCTGTTCCAAATACACAGAAAGAGGTCAGAGCTTTCATAGGCATGGCCTCATATTGTAGACAGTGGATCCAGATTTTTTCTTTGTTGATAAAACCTATGTTGGAACTGACAAAGAAGGACATTTCTTTGCCTTTACCGAGGAACATGGATTCCCAGAACACTTTTGATCTGCTTAAGGTTGTGCTGTGTTCAGCACCAGTTTTAGGCACACCAAATTATTTTAAAGGCTTTATTTTGTATGTTAATGAATGTGATGGATGTGCTTTGGCTGTTTTGACACAGGAGCATGGGGGCAAGAATAGGCTGTGCGGCTGTGTAATACCACCAGCAGTAATTGCGCCGAACATTCCCCATTGGGCCCATTGGGGAATGGGAAATTCCTGAATGGGCCCAAATGGGAATGGGGACTTACCATTCCGCCAAACCTGTGATCCGGCAGTAATAGCGCCAGGGGGTTTGGCGGTAGGGCTAATAGCCCTTGCGGTAATAAAGCCAGGGTTAGCGCCCAACTTGTGATGAGGCCCAAAGACTTTCTTTTTTTAAATGAAATCACTGCCTGATGAATCCAGGGAGATCATACTAGCGAAGTTCAAACATCTCTTATGAAATCCCAGTAAGAACAAGGAAGAAGCCAACGTACCCCTAAAAATATCTTTCATATATTTGAACAGAGCACATTTTCATCACCCCCAAAAATGTTGGCATGCAGAGATAGGCATCATTTTATATATTGGGCCCGCCAAGATGTGAGGCCCAACTCCAGTTTGATAGCACTTATCGGTGTAGACTCTGGGACACCTAGGACGGTCTTCCAAGCTTTCCCTTCTAGTCTATCAAAAAGATTCTGTCAAGGAAAGGCATCAATTCACAACCATACAATGTGGCTGCAGTGACCTTTCATTTATACAGTTCAATTAGGGGCAACAAAGAGAAAGCACAAAGTCTGCTCCGAAGAGCCTTCTTCAGTGCTATGCTAGGCCCACGTTTTGCTGCCATTTTATCTGTTTGCAGCCAGAATTGTTTTCTTGTCGAGATTAGGTACCCATGATAAATTATAGTGGGAACCTGTTCAATTTTGGTCTGATTTAGGCTCCAGGGGTACGACTTGGGCTTTCGCTTTCAAAAATAGGGCACTACAAATGACTTCCGGGTGTTAATTTTAAGATGGTTCCTCCCCATGTAAGAATATACCCCATCCAGAAGTCTTTGAAGGCCAGCAGGAGTATAATCCAACCCTTTTATTAAGATGGAGCTTGTGATGCAAGTGTGAAAACAAACCTAAAGTTGCAATGTCCCCCAGCCTCCAGCGTTTCCTTAAATTAATCCCCCTATTGTACCAGTTTAAGCGATCTTTACTTTTTTGAGGGTATATGTCCCTCAAAGCAGAAGCAAGATAGCATTTTAGGGGCTTGTAAGCAGAAGCTTTAAAAAGAACTACATAAACCGCTGCTGAACTAACAGGATGATGCTAACCTGTCCCAGTTTGTGCCATAGTGCATCTCTGGGGGAGCTGTGCAACAAACCCAAGAGCCTACATAATCATATGTTTTGGTAGCTTTCAAGACATCAACACTGAGACATACTGCAGACTTCAGCGCCATAGAGGAACACTGTGTTGATTTTAGAATTCTGCACCTGTAGGCATTCATCGAGGCATTTCCCACCACATTGGAGATACAAGCGGAGAAGCCCTGTAAACCCACATTTGCCGGATTTGCCATTATATTTACATGGCTTCTCCATGTGCCACATTTTGAGAACAGCAAACCCAAATGCCTACATTAGTGTCCGATATATATTGTTGAGTTGTGGAAAGCCAATTTTTAATTGTTCTTTCCCTCACTGAAAACCAGGATTTCTGTTTTTGCCAAGTTCAGCTTGAGGACGTGCACCAGGAAATAGTTACTGGCATAATCCTAACACTGTTGTAGTTCTCTAGCTCTTATGTCCATAAGGATGTGTCATCAGCATACATGAGCATGCCAAATTTGACACTGTCTAATAGAGGAAGAATTAGACCTTGTGTGGCATTGTGGGGATTGAAATCACAGAGAAAAAATATAATAAAATAATAATAATGGGGAAGGGGACATCCATGCTTGATCCCCCTGTTAGTAGTGTAAACTTGTGAATATCAATAATTCATATCACACCTAACCACAGCTGAAGTGTCTGCATGTAGTACCTTGATTAGTTGAAGTAGCAGGGGAGGAACATCAATTCTGTTAAGCTTGTCCCATAATAACATCCGGCTTATTCAGTCAAATGGTTTGGAAAGATTTAGAAAGGCAGTAAACAGCTGGTTCTTTCTCCTTTTTTTATATTTCTCCATTATCAAATTCAGAAAAAAAGCAATGATCGATAGTGGAGATGCGTTTACAGAATCTACCCTGTATCTCTGCAAGAATAGAATTCTCCGTGACCCATTCCTCTAATCGAGCTGCTAAGCAGCCTGCAAAAATTTTATTGGAAGCGTCAATCAAATCGATTGGACAGCAACAATGGGGATCAGTCATATCTTCCTTTTTAAACAATGGAACTATAACACGTTTTTATTTCTTTTTCTGAGAGGATGGGGCTATACTATCAGAGGCAAGTGAGTTAAAAACCTGGACGAGAATAGGCATCCATATAATTCTGGGATGCGTCCACTTGGGCCCACTGCCTTGCCTTTTTTTAAGGTTTTAACTGTGCCCTTATTTCTGCCAGTGAAAATATCATCTGTTTCCCACCCTCATTATCATCAATGGGGCTTAATGAGATAGATAATATGTGTGCCTATGGGTCAAGAAATAATTCTTCAAAATGAGCGATGCAGTGTTTCAGGGCAATAAGTCCCACATCTCCCTCATTAACTACCGCAAACCACTTAGCAACTAACCAGCAGATTTGTTTTGACTAGTTTTCCATTACCATTCTATCAAGATGATCCAACCGGGCCTGGGTAGAAAAAAGTCTTATAGGATTTGTTAAGGGCGTATAGTTGATGTGTGGTTATTGAAGTGTGATGCAATACTTGGTGGAGTAGCCATTTAAACTGTCTGCACTCACCATCATACCAGGAGGCATCAACTCTAGAGGACCTCATGGACTTTCCATAATCAGGTGAGATATAGGGGGGGATTATGGTCAATTTGAGCCTGGAAGAGTTCAAAGAGCTGGATCACCTCACACTGATGTTGGGATCCTAAAGGTTTCTCGTGTAGCGTGCCAATGGCACTATCTCAAAAAAAGTTACCATGTCTAAACTCTAGATTCTTCACATTGGGAGTATCTGTCTCAAATCCACTCTGCGTCCACCCTCATGTCTAGTGGTAATGCCTATCTGCCACTCGACCACCAATGGGTTTGGTCACTCTCCACCCGATCATATATTTTTATATCTTTAACTTTGCTAAAAGAAAAACAGTCCACCAGACAACACTCAGTTATTGTCTTCCTTAAGCCTACCTTGTAGGTTGGTATGGGTGGCACATTCCCACACATCTTCCATTCAGTTCTACAAACAAATATTTTGCCATAAATATATCCGTTAGCTGCCCCATAGCTGACAGGATTCCTCTTATATATCTCTTTGGGATATCACAGATTTCCTTGACATGAAAACTTTTTTCCATACTCCTTACATTAAACACACTTTGTGGGTAAAGAGGAGACACATTGGTATACATGCACATTGAGAGGTAAATATACAACTTTTCCTTTCACACCTTGCGCTGAAAACCTCTTTGGAAATGTTGACATCCTAGTTTGCAATCTAACAATGGAGGTCATTACGAGAATCGTGCTAAAAATCAGTTTTACCAGCATGGAGGCAATATCGGGTGCGGGTAGCAATGACGCCACTAACAGCGGCTGATTACGAGTATGCGTGCACATGCGAAGCGGCATGCCGGTATCAACATTACTGGAATGCCGCAATAGACCCAAAACATCCCTTAGTGGCATGATGGAAAGCGCTGACACATCTTCTGCCTCCGTCCACCCCAAATAACGGGTCCGGCACTAGCGGGCCTAGCATTAGTGGGCCCGGCATTAGCGGGCCTGGCATTAGTGGGTCCGCTAATACCGGGACCGGAAGTAGCGTCATCGCGCCGGAATGGGAAATGGCACGGCGGCCATCTTGAAAAACACAATCCATTGCCATCCTCGAGATACAGGACCTTGAGCCTCACACCACCAGTCACATCAGCATCCACACGACCAGCACTATGCCAAAGGCCATAAAGAAAGGGGCATCCCGGCAGCGGAATGAGCGGTTCTCCGAGGATGAACTCAACATGCTGGCCGACACGCTGGCAGACAATGCAGATGTGGTCTTTGCCTCAGATCTTAAGAGAGCTGCACAGCTCAAAAAGAAAGAGGTATGGGAACTAGTGGCCCAGAAAGTCAGTGCAGTTGGCACCACCCCACGCACTGTAAAGGACGTAAAAAAATGCTGCGACGACCTGCACCTCCGAGTGCGCAATATCATGTCAGCCAATCGGAGCCAGGGTCTGGCCACTGGCGGCGGGCCCAGCTCACCCATCAAACTCACCTGCTGGGAAGAAACATGCGCCAGCACCATTGGAATGTGGAGCGTCGTCATCGGCAGATGGAGGTGAGTGTACAAAGAAAACACTGTAATGCAAAGTATGATGGTGGTCCACCAACGTGACCGTGCCATCAGGCAATGACTGGGCCATCACACACACATGGACACATCTCTGCCTAGATGCCGTCCCCAGCACTGTCACATTCACATGCATGCAGCATGCCAATTCCATTCCTGACACACACAGTATGTTGCTGGATTGTGTAACTGTGGGTGAGGTCTGATGATGTGCAGTGGACATGTTGTGGGATGTGGGCTGGTTGAAAGTCAGGCATATTGGCATTGGTGTGCAGCTTCCATAATTACTATGGGGTTTGGTTATCATGTTCAGTTTGGGATGCTTTGGGGTGCAGTATCTTGCAATTTGGACATTGTGCAGTCCCCACAACAATGACACCAGGTTGGTGTGTGCATCTCTCCCCTCATTACACTGCCATGTGCCTGTCATGCAATTTAGCAAGCAGCCAGGCATGTCATCCTGCATGTCGCTCCATGTAGCATGTTAGCGTGGAGTTCCGCAGGACCATTGAGTCATGAGTTGATCCGGGAAATCGGGCACAACAATGTATGATGATCTTGCTGGAGTCACATACCATCTGTACATTGATGGAGTGAAATAGCTTACGATTGCGACACACCGGCTCCATGGCATGCAGGACCACCAATTCCACATGGGTGCAGTCAAGAGCACCAATACAATGTGGCATGCCTGCCAGTGCATCGAAGCCAACTTTCAGGTCAAAGATATCCTGGGCAGTCCCTGGTAAAGATATGTAGTCACGTGAGTGCTTCAGGAGGGCATCCATTACTTGGTTCATCATGCGTGGAAATAAGGGTTGTGATATGCCATGCAGGTGCCCCACTGTGTGCTGGTAGGTGCCTGTGGCCAAGAAGTGGAGCACAGACATTACCTTCAGTAGAGGGGGGATGGTGGTGCGTATTTCCATCAGACTGACAATGTCATTGTGTATCATGTCCACAATGGTGGTGATGGTGTCCCGGTCCGAGCGGTACAGAGTGTGGATCTGCTCAGGGGTTAGGTTGAATGGACTGGCTCTGATGAGAGGTATTGAGGCTGCCTGAGTGGTACCACTGGCTGCACTGGTGGGGCAAGCTGGGCATGTCTCACCTTCCTTCTCCTCCTGCTTTTCCTCTGTGGTGCCTGTTGTTGTTGTTGCTGGTGTAGCAATGCAAACATGTCCTCCAGCCCCAATGTTGAAACTGCAAGTGAAATCGTTTTGGCGTGGAAAGGGGTGTGGTGTGTGGATGTGCTCCTTTTATACTGGCCCAGATTCCATTGCCTCCACCTGTGCTGATAGTGTGCACCTGTGGCAGTTGGTAACACTGCACATTGCTGTTGATGGGTGATTCACGATGCCTGTAATGCCGGCATCCCAGTATCCCTTATCACCGCCTTCATGATGCCGGTATTTGCATGTCCGCATGACTTGTGATGTCCTCTTGTTAGCGCCATCCCGGTATTGCCAGTCCAAAGGGATGCGTGCCCTTGTGCATGCTGGTAAGGGGGTGCACAGTCTTTGCGGTGGTGCTAATACCGGGTTGGTTACTCGTAATAGGCCAGAGCGGTATGCGGCGCCGGTATTCCTTTACCGGTATAGTTTTTCGATTACCACGATTCTCGTAATGACCTCCAATGACCTGAAATGGATGAACTGTTTGCAATGCAAACACTTCAACACTGTTCAAATTCTCAAGCTAAACAGGAATTTCATGCACCACAATACCATTTAAGACATTACAGACAGGAATGTTTTCTCTTTGATGAACACTCAAACAATGTCTGCACAGAACAGAAGTAATGCCTCACTTTTATGGAATCACTGTTCTACAAGCAAATATAGATAGTGGTCCTTCCAGACATATTTCACTTTTTCTTCAACGTACACTTGTTTTATTTGTTGTTAGTACAGTGTGTGTCAACATGACACACAAACAAACTCAGGTCTTGAACTAGAAAATGACTCAAACATTGTTATCCTGATTCCATGCTCCTGAAAAATTAGATCCTTTTAAAGAATAGGATCACTATGTCCACTTCCGATAAGTGGCTGTTGTACACATACATAATGTTATATATGAGTGCTCTTTACCATGTAAAGTGTAGAAAGTAAACTTCCTACAGTTCAAGTAATCAACATCTTATTTAACAGTGCAAGTGCATGCATGGTGTTTTGCACTAATACACTTTAACAGACGATTACATATTTTGTCATGATGTGTAGCCAGCATATTTATATGATTAAACGGACTCATAAATCTCCCTTTATCAAGACAAGCTAGAGAGTAACACAGAAGTCCTGTTTTTTCACGAACTTCGCAGTCATACATTGTATGCAGCATCTTGATTTGTCGCTGAACATTATCATTTTTGTGTAACATTTGCAAAAAGCTCTTTAAAACTTTACAGGAATCCTTGTCAATATCACACAAAGAATTACATTTGCACGCCAGACTTTTTTTTCTTACTGCTACTGAACACTGTCCTAATATAACTGCTTTACTAGATATTGCCTTTTGATATTCTTCTTTTTTCAGAACTAACCTTGATTTTTTAATACGTAGTCACATCCACTCTCTGCAATAGCAAGTTTCACAATGCATTTCTGAATGTAACTCTCTTCACTAAAAATATGTGGGGTGTAATCATAAGCCCACAAACCAATGGAACTGAAGGTCCATGTGAAAAAGGCCTACCATTACTAAAGGAAAAGCAGTGTTTTTATTCACAAAGGCAGAAGAAATTCATAGGACCCTTTCACCTTGAAAAAAGGATTTTCAAACACTGACACCAAAACGGCTTTGCATGTGTGTTTGCAAGTTAAAGCAAGAAATTAGAACAATGTTCCACTGCCAACATAAAGATATCAGGGAAAAGACATGGTGTGTGTAAACAAGCCATAATGCACATTATGCTTCAGATGCAAAATACTGGCAACAGGGGAAAAGAAAAACGTTGTTATATGGGTCCCATGAAGATTTCATTTAGGCCCAAGGCAGACCCTTTTGGTTTGTTGGTGGGCAAACTTCACAAAAAACTCCCCCACTGCAAGCCTGGGTTTTGCATCCCCCCCATCTATTTATAACTGTAATAAAGTGTATCCTGCTAAGGATGTCGAAAAACAAGTGTCTACCAGACTTGCTGTCTCTAAGGGCAGTTCTGAGCAGACTAAATGCTCTGCCTGGTGCATGTTCGGAATGTAGGGGGAGGTGTGAACACAGGGCCTATAATCAAGGTAGAACTCTGAAAAGAAAGAACTACAGGAAAATAGAAGATTTTCAGATCAAAAGGTGGTCTGCTCCAGATAAGATCAGGATGCCAGGTGTCTGCGGTGGTGGATCTCTGTGTAGCAAATGCATCCCCCATTTACGATCTGCACCCTACATCTCAAACAACAAAGAGACTAATAAAAACACTGGCCCAGAGAGGCATATGGTGTTGGAGACAGGATGCTTCTAATCTGCATATCCCAAAGAAGGTGTGCTATTAATTTTAAAGGATTATTATCATTTCATTTTTTTTCAGCAACCAAAAGTCATATTTTCTTGATTGATGTGTCATTTTCAGGTAATTTCCAAGCGATTTTGGTGATATACAATTCATCCTCCTGTGACTAGGGTAACTGTAATGGCCATCTAACATGAGTTTCTGGCTGATCTGAAAATATTGCATATTTGAGAGTCGGAAATGGATGAAGGGTAAAATTAGGAATGTGGGGAATAAATTGTATGTTCCCGATAATTATGCTTTTTGTAAAATTGGTGGAAAATTGCCAAACGGCCGTGCAACATGGTGCAACCCAGCTGTTGTTTTATTAAATTCCCCCTGATTAGCGGAATTGGGAAAGATAAATATATTAGTTTTTGAAACATACCTAGTTTTTGCCAAACATTTGACATGAGAAAAAATGAGGATTGCACATGGAAGTTGCCTTATGTCTGCTCCTGACTCCTAAGCCAATCCTTAGAGAGGGGATGGGTTTGGTAGGAGAGAGAAGGGTAACTGTCCAATCCTTTTGTGAGAACTCTTGCAGGTTACTCCCCAAGATTGTAACATTGATGGTGTCATCACTGCTATATCCATTGTATGCACTATGAGGTAGGGTGGGAGCTGCTGAAACTAACCATCTGACAGTTGCAAGGACTCGCCAAGGGATATTGCATCTGGGTGGAGCTGTCAATTGCTAGGGAGCCCTAAAAAAACTGACTGGACTCTATAGTGCAATGCTGGGGGCCATCCATGAGAGTGGAGTGCCCAGAACCCTACACTGTCCTTCCAGAGGGTCCTGACATGCAGCTGGCTTTCCTGAACTTTAAACAGAGGTTTTCTATGTAAGTAGACTTGAACACTTTGCAACCAAGCGGTGGGGGAATCTGCAGGCAACAATGTGTAGATCCTTAACCTATTTAACTAAAAAACATTAATTTAATTAACTTCCCTTGGCAGAACACCCCATGTGGATTTTTTGTTAAAATGTGAAATTAACAAAGCTCATTGACACTGTACGCTGAAAACATATAGACTGCAATTTAATTGGGTTATCCTATTTGTCCCTTTGACCCTGACTTCTCTAAGAAGAGGGGTTTCTTTGTCCCTAAACTAATACTAAAATAAATCCCTAAACTGCCAGCTTCCCCAACACAGGCCTTTAAGTTGAAGGGGGTCTGAAATCCAAAATTCTCAAACCATCCCCGTTTTTACTGTCCAGCTTTCCAGACACAGGCCTTTAAGTGGAGGAGGGGCCTAAAATCGCCAATTCTTAAATCATACAATTTGTTTGGTCTGACTTCCCCAACACAGACAAAGGTAGGGGGGGTCTGAAAAACAAACTGCTAAATCACCCTGTGTTTATTTTAAATCAAAAGTGTGGGTGAAAGAAAAATTGCCATATACATTTGCACACATTTGTAATAACTAAACTGCTTGCCTTTTGAGAGTGCAGACAAATCGAAATTGCACAGCATTGAATACACACTTTTTTGTTTATTGAATAGTTTAAATGAAATTAAATTTATGTTCTTTTCAACTCATTTGCATGATTTATTTATGTTGAGAGAAGTTTCTTGTGTTGTGCCACAGATAAGGTGGTGTTTGACATTTTAGTGCAATTTTCGTAACATCTAATTCAATTAAATATACATATATTTCCTGTACACCACCCTGGTTCTTGGTTCATTGGTAGCTCAGGTGGAGGGATCCAAGGGTCATTAGATGAACTGGAGATAGGGCTGAATAAACTATTTGACATTAACTGTTTATTTTGTGACACTTAGCTTGGGGAGGGAAGGAACTACCTAAGTTCAGAGAGAGCCTCTCAGTAAACCGTTATACATCTTTCTGTATGACAAGTGTTTATCCACTCTCCACAAATTGCATCACAAAAGTTCTCTCATGTAAGTACACAAATATTTTGAACTTTTTCGTAAAATGGCTTTGTGACCTTTGTCAACTTGTTTAATTTGTTCAACACTAAAATTAACATGATTCTTTCTCATTTTTATTTCTGCACACGAATCAGATGTAATGTCATACTTCTCAAAAGATTTAAGAACACTCCAGAGTGGAACATTTTCATGGATACCTATAATCCTGTTTCTTACAACTAAAGAATTATCTGTTTTTTGGTTTTTTTTGTTTAAGTCTTGTTTTATTTATATCCAGTAATTCTATTGATAGTGTTTTTCTATTATCAGTGTTACTTGTAATGTCATTGGTACCATTCTCTTGAATAGTTGACATAGCTCCTTTCTCAAATTGTAAATTTTCAAATACTTTATCTTTAGTCTACTTTAATAAATTGCAGTCCTAAACAGTTTGCACCGAACATGAAACATCAATCTCAACATTTTTAGATTTATAATCTTTGCTTCCCTGCAAACACTGCTCCTTCTTCTGGTATGTGTGACCTGGATCTTTGAAGGCATAACTGATGAATGCTCTAGAAAAACAAATAGTAAATACATTTCACCACTAAATTCCTACAGAAGTAAAATACAGTAAAAAATTAATTAAGCATTGAACCATATAGCAATCCATGGTGCATGCTATATAAAGTGCAATTAAAAAACACTAAAGGTATATTTACAGCACATTACATAATAGAGTAAAGTGGATTAAAAATATACACAATCCATCTATTGCAAAGTTACAATTGCAGCATACTACATACTAGGTGACAGCTGCAGCCAGATTTCTCTAACAACAGTGGCATGAAGCTAATGTAGTCTCACGCCAATTACATAGACATTAATACATTCCCACACAGTTCCACTCTACAGTCATGTAAAGATTTCGTATGGGGCTACCCATTCATATTCTCCCCTATGGACATCTGAATCAAGGGCCTGGTTTACTAAATCTAATTCCTGTAAATTAGGTTGACTCTCATGCTCAGAAGCTGCTTTTTGCCAGTAGTCAACACAAATTCAAATTGAAACCCACTATCGCTCAGAATATTCTTCCCCCTGCGAAAGTCTTCCACTTCCTATGAAAACTATACTATATGATATGAGCACAGTAAGTAGGATTACAACATGCTAGACCTTCTGTAACATTTCAAGCACTTCACATCAAGTGTGTGCAAATGAAAGATATATTTCTTGAAACTATTTAACTTGCTCAAGATTATGTAGCTCTCTTTTGCATCCAACCCTTTTCTGTATAAATCTTATTTTACCCCCTTTACTTGCTATCATTGATTACAAGGGGTTAGTGTTTTCCTACTATTAAAACCATAGTAAGGTGCAGGTTGAACTTTGTTTAAGTTGTGAATAAATATGCCATTACAATTTCATAGAACAGAGCACAGGTAATATGCTTCTTACCCTCACATTGCTACACTCTGTTCCTGCACACATATTGTATACTACACTTCCCACAATCCTTCACCATTCAGGTTACTTACAGAAGCTGATAGACCATGAACACCAACATATCTTCACACCTCAAAATTGCAATAACATCACGTGTATATATATATATATATATATATATATATATATATATATATATATATATACGTATATATATATATATATATATCCTACTTACATTCAAGAGGAACCTGCTTCGTTTGAAACCAACAACCCAAACCACCTACATTGGACTTCTGTGGCAAATAGTGCCAGACACACCTAGCTACCCACTAAGCAGTGTGTACATTTAAAAATGTAAAGATATTAGAATATACAATAGACCAAATACAAAGATAAAACACATTTAATAGTATGAAGAGAACTAAAAACGTACAGTATTCATGTGCTGCAAAGTTACATTTGCTGCACACTGTATTTGAATGCACAACATCAGACTGAATTCTCAAAAACGTTTTTCCTCAGGCAAATTCGGTTCTCCCACAATAATAACATGAACATCTATAAATGCCTACACAGCATTATGCTGTGCTCATTTACAGATGTATTGTGGGCCTGGCCCACTCAGGCACTTAGCAGTGTACTTCTCAATCTAGCTCCTGTTGTTCTAAACCTAGATGTTGCCTACCGAATTATCCATCATATACAGGAGCTGATTTCTACACCCAGTCATCAAAATTCTATTTGAAACCCTCGATAACTCAGAAAATATTTCCCCTCTGCTAAATTCTGCCACTTCCTTTACTGTATGATATTAACACAGTATGTGAGATGAATACATGTTAAGCCTAACATTTTGGCACTTGACATCAAGTCTGTCCAAATCTTTTCTGTCCATTTGTTTAAAAGTCTTTTACTTGGTAGCATTGATTGCAAGAGGTTATTGCTTTTCTACTATCAAAACTATACAAATATGCAGATTGAACTGTATTTAAAATGTGAATAAATAGTCCAGAGAATGGAGCACAAATAACATGCTACTTAAACGCATGTTGTACACTTTGTTTCTGCACAGAGATTGTATATTACAATTTCTTTACGCCCTCACCATTCAGTTTACTTACAGAAGCTGATAGACAAGGAACACAAACATATCTCCACACTGTAACATTGCCAGTACTTCACTTATGTTGATTCCATTTACAGCCATGGGGGACATGTGTTGTTTGAAATCAACAAATGTCAGAACCTTCTTTGGACTCCTGTGGCAAATAATCCCACTAAAACCTAGCTAGACCACTATTAACTATGTGTGTTAGGAGATATAAGGATAGTACAATAAATAATACAGCAAACACTTAAATATATCACATTATACTTTATAAAGAGTCCAAAAAACATACAGTGTGCATCTGGTGCAAAGTTGCACTTGTTGCACATTACATATTACCTCACTGTTGCAACTTGAATTCTCAAATAAGTGCGGCCTTAACATGATGTAGTTCTTCCACCCTATTGAAATGGACACCTAGAAATGGACTCAAAGTGCTGTTTTGAGGCTATTTACAGATTTTGAAAGGACCTTTCCTACTCAGGCCCTTGTACATCATAATCTAGTTCCTGCTTTTCCACTCTGAACTCCTATTTACCTGCTAATCTCTGATATCCAAGATCTGCCTTTTCCACTAGTCAACAAAATAAAATGTAAAACCCTCTACCTCTCAGAGAATACTTCCCCTTCTAACTACCAACATTACTTTGAAAGGAAAGATGCCAATGTGTCTCACTTTTCAATTATAGGTAGTCATCAGAACATTTCCACACATATAACCGTACAGTTCTTACTATGTGCACATAATAAGAAATATTGCCATATCAATGTATACATTGTGAAACATACAAACCTTTTAAATAAAGGTTCAATCATAAATCTCCATTCAAAACAATGTCACAATCTACAATACATCCCAACTACATACAATTCCAGGCCCCTACGCCCTAGCATATATGACAGAAAAACATCTAATGACACTAGTTTCTTCTTTCATAGTATAAAGCTACCCAATGGTAGTAAAAGAACAGCAATACAAAGGAAGAATTACTGTTAGCACCTGCTGACAGATATCAGTAATCAACACAAATATCATTATCAATCTTATTTCACATTGTTACTAATAATTTAGACCGCTTCTCACTTTTTCAAAAACACACATACAATCAGGATACCCTTTCTCAGAAAGCAATAATTTTTAACTTCAGTACCCACATATTGAAATTTAAATAATGTACCTTATACTCATCAAAGTTAAAGTAATCTCACTCCTTTGTACATACTTTCAAATACTCACTGTTACATTTTCCCAAAAATGCAAAGCTTTTTACAAGACCGAAGCAATCAGCATCTCCACTGTAGGAATTCTACATGCAAAGTGACAATTATACACACAATGGCAACGAAAGAGGACTACAAATCCCAAGAACTAAAAAAATGGCTGACATATTTTCACTTCAGTTTATCACATCTAATAACACAAAGCAAACAATCAATGCTATCAATTGCAAACAGCAAAACACTGCCATTACCTATGTCCCACTTGTACTAATACTTGAATTGCAAACAATCATCCATTTTCAAGAGAACAGTGACAGAGTGCACAAATCAATGCTGGACCTTAAACTACTAAAACTATGTCGTCGTTGGAGACAACTGGGTGTTTTGGTTAATGTGTATTTGTCAGAAACTCTTTTTTTGAAATAGACCTGGATTTGACTGATTTTAGATTTAAATGGTTTGAATTGCAGGGAATGTGATGGTCCTAGATAGTGTAAATTGTTCATTCTGAGAAGCACAGGGCAGCCAGAGGTTATACTCATTTATGGTAGAGGCAATGATTTGAGAAATGTGCAAGGCATGTCTTTGGCTTTGATGATTGAACAAGATTTGGGAAAACTCATGGACATTTTTCCTCACACCACCCTTATGTTTCTTCTAAGCTAAGTCACAGGCAAAAATGAAAGTGGAACACCAGATTTAATTAAAAAATGTAGAAATCTTGTAGAAATGTGAATAAAGTAGTTTCTGCTTTCAAGTCCACAACTATCTATGGATATACAACAACATCCAGTTTTACATGTCGAACCTGTATAGACATGATGGAGTACACCTAACTGATCAAGGAAATACACTCTTCCTTCACAGCATTAAAGCATCAATCCAAATGTGCTGAAACATTACACTGAGTGTACCCCCAAAACAGTCATTTTAAGGACTACCTATTCTAGACATATACATACATGCAAATTTACAAATAAAACTTTTGTTTTACATTCTTTAAGAGCCGCCAGTATAGCCGCGGCTTTATCATAAAAGTGTAGCCGCAGTCATTCTGCTTTTAAAAACTGCAAAATGCTACTGTAGAGGGGTGGACAAATCAAATGAAATCAGGTTAAGATGCAGAAAAAGTACAGTATGTGAAATTGTGGAGCCTAAGATTCTGTAAATAATGTTTTTTTAAACAAAGGAATTTGGCGCTAATTATCCAGTTGCTATGACCCCAAAACGTAGAATAGGCTAAATGTAAATGGGTCACAGGAAATATACTTTGCATAGAGACAGAGTGCACGGGCATGAAAGGGAGGGCAGGAAGGTGCTTTTGTGTGTCGGGAGGCAGAGGGGGGAAATACGATCAAGGAAATGTGTAGGCAAGTAATAGGCACCATTTTTTAAATGTTCAGTGAAAAACCGAGGCTATGCAAATGGGTGTCTTTCAAAACCTGGTGTTATCGTGAAAAGTAAAAATACACCTTTTTAACACATACTGTATACAATGTATACAAGGGTAATTGGTCAATTTATAGAGTCTGTTTATTTTTTATTTTCTATTTTCATAACTTAAAGGGTGGCTCTTAAAATAACCTTTTTGGGATTAAATAAGGATGCACATATATTCCTGTAGCCTGGTACATTTGAGTAAAGCTGCAGTATTTGAGAAAAATATACAAATACTCCTTTTCTAACGCAAATAGTACACGATGTATAAAATAAAGGTTTTTGATGCATTTACACAGCTATTCATTTATACAACATGAGTTACGACCACATGCATGAGTCATGGGGACATAGCAAGTGTGGCAAGCATGGCTGAAGTAATGGGAATATGCATGTCATGTGAAGGAAAACAAGTAGAAACAAAATATGTTTTTCCATCATTGCCCTATGGCTTTCTTGCTTCTTGCTATCAAATTATTTTAGACGGTCAAGGGTGACAAACTCATTGTGACCCTGCCCTGTTCCCATGCGCAGGGATCCTTAAATAATGTTATATATAGAATAGGTTAAGAGGAAGTGTGCTGAAGTATTTTTTTTTCCTGATTTAATACATAACTCTCTAACCAATTTGATCCAGTCCAAACATAAATGCACTCTTTAAAATGTTCTGTATTTCCTAGGGTGTTATGACTTAATGCTGGGTACCCCTTTTTGCAAGTTCTTCCATATTCCTCTGCATTGATGTCACAACATTCAGAAAGTGAAATAGTTGTTAATGGCTACCTACTTCAGTCATACACGACAATGAGTGTATTTAACCTGACAATGTCAGGCAGGGCATTGGGGATGAAAGGCTTGACCATTGAGAACATGCCATGTAAAAATATGTTCTTAGGTTATTCCGGCTAATTTGACATAACTTTGGAGGGACTTTGCAAGTGACTTTGAGGTGCATGGCATGAGGATACAATTATTTGGAAAATATTAAGAGTTTTGTGATTTATATCAGCAAGGCCTAGGAAAGATACCAACACATCTGGACATGTGGATGTCCTGATATAATTTGTTGACAGGATACACTTTGATGACTGGTGGCATGGTGGTTAGTCAAGTCAGAGTAGAGTTGCCATATTGTCTATGATAAATGTATTTGTTAGTCTTCACTGTAGACAGTTCCATGATGCCTGTGCGTAATCAAGTTTTTTCTCTCTTTGCTGTCAACTTGTACTCTTATTGATGTTACACTGTATGATTCAAAATGCTGTATTTTCCCAGCATCCCATAAGAACAGGGATGCTGGAGAGAAAGGAGCAACTACCTCTAAAGGCTCCTATTAAGCTACAGAAGCCACCTTGGATTGAGTCGATGGTGGCCCAATTCAATTTCCATCCCGTTACAGAGGAGTCACTACAAAAAGTGATAAAAAAACTAAAGCCTACTAGTTTTAAAGGGGATTTCTGCTCCTTCCTGATAATAAAAACCTGCCCCCCCTCTCCTCATAACTTCAATTTGCACATTTGTTAACACCTCATTGCACGAAGGAAAGGTTCCAGATGACCTGAAACAAACAATGGTCATGCCCATACTTAAGAAAGTTGGTCCTGCTAGGGATAATCCCCTGAGCTATCACCCTATATCAAACACCACTTTTTTGCTAAAATGTTTGGATAAGGTGGCGTATGGCCAGATATCGGAAAACCTACATAAGGACAATATTTTGAATAAGCACCAATCTGGTTTTAGGCAGAGCTTTGGCATCGCTTTGGCTCCCTTCTCGATTTAAAGTCAAAACTGCTAGATCACCTGGACAAAAGGTCTCTCTCCTTGTTATTTTTGGTCAACCAGTCTTCAGCGTTTGCCTTGCTCGACCATGCTATACTGAAGTCTAGAATGTCTGAGGTAGCTAATTTTTCACCCTCGGTTGTCTCTTAAATGTATCTTTCTTGGATAACAGACACAGCAGAGTATGCTTAGACATTGCAGAGGACTCGCCCATACCGGTTCTCATTGAGGTTCCACAGGGGGTAGTATATCCCCATGCTTGTACAACTTATTTATGGTGCCGTTCTTTTTTAACTTAGATTAGAGGGTGTTATGTTCTCGAATTACGCGGACGAGATGCAGTGTGTCATACCGCTTTCAGGTTGTCACTCTCGGAACGAATTGGAGTTAAACATAATCTTTGACATCATTGAGAATTGGATGCTTAAAAACATCTTTGCTTTAAATAAAAGCAAAACCGAAGTCATGATTGCGGGAAGCTCAGTCGCCCTTACTAAGTTGGACAGTACATTTTGCGCATTCAGGCTAGGGTCTGACCATATTACTCATGTCCCCAAACTCAAGATTCTGGGGGTGACCCGGGATCAGTCGCTATCAATGAGTTATCATGTTGCTAGCATTGTCTCTGCTTCAGCATATTATGTTAAATTGCTTCACCGTCTCAGGCTGCTTATCATTCAGGTGAGCGCAGAAACAATTTCCAGAGCCATTATTGGGGCCAAGATGTATTACTTTGGCAGTCTACTGATAGGTCTTAGCAAGATGGATGTTCTTAGACTGCAGATCATTCAAAATAGGGCAGTCAGATTAGTGTTGGGGCTGACCCGCAGAGATCACATAACAGAAGGAGGCGATCACTTCATTGGGTTCCTGTTGAAGCACGAGTCAAGCATAGGGTTTAAATGCAGACCTGGTATCATGCCATCATATCTGCAGGATGCAGTTACTGATAAAGTGAATGGCAGAGCGCAGAGGTCCTATGGTTAGAATTTGCTGCTTACCCCTAGGATCAGAACTTCAAAGGCCGGGAAGGATGCCTTCCACTTGGCGGCCCCTAAACTCTGGAATCAGCTCACACCTGCACTCAGACTTCAAAGCTCCCTGCAGGTTTTTAAGAAAGATTTAAAAATGCATTTGTTTGCATAATTCTACCATCTCCCAGTCAGCAACCACTCTCTTAGAGTCTCCAATTCCTGGTGAGACAATACATGTTGTGTAATCTGTTCGTGTCAACATTCTGCACCTTTATGCCCCAGGATTCACAGTGCACAATACACATGCTATAAAAAAAAATCCTGTGCAGAATAAACCTGAACGCAGTCTTTTATTAATGGTACGGTTTTGAAAAGTTTGCGTCACATGTTTTATTTCAGTTATGGTTCTTTTCTTGGGATAATTTGATGATGGCAACTGAGCAAGCCTTTTCAGGTGCGGGATATGGTATGTGCTATACGTGTCATATTGCTTGGCAGGTTAACTGGGAGTCTTCTCTGCCAAAGAGGTTGTCTTTGCAGCACACAGTGGTTATGCTTATGGGTTCATTCCATGATGGTTGCATGCATTCCTATTAGCACCGTGTTTTGCTAAGTGAAAAGTGTTTCTGGTATCATGGACTATGGGATGCACATGCCTGTTTGCATGGAAACAGGGACTTTAGTGTGTGTACGTGTTGATTTTTATGGGATTTCTGTCGATCTTCTATGTGTTCATCTTAAGCCTAACCAAACTATGGCATGTTTGTAGCATGATTGTGTTTTCTGGGCTGCTTAGTCCTGATTGGCCCTGGAGTATATTCCTCTCAAAGGGCACCTATTCCCGTTTGCAGAAAATTCGCAAGGCGTTTTCTGGAGCATGTAGTATGTTGTATGTGCACTTTGCCGGGCCTTTATGAAGTACTATTTGGGTTATATAGCCTCTGTAGTTTCCTTAAGACTTACCCAGCTTCTGTCATCAATTCCACCTGTCAGTGTTTTGATCTCTTCTAGACATATGTGTAAGGCTGGGTGAGCTTTTTCTACAGCGTGGACATTTCCTCATGGGTTGATGGAAGTGGTCATTGATGCATCAACCGACCTTGAGTCTATTCATTCCTCCTGTTTACTTCTGGGTGGTGTTTTCACTGTGGGTAACATCACCACGCAGTTTTCAGCACACCTTTCCGCTGGGCAGTTAACTTAAATGCCTCCACTCCTGCATGTGCTTGCACTCTCATACCACGGTTAGGTAAGGGGAGGTATGCCAAGTCCACCTCGTTTTGTCTGTAGTAGATTTTCTACTGGCATCTCTTTCTGGGTGTGCAGTGTTTAATTTCAGTAGCTCTGTCTCCCTCCTGCCCCGTGTCAGATTTTCGAAAAAGCGGAACAATGTGTAAAATGTTCCACATTGTCTGTTTCAGGCAAAGTAAGAAAACGGCGTGTTAAGGTACTAAATATGCAAATTATTAACACTATCATTGCCCACGTTCAGACTGAATTTATTAATTACTTTTCCGAAGGATCACATTCTCAATTCACTTGGCAATTTTCAGCACCTATGAACCCTGTGTGTAGACACACAAGGCATAGGAAGGCGTGTTTATCAAGTGAGTTTTTATATTGATTCAACATATGATATAGATAGTTCCCCATAACTGGTATGCATTTAGTTATTTTGTACTATTTTTATGGATTGTTTCGTATGTATACTTATTAACGATCTTTGCCAGGAAACCCTTTTTAGCTGCTATTTTTGTGAGCTTTTTATGACCATGTGTTTTACTGTATCTTTCGTGGTATGTGTCTTTTGTGTTCGGCATTGTTGTTATGGACTGTATTTTAACTAATATGTGTCTTTTGCATTTTGTATTGCTTGTATCGATTGTTTCTTACGTATATCCGAAATAAACATGATGATGATGATGAGTTCCAAATTTAACTGTAACGCAATATTCGATTTGTAATTTCATCGATGTATATTTAGGAAAAGATCGGTTTCTCGTACTTATGCAAAGTAACCATTTCATTACTGAATCGACATTTGAATAAGGCGCCTTGTGCCGTGTAGCTGTGGCTGATACTATTGCACTCACGCAGAAGGAGGAGGCATGGAAAGTTATATGCATCATTAAAACAAGTATCATTAGTTGGACTTGTCAAATATCTCACCACTTAGATACCCCAGAATGGTATTGTATATTTGCTGCATGCATTAGCTGTCACGGTATAAGGGTCACGATGAGCTGTTGTTAGAAAGGTGTAAGTCTACTTGAAAATGTATGAGTCTCATTGTGTACCAGGTCTGTCAAGTTGCATTTACTAATGGCTCCGGCTCATATTGAGTGAGACTTGACAGATCCAACTCTTTCTCCAGTTGGAAAATAGGCAGGTCACTGCGCACGTTCCCTAGGTGTCTCCATACGGATGTTTGCTTTCCAGGGGGGTTGATGGAAGAGCTCTGACTGGACATTTTCAGCAGGCATGCAAACATATTTTAATAATCACCTTCGACTCACAGGGTGGCAGAGGTGCAGACTGGCACTGTCGCATCTGTGCTTGTCACATGCGTGCGTCTAGCAATATTTCCCGATGAGTGGGGAAGGAGCATGCGTTCTGTTTGCCGGGGATGTCTATTTCTGTAGCACCCGGAGGCAGCTCGGAACCCAGAATACATTGCAGGAATAATTTATTCGAGAGATGATGTTAAGTCAAAATGCACAACCGAGGCCATGGACAGAGGATTCACCTTATGGGTATTCATGGACTGCAGTGGAAGCATTGATCTTCTGGACCGAACACTCGTTGCACCATTCGGAAGGCCAGAAGTGTGAAACATACCCTGCATAGGTCAACCAAACAGCACCCCATGTCGAATTACGTGTAATATCATGCAAAGGTGACTGAAGAATTGGAAGTCAGGCTATTTTTATTTAGGTGTGTTGGTTTCTCCCTAACCCTGTGTCATCTAAGATTCATTACATAATCATGATAGGAACAATATTGGCCAAGGCTTCCATGCTTGCTGGGCTGATATGGATGGTTCTGGCCACCACATCTGATATGAGACTGCTATTCAGGGACTCTCTATACTTAAGACTAAAAAGGGCTAGCCTATCAAGATAAATGTGTATTGTCTTGAGGGTTTAATCCACATGGTACAACCCAAATCTACATAAAAATGTTCTTCCAACAGGAACTTAACCCATCTAACACTGGGCATGCTGGCACCAGCAGTTAACAGAGGCCCACAGACGAAATCAGCTATTGTCTCGGGAGGATAACCTAGGGGCAACGTGCTCATACAGGTTTGATCCCTGGGTCCGAGCTTAGAAACCTATCAACCTATCAATATAAATAACCTGTCATATGATATCATATCATTCATATTAATAAAGGAAAGGCGATGAGTCATGAAATCTGTTTCCTCAAGCTCTGAATCTTAATGGGATAGTTCACACACACACACACACACACATGGCTATGGAAGTCCCTATATGTTATATTAATATCCCATTAAATGCTAAATAGAATCTCAAAACATCTGTCCTGAGATGCAAGAAAATGTCATCTTCAGCCTCATGTGATCTAACAACGCCTTCAGAACGTTCTAATATGCTGATTTCTAAATCAAAACAAACATACATACGAAAAATAAAGTTTGTTTACCACATCTATAAAATACCCTTCTATGGGTACTCTTCAAGTAGCTGACCTCCAGAAGCTAGGAATAACTTCAAAGAAGAACACTATGACCCCTCTGCACAAAGGCATATCAATCCGTCCTTGTATCCTTGGTGCTGCTGCACAGCCTGCTGAATGGATTAATGAACGGTAGAAATGTCCAGGGAGCTACATGCAGGAGACAGTAGAATCCACTCTTTCACAGACAGCTCAACAGGCTATTTTGAGCTAGCTGCCACATTGGCAGCTTCCCATCTTGGAGTTGCGGGCATTCGTTTTCTTGGTCACATTCCAACCCTTATAGCATGTCATCCAACAAAGTTTCCTTCCGGATCTGTCCACCCTCATTCAAAACCTGTATGCTGATTGAAGCTCATCCGTTACAAGGGTTGCAGTGTATTAGGGGCAGCAGACCTCATCTTTGTTGTCTTCCTTGACTTTGTGTTCAAGGTTCTTAAAGAGAGCACACACATCATCATCCCACAGCCAATTTCTGAAGAAGTGAGAAACGGAAACATTGGCCTCACCCTATTCGATTGAATTGTCCATGAACTGCTAACTGTCTTGTCTCCTTTGTTTCAAAAATGTTCTCCAGTGGGACCGGTTTGGTAGGCTCTGCTGGTGACATGGCTGCAGCTGTGTTTACGGTTCTGTGCTATCTTCTGGTTGACTTGATACTTCTCATAAGACTCTTCTGGATTCTTCTGTGACTGACAGCCTTTTCGTTGAGTGCCATGGAAACTCCTCCACCAGCATTTAAACATGTCTGTGTCATAATCCAATGGGACAGTATGGTTTGGCAGAGAAAGGAAAGCAAGGGACGAAAAGCTTCAATGGGCTCATGATAACAGGGAACAAGTTAATGCAAAAAGAATAAACAGGGCTTATAGGGTATTGCCCCCTCTTTCATTATGCCATCTTATACCTCTAATGCATTGGGCGGCTCCCAGACTTCATTGATTGTGCCAATACTGACATTATCAATTACCAAAGACCCAAATACACTGTCCTGGTATTCCCAAAAAATGTGTAATAATGAAAGAGAACAATGGGCCTCATTCTGAATCAGCTGGTCCGGTAAAAAAGTGCTGTTATTCATGGATACCAGCACTTTACCGGACTGGCCGACTACGGCTAGCTGGAGGTAATCCAGGTGCCCTACCAGCAATAAAAGCTCTCATTACTGGCAACATCGTTGCAGGTGCTGGTAATGATGGCAAATCCCCTCCTGGAGTCTTTTGGGACTTATAACCAGGATTTACTTTGGCACTCCGGCACCCATAATATGGCAGCAATGCCGCCAGACTGGGTGCCAGAAACTGTATCAACATTTACCAGTATCCTGGCAGCTCTACCACCAGTATACAGGAAGAGTCAGAATGATGCCCCATGTAGGCAAACATGAATACAGAGTCTATTAGCCTTTCCAGTGTCTCCTCTATCACAAGCCTTAAAGGTCCCTACCATGAGTCAGAGGGGAACTCATCTGTTATGTACAAAGATTGTTTCTGCAGTCTGTCAGAATGGTGGTTCCTATGACAATGGAAAACAAATGACTTTTTTCCTTCAAGAATCCTTTGTGCAAGGTTTCTTCTTCAGATTAAGTTGTTCATGTAACACAAACAAAGTCTCCAGCAGGCAACAACAAAAAGAGATCATCTGCTTCTCCAATCAAAATGGGTATTGTACACAACATAGCTACCTGTCTACATGACACGTCACATGTTCCTAACAATCTAGAACAAGTCCTGAGTATGTCAGACAACTACATCTTATTTACTATGAGTGTCCAGAACCTCTACACTTCAATCGCTCATAATTGTATTTGTTTATTTATTGAGCATTTGTTAGGCGCCTGTACAACTAAATAGTTTTTCAAGGCGCCACAAGGAAAAATGAGAAATGGGACACGACAGGGAAAAACACAATAAAAATGGAAAGTATACAATTGTGGTCCTGCTAGGCCTTGTTGCTTTCAGAGGTGCAAGTGTTATGAAGAGAATTGCAGTGGGGGGGGGGGGTGGTATTGGCAAGTGCTGGTGAGAGCTTGGGTGGAAAGTGCAGAGGATGCCAGCGGAGGGACTGTTAGTTAAGTGAAAAGACAGGGGATTACATGGGTGGAATGCACCACCGCCCAATAGGGTCCCACAAGGGCAGTGCTGGGGGGAGGGTGCTGGTGTAGACTGGGCTGGTATTGAGGGGCCAGGAGATTCATGACGGTACAGGCTGCCATTCTCAGCATCAGTGGAGTTATTAGCAGGGGAGGGAAAGGGGGAAAGAAGTAGAGAAAAAAAAAGCAAAGGTTTGAGAGGCTTCTGGAATTTAAGGAGGTCCAGCTGATGGCTGAGAGGGGCAGGGAGGCTATTCCATCTCTCTACTTGGAGAAGCATTTGACAAGCAGAGATTTGGAGGTAGAGGAGCAGAGTGCTCGCAGCCACCGGGAGCAAGTGGAGTGATACGGTCCCTAGACTTGAGGCCAAGAGTAAGTCTTGCAGCCCTATTCTGGATTAACTGAAGGGGACGTAGGGAGTAGGGAGGAAAGGGGGAGAGTGAGAAAGAAGTTGTTGCAATAGTCCAGCCTAGAGAGGACCAGAGCTCTGGAAACATTGAGTTCTGGGGAAAGGTGAGGAAAGGGCGAATGCCTCTAAGGAGGTGAAGCTGGATGTGAGCCTTCTTGGCAAGGTCCAAGATGTGAGGGATGAACGTGAGGGAGAAGCTGAAGATGACCCTTGGTTTTTAGCCTCAAGGGAAGGTGAAGGTAGAGTACCCAAGGAGAGGTGCCAGAGAGTAGGAGGGACAAAGGGCAGAGGTGTCCCAATAAGAAGGATCTCTGTCCTACTGGCATTACGACAGAGGTCATTAGCCACACACCATGCCTGGATAGCAGTCAGCCAATCCGGGACGAGGGCAGAGGAAGAGGAGATAGTAGATGTAAGTTTGAAGGAAAGCTGTATGTCATCAGTGTAACACTGGAAATGAGGAGAAAAGACGGAGATCAGATGAGCAAGAGGGGCAAGATAAATATTGAAGAGCCAAGGTGATAGGATACAGCCCTGCGGGACGTCACAGGTAGAGATAGAAGTGGTAGTGGAGTAAGGCCAAACTGCGACTGGGAGGGGCAGTAAGTGAGGAAAGAAGTCAGCCAGTCCAGTGCCCTGTCCATGATGCTGAGGGTATCATGTAACCATTTTATGAGGATAGAATGTTTGACCATGTCAAAGGCAGAGGAGAGATTGAGGAGAATAAGAAAAGCAGCAGAGGTATAGTCAAGATTTGCAAGCAAGTCTTCACAGGTGTTCAGGAGAGCAGTTTCCATGTCTCTGGATGCCCAAAATCTAGATTGATGGTCATGGAGGCAGCCAGCGAATTCAGTATAAAGGATGAGTTGGTGAGGACCAAATTCTTCAGAAGTTTACCCAGGAAGGGGGAGATGGAAATGGGGCAATAGGTAGCGGGGCAGCAAGGGTCCTCTGTTGGCTATTTTAGGAAAGGGTGCATAAGGGACTGCTTGAGGGATAGAGGAAACGTGCCAGTGGTGAAGGAGTGGTAATAAAAATCAGAAAGAGCCTTGGTGAGAGAGATGTTGTCCTTGATTGTTCCAGAGTAGCAGGGGAGGACCTGTTTGAATGAAACCTTCATAGAGTGGACAAATTAGAGACCTCATCAGCTGCTATGGGCAGAATGGAGGAGAGTGTGGAGGGTGGAGGGAGGGGAGCCAAGGCAGGCAGGAGGGCAAGAGTGGGAATGGATGTGGGGGTGGTTGAGAGTGCGGACAGGATGTCCTGAGTTTTTGATGAGAAATAGGAGGCAAGAGCAGTGGAGAGGTCCTGGGATGGAAGAAGAGAGATGGAGACTGCAGTTGGATTGGCGTGTTCCTTGCAGATTTTGAAATTTCCATCCATATTGTAAGTGGCTCCAGAGATACGGGCTTGGATGTGGGTTCTCTTATTGAAGTGATTGCCTTTCGAGCAGACAACAGGCCTGTTTTTCAGAGGATGAACTTGAGGTCTGCCACTTCCTTTCATCAACTCTGCAGTTATGTTTCAGAGATCCTAGATCAGGGTCATACCAGCCGTTACACTTGGAGGCAGGTTTCAGGTGGATCCTCATGACAGGGGCAAGGATGTTAAGGCTGTTAGTGATGGCAAGGTGCATGTTAGCGAGGACAGAGTCAGAGGGAGGATCAAAGCAGGGGTGGGAGGGGGGATGAAAGTGGAAGCAAAAGCAGTGACTGACACCCTTTTCATCAGTGGAATAACAGCGAAGGAGGCTGGCAGCAAGAGGGGAGGTTCAGATAGAGGGCCGAGGGGCCCTAGGCGGCAGGAGAGAGTAGTCAGTCCAGGAGAGGGGGTTGGTGACCAAGTTAGAGAGAGGTATGTCTCCAAAGATGAGGGCATCCAGAGAGTGTCTTGCTAAGTGGGTCAGACCGGAAGGAAGAATAGTGAGAGAGAGGGAGCCACAGAGGTAATGGAACTGTAGGGAGGATGATTCAGGAGAGTCAAGGTGGATTTTCAAGTCACCAAGAAGGTTTTAGTTTGGAAGAACAGCTCAGGAGGGAAGAGGTGAGGTTGGCCCATTCAGAGAGGAAGAGAGAGATAGGGGGGCTGTAGATAGTAGAAAGGGTGAGTGAGAGAGTAGGAGAGACCCCAAGCTTACATATGAGGCATTCAAAAGAGGGATACGATTGAGTGGGTAAGATAGAAGCAGGGACCCACTCAGGGAAAATCAGGGCCACCCCACCTACGGGCCGGTGGGGCTTGGGTTTGGAGAGGAGTTTGTATCCCTCAGGAAGGAGAGTGTCAAGAGCAGTGATAGAGCTGGCTTTGAACCACGTCTTGGTGAGGGTGAGGGCATCGAGATCAAAGTCTTCGAGAAGGAGACAGCTGTCGGAGGAGTGTTTTAACGCAGAACCAGCATTCAGAGTAGCTGAGTGAAGCTGATCACCACCTTTGAAAGTCTTCTGAGAAAAGGTAGAGGGGTGTGGTAATACCATAAGTGGTGGTGGAGAGGATATAGGAGAGGAGGAAGGGGAAGCATGGAAGTTAATGAGGAAAGGCATGCGCCGGTCAAGGATAAAATATCAGTTTGAGAACCTTGGGCCACAATGGTGCCATTGTGAGAGACATTATTTATGCACCAGGAGGAAGAGAAGTATGTCAAGAGAGCTTCCCATCTAGTGCCACCACTGATGGGTGAGGAGGAGAAGGGGGAGAGAGTGGAGACCAAGTGGGGAGTCCATAGATCTGGGATGGGGGTGTAGAAAAGGATGTTGGTAATAGTCTGCCTGGAAGTAGCACTGACATAGCTGTCACCAGTAGGTAGGCCTGGATTAGAGGCCAAGAGGACTTTCTTAAAGCTTGTTTCTTCCAGACCTCATTGGAGGGACAGAATAGGTGATAGAGTAGCAGTTAGAATAGATATGGGAGATAGAGAGCGTCATGAAGGGGGGGCAGACTGGAAAAGCAGCACAGTGCACTAATAACTCACCAGGTAGCCTAGCAGCCAAACAGGCACAGATGAAGGGGGTGCTTTAAGCCCAAATGACCAGGGAAGCAGAATGTGAGTACCCAGGCTGAGTAGGTGCTAAAATGCAGCAAAAGCAGTCACTACACTGGTTTACAGACACATCTAACTTCGATTTTTCAGGAAAGCACTAAAAATGCAGCAAAACAGTCAATGCACATGTTTAGCAAGAAGCAATTTACAGGTCAAGAAGTAAAGCAGATGCAAAGAAGGAGTAACTGGACATAGAAGGTTGGTACATAGATTACAGAGAAGAGAGTCATAGGCGGATGACTCCAGTCTGTGCCATGTGAATTGTGTTAAAAGCTTCAGGTGCAGTTTGAATTTTGAGGGTGGCATCAATGATGTAGAAAGACCAGGGAGCAGTGAGAGGGCTTGAAGCAATTGAATGGGTATTTCAATGAATATAAACATTTCTGACTCACACACAGTTCACTTTAGAACTGATTAATATCATTTTATGTAACAACATTTTACGATAATCAGGGTAAATACTATTTCCATGTTTCTGGCATACCAATTGGGTCTGCCATGCCCCCCGCTATGTGAAAATCTTCATGTATTTCTTTAAAAGTAAATGTGTTCTTAATATCCCTAACTGGTTTGAATACATTGTTTTCTGGAAGGGATACATACACAATATACTTGGCATGTGGAATGGTTTGTATACAGAACAAGAAGAATGTGTGAACTATCTGAATGCAATCCATTCAAGAAAAAAGTTTACATTAGAGATAGGAAACCCACATATACCTATGCTAGATGTGACAATTGATATCTCATAATGCAAATTCAATACTCCCATATATCATTAACCTCTAGATGTTAATGCTATTCTTCTTTCTTACAGTCTTCATCCAAGTTCTTTGATACAAAGTGTACCAAACATCCAGTTCTTTCTAACTCTTCCACATTCAGAATTGAAACAGTAAACAACACATGATCGAGGGCCTCTAATTTGCTTAGAGCAGACCTTTTCAAAATCAAATGCAGAGATCAGTCAGCCCCGTTGGTACATGCTAAAACATACCCTAACCAAAGCTACTACTTATCCAGGTTTATCAAAATGAATTGGAAATTCATACATTTTGATAAAAAGCTCTCATGACTGTTCCCTAATCCACCAATAATGGTGTACAAGCATGGAAGAAGTTTGAAAGAGATATTGGCCAAAGCAGAAAGAAATCCTGAGGTCACACAACAAATACAAAAAGAAGGCAGCAACATTTGCATGTGTTAATTGTAATAACTCCAAGATCATAATGAAACAGAATTCCCTATCTCATCCATATTCTGGAAAGAAAATCAGATTGAGGGACTAAGAAACATGTAAAACCAAGAATATAATATACGGGATTTGTTGCCCATGTGGACAATTATATATTGGTCTAACAACGCCCAAAGCCTGTAAGAGATGGACTGAACATAAATCAAACATCAGAAACAGAAACATGAAATCTTCTTTAACACAGTTGCATTAAAAGTATGTATAATTTCTTGAGGATTAGATGTATAATCTTTGAGGTTATACAGATCTGTGAGAGAGGGGGAATATCCAAAAGAAGTTGTTCCGATGCAAATAAAACTGAATTTCCCTTCTGGATACATTACAACCCAAAGGCATGAATGAGGAATTGAATTTAAACCACTTCATATAAAGAGTTGCATTCTGTAATCAAAGAAATCACAGCTGATTATAAGAGGAAAGATTACAACATGAGATTAAACAGGTAATATGCCTACATCAGAATACACCACTCAATGTATATATGTACGTGGATATATATTATTTGTATTTAGAAAATTAGCAGAATTGGTGGATGCTCTTCCATAATACCCTTATTGTATTTTTGCTCATTCATTCTTTAACTGACCTAATTGTTTTAATTTTTAAATTAATTCAAACTAAAACATGTTTGCTTTGTAAATATCTACATGTTTATCTATTTGTTCATTGTATTCCATTTTATGAATGTTCTTAATTGTTAACAAAAATTCCTTATTCCATTAGATTATTTGCTCTTATGTTTTCACATTTGTCAGCATATTGATTTATTGTTGCCACCATGCATGAAACGTGTGTTGTTTTGTTATTGTGTTTTCTCTTTTGTTATTTTATGTAACATCTTATGTTATGGCATCCTCACGCTATTACATGATGATGCCACTACTCTTCATGTACTTTTTTGCACCTCTGGAAAAGTTATTTGAATACCAGACTAGTGGATAGCAAAGATCTTTGCTACACAGTAATCCGGTATTAAAATATTTGCCTACAGTTTAACTTTCCACATAATATATTTTGACTGAGTTAACCATTGGAACCTTTTATTGCAATACTTTGGACTGCAGATAACTACACCTTACATTTTTCAGGTCATATCCTAAATGTACAGATAACCCTTGGTGGGAGGTAAAAACACACATTTTTTTGACTAATATAATTTTTATACACATTATTATTTTTCCACCTTCCATCTCAGTTATTGAATACTACTCTATTATTTTCAGACTGTCTTCCTTTTTATTTTATTGGTAATTGTGATAGGAATTGCTAACTTCCACTTCCAGATGTACTTCACTTATGGGTAACTTGGAAGAACTTCTAATAACTTAATGTGGTAGTCACAACTTTATTATATATGGACATTGTATCTGCTGAGTGGATTTTTTATAATAGTTAGGACGTTTTTTCTGTATATTATAGTTTTTCTGATATATGTAACAATGATCTAAGTTACTGCTTTTGGGCCATTGCGATTCAAGAGACAGCTCCTGATAAAAAGGGAATGGACTCCTGAAACACATAGAGCCATTTTGTCTCTTCAGGACTGAGTAATGTATACATTGTGATTATGATTAATTTTGATGAAAAGGCAAGTAATTATATATAGCTGCATATTTAATGAACATGGTTGTACTATTAATTTTGGTTATTAATAATTTATTACACAACGTTTCAAAACTGGTGACTTTTTTAAATTAATGACTGGCATAATGAACAGAGGGTACATACGATATTGCAAGGGCAGACCTAGGTAGACCTTACATTTTTCTGTGGTTGTCTGTATGATTGTAGACTTGGTGGTATAGGAGTAATGTAGAGGGACATATACCATTGATAATGGCATGGCCACTGAACATATATAAGTTAGCATCTACAGGTATAATGCATATATTTTCAAATGTATGTATCAATACCAGGGAAGGCAGGCTGGGCAGTAAGGTGAGGAATTATGTAATGGGAATTGCAGAAAATTAATGAGCTGGCAAGTGAAGCTTGGCAGATGGAATGACTTTGGTGACCGGGGTAGATAGCAATCCAGTGGAATGGAGGCGGAGGGAGTGTGAGGAACAGATGGCTTGTGAGAGATATGGATTGCAGTGTTCAAGAAAGAGACTAGAAAGAGATATGAAGTTGGTCATGTAATGTGTTGGGCAATCAGGGATGGATTTAAAGACCATGAGTAAGAATGTAAAGAGGGAGCAATTTTGGAAAGAGAGCCTTATAGCGTGGAGTCTGTATGTTGAAATAAATGTAGGATCTATGTTGGTTACAGGCAGTGTGTGGAAAGTTTAAAACCTTTTATGGATTGAAGAAGCACATGAGATGACCAATGAGTAAGGCAAAGCAGTAGGCCAGTTTGCTAAGCATCAGGGTAGAGATTGGTATGTTTTACATTTGTTGACGATGGTAGATTGGATCTTCCTTATGATAAGAAGGTTCATTCTGGGCACAGTGGCAGGGGTCAGTATAAACTGACATTGCTTACATTTTTTTATCATGGCGGACCCCAGGTTTGTGAGCCATGGGTGTTGGAATTAAGAGATACAGAGGGAACGAAAGATGGGAAGGAAGAATGGAGTTAACATTGGACAGTAGAAGAAATATGATTTCTCTCTTAAAGGAGTTTAACATCAGGCAGTTGGTGAAGTTCTTTAGCAGGGGAGAAGGGGGGAATGATGATGAAGATCAGGGTGTCATCAGTAAAAGGGTGGTGGTGAAAACCAAATCATGAAATGGGTTTACCCAGGGAGGAGGCGTAGATGGTGAAAAGAAGTGGTACATCACAAACGATAATCCAGAAATCTCCCCATTGCCCTAATGTATAGCAATTTTCCCACCTCTTGTCATCAACCAAACATAAGTGACTTTATCTGTCTTTTGTTGAATGATTGTTATTGGTCATAATGTGTTTCCACACTTGTACTTGTAATTGGAGCACCAACCACCACTTTATCACCTCTTTGACATCCTTTCCCTCTCTACCAACATTCTTTGGGAAATCCTGTCTGTTTTTTCATCTTTGTCAAAAATAAGCATGTTTCTTTGACAGAAAAATGTGAATGAAATCCTTGGCAAGTGAAGTAAAAGCAGATGGTCCCCCTCTTCAAGTCAAAAGCATACACCAATTCCACTACTGATCATTCCTGATTGTTGTTCTGTGGTTGTCGGCCACTTATCAAATGACAAAATCACCTATGTAATCAATCTCGATTTTGGCCTCCCGAATATTAATTAACCTGTACACCAGATGATGCAAAATGTGTCTGCTGATTTCAATGTGGTCCAAAAACAAATCTCCCCTTCTCCATGAATGTGTCCCTCAATTCAATTACAATCCAGTTTGTTCATTGAAAATTGTTTATCTTATTTTCCAATGTCTGTCTAGGAATGTACTCCTTTGTGTTTCTGCCATGGAGGTAATGCACTTCTTTGCGATTCTGTCCTACAAGGAAAGCAGTCTTTTGTGTTCATTATTTTTGGCACACAGAAATGTATGCTATTGCACTGTATGGCAAGCAGTATGTTTGAGGATGTTTTGGTAGAGATATTTGCTTTGATACAATTCTGAATGAAAATAACAATTTATAAAATCAATGTACAGTTTCCCTGTTTACATTTTAGGCAAATCGAATGCAATCCTTATCATCATGTATGGTCGATGAACTGTGATAAGTTAAGTCTCTTCTTACTAGTGGATATAATTCTCCCGTATTCTTTCATTTAAGAAGCAATTGTGCCGGGCTTCAAACTTTGTCATCTTCTTTGTTTCATTGACTCCTCTTTTTCCAGTGCATTCAAAGCACGGCACCTGTTTCAGCATAATTATGTGTGCTAACAGTTTGGATAATGTTGCACAGCATCTCTCTTCTTCTTCTTGAGTCTAAAGTGTACCGCTTGGTCATTGCTTTGAGAATTTGTGTTTTGGAGAAGGGCTGCATTCTTGCTCCCCTTTTGTTTGATTTTGTTGCCTGTGATTGAGGTATAGCAGCTTCAGCAATATTGTTCACTAAAGATTGTTACAGGCACTAACTTCACAGACTGAAATTACATTTCTTTTAAAAGTGCATAGGCAGAATTAGTACGTTAGATGTTGGAAAGTTTATAGGGAGACTCGCAGCTCACTATCCTTTCAGGAAAAGAGGAAGAATAAGGAGACATTTGTTTGACCTGAACTTTGAACTGTGCAACCAGGCAGGTGGAGTTGGAGAAGTTAGAGGGATATTTTTGGTGGGGATCATAAACCAGCCACCAATTTATTGACTGAGAGAATATCTGTGTTTCTGGTTGAGTTCATGTCAATCATGTTTGTTAGTATTAGGGGCAGAGCATAGAATACATTACGATTTGGACAGAGGACTGATTATGATGTGAGACTTCCTGATGAGCACCATTTGTTATTTCCTTTCAGGCAGGGCAGAAACACCTAACATGCGGGACAAGGAAGGCCTTCTTCTCTTTTGTTTAATAAACTAGAAGTTGTGACATGTCTCCTGAATCTGACTTACCACAGTCTGCGATGAGGTTAAATTGCTCACATTTCTCTTGTCCACATCCCTGTTATGCAATCATGCTTTTTGCGTGAGGGCAGTTTTAAAATAGTATATTTGGTTGGGTGCAATGCTTTCAAATAATAAAAACTCTAGTTTATCAAAAGGTTACATCCCTCATTATAGCATTTATATTTATTTTTTAACAATGGAGTCCACTGTTACTCTCAATACCTTGGGAATATTTACATTTTTCAAACAGCTCAGATGTGTCTTCAGGAAAAATATTCCAAACGTCAGACATGCCTGAGTTGCTAGATTGGAGAATGTCACAGTTCTAATCGCTGGGTAATATTTGGTGTTCCCAGTGGGAGCCCAGTTAGCTTTTCCAAAATGTTGTCTCTTATTGCATCGAGTTCTGTACAGTTTGAGTGTCCCTAAATCAAGCTGCCATAACAACAACAGTGTAACAACCTTGGTTCTATTAACACTGAGGTATTTATCTAATATATGGCCTCAAACTTGTAGTAGAATCTTAGTAAGCCTCTGCACCTTAATTATGGCTTCTCAACAATTATTCTTACAAAACAGTACAAGTCCACTAGAGAAATTATTTCTCCAATTAGGTATGCAGAGTAATCGTTTTTACCATAACTTTTGTTTTATGCAAGTTCAGTTTTAAGCCGCTGGCTCTAAAGTATTGTTCTGCATAAATACAGCTTTGTTGCAAGGCCTCTGCTGTTAAATCCAGCAGGGCTGTAACATCAGTGTCTAACAGTGTACCGTATAAGGCATTTTGCAAGACTGGGGTTTGCAAGTGAATTGATGAGACACACATTTCTTCATAACATTTCACTTGGCAATAATTGATAATGGATGCACGCTTTTCTCATTCAAACATGTGTCTGGGATGTGTGTCACCCTTACGTCTTCCATTAATCTCCATGACGGTACCATGCCCAATGCAATCATAGGTCAAAGCCTAAGAAAGTGCAATAATGTTGAAAAGGAAATGGTTAAGGCAAGGAGGCCAGTGAAAACAGGTTATGGAAGACCCACTTAATGTTGTTAAGATTACATAGATTGAATAGATAGGAAGAAGACAGTGATATTACTGAAAAGGGGAATCTTTGGGGACCTGAAAGATGTGACATGGATTCAAGAGCTGCAGAAACCTGGAGGAGAACAGGCCCCCATCTAGACCCAGGTGGAGGACTGCACAAGAATACTCATGTTGGTGGTGGAGTCTTGTGTATTGCAACCACTCGTCTTGTGTACTGCAACCAGTGGCCAGAAGCTCTGTCCAAGAGGAAACGTTGCCTGGCAATAAAGAGACTCTGTATATCTCATGCAAGGGCAGTGTGAGACATGGATTGACGTTGACTGCAAATAACCTAAAGCAGATGTAATTGTTGCACATAAGTCGCCTGCAAAAAAAAAACACAAGGCATTTTGGTGTATAGTTATCCAAGGATCAATGTATACAATAATAGTTCACGATGAATACATCAGTGATGACACCTGCTTAAAATGGTTGTATTCTAGAGGACCTAAAGTTGAACCTCTCTCTGATACATAAAGAGACATTGGGCCTCATTACGACTTTGGCGTTAGCCATGCCCTTAATAAGGGCATGGCTGCCACCAAAACCGGTTCTGGGTTCCCTGAATGGGGAATTACCGGCCCATTCCAAGTTTGCAGGGCCCGGTAATTCCTCCTTCAGGGAACCCGGGCCCAGACATTCCCCATTCCCATTTGAGCCCCCAAAGGGCTCAATGGGAATGGGTGCAGGGAGCTAACAACGGGCGATTATGACTGGCCCGTTGTTAGCTGCCTGGTCCCCTCGCGGGACCCGGTAAGGACGCCTGATTTTACCAGGCGTCTTTACCGGGTCCCGTGAGGGAACCTCGTAATCAGGCGGAATGGGTTTACCGGGTCCGCCTGCATTTGCGGCATCCGTTAACCCATTCTGCCAGGGTCGTAATGAGGTCCATTTACTTTTACTGAGCTGGATGCACCACAAATTGAGAAACTCTGCATAAAACCTTTTAAGATGAACCACATAGTCGGATGCCATTTTGAAAAAAAAGATGTGTGATGCTATTTTGTTAACCTTTTACTTCCTAAACCATGGAGGGGCACATAAACTGTGCTAATCTTCAATAACGTTGATAAATCTGACCCAGGTGACTACCACGCCAGGTCTCTGATAGACTGCCTGGAAAACACATCATGGAAAATTCAATCTTCAATGACTGGATACTTTGGTTTCAGATAATAGTATATTATACCATCTCTGTGCAGGAATTCAGAGTTTTATTGGGATGATGGACCAAGATTGGTATCTCTTTTCTTTCCAATATTTAGTGGTGCAAAAAAATGTTTCCTATTTTAGTGCCTTTGTTGATCTCAGCAGCACTTTTGGTGGACTGCTGTTCCAAATGTTGTGGGGTGCCTTGGGCTCCCTATATAAGATGATATTTTATTTATATCATGCTCATACACAGGTGTTTCAGACCGCGGCCAAGCAAAGGGAGGGACAAAGGGGAGAGAACAAACACAACGATCTTACTAGGCCCAGTGACATTGAGAACGCACAAGTGCATGGGTAAGGGAAAAGGGGGAAGTGCATGGGAGGGGGAGAAATTGGAAAGTGCAGAGTGTAAGAGAGGACAAGATAAATAATAAGTAAATAAATAAATACAGTGATCCAAAACAGTGGTAGTGCAGCCTGTGAGTGCCAAGTGCAAGGTTAGGCAGATAGGGAGTATGATGTGAATGCTGCCTTTTGCCCTGTAATTTTGCACTCTGCTGTGCAAAATGAGTAAGCACTGCCTAGCATGCTTGCATGCAAGGCAGCATTTAATTTTAATTGACAGAACCGCTGCAATGCTCGCATGCCAAGCGCGGCTCACAATTACAATGAAACCCTCCCCAACTTACTAGAATGTCAGGCAGCATTTAATTTCATTTTGGAAGACTGCTCACCATGAGTGCACGTGTGTACTGTAAGAGATATTTCCAGTAGTATTTTTAGTTGGTGGTATTTTGTGGTATAGTGGTGACCCTAACTTCAGAGTACTACCTAATAACTGTTCATATACCGGGGTCACTAACGGTAAGCAAAGACTGGACTTGGTACACTCTAAATGATGATTTTATGCCCTTGCAGAATTTTATTTGCAATACCATGTTATGCCCTATTGGCAGTATCTCAGAATACATTTACCATGTAAACCAAATAAGAACATTCAATCAGAGCCTAATAGAAGAACACAATTTACAGTGACTATATTCGCTTTGCATTTTACCACATGTGATAGAGTGAAATACCACCTCTGGTAAAATGCAATTACTTCTTACTTCACCTCTGCATTATAACACAAAAAACAAGGACACACAAATACGTACCAGAGCTAACTTGTTTATTTTGCAAGCAATTTATAAGCATTTGAGATTCATAAATAAAATAAAACACATGCAATTCATTAAACAGATGTGTGGCTTTGTTCACTTGTCCATGCTAACTTCATACTAGAATAATACAATGCATTTACAATTCCAGCAGCAATATTTAGCACACTGTTTACTCTCTCTCACCACTGGCAATAATCCCCCTAGAATGTCAAGAAATAACTGTAGCAGAGCTGTTTGCAGAGAGGTTTGGCAGTCAAGGCAGGAGGTGCTGCGAGTGAACATTCAACTTGTTTCAAGAATTTTTTCAGTCTCTGCTGCTGGGAGGAGGAGATGGTATAAATAAACAGCCTGCAATGCGGTGCGTTCGCTGAGCTGTTTGCAGAGGTGTTTGGCAGTCGAGGCAGGAGGTCCTGCAAATGAACATTCAAATTGTTTAAAGTCTTTTTTCAGTCTCTGCTGCTGGGAGGAGGAGACTGTATAAAAAACAGCCCGCAGCTTGTAGCATTCGCTGAGCTATTTGCCAAGGTGTTTGACAGTTGAGGCAGTCTGGGCAGGAAGGCACGGAAGTCCAGTTATGCTAGAAGTGATGTTGCTGCAGATTGAGAAGGGAGAGAAGATTGCTGCGCTAGTTCCACAAGAAATGAAGACCTGCGCAGCCCCCTAATGTGACCCGGATATTGGAAAAACTTCTACAATGGAAGCCAGATCAACGCCACCGGCAACGCCCATGCCATCTCAAGGTGAGGTGAGCCGAAGGGGGAAGGCAGCAGACAATTGGCATGCATCCACCCAGGGGGACACTCACCCGTTCACAATCAAAGTGCTCATAGGCGCGAGCACAGGGTCATATATAAATACTATGGACAACTCCCAGGTAGCAGATGGTAACTTTACACCAGCACCGTGCCTCTGCACTCCGGTCACCAATGCTTTTATGTGCAATGATTTTGCCGTATCAGGATTACAAAAAGACAGCGATCAGAAAATTTTGCACATTACAGGGGGAACAGATGGGAACCTGTCAATGGCTGACTGTACCGTTTGACACAAACCCAGGTCTGAAGAAGTTATGGATTTAGGAACAGCAATGGCTATGAAAATTAACAAGACTAATGCTGTTGAGTTGGTTTCTCTAATTTTGAATGTGGCTGGAGACTCGAGAGGGCCTTTTGTGACATTGTCGGTACTATATTACCTAACGATGATCATCTGGTAACAAGCAGCATGAAAACTATCCCCCAGAGAATGTCCCCACAAACAACTCCATCGGGGCAGGACTCGGGTTTGGGATTATTTCCCAGCACTGTTAGTCCAAGGCAGCAAGGAGCACAAAGAGGGGATTACCCTGGCAAGAATGCTAGAGGGCTGGGTGCCCCAACATTGAAAGTATGCCATCACTGATAAAGAACCATACCTTGTGTCACCAAAGAGAACACAATTTATGAAACCTGTGGGGTTATCCAACAAGGACACCTTTCACCGTTTTGTTTATCAAGATCCCTTATCACTATATATACCATCTAGGTTAGACAATCTCAATGTGACGACTGAAATTTTGGATCAGCTACTATTGGAAAGAATTTTTATTGGCTGAGCAATTTGGCAGCTGCCCAATAAGAACTCATATTAGCGATTCGGGTAACTTAAATTTGCTAACGATCAACTCAAGAGAGAGAAATAACCAAAAGCAGCAACTCCATCGAACTGTCCAACCTGACCTGCAGAGAGCTACGGCTATTCAGAAGAAATCTTCAATGCCTACCAACTCCACTGTATCAACTACAGGTCGAAAGAATCAAAATGGATTGCATAAAAGCGGGAGAATTCACCCATGGGAGGACGAGACATATGGTGCAATGGTCTAGTTTTTTGCGCATCTTATTTGAGCATATTGTGAAATCTCAAAGGATCCCTATATCATGGAAGTCATCAGTGAAAATTCCTATTTACAAGAAAGGTGAAAGGTCGGATCTGAGTAACTATCGGACAATCATGTTGTTGGATGTAGCTGGAAAGATATTTGCACCGTAGATCTTGAAGCTCTTGGTGAAGTGGACTATTACATCGGGCCAGAGGGAAGAATGGCAAGTGGGATTGGTTAGGGGAATTTGAAAGCCCTGAAACATCTTTATTATAAACATCTTGAAGGCCCGAGTCGAGAGGAGGAAAGAGAAGAAAATGTGTATTAGGTTTATAGATCTAACGCAGGCCTTCAATACGGTTACACATCAGAAGCTATGGAATAAGCTTGGACATTGGGGTTGTCCTAATACATTTTTACCACCAATTAAAGATCTCTACTCAGGCCCCACTGTGAAAGTGAGGATGAATGGCTCAGGTCTCCTATTAAGGGAAATTCCTATGAACAAAACAAGGCTGCCCTTTGACCAAGCTTTCGAAGGAATCCGATGCTTTCCATCGAAAATTGCTAACACGGCAGTAGGACGACTGTTACACACTGACAATGTGGTCTTGGTGAATTAGACCCCAGTAGGCCTTCAAAGGCAACTAGACGCCCTACAGACCTATGTAAACATAAACAGACTCCTAATGAATCCTCAAAAATCTAAGATTATATTCTTCGGTGAAGCGATGGGTCAAGGATGGAAAAAAAACAAGGTATGTCAGCTGTTGGGAGAAACAATCCCAATAGTGAAGTCATTTACCTACCTTGGAGTCTGCCTAAATACATGCCCCAAGATTAGAATCCTTTAGGAGAAAAGCAAAGAGCTTGGCGGGGCACGGTAGGATTCTGCTCCAAAGATTCTGTGGTTCCTCTAAAACCCCCTAATCTCCTTCTACAGCATGAAGGTGATGCCTATTTTGACTTATGGAGCCGAAACATGTTTCTCATTCGGAGCCGAGAATTGGCCAAAATGGAAGACATCTTTTGGAAAAAAGTACTTTGCCTCCCAATAAGCACTTAAATTCAGGCAATTTGCATGGAACTGGGTTTAACCTCATTGACTGCCATAGTAACTTGGAAATCTCTCTCTTTAGGAAGTGCATTGAACACCTGCCAAAGGGAGGTTTTGTGGTGCTAAAAGAAGGCTTTAGACGGGATGATGGAAACAACCCTGTCAGAATAAAAAGGCATTTGTCAAGCGATATTTTTTGACTTGGGTGAATCTGAACAAACCTTGTTACACAATCCTGAGACAGTAAAATAAACTGTACAGGCGAGACTGGATTCTCACACAGGATGAAAGACAAATATATAAATTATACAGGAGATCCCTGCAAGAATCGAGAAGCTTAAACTCCTTACGAAAATACCTTCAACTTTTTCCAAACTGTTATCATAGACAACAGTTTATGAGATTCTGTTTGAACTTATTTCCGACTAGAGAAATACAGAGGCCCAGGGAAGGTTTATCTGCACCACTAACATGTAGATTATGCTTAGTGGAATCCATGATCGAATAACTAAAGCATCTTGTAATGACCTGCTCTGCAAGAAGGGACTTCAGGCTGAAACTCATGAAGGAAGTTATAACCAAGTACGGATCTAGGCCTGTGGATGACTGGTGGCAAATACCTCTGGTGGGAGACAGAGACTCAATCTCTTTGGCACTTGGTTAAGCTGCTTAGGATCAATGTTGAAAATAGATGATCAGTTCCCAAAGTTGTGTACAGGGATATTGTAAATATCTGACATTTGTACTCATCCAAAGTATTTTAGATGTATTATGCTAAAATGGCAAACAGATTTTGCTGTAATGTATAACCATGTAAAGCCACACATTTAAAAAAATAAAAATAAAAAATAACTGTAGCCCTCTCTCCCACCTCTAAATTGGTGGAGAACACTACGCAACAACCTTGAGACACTTAGCTCTGAAAGCGGAAACTTCTATTCTTTGCAATTATTTTATTTTTTTACAACTAATTCTGCATTGCAAAATACACTTCACTTCAGTATAATGGGGAGCAAACATACTTTGTCATGGCTGATATGTAGAACCCATGCACAATCAACATCTGCACTTGTGATTTTAAAGCCACATGCACCCCAATTAACCTGACATTGACCAAGAATGAAGATTAATTATGTCCGCCCCTCAGTTTGCTCAGTTTCACCATCTATCATGATAATGCCCACACGGGAGGTTCCCTTCATCTGTGTCTATTCTCCTCTGAGGTTCAAAGGAGCCCACAAAATTGTTTCCTTCACCCGCTTGTCAGCACTTGTCGCACACCCTCAAAGTCAGCCATAGATGAGAGTGCCCGTGACTGCCAGACTTTTCTGATATGCCTGCATCAGCCCAAAAGAGCGAGCCTCTTCCTGCCAGCATTTCTAAGCTGTCCTCCCAAAGACTGCCCATGTATATAAGTTGCACCTTTGCGTAAAGTAAAAGTTCCAGCCTTTTTCTCTGACGTAACTTGTCAATCAGAACCACCTCCCTTGAAACTCAGCCAATCCTCTCCAAAAATCTGACCATGTTCATCCTGACTTCTTAGAATGGTAGCAACGGATGCAAATAGCTGCATTTCCCCGCTCTATTCTTTCCAGTTCTACAATTTGAACAATGGAACCAGTTTTCAGATCGCCTGCAAAACCATTTCTTCCATGGTTATTTGCTTGTATTTTAATTCAACTCTGTAGAGCACATTTAAATTATTAATTTGCACTAAAGTTTGTACACAAAAACATGCCCCGATTTGCTCTGAATATTAGTAGGGTATAAGTATAAGTAAGAGGGGTACGGTAAATTAGGACATGTTAGTCTTATGGTTCACAACAATCAAGTCCATGAATGTAATATGGAGTAAAATCCATTTTGTGCAGTATCAAATTTGAATTCATTTTTAGCTGGTATGTATTTCGTGCATCCACAATGCTGATATCTACTATATTCAGTCAGAGCCTCACATGTGAGTCACACACTCTTGCATGCAACTGGGATCAATCTATTATCCTGGTTGAAATGGGAACCCTTAGCTCAAATTCAGAGTCACCGTTGAAATTTGCAGTCACTGTTAAAATTCAGAGTCATTGTTGTAATTCAGAGTCACCTCTCTCTACAGTGTGCCCCCTTTTGCCCTGCACCTTTTGCACACAGCAATTCAAATGACAAGAATTTGGTACGGGGAGCTGCCTGCATTTGTATCAATGTGTAATGGCTCTGCGCCACAAAGTTACTAATTTCTTTAACATGAGCTCCTATATATTTCAGGTGAAAGAAAACATCAAGGGGCTGCACTGCTGATGTAAGATATCACCTCAACTAGCGTGTTTTCCAATGTTCCCACCTTGGTGCTGCAGATGTTTAATCTGGGAGATGACCCCAATTATTATAACTGAGATGGACACCCCCACAGAAAGATGGGTAGAGGAAAGATAAGGAAAACATGTTGTTCTGTTAATGACAGCATGTAGTTAGCTAACATATTAAGCCAGAAATCCTTCAGGATCTAAACATACACCAACATTAAGAAAAGCATGCTGGAGAGGTATTAATTACACAGAGTCTAATGGAGAAAATAGTAGCACCCTGAGGTTGACTACATGTGAGAATACATATACCAATCATAATATGAAGTAAATGGTTTAGCAGTGAAATGGCAGTAACAACCCACAAATACCATTCATAACATCACAGTGAAAAGTGTTATGGAGAAATTACTCAACCCATTTCCAGCAGGAAACAGAAACAGTTTAGACCATATCATCACCTAAGCCTCGAAGTAGCCATGCAGCTCTTGATGGTTTACCAGAGTGCTGAGAATGGTGGAACATCCCTGATCATGGGACCACACAGAGCGTACATGGAAAAAAGCAATACAGTCATGTGGACAGGAAAGTCAAAGTATATGATGGAGAGGTGGATTGACTCTCCATCCACAGAAAAGGGGGACAAAGACTCCAGCAGTATTTTGAAGCGTTTATCATGTGCACATCTGGGATGTTTCACCTCATTTTTTCCTCACATAAGAACAGAAGTACCTATGGATGTCAGGCTTATGGGAGCCTAATATTGGTAACCAGACAATCTTAAACACAAGTTCTCTGTCTTGGGAGGATATCTCAGGGGCAACGTGCTCACCTTGGAAGCAAGACGACACAAAGATCACAGGTTTGATCCCCGGGTCCATGCTTAGAAACATCTGGTTATTAGGTGCGTTATAAATAACATATCATCTCTTTCACCTATCATGACTAAAATTATAAATATGAAGAGCAAAGTGAACAAAACAGAATGCAAGATCATGCATGGGTTTTAGGAGACTTTGTATGTATGACCCATTTAGCAGATTCTCGTGAGGCTTATGAAAAGAGAATCATGGGAATCAACGTCACCTGTTTCCTTAAGATGTACATCAGGGTTGAGGGAAGGAAATCAGGCCCTTTAGAGGGTAAAGAATATAGGAAAATACCTCTAATACCAGATTCAAGGGAACTGCAACAGTTTGTGAAAGCAGCTAGAGTGAGGATCTCTCATTTACCTGCGTAATGTAAAACGTAACCCAAAGCTCGTGTTATTCTAGGGGTTGAAGGATAGCAATTCCAAATGAAAATAACATTGATGCCCCAGTTACCGGAACATGGGTACAGAAATTCCTCACTCTTAATAACTACTAGCCACCCAGATGAAAGAGTCTAAATTTAAAACTGTGGAAAATACCTTTCCGGGGGTACACATGAAGATATTATTGTGTCAATCAACAGACAATCCATTTTGATAGCTATTTGAAGGAGTGGTCTGAAGTGGAAACAATAGCAGGTTTTTGGATAAGTAAAGGAAGGCCAGAAAATAGGTATGGGTATTGTTCCCTGAATGAAAGTTCAACCTGGATTTTGAAAATAAGGGCACATGTTTGTGTGTGTGTGTGTGTGTAATGAAGTGCCTCCTGCTGGCCTCAAAAACACATGCAAAGCTCAATGTTGCACTTACATACCCATGTGCGTGACTGTATTAGTTGCATGCAAGCTCTACTGGGGGCAGATAATAGACAGGGTAACAGAAGGCTGCACCAGAGCACAGTGGTAATGAGATCCAAGATAATGGGCAAAGCTTTATATCCCTCCCGCAGAACATATGATCAGAAGTCAGAGATGAATAATGATGTATAACGAGAAGAAGATGGAGAGCAGTTATCAAATAATATGAGTAAGAAAAGGTCATGTGATACATCTAAAAAGGCGGGGGAGGCCTGAGAATTATTGCAGTATTTTAATCGGCATATCACAATCAGAGTGCAACCATTTGCAGGTGATTCAGAAGAGTGCAGTTAGCGTGGTCAAATGCCTCGAGTGGAGAGATCATGTTTCGAGGCAAGGCAGAGTCTGCATTGGCTCCCGGTGGTGGCAAGATTTCTGTATTGGAAGCTTTTAGTTACACACAAATGTCGCATGGGACTCATGCCATCCTACCTGAAGGATCTTCTTGTCGAGAAACACAGTCTTAGATCTCTTAGATCTGACAACACAAACCTATTGATGATTCCTCTTTGCAATACTGGCAAAGCACTAAAGGTAGCTTTCATTAATGCTGCCAGAGAGCCTAGAAATCCCTTCCACCTGATTTGTGGGAAGTCAAGTCCAGCTAACATTTCAAAAAGAAATTAAACATTTTGTTATTCTGCTAGTGCTTATATTCTAGGAGGTTATTCTCTGGCATTTCTCTTGCGGTGGGTTTCTCCCTGTTAATGTTTCATTGTTAGTGTGTTTTGTTCTGTGTGCGCCCTTCAGCCTTCGAGTCCTTGGTGTGCGGCACAAATGTGAAGTAAAGTGACATATCAATGCTAACTGTGAAGAACTAGTAGTCATGAGACCAAATCAGGGACTGCATAAGCATGGAAAATAGCTGGCCAAGAGAGTGCTGAGAGGAGAGGCATTCTGACCTTGCTTGGGCGGCACCCAAGTGGAAGACTGCACAAGGACAGTGGGGTGATTTGAGATCAGGAGCCAGTAGTGAGAGACTATGTGCAGAAAACATGTATTTCCTGAGGAGTGAGCAACCCCAGAGACCCTATCCCAAGAGCTGGGAGAGCACATGTGAGATCTGGAAATTCAAATGCAGACATTTGGAAAGTATAGCAGGGCAATGCTAGAAATTGTAGTGCCTACCAAGTGAGTTGGTGAATAGAGGGTCTTAATAAAAAAGTCACTCTAAGTTAAAAACCTCTGATGGTGATTTCTGGGAAATGTGTTGAAAGTACCAGAGCATCAGAAATACATTAAGCCTCATTATGACTCTGGCAGTAAACCTTAAACCTTGCTTTACCGGATTTACCGCCACAATTAAAGCTCTGCTGAATCATGTGGCTGCAGTAAGTCAGCCAACTGTGTTACAGCCGGCATAATTACAGGTGGCGTAATTACAGCCGGTGGAATTTCTGGTGATGCACCAAAGCGCTATTACCGTCTTTAATGAAACATAGGGAATACTGATTGAAAATAAAGAGAAGATGTTAAAGTTGTCTCATTTGGCGCAATACACAGCATGTTTAACTAGTACCTAAAAGATGGCTGCAATATATTCAAGTCACCAGTATTCACCATGGAGGGAATGTGACCATCACTTGTGGTGGAATGCTTTCATTTAAGAGTGGCATCCACACAGGATCAGTATTTCTGCTTAGATCCCGTTTTAAGGATGCAGGAAACACTACGTTTATTTGTATTAGACACAAGAGGGATACTGGATCCCTGGTACTGTGAATGATTTGTAACTGGCTGGTGTGCTACTTTTCAATAGGAGGAAAATCATCATTGCTGTGTAAAGCAAACAGCAAAAGAGTTAGCCTGTGTAAAATCAGGAAGGCTATAAAGGTGAGAGATCACCATTTGTAATGTATGGGAAAACTTGATTGACTTGGATGTTTTTTTGTGTGAAGGGCTACATATGTTGATGTCATGTTGGGTTTCAGATTGACAATCAAGAGTGATGTGTCTATGATGTAAAGGTTAGTGTGCGTGATTTACAATATCTTTTCCTGGACTTTGTACAATTCTTGAGTGGCTGTTAATAGGAGTAAATTCAGTGTTACCTGGGAAACACTGGGGGATATAGTGTTATGATTTGCATATGAAAAACATGTATAATTGTTATCTGGATACCTTTTGATTTTATTTTGAACCGTGATTTGAATATACACTACCACATTGAATAGGATGTGTCATTTATATATAAACAAAAATATCTTTGAACATTGTTCTGTGTTATTCATATACAGTTGATCATCTGGTTTCTTTTGCAAAGTATTTATAACCTTGTGAATTGAATTAGGGGTATCATGCCCATTGGAGTGCATTTGGGTCACCTACTGGCGACAGTGGGTTCAATTATTGTGTATTGTCTTTGGTCTCTCCTTGGCCGGAGCGTTCTTACCCATTTGCACCTGAAATGATATTTAGAAAACAATTATGTTATATACATTGGTTACTGAACTCATAATCTGACAAAGCTGTGCACTTCATACACCCGTTTTTCTTGTGACAATGCAGGATAAACATCAGTACAGCTGTGGCCCCACTGCTAAAGCTAGTGTCTGTCCTGCCATTCCTAGGAACTGGCACCTTCCAGCAATCCATGGCCATGCAGCACGGCATGTCTGTGCTAGTCCAGGTGCTGGAAACCCTCCTGCACCATGTTTCACTGTACATCTCTCTGCCCACATCCAAGCACAGGGGCACGCCATGAAAGCACAGTTCCATGCCATTGCACACATGCCAAATTTCATTGCAGACCTGGACTGCACCCATGTGGTACTGGTGACAGCCAATGGCACACAAAGATGTGCACCGCAACAGGAATCACTACCACTCACTGAACATGCATGTGACCTGCAATTCCAACATGTACATCACACACTGCTGTGCCTGCTTCCTGGGTTACACCCACAATGCCATGGTTCTATGCAACAGTACACTGCCTGGATACATGTAGAGGCACAGAGGGCAACGGACATGGATAGTGGGTGTGTAAAAGTAATATCACACAATACGTCAAGTTACTACAATTCAGTCAACCATATTGGGAGGGTGTTGCATGGGCATAACAGCAGAATGCATGCCCTGACAAGGCAACCTGCATTTAGGAACCATCCTCTCCCTGCACTAATGACAGCGTATACCCCACAGACCAAGAACATGCTGGACAAACCTCTATGAATATGCAAATGCACATTTACATAAAGGACTACCAACACACACACATAAATGCTCGTACCACAATGCAACATGATAGCTCCATAATCAATGTTTCACAAAGTGCACCATGACAACCTACACCAATGACCCTGCCAGTTCCACAGCCAAGTACCTAGGTACATTCCACCATCAATGAAGAGCCGCTGACACCAGAAACCTGTGGAGGCACAAGTAACCCTCCATCAGGGCACATGCATGAGAGAACAATGCATACCTAAAACAGCCACCATACCATTTTGCCATGCAACTGTAGACCCTGGAAATAACATCTGCTGCAAGAGAATCAGGGCTGGACTGCCCCACCGGGACACCGGGACACCCCCCTGTAGGCCTCTGTCTTGCAGGGCCTCTTTGGCACAGAAGCGCCACGATTATGATAATTAAAATTGTATTTTACACTTCAGCATGTTGGAGCTGGAGGATTGGCTCGAACCCCCAAACTTTCAGGTACAAGTCACAGCACTTATTGACTGTGCCACAGGGATTGCCTTGGAAATGGCTGTACAGAAATCCATATAATGTCAATGAGAGCAAACACTTGTTTTGAATTGACATGCCAAGATTCACAGACAAAACAGCACAAATGAGATCATATACAGTTTATGAAAAGGAGAAGTGCTGGAATTATGATGCTTCTCGACTAATGTTGGAGCTGGAGGTTTGTCTTGAACCCCCAACCTTTCAGGTCTAAGTCACAGCACTTATTGACTGTGCCACAGAGACTGCATTGAAAATGGCTGTACAGCAAGCTATATAATATGAATGAGAGCAAACGCTCTTGGGAGAGGCGCTAACTTCACGTGTGGTGGGGCGGAGAAAACGTATTTATGTGGCGGCATCTAACTTCTTTACGCATTTCAATGAGACTATTCTAGTGCAGCTTCAATGTTACAAGCAGTTAAATCTCTCCTTTAGGTCTAAAGCACCCACTTATGGACTGCTGTGAGAATGACTGGTCTCCTGTTTCCTCTCTACCCTTCCAATCACTCCCCTGGCAAGCAAGTACTAAACCCACATCGCAATTTCAATTGCTTAAAATATTTGGTATTTGAATGCAGGTACTAACAGTGAAATGCTGTACATTAGTAATTGCTGGGCCGGGCCCTTGTTAACGGCAAAACCCAGGTGCCGTTTAACATCTGTGTCCTTTTCTGTCCGGCAACTGCTCTGTAGGTCAGCCAGGTCAAGTCAACATAGCCCACAATTTCAGTGGGGGGAGGGAGTGCTGAAACCCAGTCAGCTCAATGGTGTTGCACCACTACTTGTGTTTAATGCCTTGATTAATTAATTAATTATTGGTAATCATCTTTCACCTATGCCTATTCTTCCTCATTCCAGTACTTGTGTATGAGGCACTATGCCTCATGCACAAGTACTGGGATACGGTAGAGGTACATGAAGGTAATGCCTGACTTAGCTACCTGTAATCTTCATTACTCCTAGTCCCACTCTGCCCCATCCCAGTACTTACCAGTGAGGCAAGGAGCCTCATACGTAAGCACTGGGACAAGGAAGAGGGACATGCAGGTAATTCTGGGCCAATTAGCTGATTTTGGAGGTTGGGGTAGGGGATGGGAGGGAGAAAGGATGTGCGGGGCGTGGGGTTGTGCAATAAATCATAATGGTTGCCCATGTCCATGCTATGCAGGCATGATATGTGGCATTAGTGGCTAGAGAGGCATTTTGGTGCAGCCAGTCTAGTCATTCCTCAGTTTGGTATGACTTTTTTGTAACTGGGCATTTCTGATAGAGCAGTCCTGCTAAGTGTAATTCCTGGCTAGACTGACATTTGGGTTCTGCCACTCTAGCCGTTTCTTACTGCGGTACTGTATATTTTTCTGGGCATCTGTGATAAAATTATATGTTATGATATGATAAGTCATATATAACACACCTGTACACAAGCTTTTTTAGGCACGACAAGACAAGGGAAGGAAAACTGAGGGAGGACAAGACAAATGATCTTAGTAAGCCTTGTGTCATTCAGATCTTGCAAGTGTGAGAACGAGAAGTGCAAGGGGAAAGGGAGGGGGGAAGTGCAAGGGAGAGGGGAGGGGAAAACACAGCAGCAATGCTCTGAGTAAGTGCCGCCAGGGTAGCGTGTCTCTGGGTAGTGCAAGGAGATCAAGGGACTGTAGGGTTACAGTTACAGCCCCTAAATGCGTGGTAGGCCTGGAGGCAGTGCAAGGGTGACTGATCAAGAAAGAGCCTGGACTCAGTGAGACAGAGGGTAGCCAAGCAACCAGTTGGTACAGCGGACAGGTAGGTCAGCAGGGGAGGCAGAGAGAGAAAGCAGAGGAGAAGAGGAACGTTTTGAGCTGCTTCCAGAGCGTCAGGTGGTCCGGCTCAAGTTTGGGAGGGTCAGGGAGGCCATTTCAGAGGGAGGCACCTGCAGGGGAGAAGGATCTACCCCTCCCCCCACACTCTCTGCCTGGAGAAGCATCTAACCCTTAGGGCTTGAGAAGGAAGGTATTTTGGCAGATAGCGTTGGATGTAGTGCGTATTCCAGCCCCAGAAAGCCTTGTGGACAATGAAAAGGGTCTTGAACTTGATCCTTGCAGCCACCGAGAGCCAGTGGAGAGATTTCATGGCTGGAGAGATACAGTCCCTGGGCTTGAGGCCAACGATAAGTCTTGCAGTCCTGTTCTGGATTAGTTGCAGAGGGCGAAGAGTAGAGGAAGGCAGATTGAGAAAGTGGCTGTTGCAGTAGTCCACCCTAGAGAGAACCAGAGCTCTGGAGACAGTGAGCTTCTGGGGGAAAGTGAAAAATGTAAGAGTCCCATTGAGGAGGTGCAGCTGGTAGTGGGATTTCATGGCTACGTCCGAGATGTGAGGAGAGAGAGAGAGTGGATTTGAAGATGACACCAGGAATGAGCGAGAGAGGAGAGGCTGAGGGGAGCCTGAAGGAAAGCTGAGTGTCATCCGCATAACACTGTAAATTAGAGGACAAGGTAGTGATTAGGTGGGTCAAAGGGGCCAAGTAGAGGTTGAAAAACCAGGGTGAGAGGATAAAGCCCTGGAGAACGCTACATGTAGAGAGAGGTGACAGAGTGAAAGGGACCAAGTTGGACCTGGGAGGGGCGGTCCAAGAGGAAGGAGGTCAGCCACTCCAGGGCCTGATCCATGATGCCCAGGTTCTCACAGAGTCAATTGATCAGGATGGCATGGTTGACCATGTCGAAAGCAGAGGAAAGTTCCAGGATAATGAGGACAGAAGGAATGCTGGAATCAAGGTTAGAGATCAGATCTTCACAGGTGATCAGGAGAGCAGTTTCAGTGCCTCTGGCAGCTCTTAAGCCAGACTGATGGTCATGGAGACAACCAACAGATTCAGTTTGGAGTGTAAGCTGGCAGTTGGCCAGCTTTTCCAAGAGTTTGGGAGAGGGGAAAGTTCCGGTGGCAAAAGTATGATTACAGAAATGGATCAAGGGTGTCAATGTGGTCCTTAATGGTTCTGGATGAGCAGGCGAGCACCTGTTTCGCCGACACTTCCATAGGTGGGACTTGTCTAGAAACCTAGTCAGGTGTTAGAGAGAAAGAGCAGAAAGGAGGAGGAGAGGGAGAGATGGCCAACGGGAGCCGAGAGAGGAAGAGGGAGAGGAAGAGGAGATAGTGGACAGGATGTCCTGAGTTTTAGCAGAGAAGCGAGAGGCCAAAGCTGTACAAAGGACCTGTTGAGGGAACAGGAGAGGTAGAAACCGCAACAGGATTGGCCAGTTCCTTGCAGATTTTAAAGAGTTTGGCTGTGTTGTTAGAGGCCGCAGAGACGCAGGCTTGAATGTGTGCTCTCTTCTTTATGAGTCTTATTACTTCGACTGGCATTTTGGTGCAACCAGTCTAGGCATGTCTTAATGTGGCCTGGCATGCTTTACTGTAATGTTATTATGTGTCTACACTGGTCTACATTGTGCAGCCAGCTGGGCATGTTTTCATTGTGGCATGGCATTTTTAAAAGCATTAATGTTCATGTACACTGTTGGTGACTTGCATGTATTGGATTGCTGTTACCCTACACAACAATACCAAACACTGTGGCTTTTTAGCCAATTTTTCTCAGAAAGTGTGCTGTATATAGCATTAAAACACATATTTATATCTTTCTCCTAGTGCAGTGTGTGGTATACCCCTTCATCAACACGCTTGTGCGTATTGTGCAAGCGTGGTAATCTAGGCCGGCCCAGCGTGTGGCGCGACCCGTGATTTGTTGCCGAGTTGGGGGGGGCCCTCAGCATGGCTTGCAGGGGGGCCCCCAGACCATGTGTTACGCCACTGGTTAGGGAGGGGAGGTAATTGGTGGGCTGCAACGTGTTACTCCCTCTTTTATGTTGATGGTCGTCCCAGTTTTTCGTTTTGGAAATCTGGTCACCCTAATCCATCAGCAGACAGCAGAAGCAGGAGGCGACTCGAGGGAGGCTGTGGCTGAGGCTGAGGGCAGCAGCCAGACTGCTGACTGAAAGGTAAGAATTATTTTTGCGTGCTGAGTGCCCCACTCTCCCATTGTATCTTCTGCTGAGTGTAGTTGCGCACGAGGGGCAATGTAATGCCACTGCCTGCAGGCTTAACGCGGGGTCTATCCTCATATTAAGATATGGATGTAGTGTAAATTACTGAATGGCACGTTTCACTGAAGCACTGGCTAAAAAAGGGAAGAAAAAAAAACTGAAATCTAAAAAACACTAATCCGAGTCAATACTTCACATAAGTGACTGGACGTTACATTTCGAACTCTGGACGAGTGTAATTAAGGTTGAGAGTTCAATGAAGCCCCCCGACGATGCCACTGATTGATACAAGGCTGGTGTCACATGAAGAACACTTTAAACAAGACCTACTTTCCACATAGAGAAAAGTAATCAACCACACCCTTCACAAAAGAACCTACAGCACAAGTACATGGAATACCCAGACCATTTACACTTAACACAAACCTAAGCACATGGGAAACATAAGTGTACAGCTGCTGTTATTCGTGGAGACATGTTAACGAGCTTGAAATATGCATAATATCTGCTTATCTTGCTTCAGCATCATTGTGGATACACCACCTCTATCCACAATGGCCAATTCACTGACACTGATTTGAATCAGGCCACCATTTGCTTGACTGGGGTATCACACCAGGTCAGATTGATCCTCGCATACATTCTTTGTTAAATGAATGGGTGCATTGCCATGTTATCCAATGTAAAATAATAGTTAAAACGTACTTGTAGGTTCATTTTTACTTGTTTGTGGTTTTCACTGATGTGCACATTTTGGCAGTGTTTTCCTGACTTTCGTTTTTTGACATAATTTTATATTGTTTGTCAGGGTTTGGTAGACAATTTCCGTGGCTCTAACTTGCAATCCACACAGCCACGTGTTGTAGTGGTGTCCTTGAGTTGTTAGAGTTATTGAAAGAGGTTCCGCAGTCCGCAGAGCACATTTTGAAATCGGGCAGAGGAGAGCCACAGCTGTCAGAAGGGAGTGTCAAAGTCAGCTCCTTGAAGGAGCACACGCCTGTTCATGCCAAGGTCGCAGTGGGGACGGCAGATAGACTCGGATTAGTATTTTGGGTAACACTGCTGAGTGACCATCACTTGCTAGTTCTTCTCTGGTACTTTTACCTCCTTCTTTCATCTCCTCTCCAGGCTTACCTGCCCTCCTCTCTTCTGGATCCTTCCCATGCCCCCACAGTCTATTTTCTAGAGCCAACAGTAAAATGTACCAACTTGGTCCAGTGAAACTAGTGCACGTGGGTGCAACTGGCCATGAGGGTGTGGTGTCCGTGTATTCCTGAAGTCCGTGTATATCACCAGTCATATCATATGCACTTACTAAGTGTGTTTCCGAAATGCACATTTTGCAAATTATATGGGAGGAGTGTATTTCCACTGTGTGCATGGTGCAAATCACGGGAGGTGCGCCCCCTGCGTGTATATTTTGCAATTCATGCGTTGGCATCACATAACTGAGTAATGGATGGGCATTAGCATTACACAGTGTCCCAAAGTCTGTTTATTACGCAATGGGAATGATTCATCACAAAACGTTTTTTAATGGGTACAGGCCAAAATTCTTCTTGGCCCTTGAACATAGTATGTATGCAGTGGATGCACTTTACACATTTGGTTACGTTTCCTGTACCAATGACCTACTCAGTGTCCCTACATCTTTCTTTCCACAGTGTGATCTCTTTGACCAATCCTTGCACAGTGAGGATTGCATAATTGCACTTTAGTTTCCCTCCCATGCACTTTGCATTGCGTGCCCTGAGGCAGGCCTTTGTGCACATTGTCTGCCTGTTCTTTGCACACTGCCCTGTCACACAAACTTTGCCTGCTGTGTTTCAAATCCAGGGACCTGTCTAATGCACGTGCCCAGTGCCCTGCCTCTGCAGCACATCCACAAAGCCTGGTGGGAATTAATAGCACAGAAGCTCCCCCCAAACACCCTCAGGAGCTGGCTGGAGCACCAAGCCTAAATCACGTCATGTGTGTTTCATACCAGTTTCCTGCACGTTGTGCACTGTGGATTGTGGGCAAACAGGCGTGGCACTGGCCCTTGGCATGCCTGCCTCTAGGGAACAATGTGTTCACGCAGCTGTCCTGCTGTGTACATAGCACCTACTGCCATGCATACCCCACAACACAGAGTTATTAGTGGCCTGTGCACATGACTCCTACAAGCGTGCACACACAGCGTCACTAGGAACACCCCAGGACTCTGTTTACATCCCTTCATACCCAGACCCCATGCAAGCAGTCCCACACCTCTATGCATGTCTACTACCTCCCTTCACCCACAAGAGCACTTACATGTGTGCATAGCTCCTACATTCATACAGATCACTTGAGAGCTCTCTCTCATGCCTGTGAACATAGCACCTACCTCTATAAAGACACACGGCCATTGAGAGCGTTCTCAGGGGAGCACACATAGCGCTTACCTCCCTACTAACCCAGGGCTATTGAGAGTGCTCTCAGACGCCTACACATAGCCCCCATCACCCTGTACACATGTTACTGTTGTATGAGTGCTCTCAGGGGCCTGTACACACAGCCTCTACCTCTGTGCACACCCTGTGCTATTGATAGCACTCTCAGAAGCCTTTACACATAGCTCCTATCCCCTGCACACGTTAACCCATTGAGAGGACCCTCAGAATCATGTTCACATAGTTCCTATCTGTTTGCACACATTGGGGCACAGAAAGCATGTGGAGGGACAAGTGTACAGAGTTTTCATCTTCCCTCACAAAGCCAGTTAGAGTGAGAGCAAATAGCAGATCCAATGAAAATCTTCACAGAATGTGACTAGTGACTACCACACACCCTGGGGGCCTACATCTGCCAGAGCCCAGGGCTAGGCTTGGAGAGGGCATGGGGGACAACCGTGCCATGGTCAGGGGCCCCAAAAGCACTAAGCAGTTGGCATTGATTTCACGGTGCCCATTTTCCCTAACAGCCTCAGCTCGTATTTGCCTACCTGTGCTTTGGCCCAACAAAGGACCCAAGCTACGAGTCAGTTAACACAGAACCAGAGGAAGGTCCGGGGGAAGACAACACCGGACTCATTCATGGCCTGGGGATTGACCCTAGCCCTTTTAAAGTGCCTAGAAATACCCTTCAGTTGGCACCATCTTGGAAGCAGGGGAGGGCAGGTGTTCCTTCTTCCTGTTAATTTCAATCTCCTACTCTTAATAATAGCAGGTTTCCTAACACCCTTTTGGTGCGGGACCGGGTATCTCGTGGCATGTCTAATGCACAGTGTGTTGGGCACACGCGCCATGCTCGCTCGTTCAGCAAAATATTGGGCCACTTTGACAACATTTTCCAGGGCCTCTTTTGGTTCCCAGTACGGCCCTGAAGAGAATATGCACAAACCACTATATACAACATCCACATGCAGTGAAAGCAATGAATTCCTTGCAATGAAGCCAAACATGCATGAAAATGATGGCAATTGCCATAATGTAGTGAATGGCAGCACCTACACAATATGGTATCACTGATGGTGCTGACCTTTCTGCATGCAGGAGACTCCGGATACCTGCAGCTGCCAGGGCTCATGACACCAGTGCGGGTTCCACAGACACCACAGGAGTTGGCCTTCAATTATGCACACATCAGGACCAGTGTCTGTAAAGGGCGGACCTTTGGCCTCCAGAAACCCTGTTTCTACTTCCTGCACCATACTGGAGGGTCACTAATGTATTGTCCAAAAAGGTTTGGGAATATTATGCTGGTTTGTGCCATGCTGCACAATATCTGCCTCCAGAGGGATGTCCTCTACACCCAGATGTGGACATGCCACCCCCTGAGGATGAGGAGACAGTGTCTGGAAGAATTTGCCGAGATGGAGTCAGAGCAGGACTAGTGGTTCGCCAGGAACTGATGGACAATTTTATTTGATGAATTAACTATTCACATGCCATGCACCACTGTATGAGTTGACACAGTGATGATTGATATGATATAATATGATAGTTCATTTCTAAAGCGCCTATACACAATGTGTTTCAAAGCGCTTCACAGCAAGGGGGGGAATAAGGGAAAATACAGATAGATTCTTGAATGGCCATGAACAATAAGATGAGAAATAACTATCATACTAGGCTTGACAACATTTCAGATAGTGCAAGTGCTAAGACAGATAAGGAAGGAAGGAGGATGGAGGGGGAAAGGAAACAGACAGGCAACTGCCGTACTAGGCCTGACAACATTTCTGATAGAGTCAGAGAATACAAAAGGGGGGTGTGGGGGAGAGAAGGGGGAGAAGAACACAACAAGCAACTATCATTCTAGGACGGATGACATGTAAGATAGTGCTGGGGGTGTGGTGGTGTGGGGGGGGTGAACAAATAAGGGAAGGGAGAGGAGACAGACAGTTGCTGCTATCATAACAGGTCCAAGGAACAATACTGAAAACATAAATGCAACATGAAAAAGAGGGGAAGGGAGGAGGGGGAGCAGAGAGTAAGCAAAGAAGGGGAGGGCAGAGGGAGAGAGAAAGTTGCAGAGGACAATAAATAACAATGTTACAGAGAGCATAATGGACCAAGGGATCAGGATAGCCCAATGAAACACAAACATGAATCTGGTCCGACCAAGCGTATTAAACACATGGGGCCTCATTAGGACCCAGGCGGAGTGGGTTTCCGCCAGCGCTAATCGCGGCGGACCCGTCCGCCGTACTACGAGTTCCCTTAGCGCCATGGAGGTTTTCTCCGCCTGGTTTTACCAGGCGGAGAAAACCATGGCGCTACGGGACCTCGTTGTTAATTACGCCACCGTATTTTACGGTGGCGTAATTAACTCCTTCCCCACTCCCATTATACCCTATGGGGCAAGAATGGGAATGGGGAAGGGCAGAATGGGGATTGGGGATTTACCGCTCCGCCGAGGTCGGAATGGGGCGGTAAATCCGCCAACCCCCATGGCGCTATCGACGGCTTTCCGCCGTGCTTCGCGGTGCATTTAGCACCGCGAAATCCGCCTGGGTCCTAATGAGGCCCATGGACACAATGAGGAAAGGCCTGGCATTGATTCAGATGAACAAAGGTTTCCTGTGGAAGTGGACACACTATCCCCCCTCCCCCACAACACAACACCACCCCAGCAGACTATCCCTCTTGTCCCACCCCAACACCCACTATCCCCTCTCCCTCTCACATAATCACCACCCCAACACACTGTACCCATCTCCCCCACCACACAACACAATCCCAACACACCATTGTGACTAACTACTAGTACAGAGTCACTTACATGGCCTCTTCCCCTTTGTGACTTCCCCCAGTGACTTCGGGCCCAGAATGCACTTTGAATGGTGCTTTGGGTTGCTCAGAAATTAACTCTCTTTTGGGGTTTCCGAACTTGACTGGACTAACCCTGGCCCCCAGATGTGTAGCATAGTGAACTCCATGTTTTGCTGCATGGTCTCAGCAAAGGCAGAGATGCCTTCTGTTAACTCCCGTACACACTGCTCATAGACTGTCAGTGTGGCAGCTCCCTGGACCTGGTTGTGCTCCATGCATTACACAATCTGGCACGTGGCACCCTGGATGCAGTCCCCGATTTCCTGGAGTTTGAGGGACTGTGTATTGGCAACTGCCTCCATTTGCACATGGTGCCTTTACATTACCTCCAGCTTCAACATGATGGTGGGATCTGGTGTGGCCTTTGGAATGTGTTGTGGGCTATGAGGAGGATTTGGGCTGAAACATGGTGACCCATAGGAGGGTTTGTCCACGTCTCCCTCTGATGACTTGGCCTGCTGCCCAGGTTGGATGCTGTCATGGCCAGGTGATGCTTGTGCACCCTGTGCCTGTCGGGTGGGTTGCTCAACGCTGGCTTCAGCACGCCTGCCAGCATCTGTGTCACCCGTCATAGGCACTTTGGCCGACTGTTGGGGTGCAGATGGTGTTGCAATATCTGCAGCATGTGAGATGGGCACAGGGCCCGCGCTGGCACCGGCAGGTCTTTTTTGCTGTGTCCTGGTGTGCCATGGTGTCTTTTGCACATGCCAGTCTCATTGGTTGGCCTTTCAGGGGTTGTGGTTGAGCTTGAGGTCCTGGAGTCACCAGTTGTCAATGGGCCTTCACCCTCATCCTCCTCTGCCTCATCCTGAGCCGGCCGAAATCCTTTAGAGGACATATTAGATGCTATCAGGCATCATGCATTCCTGTGGGTTGGCTTGCAAGTCACACATCTTAATTATCAGAGGGAAACCTACCCCCTTTTGGCCAGGAGTGTATGGTTGTACATGGGCCATTGCATGTGTCCACACCACGGTGGGTATGTTCGCAGCTGAGTCTGTGTGACCCATGTGTTATTACGCTACTTACCTTGTACTGCACTTTCCCCCCCACCTCCTCCCCCTGCACTTTCCCCTTTTTCCCCCTACCTCTGCACTTGCGCGATCTGAATGACACCTGGCCTAGTAGGATCGTTTGTCTGTCTTCCCCTTGCTTCCCTCCCTCCCTGCCTCGTCGCGCCTTGAAACACTTGTGTATAGGCGCGTTACAAATACCATATCATATCATATCATATCATATCATGGCCAGGTGCTCTTTGGCGCTTGTGTTGCCAAGGCAGCCTGTCGATGCAGGTGCAGCTGGCAGGGTCACCCATTACTGTAAGTGGCTCGGCATGGACATGAATTGTGTGGCATATTCTTATGGACATGTGCTGGTTTCCAGGGCCAGTTTGAGCTTTGGCAGCGCATAGTGCGATCACATCTGATCTTGCACCCCCACACCCTCCCCTGACACCATACACCTTGGGGGTGCAGATTTTGTTGCACTGTCCAGTGAACTGCTATGGCTGTACGGGGCGCTGCTGCGGCGCCAGCAGCCGGGCTCAGTTTGGTTCAGTGATTGACTCCCTGCACCCATGCAGGTGCAGGGAGTTTGTCACTGCCATTTGGCTCGGCTGACATACCAGCCTGGGGCAGCCTTACATGGCCCACATACATGCTGGTTTGACAGCTGCACTGTTTCATTATTACTTGCACTCTGCACTCCTGCTGACACAGTCAGCACCAGCAAGGGAGTGGTGCACATTACACTTTAATAGGGCGTATGCAGTATCTTCACACTCCACACCAGCTCAGGTGTGCACTTAGAGGTCTCCCTCCGGGCTGGTGTGGTGGGGAAATAATTTGCCACTGCAGCCAGTCGCCCTGACCACCCGAGCCTGATGCTGGCCCTGCTGGCATCTATCCCTGTCCATTGGGCCAATTGGTGCTATGGGACACTTTCATTGGTTGGTTATTTGCACTGTGCATTGGCAGGGGGTGACTCACCTCCTGTCTCATGTCTGCTGGCACCAGCCTGGACTCCACCAACTCCCTCTATCCTCTCCATGTCGAGGATCGTGCTCGTCTTCTCTTCCCACGGGTTGAGGGCTCAGGGTTCTGTGGTACGACCTCCCATGGCCATTGCCTCCTATCTGTGTTGGTAGAGGAGGCTGCACACTCTGACCCAAAGATCATTCCACCATTTACAGCAGTCCTCCGCATCCCGGGGGAAAATGCCTACCGCTGTGATTTTCTGGCTGATTGATAAACAGATTTCAGTGTTCCGCCGCCCAGATATTTTCCTCTGGCGGGTGCCATACAGTTCCTCACAATGAACAACTACCTCATCAGTGAGGAACTGGAACTCCCCCTTACAGAATTTTAGCTTGCACAGCCGATGATCAGGCACCTTCCCTCTGGTCCTCTCTTGGGACATGTTTCCTGTGACTTGTGGGTCTGGATGGCTACAGGAAGGGGGGGATTGAGGGTGGATTGTGTTTTTCAAAATGGCCAACGCAATGCTTAGCATTCTGGCGATGATGCTATTTCCGCAGGAGATAATTCCACTAGCGGAATAAGCGCTGATTGGCATGTGGTAACGGTAATTCTGCTGTATTTTTGCAGATTTAAGCTGGGGTGCCCTGTCTCGGCACTAATTCCACCAGGAGGAATTACAGTTACCATCTAAGGGGTGTGTGCATTCTTGACATGTTGTGATACAGCAGAAACACCGGCACATGCCACGGCGGTAACGGTAAGTCCAGTCGGTGGAATTACTGCCAGAATACCGCCCTACTCATGATGAAGCACATTGTGAGATAATGGAACATCTTGATTTACATTGTGGGAAACAGATAAAGAAACAATGGATCAGAAAGATTTACCAAAACATAGCCTTGCTGCTGAATGCTGGGGAAAGATAGTGACAATATCAAATCATCTAAAAAAAAAAAGTAAAATTTTGAAGTTAGCAAAGGTGTAAAAGACATTTTAAAATTTTAAAATAGAATAACTTCTCAGAGCACATTCTGGTAAGCACGGTTAAAGGTCAAAAAACATAGGCAACTAGAAGTACTTATCAGGATTATTAGATGTCATCAACACCAGATCACACTAGCAATCTGAAGGTCAAACAGCCCCTTGCTGCACAAATCCACAAGGTCATCCACAAGTGAAAACTATCACACATGTATATTCGTTTTAAAGAAAGGGCACAGTGGGGTGGTGGATCAACGGAATCCCACTATCTGCATATGTAACAGTATTAATTACCAATAATTACACGGTGGAGGGCAGTGATCATTCATAGTGGACCTGAGTGACTTGGTATGCCAGCAGCTTGACTAGTTAGCCAGCTCAACCAGTTAAGCGCCGACCCTAAACACGTTTTTTCTGGCTACAGGATATAAAACTTAGTATGGGAGTCTCGGCCCTTCTTTCTTCTGAGGTTGGCACATTGAGTATCATTATATTGCATAATAATAACACCTATTTGCACCGTCAACAATGAAAGATATATGAAAGAAGTGTTCCTTTGCTTTATGGATGTGAAATTGATTTGACGGTATCTCCACATTGCCTTGGTGGAAAGAGAAATTGCAGATGTGTTTTGTGAGCCTATTGAACGTGCCAGTTGTTATAGGGTTGGACCTTTACCTGGTAATTTCAGACTATGCATGTTGCTGGGCTTTGTCTGTTAGGATGCACTTTTGATGTGCGTTAATGCACATCATTCTAAAGGGAAGCATGGCTTTGTGTGGTGTGCTTTGTTGTACATGGACAACCAACAGATTCATTGACAATTCTTTTCGTATTCCCAGGTACTCCTCTTACTTAGGTATTCCTAGGTATTGCCTATGTCATTACACCATATTATATATGTTAATGTGCTTTCAAATGTGCCTCATGTTCCTGTTGTTTCAATGAAGTCATGTGTATTGGCTGTGTCATGGCTTGAAATACACACGCTTCTTAGCATGCTTGTGTTTGGACTATCCTTAACCTCATGAGTCAGCATGGCATCCTAATGCAGTAAAACTAGTGATTCTTATATATTGTACTGCAGACTTAGTATCACATCTTCTGATATTCCAACCACTTAAAACGAAGAGGTGAGAGTAGTATGGATATGTTGTCTTTTACAAGACCCCTTACACACCAACACTGGCAAGGTACTCGGTAGCTCCTGTGCTTCGGGTGGGGGACAGGTGTACTGTAATCATGCATCACACCCCATTTTGAAGCATATGTATGGAAGAGAGGTGGGGTGGAATTGAACTTGCATTTCTGCCATCTCCTTCCTCTCAGCCATACAAATGCTTCAGCATCTGCATCAACATGGATTCTCATGCTGGCACATATGCTGGAGATCCCTATGGGGTCCATCTGCTTAATGGACAAGCTCCAGCATGAAGCAGGCGGACCCCATAAGGATCAATTCATGTACAATTACAATTGAGCCCTCACTGACAAGAGATCATGTTGGGGAGGATTAATTTTAATTGAGAACACTGCTTACCATGCATGCATGGTAAGCAGTGTTCCCTAGTTTAATGAAACCCTCATGGCAGTGAGGGAATCATTTCAATCGTGAGCACTGCTTGTCATGTGAGCATGGCAAGCAGAGCTCCCAATGAAAAGTAAATTACAAATTTGGGCAACAAGAGCCCCCCTATGTTTTGAGAGTGTACATATGTGTTGCACATAAAGTTGGTCTGCTTATTCAAGTTATGCATTTAGGAAAATTACACACATATTTTTGGATAAAAGTACACATGCTTTCCTGTATGGCTCCTACGAGTTGACGATCCCTGTGTCCATTATTACATAGACAATCTTTAGGAAGAGAGGGTGAGAGGTAGTGCGATGTCTGTGGAACTGCCAAAATTTGCCATCAAGGCGTGCATTCTGGTCTCAGCTACAAATCATGCTGGCGTTTTTTGGATAAAATCTCCATATTCCAACCTAGTTTCCTCTAATACACAAGTAAAGGTTCTTGATCTGGGCAGTACAGGATTATCAAATCCACTTTAGAGAGCCTGGTTAGTGAACTCTAAAACTAGCTGAGTTCTGTAGAAAGAGTTCACAGGTTTTTTCTCCATGGTGTCAGCACTACACACCTATTCTTTCAATATGCAGTTCATTGTAAATGTACATTGACACATGGTATATGTTGGAAATATTTTGGGGTTATATCTATTACCTCGTGGGATTTTTTATATTATGGTGGTATTTGGTAGGATTTATAATCCTTGGTGATATATTGTGGTAACTCTGGGTATTTCTTATAGCAGTGAGACTAATTTCAGAATATAGCCTATCCATTTTTTTTTTACGTGGGTCACTAACAACAAACACAATACTGGACTTGATACACTCTGGGTGGATGGCTCATGCCTTCCTGTGGTAACTTATGTACAATACAACACTACACCCTTTTCGCTGAATATCAACAATTGTAAAGCTTTCAATTGAAATACTGCACATTCATTCAATCTCTCTAGATAAACAGCACTCTGGAGCTACTTTAGGATATTGGCGTGTTACAGCACAGAGTACAGCACTACTCCATAGGTAGCAATTTTTTTGTTGCAGCACCACCACAAGGGTGCGGTGCATTGCTATATGTGTTACCAGATTAACAAGGAAAGACAGGCCATTCAGTCAAAAACGATTTTAACATATAAGATGCAAATCTATTTTTACAGTTAAAAGCACACGTGCACATTCAAAAATGCACACTATTTTTCACCTGAAATGCCTATGGTGCGAGAGACACATTTGAAAATAATAACTAACCTTACTGACAACTAACCTGACTAATGAAACATAATCCACTAATAAAAATGTGTCTCCACTGCAGAATTAGGCCTATTCTGAAAGTGAACTTTTAAACGCACATCCATTTTTTTTTCTGTTCTCTCTGCTGCCCTGTCCACATAACTACAGGAAGCAAATGGGCTCGAAAGAACAGGAAATCAGTTGGTTACAAAGTATTACTATAAAAATGAGCCATTGTGTAGAGAAGGAGGAGATGGCGTGATTAATTCTGATTGGAGCAGCGTCATAGCAAGTATCATGCTAGAGGGAGTGATCAGGCTTTTGCTGGGGGAAGTTTGAGGGAGGAAAAAGGCAGTCAAGATTTGGCAGAGCTGGGAGAAGGACCTTTTTTTTTCCTGACTGAGGGATTCCTATCTGCAAAAGCTGAGAATTCCAGGCTATGACCCCAGTTTGAGAAGAAAAGTCGTTCGCTTTCACTGGGGTTAATCTTCAAGGGAGCCACATTCAGAAAGAGAACAGCTGAAGAAAACTCTGAACAGATAAGGTAATTACATAAGTGTGGGAGCTGGGTGTGCACGAAAATATGCAGTCAGTGTAGGAAAGGGGATTCCTGTGCGTGCCTTAATCAAATGCTAATGTTGCAATTTGAGTTCTGTTCTCCGCCACTCTCTTTGCAGTGTGTCACAGACAATGCTTTTACTGTACCATTTTATTTATTTCTGTAAAGAATGAGATCGTGTTTAATTGCAACTTTTATAATACAGAAAAATATTTGAAAACAGACGGGTGGTGTATTTACTATTTACCATTACAATGCTGATGATGTGGGGAGATTTTTAAACAGTGCAGTGGTCATTTTAAGACAGATGTGTGCATGTCAGATTCAGTATGAACAGTTGTGAGTGACTGTAGCATAGCTCGTTGGAGGTACATGAGCCAACGGGAAGAGAGACTCTCTGAACATAGCTCCCTACCGTATATAAGGTAGTGGAAATTACCACAAGATTACCATATGTAGCTCTCTGTCGTAAATAAGTCAGTGAGATCGCCCATGGTGGCACACTAACACTAACACTGAAAAATGTGGTATTCCTAAAATATAGGTCTGAGGTCTCTCTAGTGATTACACGAAAACTCTAAGCAAAGATAAGGGATTCTGGACATTGGGGCCACAAATAAAACAAGGGAATTATGCTCACCAAAATACCACCAACCACGCCTACCACCCACGCATACCAAATATGCATGCCTGGGTGCTGAAATAATGCATGTTCACTGTATTATTGTTGCACATGGCCCAAGGAGTGATTGTTGCTAAGTTATATTTCAGCGGTAAGAAAATACCGTCAGGCCCCAAATCTCCACAAAATACCCTACAGGGTTATCTCTTACTGTGCACCTGTCTCTCTGTGTATATCAAATAAAAGGGACAGAATGCAATATAAATGTAATGAAACTAAAAGTTACTTTAGAATCTGATTTTAATCGTAAAGTAGAAATATGCAATTTACACAGAATGACACTTATGCTGCCCACATTGTATTTCACAGTGAAATAGCTGTTAGCGCTTTATCAGTGCCAACTCTTGCCAACTGACCTTGGTATCGTGGAACTTGGCAAGAGGCATACACTTTTTTTAAAAACACAGTAAGACTTTGCAAAACAAAAAAACAGGATTACATGCACGTTAAAAATAGACAGCACATAAAATGAAGTGACCTACTTAATCTCAACTACCTGATTCCATTCACAAAAGCGGCCCCTCACTTATCTTCATATTTACCTAGTGCCCGAAAATGAATGAAATCTACTCCCTCTCAAAACCCTTTTTTATCAAATCCCTTTTCACTCAAGGGAAACACCTCCGCTTGAGCAGATACTTCCACTGAAATGGCATGTGAGCAAAAGACAAATCTCTCCTTGAGCTTCCTGCTCTGATAAAATGCCCTGTTTTCAGTAGAACAGATTTTCATATTTTATTTTAGTTTATCACCAAGCGCAGATTCAGTGTGCATGTTTAATTTCCTATTCCCAGAGCATCATGCATTTTCCCAATCTGCATTCAGCTTATTTCATCATGGACTAATTTACCCTAAATGTTATTAAGGGATTCAGTTACATGTTACAAAGGGTTGGATTAAATTGTTATGTTAATTTATATTAGTATTATATTCAGTGCATCTCAGTTCATTGAAATATCATCCTGAAGCAAATTGCAAATTCCAAGCATGTGCTCTGAGCATTGGCATCTATTTAATTCTTCCTGAGACTCACACTCTTGAGTCCAGAAATGAGTTTCACGCCCTGAACCCCCATTGCAGTTAAAATCCATGCTATCACGCACATGCTGAAATGATTAACCTAACTGTTCAAATTCAGAGACCTTACTCCTACACATCAAAGTTAATAGTAAACGTGTAAAAGTGTTGCTTTATATTCATCCATTATTAATCTGGTTCCAATGCAACACTGTTGATCATACAATTGAGTCTGCAATCCAATTTAACCTTTTAACTGGGCTTAAGTTGAGGTAAACACTTAGGCCAAAACATATTCCTTAGTCTAAATTTGGGTCCTAACATATCATAGTATAAACACTTGTTTAATCGACTGACAGTGTTGTTGTGGTCCTATTGAAGTTAACAGAAGCATCCCTGAACACGTATATTCACATCAAACATGCCTGATTTGTGGGATACCATGGAGTTGATTTCCATATGATAGCAGAGCACAACAGATGTTGATGGCTGATGTAGTTATATTATAATAGTTAAGCAACAACAGTTAGGGTAATTAGTCATAACAGCATATCAACATACTGAGCAATAGTGGCTTTAAAATAGCAATACAAACATTAAGTGAGAGAATTTCAATTAAAAATAGCATCAATGAATAGATAATGTTAAACATTTGAAGACTGCAGAGAAATGTGTTAGTGAGAAATGAGAGTAGGAAACAGGGATATCATTTAGGGGCCACTGGGGCCCACAGTTGCAACCCCTGGGGAATCCCTTGCAACCCCAACCCCCCAAAAATGTTTTGCAGTGCTCCTGGAGTAGTGGTCCCTCCTGTGGCACTGGTGGCCCTGCCACACCAGGTCTGGTGGGTGCCCAGCCCAGTCCTCATCCATCAGAGTGAAGGCAGGGCTGGGGCTGGGGAGGCACTCAGTAGGGGTTGGTCGAAGCTTGTACTACACAGTTTTTGTAGTGTGTTGAGCAGCCAGGCTTATATCAAGAGGGGTAAATGTGAGCTGTGGTGGAGGTACACAGAATTTTACAGTTACAGGTATTCAAATAAACTCTTACACTCAAGGTGTCTTGCATAAACAATTATTAATGTATTTATCAGTCAGTTAGAAAGCCTTATAATAGTAGCGTACAAATACACTTCAATACTGTACACTCTTAGTTTCTAAATCAGTAAAGAACCTTTTGGGATGGCCCACAGACACAACCTATACCCACAGGTGACTTCAAAACTAGGGTGCTGAGGACATTAATATCTTACTGTTGGCATTTAGGATACTTTTAGGAATTGGTAAAAGGCAAAGGTTATTAGACAACAAGAGACCACAAATATTCTTAAGCAGGCAAATACTTTTGGATCCTCCGAGAAGAGTCATACAATTCAATAGGCTAAGCCAAAGTCAAAGGGCAAACGTCTTGTATAGAATGAAGCACTTCTGATAAGTAAATGGAAACGTTTTTGCACAGGTTTTAGGAGTTTTTGATGAAAAGAACAATGAAATGTACGGCCACAAGCTGATTAGATGTGTGAGTTGTAGAAGTTTCAAGAAACTCTACAGTAGGAGGTAAGTTCTCTTAGACTTGTTTTACAGTGCCTTAGAAACTAAGAAACGATGCAGCTGATGACTTTTGTTCTTGTGCACCTCTGTCAGATCTCACTGTTCCTTGGCCTCAGTCATGGGGACAAGAGAGAGGACATCACGGGACTCCTGCAATCCACTGGGACGGTCAAAACTTGCGATCAGCAAACTTTACTTTCAGTGGCTAATATTTGGATATTCCAAAAGCTCTAGGCCAGCTTAAAAGCAACACACACAATCTGGTGTTCCTCTCCCTGGCTATACGGTTTCCTGCAGCAACTCTGTGGAAATTTAACCAGCTCTGAGATGGATGTCCAAGTGGCTTACTTTGGAGTTGATTGGTCCCACCAACTCAAACTGAGATGTCATCCTATGTTGACGCGAACTTGGCATTTCAGCCCTACAGCAGGGCTTCACCGAGAAAACCAATGGTCCAGGAGTTGCAGCATGTGTCCTCTTCAAGCTCTTCTTCGGTTCCTTTGTCCAGTCTTCGACTCTGCCTTCCAAGCCAAAGGACTCGCCTTTTATTCAGTTCTCTCCCACTCATTCCAGCCTAGCTGTCAATCACCCAGCAGGGTGTCTGTGATTGCCGGACAGTCAGCCGGCCAATCACCACAGAGTGCATTTGAGTCTCCTAGGAGACTAAGCCCAGAGATTTTTGGGTACCTCCCTCACTTCCGGCCTACCCCAGACACTCTGCAGCCAGAGACGGGTTTCACTTGTGAATCCCACCAAAGGCAAAATTAACAAAGAGACCAAACCTGGTTTGGCTCGGAGAGTAAATCTCAAGAAGGACCTTTCCACAAGAAATGGCAACAAAAGAAGACCGGGAGCCATTTTGACAAAGATGGCGCCCGTGGTTGCTTTACAGCAGCTGTGAACGCAGCCCACGGTAAATGCACACAATGGTAGTTTAAACGAAACCACTGCCACCAGCCATTCAATGAGAAAAGGGTTACATAAAAAAAAATGTTACATGAGAAGCTAGGCAAAGGGGTTACTAAGTAACCCCTCCAGCACTCTATTGTGGGAGTATCCTGCTGGTGTCTTGGTAACGGGCATCTCGCGCCTTCATTCCACCGTGCCTATCCTCCCCATTTCATTCTAACTTTGGCCAGCTACTGCCTGAGCTCAGCACGGATTTGCATTTTTGTGGATTCCACATTTTGAGTTCTCTCGAAGTCTTCAGGCTTTTGTTTATTTAAAACCATCTGTGGCTTCCATCTTTAAGAAGATGGCTGCCTAACTACACTCTGGTCCTCCCTCCAAGTGTGCCGGTCTGGTAAAAATGTCAGTAAAATGCAGATAATTCCTGCTCTGGCATTTTTACCAGAATGACACACCTCATGTTTGCTGGTGGGGTCCACAGGAGAGAGTTTAGTTCTCTACCGGCAAATAATTGCCCAATTACTGGCATTGGTAATACCAGTGCCAGTTATTACGGCAATCCCATCCCAGGGAGTGCTATTGAACTCCATGGGAACTTACTGTCACTCCGCTGCCCATAATATCCCGGTACTGGGATATCGGGCGGTGGAGACAGTAAGGCAGGATACTGTCAAACCTGTAATGAGCCCCTTTGTCTCTATGTTAGTTTGCTATATTTGCATATAGTTCATATTGTAGTCAACTTATACATTGGTTAGGTTAAAGTTCTTCATGCCTGTGGATTCTATGTTAATATTCTTCATGTATAAATGCATATATTAGCTATTATACATGCTCTTCATGTGAAGTGCATGTGTGCTTCATATCTCAATCAAAAGGTTTATTCAGATCAAATGATCCATCAGGCACAAACAAAATACAATGACAAAATACATAAAATAACATTACTGCTCACACTGTACATGAATTACCATTTTTCAAGAATAAATCCCAATCAAAATACAATTTGCTAAAAAATGAATAAAATCACGTAACATACAAAAAAATTCATAAATACCAATACACATTTCAACCAGTTATTGGTGCACAGGTATTACAAATAGGGGGATTTTAGATGATAGTCAAATGAGCCAAGAAAGCCACAGAAAACTCCCATTCTTTGGAGGTGAAACTCCTGCAGCCTATTCACCAAAATGTCCAAACCTTTTGGGGCAATTAGGTAAGTAGCCCCTTTCTTAGGTAGATAGTTCTTTTCAAGAATGATAACAATGCCCAAGCTGTCAAGACAGAGTCGTCTGTCAAAAGATGTTGCCTGACCTAAGTACCGGCAGTAAAGTGGACTGTCTGATGTTAGCATAACCTGTGGAAAACAGGAAGAGATGAACCATGTCCTCTCTCAGCACCACATGCTGGGCAACCCACCTCGTCTGAGTACCTCCTCCATTTGGCTGTAGTACCCTTTAGCTGCAAGGAGACAAATCTAGCACATCTGGGCAGCCAACAATCTCTGCTGGTGGGGCCCCAAATTAAATAGGGCTGGATCTCCTCCATCCAGCTGATCACTGTGTGTGTTCGATCTGAAATGGCTGCGAACTCCATGAGATCCTGTTCCTCTTGAACGCTTCTCCCAGACTACATTTGTAAGATCTCATTTGACTTTTAGACAGCAAAATAGCTCGAAGTTACAGTGCCCAAATGTTTACACAGGACAATGCTACATCAATATAGAGGAGCCAAGGGATCTTTCTCCAATTGTCCCTAGTCATTACAGACCTAATGATGAAATGACACAAGGGTGCATATTTGTTTGCTCAAAGCCTAATCCAAAAGGTTAAATGGGCTAAAGCCCACTGATCCTCCCAAAATTCCAATCCCAGTTCTCTATGCATAGAGATACAAGAAGAGGATCCCGGTAGTCCCAGTAGCCTTCTGAAGAATGAGTTCTCCTTCCCCTGGATCTCGGGGGCTTTCTGAATGCCCGAAAGTGCTGCTCCATACAATGTTACTGCTTTAGTCTGAGCGGAATACATTATTAGGCCAACATCCAGTGGTTGTCCCTGGGAATGGGACAAAAAAGAGTGATCTCTCCCACTTGTTGGCTGAACTTGGCTGATTGCTTCTTGATATGCACAGTGCCTGCTAGAGTCTCCGAGAATCTGAGCCCCAGATAGTCAAATTCCTTCACTCTGGGTTTTCTCCATTGCAAAGCATCGGATGCAGTTTATCTGGCCTCTTTCGTCCCATGCGTCACATTACTGCGGATTTCTTGGTATTGATTTTGAGCCCCATATTTTCCATAAAGGCTGTGTAGGCGGAGAGCAGCACCTGGAGGGCCCTTGGGGTTCTGGTAATAAGCACAGTGTCATCAGCATAAGCCAGAACTGGAAAAGCCCTGCCCCCCGGGTACATATAATCCACTCTCGTATCCACCAAGACATTTAGGAGACCATTGATATAAAGGGTATAAAGGATCTGAGCCAAGATACAGCCTTGCCAATACCACACCCAACCTTAAAGCATGCAGTGCAGTGCCCCCCTGAACCACTGCGGAAACATGTCTTGTTTTCCCTGTGCAGTGCTTGTAACCCCACCAAAATGTCCTCTGGACAACCCATAGAGCCGAGCATGGCCCACAACATTCAGCAATCCACTTTATCAAAGGCCATGCTCAATCCATGAAAACAAGATATACTGCTTCCCTTCTACAAAAAATGGAGTTTGAACCAAGTAAGTAAAGGTTAAGGCTCTGTTCCATGGTGCATACTCCGGAACCAAAACCGAACTGGATGTCAGAGTGGACCGCACTCTCCAGTAACCTGGACTCCACCTACCCCAACATGACCCTTCCAAAGATTGTAAAGGAGGTGGTCAAAAATGAAATGGGTCTATAGGACATAGGGCTTGCTGGGTCCCCCTTCTTAAAGATAGGAAAAATAATAGCTGATTTCCACAAGGGTGGATATGAGCCTGTATCCATACAGGCATTAAAAACCTTTGTCAAGAGGGTAGCCCAAAGATACAAATCATCCTGGAAGATGTCTGAGGCGATTGCATCAGGGACCGGTGCTCGATTTCAAGCCTGTAGCGTAATGATCTGAGACACTTCCTCTAGCACTAAACTGCAATGGAGAGTCACTTCTATCTAATGCATGCACTTGTTACTGCTACAAAGTTAGTTTGACTGCTTTTGCCATCTTCAACTTAAATTGTCTCTATGTCATGTTGCACCGTTCTGGGATAAGGGCAGTATGGTTGCAACAGTGAGTAACGTTTCTCACCTGTGCTGTATTGGGCTGGGGAAGGGCAGACATCATAGATGATGTATTCATCTGCCTCCCAACACCACCATCACTGAAGTCCTCAGTGTTTGGAAGCCCCACTAGATAAGTACACAGTGTCACCAACAGACTGTTAGCTAATTACAACAGAACAGGCCATTATCATCATACCTGCATAGGCCACACATGTGGGGTCTGCTTTGCTGGCAACCAGTCTGACTGAACTGAGGATTTGCAGCGTGTCATTGGCATACAAAAACAGATCCGGGTAGAGGCCATTGCAGAGCTTCACCAGGAGATAGGTGCATTGAGATAGGACATGCACCAGGACATGGTTGCCATTGGCTTTATTTTGCATGGCTCTCTCTCTCAGGCATTGCTGTGGCACTGGAGACTGAAACTCTGGCACTGTGTATGTTAAGTGGGCTCCCAGGCCAGCATGCTGCACAAGAGGGTGAGAGCCAGGGATGAGAGACACAGTGCCTATACTTGATTCAGTTACATCTCTAATTAGTTGGGCCCTGCCCTGTGGCTGTGTTCACCTTGATGGTGGGGTTCAGAATGTCTGCTGATGTGATATTTGCTTTGGGTTGCCATGTTTCTGGGTGTTATTTTCGCAGTACTGTTTTACTTTTGCAGGCATACGTGGTATCTGGTCTGTATTGATTGCTTTGACTAATTTCAATCATGCACTTATTGTGATCATCGGAAGTGCTATTTTCCATGGCACAGGCATGTCTCTACTTGGTCACTTGTAGTCCTGGGTATTCATGTTCAGTCACTAAGATTGCACTGAAAAGCCACACTTTTGGGGTGTAGATGATGTCATTTTGCACCACTTGTCTGGTTTTCAGGTTCCTCATATTGAAGAATACACTGTTATGACAGTGTGATGTGTGTTTTGTTGATTCCTTTCCTTACACATGGCCAGTGTGGCATGGTGATTTGGTGGCTGGATCCTTTAATTGTTGGTTGTAGTGTATGAGCTCTTGATATATGAATGTCTCTTAGGTTTGTGGATGCATGTTGTTTCTGTTGTGTTTTCCTGGTAAATTGGATGGTGTGACGATGGCAAAACATGCAGTCCCTATGTTGTACATCGGTAGTGATGGTGTCGTTCATGGGGTATGTGCGTCCTGAGCTGTAATTTATATAATGAACAGCTGTTTGATCCAAAAAATATCCTTGAATTGGAACACCAAACCTTACCATAATACCCTGTTTTTCTCTTTTACAAAGCCACGCACCAAATGTAAAAATGCATTTGAAACAATCCAACAGCGGTATAACAAAAGTCAAAAACACTTTTGGCAATTATTAAGAAATTAGAAATCAAACCAAAAGTAAAATATCTTGTTCAGTGATGAGTTGCATCATTGGTTGAATTTGTATGGCATATTATTTTAGTATTCTTTCTAACGTTAGATGGATATGTTTTAAATGTAATTCAAGCTTTTTTCAAAGCTCGTGAATAAACAAAAGCGAGAACAATTATTTTTCTCAGGTTATGCCCTATGTGATTTTTTTTAATGATTCAAGTGTGTACTCCTTGGAGTTCATGGACAAGTGGCACCCTGGGTCCTTTCATGCAGCAGTTTTTCCTACTATGCTCCTTCCTCTTCCAGAGCTCAAAGCCTATCTTGGCCCACTTCACTATCACTTCCAGCCATACCCTGACTCAATGCCACGGCCCACTGTTCCAACTCTCCCACTCCGACTCACCAGGCCTCTCACTGCTGCTTTCCCCACCTCCAAGCACCTACTTCGATGGCCACCATGGAAAGGAAGACACGATTAGGAGCCTGATTTGCAGAAGTGATTTTCAGTTGGATGTTCCCATTGATAACTGCTTTTGTAGATCTGGCCCCGGGAGTTCTCGTCTTTATTTTGCGTTCAGTCCATTTAGTTTTTTTAGTTGTAAACTTGTCAAACGGCTACAGCGTCTTTCCGAAAACGAAGCTATTCGTATTTTGGACATTCCAGCTATAACCACGTTAGTGAAGCGCTTTTCTGGCTGGTAATTGTACAGGGACCTGCGTTAAGGCCTTCACTTCATTCAGGTCCAAAACGTGCCTGGACTATTACCAGGGGGGAATGCAAGTCATCTTGGACGTTAAGGCTTAAATAGAGTTTAATTGTATTCTCAGTCTTCTGTTTAATTTTAGTTCGTTTCCTATCTTTTTTCATGTACATTTTGTGGTTCTTCTGTGTTACGCTAGGATACAGTTAACCTTCATGTGTGAATTACCTTTGAGTCTGTTCATGCTACAGTACATTACAAACACATTGCATCCAGTTTCTTATTCGTGTCAAACATAGTACATGCAAAAACTGGTGATTTCTCCCTTTCTTCAGCCACTAACTATTGGCAATTGATGTGAGAGCAAGGAATTACAAATCATATATTTCAGAATTTGATCTGAGCAAAGAATCAGAATAAGTGAACCTAGTGCCTCGAGTGTATACATTGGCACCTACATGTTCAGCAGGTTGTACTTATATTCCACCCTAAAATATATATTTACATTTTGAACAGGAAAACCCCTGGGAAGTTTTAATGGGAAAGAAAGACAAACCATGGAACTACTTATTTTCACTGGGTAAATATTTGCTTAATATTCTCTAACTGGCTGTACCATACATGCATGGTTTAGTGCCTCTGTACGAACACACGCTGTATTGTGGTTGAATAGAATGGGAGCATGAACGGTGGTTTAGAGTACATTTATTTGAAGGAGTTCACTGCCAATTTTCCAAAAGGCTTCAACATTATTTATACAAAAAAGTACATTTTCATAAAGACTGACACTTTTATACTTGAATAACTTTTAAAGAAATGGCACACATTTCAGATAAATTAGCAGATTTCACATTCTTGGTAACTGAAGCTTATCTGTGGTACTTTTCTTTGGGCTAAATATATTTCACTGCCTGTCCTTAACTATTTATTTTATTGACAGGCCCAGGGGTTTTATGGGAACGCTTATGATATCGTTTCCAAGACAAAAAGAGTACTTCACTTGTGTTGAATAAATAAATAAAAGGTTTTAAGTGGGCTTCTCTCTAAGGATTTTCGTTTCAATGTGGGGAATCCACCTGCCTCACAAACTGCTCCAGGCCAAATAGGGAAGCACACTGAGAGCTAATATCTCTTATGTACATGGTCGCAGTATTTTAGTGTGTGTGTGTGTGGGGGACGGAGGGCTGTATCATTTTGTTCCCACACACTTATGTACGTTTCTTGGTTGCAGCAAGTGGTTGCACATATGCTGAAAAGTATGCTATATGGACACTGAAACCTACACTATAATTGATGATTTGTCACTGCAAAGCCTCACACTGCTAGTTACCATTGTGGCCAATGGTATTTTTGATGCTGGATGGTGCCTCTAGAGAGTCCCCAACGTGTTACACAATTTAGAACAAGGCTTGTCCTGGCTTGCAGAAAGACATGGACCCAGCATAATGGAACCAATAAGTTAAACTTCTGTTGCCTTAACTGATAATCATATAGCAAATAAAGGTAATCATTTCCAGAGCACACTGACATCCATGTTAGTATCCTACAGGAAATGTGGATAATTGATTAAATTGAATACACACTAAATGCCATCAACCATCCATGGATAAGGAAAGTATCAGAACGTTAACACTGAATATGAAGATGCATTGTCTCTCATGACAATGATGCCACAAATACAACACAGCACACTGAACTGAACTGCATGGGAATGTGGGGGATCACATACCATTGCAAGACTTCAAGATATACAATTATGTGTGCATCTGAACTGGGGTTTGGAAAGTGAGAGATTCTACTACTCCAAGAGAGCTATGTACATTTCAAAACCAAAGACTGTAAAGTAGGCCATCCTCACCATTTTGTTGGGCTGCCTCCTGCCCTGAGCTTTGTCGCCATTCTTTGGTCCTTGGTGAATAATTATTTTGTATGTGTTCTTTCCCATTTATACCGTGTTCCAGGCCACTATGCACCTTACCATGTTAAAGTGAGGTTTGAGGCATCTATCAGCATGTGAACCAACATACTGAGGAAGATGGAATGGGTGACTGCAGCTCTCAAATTTCAAGTAGCCCTTCCTATGAACTGAAAGTTATTGCATTTAGCTCATGGTAATGTGTGGAGTTTGCAGACTGCCTTTTATCTCACCTGCCAACTCACACATGGTTGTTTTTGTTCCTCATAGGATGCAAGGAATCTATTTGAGACAGAGAGAGTGATCAGCAGTTGGGGCGGGGGGGGGGGGAGTTATAATCGTTATTAATGTTTATTCAGAAAATATTCACTAACATGAAACATAAACAACACATATTATCTAAAACATTAGCAACATAAATAACCACAATCAATATAAAAGCATCAGAATGCTCTACATATACCTCTAAACGCTGCTCTTACAAAATTCAAAACATCATTGATAACATATTTGTTGTTATAGTACATAAACAGAGACATTGCCTCCTTATTTGATCTAGTAATATTTTTTATTAAAATGAGGACTAAACCATCTTCTCAAATCTGTAAATAAAACATACAAAATAATAATAAATGCAAAATATCCTCTTCTTTGCCCATACCGCAGGTATACAGTTTGTCAATAACTGATTCGGGTGTTTAAGGGGAGCCCATTTAATCTAATCATACGTGCTGTTCTTCTGCACTCGGGGGACTTCATTGTGTTTATAAAAGTTAGCTTAGCATTAATTAGCTGAAAACTTTTACTGTACAACTTTAATGATTGTAACATTTTAATTCTAGATATAATTCTTCCATGTTCTATCTACTTCTACAGCTCCTCCTTTTAAGAAAAGCCTTTGTTAGGGAGAATTCTCATAAATGTGCTAATTCCCTTCACCTTGGAGACCCCCAGCAACTTTGTTGGATTTTGAGGACTTGATTTTATTTTTTACCTGGAAAGAGTGTGAGCCTTTTTTCCCACTCTTTCATGTGTTTAGATGTGTGATTTACATTTGTGTTCTTTGAATATGGGGTTTTAGATAACTCCATAGGCATCGTCTTTTCATGTGTGTTACACATCACCTTCAGTGCAGTGACACAGGGATGTCTTTTAGACTTCCTAAAGGTTAGAATACCTTCTCTGTGATAAACTACTGTTTCCCAGAAAATGTAAAGTGAAATTGACTTTACTAGTCTTTCCAAATTCATAAACCCAGCAAACACCAGCTTACAATGGAGTGCTGGAGGGGTTACATGGTAACCCCTGTGTTTAAATACTCATGTAACAGTCAAATGCTACCCTTTCCTGTTGAAAAGGCTGGTGGCAGTGGTTTTACAATGAACTACCATGATTTTTCCAGACAGCGAACACCGGTAGCTAAAAATCACGAAGCCATGTTTTTCAAGATGGCGCCTTAAGCTCCTTTGTTTGAACAGGTCATGGAATTCTTTTTTTGCTGTTTCTTTTTGGAAAGGTCCTTCTAGTGTTTGTCTCTGTGCGCCAAACCAGGGTTGGTCCCTTTGTTCATGTGCTTTTGGCAGTCTTCAGGAGGGAAGACCGCCTTTGGCGTCTGAGTGTCTGGTGTGGGCAGGAAGTGAGGGAGGTCTCACGCCTGATGAACCTGACCAGTAAGCAAGAGGTAGGTGCTGCCCTTATGCATTCTCTGCCAAGCTCTGCTGTGTCGGATGACTCATCCAAGCTCAGCGGAATTACTTTTGCATTGGCTGATACAAGCACTGCTCTTCTCTCGATGTCCACCAACCCTAGCGTCTGCACCCTTAATGACGGTAGTTACACAGAAACTGAGATAATTACCTTAGTACTAGATCTTACAGCTCTTCCACTCTCACAAATCGGAACCACAACAATAGAGTCCACTATACCGTTTACGCAGGTCACTAATCCTGTCTCTGAGCTACGCTGCATGCTATTAAACACTCACTCACTGGTCAAACATGCAAAGGACATTGCACATTTTATTGAGATTCATAACTTGGACCTTGGGTACAAGCGCTTCTGTCCGAGCGCTTAATTTAGCTATTCCAACTGGATAAACCATGATCCGGAGAGATAGGCCAGAAGGAAGAGGAGGAGTAGTTGCCTTTATTATGAAGGATGTCCTTTCAGTTTGGGAAATACCAGGTTTTACCCTTGAAGGGATAGACGTCATTCATATTAAAATAGGCATGAATGCAGAAGCCACCATCAACCTCATTCTAGTATATCGTCCGCCATCATTAAAAGTAAACCTACTTGAGGCCATTAGTAGTTATCTACTACCCCAGCTGAAACCCGCTTCTAAATTCATAATACTGGTTGGGCACAGCCACAGACCGAGGTGCTAAGGAATTCCAACAATCCTTAAGCAATCTTGGCTTTGTCCAACATATGTTGATTCCAACCCATGATTTGGGTCACAAGTAGGATTGGTTGGAAGTTCTTAACACCACCTGCAGTGATGTAAGCAATACTCTCTGCCCTTGGTCAGACCATTTTATTGTGAACTTTTCATTAATTGTACCATTTTTTGTCAAAACGAATAACAAGCAACCAGGCTGCATGACAAGGAATACAAAACATATTATGGCTATGAATATTGAGCCTCTGCTTGGGAATTCGTTAAACTTCTCAACCAACTTGTCTTCACAGGATATGGTTGTCGCCTTAATTAACAACCTAACTAGCATTTCAGATAAACTCGCACTACTAAAGCAAAAAAGCCACATAAAGAGGATAATAAAAATAAGGCCTGGTTCTCTGAAAAACGGAGAAAACAAAAATCTGATACCTCCAAAGCTTTCCATGCTTGGAAATAGGAATTCAAACCGAATCTTTTAGCAATTTATAAGAACACAGTAAGAGTATATACAAATTCTATTCTCGAAGCTAAAAGAAACTTTCACAATAACCTTATCAGTAACGCTAAATCAGATACTAAAGAAATATTTAAAATATTAAAAGATCAGGAAACAACCCCTACCCCCTCTGGTCCCTTAGTGAAAAATGATAAAGACTGGTGTCAACGCATTCAAGACGGACTCCAATATAAATTGTACAATATTCGGATGACAATACTTGATAAACAAAAGTTGTCACCTTCACCTTTAGTCATGGAATCATCCAATGTCTACACTAGTTGCCCAGTTGTTCCTCTCTTTAACTTCCACTAAATAAGTGAAACTGATCTAGCTAAAATCATCGAACAGATGAAACCCTCTCATTATAGAGGAGATGCATGCTCATCTATGATAGTCAAAACCTGTTTCCCCAGTATACTGCACGTTTATAAATGCTTCCGTGAAAGAGGGCAAGGTGCCTGATGAGTTAAAACAAACCATGGTCATGCCGATCCTCAAGAAACCTGGATTGGCTAGCGACAATCCGCTGAATTTTTGACCCATATCCAATACCCCGATTCTATTTAAAATACTGGACCGGGTGGCCTATAGCCGAATTGCTGAGCACCTGAATCTATACCCCATTCTACATTCCCATCAGTCGGGATTTAGAAAACAATTTAGTACAGAGACTTCTCTCTTGGAGAGGAAATCTAAACTTCTATTTCAGATGAACAAGAATGGTCTTTCTTTTGTTATCTCCTTAGATCAATCGGCTAACTTCGATTTAATTGAGCATTCCATTCTAAATACTAGGTTGAAGGATGTTGCCAATTTCTCTATTTCTGCGGCCTCATGGATCGCCTCTTTTCTTTAACATAGATGTAGTAGAGTTTGTTCGGACACAGCTGAAGCATTACCAGTTCCTGTCCTCTATGCCGTCCCACCGGGGGCCAGAACATCTCTGTGCCTTTATTATCTCTTTATGGCCCCTTTCTTCTTCACGTCAGAGGCGGAGGGAGTCGTGTTTTCAAACTATGCAGATGACACTCAGTGCATAGTTCCCCTGAAGGGTCTCCATGCCCAGGATGAGTTGGAAGTTAATAGAATTTTCACATTTATAGAGAAGTGGATGTTGGATCTTGCCCTTAATAGGAGCAAGACTGAGTTAATGATTGTGGGCAGCCCATATGCTCTGCCCAATCTCAATCATTCTTATAGCTCTTTCAAGTTAGGGGATGACTCTATAGCTCCTTTGCCAAAATCACAAATTCTGTGAGTAGCTCTTGACCAGACACCCAATATAAGGGCTCATGACACTATGGTCGTCTCCTCAGCAGTTTTTTTTGTCAAGTTGCTATCACACTTGAGACCACTAATTTCTCAAGAAAGTGCAGAAACCATTGCGCAAGCTATAATAGTGGCGAAGATGGACTACTGTTGTAGCCTACTGTTGGGTGCTTGCACACTGGACCTGCATAGGCTCCAGATTATTCAGAATTGGGCTGTGAGAGTCACCTTAGGGCTTTCCAGGCGAGATCATGTATCGGAAGCCAGACGCTCCCTCCACTGGCTGCCTATAGAATCAAGGATCAAGTTCAGGGTCTTGCCCATTACCTTCAAGTGCAGAATGCAAATTATACCAGCCTACCTGCAGTTCCATATCATGGAAAAAGCACATTCTAGAACTTTGAGATCCAGTATGCAAAATGTACTGGTGCAACCTAGATCGAGAACATCTAAAGCCCAGAATGGAGCATTCACCTTGAAGGCTCCTAATCTCTAGAATCGATTGCCAGGCTATTTGCATAGCCATAAGTTGCTACTAAGCTTTAAGAAAGACTTGAAAACTTTCTTATTCAACTGATAAGCATCAACTTTATTGTGCTATAGACTGCATAGGCTATACTTAGGTCTATTTCTTTTCTTCTGTGTTCTTTTTGTATCAGAGCTTCCATCTTTTTGGACTCTCTTGTTATATGTTATCTTGTCCGAGCCTTCATGCCTGCGGGTCTATAGTGCACATTATAAATGCTATGTAATGATATGCCATGTAATGAGGTGCCCAAAACTCCCTGTGATTAGTCTCCTAGGAGACCCAAATGCACTCTGGCATGATTGGCTGGCTGACTGTCCGGCAAGGGCAGCCACCCTGCTGGGTGACTGACAGCTAGGCTGGAATGAAAGGGAGAGAACTGTTTAAAAGGCAAGTCTCTTGGACTGGCTGGAAAGCAGAGTTGACCACTGGAACGAAAGAACCGAAGAAGAGCTAGAAGAGGATGGCTGCTGCAACTCCTGGACCGTTGGTTTACCCGGTGAAGCCCTGCGGCAGGTCCAAATTGCCAAGTTCATCTCGACAGAGAAGGCCCTTCAAGGATGACTTCTTCCTTTGAGTTGGTGGGACCAATCAACTCGTAAACCACCTGGATACCATTCTCAAGGCTGGTTAGGATTAACCAGGAAGAGGGACACCAGCTTGTGTGCTTGAATCTACAGCTACCGGAACTGAAGTGACTCCATCTTCTTTGCTTTTTCGATGATCCCGTGCAGTTCAGGAGTCCCCCGATGTCCTCCCTCTTGTCCACACGACTGAGGCTCAATAACAGTGAGATCTACAGGAACTGCCAGGAACCAACAACTTCAGCTGCATTTGTTTCTTCATATTAAGGTACTGTGCCAACCCGATTGAGAGAACTCCACTCTCGCGGTGAAAGTTTGGGAAACTTTCCCAACTTGCATGCCTAATCAGCTTGTGACCCAACATATGATTCTTTTTCGCCTAAACTACTTCTGAGAACTTTTGCAAAGACTTTACCATTTCATACCGGAATTCTTCTTTCCTATCCAGAACAGTAGCCCATTGACTTTGGCCTAGGCCTATTGACTTGAATTTTAACTCTTCTGGTGAACTGAAACTATTTGCACTGTCTTATAAGTATGTGGGATCTATTCTACTTACCTTGTCCCTTTTGGCCACTTCTAAGTAACTGAACTGCTATGTTGCCCCTACTTCAGGGGAACTCAAACTGTCTCACAATCGTAGAGTTTTGTATTGAAGTGTATTGGTATACACTATTAAGTTGCCTCCTTCTAGTGAAATGTTTTCTAAATGTTTGTGTAATAAATAAATAAGTGTTTTACCAAGAAACCTTGAGTATAAGTGTCTACTTGAACCACTGTGATTGAAAGACCTCTGTGTAACCTCTTGCACTGCTCACATTCACTCTTGAGATAAGCTTGGCTGCTCAGCTCGCTACCAGAAACTGTGTGGTACAGACTTATACCAAAGGTTGGTTTGGCTTACACTTGTAGTCCTGGTGGTCCCAGAGGGTACACCATGCAATTTTGCCTAACAGCATTACATTGAAAATTAGACCTGTTAATGAATAAAGCAGCATCCCCAAAGCCCCACTGCATCATCATTTCAATCCCACTTGAATGCCGGCAAAACATTTGCTCTGCGGGCAAAGACACCATCTCTATCAGGCCATTGCCTATATTTCGTTTTGTGGAAGGGTCTAACTGGACATTCATAAAGAATTCAACAAACCTCCTTTGTGACTGTGAGGTCACACTAAGAACACCTCGAGACTCAAAGCGTTGCCAGGAGTGGTAGGTGATAACTGTGCCACTTTCCTCATGAATGTATTCTGAAAGACCTCCAAAGCTGCACAGGAGGAAAAACCAAAGATCTCAGATACTTACAGAGCCAACAGCTGGGTTTTCACCTCCAACCCTAACAGGCATTTGTCTAATCTTCTCCCCCTATATCGATGTTAAAAACAAAGTAGTCCCCTGTAGCTTAGCATGATTGCAAGAGAGGAAACTGAAAAGTGGCATTGTTAGATAAAGAAATGGGACTGCTCTGCACACGGCCTGAGTTATGAGTACAAGGTTGCAGATTGCTTTGCCTTGTAAGGCTTACCCTCTCTCCCCTTCCCACAAGAAACCAACTCACAACTAAGCTCTACTAGTGCCTTGCACTATACAGACAAACCCTCCACTGATCGCCTCCACAGGTCTACCCTTTAGCATATAAACACTATCACGAAACACGACTCAGCTCTCCTCTTTAGCCTTATCACACTCTCTCACATCAATGGCTAATCACAGTGCTGTAGTCAATCAGAAATTGTGTTCTTTTCTATGGATAATATACTCCAAAGTTTATCGGCCAAACCCATAGAAAGCAAATTGGGACACAGGAATCAGATACTTCTGACCTGCACCCATCAACACCACAAGTTTAGCATCTGTCTATCCCATTGTCCCCCTAATGACTAACATGCCCCCTTTGTTCTGCAGAACCATGCACAGCAAGGCCACCAATAATGGCAGATGGGTGCTGTACAAGACCACTTACATTACATTAAAGAAATAGTGCGCTCAAACATTTTATTGCCTGATCGTTTGGGCATGTAGTTTAAACCAAACTGTGAACGATCATAAAAACATTTCCTATTCCCCTTACCTTAGTTTTCCTCACTTTTACACATGTGAAATCAGGAAGCGGGGCGTGGCCATCTTGTGCTAAACATATCCGTAAGCTGAACTGCCCTCACAACACTAAATCATATCCCCTGCCCCTGAAGCTGACATCACTATTCCTAGCAATATTCTCCACCTATTTTCATGGTGTTATTGGGCAGCGTAGCTAAACACGCCCAGTCATCACCTATGTCTTAACTTTAGTTGACGCAGAACCCGCAATATCAACACACACATCCTCTCACAGCACAGCGCATCCCAAATCGGAATAGAAAACACTATTTTTAAAGGAAACACTAATACTCTGCAATTTATAATGTGTTTTTATATCACAATAAATGCTCCAAGAACATCCGACAATTTGCATATTCAGCCACATTTTTTATTTCTTTCTTTTCCAACATCAAATCTTTATCATGAGGCACACAGTGTTCCTTTCTATAGAAGAAGTGCATTGGATGAACCTTGAATAGCAAGGCTTCGGCATCAGCTCTTGCTAGACCACCGTAAACTATGTCAAGTTGCTCCTTGTTGCTGGTACCATGAAAGGGCATATCAGTCCGGGGCGATCGACCCACATCAGCGTAATTGTCAGCCAGCCATTTAGGTGTATCTGCCAATGCCTGCTGAAGAACCCGTCACTGGGTATCTGGAATCGATGGCATTCGCAGAAAGGGACGATGTAGCTGTGTAGAAAACATAACAGAAATATATCTCAGTAGCCGTTCTTTATTCTAATTTATCCATGTACCCTTTAATTCTGCACCGGGTGAAACCTAATAATGAACACAAACCAGAAACAATGGAAACTCAGAGTAAACATTGTGGAAAGTTGGATTCTACAATGTGCTTGAGAGGTTAGTGCTGTGGAGTATGTTAAGATCGCAATGGGATGGGAAGCAGTAGGTGACGGAAGAATTAGAACAACACATAGACGGCATTATAATGGAATATTAGCAACAAACTTGGCGTTGGTGGAACATGGTGGAACCCAAACGTGGACTCCATGCATTTCGGTGCTGGACTGCCCATGTGCCCCGGACAAAGACAAATACATACAGGTTGTCTTTGCATGTCCTCACAATATGCCCCAAACAGCAACCCATTACAATGTAATTCAGCAATAACGGTCAGAAAATGAAACCTTGACCCGTTTGTCTATAAACTCATCTACAGTGTCAGCTCAGCTCAACGGTTTTCATAAAATGTGTAAGAGGATTCAATTCAACACTACAGCTAAGTCAACGCCTAGTCTATAATACTGAATGAAAACCCTTATTGATATATCTTTATGTCCAGTTCATGCGTTCTGGATGACTACCCCTATATAACACCCCTCTCTTGGAATCCCCCTGACCCCACTGAGCCAAGAAGTAGTTCTGTTTTGCAAGTTAAAAGGTTTATTTGATAATTTAAACAAGAGATGTATATATCACACCTTATAATAAATTAATAATTGAATAGCACACTTAATCTGATATGATAAAGATTAACAACGGAGAATCTGGCACTAACACGCTTCTCTATAATCAATAAGGAGTTGACATGAAATGGATAAGGTAGCACAGTGGTAAATAGGTACAGAAGTATAATGTGGTAGAGAATGCTTTATAGAGTTCAAATGGATGGAATGTTGAATGAATGAAATGCAGTATAGAAAATACTCAATATGATTTCAACAAAACAATGTAATCACTTTTCTCTGGCAATCCCCTCCCCCCCTTGATGCAATGCAAGGAAATGGAAGGAAGCACACAGTTCTCAGAAATGCAATCAACTGTAATTCAGTTCACCCCAGCAAGCTTACACTACAGAAAACAAAAAGGAGTTTTGAAAACACAGGCAAAATGCTTTGATATGTGCTGGCAATGAATTAAAAAATATGCTAAAAATGCTTTTAATTCCCTTTCAGAGGTTCAGGGTGAGTGATATCTACTCTCTATGAATTCAGGATCACCTTAACAATGCTTTAGGGATAGTTTTTCTGAGGCAAACGATTTTCTGGCAAATGGAAGGCAAGCAGCAGCTGATTTTACATGTGGAGAAATTTGCAAATCGCGGTAAAATTCGCGGATGCGTGTTCCGCGATTGCGGTAAAACTATAGTAGTAAATATAGTAGTAGGTAGGAATGCGGTTCTAGGTTCGTAGGAAAGCCACGATTCTAAGCTTTCAGATGAAAGTTATTGCAACGGTTGCGGAGATATGAGTGATTAAATAACGGTCGTTTTTCAGATTTGAAATTTTAAAGTTCAAAAAGACACGTGCAGCTTGCAACTAGAAAATGACAAGTGACAGCTTTGCAAATGACAGGTGCCAGTTAGGAGACAGTTCTACTTAGATTAAAATAGGATTGAATTATATTATTTTAACTAAGAGATTGGTTCTGCACAGTTTTGCTATGTACTCACACTATATTCTTGAGTGAAATGGGCCTCATCACGGATCTGGTCAGGGTTTTCGACTCGCCTCTGGTCTCTGCACTTCACAGTGATCTGGGTCAGCTCTCTCTGGTTCTGCTAACAGGTCAGCTCTACTCTGCTTCTGGTCTGGCCTGATGGATTTGAAGTCTCTATGTTGCTGTCTGAAGGTTGATGGAGGTAAGTATGGATTTTCCCGGCAGAGCTCCCAGCTGCAAATGGATTTGAAAGTCCCTATCTGTCCTGTCTGTCTGCTTTTATGTGTTTAGAATGTGGGTGTGTTCTAGCATCACTGACCCTACCTCTCTCTCAGCTTCTAATTGGTCAAACTTCCATTTCTCATTTGATTGGGGAAGGAAGTGTGTGTCAGCGTGATGTCATTTTATGGCTTGCAGAGAGTCCACTCCTCCTGTCAACTTACACACAAATCTAGATTTGAAACAAATACATATTTGCAGAGGTACATATTGTTTTAAAATCATATGCACCCCTCACATATCACAGGAGGTATCTCCTGTTCAAACTCTGCTCTTCCTGGGAGCTTGCATTCAGAAATGGCAATATTTTGCACTTTTTAACTGGTTTGCAATTCCGGACATTACCCCAAATTTACACACATGTGCGCAAGGAGTATGGACATTAGTTGATGAAGTGTCAGATTTTTCACATGCACACATTTTGAGTAATATCCTCTTTTCCGCTAAAACCCCCCTGAACATGCCACCGGGTCGAAAAACCTCTTAAAATGTGGGCAGAAAAATCACAAGAATTATGGTGTCATTTATAAAATTTTCACATGTCCGTACTATGAGTGATCCATCTTTTTAAAGTTATGTTCTGGCTCCAAAGGGGTGTGGTTTACCCTCAGCACAAGGTTGAATTTCTGGTTTTTCCAGTTCTGCCAAGCCAGCTTGCTCTCACAGGCAGTGCTCCTCCCCTTTCCTTCAGGAGGAAGCCACTTTTTACGACCATTTACGACTCCTGCCAATAAAACATTTGCCTGAGTCAGGACAGGCTTTGTTCAGAGCTCCTGTAGAGCACAGGTAATTCAATCAGGGAAGTGTCATATCCCTTTTGGTGTGAGCAGCAAAAGGGCAGCTAGGCCTGGGAACACAGCTGTGACTCAAGTTTCACTCCTGATGGGGGTAGTTGCCAGGCAGAATTGGAATCTCTTTAAGCCAGTTTCAGATAAAATGTCACTTTTTGTTCCCCAGTTTCTGCATTCAAATAAAACTAAACATTTTCACATATGCAGCTAGAATGCTGATTCTAAGTTCAAAACTATGACATTTAAACAATTTCAACCTATGTGACACTCAAAAGTAGGTCACTCAGTCAATTTGAACATTTAGATTTGTAGTGTCTTTCAGTCCAAATTTACTTAAACTGCTGAAATCCACAGGTCAGCCAGTCTTGTTATACACCTTCAAGTCACTTCAGAATATAACTTTACATTGGATCCACCTCTCAGTAAGTCTTTCTTTGGCTTGCTTTGGGTTCATTTATTCAGTTTTCTACAAAATCTGGTGGTTTTAAAACGCCGGCTTTTGGATAGTGGTGAGTACTGGTACTGCACCCCTTTTTGGGATTTAAGAAAATGAATTCCCAACAGTTATGGGTTTGCTTTTGGCAATCAGCATTGCCATTTCCAATGGTTTCAGACTACTGTGCGGGTAGTCCAATGGTGGTTTTAAAGCGCTTTGAAGCTAACCGGCGCTACTGTTTTTCCTTTGGCAACCCATTTCCCTCATGGCAACCCGGCCTTTCATTCTCGCACTGGTGGGTGGCAAGTGAGGCAACCATTTTGGTGTGCGCACAAACAGCGCAGCTTTCCTGGATTTCGGCGCACATGTGGGTTTTCCGCCATCTTGAATTTTCTAAGCCCACAGCACCAAATGTTGTAGCATGATAGCTTAAACGTGGGTCAGGACACCCAACAAGCCCCCCCACGCGACTGCACTTTGAATTTGAGTCGATGGGGAGTCGCGTGCCCAAGGGTTTTGACCCACGCACCGGTCTGTCCGCATAATCTTCTTCCTCTTCTGTAGATGGCACAGTTCAGCATCTTCTTCTCCATCCGGTACTGATCGATCGGTTCTCCTCGCCAGTCCTGATGGGAGTATTGGGCGGTCCACTGGGCCCATTGGATCTTCGTTCCTGGTCTCCGGATCGCCCTCCTTGGCCCGTCTCCAGGTTTTCTTTCTCCTAGGACGACAAAGGAAGAGCGGCAATACCTACTCATAGACGTTTTTCCACCACTGTTGAGATAGTGGGGCAGCATATGCATTTCATCATAACGGAACATTACATTCTTATTTTGAAAAAAAAAACAGTATAACTAAGAGACAGTTTCATGCAAATCACAATATTTTAGAGACTAGATGTGGTATGTTTTATATTGGAACAGAATTAGTCTGACACAGTACCCGCTAGGATTCCAGAGGATTCCTCCAGTTGTTGCAGAGCGTGCCTGGGATGGCAACACTTCAACTGGTTTATGTGTACCCACTTGTCTTCCCCCGCTGCCAAAGGACCTTTGGGGATGTGGATTTTGTAGGCCACAGGGGAGATCTTGTTGATGATCTCAAAGGGTCCTTTCCATGTAGGCAAAAATTTGCGCTGCTTGGCCTGGTTCCTTTGGAAGTTGTATAGATAGACCCGGTCTCCCACCTGATATTCCTTCCTGGAAGTTTTCAGGTCATAATGGGTCTTCATGCTATCAGCTGATCTTTCTAGATTCCGCTGAGCATAAGCAAAAGCATGTTGAAGGTGTTTCCTTAAATTCTCCACATACTCATGAGTAGTGGAGGCATTTATCAGTGTCTGCTCTTGGGTCCTGTAGAGCAAATGCTGAGGAAGCACCATCTTGCGCCCAGTCATCAACTCAAATGGTGACATTTTGGTTGCAGATGAAGGGGTAGATCTGATGGCCATTAGGACCAGAGGTAATCGGATATCCCAACTTGGCCCAGAATCTGCCACAAACTTCTTTAATATGCTCACAATTGTCCGGTTATATCTCTCTACTGCCCCAGAAGAAGCTGGTCTATAAGCAATATGCAGCTTTCTCTTGACCCCCAGTATCTCCCACATCTTTGTCATTACTTCACTGGTGAAGTGGCTACCTCTGTCTGACTCAATCCTTTGAGGTAGACCAAAACGGGAAAATATGTGGTTAATCATCAAGGCAGCTGCAGTTTCTGCCTTGCAATTTGGGGCTGGGAGACATTCCACCCACTTGGTAAACAAGCATGTCACAGTCAACATGTACTTATTCCCCCTAGCCGAGCGAATCACAGGGCCTACAAAGTCGATTTGTAAATCTGACCATGGCAGTGTCATCCCCCTTTTTTGTAAAGGCGCCCGGTGTGCGAGGGATGTCGGCTGAAATTGTGCACACACAAGACAACCCTTCAAGTATTGGTCGAGGTCCTGCCCCATGTGTGGCCAGTATGCAACCTCTCTTAAGATTTCCAGTGTTGTGTGAAACCCCCTATGACCGGCAGTGGCCGCATCATGGGCGTGACTTAACATCAGGCTTCGGAATGAGGTAGGAACCACCCACTGATCGTGGCCAGCTTTGGATTTCCTTACCAACAAACCGTCTTGGATTCGGAACATTTTTGGACATTTCATCAACACTCTTAGGTCCTCTTTCCCAATGTAATCGGTATCCGTCAGGGGAAAGTTCTCAGGGTCCTCAAGGTGCTGGTAAAATTTACCAATAATTGGATCCCCCTTCTGAGCAGTAATCAAATCAGCATCAGGGGTCTCCTTACTCCATTGTGCAATTGAAAGGTCGTTGTGAGCATTTGTCTGGGACCTAGTGATAGCGGTGACCTGGATTTCCCCCAACAGGGACTCAATCTCAATTAGATCCCCTTGGATGGCCCCGGTTTTGGCCAGCTGATCAGCTAAGTCATTTCCAGTTTTGTCTGGTCCCTCTACTTTGGAATGACCCTTGATCTTTTTCCAATAGATGGTCATCTCATTCAATGTGACCAGATCATCAATGTTTTGGATCAACTTCCCATGTTTCAAGGGTTTGTTGTTAGCACATAACATGCCTCTGGTTTTCCAATTAACCAGGTGCTCCACGAACCCGTTCCGTACATAATCCGAATCTGTGATTATGACCAGTTTGTGGAGTTGATGCTGGACAGCAGTGAGGATGGCCTGATGCACAGCCATCAATTCTGCCACCTGACTACTTCGGGGACCAATTTTGTATCCAGCGGAGGGTTCTGGGGACTCATTCACCCATGCATTCCCTATGCCGGCCACCAGTTCTTTCTCCCCGTTGGTGTCAACATGGTAAGAGCATCCATCCACATACACAGTGGGCATTCCCTCACACTTGTCTTCTTCAAAGACTTTGTGTGGGGAATTAAGGTATGCCTCCGTGTTGTCCTTTATTTTTAGACTTTCGTCCTCGAGACAGTTTTCTCTGGCACAATCATGCAAGTCAGCCAGACCTTGCGCGAGGGGACTCTTCTTGTTTTGGCCATATCTGACCTCCACAGGAAAGCCTTGCATTGACAGAATCCAGGAAGTAATTCGGGAATTACTCACATTTCCGGCCCGGATTCTGTCACTTTGGAGATATTGCAGAGGCTGGTGTGGAGTCTCCACTATGATGTGTTCCCCCTGGATAAACGGGCGGTAATTCTTCAATGCCCACACCGTTGCCAGGAGTGCCTTCTCACAATCGTTGAATTTTTCCTCCACAGAGGATAAAGTTTTGCTCGCATAGGAGATTACTTTATTGACCTTGTCATGCTTTTGGTATAATACGGCCGTCAAGCACGTATTAGAGAACCCCGTCTCCAGGAAGAACTCCTTGTTTCTGACAGGGTAAGCTAGGCAAGGCGCTTGTGAGAGGCTTCTTTTGAGTTGTTTTACTGCCTCGGCTTGTTCTGGACCCCATTCCCACTTGACCCCCCCCTTCAGGAGATGAATCAGGGGTCTGGTGATCTCTGCGTAGCCCTCAATGAACTTTCTGCTGTAATTAGTCAGTCCAAGGAGGCTCCTTAGTTCCCGCAGAGTTGTGGGGTCTTTCAGTTTCTGAAGTGCTTCCACTTTCTTTTCCTGGGGACAGAGACCCTGAGGAGTAATCTCATGCCCCAAGAAATTAACAAGGGTTCTACACCACTGTGCTTTCTGAAAGGAAAGTTTTGCTCCGGCGGCCCTCAACTGTGTCAGAACATAACGGATCTCCGCTATGTGTTCCTCCACAGATGAACTTTTGATGAGGACATCATCTACATAAGCCAGGTTACCCCTCGCACCCAGGTCGGGCATGGCCTTATGTAGGAAAATGTTGAATTCATTGCCGGAGTTGAGGTATCCGAAGGGAGTCCGGGTCCATGTGTACTGCTGGCCCCCAAAGGTAAAAGCCAGTTTGTATTGGTCCTCCCTGCTGACAGGCACGGTCCAGTATCCATTGGTCAGGTCTATTGCAGTGAATACCTGTGACCCCTGAATCTGGGCCAGCCCTTGGTCAATGTAGGGCAGAGGCCATCGGGAAGTATGGACCCGTTTGTTGAGCTCCCTAAGGTCGGCGCAGAGTCTCCACTGGCCGTTTGGCTTCAATATTCCCAGCACCGGATTATTGAAGGTGCTGTGGACGGGACGGATTATTCCCCGGGACTCAAGGTTCTTAATTATTTCGGTAAGCGACTCCATTGATGCGAGAGGCAAGCGATATTGCTTCACAAACACAGGAGTCATGCCAGGGTCCGTGGGGATTGTTGTTGTGTGGATGTCAGTGCAACCACAGTCATATGAGTCTACCGCAAAGAGATCTTGGAAATCCGAGAAAACTTGTTTCAACTTTTGCTTTTGTTCCAGAGTCACACAGGCATCAGCTAGGTTGACTCTCTCTTCCACCATCTGCCTGAAGCCTGGAAAGACTTCTGGTTTGGCTATCTCCGCGGCCTCCTCCAGCTGGGTGGAGAAGTCCCTGGTCAGAGTGCTGATTTGGACCGGAGGCTTCAGGTGGGCAAGGCAGCCTTCATGAACCTGGAAAATCACCTCATCCCTCCTGAATTCACAAGTCACATCTTCCTTACCATAAGGGCAGGAAGTGTACACCAGGAAGTTCCCCCCATGCCGGGTAAAAATCCTGTCTGGTGTTGTATTGTCCTCACTGTCACTGTCAAAACAGTCCTTGGGGATTGGTCCTAACAGTTCATTTCTAAGATCAATGGAGAAATGTCGGTCATCAACCGCCATTCCAATAATGGTGCCTGCGGCTAGAGTAATACTCTTTAAGTCGCTGTTATCCACCTCTATTGGAATGGGGTCATGTTCTATGTTGACTAATGGTGTTGGGTTTACCCCCAACCCTTGCTGTTGGAGAGAAGCATTTAGATGTATGTAAGCATCAGGGTTTTTCAACTCTTGTCCCCTTTTAACTTTCACTTCCAGGGAGAATTGTCGGGTCCTTTCTGGGATGGTGACTTCCTCTTTAACCTGAATTTCAACCGCATAAGGTAGCAATTGAGCTGACCTAAATGCTTTTTCTGGATCATCAAAGCCCATGGGATTATTCGCTAATCGGGACCAAGCATTGAAGTTTATTAGGTCCAAACTAATGGCAAAGCGATTGAGAATGTCACTGCCTAAGTAAAAGGCGGCAGGGACGTCTCGCACGACCCAACAATTGTGGACTATGCTCTTGTTGCCAATGGAGATTTTGAGCATACACCTGCTTGGCAGGAGATGTTTGGAATTAGGTGCTTCCAGGTCCATTTCCCATTTGTCTATCAGTTTGAAGGTGGGAATGGCTGGATCTTTTGGGAGTTGGCGAAACATGGCTTCGCTGATGAAGCTCTTACCGTTGTTCACACGCACTCGAGCGAGAACAGAGTCCTTCCCATCATTTAACTGAACAGGGATGAACAACTGCTCTCCAATTTGCTGAATATCAGCCAGGCTCTGAGCTGATTTCACATCTTTCTGGACTATAGGAGTGGGAGTTTCAGATTGTGGATTGGTATAGAATTTCAGAGTGTTTCCTTCCAGCGTGGAATACCACCTTAAACTGGAAGGAAGGTTGATTTTCAGAAATAGAGAGGACCCCCCATCACTAGTCTGTTGTCCTACTGCTATTACTGTCACGTCTGGAATCTGGTTGTTCTCGAAGTGAAATTCTACTTGGTCAGATTTTTGTTCAACCATGTGGCATGTGCCGTTTAAACTAACATGGTTGACACTCTGTTTTAATTTTATTGGTCGGCTAGTCTGGGTCCAGAGGACCTTGTTTACACAATCTATTAGGGGTGACAACCTTCTCAGGAGGTCATTCCCTAGTAAACAAGGGGTGCCCTCCGGGGTCACAACTATGACCGGGTGTTTCAACTTATGTCGCCCAATTTTAATGTCCAAGTCTGCAGTCCCCTCAACGGGAATTTCCTTCCCGTCAAAGTTCTGTAGTTGTCCCGGAAGAGAGGTGAGAGGAATTTGGTAATTCTCTCCCCTTCCTGCATTCAGTTCGTCAAAGGCCCTTCTGGACAGAAGGGTAGCTTGAGATCCAGTGTCCACCAGTGCCGAGATTGTACCCTGCCCCTGTACTTGTACCGGGGCATAATATCTTCCCTCCTTCTCCTCAAGGGGGCACAGGTAATGTACATTTTTGGACAACTGGTGGGCTAACTTTCTGGTTTTGGACATTGCTAGCGAAGAGATTTGGGCCGAATTCTGTGGAGAGTCTTGGGAATCTGAAAGAAAAATTTGGCAACTGGAGATCAGAGCCATTGTGGGTTCCCCTGGTTCCAGTTCTGGGCCGCCCCCCCCTTTTTGAAGGCAGTCCCCAGTATGGGTTTGAACCCGGGGATTTTCTTGCTGTTGGTTCTGGGATGAGATGGTGGGCGGCGGTAGCTCAGTCTCCACATCTCCCCAGTCTGGATTTGCATTCCTAGGGACCCATTTTTCTTTGGGAGGAGTTCCCCCCTCTCTGAAGGAGAAGATCCTTTTCTCAGGATCCTCTGAGGATCCCTCTCCCTCAAATTGGAAGATCTGTACCTCCTCCTCAAACTGAGTCTGTTTGGGTCTTTTGTTTCTCCTACCCCCCCTCTGCTCCTTAGGAGGCAGACTTTCAGGGGCAAGAGATTTTGTTTCCGGTTCCTGGGTTTCCAGGGGCTGTTTACAAGTGAGGAAGGAAGCTTCCTCCAAGGCTTTACACCCCCCTTCCATTTGTGCCTCCCCCCTGGGAACCGGTGAGTTATCGGGGTGCTGCCCCCGTCATTGTTCTGGAGCACCAGGTCCAGAGTTGGGTGCGTTCTGCGCCGGCACGCCCATCTGAGGGTTCTGCTGAGCCCTCAGTATGTGACCCAGATCCCGCGCCATGTTTTGAACCTGGCGCTCTAACTGGGAAACCCGCTCAGGCTGATACGGGGCCCTGTTTTCTCCCCTGGGCTGATCCCGGGAAGGGTAGCTGTCCCTCCTCTGGTAATACCCCGGGTTGGGAAGATTTGGGTACCCCTCCACCCTTGGCCTCCCCTCTCCCGGATTCAGTGGTCTGGGCTCAGGGAATTGGGGAAAGAAGGATGGATGGTATGGGGCTGAAAGTCGGGTGGATATCTGGGGAAAAAGTTCTGCCCAGGGTTTGGTAAATTTCTGCCCTCCTGTGGGAAGTTTGGAGGGAAGTTCCCTGGGTTAGGTGCTTGGCTGGATCCCCCCCCTTGGGCCGGAGGAGTCCACACATAACCCAGGATGGGTCGATTTCCCTTGTAACGGGGACTTACATAATCAGGAGAGCGAGGGACCCCATTTGTGGGGCTGCCTCCTTGGCTCCCTGTCTGTGACTGACCCGAGGACCTCCTGGGCCTAGCATTATTAGGTGCAGGTAGGTTTTTAGGCCCCCCCATCTCCAAATCCAAAACGGGGGTGACCTTTACCTCTGCCACCTTGGCAGCAGCAGGGGTGCTGTTGGCTTTGGGGTTTTTCTGGGCATTACTTTTGCTATCTATCGGTTTCTGCACCTCATAGATCCGGGTAGCCTGTTCAATGACCCAGTCTAAAGATCTTTTCTCGTGAAAATCCCTCACGAGCTGGGTCATGATATATTTGGGCAAGGCATGGAAAAACGTATTAATAAATTCCCTGCTATCCGTGCGCACCCTTCTTGTGGTCTGTGCAAAAGCCCGCTTTAACTCCTGCACAAATTCTTGTGGGGCCTGATCCTCCCCACATTGCAAATTGTAGGCTGCCTTGCGAGCCTCTTGAGGATTTCTGTGAACAGAAAAATGTTTCAAGATGGCCGCCTTATAGGTGGACCATCTTAAATGATTTTGGTCCTCCAGCCCCGCAAAGAAACTGGAGTATTCCGGGGAGAAGGTCCACTTTACATATTGAATACAGCTTTGGCTGTCCTTCAAATGGAAAGTCTCCATCATTTGTTCAAACAACTCTAAGTGCTCCCAAACAGAATACTTAGCGTTCTTATGGTAAGGCGTGATGACGCTCCTGATCGCCTTAATCTGCTTTAAGGGGTCCTTAAGCAAGGCCCTTTTTGCCTTATTGGCCTTTTTGGTTCGGGTAACCCTTGTCCATTCGTCCTCGGACTCAGAGGCACTGCTCCCAGAGGTTCCCGTCTGTTCTTCCAGGTTTTCCCGGATTCTGCGAGCCTGGGAATGGCTGGCAGAATGTGGGGACCTGGTCTCCTGTGTCCTGCGCAGTTCAGAGGAGTCTTCAGATTCCTCCTTGCTGCCAGGATTTGATGGGTACCCCCTCCACTGACCTAATTGGGCAGAGGTTTTCAGGATGCCCTTAATGGGCCTACTCTCCTGGGGTTCCCCACTGAACTGTACTGTACTTGGGTGCCCATACCCGGATGCCCACCCCTCCATTCCTGGGTGGTACTGGCCTATGAGCCCCATGCTTCTGGCTGGATAGTAATCTGCCATCCCTGTGGTCCTGTGCTCACGTGCGCCAGGGGACATGGGTGTGGCAGAGTCCAGGGACTGAGAGGTATGAGGGCCTCTGGTACTAGGGCTCCTGAGGTTATGCTCCGGAGTTTCCATTTCCCAGCGAACCTCATCTCTATCCGCCCCTGCTCCCTGTTGCAATGCAAGAGCCTGCATTTGTGCTTTCAGTTCCTCTGTTAAGGCCTTACTCGACTCTATCAGTCTCTCCTGCATCGCTACCTGTTGTTGGAGCCTATCATTGTGTTGGCAGAGAGCCTCATTCTCTCTCTGTGCTTCCTGATTGGTCCTGGAGTACTGGGCCAGTCTTTGCTGCAGGAGGGTTACCTCCTGGGCAATGTCCCTATTGGCCTGCTCCTTTCTTGCCAGAGCCTCTTCCACCCTCCTGGTGTGCTCTAACAAGTTCTGGTTTTCTTTTTGGAGGTCACCCAGCCCCTGGAGGGACAGGTGATTTTCTTCCATTTTCCTTTTTAAATGGTAGACTTCCTGGCCTATGGCGTCTCTTTCCTGACTAAGAGCCTGCATTTATGCCGCCAGGTCGTCCCTCTGCCTTTGGAAGGTACCAGCTTTCTGGCGCTCCTGGTCAAACTCTGTCTGGGTATCCAGGTCTTTCAAAATCAGTTTATTGCTCTCTGCCTTCTCTCTATCTAGGTGGCTTTGCAGGGTGACTACCTGCTCAGCACATGCCCTATTGAAGTCTAGCTGTTGCTCCAGCTTTTTCTGGCTTTGCAGTAGGGAGTCCAAACCTTCTTGGTGTTCCTTCTGCAAGGCCAGAAATCTGGTATCCTGTTCTGACTTTTCCTTTTGCAGCACATCCATATCCTCCTTCATTTTAGTGATGTACAGTCTGCTGTCATTTTCTGACTCCTGGCTCCTCTGCAGCCTCTGCTCAGAAGAGACCAGGTCAGATTGGACCTTCTCTAACACCATCTGTTGCCTATTTGCCAGATTTTGGCTTTCAGCACATCTATCCTGCATGTCTCCCATATATAGGTACAGGTATGCTGCTATCCTGGCAATCTTATTGTGTTCCTCTTTGGCTTTAGGAGCCATATATAGTTCACTCAGGGCCACATGTAATGGACCCTGATCTCTCCATAGGTCTGACCCTGTTTCAGTGACCTGTCGCGTGATGGCCTGCAACCAGGCATCCTGGCCCTGCTCAACCCATTCACCTCTCACAAATAGTTTATGTAAGAAGTGCTCTCTGGCTATTTTCATATCTACCAAGGTCGTCATTCTAGAGATTGGTCTCTGTCCTGACTTACAGAAGTTAGTGTTTTATTTTTGCAGAACAGAACTTTTCTTGGAGTGTCCCTTTTGAGGAATGCTTCACAGCGTAATGCAGCGTGGTGATCCGACCGGATGTATGTATCCCGTCAGTTAGCACACTGTATTAAGCTGCACAAGTGGTAAATCTAACCCAACGTCTCGGCTCGAGCCCCCAATTTGTAAGAGGATTCAATTCAACACTACAGCTAAGTCAACGCCTAGTCTATAATACTGAATGAAAACCCTTATTGATATATCTTTATGTCCAGTTCATGCGTTCTGGATGACTACCCCTATATAACACCCCTCTCTTGGAATCCCCCTGATCCCACTGAGCCAAGAAGTAGTTCTGTTTTGCAAGTTAAAAGGTTTATTTGATAATTTAAACAAGAGATGTATATATCACACCTTATAATAAATTAATAATTGAATAGCACACTTAATCTGATATGATAAAGATTAACAACGGAGAATCTGGCACTAACACGCTTCTCTATAATCAATAAGGAGTTGACATGAAATGGATAAGGTAGCACAGTGGTAAATAGGTACAGAAGTATAATGTGGTAGAGAATGCTTTATAGAGTTCAAATGGATGGAATGTTGAATGAATGAAATGCAGTATAGAAAATACTCAATATGATTTCAACAAAACAATGTAATCACTTTTCTCTGGCAATCTCCTCCCCCCCTTGATGCAATGCAAGGAAATGGAAGGAAGCACACAGTTCTCAGAAATGCAATCAACTGTAATTCAGTTCACCCCAGCAAGCTTACACTACAGAAAACAGATAGGAGTTTTGAAAACACAGGCAAAATGCTTTGATATGTGCTGGCAATGAATTAAAAAATATGCTAAAAATGCTTTTAATTCCCTTTCAGAGGTTCAGGGTGAGTGATATCTACTCTCTATGAATTCAGGATCACCTTAACAATGCTTTAGGGATAGTTTTTCTGAGGCAAACGATTTTCTGGCAAATGGAAGGCAAGCAGCAGCTGATTTTACATGTGGAGAAATTTGCAAATCGCGGTAAAATTCACGGATGCGTGTTCCGCGATTGCGGTAAAACTATAGGGGGTATGAATGCGGTTCTAGGTTCGTAGGAAAGCCACGATTCTAAGCTTTCAGATGAAAGTTATTGCAAGTCTCTAGCACAAACGGTTGCGGAGATATGAGTGATTAAATAACGGTCGTTTTTCAGATTTGAAATTTTAAAGTTCAAAAAGACACGTGCAGCTTGCAACTAGAAAATGACAAGTGACAGCTTTGCAAATGGCAGGTGCCAGTTAGGAGACAGTTCTACTTAGATTAAAATAGGATTGAATTATATTATTTTAACTAAGAGATTGGTTCTGCACAGTTTTGCTATGTACTCACACTATATTCTTGAGTGAAATGGGCCTCATCACGGATCTGGTCAGGGTTTTCGACTCGCCTCTGGTCTCTGCACTTCACAGTGATCTGGGTCAGCTCTCTCTGGTTCTGCTAACAGGTCAGCTCTACTCTGCTTCTGGTCTGGCCTGATGGATTTGAAGTCTCTATGTTGCTCTCTGAAGGTTGATGGAGGTAAGTATGGATTTTCCCGGCAGAGCTTCCAGCTGCAAATGGATTTGAAAGTCCCTATCTGTCCTGTCTGTCTGCTTTTATGTGTTTAGAATGTGGGTGTGTTCTAGCATCACTGACCCTACCTCTCTCTCAGCTTCTAATTGGTCAAACTTCCATTTCTCATTTGATTGGGGAAGGAAGTGTGTGTCAGCGTGATGTCATTTTATGGCTTGCAGAGAGTCCACTCCTCCTGTCAACTTACACACAAATCTAGATTTGAAACAAATACATATTTGCAGAGGTACATATTGTTTTAATATCATATGCACCCCTCACATATCACAGGAGGTATCTCCTGTTCAAACTCTGCTCTTCCTGGGAGCTTGCATTCAGAAATGGCAATATTTTGCACTTTTTAACTGGTTTGCAATTCCGGACATTACCCCAAATTTACACACATGTGCGCAAGGAGTATGGACATTAGTTGATGAAGTGTCAGATTTTTCACATGCACACATTTTGAGTAATATCCTCTTTTCCGCTAAAACCCCCCTGAAGATGCCACCGGGTCGAAAAACCTCTTAAAATGTGGGCAGAAAAATCACAAGAATTATGGTGTCATTTATAAAATTTTCACATGTCCGTACTATGAGTGATCCATCTTTTTAAAGTTATGTTCTGGCTCCAAAGGGGTGTGGTTTACCCTCAGCACAAGGTTGAATTTCTGGTTTTTCCAGTTCTGCCAAGCCAGCTTGCTCTCACAGGCAGTGCTCCTCCCCTTTCCTTCAGGAGGAAGCCACTTTTTACGACCATTTACGACTCCTGCCAATAAAACATTTGCCTGAGTCAGGACAGGCTTTGTTCAGAGCTCCTGTAGAGCACAGGTAATTCAATCAGGGAAGTGTCATATCCCTTTTGGTGTGAGCAGCAAAAGGGCAGCTAGGCCTGGGAACACAGCTGTGACTCAAGTTTCACTCCTGATGGGGGTAGTTGCCAGGCAGAATTGGAATCTCTTTAAGCCAGTTTCAGATAAAATGTCACTTTTTGTTCCCCAGTTTCTGCATTCAAATAAAACTAAACATTTTCACATATGCAGCTAGAATGCTGATTCTAAGTTCAAAACTATGACATTTAAACAATTTCAACCTATGTGACACTCAAAAGTAGGTCACTCAGTCAATTTGAACATTTAGATTTGTAGTGTCTTTCAGTCCAAATTTACTTAAACTGCTGAAATCCACAGGTCAGCCAGTCTTGTTATACACCTTCAAGTCACTTCAGAATATAACTTTACATTGGATCCACCTCTCAGTAAGTCTTTCTTTGGCTTGCTTTGGGTTCATTTATTCAGTTTTCTACAAAATCAGGTGGTTTTAAAACGCCGGCTTTTGGATAGTGGTGAGTACTGGTACTGCACCCTTTTTGGGATTTAAGAAAATGAATTCCCAACAGTTATGGGTTTGCTTTTGGCAATCAGCATTGCCATTTCCAATGGTTTCAGACTACTGTGCGGGTAGTCCAATGGTGGTTTTAAAGCGCTTTGAAGCTAACCGGCGCTACTGTTTTTCCTTTGGCAACCCATTTCCCTCATGGCAACCCGGCCTTTCATTCTCGCACTGGTGGGTGGCAAGTGAGGCAACCATTTTGGTGTGCGCACAAACTGCGCAGCTTTCCTGGATTTCGGCGCACATGTGGGTTTTCCGCCATCTTGAATTTTCTAAGCCCACAGCACCAAATGTTGTAGCATGATAGCTTAAACGTGGGTCAGGACACCCAACAAATGGAATTACAGGTTCCTTTGTCCAGTTTTGAAATAGTGAACCTTATCATTGTTGTGGGTATTACAAACCTCCCATCATTCAATCCAAAGCAAATCCTGCCTTTCTTCCAAGGACGAACAACAATTGAGCCTTCATAGGAGCGTGCATGCTAAATTTCCTTTTGGTGAAGGAAAGCCACAAATCAAAAACATACTGGGCCTCATTACGAGGTATGCCGGTAGCCATGCCGCTATTTGCGGCATGGCTGCCGGCAAAACCGTATCCGTGTCCGAATCCTCGGAATGAGGACTTACCGGACCATTCCGAGTTCGGATGGCCCGGTAATTCCTCACTCGAGGACACGGACACGATTCATCCCCATTCTCATTTCAGCCCCCATAGGGCTGAATGGGAATGGGAGAGGGAGCAAACAACGGGCCATAACGAGATGGCCCGTTGTTTGCTCCCTCTTCCCCTCGTGGGACCCGGTATGCACGCCTGGTTTTCTCAGGCGTGCTTAATGTGTCCCGCGAGGGGACCTCGTAATGTGGCGGAACGGGTTGAACGGCGCCGCAGCCTTTTACGGCGCCGTTTAACCCGTTCCGCCAGGGTCGTAATGAGGCCCACTGTACTGGATGTGTTCATGTGAACAGGCCACAAGCAACATCAAACGCAGTGACCTTCACTCCCATGGGAGTGATTAGCCCGGCCGACTAATGTCGAATTTGAAATATTTTCGAAAAACAAACAAATTGTTTACTGGCATCCACCCATGCAGCGCTACAGTAAATACTATTTTACTCTTCTACATTGGTAGTGATATAGTTATTTTATGACAGCAGCTCCACTTAGTGTCCTCCCATTGTCACATCTGCGTGCGCTCTATTTTCGAGGAGGAATGTTCTCTGTGGATAACGTGAGACACTGACAAGTCATAAATCCAAGTGCCCACCCATCTCCACTGAACTTCCTGTGCACTAACAAATGTTGGAGGAGAGTCGGTATATCCCGCCCCCCTGCACCATCCTCGTCCTGGGCAAATGACATAAAAGCTAAGATGGAAGACATCTACACCCCTCCTGTACCTATTTGCATCACCCATGTTTCATATGAGTGTATTAACGGTGTGCAAAAGTGTATACTTTGAACTCCGTTTGTGTCCTTGCTAACACCTTCTTTTTCCTCTGCCCCTCTGTCTAACTGATCACTCTCCCTCTCCCACAGCCACGCACAGCCACCCCCCCAACACCTCTGTCGTCTGTCAGCTCAGCACGTCTCCTGTTCTCACGGAAATGCAGCTATTCATTTTTGCAAGTAGCGATTATCGAGCACTGACAAAATGTGCTCATCCAAGAATGTGAGACCAAGGCCTGCTCCAACCCCTTCCTTCCAGGCTGTGGTCCCCTGATGACCCCTATTCCCTATGTACGCATCTGGTCACCAGACCCTACCCTGACATCACCTCAAATTCACCTACCATATACCTAATCTAGAGTGGTCATATATTTTGGTAACACTAACACCTATCCCCACTGTGTTTGAAATTGTAAGTCTCCAAAGGCCGCAAATCAGAGATCAGCCCTTCTGATAAGGCATCTGAAAGCAATGACCCGTAACACATGCCCCCATAAAAATATAGGTCAAAATGCACCTGTTTCACACCAGCAGCCCCCTTTCATGCAGCGTTTTGATTACAGTCATTAGTTCTTGCATGCCAAGTTTGTTATTTAGCTTAGGTCTCATTCCTTAGTGGGACATGTATTTATTATGTCTATTTGTACACATGCATGCTAAGGCAACTGCATACCCCACACTTGCTTTCATGCTGATATCCATCTGACCCTCCCATGCCCTGATGAGTGAAGGACCAACAAGAGCTGTCCGAAAGCGGGAAGGGGGAAAACACAGAGTTACACAGTATGTCATCCTCCAACAGGTACTTCACGTAAACAAAATTGACAAAGAGGATACATTTGAAAAGGCTATTTGGACTTTTAATAGCTTTGAAATTCAAGTTACATAGATTTGCATTGGTCATGTACAATGTACAAACATTGTGGAACATGCACACCACTGCTAATCATTTAAAGCAGGAGGTCAACTGTTCAACGAGGTCCACTTTTGGTGGACAGGGCACGTTTGAAATGTTGTGTGGCAATGTATGTGTCCTAGGAACAAAATCATGATTGATTTCATGAGTATACATGTCCAAAACAGTCAATGTGAGATCTTTCACAACATCAAATTCCATTTCCTGGTATATTGGCTTGACCACCCATTTTTTGATTCTTTTTGCAAAGGCCATTGTGTAATGAAGCATCCCAAATTTTCCTGCAGTTCTCGATTGTTCTCTGCTTATGTTTTCGTTATGCGCTAATACTGCTAGTAATGTTCATTATTGCATACCGTCTATGCCGAAATGCAACGTCTTGGGCCTGTACTTTAGGCACATATTGTGGAACACCTCCAAATATCTGGTGTGACAAAATTTTGTGAGTCCCTTCAGGTCTCTTGAAAGAGTTTTTATCAAACACGATATTCTCAAGAGCTTTGTGTGGAGGTGTTGATGGAACCAACCACTTCTTCTTGCATTCCTGTTCTTCCGATAAAGGTCCATGTGCACATTAGTGAAAAAGTTGGTTTTCATGCCATGATTGAACATTGTAACAGTGGTGCATCAATGAATGCATTTTTCATGTAGAATTTCCACAGAATCATCACAAGTTTTGGAGCTCCACCAAAGATGGTTGCTGAAAGACTGGGACCACTGTAAAATATTTTCAGAACCCTTTTTTTTTACCTGCAGCTGTGATATTTTTATTGATTGATTTGGCAACATGCTCAACGTGCTCGTAATCAAATTAATGGCGAATGTTTGGAAACTGCTCTCACGTGGCCTTGGCTATTGAAACATGTCTGTCAGTGGCTAAGCGGTCTATATGCATTCCCTTCGATTGCAGATGTTCGAGGGATTTTATGACACCATGTTTCTTCATGGCCACTGAGGATTTACATTTGGACACCTGCACAACCACCAAACTCACAATTTGTTTAGTTTTCATGTCCTGAAAGTGGTATGTGGAGTACTTTGCTGAAAATCCGGGGCTGTCACACTGTCCATCGCCAGCTAGCCTGAACCTTTTTCAAGAGAATGTCCTTTCAAATGACATTTTCTTCAATTTTCCATGCTTGACTAATAGCGGGGAATAAAAATCCTCTTTGATATTTGTAGTACTGTGTTTTAGCAAAAACTAAAGTCCCACAAATTGACAGAAACTGGACAACTTACTAAAAGTAGAGCCACTGAAAAGTAGAGCTGCTGAACACAGTAGATTTCCAGCTGGAACTTTGCCCATAATCAGTTGAGCAGACCATGAAAATGTATCATGGAGGTCAGCACAGGTGGCTTGGATTTTCAGGTTAGTGCCTTGTAATGCACGTGTCACATTCACCAATGGCTCCCCGCATATTTTCCCTCTAACTGGATGCACACATTTCAGCATCAGTATAATCTCTACCAGGCAGCTGTTGAATAGAATGTATTTCTGCTCCTTTATTAACCAATCGCCCTGCATGATTGTGGTTTGTGACTCAAATGTGGTGGACAATTCGCTCAAACTAGGCAAACTGTAGTCAAGATCTTTGGCAACTTCCTCTGTGAAATGCATTGAAGATTCAGTCTCTGTTAGTTCAGCTTGTGTTATTTGCACACACATTGGAGAAACTGTCAACAACACATGTTTATTGGGTGGACCTATTTTTGCAGGTGTAGATTGTGTGAAGTGGTCCTTGAGGAATTCCAATGCATCTGCTTTATATTCAGTTTCATCTTCATCTTGCCGAGTTCTCACATTGTAGCAATGGTCCAACAACACTTTGCTGGCTTTGCCGGTCACATTCAATTAATTTTCTGGACATTGGACATAAGCATTTCGAGTCTGCATACAGTAGACAAAACAATTTTTTATTTTTTATTTAGCCTTGTTTTCTTGATTTTCTGTGAAACTGTGGTCTTCTATGTAACGACCGCAGCAGCAAGCTGGTCCACCACTTCTGATCCATGTGCCTCCTCTTCTAATTCCCGACCTTGTATACATTCCTTGAATAGAATATTGATTTAAAATAAAAAACTTTTTAAAATTAAAATCTTTCATCACACATTGCTTACATACCATTGTAAACAGTGTATGTCATTTAGTGAAAATATACATTTCAAATTTCACCTGATTGATGGCAAGTGTAGTCGATCAGAGATCACTGTGCCAAACATACTGATTGCAATGTTGCCCTCAAACATTTTGCAATGTATTCTGTATTAGGGAGAAATTGTAAAGTTTGAAAGACTGCATGTTTATAAGAATGTCACTGTCTATCAGTATCCTATGTAGGATTTACTTTCGTTCATTCAAGGGAACAGTCAGTACACATACCTCATACTCTGGATCAGCTCCAAAGGATAATGTAATTGTAGTTGAAGTATCAGCATCGCCCTGTAACACAGTACTCGTTTTAGTACGGATGAAAACAGTGAAATGGAGCATAGACAATGGGATGCAGACAATGGTACATATAAAGAGAAACCCTTAAATGACACATAGTGTAAACAACTAACAGGAAACATAAACAATTTCATATTATTTGAAATTCCAAGCATAATACATTCTCGTAATTGAAAAGTGAAATAAAATTGCCTGATAGACGCTAGAATTTGTTGTTGACTCAGGAAAAGAAATGGATGCAGAATCTTGCTCCTTTATTTTCAGTGCATTGTCACAAAGTGGTAAAAGGGAAAATTAGATTTGTATTAGATGTGTGAAAAGATCAACCTCTTGGCAATATGAACTTCTGCAAGTCTGTAGGGCTCGACATTGGTATACTGGACGTGTCGGTGGTGTCACACTTGCAAGGGTCTGTGCTCTAGTCAGTATGCTCTCCTAGAAAATGGACATGTCAAGTACGCAATTAAGAAAAGATTATGTTTCTTTTGAAGGGCACTATAGCATTGTTTTCTATGGTCATAATTACTTTCTAATGTGCTCCATAAACCAGGGACAGATGTGTAGTAAAATGTGGTATAGTTAAAAAGTAATACAATCTGGTATATATGCAATTCATCATCCGGGACTCACCTGAGGCAGCGTGTGCATGAATTGAGTTGGAATTGCACTTGGAAGCAATTTACGAGACATTCTGAGTCAATGCTTTTTTGTGTACTGCGATTGGTCATACATATCCGGGGTAAAGTGCAGGTTGCAGATATGGAATCGATTGGCCCTCGAGTCTCCCAATACATCCTCAACTCTACTTTCAAGCTCGTCCACTGGAAATCCACAACGTCCAACCCATTCTCTTATTAAATCAATATTCGTGGGGAATTTATGCATGATAGTGCCCATACTTTTGACATGGCTCCTGGAACGACATTCAAAAACCATACAAGCAGGTATTCTTGAAACATCTGTACTATAAAAGTACACATAATTACAAAAGAATTCTACTGAATGCATGAGATTGATGGGATTAAATCAAAGTTTTCTATGCAATGTTTCTTTTGGTCCAAAAAGCAAAACCGGTGTAGCATAGTCGACTATACACCGGGATAACATTCATACAGAATTGATTGATGCAATGTAAATTGTAACGCGTTACTCGTACTTTGAATCTACTTTCATGCATCAATAGGAATCATGCTTATAGACATGGTTCAAGAAAGATGCAATTCTATCACAATTGACACTGATTAAATTTGCTATATATCGAGATCAGAACACTTTAAACAGTAGACAATGGTAAAGTCATTGAGATGAATGAACATTACACTACTAGGTACATTTGTTCAAAATAGATAGACATTTTGAGATCAGAAAGAAATGATTAGGTGACCTGCCCTTACCTTGACTAACAAACAATTGGATTCAGCAAGCAGGGTAGCTAGTAGCAGGAGAACAAGTAGCACAATCACGAGTTGAGTTCCAGTGCTCAAAGATATTCTCAGGATAATTATCAAGGGGTTTATAAAGAATTAGAAAAGTGGGTGTGTATGTGATGCAGAAAAGGGCCAGAACACCGCTGAATGGAGACACAGTTATCTGGATTGCAGGGGTGTGGCCTGCTTCAGGGGAGCCTGCCTGGAAACACTGGGTCTGGCTAGGCCATGTGAGCAGTGGCCCCGGCACGGAAGATACCTTTGAAGTGTACATGATGTTTGGCACCTTGGCCGTTCCCACCCTGACAGCCCCCTTGGGAGGCACGGCCACAGGTGCAAACAGCCATTGATACTGGAGGGGGGGGATGGAGGGGCATGAGGCTTGCAGAAAAGGGCCGGAACACTTCTGAATGGTGACGCACTTATATGGTATGCAGGGGCGCGACCAGCTTCAGGGGATTCTGCCTGGATACAAGGGGTCTGGCTAGGCCATGCGAGCAATGGCCCCTGCGCAGATGAAACCTTTGAAGTGAACATGGTGTTTGGCACCTTGGCCGTTCCCACCCTACCAGCCCTCTTGGGAGGGCATGGCCACAGGTGCGAACAGCCATTGATACTAGAGGGGGGATGGATGGGCATGAGGCAAGAAGAAAAGGGCCAGAAGACTGCTGAATGGAGACACACTTATGTGGATTGCAGGGGTGCGGCCTGCTTCAGGGGATTCTGCCTGGATACAAGGGGTCTGGCTAGGCCATGTGAGCAATGGCCCCGGTGTGGAAGATACCTTTGAATAGTACATGGTGTCTGGCACCTTAGCCGTTCCCACTCTGCAACCCCTGTCAGGACAAGTGAGCATGTACTTGATTGAATATAAAATTGAAATAACTATTCATAAAAGATGATTTTTATTTTATTTTGTTGCTGATGTTGATGGCACAAATGTACTACAAATTGTATACTTCGGGTTGCAGCACAGTGTAGGAAAATCCCTTGTATTGACCGCTGTCACTGGGGAATTTGGCTTGAATGGCACAAATGACACAGGCGGGTATTACTCGTCAAAGGCGGCATCCAATCCTCCCATGAATCCACCATGTAAACGAACAATAGGCCACCAGCCTGTACCACCTGTGGAAGAGAAACGTGCAAACTGTATTTAAATGAACATGATGAGTGTACAAACCTTAGTTGAAAATGCAATCTTGTAGCCTATTGGAAAAGTTGCCCGTACAAATATTACTTAATGGATCAATCAACTTTGGCTTTAAAGTGTAGACACATTACACTAGTGAACACCCATGCAATCCATAATGTTTGGGGGACAGAGAAATATTGTTTCTTGGTTGTACGTGAAAGACACATAAGATGACCACTATGATTTCCCCAAATCCCGAGAGATGTATTGAATTGCCAGACTGCATTCATTTGGCAGTGATAGATCAAAGTTACAACAATATAGGAGACAAACATGAAATGTTAGTGGCCTAAGTTACATCACATCTAGAGTCCACTTACTTGTTACTTGGATTGCAAGGGTGAACTGTTGCGCGAAGTTCATGCATAAGGACCACCATAATCCTCAACATAGACATTGTGAGGCAGGCTGCCCTGAAGTCATGCAGCTCGGTAACGCATTTCAGACGTGTCTCGTCTTCCGATATGTAGGCCAAGAATCCAGAATTTACTCTGCAGCACCAGTTCTCCTCCTCTGTTGGCATGACTTCACACCGACTGCAGGTACACCAGGTGGAGACGTCTTCCATGCAACTAGGCTTTGGCTCAGGATCCGGTGATTGGTCATCCCAACTGTCCTCCCAACTGTCGTCAGATGCCCCATCATTTCCACATCTTTCTCTTTCAACTAATTCCGCCTCGGAATACTCTGGCTTGTACTGGTAGGGCTGTATTTTTTGAAGAGAGGAAGAGAGGTGGGCACTACGTTTTACTCATAAAGCATTGAAACGTATACATTTGTTCTTTATTTCTTCAAACGTTAGTGTCTATGCTAGAAGCTACCAGATTCAAACAGAATCAAACAAGCCCTCTGACACAAGGGCTTTATTCAACTCTGTAAACCAAAAACAATCAGATGGGAACCACCTAATAGACCACATGAAAACGTCCAAACAAGATTAGACCAAAGGGAGTCCTTTTGGATGGTCAAATTGGGAATATTGGCCCCCAAAAGGCTAAACGAAGAGATAAACTTTGCTTATTTCTTGTGAGAAAATAGCCCAAGTGATTTGACACAGTGTGACTATGTAACATACAGCAGCTCATTATAGAGAAAGACTCGATAATGATATGGCTATCTGTCTGTTGGTTGATCTCTTAACACAATTTTTTTTTATCTTTCTTTAGTTTCTTAACCTGGTACGAGATGTTGTTTGAAATTGACACCATTATTTATTAATTTGAATTTCAATTGGCGTTACAACCAGTTTTTGAACTCTGCATAACATATATGGATGTAGGAATTGTTATACACACACCCCTTTTCGGTTAATGTTTAATGCTGGAGGTATATAATTCCATTCAATATAACATGAGCATTTCTATTGTATTACAAAAGGAAGATAAGACTAGCTACATGGGAGTTGGCTAACAAATCGCTGTGGTGTTGGTGCATCAACCCTTGATGCCCCAATTACTAATTGCAGGCATCAAGGTTTTGTATTAGTGAGTATGACTATGGAGTCTGAGTACCAGATGGTGTTTGAAACTGATGCCATCATTTTGAATTTCAATTGGCGTTACAACCAATTTTGGAACACTGCAGAACATGAACACATATGGATGTAGGAATGGTTATACCTACCCCCCATTTTCAGTGACTGTTTAATGTCGGAGGTATAGTATTCCATTCAACATAACACAAGCATGTCTAATGGATTACAAAAGGAGGATTAGACTAGCTACATGGGAGTTGCCTAACAATTCGCTGCAGTGTTTGCACATTGACCATTGATACTTCAATTACGAATTGGAGGTAGCAAGGTTTTGCTTTAGTGAGTATGACTTTAATTAACCTTTTACAAATATTTTTTGGAGATGAGGGTGATTCCATCTACACAATATAGACATTCACTCAGCAAGATATGAATATGGAAATACTGCATCGCACCGAGCGAACGCTGCCATGGTAACCACACATCCCACCTACCCATTTCTATGGGGAAGCGGGACTCAAGGCGCGGCCCGTACAGTCACTTGCGGCTGACGGGCGACGCCTGCAGGGTTACCATGGTGACATTAAAAGCAGCGAATCTCTGCGCGTTCACAAGCAGAGGTTCACAGCATTCAAATAGAAGGAGGAGAATGCAAAAGGTAAGTGTACGCAGGATCAACAAACAGATGACTACTGGGGTGCTAATAAAGGATAGATGACCACAACATCCTATGTATATTTTACAGACAGACCTCTGATATCCCTGTCAAGGAGATAAAACACATGTTCATTCAGAACACGAACGCTAAGGTAAAATTACTCCCACTAATTGGAAATAAAAGGGTGCATTTTAAATCACGCTCACTGGATAGTGGTATTTACTGTAATTCTCCTTTTGTTTTCTTTATGAACCGGACCATTGATTACATACAATTCGGAAATGCAATTCTGGTATGTATGTATTATTTTGATGTGCATTGGCAATAGTCATACTGGTATGAATTTGGGAGGAGAAGATTCACAGAGTGGGTGAAAACATTAGTGTGTGTCTGTCTCTTGGGGTGAGGGAATGAGACACATGGAAGGAAGAGAAGGAGGTTAAAGCAATACATAAAGTAAGATGGTGCACATGCCACACTTGCAGGATTTTGGTGGGAGAAATTAGCAGAGATTAGAGCAGGAAGTTGATACACCAGTTAGTGTTCATCTCTTGAAGGAGGTGAATGAGATCGGTGCCACCGGGCAATACCTGGGAGGAGGAGTAGGAAGACAACTTTTGTAATGCTCACATTTGATTTTGGTGGTGAGAATAAGCAGGAATTCAGGGAGGAGAGTGACACACCAGTCTCTTTTCATCTCTTAAAATGCATAAACAAGCTATATATCATTGAGTGATACCTGGCAGGGGGAGCTGGACCAGCTGAGTTTTCCTGCGGGCTTCTTGTGAAAGAGACTTCCTTGTGTGATTTTGGTGGAAGGAAGGAGAAGCGATTCAGGGAGTTGGGTGATACACCATTAAGTATGTCTGTCGTGGAGTGAGTAGATGAGGCATTTGCTATCATGTGACAAGAGGGAGGAGGAACAAGAGAAGCTTCCAATCTGTGACGGTAGTGTCTAAAGAGTGATGCTCGTGTGACTTTGGTGTCAGGAAATAGCAGACATTAAGGAGGTGGGTGATGAATCAGTCGGTGTTTGTCTCTTGGAGTAACTAGATGAGACATGTGTGAAACCTGGGAAGAGGTGAACGGGGAGCCGAGCATTCCTCAGGGCAACTTGGTGAGTCACTGTCTGCTACCCACCAAAATTGCTTACAGGAGCGAGGAACAGGGATTTAGAAGGAGAGTGAAACACAAGACAGTGTCATCTGGTGTTGACTGGGAGGAGGAGCAGGTGGAGCAGAGAATGCCTGCAAGCAGCTTGTGGGAGAGCGATGTCTTAAAGGAAGACCACTACCTCAGGTAAGGAGAGAGACTTTGTTATTTAGGTTTCTCATTACAGGTATCAGATTCAGGAATAAGGTAAGTACATAAGGTAAGAGATATCATAGAGACATCTACCAGCACCCTCTCAGTCAACTATTCCCGTTCAACTGACACTCAGGGAACAATCAAACACAAAACACCAGCTCAACATTCCAGAGACAGGCATTCCACAGGCATTCCATGCACACAAGCTCACAGCACAGGGACATGGGAGAAGTCAAGACACAATGCACCTCCCCCCTCATAACAGAACAAAAGGAAGTAAACAGAACAGAACAACAAAAAAGGACCATCTTAAAATTCGACCAAAAACTTGTTTCAATTGGACAAAGTAGCAGAGATACAGAAAGGCAGTGATAAACAAGTAATTGTCCTTTTCTTGAAGCAAGTGAATGAGACATATGTCAGAGTGACGGTGGCATAACTTATTTTTTCATTGAATTTCAAATGAATTTCTCCGGCTGGTGCCTCCCTCTGGAACATCCTCCCTGTCTCCCTTTAATTGAGGAGAATCATCTACGGTTCCTGAAGCACCTCAAAACCTTTCTCTTTGCTTCTGCTTTTTCTCCTCCTCTACTCTGCTGATCTCCTGGCTGTAATTGGAACTGCACTGGCTACCTGGACACCCTATAATCTCGGACCCAGGTCCCTCCCTGCCAGCGTCGCACACCTGCACCGCCCACTTGGCTACCCCTGCACTTGGGGACTGTTTCTGTATCCCTACAGTCCCCCTACCAGCCCTTGACACCTGATGTCTGCACTTACCCATGCACTTGCCACATGCTGGCCATTATTTACTTGTTTATCTATTCTTAATTGTTTTATCTATTCCCATGTACTGCATTGTCCATGCCCCCTTCCCACGCACTTGGGCAATCTGAATGACACCTGGCCTAGTAGGATCGTTGTCTGTCCTCCCTTTGTTCCCCTTCCTTGAAACACTTGTGTATAGGCACGTTACAAATGCCATATCATATCATATCATATCATATAATTTCCCACCAGTATAAGTCCCTTGATTTTGTAAGATAGTTACACCAATAGTTGTATGAAGTCTTCACCATATTTCAATGCTATGCATAAGGTGGATTGCATTTTCAGTTTTGAGTGTATTAGAACCTTTATTAGTAGAACTATTTCACGCTAAATCAACAAATTTGAATTGAGCAGATAAAAAATGAATGTGTAGAACATTTAAAGGAAAATGGTGTCACCATACCTTACTTGCTGCACTTGCTTTGCATTCATATTGAACTATTTGAGTTGAAATGTGTTTTATATTCATCCACTCCCAACTTGTGTTCCTCTTGCCCCACCCTTTTAGACCTAAATGTTCTTTTAAGAGGCATCTCTTTTCTTTCACAAACAAAAAATACAATATTATGTTCAAATATACATCTTATGTTTTTGTTAATTCTTTTTTCGATAATGTATCACACAATGTGCTGTTGTAAAATGGGAGCATATACTACCCAGAGAACATTACTATTGGGCACCAATGCACCACAAGGACCCATGTAGTTGGTTTGAGCAAATGCTTAGAAAAGTTATTTTTGTGAACTATTTTTTTCTTCTTGCAAAAATCCCTTGTGAAGAGATTTTGGTTTCTTCCATCAAATAAAACACTACTCTGATCACATGGCAACAAGTGAAGGCAGCTTGTAAAGATCTGTTTTTCATTGATGCTTTGAGAAGGTGGTTTTCAGGAAATATTTCCCTGTGTTCATGAGATTTCCTTGCAAATATACATTTGAATTTTCCAGCATGTCTTAGTTTTTCCATCAAATAAATCATTATCCACTATCATCAAGAGAGAAAGGATAAAGACCTAAAAAGATCTCTTATTCTTGGATGCTTTCATCTCTGTATTTGCAAGAAGTTTTCCTTACATTAACCAGGTTTGCACAAGGTTTGTACAGACCCCACAAAGGGTCTCCCGGAGAAAGGAAGGAACCTCCTAATTCATCAACAACTATTTGAACTGCACAAGGGGGAGTAAGAGGGAAAGATCTTGTTTTTTTTGGAGGGGGTGGGATTTACATATATGTACCCTAACACATGCACTTTTACAATATTTGGTATGACTTCTGTGGTGAATATCAACAATAGTGTTTCTGTAGTTTTGAAGCTAGTTCCAAAAGCTACAAAAATAATGTTTTGGCTACTTGGGTTCCTTATGAATGCTTTGCCATTATCTGATGTCCCTTGCGTGCCTATTGCTGCCAATCCATTCTGAATTTTTTCCGCCTTATTTTAGCACACTGACCTTGCTTGATATCCATTGTTATTTTTGCAAAGCCAGTGCCATTTCTCTCTTTTATCTGCACATGCTCTGTCTTCTAATGGCTTGGCAACTCTTCATGGTCTCAAACCCTGCACTCATCTACCTTTTGCTCATCCAAACTGACTGCATATTTCATGCTTCTCTTGGAAAACAGGTCTTATGTGTACTCTATATTTTCATTGGATCTCAGTACTGTTTCTCAATTTTGTCTGCATATGTTGTTGCCTTTTAATGACAGTTGGGCCCTGTGGGATCTCCATTATAACCAGGACTCATGTCTGGCAGAGAGTCTCCGAGGACTCGCCCTTGTTATTTGCAAATTTCAAGTAACTTTGGGTCTCGCACTCAATTACTAGGGGAATCCAGACGTGGACCCCTTGCTCACTATTCTTAGAGAGGCACAGCTACACCCTACTGATGAGGTTCAACAATACCGAAACACGTGTCTGGGGTTGCTGTTGTTACTCTTGTTCAGAGGAGAATTGCCTAGCATTTCGGTGCTGGAATGCCCCAGGGCAGTAAAAAGACTGATATGTTTAGGATATTTCTCCTCTGTGAAAGATATTGAGCTAAAGACTCTGGGTAAGGCTCTTGTAACCAGGACTCATGTCTGGCAGAGAGTCTCCCAGGACCCCCCTTGTTATTTGCATCTCATTTATGTGCCATTTATAGTTTATCCCTGCTGTCTGAAGATTCACCGTGTTTGATGTTCGTTGGAGTATATGCAATGCAGGAAATAACTCTGACTGTGTATGATGGAAAGGGTGCCATTTAGGAGAGAGCTCTGATGTCTGAAGATTCCCTGGTAAGGTGCAGTAAGTGCAATTTGGAATAGAGTTCTTGTATGAAATGCCTGACTCTTTTTGGTGCAGTTTGGCAATTTAGACCAAATTGTATTGCACATATTGTGTCATACCTAACCAGGTATGACACAATATGTGCAATGCAATTTAGTGTTTAATTCAGTTGTCTAAAGCCTCTCCATGTAAGGAACAGTTTGTGTAAACTAGGGTATAGCTCTGCTGTCTAACACATGATCATGTAAGAAGCAATATGTGTAATAAAGGCAATATCCCTGCCGTCTAAAGCATGACAATGTAAGGTGAATGTTGTGCAATTTGTGGGAGAGGTCTGCGTTGTAAGCCTAATCATGTGTGGTGAAGTAATGTGCAATGTATTGAAAGAGCTCTGCTATGTAAAGCCGGCAGATGTAAATTAAGTGATTACTATTTAAGGATGGCTCTGCTGTCTGAAGCCTGACCAGGACGCTGCATTATGTGCAATTTAGGTGAATGCTTTGCTCTGTTAAGGATGGCAATGTGTGGTAGATTATGTGGAATTTAGGGCATAGCATGTACAATTTAGGGAATAGCTTGGCTGTTAAAGGTCTGACCATATATGGTGCTGTATTTGCAATTTAGGGAAAGGGCTCTGCTTTCTAAGGAGTGATATTGTGTTACAACTCTCCAGCTGGGTTCTGTTGTTTTACTTTCCTGTGTGCCAATGCCCGCGGTTTTGCCCGGATTTGGTACTCGTAACATGGAGGAGCCAGGAACTGCGAACAACACGCCAGTGTTTTTTTTCGCCTCCCATGTCACGTGAGTAGCCATGCCCCCGACTTCCGGAAACGAATATCCGGCTACCCGGACTACGGAGCAATGCGTTGCTTCTCGATTCAGAGTCACGCTGCGCATTTTAAGTTCGCTAACATCTACTACCTTGAATCTTTATCAGCACAGCGCTAGCAAAGACCCTTTCCACTTCTCATCCTTAATTATTACTTTTCCCCTCGTTTGGGAATTCTAGATACCTCGATCTTCCTTCATACTCTGGGAAACTGAAGGAAGCTATTCTTTACCGTCTGCAACCTTCCCAGCCGCCATTGGTGTGTAGACATACTTAGTTAGAGTTTGGTTCCTCACGCGGTCTTTTCAGCACGCATTCATTGTCTGGTTGTTCTCTATTCAAATATTAGGACCCAACCTTACAGATCCTCTTCTGTCTTCGAGTCCAAGACTCATAACCTGCTACCCGCTATCTATTCTTTGGTCAACTGCTGTTTGGTAGGTTTTATTCCTCTACTAATTTAATGTTCTTTTCTCATTTCGGCAGTATCAAAGTCCTTTAGGTCACATCCTTATTCCTCCTATGCTCCATTAGGCTCTCGTCCAGCATCTACCATCGGATAGGACAATACAGATCTAGAAGTGATTAGCCTTGTCAGGGTAAGCCCCTTTCTTTTCCCTCTGACTTTCAACATATCCTGAGATACCTTATACTCGTACTTATCACCTTCACTTACTCTGTTATTATTAGAATTCTTCACTAGAGGATTTCAGTCTACACTAAAAAGACACCTGTGTATATCATCAGCAGCTGCCTGCAGGAATCCACGCAGCCCAGCAGCACATCGCAGGGTTTTTCCCCTTTTGGGGTTTTCCCTGGAGACGCCACTTCTGCTTAGCCTTTTGGCTGGATGGAGGAGGGGTTTCTAGGTGATACTCTCCTTCTTCTCTTACAGGACTACCGATCAGCATAGAGGTGGGTGTTATTTACAATTGCCGAGAGACATATATTATTTAAAGTGCTTAATTATTAGAAATCTCAACACATTGTAAATTGTAGTAAATACATTTTTAGGGAGATATCTCTCCTGTCTTGCTAATCTATGCATGACAATGTAAGGTGCAGTATGTACAATTCAGGGCATAAATCTGCTGCCCGAATTCTGACCTTTTAAGGTGCAGTACACGCAAGTTAGAGGAAAGCACTGGTGCATAAAGTCTTACCCTGCCAAGTCCAGCATGCATAATTTAGCTGGAGAGCTCCACTGTCCAATGCTTGATGATCCTGATAAGGGTACTGTGTGTAGTTAAGGGGATACCACTGCTGCTTAGAGTTTGTCCCTGTATTTTGCAGTTTGTGCAATTTGTGGGATAGCTCACACATATAAATCTGCCAATCTATGGTTGATATACGCACAATTATGCACAGCAACTCTGCTATCTAAATACTGCTGCTTTATTGTGCAGAAAACGCAATTGTGGGGATACATCGTTTGTGTAAAGCCTTACCACGAAAGTTGCATTGTGTGCAGTTCATGGATTCGGTCGGCCATCTAAAGACCGACTATGTAAGGAGCAGCATGTCCAAGTAGGAGAGGGCTCTGCTATTGTAGGATTTACCATGTACTCTGAAGGCTGTGGAATTATGTTGATAGTTCAACTGTTTAAAGCGTGACCAGGTAAGGTGAAACGTGTGCAATTTTGTGTAATACATCTAGTGTCTAAAGTATGATCACACAATTTGCACCATGTGGACATTTATAGAGATAGCTCTTCTGTATGTAACATGATCTTCTGCAACCTTTGGCTCTCCTGCTATTTTGAACTACAGCTACCAATAACCCTAACCTGTACAGTGAGTGGAAAGGGATCATTGGGATTATACTCCAAAGTAACTGCAGAGAAATCCCTGCCCTAGGATTCCCATCTTGCCGTTTAGGGGGGAAGTTTGTGCATTTTAGGTGACCGCTCTGAAAAGTAATGCCACACAAGCCACACCATATTCTGTGCAGTGTGTGCAATTTTGATAACTGCTCTTCTGCCTAAAGCCCAGCTTAATAATGTCAAGGATGTGCAATTTAGAGGATAACTCTTCTGTCTGTAGAATGACGTTTTAAATTTAAGTATGGGCAATTTAGGGAATAGCATTGTAGTCTAAAGCCTGCACATGCAACACATAACATGAGCAATTTAGGGTGATCGTTCTGCTATCTGAAGCCTGAGACTGTTAGCTGTAATAGGCATGAAGATGCACAAAGATCAGTAATTTGCAATATTTGCACTTTGGGGGATTTATGTGCTGTCTAATTCTCACAATCTATGTTCGAAGCATGCAGCATTTACGTTAGCAGGTCTGCTGATTATGACCTGACCATGTACAGTGCAGTAATTCCTGTTTAGGGCATCGTTTGGTTGTCTAAAGCCTACCAAAATGCTGCATTATGTGCACGTAAGGAAGAGCTCTGCTATCTGTGGCCTGGCCCAATAATGTGTTGTCTGCACAATTTAGGGAAGACCTTTGCAGTCCAAAGCAAAATGATATGATATATTTATAACGCGCTTAATACCCAAAGGTTTCCAAGCGCGGACCCGGGGATCGAACCTGTGTTGCTCTGTGTCAATTTGCTTCCACGGCGAGCAGATTGCCCCTGAGCTATCCTCCTGAGATGTCGCATCATTTCCAATTATGTACAATTATATGGATAGCTCTGCTGCCTATAGCCTGACCTTTGTAATGTTCAGTAGGTGCAATTTAAGTTACAGCTATGCCATTTAAAGATATATCTGCTGCATAAAGGCTGCCCGTTTATAATGCAGTAAGTTCAATTTAGGGGGCATCTCTCCTCCCTAAAGCCTGACCTTGAAACAAACAGTTTGTGCAATTTAAAGGAGGTCTTTTCTGTCCAAAGCCTGATGATGTAAGGTAAAGAATGTCCAACTTAGGCTATAGCTCTGCTGCCTTATGCCAGACAATGTAGTGTGTTCTATGTGCAATTTAGGGACAGCACTTCTGTCTAAACCCTGGGCCTGTTAGCTGTAGTATGTGGAATTTAGCGTCTATGTCTGCTGCATATAGTCTGCCCCAATAATTTGAAAGTAAGGTAATAGCGTGTAGTCTCAATGTTGAGCCAGTAGTGTGCAATTTGTGTAACCTGTAGGACAGCTATGCTGTATAAATCCAGCACAAGCGAGATATGCTTTGAGCAATTTAGGGGATAGTGCTGCTGGGTAAAGCATGAAATTTAAAGGTACATTGTGCACAATTTAGATGCTGAATCCCTGGCCCTAGAAGGTACAGTATCTGCACATCAGGGAGAACAACTTCATCATAATCCTGAACACTCAAGTATGTAATGTAATGTAAATAAACATGGTTCAAGGGAAGCCAATTGTACACCAGCAAAACCCATGGCTGACAGTAAACCCCTTTGGACTGGAGATAAATCCAAACAGCCTGTCTTGAGACCATCAAGGGCATATTACAGATGTAATAGTAGTACCCACATGGCAAATGCAAGGGAACGTCATGTGTTTCAACCAGTAGTGTGCAATTTGTGTAACCTGTAGGACAGCTATGCTGTATAAATCCAGCACAAGCGAGATATGCTTTGAGCAATTTAGGGGATAGTGCTGCTGGGTAAAGCATGACATTTAAAGGTACATTGTGCACAATTTAGATGCTGAATCCCTGGCCCTAGAAGGTACAGTATCTGCACATCAGGAAGAACAAATTCATCATAATCTTGAACAATCAAGTATGTACTGTACTGTAAAAAAACAAGGATCAAGGGAAGCCAATTGTACACCAGCAAAACCCATGGCTGACAGTAAACCAAAAGATGTTTGTCTCTATCTGGAACATAGAAATGGATCATTGGTTATGTCAAAGGTGCAGTCAAAATGAAAAGGAAGAAACTGCCATTTTTCTTTTGAGTGGCATAAAGATGTTTCTATTAGTTTATTTAGGATCTGACTATAACATATAAAAAGGTGAATGCTGGAACGAAAGGTTCAGAATGTTTACCCTTAAAAGCAAGGACATTTCACCCAATGGATATTATGGGCAGCCCATTGAGGTTATGGCAGAGTTTGCTGCAAATCTCCAGAAGACATAACATCTCTAGAGCCATATATGTGATTAAGGCCAGAGGAAACCTACTAGGGTAGCCTCAGCAAGATGGTTTAGACACACCTTTTAACCCTAAAAGCCCAGAGCGGGCACTCTAGGGAGAGGACAAGATTGCAGGCGTATCAAATAGCAGATGCCTTGACATTGGCATAGCTTTGAAAAAAGATAGATTTCCAGAAGTGTTTAATGAGAAACTGGGTGTGTTACAGGGCTTCTGCCATACAATTCAGCTCAAGCAAGAAGAGGCCCTTATCATTGCCACGAAATTGAGGATTTTTCCAAAGAAGTAAGATTGGATTTTGAGGCCATCTTGGAAGAAATTGTGATTGAGGCAGTGAATGCAACAGAATGGACTTCACCAATTGTGATGCTCAGAAAGCCAAATGGCTCCTCGAGATTTTGTGATGAACATTTCACCGATTCCTGTGATATCCAAAATGTTACATGCTCTGGGCAAGGCCAGTGTAATATCCATAGTTTACCTAGAATCAGCTTATCATTAAATGAGACTGCATGACAATTCTATTCAATTCACCTGACCACCTCCATTACACCATTCAGCCACATCAAGTTGGTTTAGTTTCAGTGGCCAGTCTGTGTTTTTCATGCATTAATGATTAGACTGTTTGGGAATATGGATGGATTATGTATGTATTTCTGTTTGTATGTGTGTATATGATATGATTGGTTATTTATAATGTGCTTAATACCCAGAGGTTTCTAAGCAAGGACCCGGGGATCGAACTGTGTTGCTCCATGTCATTGGGCCTCATTACACGGTAGGCGGAGGACCAAGGTGCTATCAGCACCTTGGTCCATGCCGGTAAAATACCGGCACCGCCTTGGTGGAAAGGGGAATTACCACCCTATTCCAAGGTTGGCGGGGCGGCAATTCCCCCTTCCCCCATTGCCCTTCCTCATTCCCATTTTTGCCCCATAAGGCTCTATGGGAATGGGGAAGGAGCTAATTATGGTGCCGCAAATTGCGGTACCGTAATTAGCACCCTGGTCCCTTTGCGGGTTGGTTTTTAACGCCTACTAAACAGCAGATGTTAAAGTACCTACCCACAAAGGGACCTCGTAGTAAGGCGGTAAGCGTTAACGGTCACCGGTACCATTACCGGTGACCGTTAACCCTTACCGCCTTCCGTGTAATGAGGCCCATTGTCTTGCTTCCAAGGCAGGCATGTTGCCCCTGAGCTATCCTGAGAATGTATGTAATATATGTATGTAAGCATGTATGTATATATTTGATTGATATAATGTGAACCTAGTAAGAAATCAATTGGGCACTGTACAATAAAGGGAATGGTACTAAAAAATAACATACCTGCCATTCCTGACAAAGATATTAATTTCAAACGTGTTTTTGTACTTGATTTTGTATTTGCATGCACTTGCTGAGACATTCATTTTATCAAAGAGTTATTTACATAACAATAATTACAATAATTACATAAAACGAAAACACAGACATATTGCATAGTACAATGTACAATAATGCTTGAACCAGGAATCAGGCTGGTTTGCAAAGTTAAAATATTTATTTTATGTTTACACAATATATATCATACAATTCTAATGGGTATACAATGATCACCAATGGGGTGATGTCACACTAAACAATCTCTTTAATCACAAGGAGCAATGATGGGAAAAATAATGCAGCATGGAAATAATACTTTTAGGTATGTTCAATCAACAGCGATGTGATTACTCCTTCCCCCTGCACACCCCTCAATCCCCCCAATATGCAATATAAAGAGATAGAAGGAGAGAGAACAAGTTTCAGGAATGCAGAATTCAACAAAGATATCAATCCCAATTCCCCCCCAGCAAACACCAGTGAAAAACAGAATTGATTGGCACACTTGTCAAAAATAGTTTTAATGTTGGCTTGAATTAATTAGGTAGAAACACTAAAAATTGATTTAATTCACTAAAATTGCTTAAATTCTAATGGGAGGCACTTTTTATGGGTTCAGACACAAGAAAGTAGAAAACTTGATTTTGAGGTCGGGTGCAATGAACAGCTATTTCACACGTTATAGATTTGAGCCAAACTAAACATTTGCGGCAAACTTTTCCATGCGCGGTAAGCGATGACAGAATAACTATAAGGTGTTGCGATGTGGGTCATTGGAAAGCATAGGATGTTAGCTTCAGGTAGACACTTAAATTTCGTTTCTAGCATAAAGTATGAAGAAGTTATGAACGTTTTTGTGGAGGTCGTTTTTTTCAGATAGAGGCAAAATGTAAAACAAGGATGCGCTTTTAAAAGTACAAACAAGGTTTCTTTACACTAGGGATGTACATATGAAGATACAAACTACACGACAGTGCAGCCACCAGATCAGGACGTCACAAATCAGGTTTTTGCCCGCCGAGACGCTTGCCTTTCTTCAGATAAAATATATCAGCGCCAAGATGATTTCAACAATATTATTACAGAAGGACTATAGGATAAGGGAAAGAGTTCAGGCAGGACAAAAAGGATTTCTAACAATACAGTTCTGGATATAAGATAGATTTGATTGGGATAGGGATGACTATGGACAGTACATAGACTAGTGACAATCCTATACTATGGATACTCACTACCAATGTTTTGAATGGAACCGTCAGGGATTCTGGTCAAAGCTTTCTGGGACAGACTGCTGGGTACACCGGACTGGACGGGTCAGTGATCAGCAGGGCCCCCTGGACACCGCACTGCAGGACTGGACAGCACAACTGGACTGGATCTGCAATGGCTCTCTGCTCTGCACAGCACAGCACAAGACAGGGTTTAATCTGCCCTTCTGGTTATGAAAATGATTCTTTGGCAGGCAAGCAGTTACAGCACAACCTGGCTGCTCTTTGGTTTCCCCTTTAAGTTGGGGGATGGGTTCTGGAAATTAGGCCCGGCTGGAAGTGGTTAAGCTATGCTCTGAGCCTTTCTGCTTGCAAAGTTTTTGGAGTCTGGAACAAGGAGTATGGATGGATCTCCTTCAAAGTGCTTCGTCAAATTCGAGATGGTGGGTGGATCAGTGTCTTTTTCTAGGTCCTAAGCTGTCTCTATTTATGTGTTTCATAAAGGGGTGGGTATGCTGAATTATCCTAGGTGCACCCCCTGGGTAGTCCATTGGCTAAAGTCTGCTCTCTCCCTTGATTGGAGTGGAAACAGAGTGTCATCATGATGATGCGGTTTATGAGACAGGGAAAACCTCCCATTTGCCTTTTGCACATAAAATCTATTTTTGATATAATACATCTTTACATGTGTACAATCTTTATAGCAATGACATACATAGATCACATGTTTTGTGAAGCAAATATTCTTCCAAGCCCCGTAGCTGTGAGGTCTTGGGTCTGGATTTGACAATTTTTCACACTTTTTATCCGGGACACAACATCTGATTTGTCCACAATTTTGTACATATGTGCGCATGATATCTGGGCATAATCGTATGAAGTTTTGTGCTTCTGACATGAATACAATTGCTACAAAACCAGAATTTTCACTGCACCTTCTCAGAACATCGCACAGAGTTCTGGCTCCTTTTAAAATGTGCACAGTGCTTTGTCAGTCTTTTCCAAAAATATGCATTCTGTCCATTGAGAATCAAGAAAAATGGCTATCCCCGCCTACAAAGGTTTCTTGTAGCTCAAGAGCAATCCCTGCCTTCTTCCTCTGGCAGAGGCCACTCTTGACACTTACAATCTGCATATCCTTTCAGCCAAGGAAGGTTTATTGTCTCTTCCAGGAGCAGCAGCCCACATCTCCTCCCCTCTTAATCAACACCTGGATGTGAGTTCCTGGCCTTTGATGGGAAGCAGGAGAGATGCCTTTTGTTGGGGAAAGCTGGGGGGAACTGGTTTGATGACTCCGAGTTTCAGCTAAATTCACTGTCAAATTATAACATTTTCTTACTTTAAAATAAAACTTGCAATTTTTAATCAAGCAGCTAGAACTCTGATTCCAGTCTCTAAACCATGGAGATTGAATAGTTACAACCTATATTCCTCTTAATGACAGGTCACTTAGATTTAAGACATTGGCCCTCATTACAAGTCAGGCGGTGGACCATGGTGCTATTAGCACCATGGTCCATGCCGGATTCCGCCATGGTGGATGGCAGAATTACCGCCCCATTCCAAGGTGAGTGGGGCGGTTTTTCCCCATTCACCATTTGCCCTTCCCCATTCCCATTTTTGCCCCATAGGGCATAATGGGGATGGGGAAGGCGCTAATTACGGCACCAAGGTCGCTTAGCGCCTTGGACTTTAACGCCTGCAAAAAGCAGGCGTTAAAGTGTGAATCAGGCGTTAAGGGTTAACGGCGCCGACGGCACCGTTAAACCCTTAACGCCTGACTTGTAATGAGGGTCATTAGATCTTAATGGTGCAACTTTGCAGTTTAAATGCAGGCTTTTGAAACAGTCACAGGCGGCCGCTGGTACTGCACCCATATTCTGACAGATTTTCACAGGCAAGCATACTTTTTAATGTGGATATTGTCATGATAGATTCCGCTTTTCATGACATTGTATGTTCATGTTGATTCCTTAAATGAAGTGACGGGTAACACCCAGCAAAGATATTGAGTGTTTTGTGGTGTTGTGATCCGGTATTCTGCATTTTCAGCCACCAAGAAAAAGAGATTTAAAAGCAATTTCCGGGTTTCCTTGCCATAAAGCACTGCCTTTCACGTAGTTTCCATTTTTCCTTTGTAGGGAGCCCAGTGACAGGTTTCAGCAGTGGGGTCTCCTTTCTACTACTGACAACAGGCAAAGTAGATTTGGCAGCCATCTTTTCCAGTTTCAAAGCGCAATTTTCACAGGCTTTGGCACGCATAGGGCTTTTGCTGCCATTTTTCTGATTCTGGTGCCACCAGCACACAGTGATGCCGCAGGGAAGAGCAGAGTGGGTTAAAACATCCCAAAATATTGATAAAATTAATTCATATGCAAAGATATGTGAATGGATTAAGATAAATAAACCACACATATAAAAACATAAAATAGAACATGTTCCCATGTGACTGTAATACAACGACACTGATACTTTTTCTTTAGGAAAGCCATGCTTTGTATACATAGCTGAGGACTGGGAAGAAAATCTTGGGGTCAGGTGAGGTTTTACACAAGTTCATAGTGTCATTAATGTGTCTAATACGATGCAGTTTTAACAGGGGAATTAGATAGGTAGACCTCAAATCCCAGTAGAAGGGACAAAATAATAAAAGGTGAACCCATGTTTCATGTTTGCAAAACAAACAACAATCATTAGATGCTAAATTCCAGGCTTTCTGCACAAAGCCTAGTTGCCCAATCCAGAATCTATGCCCCATGTATAGGGACATTGCAAACTGTGGATATAGGTGGTGAAAATATGGCTCAAAATCAGGTGGGTCTTTTAGTAGCCAATATGCATGCGTAAGCGGCTCCATTGACAATCTGCAAAAATACAGGTATCAAGCATCTCCTTGTATACAACCTTAAACAAGGTTCTTATTTTACGATTGATAACTGTGGGAGCATTCAACATATTAATTAAGCCTAGGCTGCTCAATATACTCTTGATGTGTGTGTGTGTGCACCAGGGCAGGGAAGTCCCCCTTCTTGGACCAGCACATTCATTAGACCCTCCCAATATTTGGTTAGGTGTGATGAAGGCCAATTTCTAACCCAAGACAACATGGGCCAAATAGCCAATTCATGGGCTACATCTGTCCAACCTAGTTCTAATTTGAGCATTACATTTGGGGTACTGCTTGGTAAACTTACAGGTTTTTTTAACAAATAAATTCTCTATGGTCATCATCTTATTCCATTTAACATAGCCCCAAAACTCAGCACCATAGACAGTGGCTGATTTTGACTTTGCACTGTATTTTTGCAGTGCTTTAGTGAGAGCTCCATAACCATATACACGCACAAGCTTACATACTGTATGCTGTTTCTCTGCAAGATACATACTGCACACTCCATTTGCATTGCCAGGAACATTAACTCATACACTTCAAACCAAGGTATTCATATGCTGAAACCTGTTCAAGCAGAGTATCCCGAATGGAATGTGATAATCTGGGTGTTATTATCTGTGATGGAGTAAAAACCATGGTTTTAGGTTTAATCAGGTTAATTTCCAACCCATTAGCCCAGAGAAGCATATTAAAAAGTTCACACTGTGTGTGGAGACTAGTGGGTGTCATGAAAATAAGAAAAGCATCATCTGCAAACAGTAAAAGCTAAATCATTTCAGCTCCTAGGACTAGAGTGGCTGTGTACACCTTGGCAAAATACCAAATAATGGATTTATAAACAGTCAAAATAGGGTTGGAGCAAAAACACATCCCTGCCAGACACCTTTCTCAATGGCAAATGTACTTGCAAAGTCCCCAGTCAGGGTTCACCAACAGCTGCTTTGCTGTTGCTGCGTAAGTGGACAATAGTTGTCACTATAGACAAAGGGGCACCCTTTTCTACTAGTCCTTCCCATAATGTGCAGCATAAAACACCATTGAAGGCAGATTTCAAGTCTACAAAGCAGGCATATAAATGATGATCTTTTCAGCTAAGTATAATGGCGTCTTTAACATTATAGCTTTGTCAGAGAAGCTAGCTTGGAGGGGACACCAGTGTAGTTCCTCGAGGGTGGGGGGAAATGTGACCAAGTGTATTCAGTCCTGTGATGAGACATATTGTAGTGTTCTGGACTACTTTCAGAAGGGCCAGAATAGGGGTTAGGCCACCTGCCTTCAGGGCATTGACACTATCCAGGTGTGAGAGCAGCATGGCCAGGATGGTGAATCTGAAGCTTGAGGCTGGTTGAAGTTCAAGGGTGAAGCCGAGGGACTTTGCACTAGGTGTGAATTGAGGGAAGACATTGTAACACGCCATCTGTGTAAGCCACATTTTAACTTGTGTCCATTTGGTGGCACCCTCTGGGTAGATTAACTCTTTTTTGGTAGAGTTGAGTTTCAGGCAGGCACTTGACATCCAGACTTCAATGTGGAGATGTTTCCCTTTTGCCACAGAAGCTAATGTTTAAAATGTGTTCATCAGAGTGGTTTGTCTGTTGATGAAACAGTATTACCCAATTTGATCGAATTTAATTGATCAAATGGTAAATTTAGCCAAATTCGGCCAGTACCATTCAATCGATTAAATTGTCTGTTGATGAAACAGTATTACCCAATTTGATCGAATTTAATTGATCAAATGGTAAATTTAGCCAAATTCGGCCAGTACCATTCGATCGATTAAATTCGATCAAATTTGGAAATCAATACCGAACATGGGGAGCAGGGGGAGCACTGGCGTCCCCCGCTTCCTGAGGATTGGAGGCGAGAGACTGAAAAAAAAAAGGGAAAAGAGGACCCTGCACCATCGGATCCGACCCACGTTAGAGGGACAGAACTAACGCTGCTGGGTCAGGAGACACAGCGGACGTCCAAAAAGGTAAGTGGCGGGTTGTGGGGGGATGAATTGGGGCAGTGGGGGGCATAGATGTCCGGGGTTTGGCCACAGTAAAATTGAAATCACAGCGAAATTGACTATGGTCAATTCCGCCGTAAACAATTCTGCCACAGCCAATTCACGGAGATCTGATGAAACAGATGTTTTAGATGTTATGCTACCAAGTCTAATGGTTGAGTGTTTCTAGGTGATCAACCTTATGTTTTGCACAATACTCCCAGGTCTCAGTGCACAAGAATGTTTCTGAGGAACAGGAGAGGCACACTTAGCTACATGATAAACACCATTGGGTAGGTGTGTCAACATACAACTCATTTGCCAATCTTTTGTAACTCACGTACACTAGGTGGGTGTACAATGCACCATACAACCAATACACATTATAGATCCAGCTATTCGTTCATTTGCAATGTATAAGGCGATTTAAGCAGCAAGGTATGCTTCAGAGTGCAATGGGCTGGATGTCAGTATGTGAGGAAGGGAAGATGTTAAATATTCAAGCTTAGATTTCTTTGTTTGAATTTGTATTTATTACATTGTTTCTCTGAGAGCTGACTTTTTTGCTCATATGTGCAAAATCATAATTTTGTTATAGTAGTGAAGATTTCAAACAAATGCCCGAATACTTGCACGCAAACAATATTGGGCCATTAGCACACTTTGCATTGGTGCAAGTACATTAGCGCTACGGCAAACATTGCTGTAGTGCAAAATATATTCCTTCAATGCATTTTTCTAGCATAGCAAATGTTGTACTAGTGCTGGGACTATGGCAACGGACAAACATACATTAAAATAGTATTCTTTTGCACAAGGTCAGTGTTTATCGTAGTGCTAATTTCACTTGCACTAGTGTAATGTTTCTGTAAAAAAAACCATAGTGTGTTAAAGGCACTAGTGGGGTTCCCATAGCTGTGTGTCATCACATTATCATCTACACATTGTTATTTGAATATGCTTTGTCCCGAAAAGTGTGGTTCAGATTCATAGCTTCTGTATTTACTTGATACAGGGGACCGCCTACTTCGTCAGCCACCATTTTCAGCACCAAGATTTGCCAACTGCGTTCTCTGGTTGCACTTTGGTGCTGTTTGCCAAGATACAACAATGCATTGAAAGAATATATTTTGCACTTCACACTATGCATAGGTTTGTTAAAGTGCCTGCCCAGCATTGTGTCACATCAACTGCCTAATCCTTTGCTTTAGGATTTTAAAAGCGCTGATGCTTTAAGACTTGTTCTATCCATTGAGATATATCGAAGTGCAAAACTTTACAAACTGATCATTAGAGGTTCCTTGAAACTGAAAGCAATCAGTAATCCATACCCAAATGCCTTCTTGCTTCAGTCATGGCTAATCAGTTACAATCTCATGTTTTGTACTAACAGTTCAGGAATGTGTATCAAATGACTTTTGAAAATAATATTAGCATGTGCACATGCATTTATCTCAGCGAGGACATCCATCATATCAACCAGGGTGTATTACTCTTCCACGTGTACTTTCGGCCATATCATTCTAGCAGGATGTATGGTTGTTTATGTTTCACAGCACACCAAAGTTCTAGACCATGCGAAGTTTACATGATCAGAATTATGATCAATGGTCAGTGATCGTAGCATACCCTTCCTTTATAAATGCATTTCTTTTTTATTTATTTGGATTTATAAAGCGCCCAGTGGCCCGGAGGCATCGTGGTGCTGTTACAGAATGTTCACTTAGCAGGTATTAGGGCAAACATTAGAAAGCAGTAGTACAAAAACAGAGACACAGAAGTAATGAACATTGTTAAAGGGCGTTCCGAGGTTACAGAGGAACAGAGTTTGAAGACAATGGGCCTCATTACGACCCGGGCGGTAAGGGATTACCGGTACCGGTAAGGGCACCGGTGCCGGTAATCCCTTACCGCCTTATTCTGAGGTCCCTTTGCGGGTCCTCCCTTAACGGCTGGTAAAACCAGGTGCTAAGGACGGGACCCGCAAAGGGACTTTAGAGGTAATAACGGTACCGCAATTTGCGGTACTGTTGTTACCGCCTTCCCCATTCCCATTGAGCCCTATGGGGCTAAAATGGGAATGGGGAAGGGCCATGGTGAATGGGGAATTACTGCCCCCGCCAACCTTGGAATGGGGAGGTAATTGCTCCATTCACCATGGCGGAATCGGTAAGGTTTTGGAGGGTCATAATGAGGCCCAATATGTTCGGCGTTCTAGTTGAAAAGTTCAGTCTTTAGGATTTTTCTGAACACTGTGAGAGATTCTTCGTTTCTTAAGCTGCACAGGAGGTGTTCCAGGCTTTTGGGGCTAGAACTTCGAAGCTAGTGCCGCTAGCTTTGGCTCTGTTAAATGCTGGGACTGAGAGTAGATGAGAGTATTGGTCTCGTTTTGGTCCGTGAGCTGGAGCCTGGTGTCTTGTTTCTGCTAGGTAGGCAGGGGCTGTCTGAGAGGGGCACCTGTGAGTGATTGTGAGGGCCTTGAATGTTATGTGTTCTTTGATGGGGAGCCAGTGGGCATCTTTTCTCGCCTGGGAGATGTGATCTCTCTTTGGGATACTGAGGGCAGCTCTGAGGGCCTTGTTTTGCGCAGTTTGAAGTATGTTGATGTTATTTGTGGAGGTGCCTAGAAATAGAATGTTGCAATAGTCTAGCTTTGCACCAATGGTGTCTCTGGCAATGTTGAGGCAATTATTTGGTGATAGGTGGGATTTCACTGCATTTATGATTTTAGTAGTGAGTGCAGCCGATGAAGAGATGGCGCTGACTTGCCTTTCCATTGAAAGGGTGGAGTCAAGGGATATCCCTAGTGTTTTCACTGTAGCAGATGCGGTTATAACAGTGCTCTCAATACTGAAGGAGCTGTATTTATTATCTAGTTTTTTTAGGGACTCTTTGGGGGCTACCATTAGGATCTCTGTTTTTTCCCCATTTAGACATAGGCCATTGGCTGCCATCCAGGCCTGTATGCGAGCATATGTCTTCTGGAAGGTGTGGAGGTCTTGTTCATAGTCACCTGTTAGGGGGAGCAGGATTTGTGTATCGTCAGCATAGTTGGTAAAGGCTATGCCGAATTCCTCAAGGTCACTGAAAAGGGGAAGCGTGAATAGATTGTAGAGGGTGGAGGATGTGCAGGATCCTTGAGGGACTCCACACCCAATGGGGGATGGAGAGGCTGAGGCCTGGTCAGAGAAGATTCTCATAGCTCGGCCCTCCAGGAAGGAGGTGATCCATGCTGTGGATTCTTGAGAGAAGTGAGCAGTGTCAATGAGGTGTTTGCACAGGATCCTGTGGTCAACCAAGTCAAAGGCCGCCGAGAGATCCAGAAGTAGGAGGAGTGAGGATTTGCCTTTGTCCATGGCTTCTAGTAGTTGATTCTTAAGGTTGAGTAGGGCTGAATCAGTGCCTTGACGGGGGAGGAAGCCAGACTGTCTTTTACCAAGGATGTTGTGTGTTTCCAGATAGGACTGAATCTGTAGATATGGAGCCTTGTCCAAGATTTTCAGCAGGAATGGCACAGTGGTAATTGGACGGTAGTTGTTAAGGGAGTCAGGGTCAAGAGTGTTTTTTTTTAGAAGTGGCCGAAACCAGGCTTCCTTAAGGGCAAGTGGGATGTTGCTGGTAGCGAAAGAGGCATTGATGAAGGTGGTGACAAATGGGGTGAGGGCTGTCACACAGTCTTTGACTAAGTTGGCTGGGCATGTGTCACCTTTACATAGCGATGGTTTGATGCGTTTCATGATCCCTAGGACCTCAGGGATTGTTACATCCCTAAATGGAAAGGGTTTAGGTGTGTTTGTGTCATGTTGACTGCTAGCGGATGGGATGATGGGGGCGTTTTAGATGTGGGTGAGGTGGCTCTAGGTAGTTTGTTGTATTGAGTCTTAATCTTCTTTTGGAGGGTTTTGGTTTTATCTAACATGGCATGTAGGATGTTATTACACCATGTTTCATTTTTCTCGGTGGGTTGTGTAATGAGGGGAATGGTTAGGTCACTGTAGATGGTGAATAGTTCTTTGGATTGGGAGTTGGCTTTCTCAATTCTAAAGTTATATGGGGCAGCCTTGGCTCTGGAGATTGCCTTTTTATAGTCTTTGGCAATTGTGAGGTAGGTGTCTTTTGTGGTAATGGAGGGGTTCAATTGCCATGCTGTTAGTGCTGCTCGTTTAGCGGTTCATGCGTCAAGGAGTTCCTGTGTGAACCACGAGTTTGCATGAAGTATCTTCTTTGCTTTTTTCTCTTCTAATGGAGCTACCACGTCTAGTACCTCTTTGAGAGTGGTATTGTAAAGCTCTACTAGTTCTGTGGGGTTGTTAGATGTGGGTTGAGCTAGCACTGAGGATTCGATGAGAGGAAGGATTCTGTCCATGGTGAGTAGTTTTTTTGACCTTGCCATAGTAGCTGGTGCGGGTGGGCTTGGGTTCTCTCCCGTTTTTGAGGGTATGAAGAAGTGTAGTAAGTGGTGGTCAGTCCAGGGGTGTGGAGTGTTTGAGCTGATATCAACTGCACAGTTGTGATCTGCTATCCAATCTAGTATGCAACCGTTAGTGTGGGTCGGGTTGTTGATTAGTTGGGTAAATCCTAGATCTAAGAGCGTTTTAGCAAAGGCTTTACCTTTCTTGTCTTTGGGGTCTCTGAATCCTAAGTTGATGTCTCCTAAGAGAATGGCTCTTGAGTTGGTTTTGAGGTTGTCCACTAGGATGTGGGTGACATTGGATTGGAAGTTGAGAGTTGGGCCTGGAGGACGGTAGACAATGTGTAGTGTCATGGTGTCATTGGGTGAGGGAGATAGTCTCGCTGATAGCATGTCGAAGTGGTCAGCTTCTGTAATTTTAAGTTGTCTGGCGATTAGAGTTTCCTTTAGAATTAGGGCGACACCTCCTCCTTTTACAGGAGGTTCTGTCTTGGCGCAGGATAATGTGGCCTGGTGTAAAGGCTTGGAAGACAGCTGGACCAGAGGCTTCATGTAGAAAGGTCTCTGTGATGGCTAATATGTCTAGGTCCAGATCGGTGATGAGGTCATGGATCTCTGTGGTATGGGCTGTCAGTGAACGTGCATTGATAAGTGCACATTGGAATTGAGTTTTCTGAATGATGGGTGGTTTGGTTTTATCAGGTGTGGCCTTTGGACTGACAATGATGTTGTGGATGTTTTGCATGGGGGTGATGGTGGGTGATGTCAGGTGATAGGGGTGTTGTCCTGGATTTTTTTATTTTGAGTGGCTGAGGGGTCGGCAGAGCGAGAGCCTAATCTTTGGTTTCTCTGGAGGAGAGGCGAGGGGTAAGTGTTGGCTTGTGTCCTGAAGTGAGGTTTAGGCAACGTATTGGAATTGCTGGGTGAGGGGGCTGGGGAATCGCTCTTTGGGCATGGGTTGGGTGTGGCTGTGAAGATTGCTGGTAGGAATGGGGTAGGTGGTATGCTGTGGAATCATGGTGTGCTTGATGGAAGTGATGGTAGGAATGGCGTAGGTGGTATGTTGTGGGGGAAAGGGATTGTGGGTGCCATGTTCAGAAAGGGTAATTAAGACTATAGACGGGCGAAGGGGCTATCTAGTGGTAGTGTATAGTTGTAATTCAGAGCTTTAGGTTGTATGGTGGTGAAATGCTGGTGAGGTGGGATGGTGTATGTCAGTAGTTAAGTGGTTGGCAACAAGGTAGGTAACAGCATATCAACGTGGGCAGTGTGCATTAAACAGAGGCAGCTTGCATTACATGGTGGGTAACAGCATATCAAACGTGGGCACTGTGCATTAAACAAAGGCAGCTTGCATTACAGGGTAGGTAACAGCATTATAGATGTGGGCCGTATGTATTTAACAATGCATTACAGAGAGGGTGACAGCATTTCCAATATGGGCGATATACTTTAAAATGGCCCTTTGTTTTGGCATGCGCTAGGTCTACTCAAGTCATGTGCAGGGCTATGTCTATGCAGGTAACAAAAATGCAATTACGTGCAAACAATCATAGTGTGTCCGGTAGATTGATAGCAACGGTGGTGTGGCAGGTCAGATTAGGGGAACATAGTAGTGGGAGGTACTGGATGCAGGGTAGTGGCTGAGTAGCGCTAGGTCGAGTTGGCACTTCTCTCCATGAGAGGTGTGGTCATGGGCAGGAATTAGGTATGTGCCACTCTAGTACGGGTATGCTGGGTGTTGTACTGCAGGCTGGCTACTCGAAGTAGACACCAGAATACGCATATGAGGATTCCCTTTCAATATGATGCTGTCGCTTTCTAATCGGAATCACAGAATACATATTTACGCTCTTGTTTGCCAAACAATGGTGCGAAATCACGAGCCACTGATCAGCCGCATTGTGCAGTCCACCCTCCGTGACGCATCAAAGGATGATCATTGATTTAGAAACTTTGCTTACTTTAAAAAAAAAAATATTTCCCACCAGATTGAGATGCAAAAACACAAAATATTAATCAGGTGAAATAAATACCTCGGCTGCCCAGATAATGCGATTAATTGGCAGAGTGCAGAGCCCACTGCCCCATACTTGCCAACCCTACAGATTTAGGCAGTGGGCTACTGCATTTTACGCAGTCCTACCGCCTACAGATTTCAGTGACAGATCCTAATGCTTTCTACAGTGGCAAGTCATTTTTCTGACTCTAAGGCAGGCTCCAGGACAAAGCATGCAACCCATTAATGAGTCTGTCTATACAGTGAACTGGTAGGTCATTACTTTGATTAGGTTCAGACCAATCCACTGACCTGACAGCTACTTTCTGTCTTACACAGCCTTTTTGCCCACAGAAATCAGGGAGGGCATTAGTAACAGTGGTGTTTGAAATATATAAATACTCCATATTTAGGCATAGACAAGGTTTTCGAAGTGTCAGCTTCTATGCCAATAGTGGAAAATGTATGCACAGATATATGTGGTTCACAATGAGTTTGGACCACAATGATGTGTTTTTTTAAAAAAAAATTTAAATTTATTGTGAATGCGATGTGTTTTTTGATAAACATTAAAATATGTGTATATTTTTGATAAGTACATGGTTTTTCGCCCCTTTTGTTTGGTTAAGAGGCGAGCATGAGCAAGTGTATATGCATCTAGGGTGACTCACTTTGAACAGCAAGGGAAGGAAGCTTTATTGTGGGATCCTTTTGAATTTGTACTTTATTGTCCTCACCCACACAGCCCCTAAAAAGAGGACATTCATAGCTCATCAGAATTGATGATTACACTCTTGCCGAGACACCCTTAGATGAACCACCAGTGAAGGCAAGTGGCAGATTGTAACATCATCACACAGCATCTGCCTATCACACTGAGAGGGGTGGGGATCAGTAGCCATGTCATTCAGTGTTCAACTTGCAATACATTTAATGATAATGATGTGTTATTTATATAGCACCTTAATCCAAAGCGCTTTACAGAGCACATATATACATACAATATCACCATCCGAAATTGGTACTCAATTATCCACCTTGGAAGGATGAATGGCTGAGTTGGCCTTGCCGGGATTCGAACCTGCGACCTGCAGATCACATTCAGATCGCAGCAGCGAGCGCTCAACCAGCTGAGCTATCTTACCGTACTGCCTGGGCTACCACTACAGAGCAGTGGCAAACGTTTCCTACAAGCTCTGTGTGTTTACCTTCTGTGAAGTTAGGTAATTGAATTTGGTGCTAAGTTACCATTCAGAATTATTCATTTTTAAAAGTTCAACCTCTTGCCATGTTGTACTGTTTTATGGGTTGTGTACTTTCGAATGCTTCAAAGGTGCCAACGATGTATGTTTTGTATTTTCCTGTGATGTCATTGTTATGGGAATAATTATTTTTGAAAATCCTACATCTTTTTGGTCACAGAATGTTGGCAAGTATGCTGCCCCGGCTCCCAACAGCTGGTCACACTGGCGCGCGCCTCCACCTCGACACTCTGAGATAATGGCGCTGGCATCTGCCGGCGAGGGCCTGCTACTGCCGCCGAATTTACAACTCACAGGCGAGGCCTCGCGGCTCCAACAGAACTTTCCTGTGCAAGGTCTTTGAAATGTATTCATGTAATGCAAACACAAGCCTTCCAACCCATTAAATTGTTGATGTTATGCGAATCCACTCTGGAATTGCAGATCCTCATTAGCATTATTTGCATGTTAATCTGCATCTTTTTAATTAGTGATATTATTTATGCACATAATTTCTGCCTACCAGTGCCAAGGCTGCAGCGCATTAATTAATCTGCCGAGATGCCAAACGGTTTATTTTCTACCGTACTTTTATTTGTTTACATGGTGTTCTGGATTCGCGGAAGAAACAACAGAGCAGGACGAATGAAAGCCGAAATACAAGATTAACTAAAAGCTCTTTTTGTTTTCGTAATTTATATTGTAATATTAGCCAAATGTTGTGATTCCTTCCTCAGAGATCGGTTATTCAGTTACATTACCTTGATGTATTATTAAAATGTATAATGGACTCGGGAGGCTTCTTTTAGTTCTCTCCTTCATTTACAGAATATACTCAATGTTATTTTAATCTTCCTACAACGCTTCCATGCATAGGCAATGAGCTGCTCTCCCCTGCGAGTCTCCACTGCTGCTCCACTTTGCACAACTGATAAACATTTAAATAAGGCTTTTCAAAGAAGAATGGCATTCCGAAAATGATGAACCCATTAACGTGGTAAGTAGCTGCTCAGCAATTCATATATTTCATATGTGCCATGAAAACTAGGTCAGCTGTGACATTTATTTGATCAAGAATATTGGGTTTGCTTTACAGTTTTTTTCAACCGTTTATGCAAAAATAAAAAAAATAAAAAAGTATGTCATGAATATATGATTTAAAGTGATATGCAATACAAAGAATGTCCATACCTTGGTCTTCATATATATGTGTATGCATGCATGCATGTTTGTGTGTGAGTGTGTCTTTGAGCGTATATATGTGGGGGGCATACATATACAGACTGATTCATGGAATTATTTGCGCCATTCTGCCCGCATATCCCCATCTGGCAAACAGGGATTTGCAGGCAGAATGGCATACAAATACCTGTTTTCGGTGCAAATAATTCCATGAATCAGTCTGTATATGTATGCCCATTCATAGGTTTTGATCTAGAGACTTTTTGTAAGTTTGTGAGCCCTGCCTGGGGCTCAAAGTATCAGCGGAGCGTGCAACTGTCCGGAAGTGCAACCCTATAAAAGCAGAAGCACTGCCTACATTGCTGTTTCTGGTGTGCTACTTGTGATGTGCTGCAGTTCATCTGCTATGGCATCTATGGCTACTCCGCTGTCTCAGCACCACCACCACCACCTCCTCCAACAGCACCACAATCACCATCTGAAGGGAGTGGAGAGGGGAACAGGAGTGGTGGTGCAGAGGGGGATCAAGAAGACAAAGAGAATGAGGTAGTGGAAGTCCCTACTACCAGGTGTCATTGTGAGTCTTGGGTGTGGAGACCATTTACCACCGCTGGGGCGGTTCGCAAGGTGCATGCAGCCAAGGTTTGATGCAATGTACTTAGTAACAGAAAGCCTGGGTTGTAAAGCTACGGGACCACCTCCATGTGGCGACACCTAAGGTCGAACCACAAAGCAGCAGTTTGAGGGTCGTCCCTTTCAAAGGCAGTAGCAGGTTGAGTTCCTCTATCGCCATCCTCAATATCTGCTCCTGTCATCACAAGAGACTTCTGTGGGGCAGCGGATCCCTGAATATGCCTCACAGGCCATACATAACGCAGTGGACCCTTGCCTTTTGATGGTCACTGTACTCTGTATGTACTGTGACACAGTACTCTGCGGGGGGAGCAGTTTTGAAGTGCTTTTGAGGCTATGGTCTGACAGACGAGAAACAGTACCCCGTACCTAAGTGAGGGCCACTCAACATCTTCCTCTCTCCACCTGCACCTATGTCCCTGTGGTTGGTGCCCTTTTCCTACCCTCCTTGTGTGTCCTGTGTAAAAATGCCAAAAAATAAAAAAAAATACAAACAGAAAAACTGTTATTTTCAGAGACACCACTCACAGTTAAAAAATAGAGGTACCAAAAAAAGATTCAGGCCCCTGCGCAGACTGCGGAGTCCGCGGACAGCACGGTAGTCTGCAGACATCTAAAAAAATGTGGGGGTGGCAGCATCTAAACCATTGCACTTTTTGCGGGAGAAAGTGGTGGCTCTGAAAAGAGCCTTTTTTGTTGTTTTTTTAAATTTTTTTAAAGGTTTTCTTCAAGGTTTAGATTAAAGTAGGCAACACCTACTGTAAAATGCTTGCTATATTTGCAAAAAGGGCTGCAATGCATTTACGATATTTTGCTAAAAAATGCTGATTACCAGCATCATTAAGATGTACTCCATCTCTCCGAAAAATATTGGTGCTGTGAAATTTAATGTTTTCATTATGGAAAGAAATCATGCCAACTTCTCTCAAAAATGCACAAACAACCTAGTTGGCATTGCGCCTCGCTTACTCCATTTGTGGACCAAATAAAGTGGAGTGCAGCCACATCTTTCTCTAGGCAATGCAAGAAGAAAATACTCGGGAGTTTGGAAACATGGCCATCATTTTCACAAATGTATCCTTCATTGCAAACGTACAGTTACATGGCCTAAACTGTTCCCTCCACAATGAACAATAAAAATTGACGGATGATGGTGCATCACCAAAGAGGCACAAAGTGGGAGCAAGTCCACCCACTTCATGCTGTGCACTCCATACCACTGCACATAAACATGATCAAATCCAAGATGTGCAGCCACTCCACACTGCTCTGCATACACTTGCAACCAATAGATCCATGAATCCCCCAAAATCCACACACGCTGCCTCCTGAAAGATGCAGCAATAGCCATAGCCATCTGCGCTCCTCTCAGCAAACATAACTTCTGCCACACTCTCTCCTTGCATACCACACACAGGAAAACGTATTGGCCAATCCCCTGGACTCTACAGTCCCATTTCCATGCCTACCATCCTCAAATGCCCAGGATGTGGCATGTGCTGTCCGCGGACTACCCCAATGTCCACGGACAGATCGTCCAATCTGAGGGGGTGGGCAGAGAGATGAAACACAAGATAAGGTATGTACTCTTTAGTGGTGCCTCTGAGAAGAGCCTTTATTTAAGGTGCTTGTAAACAAACACCATTTTTTTGGGGGGTTTGGGGTTGGGGATATTCTCTTCTTTTCTTTCTTATAGGCTTACATGAACCTCTTCAAAGCATCCCTTATATTGTAAAGGAAAATGGCATTTCCAATGGTGGACAAAGAAATGCCATCTGCAGTAAAAAAGTTCACACTCAGAGAATTAATGTTCTCATTCTCAAAAGAGAACACCCCAGCACTACACAAAAAAGAAGACATGCCTCTGTTGACAAGACACCTTCTGGCATCTTGCTGAGGACAGATGACATTGGGGCTGTTCCATACTGATCTAGGTGGTATGTGTAAAAATACCACCTTTGCACTTGGAAAAAGCAGCCGTAACCCAAATGTACTTCTGCACAGTGCACCACAAGAACATCAGGTGTATTGAAAGTGACCATATTGCTACAAAGTGCAAGCACTCCTTGCAAATTGTGGCCAGGCACAGTGCACCACAAAGCCTCCACTCCCTGAAAACCAAGATCGTCAGAAATGTCACTTCTCTCTGCATACCTCTGCAGATCACTCACAAAGCAATCTCCCACCATCCACACACTGACTCTCCCCATCTCTGCAACAACATACACCTTTACTACACACAGCAATGATACAAAAGTATTACCCTCTTGTCCTATACAGCACAACCAGAACACATGATTGGCTAATCCCCATAGTCCCCTTTCCATATCAGACATCCTGAAAAGAGTCAGATGTGGCACGCCATGTCCATGGACTACTGCAGTGTCTTCGGACACCGAAACACAGATCAGCCCTTCTTCCCTTTCAACCTCACTCTTTGCACTACTTCCTCACTGGATACTGTTAAGCAGTCACACACCCATCCACCAGTCACATCCAAGAACTGTACATCTAACTCTGTCATCTCTGTTCAACACTTCAGATGTACTGTTCAACACTCAGAGTACAAGTGTCCTGTGATTCCCAAGCACCTGCATCAAAAGGTACTGTAAAACGCTCAATGATTTTGATTTCCAGATGCATCCACATCTGCATATAGCAACATAAAGTTCAGGTATGCATACATTTTGTAAAGTCAATTTCCAAATATTTTACAAATGCATGAAACAGGGTTCCTGCCACTTACCCTGCATGACTTCCTCAATAATCACACTCGCATGTGTCCCATCTCCTCACATCAAGTGGCAGTTACTTTCAATGCTGTGTGCTTAGACAGTTTTCTTTTAATGATCACTTTCAAAACAGTTTCAAAACACACATTTGCAATTTCAGAAGCACTCTCTATGATTTTTTGTAACAGAAAAGAAATCCACATTTGAAACATTTCCACAGCATGTTTAAGTGCCAGATTCTATGTGGAACTTCAATATAATACCACAATATGCATGCTTGCCCATATAACCCATTCTAATGTGTAAACTGTTATTTTCGTCTTTCAATTTTAAAACCACTTCTCCCACTAACAGACATGCACTAAAACTTCCATAGTGCACACTGAAAACAAAACCGTAATGCATGTTACCAAAGCATGCCATGTACATTGATTGAAAATTAACAAAATGCACTGCGTGTAAAATGGTTCATTTCAGCACCATTTGAAGGAAACCAAATAAATGCATGTGTAGATTCACAGCAGTGCTATATGTAATTTTTAATAAATAAATGAAAGGAAATGGAAAAGATTTCTCCAACATACTGCAATAGCATTCATGCACCAAGGATACATATGTGGAAAAGTTAATGAAATTGCAAGCACTAACATTCTCCTTTGTAATCTGTACATCTTTCTTGGCTTCTCCGTTTTTTCTCAGCCTACTAGAACTTGCAGTACTCCATTTCCAATACAAATAGTGAAACAACAACTCTCACACTTTGAAAACTGCAGCCCTGTAGGGCATACCTATCACGGGACCACCGGCCTCACTAGCAATGATGCTGTTGCTCCCAAGTCCCCATTCCCATACAGTGCTATACAATTGCACACACATAGAGGCTAACATTTTCCAACACCTGAATTTCCAGCCCAACATGGCCTGTAATGTCCTAGTTACACTGGGAAGCAAGCTGACAAACAAGTATTAGGAATTTGGTGGCAACCCATCTGCACCAACAGCAGTGTCACAACCATACATAATCATGTGCAATGTTACTAACTCTTCTTCCGAACAAATCCTCCTACAGTGTAAAATAATGTGTTCTTCTAGTACAATTATGTTGCCATTACCACACATACCAATTAATTGTCTTCTTTCCCAATTGCAGTGAAGAACAGCCTCCTGAAAGACAGAAACGTCCCTACTAGAAGATTAAACTACTCGTCACATCCAACAAAGTAAGTACAGTAACGTATTAGTATTCTTTCTTTTACTCATACAGTGTAGTGTAGCTGCATAGCAGCCTACAAAATTCTATCCATTCCAACAGCATTTGATTCACTCTTACTCAGTGCACCTCAGCAGATACACTCTTTGTATTATCATCTGAACACCAGTATCATAACACCCACTAATATCATGAAAACATTGTCATGTCCTTACCTTACTGTCATGTGCACTGAAGCAATCCCTTCACACATCAACACACAGCTACTATTACAACGTTGCCAACAAGAACTAACTGCCCATTGCACAATCACACAGCCCTCTATTTATGCCTGCCCTGATATTCAAACACTCATGCACAGCGCACGCGAATACCTTGCACAATTTTCAAACATACACTTCCCTTTTTTCTCCAACAGACAGAAGAGAATACCTACCAAAAATCAACTCTATAGAAAACAACAAAAACATAGAGCAGATAAAACTAAAAGCATGCAAAACAGTCATCCACCTCTAGCAGACTGTATAGCAAATGTTCAAACAAAACAGCAAATACAGTCACTTAACAAAACTGAACTAGCTAGCAGTAAAAAAGTATGGCCTCGCTTCCAAAAAGTAAAATTTTAAAAAAATGTATTAAGAAGAATAAAAATACCAAATGCGCTAGCACTGCAGCTACCAATGTTGACATAGCCACAGTTAAGCATTCCAAAACATTTTTTTACAAAAAAATGTTCCACCATAGAGTACTTAAGATTCTTATAAAAACATCAGAGAAATCACACTCAACCCTTAAAATATACTGCAGAAGACTAATCCGGAAAGTCTTGTTGGCAGTGCAATGCGCCTCAAAAGAAAATTGTTCATATTAATTTTCACAGAATGAAACCACTAACACAATTAATCAGTAAACTACAAAAAGTACTTTGCAACATGTGCAATGTCAACATAGATACCTTTGCAAACTTCTGTGCAGGTGAATGGATTCACACAAGCAGGACAGAACTATATTTCAATGAAGAGGCATACAAACAAGAGCAGACCAAAACAATTGCCATAAATAGCAGTGGTGGAGGGTATGAAATGATAGACAACACTATTATAGGAGAAGAAACCCTCATTGAAAAAATGTCCCCAACAAACTTACATTCAACTATCCATTCCACCGAACCAATCCGTCCTATCTACAAATGGCCCTGCACTTCAATGTGTAACGTGCGGAAACAATCCTTCAAATCTTTATGGCAATTCCTCAATCACTATGTGAAAGTAAAAGAGAAAATAAGAATAAAATCTTTGCAAACCATGGACTCCTGTCCAGTGCGCAATTACACTGGACTGCAAGGACATTCATTAGCCTGCATTTCAGGACCTGCTTGCAAAAGCACCTTCCACCGCATAAAAATGTTAGGGACACACCATTCCACTATACGGAACCTTGTCCAGAGACTGTACTACGCAAAAGTCCTGTGTTAGAAGTGGAACATTTTAATAACATGCTCATACATGGCACAGCCAAAGAACGCCTTGAAGAAATAGACCACATTCAGAGTAAATATTTTGAAAGTGAAGATCACTTAGAAAATCCAGTAACTTTAGAGCGGAGTAGCGAAAACCTTACAAATGGCAACCTTCTAATAAACACGTACAAAAAAGAAATAACAAAGCTTAAAAGCACATCTGCTGAAGTACCAAACCAAGTATTTGTGTGCTGTTGCAGAACATGTTATACAAAGAGCACCAGAACTGTAGATATAATGTACAAAATAGAAGACAATGAGGAATCCCAATGGTTCCAATTAGCTCTCTATTTTAAAGCAGAAAAAAATACAAAATGACTATCCCCTCAATACTGTGCACATTCTGCAATACGAAGCTTGATAATAACCAAATGCCTTCACGGGCTATCACTAATAACTTTGAAATATTCCCACTTCCAAAACCTCTCCAACGGCTTAGTTTGTATGAAAGCAGTATAATCCAAACAGTACACCCATTTCAAGCTATAATACGCCTTCAACCCAAAACAACTTGGTTGCCTCCTTCTGAATTACTGAGAGGCATTTGTGGCAAAGTAGTTTATTTTCAATTAGATCTTAAAGACAATGTAGACACTCTACGAGTGCAACAGCCAATTGATCAATCTTTGATTATCCTAGTGAATGGTCAACCAACAAAAGACAACAAATTTGGCAACAACTAGTAGATTTAAGCAAAGTTAGAGAACCCCTACAATATTTCAGAGAACAGTGAGTACTACAAATAAATAAACATTGAACAAAACCTAAAGGAAACCACCAAAATAATTCAGGATTCCTCAGCAACTGGCCAATTTGAACTTGTAGATCCTATAATGGCATCCAATATTTTAGACCAGTATACAACTCACCCAGTGCACTCCAAAGACACCATAGATGATGCACTAGAAACATATAAAATGTAGCAAGCCAAAGGATCTCCAATCAGAATATGGGAAAAAAGTGTAGAAGCACAAGCCTTTCCTCTACTCTTTCCTACCGGAAAAGGGAGAAGGTATGATGAAAGATGCACACAAATAACAGCATCAGAATACTGCTCTTTACGAATGTTTGCTTGTTTGTTTGTTTATTAATTTCTAATGCGCAACAGACCCAGGGGTATCAGGGTGCAGCAATTAAAGTATATGCAAAGCTTAGATTGGGTAAACCGGTTACAGCAGGGTAATTTACAGGACAGCGAATATCATATATGTACATAATTTCACATTAAGAACATAATAAAGCAAAGTGAATTAGAAGTATATAGAGATATACTTAGGGTAAGATCTTACAGGACAGAGGTTAGTCAGATATATACATTTAGTCAGAGCAATACAAGGTGTTCACATGGAAAGGTCTAACAGATCAGCAGATTTGAGACAATTTATGTAGTTGGTTCTGAAGTTGGGGTAGGATTGATCTTCTCTGAAGGTATGAGGCAAGGAGTTCCTTAGTAGGGCGGCCTTGACCGGGAAGCTACAGCCACCCACTTTTGCAAGTCTATATCTGGCGATGGTGAGACAGTTGGAGTTGGTAAGTCTTGTGTGTCTAGTAGATGTTCTCTTGTGGAATCTATCCGTGAGATAACTAGGGGCAGTGTTATTCAGTGCTTTGTGGGTGAGGGATGCAGTTTTGAGCAGGATTTTATTAAAGGTTGAGAGCCAATTGTGTTGGCGCCTAATTGTAGATATATGTGATCTTCTGTCCACGCCAAGCACAGCTCTTAGGTTGTTATTTTGTAAGGTTTGAATCCTATGGATGATCGATTTGTTAGCCCCAATGTAAAGGGCATTGCAATAATCAAGCCTAGCGAGTATCAGGCCCCTGCCAGGATGACGCAATTCTCATTGGTGAGGAAGGGATTGCCCGTTCTAATAAGCTTACAAGTGTAAGTGGTGCAGATGCCATGGCGTTCACTTGTTTGGTAAAAGAAAAGGTGGAGTCAATGTAGAAGTCAAGGGTCTTTACCTCTTTGGCCAACTTGATGAGGTTGCTGTTAATTAAGAAGGAGGAATAATCTTGGTCTAATTTCTTGATGTTAGCGTGGGTACCCAGAATGATGAGTTCTGTTTTGTCATCATTCAGTCATAGACCATGGGTAGCCATCCATGCCTGGATGATGAGGTACACTCTGTTCAGTATTCTGAAGACCCCAGATTCAGACAAAACATTGAATACATATTCCACCTCCTGTTTGAAAGTGAAGTAGCAACTCTATGTTATGGAGTTGTACACACATTGAAAACAGGTCTCTATTTTTTTTAAACATGTCTGCTACCCAACTTCTTCAAAAGATAAAGGACAAAGATGAGGTTTTGCAGTAAAGTATCACAAATCTCTTGGCAAGCATGCATGGTACAAAAGAATACTGTTTCTGACATCACGATGATGTACGGTGTATGCTACGGAACCTTGGCCCACCCACATGGTTTGTCACTTTGAGTTATGCAGAGTATGCATGGGAGGACTTGCATGACTTTCTTCGAAGAGCAAACGAAAACAAAGAAGGGATAGACATAAAAACTCCAGGAGAACTCTGCTCTCTTGACCCTGTAAATGTATCAAGGTACTTTCACCATCGCTTTATTGCCATGCTTCATTTCATCTGCAATAAAACAATTCTTCCCTTGGAGAAGTGCAACATTTCTTTTGGAGAAAAGGATATCAATCCAGAGGAGCACCATACATCCACATGCTTTTTTGGATAAAAGTTGCTCCTAAATTTGGTCAGGACAGTGATGCCACTGTTTTGCAGTTCATTCACAAAAATGTAAACTGCAACATAATTAGCTCCATATACAAATGTTATGCTCCAAAGACATAAATATGGCAAATATTGTCGATGCATATATAGAAACAAAGGCAAATACTACACGGGAGGGTAGCTCAGTGGTAACATGCTCACCTTGGAAGCAAGACGACACGAAGCAACACAGGTTCGATCCCCGGGTCCGTGCTTAGAAACATTATTTAAGTGCGTTATAAACACGCAACTAAAAAACAAAAACAACTACGCAACTAAAACAAACAATTCCTGTAACAGCGCCTCGATGCCCTTGAGCTGTGTGAGCGCTTTAAAAATGCAAATAAATAAAATAAATAAATAAACAAAATGCCACTTTGGTTTCCCTAGACCAGTTTCAGCAAAAGGACAAGTAAACAGCAACATGTCTTCTGTTAGACACAATGTAAAAGACAAATCGCCTAAAAAAGAAACTGCATTAAAAGAAGCAAAGCTTCAAAGTACATCAATGATTACAATGCAATCATTGCCCTCTTGTGGAATAAAAACATAGATATACAGTACATTGCAGACAATTCCACTGCTGTTGCACAATATGTCACAGCCTACCCAACCAAAGCTGATAAAACAGAGCTTAAAGCCCCCTGGGATGACATACCATATGACAAAACGTTGTCACAAATATTGTGCAGCTTTGGCATAAAAATGCTCTCCCATTGAGAATGAGGATGATACGAAGCTGCAGACCATTTAACAGGCACAGCCTTATATGGCAAATCTGAAAACATAGTCTGGCTAAGCCTTGGTCCTGCTACATAGAAACAATAGCCAAATATGATCCCAACAGCCAAGGCATTTTGGAAAACAATGTATTTGATGTATGCTACCCAAAGAGAAGTAGTGCTTTGGAAAACATGTGCCTATACCACATAGCCCAAAACGTCTTGTACAAGAATAATATTAAACCAGTTGAAAAAAAAAGTAAATGCATATTTATACCTTGTGAAGGTAGCCTCTTTAAACTTACCTAACCCAGCCTAATTTATCATATGCAGCTATCACTTAAAACTCCACAACATAGAAAACTTAACTAAATGTCCCTACTCCAACTTTTTAAACCATGGAGAAAAGAAGAAGATTCATTAGGCACCCATGACTCCTTTGAAGATGCTTTCTATGCAAATTAAAGCAGTATAACAAATATCAATTTCAAGCAGTACAAAAACATGTTGGACAATGAACGCCAACAAGAGGAAGAAGTTCAAGCACAACTAAATGAAGACACTCCTTAGGGCAGTCAACCTTCTGTTACAGGAAGCCAAAAACCACTTGGAGAGCCACCCATAGTAAATAAAGCAGAATTAGCCCTGACTGAAGTAGAAAACAGCATGTGTCAATATGAGGAATCAGAAGAAAACTTTGCTCTGATGAAATCATAACTCAATCATAAGCAATGTAGCATTTTCCTAGAAGTAAGTAAAGAAATTGAACATGGTTTGTAGCATGAAAGTAAAACTTGTAGCTGTCAAAATTATAAACCTTTACTCCTCTATGTTAATGGTGAAGGTGGTTCAGGCAAAACATTCTTAATAAAAATCATCAGTAAATTCCTCCAAAAATTAACAAACAACAAGCTAATAGTATGAAGACAGGCAATTGAAGGCCTTCTTGTCACCCCTTTTCACATTTACACTACAAAGTGCATTCCATAATCACAAATGGGATGCTGTTGTATAATGATCAGACCTTCAGTAGTGATGTAACCTTAGATTTATTGGTAACAAGTGGCAGCATAAGTAATAGTATTCAAAGGACACAGCTAGGTTCACTGCATTGTAATGTCCAAGTGTCTGGGCTTTATTGTAGTCTCTGGGGCTAAGGTGAGCCTCTTGCTCCAAGTGCAAGAGGAGCGCTGGGAGCGGCCCTGCTCCATGGCTCTCGAGCCTTCCAAATGCAGATGCCACTTTCTGGCATCTTCTGCGCAATTCGTATAAAGTCTTGCGAGATCTCAGCATTGCCGGGTCTTACGAGAAGTCCTACATACCTCCCTTTAATAACACAAACAAAGGTTTTAATTCATAATATTGGCATTATACTTCACTGGTCTTCTGCGCTCTCTTTTTGGCTGGTCCTCCTTCTCGCACTCACAGACTGACATGTGGATTGCTTCAAATGTGACCTCTGGCAGCTCGTTCTTGGTTTCTCTCTCTTTGTGGGGTGCCCTCTGTGCCTCCAGCTCCAGCTCCTCTGCTGCCTCCCTGTCTTGGTGCTTTCGACTGCTTGACTCTTTGTGTGCTCTCTCTGCTGGCAGATGCCTCTCAAACAATGCAACACGTTCTATGTTCCATGTGTGGCTGTCTTGGGTGCGGTCATGGTCGGTGCCTCTGTGTACTACCTTGATTGGCCGACTGAACTTGGATCCTGTCACTTGATCTTTGAGTGGTAGGGGAATTTTGATCCAGTCCCCTTCTCTGACTTCTCGACTTTGGGCTGATCTCCGCCGATCATTCCATTTCTTCATTTGGGCCCTGCTGTTCTTTATCCTCCATACCACATTTTCCATATTCACTTCTTTGTCTTCCTTCAATCTAGCTAACCATGGGGCTGCAAACGTGGGTGCTGCTCTCCTTCCCCTCAGCATGCCGAAGGGTGACAATTGGGTGATGCCGTAGGGGGTCAGGCGTGAGCTGCTATGGCTTCTTTGTCTGTTTTCAGGGGATACATTCCAGATGCTGTGACCAGCTGTATTGCTCCCTTGATGAGCCGATTTGCTCTTTCCACCAGCCCATTGGCCTGGGGGTGGCACAGCATTGCTTTAATTTGTCGTATATTGTGCTTTTTCAGGAAAGTCTCAATTTCTTAAGAATAGTTGGACCCTGTTGCCAGTTGCCTTGGGTAGCCCCTCTTTCTGCAGCACATTTGTCAGTACTTCCATGAGGGCTGATGTGGTGATATTTGGTACGAATTCAGCTTCCACCCACTTTGACAAATAGTCGACCATGACCACTCCGTAACGGTGCTTGGAAGACATCGCTTGCAGGGGGCTGATAAAGTCTAGTCCTACCTTTTGCCACACCTCTTCTGGGACGTCTGTGGGTATGAGTGGCGCTTGTCTCCTCTTTAATCTCTTATCACTGTTCAAGCACTTGTGACATCCGTCGATGATCATGCAGATTTCTTGATCCATGGCTGGCCACCAGTAGGTCTTTCACACTCGCCGTCGCATCATGGTGTTTCCTAAATGTCCCGAGTGGGTCCTCACGGGATGACTATTATCATTCCCACTGGCACAATCACCTGATCACCCTTAATGATCAGTCCTTCCGCTTTAGATACTTCTTTTGCTACTTTCCATTAAGGCCTCATGCCTTCTCGTATGGCTCTTTACGCGGGCCACCCTTTTCCTGACCCACTCCCTGAGTTTCACCATTGTGGGGGCTTTGCAGTCTTCCTCATTCCAATGGCACTCGCTAATTTCCAGAAATTCAGCACTTCTCAGATCCTGAATGGACACTACCACACATTCATCTTCTAAGCACATGGTTGCCTTCTCACTGTTTCCTGGTAGCCTGGACAAGCAGTCAGCTTGGGCGTTCTTCCACCCTGCTATGTGTGCTATGTCAAATGTTTACTCCTGGAGCTTTGCTGCAATGTGAGCTAGCCACGGCGTGGACGTTTTTGTCCCTTTGGGGCTTAACATGTGAATCAAGGGTTTATGATCTGTGACCAACTTCAATTTTGTGCCAGAGATGTAGGTTCTGAAGTACTCCACCGCCCATGCACAGGCTAACATCTCCTTTTCCACTTTCCAGTAATTTCTTTCGGCTTTGGATAATGCCTTGGATGCAAATGCCACTACATGTTCTGCATCTCCTGTCGTCTGAGTAAGCACAGCACCCAACCCGTATGCACTGGCATCAGTGGTGATGATCATGTGCCACTTGGGATTAAATGGCTGTATGCCCAGGGCTTTTAAAATCCTTTCCTTTATGGCTTCAACTGGTTCCTTGTAAACTGGGACCATGTAAACTCACCTCCTTTTTTGAGCAGATCTCTTAACAGTGCAGTTACCTCCGAGAAGTTGTGAATAAACTTTATGTAATATTCTGCAGGACCCAAAAAGATCTTAACTCGCCCTTCTTGGCGCATTCCGGGGTTTACAATAGTCTGCACCAGGTTTTGCTTAGGACTGATACCCTGACTCGTTATCTTGTATCCTAGATATTCAACATCCTTGGCACACTTGTCGTACCTCAGCTTGACCCCTGCTTATTGTAGCTTGTTAAGGACTTCTCTTAATATTCTGTCGTGCAAGTGTTCATCTTCAGAGTAGACTAATATATATTTTCTTGAAAATACAAGACGTTTCCCACGTCCAGTGGCAACAAATTCATCATCTTCTGAGGTTGCTGATGATAGGCCGAATGGCATCTTGGTGAACTGATAGGTGCCGACGTGGGTGATGAATGTAGTTAGGGGCCTAGATTCCTTATGCAAATGTATCTGGTTATAGGCATCCCTCATGTCTAGCTTGGATAATACCTTGGCCTCCTTCATCATAAGCATAGGATCATTTAAACTGGGTAGGGGATAGCTGTCCATAATGACCTCTAAATTTCGGCTGCAGAGGTCTATACATACTCTCAAATCCTCTGAGTTCTGTTTTTTAAATAGCACCACCAGACATAGCCACTCCGATGCTTACACTTCTTTGATGGTGCATTCTTTCCCCATTTTTTCAATTTTCAGCTTTAGTATGTTTCTAGCCATCGCTGGCAAGGAAACACTTTGTGCTTCACCGGGACTGCATTTGTTTAGAGTATTATCCTATGCATGTACTTCTTGATTCTTCCCGGCCCTTCAGAAAAACAGCTTAGTGTAGTCTTCTTTTGACACCAGCACTCCTCCTGCATTGACTGCTAATACTTGATCCTCTGTGCTGGGACCCAGCTTAATCTTTAGGCTGCATTGATCATCCCACACCAGGACTGCTGGACCTTCCCTGGCCAAATACACTCTGAACCTGGCCTCCCTTCGTTTGAACTCAACAAAATCGTTGATGTATCCCGCAAACTTACTGAGGCACCAACAAATACTGTGGCCTTGTGTTTGGTGCTGGGTACTTCTACTTTATCACTTCCTAACATCTCTTTATATGTGTGGATGGGCAGCATTGTTAGGTCGGAGCCTGATTCAGTCACCTCTTTCATTTCTATCCTGTTCACTTTGATGATGCAATGGGGCTTTTCCCTACTGGCCCTCGAGTTGTTGACCATTATGGTGGTTGGTCTTCCTTCCTCTTCGGAAGATGTGTCTGCTTTCTCACCCTCCTCCAACTGTACAGTGTTCACTTTATTGTTCCACCACCTGCATGCGATTGCAAAGTGTCCAAACCTTTTGCAGACAGAGCATTCTTTGTGTATTGCAGGACATTCACTGTCGTTTTCCAAGTGCTTTGAGCTGGTCAATCTATAACATTTGAAATGTTCCTTCCTCCCCACCTTCATTCTCTGGGTTTGACTACTTGCTTCTCTTTCCTCCCTCTCAACATTAGGGCCTGGACTTCTGCAGTAACCGAGCTACCAACAAACTCTTTGCGTCTGCCTGCCGTTTCTTCGATGGATCTCTCGTAATCTCAACGTCTTTGTCCAGCTGGAGTTCTTTCTCCATGATGAACTTGTCCTGCACCTTCCTGCTATTTGTGTGCACTGTCAACATGTCACAAATCATGTTTTCTGCATTATTTGCAAAGTCGCAAAGGGTCACCACCTCATGTAGTTTTGTGATATAGTCATCCACGGGTTTGGAAGCACCTTGTTTGCATCCATAGAAACTAATTCTATGTAATACAGTTTTTTCTTTGTTGGTGAACCATCTTACAATCCTCCTCATGGCTTCCTTACACACATCATCATTCACCCCGGCCACTGCTTCTGGTGTGAGACTGGCAAACACTTGTTTCCTTATACTCCTAATGCGTGTAGAAGCATTGCCCTGCACCTCACAGCCGTGTATTCTGTACCTCCCAGTGCATCAATATATGTCGTAAATAAAGGTTCCCATTGAGGCCATGGAATTGTGGGCCTACCTGGAGTTTGCAGGAAAGACAGGAGTGGTGTTACACCTTGCATGGTGGTTCGCAGGGTTTCCCTCGCTCCTCGTCGCCAATTATGTTGTATAATGATCAGACCTTCAGTAGTGTTGCAACCTTAGATTTATTGGTAAGAACAAGTGGCAGCATAAGTAATGGTATTCACAGGACACAGTTAGGCTTGCTGCATTGCAATGCCTAAATCTCTGGGCTTTCTTATAGTCTCTGGGGCTAAGGTGAGCCTCTGGCTCCACATGCTGGAGGAGCGCAGGGAGCAGCTCCGCTACGTGTCTCTTAAGCCCTCCGAATGTGAATGCCGCTTCCTGCAGCCTTCTGCAACTCTCGCATAAAGTTCGGCAAGATCTCGGCGTTGCCGGGTCTCACGAGTAGTCTTGCAGGTGCACTTTAAAATGTCTAGAACAGGTACTGGAGGATGTACATTGAATGACAGGTTAAATCCTAAACTTGTCATGCTTTTTCTAAGTGGCACAGCAGCGGTCTAAACCTCTGCTGGCCCACATATATATCGTCAAGCAGGGATAGAAATGCTGTTACCATTTCAAAGTAGCATGCTATTTATTGGCGTGTCACTGTGAAATGTGCTGCTAACAGTCAGGTGTGTGCTGGAGCCATTCACCCATTCATGCCAGGAGCAAGTTCCCAACACGAGTATATTCAAGTGGCTGTTCACCGCATCTTTTGTGCTGCATACCAGCTCCTCGGAAATCCACCAGTCACATTTGAGAATAAGGTGACTTGGAGAAGTCGAAAAAGAGCACAGGAAAAAGGCAAAACTATTAAAACGGCAATAGTACCAGAACATATAGTGAAGAAACTATGACCACTGCCAAACACTCTTCTGGTTCTGAGCACACATTACATGATAAGGACAACCCTTAACAACCAATAGATTTTTGCCAGTCATGTGCATAGTATATTACCAGTTATCACAATATATCTAGTCTAGCCAGTTCGAGAAGGACCAGCCCCATTTTCATCATGTGGATGGTCCAGTATTAAGGGACCATCAGATTGTGCTAAGGAATGTTATTTATGACAAGTTTAGGGGAGAGCAAAGTACAGTAGTGAAGATGGCAAACATGAACAACAACGAATACATACTTATATGGAAGTCACTGCACTTCCCAATATGGCCTTATGGCCTAGCTGCATGGGGAGAGCCATTTTAGGCGTAGCTCTATATTGTGATGATCCATGCCCTAAATCCCTCTTCACACTAGAGACTTTCATAGCAGGCAAAGGTCAGGGGAAAAGGAATTCTGCAGAGCTGGGGCAGCAGTGCACTGAACCGGTGGTCTGAAGCATACTCCGGGGTACTGGCTGAACATGAAACTCAATTCTTGCCATGGAATCCTTGTGGGGGTAATGCTGTAGTGTACTTAAAGTTAAGGTGTTTCATTCACACTCCAGCATTAAAACAATAGAGCTCATAACAGAGTTAACCAAAGAATAAAAGAATCTCTGATAAGTATAGTAATTCTCTGAGTAGGTTTGTATTTATTTTGAGGAATTTATGTGCTTTGTGCCTTTTCTGAGTAAGTCAAGGACAAACAGAATCTAAGCAAAATCTCGGGTGCACATATAGTCTTTTAAAGTTTGTAGTGTGGCTACCTCTCCAAAACAAATGTAACCAAAGAATATAATAATGTGTGTTAATGATAGTAATTATCTGAATAGGTATGTATATTTTTGAGCTATTTGTGCGCTGTTTGCCAGTTCTAAATAAGATAAAAACAGATAGAATCTGAGCAACACCTCGGGTCACATATTGTCCTTCAAAGTTTGTAAAGTTGATATCTCCCAAAAACAAAGTGTGCAAAGGAAGAGAGACCATCATTATGGAGGGTTGTTAGGGACATAATTCAATCATTCAGAAATATACTAACAGTATAGGGAAATGCATACATTATATGCTGGATGTTATGTATCACATATTGAGATGGGTACATTGTATACTGAAATCTACACGCTGCATACTGAAATCCATATATTTCATACTGAGATGTATATGCACTATAATTAGGTGCATTCATTATATGTTGAGATATATACACTATGGACTGACATTCAACATATTATACCAAAGGTTATACGTAGTATATTGAAATGTGTACATCACATATTGAAATATATAAGCACACACACTGTACACTTAGATACAGTATATACAGTATAGTGAGCCTCTTGGTTTCCTTCCCAAATTTACCTTCCCTCCGCTATCAAATCTTATATTTCTCTGGTCTCTGCAGTTCCCTTCCAATTTCATCTGTTGCTGGTCTCAGAATGTCCACTGCCTCCATTCTCCAGATGTTGCTGGCAACCTTCCTTACTAACACTTTGGTGGTCACATTCTCCTCGCCACAATCCTTGCTATCTTCTCCGGGTCTTTAATTATATTTCTACTCCACTCCTGTGTCTGCCTTCTCCTCCTCAGAACAGTTCTGGACTCCATCTTCAGATCGAATAGACTGTTTCTTCCCGACTATTCGGTGGTTCTTCTCCTTCCCTCCACAGTCTTTTTCTTATCCTCCTCCAACTAATGTCCAGGTCTGCAGTATGGCAACTTGCCAATTCTACATTCCAGTCCTCCCTCACAATGATGTACCAGGAACTGGTCCTTATGTAGGAATGTTACTTAATAGCTTTTCTCTATGTGGCTGAAAGGGCCGTTTGACCTTTCTCAGCATGGTCAGTGAAAGGATGCTTTGTAGCACTGAATCCCTTAAGGAAGTCTTTAAATAGGCCAGAACTCATCTTGGATTTCCATCCTGTGAATACGTACTGGCTGCCTCTTACTGGAAGACTCCTGTAATATGAGGTTTGTTTTGGCTATCGACTGTACATATCAGGTCAATGTGTGTGTATGCTGTGAACTTTTTCTTCAGGGTGTGAAACCTGAAACAACATTTCCATTGTTTCTATTGCAGTGTTCTCCCGTTGGTGTCAATTAAATTGTTGTCCGCTGGCAACTTTCTTGCTGGAAGGGCTGTAGCTGCAGAAATAACATACATTGGGCCTCATTCTGACTTTGGAGGTAACCATGCCGCTATTTGCGGCATGGCTGCCTCCAAAATCGTTCCGACTCCGCCCTGTTGAATGGAGTAATTACCGGTCCATTCCAAGGTTGGCGGAACCGGTAATTCCCCAGTCACCAGGGCCCTTCCCAATTCCCATTTGAGCCCCCATAGGGCTCAATGGGAATGGGGAAGGCACTAATAACGGTACCGTAAATTACGGTACCATTGTTAGCACTAAAGTCCCTTTGCAGGTCCCGTCCTTAACGCCTGCTAAAGGCAGGCGTTAAGGAAGAACCCGCAAAGGTTAACTCGTAGTAGGGCGGTAAGGGTTTAACGGCACCGGTCTCGTTACCTGTGACCGTTAACCCTTACCTCCCTACTCGGAATGAGGCCCATTGTCCTCTCCTATGTGCGCATTGGAGTGTATCAAAGGAGTTGAGTCCTCTCTTTGTGTTTAATTATTGAACACTGGAGGGATGTGCTTCTTTCTCTCACCATGGTAGAACATTGGCATGTGGAGTGGGTCTCCCGTAGCTGTCTTCTTCCATATGTGAAAGGCATTTCAGTGGGTTGCTTATGGCTTCCCTATATATTTCTTGCCCTTGAATCCTTAGTTGCACTTACCGGATCTGTTCTGGGTGATTCCTTTTTGAAAGAGGGAATTTCTTGGAAATGTGGGTTTGACGTTTTGCCTTTAACAGTGGTTTGAGTGGCATGTCAGTGGGACATACTTTATGCCATCCTTCCTATTTTCGGGGACTGGTAGATATCATTCCCAGGTTCCTGGGACAATGACTGGAAGGTCATTTTGTCTAATGTCTTCACCCATTCAAAGTTGCTCCAACTTGATCCTTTTCCAGGGAAGCGAGAGCGTGAATATTTCTGCTGGCATACATTTATCCTCTTTTTGGAAGACCTGGCTACATGGCTGTAATCTACACAGACAGATATTACCCTATAACATCTCAGTGGACTCATTTGGCGTGTTCAAACCAAGATTTAAACAACAGGGGAACACTCGTGCTTAAGCAGCAAGAGTTTAGTTAAGGTCAGGGTGACATGTGGCTCAACAAGCTAGTTTCCTTTTCCATGTTGCATGCACACATAGACCAAAGGATAAAGCTTCCAATCTCAGTAGGCACAAACCACAGCCACATTATGTGCCATTTCCATCAGCCGAGGGGGGCAAGACTTTGTTTAATGGTGCTCTTTTTGCTTCTTGAATCCATTAAAGCATGGATATTATGATGGACAAGGTGAACCAGTAGACTATATAGGTTTGATATTCCTCATGCCTGCTAATGTAGATACATCTGGGTGGTGTTACACTCTGAGTGGACAGTCATATCTTCCATCAGCTCCAGTAACCTGTCCCATTTAAATGACAGATCCGTTTTCCACTTCCCAGAAAAAAGGGTGCCTAGGATCGACTGGTGTTAAGGTTACCTTCTCAGCTTTGGATTCTTTGTAATTGGGCATGGACAACCACTCTGTCTTTCTGGCAAGCCTACCAGAACTTCGGGACCCCCCAAAAAAGGTTTGTCACTTGATAAAGAGTCTCAGAAGGGATGGTCTGCTGAGAGGGCGAGGCTGGCTCTAGATGCAATGCTTTCCTGTAGACACTTTCTCAGGAGGATAGCTCAGGGGCAACACACTCACCTTGGAAGCAAGACGACAAGTAGCAACACAAGTTTGATCCCTGGGTCCACGCTTAGGAACCTCTGGGTATTAAGCACATTATAAATAACCTAGAGCACCCCCTTTCCCACAAAGAAAACATAACAATCCAGCCAATGCTGTATTAATCTGGATTTGACTGATCATAATTTCCGTGAATTAACTATATGGTAAAACAAGCTTCACAGAGGTCGAGCCATATGGCTTCCTCTGAGTCTTGTTGAGTCTTCCCATGTTGAGGATGATCTTTTTGGAATGATACGACTTTTGTGCCCTGTTCCTACCTTCACCAATTTCAATGTCTCCATAGAGTCTAACCAACTGAAAAATTCACCCTGCCTGAGGTTGAGATTTTGGCATAGGGTCACACTAGTTCATGCTCCCATTGGTTCCTTCCTCCTCCATTGGGTCTTGTCCCATCCTTACTTCATTCGCAGTTTCGTGTGTGTTGTCATTAGTTCCTGCTTTAGGTGCCCAGGAAATCTGCTACTAGCATTAGCCAAATGTAGTGACTCATTGTTCTGTGATGGATGAGGCAATGGAACAATCTCTGGGTCTTCTGCAGTGGAGGCAGCCTGTTTGTGTACTTCTTTAAGTCCTCTGTGGATGTTCTCCAGGTTTCTCCGGTCTGGAACTTGATAACTCAGCTCTCAGAGTTTATGGTTTGAGTCCAATGTCTCCTCTGGGGGTCTGCTCCTCCGCTTGGCAGTCCAGGCCTTCTTTTCCAAGTGTTAATGCTGATTCCTTATAATGTCTCTGAGAGCCTTCTCATATACCTCACATCTTTTGCTACTCCTCCAACAAATCTCCATCTTTCCAACACTGCATTTCACCAACTCTACATCCAAGCACTTTTTCAGCCTGCTGGCCTGGGAGCTGGTTATTATATAGAGCTTGTACTGAACATGTTCCCCTTAGTAGCTGGAAGTGCCACATGACATGTCGGAGTATACAGACTTGCAGGGATGCTCTGTAGTTGGCAATCACTAAAGAATGTCATTAATTAGGACAGCTTCTATTGTTGATTATTTCAGGTGAATTCTTGCAGGCTTATAGGTCTCTCCCCTGCTTCTTGTTGGATCCCTCTTCTACATAGTATGATTTGGTTATCTGATCTGCATAAGAGGTCAGTGTCTGTGCCATGAACTTCTTTTTTTTGGGGGGGACGCATGAAAAAACAACTCCCTTGTTTTTTGAGGAATTGTGTTAGCATTTCTCCCATTAGGTGTTGTCTGTGGGAAACATTCTTTCTGCCAGGGTAGAAGTTGCAGGAAGAACATAACTTTGTATCTTCTCAAGCATCCCTGTAATGTGGGAAAGGAATGGGGTCTTTGTTGTGTGCTTAATTGCTGCACAGAGGAGAGCTGTGATTCACCCTGTCTCCCTGTGTATACATGTCCAAGGGGTGTTGGTCTCCCACAGCTGTCCTCTTCCATGTGTGAATGGCACTTCAGTCGGTTGTTTATGGTTTTGCATAGTTTGCATGCCCCTGAGTCCATGGCTTCTTTCTGTGTGTTCACTCGGTACAGGGGACTTCTGGGAAATGCAGTTTTTGTCTGTTTGGTCCTTAATGTTGTTATGGGTGAACAGGTATTTGGACATACTTTTTAGCATCGTTCCTTTCTTCAAGAACATGGATATATTAGTAAATCATTCTTTTTTTCATTTTATTATTTATTTAGGCATATAGTTTAGTAAATCAAACTTTTGCCATATACACAACCAGCCATATTGACTGTATACAAAACGTAGCCAAAAAACACTTGCGACACGGTTATTCATACATCATAAAAAAATGTAAAAAAAATAAAATGAGAAAAAGAGTAGAAAAAAGAAAAGAAAAGGGAGAGAAAACATTATACAGCGCACCACTGCTTCTTAAAGCTAGGTCCACGCTCATCATAGCACAAACGCATTAATAACTACATACACATTCTCATGTCCTGTGACAATGACTGCAGATTCACAAAGTCACACGTGTCATAGATGTGCCTTCTAACATATAGAAGAGTGCAAGTTCCTTCAGAAGTTTAAGGTTTTACTTACAATGTGTTGGATAAGGGATCTTTCGATCTAATTGTATTATGAGAGTAAGGTCATGAAGGGCTGCCGTGGGTATCTTCTGCAGAAATCAGAAGGGCAAACGAAGAGCCCATCCATGAGTTAGGGGAAAGCTATGAAAGAGCCTTTCAAGAATAAAGGGATGCATAGTTGTCCATAGTTGTCTCTCATTAAGGGACACGTTTCTTTACATGGTACAGAATGCTCTGTCTTCAATAGTAAGTCAGCATTATCTAAGCATGGTATAGCCATGTTCCTCTGGAAGTTCTTTTATGAAAGCATTCATGCTGTGTGCCACAGACATCCAGGACGCATAAGAGGGACCAGTCATCCATTTGGCATCTGAATCAGGAGGGTCCCAGAAAAGTCCACACCAAATCTTTAGGCCAATTCTCCATGGAAGCAATCACTGTATTAATCATGTTTTCATGATTTGTAAGCTACTAGCTGTGAGCACAATGACTTCGCAGCACCCTAAGAGGAAACAGGGTGTGTTGATCGTCACACCAGTGCAGGAGGAAGGGAGAGGTGCTAGGTGGGGTTAGACAGAAAAGCAAATGCCAGAATGGTGAAAACATGTATAGTTGTCGGTGTATCCAGTGCAAGAACTACAGCTGTTCAGCATTCACAGTGTATCACCAAACTGACCAGTGACTGGCAGAGATCCGAATCTGGTTTAGGTGCCAAAATATCATTGGAATAAAAAGATCTGTTTTCATTTATTTAACTGCAAATCAGTTCCCCCACACTGTGGGTGGTAGATGTTTTCTTCCAAAGTGTTGAACCAGCAATTGCCAGCGTTCTACCACTGAGCTTCTTTTTTTTCTACCACTGGTGATGCAGAATGAATAAGGAACAGTAATAATGTCTGTTGCATTAGGATTGCATTAACCTCACAAGCTTAAAATACACTCAGTATTTCAGATACCGTTACTCGAGCTGGCACCTTTCCACATCCATAGTGAACGACCACCCAAGGTGCCATTACATGCTCAACGTGAGCACCAACAGTAATTATTTGATTGGTTTGGCTATGAGCAAGACAACAAGATCCAACAGAACACGTGAATGGATGCTGGCTTCTGCAGATCTTCCATATCTTCCATGTGATTTATCTATAAATGCATTGTTGAATGCATATGTTTATATATGTAGTGACATATTGAGCACTTTGTGCAAATTTTCTAAGTAACTAAAGACGAACGGAAGCCAAAAGTGCTCCTACTATCTTTCACAGTATTTGTATGCCAAGGCATTGTGCAGACTGGGCATGGCCGACAACTACATTGCTCAATGAGGAGGGCTTGTGGCTTTAACCATTGAATATGTCGTCAGGTGCATGGCATGCAGCCATGCTCGATGAACCTTAAAGACAACCATTTTGCACAAATAATGTGTGGTCTCGTTGTAGGAAGTGTGTACCCAAACATACATTAAATGGTTGGCAGTAAGCTTGCAGACATAGTTCAGTGTCTTTGGCTCCTTCAGAGGCCCACATTTAGAAACACCAGGCCTCAAGCTGGATGAGTGACTATATCGAGCTATGACTCTAGCTTGTGGAACTTGCCTAGGGCCCATGGGAGCTGAACTGGACATACACCTCATATCTGTAAGAAGGGGGGACCCAGCTAAATTCTTACATGCCCAGGGCAATGACTATCCCTGATCTGTGATGTCCTGTATATTTGTCCATAGAGCTGCTGTCCCAGAGTATTGTAAATAGTGGGTCCTTTCTGGGCTATGGCCATGCCCCAGACAATTTCAAGCCCTCCATTGCATCAATTGGACAGGGTTGAAAGCAATACCAATTAACACTATGGCAGCACCATGGTATTAAGCCATGTTCCAGGCACCTCCAAGACACACAATGTGCCAACTGGATAGGGACACAGGTCAAGTCTTGTGGGCTCTATGTCAAGGGCATTGCCATTGCTCCTAGTGCCTTCAAGTCCCAAATTCTGTCCACTGGGATAGCCTCCCACCTATCCTCAGCAGACATTGTGCCCAGAACATGGTCTTTGGAAATGCTCTGCTCTACTTCAAGAGCCCTAGTTTGGCCACTGAGTATAACCTATCACTATTCTCAGTGGTTACTAGGCACAGTGCATGACCATTGACCATGGTATACTTGCGCCTCACACCCAGCTTTAAGATCACAGACCTCAAGCTGGATACATCAGCCTCAAGTTATGGCTAGGGCAAGGGATGAGACCCAGCTTGAGAAACTCAGGGACGCAAGCCAGGTGTATGTGTGATTTGTGTTATCCAGGCGAATCGGCTCACATCTTAAAGTCTCTGAGACACTACTTTTCCATGTACCATTTGAACCATGAACCTCACGCAGTGTTTTCAGGTTCCGAGCTAGGTAAATGGCAGGTCTCTGTTGCCTTGTGGACCTGGCTTGGGCCTAAAAACAGGTCTAAGCTTGGTCTTTGTAGACCCATGGACCTGGATTGGACACACGGCCCTGAGCTTCATCTGACCCACGTCTTTTGCCCTTGGTGCAATGCGTTGGGGCCATGAAGGCCCGAGCCTAGTCTGTGTGTGTGCATATGGCACTGACATGGAGCTAGATGGCCCTGGGCCATGTCTATGTGGGCCCAAAGACCTCTCTTGGGACAGTGAGCTCTGATCCAGTACTTTAGCAGGATTTATGGAGCCTGCAGATCTGGGTTCAAACAAGGTCTGATTCAGGTCTGGGTAGCTTGTAACTGCCAGCGGGAAAATCGAAGTCCATGAAAATAGGGAATTGCTGAAAGCCAAGCCCATGGAAATGTGCATACTGAACGTGTCCACAATCCATGCAGAGTGGGAACATTTAGTCTCTTGTAGATGCCTGTGGCATGGACACATCTCTTGCCCCAGTTAAAATGACCACTAACCATGACCACAGGACATGAATATTTGACACATTTGTTGGCAAAGAATTCCCAGTGGCATAGACAAAGATATACAGTGAGCATGGCCTCAGGCCTGTACAGTGGGTGAAATGGGTGCCCTTGAGTCTCTTGGGCATGGTCACATGCAGTACCCCGGTAAAAGTGTCCACTGGGCATGACAACCAGCTCTGTCTAGTGGATACATTGCTTACATGTCCCTTAGGCTCCTGTTTGACAGCTGTGCCCTGGAAATGCTGTTCGCTGGATTAGACCACTTGTCCTGTGCATTGGAAAGATGCGTGGATGAGACAAAGATCATGCCCCTGACAAATACACATAAGGCATGGCTGCTGGCCATTCCCTTGGTTACTGCAATGTTAATTTGGACAGCAGTCAAACACTAGATCAAGACAAGGGATACGCAATGTATAAAAATTCAGAAATAGGATTGCTAAGCTCATAAAATGCATTTTTATGAATGCAAAAGATAATTACCCCATTTTGAATGAAGCACGGCTTTTCTAAAAATAGCACATTATTTACAATGATAAGCATTTTGTTTTCATTTAAATACTTTATTAGGTATAAAACCAAAAAGTAACAAACACATTAAAATACACATAGCAAATCATTTTCTATTCTTAAAAAGTAAAGTTATATTGTTTTTCTTTTTGACATGACATTTTTTCCATTACTTCATCCCTTATAAAAATCTCAACACATAAAACCGATTAAAATGGAGCAAATATTTAACAGTTCATAGTAAGCGGAGAGCTAGCTCACAGGGTCTTCTAGGTACATTTAAAAAATGAAAAGCCACCACACTTCTCAACCAATTTACGGCAAAGGGTCTGGTTTACTTACACCCTCCTTCATCTTTCACAGTATTTTCGTTCTAAGTAACCAGGCCCTGTGAAAATAACAAGCTACTGCTAATACAATATGGTGCACAGTTAAATCTCTGCAGAATTTCATTGCTTCAGTGGTAGATCTTAAACAACCCTCACTAAGTAACAGTCTTAGGTTTTGGCTTCTCACATTTTTGAATTTTACTCAGAAAAACAAAACATTAGTAATGGTTTCTGTGTCTAAATCACAAAGAGGACATGTGCCCAACCCCCTGATCCCCCACAAAGTTAGTGTTCCCATCCTAAATCGAGTGTACAAAGGTCAATCAAATGCCAAATGAATATAATCGAGGAAACACTCAAAGCCATAATCTGTCTTACCCTCAAGATAGTCTAGGCCCAAGTTAAGGTTTATATCAGCCGCTATTATCATTTCTCTTTTCCTTGCAGTTACTGCTTTCTTAATCTTGGATAATGCAGATTTATCAATGTTGTCAGGGGTTTCCCATAATGCAAGCTCATTTAACCCAATTAGTTGCTCCATAACATGTGCACCCCAAGGTATACAAACCCCCCATCCAGACTTAACAAATGTTTTAGTGCATCTCAATACTTTCCAAGGCTATCCGCACTCCACAGTATAAGGCATTAAAAAACGGACTTTAAAGTAACTGGGTCACATACCAAGCTGATGTCATATTCCAAATGTAATCATGCAGCAGGTGAACTTGGAGGTAAAATAAGCAGATTTTTAAAAAACATACTTTTAGTTTTGTTGAGACACTGAACTACCAGAACCCCAGATTTCTGCAGCAAAAACTGAGGATTGTATTGCCTGCTTTTGGTATAATTCAACTGCCAGTAAGAGTTCACCACTCCCATGTTTTTTAAAAAAGTAATGTGTTGCCCCACAATACTTTCCTAAATTTCTACAAGCTTTGGCAACCGGTGATAACCATCTACAGTTCTCATGGAATCTGATTCCTGAATAGTCGCAAAATAGAGTCTGTTCTAAATTACATTTATCTACGTAAATGTTAATTTGACTATACTTCGAGAACTGTGGCCTACATACCATAGTCTTTGTTTTTTATGTGTTTAGTTTCAATTTGAGCTGTTCACATTTCTTTAGAAATACATTCAGATTTCCCTTTAAGCTTTGAGGGGTAGTAGATAAAATGACTGCATCATCAGCTTAAAATAGAGTGGGGTAGTTATCCTGACCCATTTCAGGGCATTCCATACTCCTCTGCACCAGTGCCTTAATTATTTTTTTGATGTATATGCAACAAAGGTAAGGGGACAAGGACACATCCTTGCCTTACCCCTTCACCATATCGAATGGAGCAGTTAAATCTCCAGCCAAGCCGAAACGCACAACTACCCTATTTTCAGTATACAGAGACTGTATGCAGAAATGTATTTTCAGGGAGCTCCTCTATCCCTCTTAATTCGCCAGATCGATTCCTGTGAGACACTGTCGAACGTAGTTCTGAGATCCACAAATACAGCGTACAACTTTATATTGAAGAGCACAGTGTATTTCTGTATCAACATGATTAGCTGCAAGCTTTGATCAACAGTGCTCTTTTGTTTTTGAAACCCCACCTGGAGGTCGTTAATAATATTTTTTTCATCATCCCAGGTCTGTAAATGGAACAGGATGGTTTTTGTAAATGTTTTCCCATGCCATCTAAAAGCAAAATTAGTCAATATTTAGCAGGGGCACCCCTACCCCCTTTTTTATGTGTAGGTACGATTACCACATTTTGCCAGGATGCAAGCACAATACCCAGTCTAGTCAATATTTTGCACAGAATTAGACTCCAGACCTTTGACTAGTCTTTACAAAGGTCTTAGGAATTCTATCTGGCCTAGATGCTTTTCAGCTCTTTTGAGTCTGAATAACCCTCCAAACTTCCTATGTATTAAACAAGAGAGTATCTTCCCCAATATTATCTTCTGGTACGACTCTGATGTTGTGCCACAATAGGGTTTCCATACAAATTTGAAAAATGCTGCCACACAGTATCTGCTGGGATACAACATTGGAGAGTTAGACCACTATTGAAATGTTTGCCCGTTGCCAATTTACATTAAGGGGTATAACCCCCTTCTTCATAAGCCTTTAATAGCTCATCCCATTTTTGTACAACAGCATTTTTCTTTTTCCTTGCAATTGTGGGGTACATTTGAGGCCTAACACAGACCCCCCTATAACAAAATCTGCATTTCAGCAGTCACCCAAAAATGGCTGTGCTTTGGTCTGCTGAGCACATATGGGGCGAGAGTTGAACACTGCAACCCCAAGAATAGCTGCATTTGCTGTCATTCACGTGAATCCAGAGAAACCAACTCAAAGTCAGAATGGCTGTGCATTGCTGTTCTGTCATTTAAAAATTCCAGGCTGCACAGGAAAATGACCTACATTTAAAACGGCATCACACTTGTGCTACTTTCATCATCACCAAATAAGTTTATTCGGATAAAACATATCCATAAACAACATTTTCAGAATAAAATACAGAATCAATACAATTAATTTTGTTAAAAAAGACATTATCACATACAAGTCAATAAAAAAGGAAGGACATACCAATTAAAAGACAGATAAAAAGTGCATGTGTACGGTCAAGTTACAGTAAGGATAATATCCACCAGTACCATTAAAATTCTTAAGTAGTCTTGGAATTTAACAATGTTGTGTCAGATTGCAGGTGTTAAATGTGTTCTGCCGTTTGTTCCGCCGGTACCATGCTTTTCTCAAATAGTCCACAGAACCCCAAGCCACTGGCATCGTGGCAGCTGATAGCAAATAGCATAAAGCTGGTCTAGCCTGGGTAATGCAATGGTAATAAGGTTTTTCTTCTCAAATGCATATAAGCCGGACAGAACAACACGAAATGCAATAGGTCATTCTCGGGCCACTGACAGCATGTACATGCTACAGGCTGTTCATTGTGTGACCAATTTTGGTTCGAGCTCCGAGCCATAAGGAGTTGAAACGGGCTTGCGTCAAGGCCCATCAGTCTGAAGGCTTGTGACTATGAAGCAAGTACGACTGAATGCCCTCTGTGGTGGTTATAACAATATGCCTTCTGTTTGCAGGGATCCCCAGAGCAACAGTTTCCCTGTTTGACACAAGAATAGCATTATAGAGTTGCCTATATTTTCTCACAGAACAAGAAGACAAAAGTATTGATGGACATAGCAGGCTCTCACAATTTAACTGGATAATACATTTCTGAATGTAGGAGAGCCACATAATTTTCGGTTTAACTGAGCTAGTCACCAGTACTCTTACAATCGTATGCGTGAGCGTAGCTTTCGGGCTTGACCATATCGCCAGCCAATGCAACAAAGGGGCCAACAAGCACTCATCCCCAATGTGTGGGCACCCCAATTCCAAATATGTACCATAATTAGGTGCAGACTGCAGTAGCCCGAGTAGTTTTTTCAGAAAGGTATTCTCCACATTTTCAATATTAGTAATTTTTGACACGCTCCATAATGGGGCTGCATAATTAGTAGCCGTTTTAGTTTGAGCTCTATATACTTTGAGGATTAGATTAATGGGTTGCCCTAAACAATTCTTTTGGAATCGGGACAAGCCCCCAAGAGCCTGCCTCCTCCTCAAACATTGGTTATCTACATGGCCGAACCCCCGCCAATTTTCACTAAAACAAAATCCTAAATATTCAAATTTAGTGACCCTCGGTATAGGCCCTCCACCAGTCCAAATCATGCGCATCTTAAGTGGTTTTCCCCCCTGTACTCCTACAGGCCATGACTGCCGATTTTTTGGAGTTCACTGCCAGTTTGTGTTTGGACATATATTGTGTATAAGTATCCACCAAACATTGTAAAGCAATGGGAGTGTGGGCAAATTATAACCATATCGGCCACATAGCCCAATACGGGAAGCGGAACTCCACCTATCCTAATAAAATCAGCGTAGGTCTCAACCAAAGCCTGATATACTCCATATATATAAAGGGCAAATAATACCGGGGCCACCACACAGCCCTGATGGACACCCAGAAAAGTTTCAAAGAAGGCTGTGCATTGACCCTGGTCTCCAAATCTGACACATGCCGAGGTATTTTCCTGAATGACCTGGAGAACCTTCACCAGGTCCTCCGGGCAGCCCATGGACCTGAACACGGCCCAGAGCATAGCCCTATCCACCTTATCAAACGTTGTGCTCAGGTCCATGAATGCTAGGTATAGTGGTTCCCGTCTGACAAATATTGATGTTGCACCCACTAAATACAAGTTCAAAACCTGGTCTCTTGTCCCCAGACCAGGGCGAAAATCATATTGTATCTTTGTGAGTACCCCTGAATCAGAGATCCACTGTTCAAGCCGTTCCAGAACAGCCCGACCGAAGATTTTAAAAGAAGTATCTAACAAAGATATTGGTCTACAAGAAAGAGGGCTGCCTGGATCACCCTTCTTCAAAATTGTGTATATTATTGCTTGTCGCCAAGAGGCTGGATAAATACCAAGTTCCAAAAAGGCATTAAAACAATTAGTCAGCAATGAGGACAACACATCCACCTCATCACAAAAAAATATCAGCTTGAATGGCATCCGGGCCAGGGGCTCGGTTGTGGAGTTGCCTATTTTCTGCGACCTCTACCTCCTTTAGAGTTAGTTGCATAGTCGTGCCTCTGTCCCCCGAATATGTGGTGGGGGGGATCTGCTTCATGAAGGGAATTAAAATGGTTGGACCGTGCCTTTGCAATTACATTGTTCTGTTTATGGGTCCTTGTTCTTTTGTGAGGGGGCCCATCAGCCACAAACTCCCAGAATTGTTTTGAGTTTCTTAGCTGTACGACCTGGGTGAGTTCTGCCCAAGCAAACTCTTCTAAATAATTCTTCCTTTTTGCCAGGATATTTTTATACTGTGCCCAGGCACTAATTATCTCCATCCTCGTGCTATCTTTTGCATGTAAAGTAATTTTCAGGTTATCCTGTGCTACTTTAATTTTTAACTTCATACAGTTTTGTTCTACTAAAACACAGCCCTGTCTGTGTATTTATTTCATTTTGAACACCATCAAATAAGGCCATGCCTCCCAGAACGGCATGCCTTCATCAATAAAGTCCATGAAAATCAAAAGAATTCTACTTCAAGTACGCAGGGCTTGGATTTACTTTTTGAAATAAACCAACACACACAAAGTAATTCAAAGGAAAGATGCTCTCTCTTTCCTGTGTCAATTACCAAGAAACCATTTTCAAGCATGTCTCTTTGTCCAGAAACTGACCAGGTCTATAAAAAGCCTTTCAGAAAGTAAATGCCAAGGAAGCTGTGTATGGGAAAACTGCATTTTGTGAAAGGAACATGAGAAATAAAAATGAACACATTTAAATCTGTTGTTGCAAAGCAGAACATGACCTTGGGAAAGCTAAATGTGAAATAATACTGTAGCTCGCACAGAAACACAATTGTACAAGTGGGGACAGGGGCTGCAAAGATATGTGTTGTGCTCTGTATTTCCCCCCAAAAGACAAATAATCATGGCTGAGGCCCAGGAATTTCTGTCAAATCAGTTTGGCAGCAAGGCCAATGTTGCATCGCCTCATGAACTGATACTGCAATGGCAGGGGTCCTGTTCGTATGGACCTGACAAGTGTGATAATTACAGGTTCTCCCAGACTGCCAGACACAACGGCTCCCAAGATCAAAGGATGGGGGTGAAGCCCTGAGTTTTGCCTCAGGGGTGATTTCCTCTACATTTAAACTGGAGGACTTCAAACGGGAATCATGGAAACCCTTGTGCAAGCTGACCCAGGAGGGACAATTAGTATTGTGGGCGTGGCAGTGCTGCCCACATCTTTGGCAAATCCACCTCATTGACAATGCAGGACATTTATAATTTAAGACATTTTTCCCCGAAATATGAATAAGCAGTAATGTGATATTATGACAGTTTTCATGTGATTTTTTGGACAAGTACAATAAGACTAGGTGCATCTTTCTGGCACGTGGTGAAATGAAATGGCAGGAAAAATGCAATTCTGGGGGAAGATACATGGCACAGATATTAAACTTGGGGAAACTATGCCAAATACTATTGTGCATATGTGTAGCCATTTGCTGAATTTTGGATAAAACATTGCTCCTGACAACGGCAAAATTGTGTGCAGGGACGAGGCAACAACAAACAGATTTGGAGTTAGAACCTGCATATTCCTTGTGAAATATGGGATCTGCCAATTTGATTTTTATGATGGTGACCATTGTAAATATGAAGATCATTCCATGAACCACTTTTGTGAAAAATAGGCTTGTGAGACAAAGCGAGTCATAAAAATGCACCCACCTAATGTGAGGTCACTTCCCTTGGCCCAATCAGCCCGGAGTGAGGAGGTGACCCCAATAGCCTGGCCTATCCCATTCATGGGCGGGAAGTCCAGGATTCTTCTGCCCATATTGTAAAATTATCTGATGTCAATCTGGCTATATAAGGGGTATACAGGGAGACACAGGGAGATTCAACATTCAAAATTCACCCTTCAAGATTCCAAGACTCCAGAACCAGGTCTGGAGGCAGCTGACCCAGATCCAGGTAGAACCACCTATCCAGAACCCAGGCATACCCAATAGTCCTGGGAGAAAGAAAGAAAAGGCCACTGATCCCCTTTAGGAGTATCCAGTGACCAGATCTTTTGCCCATTTGACCCATCCCACTGTCCACAGTGACCAGATTTTGCCCAGATGTTCCCCAACAGGAGAGTCCAGCTGACCCAGTAACCAGATCTCTTGACCCCACTGCCTGTGACCTGATCCTAGGCCCCACTGTCCAGAGACCTTGCTGGATGTCCAAATTGCCCAACTCAGGTGTACCTTGTAAGTATCACATCACCCAGTACCGAAAAACTGCATATCCCGCTCTCTTACCTTGCATCTTGTTCAGATCCTATAAAAATCCCATAAAAATCCTAGTCTTTTTCCAAATTGCCAGTATCCTCTGTTCACCCTTTCCCTATAAGTATCTGTTTAGTCTATATCTGTTAGCATATTTCTTTTCAATTTCCTTCAGTTACCTGTGTAAGTCCCTAGTATCATTTGGATTAAATTAATTAATTTTCTATTGAAAATGCATGTTCATTATTGTTGCACTTTGAAAGTAACAATTTAGTCGAGTGTTTTTGCTAATTATAGCCTTAAAATATAGTCTCAGTAGAACAAATCATTGTGCTAACAAAACCGATTTTGCTCATGTAGTTTGCTTTCTTTAAAACTCTGATTTACATTTCCCATAAATAACCCATATCACCATCCTATAAAGAGTCATCCATTCACCTCAATATCTTATCTGTTCTGTGTCTTTGTTTCCCATCCCAAAAAACGATTTCTGATTTTGATTGCTAAGCCCATTAGCTGTTTGCCAGTTTAAAGACTATGTGAAATAAGAAATTGCAATTCTGCCGCTTGTGATTTTTGTTGCATTGTTTTCCACCCCAAATCCATTTTCTCAACCGTGTTAACGTTGCTTTTGTTCCCTGCTCAGTAGCCTGTAAGCATTGTCTATTTAGTGCAGCCACACGCATTTCTGTTCTATCTATCCTACCGCAAATATAAACTGATCTCCAAGAAACAAGTGAAATCCGAATATGTTATTTTGCTCATTTTGAAGGTTTTCGTTTTTCCTTTATGCCTCCCCTTCTGGGGTGGTGGGTCAAACTTCAAAACTGATTTTTCCCCTCCTCCTGCTGACTCCTTGCCACTGCTTTCCATCCACACAGAATTTAGTTAGGTGTTTTTGGGAGTGTTGCAGGGGGAGTGCATAACATATGTGTCATCTATGATTGTGAAAAAAGTGATTTTGCTTCCATTTCTATTTAAGGTTTATGTAGATGATGTCAGAAAGTTGAATTAATTGTATTATAACATTTTGTATTATATTGTCATCACGGTGGTGATTGCTGCCCTAAACTGTGTTTTGCTCTGATTTTTCATTTGAATTCTAAAAATAAATAAATATTTATTTGTTACACATCGGCTTGTTTCATAGTCCATTGCGACACAGAGTGTTTGTTAAGGTAGTTATTCAAGAACAAATCCAGGGTGGCGTGTTTTATTGTGCGCCACCTTCAGGGTCAGTAGAAGGAGTCTCTGGCTGGAGTGTGCCGTGACATAAAATCTGTTACACAATTAAAGACTTACAATCAGAGCTATATAATCAGAGCTGTGTCTTGTTCACAGCCTAACTTAACAAAGACAATGATAATCACAAAAGAAGATATTTACTTCAGAGAAGGCAAAAATATGCAACTCATCCATCTCGTGCTTAACACATTCACCACACATTCAAACTAATTTGAACAAAATGAGATGTCAGTTTGAATAACGTAAAGTCAATGTACGTTCCTGTACAGTAATGAAGTAAATGATGTCTGTCCAACAAACATTTGTAAAACTGTTCAACGATCATTAATGGAAAGACATTCTGAGAGTTTGTATAATCTGACAAATCTTTATATAGGCCCGATACTTTTCACAACAATACTTCAAATTGTGTAGTTGGGGGTTTGGTTATGAAAGACAGAGTGGTAGAGAAAATAGCATTTATGTCCCTTTCAAAAATTCCAATTTAATAAGGATTTGTGGTCCAGACTTGATTGTTTCATCATTTGGTTGACCAGAGGATGGGAGAGCAGAATGACATCGTAGCCAAGTAGGTGATAAATCACTTGTGTTCCTGGGAACAAAGAAATGATAAACTCATCCATGAATATATGTTCTTACACCAAAATAATACATTTAAAAAAAAATACAAGTGAGGGGAGTTACAAACTACTGAGAAAAGACAACTACTTTTTGAGGAAGTATACAAAACCTTGGTATCAAAGCCTTCGCAAACAAGGTCCAAATAGTTCAGCCACCCAGGGGAGAAAGTAGTTGATTTCTGAACTGCTGAAATAAAAATCAACGGAAGTATAAAGTTGTCCAAGGGTTGTCTTGTTGAAAATGAAATATTGACTGATATTCCAAGGGGGATTGTGTCACTTGCCATGTGGTTTAACAATGCAGTTTAACACTGTGCCAGTAATTCTGTTGGCAATGTTTAGAGACAGCCACACAGGGAATCCCCTGGTTTACTGATTGGTAAATGGGTTTCTTGGACGTGCTTAGGGCAGGAAAAAGGTCTGCTGGTACTATACAGATGCTAGTTACAGTGAATCATTACTTGTATACTTCTACCAAGCACTGAGCACATTGTCAAATGAAATGGCTACAATCCATGCTCAGGGGACACAATGGGTGTTATGACTATTGAGGTTCTGAGGTAATGTTGAATGCCATGCTATGCTAAAGTGACCACTAGGCATGCCTGCCGGCTCTGCAAGGTGGACACATTAGTTGTCTAGGAAGTTTATTGGGCACGACTGAAGGTCAAAGTGTCCACTGGACAAGCAAAAGTGGTGTTAATGGCAATGGGAAAAGACAATGGCCTGGATGTTACCAGTAGACACAATTGGTGGCTTTGGCATGACTACGGCAGAAGGCCACCCCCATGCACATTTTCACTGGGCCTGAACACACGCCCAGTGGACATGGTGGATGTTGTATAGTTGCTCATTGCAAGGCCCACACAATGTGCCCACTAAGAACATTTTCGGGGGATATATCAAATGATGAAGAGCTAAAGAAAAGCAGTAGTATCACAGAATGAATATGGGCCTTGCCAAACAAATAACCAATCGTTAATGAACTGTAAATATGACTTTAACTTCACATATCAAAAACACAATGAGATACACAGTGAGCAGTGCATGGAATTGGCCAAGTCGTGGTTTTTAAAGGACCATAACTGTATCTCTATTCAGCACTGCAAACCTAAAATCCCTTTAACATGTTTCTTTCACTCATATAACTCCATCTGTTTTTTTTCTGTCCATGGTAAGCAAAATTATTAACGTGGTCCTACCGCTAATGCTTCACCTCTACCATGGATGAATGTTTCTTCTAAAATATATCAAACCACACTATATGGATTTTCACCATAACAGAGTTGCATGGTCAGACTGTGCACCAGGTGTCTATACAGAATTTGTAATGGCTGATAGGCCTGACTGGAGGCACGTGCACAACAATTAGGGTCTTAACAGTCTCTTTATGAGCCTGTGGGCCAAGTTTGGGGCGTTTGAGGCAGAGGCAGATCTCAGTGGAGCCTGTGTTTCCCCAAATACCTGGCTAAAGGCTCAGGTCTGTACTGTCTTGCCAGTCCAGCATTGAGCCTGCATGACCTAAGCCAGATCTGAATGAGATGTGTGCTGACTCACAATCCTTGGTATGGGACTATGTGCCTTATACTGGGTCTTTGCTGGCCTTTGCACCTGGCTGAGTGTCCGCATTCCCAAGAGGGATCTGAGCCCTGTCTGTGCTGACATGTGGATTCAGCTCTGTGTCCACAGACCTAGAGCTCGGTCAGTGCCAGGTCTGTGAAGCTCATGGACTCAACTCATGGCCCACTGCCACAGAGCCATGCATGAAACATATCTGTGCTCAACTGAAGGCCTCAGCCATAATTGAGCAGGCTCTGATTGGCTTCCAGAAATATTTCAGGGTCAGCAGTCCCTGAGCAGTGTTGGTGGCAATGTCAAATATCATGTCCCAGTTAATTTGTCTACTAGGCATGGCAACACAGCATGAGCAATGGATAGAATCAATGGCTTTGATGTGGCAGAGGCACGGTCAAAGTCTATGCCCAAGGGGAACTGCCCACTGGGAATGGACATTTTGGATGTCTCTAAACAGGCTGGGGAATGTTTTTTGTTTCAAGCACTCAAAAGCCTAATCCTTTTTGGATTGGGCATTGCCTGTGTCCATGCCCCATTTCAATGCTGTGTCCATAGTCTACTTCTAGGCCCACATGCCTGGTCTCTTGGTTCATGTTGGGTATGCATAGCAAGACAGGAGACAAGTTTGAGACCTAGCTTGAGCCTATGATCCCAGCTTAAACCTGTAATACTAGGTCTAGACACACAGATGGGGTCTGTGGGCTGCAGAGTATGTCCATTGTCATGCAGCCAAAGAAGACATTGTTTTATTATATTTTTTAGGCTATAACCCGTGTCTACTTTCATCCTGCCTAGGGGTCTGCTATATTTCCTTTTAAGCACATTTTCAAGGTGAGATCTGTGGATAAATGTGCCAATCATATTAGCATTTACAAAACTGTTTGGGGACTTCTTGAGTCTATAGATCACAGTGGGACAACCAGGAAACATGAAATAGACTTGTGCAGCTGACATCAGGTCCACAAGCTCAAAATACACCCAGTGGAACTTGCACCGATTTTGTGGGTTTTCATCAGAAATATTGGACAATATTGGATGCTCCCATATTAGGTGTCCTAAAACCCAATGGCCAATGGTGCTTGTGTGCAGATATAAGAGAATTGAACAAGAGGGTACCTATTTCATGGTGGCCCCTTTCATTTATAGAACAAGGCCTTGCGCAGGTTCAAGGGTCAAAGGTGTTTACAACTCTGGATCTTACAGCTGGGTACTGGTGTGTTCCACTAGCTAAAGATATACAAAATCTATTTGTATTTTCCTTTGACACAAATTACGATATGCATGGTGCCGCATCCCTTTTGGGTATGTCAATTGTGGGAGTGAATTTGAGATATTCCTGAGCAAGGCACTTCCAGATGCAACTAAGAGAGGAACCATAGTTTATATGGATGATGTGCTAATCAAAAATGAAAATTTTAAAAGTAATTTAAATGAAATTAGACATGTTCTCAGTCAGCTGCAAAAGGCTGGGGCAAAATATATTTACATAAAGCACAGTGTTGTAGAAAAAGGGTACATTTTCTAGACCATGAAGTATGAGAACATGGGTTAAACCCGCAAAAGAAAAAAGGTGGAAGTAATTCAGAAACTAAAAGATAACACTGATTTAAAAAGTTTAAAAAGTTTGGTAGGAATAACAGGCTAGAAAAGGAAATGTATTGAAATAATGCAGAGATTATACAGCCTTTGACAAAATTACTCAAATAGGGTGTACCGTAGAAATGGGAAAATGAACAAAGAGAGGAAATGGCCAAGTTAAAAAAAAAACTGTTTGATTAAAGCGCCATGTTTGGCATATCCCCATAACAATATACATTTTTTGTGGAAATAGTATTCAATGTATGTCAGCAGTGCTGTACCAGAAAAATAATGTAGATAACAAAACCATTGCACATGCCAGCAAGGCATTGTCGCAGCTAAAGACCACATTTGGTGAATGTGAGAAGACACTTTTGACTACAGTGTGGGCATTGCAACATTTCCGTCCCATAATTCAAGGGGAGCCGGTGATTGTTGAAACAAATTACCAGCCTCTACAATTCTTGCAAAGTAAAAGGATCAGATCAGGGAATTTAGCACAGTCAAGGATTACTTCATGAACATTAGTGCTACAGGGATTTCCACTAGAGGTAAGATATGGACAGAACAAAAAGAGCCAAGTTGCCCAAGGGCTAGCAGAATTACATGATTGTGCAGCTGTCTGTGCACCTGAAGACACAGAATTGGAAACAAATGTAAATGAATGTGAGCAATCCCTGCTCTAAGCCATAGACACACTTGTTTCAGAAAAGAACCTGATCATCCATTGGAGGAAGAGACATGGCCATTTGAAAACACCAGGGGAAGACAATGAAGGAAATGACAAAGCAGATCAATTAGCCACAATTGGAGCTGTGATGGGGGAGACATTTCCCATTGAACGCATGCTGGCTGAAATCCAGGTGGATTCGATAACACACTCTGAATCTCGGAAAACAGTTGATCAGCCTGTGCCACAGTGGAGATTTGATTCTCCTGATCAAGATTTAATTTAGGCACAGAACCACAATCTATTGTTAGGCCTATTCTACAACCAGCTGTTAGATCCAGAACAAATCCTCTGACTGAAGAGGACTGCAAAGGGAAGGAGGAATTGATGGTGTTATTAAAAAACAAAAAGAGAATTTGTTTACAAGATGGACTAATAATTAGGGAATCTATGTCCGGTAGTACCTTTATCATTTCGGGGATTGATGTTATATCATGCCTGTGATGCCATTACTGCAGGCCACAGAGATTCACAGAAAACTTTGGAAATTTGAAAAGATTTAGGGCCTGATTCATGGAACATTTTCCTATGGGATTGGACCATTATAAAACACTTCTATGAATCAGGCCCCAAGTCTATTGGCCACATATGTCACAGGATGTAAAACACTATACAAGGGGATGTCTAGTATGTACACAATGTCATCCTACCTCCCCAAACCACAAAGCACCATTAACAAAAAGAGGATTGACACTCCCCAGGTCAGATTTGCAAATCGATTATGTAGGCCCCATGCAAAGGTCAGCAAAGGGAAACAGGTATATGTTAACGGTCATGTGTTTAATGTCTAAATGGGCGGAGTGCATCCCAGCCCCAGATTGCAGTGCACAAACCCGTGGCCACTTTGCTATCAATCATATATTTTCAAGATTTGGTTTACCTACGAGAATAGAATCAGACCGTGGAAGCCATTTCACTAGTGCAGTAATGACAACAATGTGGCCAATCTTTTGTGTGAAGAGGATGTTGCACATTTCATACCGGCCCTCCTCTTCAGGGGGAGTGTAACAGTGTAACAGGTCAATAGTTGGGATGTTGAAATAAAATGTAGCTGAAGCAGGCTCTAGCTGGGATCTGCGACTTCCTTTGGGGTTAATAGTTATTCGGTCAACACCATCTAGATCAACAAATATCAGTCCACATGAAATTTTGACAGGTAGGAAAATGGTTTTGCCACACCATCTACTTTGCAGAACCAATGATCAGGTTCTGGTAGATGCATCCACAATTCAAAAATATGTGGAAGAGCTGAGAAAGCAATTGCAAAAGGATTTTGTTTTTGCACAGCAGAATTTGGAAAAAGCTACTGATAGTGGAAAATCATACTATGATAAAAAAAATAAAAAAAAAACATCAGTGAGAGAATATGAGGTAGGCGATCAAAAAATTCCAAATGCCTTGCATCATGGTGTGGGCCATTTAGGATTTTAGATAAGGTTTCACCTGTAGTCTACAGAATAGCCATAAAAGAGGGAGATTTAATGGTGGAACAATGTTTCCATGTTAACCAAATTAAAATGTTGGACCCAAAACATGAAGCAGGATAGAACAAACTAGTGGGGTGTCAAACATATGCTAGTATCCTGAAAATGAAGTGCTTGCATCTCAAAGAGATTCACCATAGCAGGTAAATCGGTGTGACTAATATAAAAGCATCACATTGGAGTGTAATGGGGTGAAAGGGGAAGCACATCAGATGAGTACCTATATATATTTCAAAATGTTATGTGGAAAAGGGGGGATCAAACAGTTGAGTATATAAATAAGGTCCAGAGAAAGTAGCCTTTACTGTTTTTATATACTGTGTATTTATGTACATAGATTAGGAGACAGTTGGATCCCCTGGAGGCCACTGGATGTACTGGAGACCCCGGCAAAAAAACCAGCCCAGAAGGAAGTCCTGCTGGTAGAGGATCGAAGCTTGACTCACTTTACTTCATGAACAAGAGCCTGATTGAAGCCACAGAGTTAAGAGAACTTCAAGTGATCTTGCATTTAATATTATGCATCATATTTTATTCTGGTTTGATTTCACCCGTGTGAAGGTGGAACATTCTTTGGGAATAAGACATTTAAAATATTTTATTGAAATGTTTTTTATGAACATTGACTTTGGTTTGATTTCTACGATTGGACTGATGTAGCCACCTGCTACTCTGCATAAATGTGGCATAAATACTTTATGTTACCTACATTGTAATGATTTATTCATGAAAATTCAGTAAACTTAACAGCAAAAAAGAATATTTAAAAAAAGAGAGAACAAATCTCTAAAAAATCCTAAAACAAATCTTCAACAAAATCAAAATAGAGTACAATATATACACAAAAACATGGAGTGATCCAAAGTTGAAAAAAGATCCAAAGATTAAAAAAAAAAGATATTTTTAATCAGAAATATATGTAGATATATGCAAACAATTGGTTACCAATGACATATTGTTTAATTGTTATAGATTCATGGTTGGTTTGGCATATAGAAGGTTGAAATCAGAGCAAATAATTTTGTTTTTTATGTTTGTCCAAGATCCTACATATGAATAAATCTGTAGCCTGGCTTACTACATGTTTCTGCAGTGACTCATTAATTAGGTCCCTTCATAAACAAAGGAGGGAGTGTAAGAAGAAAGGAGGCTCTGAATTTTCGCCAGGTCAGCATTTCAATAAATATAAAAACTGACCCCATGTGTCAACACTTCATCTGACTTCATCAGAGCAGGCTGCAGGAGCAGCCTTCAGCTTACACCACCACCACCACCTGGGGCAATGGGAGCTGTGGGAGCAGTATTTAGCAGCTGATCCAAAAGAAGGTAGGCCCCATGGGGCTAAGCTGTTGGCTTGGGGAAAGAAAAGAGCATTTTTAACCTTTTTTTCCAGCCAGTGTGCATTACGCTCTAAATTGTTTCAGAGGAAGCATTACAGTTAAATAAATGGTGTTTTCGTTTGAAGGCAATTTTTGAAGGTGTAAAGACTCCTTTGGGGCTTTTGCTTTCTGCCAGCATGCAACCATTGCAGCTCTACAACATGTCCAAGATGGCTGCCCCTCACATGAGCCTGGGGCCATTGTCTGCTTTGTAGCTGCCTTCACAGTGATTGGCTGCGTCTTTCTACAACAGCCAATGGGAGGTGTTGGCAGGCAGAAGCCGGCCCCTCCAGCAAAGGCCTACAGCTAAGGCCTGGTCTGAGCTCGTCCTGGCCGAGGAGGGCCCATAGTTCGTCCAACTCTTGTCACCCTCCTCAAACTATGAATTGGCCTCCAGAGTTACATACTGCTACCCCATGAACTTGGGGTCAGGGACCTCTACGCTCTATGCAGATCTACCAGTGAGTGATGGCTGAACTCTCCTATTGCCTCCTCCACTAACTTTCTGAACAAAATACTGTGTTTGTAATTCGATTTTCCTACTAGGACATGTGCTAAGTTTAGCTAGAACTGTGCTGTGCAACCCCTCTTCTTTTTTCCCTCAACTGACATCTGCCACCCCTATTTCTCTCACCATCTCACCCATCTTCTCTAACTGCTACACTATGTTTATGTTTATTAAATTTATATAGTGCTTTAAGCCAAAGCGCTTTACAATATAACATTTGGTACAAGAGTGAGAGAAGCATATTTACAAACATGAGTCAAGTCATTAGAACAACATGTAGAACAATTTACAAGGATGAGGGGCAGAGTGGGGGAAGGTGAAGGGGGTTCCAGAGTCTCTATTGTGGTCTGGGAGTGAGAGAAAGGGGGGAGGGGAAGGGAAGTGTGAGTGATCTGGTTTTCTCAAAGGTCATAAGTGGTATCAGTGGCGAATTTGGGGTCCTGATGGAGGGGAAGGTGGGGGGGGTTAGAAGGGGAGAGGGGTAGTGAAGGGGAGTCGGGGGGAGTTAAGAAGAAGGGCTTTCAGGGAGGAGCAGAAGGATGAGTAGGTGGGGGTGGAGCGGATGGAGAGCGGGAGGGAGTTCCAGTGTAAGGGGAACAAGAGTTGGAAGGAGCAGAAGCGCAAGGAAGCACATGGGGCTGGGGGTACAGTGAGGACGTAGAGGTCTGCTGAGCAGAGAGAGCAGGAGGGTGAGTAAAAAGAGAGGAGGGAAGAAAGGTTGTGGGGTAGGTCATGGAGAGTTTTGTAGACAAGGCAGAGGAACTGAAATTGTGAGCGGAAGGGAAGCCAGTTGAGTTGAGAAAAAGAGGAAGAAATGGGGTCTCGAGGGCTGAGGAGACATTGAGTACGAATAGAGGAGTGGTAGATGGATTTTAGGGGAGTTACGCGAGAGACAGGGAGTCCAAAGAGGAGGGAGGAGCTGTAGAAGAGGCGGGAGAAAATAAGGGAGGAGATTAGGAGTTTGGAAGCATGGAATGTGAGAGAGGAGCGGACTTGCAGATATTGAAGAGGTGGTGATGACAGGCTTGAGAGGTTAGAGAGATGTGGGTGGAGAAGGAGAGAGAGGAGTCGAGATGGAGGCCAAAATTGCAGGCAAGGGTATATATGCAGAGGTTGGAAGGTGGAAAGTGGATGAAGGGAGGGGGGCAAGGGGAGAGAGTGTTGGGAGGAAAGAAAAGCACCTCAGTCTTGAGGGAAAGAAAGTGTGTTGACATCCAGTTTTTTATGGTTGTGAGGCAGGAAGAAAGAGTGTGGTCGAGGTCAGTTGTGAAGGAGGTGAAGGAAAGAAAGAGTTGGGTGTCATCAGCATAGAAGTGGTGGGAAATGCCGAAAGAGGAGAATACTGGCGAGAGAGAAAAGAAAGGGTCCCAGCACGGATCCCTGAGGGACACCATAGTTCAGGGGGAGGCTGGAGGAGGTAAGGCCACCCCAGTAAAGGATCGATTATAGAGGTAAGAGGAGAGCCAGGAGAGAACAGAGCCTTTGAAGCCGAGGGAGGACAGAGTGCTGAGAAGTAAGGGGTGATCTACAGTGTCAAAAACTGCTGAAAGATCAAGGAGGATGAGAATTGATGTTTGCTTAGAATAGCGAGCCGTAAGGAGAGAGTTGAGGACGTAGGTGAGGGCAGTTTCAGTGGAGTATTTAGGGCAGAAACCAGATTGAGAGGTGGAGAGAAGGGAGTGGGATGAGACAAATGCAGAAAGTTGAGAGTAGGCTAGGCGCTCAAGGAGCTTTGAGATAAAAGGGAGAAGGGAGATTGGTCTGAAGTTGGAGGCAAGAAGAGGGCTAGCAGAAGGTTTCTTCAGGATAAGGATTATGGTGGCATGTTTGAAAGCTGAAGGAAAGGTGGAGGAGGAGAGACAGGTGTTGAAGAAGGCGGTTAGGTAGGGAATAAGGAGAGGGTACATTTTGGGGATGAGGGAAGTGGGTATGGGAACAGGGGGGCGGCGGTGGGGTGAGTTTGGGATAGGAGATGGGAGACACATGCAGGGGTGACAGGAGAGAAGGTGGACAAGTTGGCAGAGCTGGGGGAGGCGGAGGGGAAAGGGGAGAAGGAAGGAGAGGAGAGGATGTTCTGGTGAAGAGATAGAATTTTGGATGAGAAGAAGTTAGCAAAGTCAGAGGGAGAGAGGGGAGAGTTAGTGGAAGGGTCAGAAGTAGGAGGGGAAAGAAGACGGGAAAGGGTCTGGAAGATACGGAGGGATGAGAGGCTTGTGAACAGAGGAGGGAAGAGTAGTAGGAACGCCTGGCGATGAGAGGCAAGAGTCATAAAGAGAGTGATATGAGAAATAAGAGGATTGATTGGTCAGAGAATGGGATTTGATCCAGCGTCATTCGAGGCGTCGGAGGAGGCGGCGCATGGACAGAAGGTGGGAAGAGAGCCAGGGTTGGGAAGGTTTGTGTGAAGGGGAAAAGGAAGTAAGAGGATAGAGTTGGTCAAGACTGGAGGTTATAGAGGAGGACACTGAGGAGAGGGCGTCGTCCGCTGAGAGGGAGGAAAAGTCAGAGAGGGGGAAGGGAGGGAGAACAGCAGTCGAGGAAGAGAGTAGGGTTGAAGTTGCGGAGGTCACAATGAGGAAAGGAGGGAGAGGAGGGGGGAGGAGGCAGAAGATAAGGGGGGAGGAGTGAGGGCGAAGGAAAGCAAGGCGTGGTCAGAGAGATAGTTGGGGAGAGACGATACAGGGGAGGACGAGTGAGAAGAGAGAAAGATGAGGTTGAGTGTGAAGCCTGAGGAGTGGGTAGGGGGGTGGGAAGGGGAGAGAGGAGGTAGGAGTCAAGTAGTGATAGGAGAGGTGAGGAATGAGATGTAGATGAGAGAGGGAGGTTGAAGTCGCAGAGGACTGAGAGAGGAGTAGGGGAGGGAGAGATGAGAGAGAGAAGATGGTCCAGGTCTTCATAGAAGGAGGAGAGGGGGCCAGGAGGTCTGTAGATAATTAAGAAGGAGATCGCGTGAGAATGAGGGAAAGATTTGAAGAGAAAGTCAAAGGAAGAGAAGGTGGGGAAGGTAAGAAGGGGACGAGGAAATAAATTTAGGGTGCAAATTGAGGCCGACGCAGCCTCCGCCACCAGATGGCCGTGGGACATGAGAGAAGGAGGAAGAGGGGGTGGAGAGAGATGCAGCGACAGTGGAATTGAAGAGGGGGATCCAGGTTTCGGTGATGCCGAAGAAATGAAGATTGAGTCAGAAGAGCAGGTCAAGGGTCGCAGTGGCTTTATTGCAGATGGAACAGGTGTTCCAGAGGGCAATGTTGATGATGCTGGAGGGGTTGGCAGTGGGGAAATGGATAAGATTGGGGCGAGAAGGGATTGTGCGGGGAGGGCAGGGGGAGGTGAGAGGAGCGGGTGGACAGTAATATGGGGGAAGGTAGAGGAAGAGGAGGAGGGTGAGGGGGAGTGAGATGGTGGTAAGCCGACGAATGGAGAGAGAGATAAGGTGCATGACAGGGAGGGGAAAGGGGAATGCACAGGTGGATGTAGGAGAGGTGAGAGCAGCAGGGGCCTAGGATAGGGGTTGCAGCAAGATGCAATCAATGGCAGTTGGGGAGGTCAGCAGAGCAGCAGAGCGTCTAGGGCAGTAGGCAGCAGAGCGTCCAGGGTAGAGAGGTGGGTAGCAGAGGCCAAGGGGCAGAGGCCTGAATCGACAATAGCAGGAGTAGAGGATAAGGGTTGCAGCAGGATGTGATCAAGGGCAGAAGAGGAGAACAGCAGGGCATCAGAGGGTCCAGGGTAGATGAAGAACAGCAGGGCAGCAGAGTGTCCAGGGCAGAGAGCAGCAGGGCATCCTTGGTAGAGAGGTGAGTAGCAGAGGGCAGGAGGAGGAACAAGAAAGCCAGTCCAGTGTCCACGGGAGGACTGGGGTGAAGGCGGAGGTGGTCAGGTCCGGTTCTGGAGTGCGGCCAGGAGAGTACTGTCGAAGAAGTAGGTCCGGTGTCCTCGGGAGGAGGAGGAGGAGGAAAGTCTCTTAAGTAGCAACCCAGCAGTGTAAATAAGGTGGACGGAAGGCAATGGTACCTGCAGGTGGTGAGCTCAAGGGAGCTCCGGGGCAATGGTGAGGCGGCCCAGCAGGTGGGAGAATAAAGTCCAGAAGGCGGCTTGGAGACAGAGCTCGAAGGCACCGACAGCACCAGACACTCGTGGATCCGGCGGGGGACTAGTAAAGTGCACAGTCCTGGAGAGTGCAAGGCGGTCGTCAGGGAAAGGCTCCTGCAGGTGGTGGGCTCAGGAGAGCGCTAGGGGCAAGGGTGAGGCAGCCCAGCTGGTGGGCAAATGAAGACCACCGACAGCACCCTGATACTGGTGGTTCCGGCAAGGGCTCAGCAGTGTGCGCAGTTCAGGAAGGGCGGTTGGCCCGGGAGGCTGTCGTGAGGCGATGATTCCTGCAGGTGGTGTGCTCAAGAGAGCGCTGGAGGTAGGGTTGAGACAGCATTGTAGGCGGGGGAGTGGGTATCAGATGGTGGCCCGGAGATGGAGCTCGAGGGTGCTAACAGTACATACAACCCGGATACAGGTGGTTCTATACTGAGGAGGGTGCAATAACACCCAGACACTGGTGGTTCTGGCAAGGCGGCACAGTCCTGGGAAGGGTGAGCTGTATACTGTTTACTCCAAGAACTCAGCAGAAAGCAAAAAGAAGAGAGCAGCTCAACAGGCGGGTGAATGGTGCCCAGATGGCGGCACGGTGCGGAAGAAGCCCAGATGGTGGCCCGAATGAAGCACAGGTGGCGGCTTGGAGGCAGAGCACGAAGACGCAATAACACCCAGGCACTGGTGGTTCTTGCGAGGCTGCACAGTCCTGGAAAGGGTGAGGCAGCTCGGCAGGCGGGCAATTTCAGCCCAGATGGTGGCTCAGTGCAGGTGAAGCCCAAATGGTATAGGCAGATGGCCAGGCCGACCAGGACCTCTCCGGAGGAAGAGGTGGGCGGACTACAGTCGGATTGTGGCCTGGAGGTAGAGTGTCAAGGCCGTCAGGCTCTACACGGTGGCTGTCCGGGCCACGGTGAGGCGGCTGTCCGGGGCGCAGTGGAGACAGGTGCAGATGGCAGCTGCGAAGGGAGATCCAAGATGGGACAGAGGAGAGCTCCCGATGTGGGTGAATAACTCACTGGCAGTGCAGGTGTTCCGGTGGAGGGGGCAAAGTCACAAAGAGAACAGAGGAAGGAGACAGGCAGCGTGGCTGATGAGAGTTGGAGTCAGGCTGCGGGAGGATCTCGAGCAGGCAGGAATCCAGGTCTGGAGCGGAGAGCACAGTCGAGGCTGGAGATGACTACGCTCAGATTGACTTCTGGAGGCAGAGTGTCGAGGCTATCAGGCTCTGTGCGGTGGCTGTACGGGGCACAGCGAGGCGGCCGTCTGGGGCGCAGACTCTGCTGTGAAGGGAGATCCAAGATGGGACAGAGAAGAGCTCCTGATGCAGGCGAATGACTCACCGGCAGTGTGAGTCAGGCTGCGGGAGGAACTCGAGCAGGCAGGAATTCAGGTCTGGAGCGGAGAGCGCAGTCGAGGCAGGAGGCCGTAATGGCCTGGAGATGGCCTGGAGATGGTGGGAGGCCATAATGGTGCTGGTGCAAATTCCAGATGTGTTTGTGTGGAAGGAGATAGCGTTTTAGGAGGAAGCTTGGTCTGGTGCTGCCAGGTTCGGTGTAGAAGAAAATCGTTCTAGTAAAGTTCAGTAAAATTGTTTTAAATGCTGGCCTTTGATGACTTGAGTCAGCCTGAGAGAGGAGACACTGGGTCAGGCGTCCGTGCTTCAGTGCCCCTGATTGCACAATATCACCTATCCTCCCTCTCTTACGAAGTCTGGAAGGAAAAATCACAAAAAAGACATCCTGTCCACAAACCCTGGCCTACCCAACGCAGACACCTACGTCCGCGTAACTTCCAGGCAGGTCTTTACTGATATACTCTTCTCTGTCCCTTCTCCAGATCTATGGACACCTCATGTCATCTCTACTCTCCTCCCTTTCACATCCTCTCCCATTAATGGTGTCATCAAATGGGAAGTCCCCCTGGCCAGATTCTCATCATCACACTGCATCATTAATATCTACCACAAAGGAACTATCTTGCTTCAAGGTCCTGTACCCAACCTCCTCCTTTTTGATCAATGCCTGCCGTCCCTCATTAACTTCCTTGTTTCACCTGCCTCTCCCCCTACGACTCTCTCTGTCCCTCCCCCACTGACTGGTGTATCACGTCCCTGTATTCCACCTCAGAAAACCTTCAAAGGTGGAGACCTCTGTCACCTGGCAATTCTTAACACCCGCTCAACCAACAAACATCCTGCCAACATCTGCCTCCTTCCTGAAGACACTGACCTCGACCTTCTGCTCTTACCGAGACATGGTTCAATGCCAGCTCGGTCACTGCTTTTGACTCCCTTCTCCCTGATGGCTTCAAGATCACTTACTCCTTCCCTTTGTCCCTCCTCTGCTAATCTCACAGTCGCTGTGATTGGTGGCCATGTCCCTATTGTATCCCTAATGTATCAGCTGAGCTGAGGGGGTGTTCTTGCTCTGCTGTGCGAAGGCGTGCTGAACGAGGCATAACCGAGGTGAGCATGAAAGTCAAAATTGAGGTGTGTCATCTGATTGCTTGTGGGTGTATTTTACAGACAGTTGCAGGCTAAAGAATCTTGTATGTTTACAAATGTAGATAGCTATTTATATTTATATGTGTTTCCTGCCCTATCCAAATTCATATTTCACTTATAAATCAAAAGCCAAATTCTCTGATAAAGTAAATGCCATTTTTTCCTTATCTGTTTTTCACTGCCCACGCAGCAAGCTGTAAATATAACTGAAGGCAATGAGCTCCACTGAGTAATTGCTATCTTTCAAGTTCTGTATATAACCACGTTTTGAACTGCAACACTAGAAGTGTGATTGAAGCACATTGTGGAGAAGAGTTCATTTATCATGGGTGGCAATTGCAATTTAGTTGTATTTGTGGATATTTCATTTTCATTTTTTGAATCACAGAAAATGTCAGGTGAGAACATTGTGTATTGCATGTCTTGTTTTTGATATCCTGCATAATCAGAATCCTTTATAAAAAATTAAAAGAGGAAGGTGAATAAGCCTCTGGCTGCTTATTATGTATTCTGGTTTCTTGTGGTAACCCACAGACATCTGTGTAGCGGGTAGAAGTTGCATTTTACCGCAGGCAGTAACCTCACATTACTGCTTGTGGTAAAGCGTGTGGTCAAAACTGGTCACTCTGAATTGGGACCTTCCCATGGATTGTTTAAATGAATGACAGTTTACATGGTGTGTTCTGAGGTACTGCAAAAAAGGGCAAAACGTGGTATAGTAAATAAAATACCACAGGGACATGAAATTATGAGTTAGCCTGTACAAGGTCCGTTCTTGACTTACCGTTTATGATCCCGGTAAAAATAAATATAAGTAAATTCTGTTTTTAGGGCTCACCACCATACCATAAAAAACCCCAATAAGTCACCTAAAATACCACAAAATACCTCCAACAAGGACACACAAAACAGACTTGAGCATCTGGAAACAGGTCCACAAGCTCAAAATACAGCTAGTCGGATTTTGGCCGATTTTGTGGGTTTTTATGAGAAACATTGGACATGTTTTCACCAAATAAGCAAAGGTATGCCTGTATGACTACGCAGCAGTCTATCAAGGTTTAGTGTTAATGTGTCATGCATTTGTTGCTGTGGGTGAGAGCAATATTTGCCCTAGGCGAAATTACCTGAGAAACACAAGTTTTGGTTATCTTCTGTGTAACAATTCACCCCAGGACAGAACTTCAATAAAAGGGGGGTGTGGTGAAAGGGCTGAACCCAAGTGCTGGATTGTCGAACTACAAGCCCCCACTGGTCCCCCCTGGATCCCACTGTTCCCCACTGGAAGTCCATCCTGAGGCACCTGTGAGGCAAGAGCGTTCTAAATTGGGCGGTGGGCCGGGGAGATTGCTGTGGCTGGTGTCTGAGTGCCCAGAGATAAGAACTCCAAAAACTGTGAAAAACCCAAACCTTCTGAACCATCGGACGTGGCACCCTTGTCCTCAGAAACACTCTAGTGGAGGAGCTAGAACGTTTACCCACTACCTCCTACCCTCCACTTCTCCCAGTCTATTGTGCAGGAGCACCCTGAATCTAAGTTTGAGCGCAAGATTCTAGCCGTAAAGAGGAAAATAGGGACCTGTCCTAAAAATCTTGGCAGGGAATGTGCTTCTGGATCTGGTCTCGATAAATAATTTCTTGGGGTTTAACCAAGACAACTTGGGAGGGGAAATAACTGCAAGAGGTGAACATCATCAGGGAGAAATACCCAGCAGGTTGCCCGCTCCGAGTATTGAAGTTAGCCACACAGTTGAATGATGGGAAGAAATTGCCATAAATTAAAGCCTGTCCACTACTATAGCGAAAACTCTTTGCATGGACACTGTCAAAGCCAAATCCCCCAATAATGGAAATGACTTCCTGCTTTCAATCCCAACTGAAATCTCTGTGGACTCTGTTCCTATCACCCCTTCCCCAGCCTCCACTGTGCCCACTAATTATTATTCATCCGCTCCATCAATTTATGGGTTGAAGAAACAATCATTATTGGTGATGGATGATGATGCCACATCAGCCCTCCCCACAGGGGGTGTTCTGTTATCCAAGTTTACCCCTGACAAACAAATGCTTGGTTTCTGATCCCCTGTCGGTGTTCGGTTCCATCAAAGAATATTCCTTGCCTAATCTCATTCTTATTCCCAATCCTGTACCATGCCTTCTGGATCCAATGAACACAGAGATGCTCAATGGAATTGAAGAAAAGTCATCCCCCAGCCTCATTTGTAGCACTTGGAGTGAGAACATGCAGTTCACATGCTCAGTAAGGGATACGATCATGGGGGGCAAAGAAGGGACACAGCATTTTTTACGTCATCCAAATTGACTGCTAACAAGCGAAAAACAAGGAATGCTTTATCAAACATATGCCTACACTGGCTTTGTACTGTTAGGGGTTGCACTTTTGTTCCCAGCGTAGCCCTGGTGGGATGTTACAGAATAGTTGGCAAGGGTGATTACCTCTATGACTCTGTAAAACTGGTATTCCGGAATCTTAGAATGGCCAAAGGTGTCCTGGGAAGATTTGGGTGTTATGGTCGGACTGCAAATAGCGGGATTGTATTTAGACTGTATCCCTATTCGGGAATTGGTGGGCGACTTGGGGGCACCTCAATTAATTAAGCTTTATCTGATGCAAACCTCACACCCCTGGGGACAAGGCTTACAGGCAACTAATTTTGTTTTGGGCCTGTGGAATATTGAACCATGACCTCATTGTGATAAAGGGACTTATTCTATCCTTGAACTATATATGATGTATTATGGAAATTTAGAATTGTTTTGTATCTGGATGTACTTGAAATTTCAGACTTGGGTGTATCTTATTTGTGGAATGTTTTGTGCAGGTTAATTAAAAATCTCCAAAAGTTACAGGAATCTGAAAAAGTAACCTTCCTCTGTGGAGTCCAACACCCCAAATACAGAGTCACTATTGCCCTCTAGGTTGTATGCATAAATAAATATTCATTGAAACATCTTTACTGAAATTATGTAATGGTTAAGTTTGCCTTACAAAAAAAACCCTTTGAAATTCAATTAAAGTGGCATTATGGATGCAGTGCTAAACCAACCTTAGCTCAGACAATGGCATCCTAAACTATAGATTCCTTAGCCATCACTAAATCCTTCATATGACGTCTCTTGAAAATACCATTTGTAGTCCATTGGAACTTTTAGGTTGGCCCCTAATTCAAATAAAAAGGAATATAACCAACCTGGGAGTATTCTTTTTTTCCCTAGATGTCTGTGCTTGTCGTCTCCTACAGGAACTGTGGGTATGGGCATGTCATTTGCAGAGGCAAATGTTGTGCCATGGGCAGTGTATCAAGGCAGCCAAGTCACAAGTGCAGTATGATGGTAGTGGCGGTTTTAGGAACCATAACTTTCAATTGTATAAGGTTTTACTATTTTGCAATGCAACTATTATATTCCTTTACACAGAGGTTTCTAGTGAACTTCAAATGTTTTTTTTTTAAAGATGATCTGAACCATGTACACAAAGATGTGTCACCAAATGCTTTTGTTTTTTATCATTATTTGCTAGCATACTTTGGGTGCCGGGTGATGCCCTTCCTTTCTCTGGGGCATATCCTACAGCTATGTCCCAGGCCAATCAAAGACACATTTTGTGTCAACAGTCATGGCATGCAGCTTACATTTTGTCTTTAGGCCATTGACTTTGGCCATGCCTCGGGCACCTTCTTTTCACCCAATGTGCTCTATGGAATCAATGTGACATTTGGTTTTGTGAATGAAATGTATTTTAAGACCACAATGTTTTGGCACTCCTTTTATTTATACCAAATAGTGATTTACAGGTACCCTTTTCAGTTGTAGGAGACAGATCCTCAGTAAAAATATAGACTAAAAAACATGTTAACGACTGTAAGTTTAGTTCATTGTGAATGAATGTTGGCCAGGGTCATGATCAATTGAACGACTGCAATGTTCTCCTCACTGTCTTTCCACATGCCACTATAACCTCATGGAAACCTGTACAATATATCACTAAGAGGTACATTTGTCCATCACTTGTGGAACTTGACTCCCTCTCCATGGCAGATAGGATTTGGTTGTTGAAATGCTGCATACATGTATGGCCACTGACCCCAAGAATCCAGACAATCTGGGATAGAGAAATACTATTCCTGGACAAAGCAGTGCTTGGAGCCAGATCCTAAGTGAACGGGAGATAGGAAAATGGCATTACATTATAAGAAGACCCCCAGCAGACGCTCTCTCAATATCCATCCAGTCTGTAGAGTGATCGCCCCTTGGGCTTCATGCTTATGCCATTGCCTCTGAAATTTAAAACAAAACTACACTATTTGTTCCCGTCATCACACTTTGAAATTGAATCATCGATAGATTGATTTTCACTAAACCTTTTGCCCATTTTATTCACAACTACCCAGTGAAAAGTTCCCCATTTTGGGCCCCTGCGCTAATACCTGTGAACCTGTAGGCCCTTTAAGCGAGGTAGCGCTATCTGGGATGGACGGGGAGGCAGATTTTACTCTGACACCAATACACAGACTGACTCATTAAGTTGGCAAATCGTTAGCTGTTTTATTTAAAAGTATCTAAAACAGGGAGTACAACGGGCATCAACAGACGCCGCAAATGCTCAATGTTTCATATGAAAAAACACATTTATAACAAAAATTTGTCATACATGACATCATACTACATGACAGAGTAAGCGAAAACCTACAGGGGGTTATGATAGGCTTAAGGGGAACATCTAGGTATACTTTCTATGGGGGATAGGACTGTCATTGGCTGTCGAAGGTCAGGTGGACAGGGATGCCCACCCCTAGTGCAAGTTATGTTCCGTGTCATGAATTAAACATTTCATTGGCTTTCAAACTATAGGGCTATTCACTATCTGGCCCTCAATGATTGGTTGGAACGCTTGTACCCTTCTAGAATATTCCACTCACTAGCAGAATGCAAGCTGGTACCCCAGGTGCTGGAGGGTTAGACTTGACCATACCTCCAAACTCAATTAGCCCATCATCCATCATCACTCCTGCTGTCTGCCACTTGAATTAGTCTTTGAACTCAGCCTTGCAAAGGATAACGGTGCCTGAGAATAAAAGGGAGTGTGAGCATGGTCTTATCTTCACGTCTCGGTGTAGCTTGCCCAAAGTCTATTTTCAACTTGACCATGTGAAAGGAGACTGTGTTTTGAGCTCGCTCTTCGCATTTCACACTATTGAATTAATAGAACCTGGCACTTCTAGTGTTTTTCCATTACTACTCAACAGGAGCTTGTCTCGCTTCTTACATTCATTGTATCTTCTCGAATAGATAACCAGTTTCTTGGCTACCTCAACCCTTGACAATGAGCCAGAGAAGTAGCACGACCAGTTATGAGGTGTTCTAACCACATCCACGTGATTATGAAAAATGCAATCATAGAGAAATACATTTATGGAAATCTGAACATGAAGAAACCATTATTTTAATATTACATGAGTTATTGTGATCAATCAATTATGATGAAGGAATACAGTTCTGTACGTTTCCTTTTCCTTATTAAAAGACTCCTTCTGTTTGTTTCTTAGAAATTGAGTTTCCTGTATACTGGGGAACGAAACCCACCAACAATGCTTATCTGTTCATAGTAAAGAAGTTTTGATTATTAATTCGGTGTCGAAAAGGGTTATGTGATGTGTCCCTATAAAAGACAACTATTGATGCAAATTAGCCTCTTAGCGATATGTTGAGTTAAAGCCTACATACCAGAAAGACAAAACAATATTTATAGAACCGATGAACAAACAAATAATTATCAAAACAATTTACTTACCATGGCTACATTATATGCATGTACACAAACCTATACACACAAACACCATGATCTGGCTGGAAAATCTCCACACAACCCAGTGTTTATTAAAGAACAAATGAAGATGTTATACATATTTTACACTACAAAAAGACCTGAGAAAATATTTTTTCGAACCTTCAATTAAAGATGTTCTGAATGAGTTTCTCGTGTTAAAGAATAATTAAAAAAATAGTTTGTATTGTCATTGTGCTATTCTTCTACTTCAATATCTCCTGTTCATAAAAAAATATGCCAAGATCACTATCCTTCATACTGTCATCACCTCTTGGAGCTTCTTAATAATTGTATTTTCATAATCACGTAGTACCACCAAGCCATAAGGTTGTACCCTTAACTGCAGTGCAAGGGTGTTGCAGACACGACATTCAATGGAAAACCAGAGCGGGGATCTGTTGTGTTTGGAAAACCTGTTCGCCTCATTTTCAGACATTGTCTCCAAATATTACACATTACCATTTAATGTGCATGTCATTTACCTATCTTGTTGACAAGCACAGTGGACATGTGTCACAGAGAAATACAGACACCTTTCAGCAGATTCACATATGACATGCATCTTGACTGATTACTGAATATAAAACAGAAAGACATCCCAAAACTGTTAATTCCACCCGACAATGAGTTGCTTTGTTTCGGGCTTCCTGCAAAATAATGTAGCATTGTGAAGTGATGAGTTTTGACAACCCATAATGCATTATTAATGAAATAATGACAACAGCCTCAGTTCTTGCAAACAAACTAACGAGCTGCTTATGCAGAAGCGAGCACCAGGATTGGCTGATTGAATTTCTTAGCATGATGCTTTTGCATAAGAACCTAATTTCTATTTTCTTTTTTAAATCATTGTGAAATAGGTAGAAAACAAGTTGATTGCGTTTTTGCAAAGTAATTTACAGATGTGGCTACAATTATATATTCAAATGGCTCATACTTTGTTTGATTAAGATGATTCTGTTCTGCACCATGGTACACCCCCATTCCGAGATCATAAGATCATTACTATAATTATTGCTTCAAAAGAGTATTCTGGCAAGAATCGGTTTACATTGACAACTCTGCAAGCCCTTCCTCTTCTCTTCTTCCTTCTCTCTCCCTCTCCCTTGTTAATCGCCTCTCTATTCTTGCTCACTGCCCTCCTCCCTCTCCCCCTAACTCAGCTCAGTTTTCTAACTGATAGCCTGCTGCACCAAACAGGTCTCAGGTTCTACCGTCAGTCCTCACATTGGACCCTAGGACTCTGTACTCCACTCAACATGTCTGCACTCCCATCCTTTTTGTCTTACACCTGCACTTGTAGTTAGGCCAGCAGGCCAAGTTGCTAGTCGTTTTTGCAAGATCATTTGTAATCTCCAAGGCCTAAGAATGACTCTGTATTCCCCTGTTCCCTTCCCACCTTGAAGCGCTTTGAAGCACTTCACCTGTGTATAAGCATATTATAAATAAACAATTACAATTAAAATTACATTTAAATTCTGAAATGCATCCATAAACTTGGTCTTGGATGTACCCTGTTAAAAGTATGTAGTGCATTAACATAATATAGGGTTGGCATGCTGTATAGAAATTCCGGTAAACAGCAAAAAGGGCAGAGCTTACATTGTGGTTCTAAAGGGAAGTAACAAGCAAGACTTACATCAAAGGGTCTTATGTTTCACAATTCAAAGCATAATGGAGCTGACACAAGGGAAAAGAGTGTTGGCATGAATTGACCATGAATTCTTATAGCGTAATACGTAAAAACACCATAATGGCAATTTCCGACAAGTTTTATGATTTCAGGGAGTAGTTTTTTACGTAGACTTCTCTGGCTGCTCAGGATTACATAAGCATGACCTTCTGGACTGAGAAGACAGTGGCTCCTTCTGTGTGTGACAGATCAGGCCAGGCCAGAGGAAAGCCCTCAGGCAGTCTTGCTTCCTGTGTTTTCCTCGCCATCTAGGAACTGTCAGAAAGACCTTAGGGCTGCAAAGAGAATATTGCCTTCACTGGCATCATCACTCCCAGAGAGGACCATTGTCTTCCTCACAAAGGCTGGGTGCACGTATATGTTGTTAGGCCCTTTGACAGTAATGACCTTTTGAAAGGGCATGGGTTACATATGATGGTCCAGTCTGCATCCCTAAAGCCCAGTAAGGGAATGCAACACTCACTACTCCTCATGGACTTTCCCTTCTGGTCACATAATGTATAAACTACTTCTTAGGTGATTCCCATGCTGTGCCTTTTTCGGTAGCAGTGTCCTTCCTGAATGAGAACAAGCAGTGGAATGGGTATAGTAGACACCCCTGCAATCCCAGTGAAAATATTAAAGGTCACCAAATGGTACTTAGTAAAACTGAAAAATAAAGAATACTAAAAATGAGGATGTAACAATACGTTTTGCTGAAAATAACTAACGTACAAAATAAGGAAGCAAAAATGCCTTAATACATATTCAATACACAAAAATATAAAATGGATTCGATCAGAAATAGAGACATTTCTGGATGGGGTCAGATGTTTGGAGCATGTAACAAGGTTAAAGGTTGGCTGCAATGACACCTAAAGGGCTTGGAGGTGTCATCCCCATTTCAAAGATGTAACTTCAACGCTGGTAATAGGTAAGCACAAGTAATGGGGTGATGGTTTTAGATGGAGGTAGTGTGTGGCAATTCCCTAATCCTGCTAAATCAAATGCACATTTTTAAAATGTATAGATACTTTTGCATATTTGCTTTTGTTTGAAAAAAGCAAAATAGTTATTTTCTTTATTAAAATGTGCTTTAGTTTGTACTGTTTACATTACTTTCAGTTTAAAATGCATAATTTTTCCATGTATTCTGCTTCATTGTTCGACTTGCTTATTATACCCGGGATTTTTTTTAACACAGAAACTATAAAAAAAGAATGTTCCAGATTGATGGGAATCGCTACTGACCCACACACCAATTTGCAGTTGGCAAAATCATTTTGTGTTACGCCATTATCAAAGGGCCATAGGGCTGCCCGTATACTCAAATGGAACTCCATCTTTCAAACACAGGGACTTTCCTCTTCCAACACATGATAATCCCCCCTTACAAGACACGGTAAACTGATTATAAGTATTACCAATAATAGAACTATTAGATTCAATGCCAAAAGCTCAGCCCTACTAGTACTTTACAACAGACTAATATGAATGTCCACCTGATTCATAACCCACAAATCACCTGGTTTTCTATCAAAATAGGAAAGAGACACCAACAATCCAGGAAAATCCACAGTTCCTGCACCTAGGTGGACAGGACCAAACTTGAGGAATCTTGTTAATGATTCAATATGCCAAAGAATCAGGATAGCTATACACGCAGTATTCATACGAAATCTATTTGCCACCCTACCTTTGAAGTCAGATTCTACACCTCTGAAATAGTCACGCTTAACAGTCAGATCACCCATCAAAATGTCCAATAACATTTTTCAATGCATTGAAATTCCGATGTGGACATACTTGAAATCACAGAAATATGGTTCACTGGTCATTGCAAAAAGGTAATTGACTCGATAGTGACAACTGGCAATTAGCACAATGGGTGGAACAGTGAAAACCTGGGAGGCAGTCAGGGCCCTCTGCTTCTGGGAAATATGCAATTGTCTATCCCAGGATCCTGGTGGTTCTCATGACTCCATTTGCCACAGGAATGCTGAAACTGTCCCTGCTAACTTGCTGCCTACCTCCCCTCCTAGCTACCTGTGCCTGCCTCCTCTGCCCACCATGCTTCACCACATGCATTGCTCCAAAGGATGTCCTCCCACTTGTTCTTGTACCTCAGCCACCCCACACCTGAGAAACTTATGATGAGTCTTTGTCTGCCACCTGCCAACCACCCATTGCTCATCATACCACATGGTTTTAATTGGGCTTTTTTTGGCCAATTTCCCTGTGCCCTCAGCACCTGCACCTCGGCATGGTGCCAATAGCCTTATTTCCAACAAGCTGTGTGTAATAATGCCTATTTAAAGACTTATTCCAAATAGACTTGATAAAAGGGAAGAGGCCCTTGCCTACCCAGAGAGACTATGAGTATCCCAGATTGATGTACATATTCTCACAGCTTTCAAAAGTAATGAGTACATACTACATCAACAATAACATCTCACTGACTATTATTTGGGACTTATTGATTGGAGCTGAGGGCAAAAGGGTTCTTAGGAGCCTTGATGCCCCACTTATAGTGCGGAGCAAAGCTGAAGGGCAATAATGCTGCCAGCACTTTGCCGTCGGGTCATGTGCTTCAGTCTTGACTGAATGGCCACCGGCCAATCAACACTTGGCGGCATGTAGGCAGAAATCAATGTTCTCATTCCATGGAGGGCAAGGAGGAAGGAGAGGTGAGATGGCCACAAGTATCAGGAGCGGGATAACTGGGAGGTAGAGGAAGGAGCATGGAGGCCATAACAGAAGTAGATCAGGCATCAAATAGAGAGGAGCACCAACAGTGGCCCATGTTGAGCTGCCACCTTTGCACCCCCCCCCCAGCGAACAATACCACTATATCCAGCTCAAACATGCGCTGCAGGCCCATCTCCATGAACTGAGTGACATAGCTGATTATATTCCACTAGAACGCAATGTATTCCCAGAATTGCTTACACAGAAGGTCACATCGACTATGTACAGTGCTATTAACTCCTTTGCTACGAAAGAGCTGTCGAACCTGAAAGCCAAGTGGGAGAGGGAGGTGGGTGATGTACTCCCAGAGGAATGGGTGTCTGCGCTGATGTACCCCAGAGAATCAACTATCTCCTCCAGGCTTAGATTGATTCAACTGAAGATACTACATAGGATTTATTACCCGAGGGTGGCACTGTTCAAGTGGGGAAAGGCTACAAAGCCATACTGTTTGCGATGTAAGAGGGAGGAAGGCTCCTATTATCATATCCTGTGGGACTGTGCCATCATTCAACAATACTGGCAACAGTGCTGTGAAGAACTGTCAAGGGTAATGGGCAAAAGGATACTTGCAAATCCAAAGCAATTATTGCTGGGGATAGAAGGAGACACCGATCTAACGAGGTATGAGAGAGCGCTCTTATCTACCACCACTGCGATACTTAAAAGGAACATAGAGCAACTTTGGGGCTCCGAGAGGCCACCGAGCCTTGAACAATGGATCACAAATGTGGATATATGCATCGCGATGGAAAAGAGAGTCTATTTTTTTTTATTTTTTTTTTATTGTTGTATTATTAGTTTACATAAAACCTTATACAACATATGCCACAAGCGAGAAAAAAAAAAAAAGAAAGCACATTGTTACCTTATATACTACAAATACATAGGCATGTATAAACACACTGACACAAAAAATGGTTATCGTATCATACCAAAGAAGAAACACAACATGAAATTTCATCTAAAACATCAAAGACATCATCATTATACAGTTTTCTTTTTAAAAGAAAAAATTTCATATAGAATTCTTTAAAAAATATAATCCCTTCCCAACCCTAAAAACAGATTACATAATAGTAAAACGCTTGTTAATATCCTTACCCGTTAGTATCCTATATTTTACCTACACAAACAATTCTCTATTTCTGGCTTCCAATTCCTCCATTATATTTTGGAGCAATGAGTTCAATGCCAGAATCAGAGAAATAATGGCACCCCACATACAGCGACTCCAGAACAAATTTTTCGACATTTCTAAATCCTCATCAAATCTATTGGTGAGAAATAGAGCTCGTTTCGACCCAAAATGGGCACATGTTAAGACGAGGTGCTTAAGAGTTTCTAACATGTCAGTTTCTCCACAGAAACGACATGTAAGTAAAGTATAATTGGGCACCTTTTCTTTATGTATACAATAATGAATTCTTTCTAGGGTCGGCATCTGATTGAGTCTGAAGCGCATAAACGTGGTTCTCGCCCTGTAGCAGGGGAATCTGAGTAAGTAAATAGGGATACATTCCCTTGCATGTATAAATTTGGCATATTCTTTATAAGTAGCATAAGACTCTATTTTATTGACTGTATCCACCCAATCCGCCTTAAATAACAATTTCTTAACCAGGCCGGGTCGTTGCACCAAATCATCTAAACTAGAGCCCAAAATGGATAGCAGAGAGTTCATTCTATCACTAAATCCCTTGATTGATAGAACTGACCCAGATATAATCACCCTATTCAACAACTCATAAAGGGTGTTCCTAGGAGGATCGTTCATTTTTCTAAAAAAAGAAAGCTGTCTCCACAAATATCTGGCTTTAAGTGAGACCAGACATAATTCGTGCCGGATAATGGCATTCGGGATTGCCAATGAAAGGCCCATTGCTTCCTTCCATAGTTTTCCCTGAACCACATTTAAGTAGGAACTCATATCCTTGGTACAAATATCCAGACCATATAAAAGAACTGGCTCACATTTGGCAAGATAAAAGCGTCTAATGGGTAGGAGAGAAAATTTACATACTCGAACCCTTAAAAATGTCATTTGAGTTTTTAATTTAGATGCTTTTTCTGCGAGACCCAATTTCCACCTCTTTAGACTAGAGCTGTTAGAGAAATTATAGCCCAAATATGTTATAGCCTGCACTTGTTCCACAGGGTTGTCCCCCATCTTCCAAGCATAAGTTTTAACAACTCTCTTTTTAGAGATTACAATTATTCGAGATTTAGATGCATTGGGGGAAAGATTATTCATCATAGCATATTGGTAAAAAATATCCATCCTTCTACGGAGACCCCGTGGGGTCCGATCGAAAAGAATGAAATCATCCGCAAAGGCCATCCACTCAATAACCAAACTTCCCATCCTAACGGGAGCGATGGAAGGACCATGCCACATATCCTCCACATCGCTGACGTACAGGTTGAAGAGCGTGGGTGCAAGTGAACAGCCCTGCTTAACCCCCACCTCCGTCTCAATTGGATCAGAAAGGGAGCCTTCATGGGATAAGCGCACCCTGACAGAGGTGTTTCTATGTAATAGAGCCAGGAGTTGGACGGTCTTGCGTGGAAAATTCATTGCTAACATTTTGGACCACAATCTTTCTCTAATGACCCCGTCAAAGGCGTTAGAGAGATCCAAGGAAGCCATACAGACTTCACCCATTTTAGTTTGATGGACTGTGTCTCTTAAGTGAGCCAAAATATTTCCATTCAAGTCTGTGCCCAAACCTTCTCTAAAGCCAACCTGAAATTTACTGAAGCAGACATTCCTTCTAACAAATGTATTGATATCCCTTAAAAGAAGAATGCCAAAGACCTTGCTAGCTGCATCTAAAAGGGCTATAGGTCTATAATTCCGCGGATTAAGGACGTCCCCTTTTTTAAATATAGGGACAATAATACTCTGGGACCAGGTTCTAGGAATAGTATGGTTTTTGAAAATATCATCAAATATTGGTTTGAGCAAATCGGCCCATATTTCAGGGGATGTCTTAATGACGAACGGTGGTATACCATCCGGGCCCGGTGCTCTAGAAGGTTTAAGTTTGTTAATGGCCCATTTGATGTCCTCTAAATCCCACCCACAGTCTTCCACCACGGGGGGACCTAAATCTAGGTCCTGTACTCTTGTGAGGTCAACAGGTAAAGCAAACTTTTTCTTATAAAAAGCACTCCACACTTCTGCTTGGATCGGGCAATCAAGTTTGTCTTTTGCAGGCAAAAGCATAGAATTAATAGTTGCCCAAAATTTGACATCTCTGCCCTTACAGACATTGTGCATCATCAATTGATGTTCTTCATGATATTGATCCATTCTTAGTGATTTAATCAAATTCTTATGTTTCAATATAATTTTTTTTCTTTTTAAGCTGAAATTCAGAGAAGGGAATGAGCATTTTCTTCAAAGCTTTGATTTCACTGTATTTGTTACGCTTGGAGGTTTGGATTCTGGGGTCACCCACCCTCGTCCTAGGTTTTATGGCCTCTCTATCACTGGTGCTACCAATTTTATAGACACATGACAATATAATATTGTAATAGAATCCTCCCCGATCTAAATCTTCACCACTAGTAATTTGAGGCGACCTTCTGGAAAGGAGACCCAAAACCAGGTTATTAAATTTCATAATCATTTTCTTATTCCATACAACCCTTCTCCCATTATTTCCAGCCTTTAGACCACATAGCGAGGGATTAATATAATTACCCACATTTGCGATGGAAAGAGAAAAACATAAGGGAATATGATCACCCAATTCCACCTCCATGAGTGTCAACTTTCCACAAGCTTGCTTCCAGCTATTTGAAACATAAAAAAAAAATCGATTCTAGACTTATTACTTCCTCTTTTCCAGGTGAATTTCGGTAGGTCCCAATCCCAAGCATGATCTAAAAGACCCAGGTCCCAATGATCAAGATAATTATCCCACCGTATGCCTCTTTTAATATGTGGAGGGAACAATCTGGGAATCACCCCTCTTTCATTTAGGGAGGAGCCCTCGGCGCAAGCCGAGTTGAAATCCCCTCCCAAGATAATGCGATTGCCAAACCCTTTCTCGAGCCATCCTCCCAGAATCTTATTCAGAGTATCTTCCACTTCATCCATCGCCACTTTTAATGGGTTCCAATACAGGTTCAGCAAGAGAATCGGTTCAGCCATATGCACTGAAGTGAGAGTGATGCCCAAAAGCCACTCACTCCTAAAGATCACCTCCCCATACAATCCCAGATTACGGTCGATAGCAATGATCAGACCACCACTAGGTCTCCCCAAAGGTCCAGGCGATGCTAAAGAAGAAAAAGTATAAAAACCTTCTATATGTATATCAGACAAAATCATGGTTTCCTGAAAAAAATAAATACGGGGGCGCACATAGTTATCCCTTTTATTCAAAAACATATCAAGGTGAGCTCCCCCGCATGAATTCCAGGAAATCACATCTATATTAGAACTGTTAGGAGCGCTCACTATCTTGTCTAAATGTCTCCAAGGTTTTAAGTGCTGGCTGTAACCATGACCAATCCTGGCCACTGTTTAGAAGGCTGGAAATTAGAGCCAACCCTGGACCCAAATTTTCTAATTTATTATTACCTAATTGTGAGGTTTGTTGAATTTGGTTCTTATCTGTTTCCTTATATTGAAGAAACTTATCAACCTCTTTGTCATTTGCTAGAGTAGTTAGATCAAAACCCAAAGAGTTGAGATTCTTTTCTTGAGCACGTACCATATCTGCTACCATCGCTGAATGAAAACAACTTACCATACGATGGTTATTATGGTTGGGTAGAGAGATGGAATCTATATCATCAGTTGTTATTGCTCGTAATAAGGGAATCTTTTTAAACAGATTTAAAAGGTAAGTTCTATTTAAGAAAACCTGCGGATCTGTATCATTATTGTTGATCCAACCCAGTATCTTCCCTGTACCGATCTTTATAGGGGGCTCGACCAGACTCGATTGCTTCATTGTATGGTCAATGCTAGTTTTAAACACATCCTTTCCTAGGGCTTCTTGGGTTTTGGGTAGGTATGTATCTTGGGGATTATCTCTCGTATTATTACTAGTAAAGTCAGTCCCCTTCTCAACTAACATCATTGATCCTTGTAAGGGGGAGATATTAGGAGATGCTACAGCTAGAATTTCCTGGGAAGTGGTAGGGTGCCCAATTTGTTGTGTACCTACGGATGTTCTAGCATGTTTGGTACTAATTATTTTACCGAAAGCTGTCATCTTTGTTTGTTTAGTTTGTATGCGTTCTAGACCAACTTTTAGTATATTATTCTCCTCCCTATTTGGGTCAGTATTAATTTCCCCCCTGGACAGGGAGTCTTTAATACTAGGTTCCCCCCAAACCTGCCCATCTACTTTATTTGATACCTTGTGATTCCCCCTGTCATCAGGCTCTTCCTGAGACGGAATATTTCTAATACCTTTAAGATTCGCATTTCTGCCTTTAATTTTTGTATTAGGCATATTTTTGCTTTTCTTAGGCATCATAGACTGCTTTTTTGTCTTTTTTCGTCTACCGACAGGGGATTGGGGCGTCTCATTTATATCGTAGCTAATAACTGGAGCAGGTATGTCATTATTCATGTTAGAACCTATTTCTAATACCTGAACGGCTAATTGTTCCTCTCTGTAATTTGTCTTTTGTTTACGTTTTTGTCCTTTTTTTGAAGAATTATGTTGGGAGATTATTGACCCCTCACTACTAATGTTGAAACATTCCTCCTCTTTTCTCGTTTCTCTCACCTGCATCTGAGCGCTGGACTTTTCACTGTCCTGTTCCTGAATGAGCCCTTCTGATGCCATAGTTAAGAAAAGAGAGTCTATACTGCCAGGGGGTGCCCAGAAAAAGCGCAAAAGATATGGCAAAGTTTGGAAGAGGCGCACTAAAAGTAGTTATAATATTGTATCGTTACGCTATCCAGAGACTTGCAGATGGACTGGCGGGGGTAATGCGAAAGGGACAAATGTTGGGGCATGTTTTGCAGCTCCTTGGTAAGGGACCACAGCGGGGAGTCGTTGGCGGGCAGGTATGGGAGGTTTTGTTTACCCCACTGTGTGGGGCTGTATGTTTAATGTTTTCAAAAAACCAATAAAATGTGGTATTAAAAAAAATACAGTGGCCCATGTTAGGCTGAGGTTTACTTAGGTTTTTATTTATTTATTTAATAGTTTTAGAAAGCGTTAACAAGGCATGAGTGCATCTGAGTTTTATACATATTAACATGCATAAATGCTCCAAGGAACAACTAAATTATCTTAAATACATGCAAATACAAATATTTAAATACAAAACATACCGAAAATAACTCAGCAGCATAATACACCAAATTTAACTCTGTAAAACTACTTAAAAGCAGAATAAAGCAAACACGATTTCAAGGATTTCTTTCAATTAAGATAATCTACGTAAATTAAGTGGAAGTTCGTTCCAGCAAGACACAGCTGCACCAGAAAAAGATATTTTCATTGAAAAAAATCGACCTTAATTTAGGAAATTGTAGATTGACTGAGTCTTGGCGGTGAAGACCTCTAAAGCCTGTATATATCTTCATGTATTAGAAAAGATACAAGGGTGTGGTTAAATTAATTCCTATTAGCTTAAATAAAATCTGCCCTAAAGGTAGCCAGTGAAGGGAGATTAAAATACCAATCAAGCAGAAGCATGAAAAACAGCTCTTAATTGTGCTAAATACGATTGAGGAAGACAAATTAAGATAGAATTTCCAAATTCAATAATTAATAAAACTAGAGACTGCATTAGTAGTCTAAACATGCACATCAGATAAAACAAATGTCACTGACCTCAGAGCCAAAAGGTGCAAATTGGCAGATTTTACCACCATGGACCCCAAAACATACCATAACGTTAGTCTAAAAACCTCACAAATCCACTCTGTGAGAATTAAACAGAGTTAAACATCATGTGACCCAGTCTCCTGGCACATTTCCTTGAGTGCAGTGTCTCCTCAAATGGTGTTCAACACTACACACAGCAGAAACATGGGTGTCCAACACCTCTCCTAACTGCTCGATGGTGTCCGACACCACTATCGAACATAGGTGTAATACACCACCTTAAACCAACTATTGTGCAACACCTCATTGACCAAACGAAGGTGCCCAACACCTCACAGACGATAACAGGTATCCAACACCTCTCCTCACAACCAAAGGTGTCCAACACCACATACACAACATTGGTGTCCAACACCTGGGAGATAGTGCACGGCCCATTTTCAAATAGTCACACAAATGAGGAAAACACGCATCCATTTTACTCCTAACATTACTGCCCCCTAACTGGAGTCATGGGCTCCTGGACCATGTTGCAGTTCGCAATATCAATAACTTGTTCCCATACACACTTTTGCATCACTTCTTACCATTTTACGCCACCCACATGCACGTCCGTCCACCAACACCCTGCACAATAAGTAGGCATTCAAAGACATGGCATATGTAGGCATTTAAATATAAATAAGTGCTTATAAAGTTCATAGTCCATACCTAATATTTGCAACGTAGGTTGATTCTGTGGAGAAAATTCGTTGTTTGATACAATACACATATGTAACATTGTGTACATTGCATTATCCTGCAATGCGCCAAAAACACTCCGCACCATTTTGAAACTTACACCAAAGGGCATGACACGCAAGCTAAATTCGCATACACTCCAGCACTAAGTAAACAGTAGCACTGGCTTCCTATCACAACTTACATAATGCTCTAATAACTGGTCCCGATAGCATCTTAGCCACCTAGTTAACGAACTGCCTAACACCTAATGTTGAAATAAGGAGGCCCAACAAACACCTGTAACAGACCCATATATTAACAGCTATTGTGGCCTTTAAATGACTGTTAACAGTGAGCTAACTCAACCTAAAAGTCAATATTTCAGGAACCCATATGTTCCCAAAAACCAAACCTGTGCACAAGAATGTACCTCAACATGTGGAACAACCACTTGCAGTGATAACCATCCTAACGTGCTGCCAACAGTGTATCATGTGACACACCAGGTTTACGCACTAATCCTTTGATCTCCAATTGCCAAGCCAAAAGTACAGTACCTGCAATATCCATGTATGGATCCCCAAGAGTTTCGTCCTTTCCTCTGGCACAACCCGTGGTATTCAATAGACACTTGTATTCCTCCGGATGTCATTATGTAATACACATTGTCTCGTCCAATGAGACATGTAATACCCAATGCTCACATGATGTATGCTCCCTCCCTTGTTTCCCTTCTCCCTGGGGCCACATTTGAGAAGCACACCGTAATATTCCTCTAACGCATCACATGGGCACCTGGAGCTGCTTGGGCGATAGATGCACCTTCATGTCGTCATTTTCTACATGGCTCAGATGAGCTCAGAGCTCCTCTTACTCCTCCCTCCACTGCATTTCCCTGTCCACTGCTGCGTTTCCTGATACCATCCACCACACTCTCGCAGCTGCCCAGACTCCCACAGAACTTGGCACTGCATACTTTTCCTGCAGTGTGGCAACGACATCATGGATCAGGGCAGCATGGAACACTTTGTCAGCATCTAGACCTCAAGGTAACTTCTAACGGTCCTTTCCCCATCAGCACGGAGCTCAGTCAATGGTGTAATTACATCTTATCTGCATCAAACAGCTCTATGTTGATGGCTGAAGTTCAGTATAATAACCGATCTGCTCTCACTCGAGGCTGGCATTTATATGTCAATAGTGAGAGAGTACTTATTGTTACTTTTCTTCTGTCTGTGGGTGCATTGGATGTCCTCAGGCTGCCCCCCATTGTCCCCCAGCAAAGTGCTTGTTCTCCTACAGGTAAGGCAGTGGATTCACCCAATCGCCAATATTACATGGTGGCCTTTCCCACAGGTGACCAGGAGCCAAATATAGGAGAGGGAAGCATATCTAATAGTTACAATATTGTACAGGTAAGCCCAAAGGTTACAGGACACATGCCTCCAGTACATTGGGGAACATCCACCAGCACACCCTTTCTCACAGCCAGCTTCTCTCCAACTGTCATCCAAGGACATTCAGCAGGCAGCACTCACACCACATTCCAATTTAGAACTGTTATGACATCACATTCATGCAAGGCAGAAAGAAAGTACATTACAACATCATTCAAGCTCCAATATCCTTCAGACAGTTATTGAGCCACCCCAAGTCACTTACCAAGGACATTCTGAGATAGAATTGAGTACTATCAATTTACTGATGCATCGGGACTGTGTTTTGTAACAGATTTTAAGGCACGGCACACCCCAGCCAGGGACTTCTTCCACTGACACTGAAGGTGGCGCACAGTAAAACACACCATTTTATTTTTATTATTTGAACCCTGGGTTCTTTTTTAAAGAGGCAACCAACCAGTCTCACACCCACTTTAACAACACCCCGTGTTGCAATAGACAATGTACCAGGCCGGTGTGTAACAATTAAATATTTATTTATTTTTAAAAGTCAAATGAAAAATCAGAGCAAAACTAATTTTAGGGCAGCAATCACCAGTGTGTTGACAGTAGAATGCAAAATGTTATGATACAATTGAATCAACTTTCTGATATTATCTACATCAACTTTAGATATAAATGGAAACAAAATCACTTTTTTCACACTCATAGATGACACTTATGTTATGCACTCCCCCTGCAACACTCCCCCAAATACCTGCTACTTCTGTGTGGATGGAAAGCAGTGGCAAGAAGCCAGAAAGATGGGGGAAAAATTGTTTTTTAAATTCGACCCACCCTCCTGGGATATGAGGTCAAAGAAGAAAATAAAAACCTTCAAAATGAGCAAAATGGCACACTCGGATTTCACTAGTTACTTAGAGGTCAGTTTACATTTGCGGTTGGATAGATAGGACAGAAATTCGTATGGCTGCATTAAGCAGACAAGGACGCTTACAGGGTACTGAGCAGGGTACTAAAGCAACATGAACACAAGTGAGAAAATCGATTTTGTGGGGGAAACAATGCAACAAAAATCACACGTGGCAGAATTGCAATTTCTTATTTCACACAGGCTTTAAATTGGGACGCAGCTAAGAACATGGGCTTAGCTGGCAAAATCGGAAATCGGTTTTTGTATGGGAAACAAAGACACAGAACAGATAGGATACTGAGGGGAAGAGATGACTCTTATGCAATGAGGATATAGGTTTTTTTTTAATGGGAAAATCAATTCGGATTTTAAAAGGAAAGCACATACATAGGCAAAATCGGTTTAGTTAACACAAAGATTAGTTCCACTGAGACTATATTTTAAAGCCTATAATTGCTAAAGAAAGGCACTTATCATGAAGAGGTTGAGTTTGAATTACAACCAAATCACTGTTAATCTCTTTATAGGGGAAATAATGTGAGTTATTCCAAATGATGCTAGGGACATACAAATGTAACTGTAGGAAATAAAGAACAAATATGCTACCAGATATGGACAGACACAGATTCTTCTAGGAAAAAGGTGAACTGAGGATACTGGCAATTTGGGAAATGACTAGGGTTTCTATGGGATTGTAATGGGGTTTGAACAGGATGCAAGGTAAAATAGCGGGATATGCAGTTTGTGAGTACTGGGTGATGGAATACTTACAAGGCAAGCTGGGGTTTGGTAATTTGGACAGCCAGCAGGGTCGCTAGGTGGTAGAGCCATGGATCTGGTCACGGACAGTGGGGTCAAGAGATCTGGCTACTAGGTCCACTGGACTCTCCTGGTTGGGAACAGCTAGGCAAAGTCTGGGCACAGTGGACAGCGGGATGGGTCAGCTGGGCAAAAAGGTCTGGTCAATGGATTCTCCTAAAGGGATCAGGGGCCTTTCCTCATTTCTCCCTGAAGTATTGAGATGAAGGTGGTGCTGAATAGGTGGTTCCGCCTGGCTCTGGGTCAGCTACCTCTGGACCTGTTCTGGAGTCTTGGAATGTTGCAGGGTGACTTTTGAATGTTGAATATCTCCCTGTGTCTCTCTATCTACCCTTTAAATAGCCAGAGTGACATCATCAAATGTGTATAATAAGGGTGGAAGTACCCTAAACTTACCCCTTGCATGGGATAGACCAGGTATAGGTGTCGCCTCCTCCCTGCGGGCTGATTTTTTCCAGGGAAGTGACCTCACCATATGTGTGTTTGTGTTATGACTTGCTTTATCTCAACACAGTTACTATTTACCAAAATAAGTTATGGAACAAAACCCTCATATTTACAATAGTCACCATCATAAGAATCATATAGGTAAATCACATATTTTACCAGGAATATGCTGGTTCGAACACCAATTCTGTGCGATTTTGCTTCACCCTTGGGCACAATTTCACTGTTTTCAGGAGAAACACAAAACATAAAATTCTGCAAATGACTACCCATAAGCATCATAGTATTCGGCATAATTTCCCCAAGTTTTTTATTCTGTGGCATTTATGCTTCCCCATAAAAGCATTTTTCCTATGATTTCATTTCACCACATGCCAGAGAGATGCACATGGTCTTATTTTGCTCGTCCAAAAATTACTTTAACACTGATATAATATCGCATCGCTGCTTATTCAAATTGCTAAGAAAATATTCTAAGTATAAATGTACTGCATTGTCAATGAGGTAGATTTGACAAAAAAGTGGCCGGCGCTGCCACCCCCACAATCCAAATTGTCTTCTCTGGGTCATCCTGCACAGGGGTTTCCATGACTCCCTGTTTGAAGTCCTCCAGTGGATACTGCGATGAGTGGAGAGGAAATCACGCCTTTTAGGCAAAACACAGGGCTTCCCCCATCCGTTGTACTTGGGAACAGTTCTAACTGGCAGTCTGGGAGAACCTGTAATTATCACACTAGCAGGTCCATACGAACAGAGCAGATGCCCTTGCAAGCTTTGTCACTGGTAGTTGCAAAATCAGCCTTTAAACCAAACTGGTTTGACAGAAATGCCTGGGTCTCAGCCAGGCTGTTGAAGTCATTTTTGGGAGGAAAACATAATTATATATATATATCTTTGCAGCCCCTCTAACCAAATGTACAATTGTGTTTCTGTGTGAGCTACAGTATTATTTCCCATGCAGCTTTGCCGGGATCATTTTCTGCTTTGCAACAACAGATTTACACAGGTTAATTTTTTTTTCTCATGTATATTTCATAAAATGCAGATTTTTTCTGCACAACGTTTCCTTTGCATTTAGCTTCTGAAAAGGCTTTTTATAGATCTGGTCAATTTCTAGACACAGAGATATGCTTGAAAATGGTTTCTTAGTAATTGACATGAAGCAAGAGAGAGCATCTTTCTTTTGAAGTACTTTGCATGTGTTAGTTTATCTCAAACAAGTAAATCCAAGCCATGCAAACTTGAAGCAGAATTATTTTGCTTTTCAAGGACTTAACTGATGATAAAATGCTGTTCTGAAAGGGATGGCCTTATTTGATTGTGTTCAAAATGAAATACAAGGACAGGGATGTGTTTTAATAGCACACAACTGTGTGATGTTTGAAATGAAAATAGCAACAGTACAATGCTGTTTTAAATGTAGGTTGTTTTCCTTTGCAGCCTCGAATGTTTAAATGCCAGAACAGCAAGGCACAGCCATTCTGAATTTGAGTCGTTTTCTCAGGATTCACATGAATGAAAACAAAATGCAGCTATTCTTGGGGTGGCTGTGTTCAACTCTCGCCCCATATGTGCTCAGCAGACAAAAGCAAAGCCATTTTTGGGTAACTGCTGAAATGCAGTTTTTGTTGTAGGGGGGTTCTGCCTTAGGCATTAAATGTACCCCACAGTTTCTGAACTAAAAAGCCCAGTGGTTCCATATATACATCAAAAAGCATGGGCAATACAACAGAAACTTGAGGAACCCTGAAAGGGGCTAACAATGATTCAGAATGAGCTTGGCCCATGACTACTGTCTACTGTCTTTAATTTACAAAGGACCAGAACCAAGCAAGGCATACACCTTCAATCCCCACTCCATGCAACTAGATCTTCAAAATAACTCCATGATCAAATGTATCGAATCCAGCTGATAAATCAGTTATCCAGAAGCTGAGTGGGCGAATAAGATAGAAAGCAAAGCAAAAGGCAAACCACATCATGGCATATAGAACCCTGAGATCCATCAAGATCCACGGCTAGATCAGTGAATATGGCCTGGATGTATTGCACTAAACAGTATGAAAAAGTGAATTCCCCAAACTCCTCATCCTTTACATATGGGGATAGTGGGCCTCTACGGATGGAGCTTCTCTGCCTAGTATTCAATGGATGAGGGAGGATCCCACAGGCCCACAACACTTGACAACCTCATGAAATTAAGATCATATGTGAATCAATATCTGGTGTGCAACATGACTCACTGTTCGGATTACCACAATAAATAAACATAATCACAGAGAAGCGGTACACAGGGAAGACCGCAGCCACCTACTTGATCTTCAATCATTTAAGATTAAGGGCCTTATTCATGGTATTGTTTGCAAAGTCACTTTGCATTGATAAAATACACTTTGCAAAGCCCCCACCCTGATTCATGGACCATGGATCAGACAGTAAGTCCCATATCCTCTTCTTCAAATTACTCTTTGACAACGACACATTTCTCTGCATATCAAGCCATCTTAACTGGTGGAGACAAGAGTAAAGCTTTAGGGCCTGATTCATAGAAGTGTTTTATAATGGCACAATGCCACAGGAAAATGTTCTGTGAATCAGGTCCGTTATCCTCAGATCTCTTGACAGCTTCCTCATATTTCGTAGTTGCTATTTTTTGCCATAATGTGCCCTCTCCATGGAATTACCCTCCGTCTGATCACTTCTCACAGGATTAGAAGACAGCATTTGACAAGAGTCTTTGTGACTGCCCTTCTCCTATCCATCAGAAAAACAGTTCTCCTTCAAAAACCTTCTGAAAGTAGCCATTGGCCAGTTCTCCATAAACCTGAGAAGTGCACTATTTGAATGGTCCTCACCTTCAGTCTTTGGAAATTCAACTCAATCTCAATTATTTGTGGATCATCAGACATCCAGCAGTAGACTGGGATTTTCTGTGGGTCTTTTCTCTTTATGTTCTTTATGACATTGTATGTGATAAATCTATTCTTCACCTATCTTGCACGCCTTATAATTCATACCTCACTTCTGTCAAATGTTTTAATATGCTTCATTTCAATGCACTGTTATGTAAATGATACATTAAATTGGGTGTTTGGAAGAGTTTATCAAGCTTTGCTTGTCATCTAAACACTTTTGTTTTCCATTCAGAATTCTGAAATCCATGTACTCTTATTTATTCCGATTTGAATGCAGCGACTTCTGATCCATACGATCTAACAGAAACATATGTACAACTGATTAAAATATACCTGTCCCTAATCCACATCATTCTTTTGTACACCATTCAAGGACTGCAAGACTTGTCCTTGGCCTCAAGTCCTGGGATCGTATCTCTCCAGCTCTGAAATCCCTTTATTGGCTCCCAGTGGATGCAGGGATTACATTCAAAACCCTCTGCATTGTCCACAAGGCTTTCTGGGGTCTGGGTCCAAAATACCTTCAACTATCCTTCAGTAAATACGCCCCCACCCCTTGAGCTCTTCACTCCTCTGACTCCCTCAGGGTCAGTCGCTTTTCAAAGAAACAAGCTGGGGGTAGATATCTCTGTCTTTGGCTGGGGCCTCCATTTGGAACAATCTCCCTGCCACTATGAAACTTGAGAAGAACCATCTCCAGTTCCGTAAGCACTTCAAGAGCTTCCTCCTTTCTTCTGTATTTACCCCACCCTCCCCTGCTGATCTGTCTCTCTCTTGGCACTGTGCACCTGGCCACCCTCTGTCCTCCAGGCCCAAGTACCTGCTCACCGTGCACCCCCACCTGCAGTGCCCCCGAGCCACCCCTTGGACTGGGGTCTGTATATGTACCCATACAGTCCCCAACTCCATTTTTCTATTCTCTTCTGCACTTATCAGACATACCGTCTGCTGCCTTAAACAGAGCACTTGCCACTTGCTGGCTGCACTACCACCCTTTATTATTTATTTATTTTATTTAATAATTATTTATGCGTTTTCTCCTCTGCTCCGCACTTTCCACCTCTCCCCTTCCACCTTCCATGCACTTTTCCCCTATCCTTTTCTCATGCACTTGCGCGTTCTCAATGTCACTGGGCCTAGTAAGATCGTTTTGTTCTTCCCTCTTCCCCACCCCTGCCTTGTCGCGCTCTGAAAAACTTGTGTACGAGCACAATATAAATAAAATATCATATCATACCAATGATGAAATATTCTCATACCATGTATAATTAATTTAATTATTTATTCAATCCATATTCATATTTCCAAATAACTAGGAAATAAGAATCAAACCTTTAAAAACAGGACATATTTATAAATCTACAGACATAATAGTTTAAACTGGCCAAAATATGGTCCTATTAATTAATGCCATATTACTGCTATGGCCATGGTAAAATATGGTCTTGAAAGTAAAGACAATGGGGGGGGGTCATTACGGGTTTGCCAGTAACCCTCCTGTAATACTGGCACATACCGGCAAACCTGCCTTACCCTTACAGGCACTCAATATCCCAGTTGTACTGGGATATTACAGGTGCCATCAACCGCAGTAAGTTCCCATTCCATGGAGTCTGATAGGACTCTATGGAATGGGTTTTCCACAATTACTGGGATTGGAGTAATTATTTGCCAGTAGGGTCCTGAACTCCCGGCAAGTCAGGCCTGCCGGTAGTTCTCTGGCCCTACCGGCAAACCCAGAGTGTGCCGGTCCGGTAAAAAGACCCAAGAATGGATATTCAGACCTGAATGGACACTCACACAGGGATGATTTTCAGTCTCTGTAGCTTAAGTCAATGTATGAATCAACAGACACTAGTCCTCTAAACTAAGAACTTAATTGTCGAAGGATCTTAGATAAAAGGAACCACCATCTGTGTTATTAATAATTGAGATTTAGGTCATTAATTGGTGTTTACAGTAACTAATTCTTACTCACTCTGGCATTATTTGTCTGTTAATTCATCAACACTATTTGTATGTTTATCTATGTTGATATGTATGCACTATTACAAGTGTCTATAGCCACATAGGCATGTAATAACCTTTTCTGTGAAAGTATGTTTGGACTTTCTCAGTGTTACTGGGATATTATGGGTGCCATCAACCACAGTAAGTTCCCATTCCATTGAGTCCGACAGGACTCTATGGAATGGGTTTGCCACAATGACTGTGATTGCAGTAATTATTTGCCAGTAGGGGCCTGAACTCCCGGCAGGTCAGGCCTGACGGTAGTTCACTGCCCCTACTGGCAAATCCGGAATGTGCCGGGTCCGGTAAAAAGACCCAAGAATGGATATTCAGACCTGAATGGACACTCACACAGGGATGATATTCAGTCTCTGTAGCTTAAGTCAATTTATGAATCAACAGAGACTAGTCCTGTAAACTAAGAACCTAATTGTCGGAGGATGTTAGATGAAATGAACCACCATCTGTGTTATTAATAATTGAGATTTAGGTGATTAATTGGTGTTTACAATAAATTCTTACTCGATTGGGCATTATTTGTATGTTTACTCATGAACACTAGTTGCATGTTTATCTATGTACTATTACAAGTGTCTATAGCCACATAGGCATGTAATAACCTTTTCTCTGAAAGTATGTTTGGACTTTCTCTATATTTATTATGTTTTTTTAAATTAATCGATCTCTTAGTGTATACTGTTTTTTTTTTCTTTTTTAAACTCTCTTTCATGAACCATCCACTTTTATGTTATAAAACTGGTTTCTGTCTTAACCTGCCATCAGTGAATGAATAAAACACTTGTTGATATATTCCAGTGGTAAACGTTTTCCCCCCTCTCTTTTCGAGCACTGTTTGTCAGTATATTGAAGGTTTGTAAAACACACTGTGCTCAACTTTAAATAACCTAATCCTTAGGATGTCCCCGTTTCGAACTCTGGTTTCAAGCAGACACTTGCCGATGGTATTATAAAAAATAATGCAATCTTTAACAGAGAGCAACACGGTTTAAGTATAAACCGATATTGCATGAGATTTGCAATTGCAAGATGGGCTTATGCCATGCAGGCCACAGCCGATCTTGTTGTAAAATAATAAGTGAAAGAACTTTGGTTAAGGCAAGTTAATGTTCTGTAATACGATCAGATATTGACAAAGGCTAAAAAAATAAAATAAAAAAAAACATTTTGTCAGCAAACACTCCTAAAATGGAAAATCACTGAATGGAATATTCAATGGCATACCAAGCAACATCCATCATGACATCATTGATGACTTAAGGGATGTAGGTTGCCTGTATTGTTTGCAAGGGTAATAATATGCAGAGGACATAGGTACACTAGATTTTGTATCACTGACTTACAAACTGTGTATGGGTGTAGTCTGTGCTCATTACGTTTTGTGTAAGGAATATAGAAGCAACATGGAATAATTGCAGGCCATGCCCTGTGGGTACACCAGTTCATGGCATCGTGTCTTGGGCATGGCCATATGTGATGACAAAAGCACAGCCGCCACTAGGCATGCACGCCCTGGTCAACCAGAGAGTGAAAAACTGCCCATCGGGCATGGACAGGGGCCGTTCCTGACATGCTGTATTTACAAGGCTGCTCCAATGATCTACACATTCATGTGTTTTGCCATCAACACAACAAAAATGTGCCACGTCCTAAGTGGAGATATTTTCTCCAGTCACACTGACAGTATTAAACTAGGCAGAAATATTGTATGCTGCAAGTCTGCCTGTCATAACAAGCGTTCAATTGGACTCCAAAATGATAAATAAATATGCCTCCAAATGATCCACTATATTACTGTCCCGGCATGTGGTCATGGTAATTCACAATGGAGGTATTAACACAACACAGCTAATGCAGCCAAACTTGTAATGATGACCTTTGTCTTACAAATTGGGGACTTTAACAAATGAGTTCATTGCATTTATAAACTGCAGAAAAAAAAACTGCACATTGGCTCCCCTTTCCCACTCAGGGGTCGATTACTTTATTGTTTTCTTTGAACATGTTTACTAAGAACAACCATCAGAGATCAAGGAAACATTAAGCGGTCAGAGGGATATTCATTTAGGCGAGGTGGCAAACCATGCCATGAGGAAGCACACCCAAGAGAATGAATAACCAAATCCGGGGGCTCACGCAGTCTATAGCTGGTTTCATGCAAGACCACATATGTCTCAAAAGCCCAGTAACCCTATCAAAGTCATGGAAGACATGGGCCAAGAAGTCTCTAGCATTCTTGCAGCCTATTTTGATCTTCCTCCCTATGACTCAACCTGTAATCTAGGTGTAGTTTTTGAGTCATTGCTCTCTTTTGCTACTCACATTAGTAGAGCTGATCTTTCCTATCCCTTTTGTCAGTAGAATATATGCAAATCTTGCCTATCTCCTTCCTTTCAAGCCACTAAACCTCTTGTTTTCTCACTGATTGTTTCTCGCCTTGACTATATGCTTCATTACTTGGAATCTCGACCTATCAACTTTCTAATCTTCGTTTAATTTATCATTTCTCTGTCTGCTTTTCTGCCTTTATGGTCATGATGAAATTCCCCACACTCTTTTATCCCATTCATGATTCTTTTTTGATCTACGCCTTTTGTGTTCTTTCTTTATATTGTCTTTAAATGTTTTTATGGGTTAGCTCCACCATAGGTTTCGTCTCTTATTTCTCCAACTTGTACTCTGAGATCCCAGACACAATTTCTTCTAGTTCTTCTTTGCCCCCGCTTTCCCTGCGCTCAATCCAGAGTCTGATAGTTTGCTCTTCTCACCACTAAACATTGGGGTCTCTTCCACTTTCTACCAGATCCTCAGCCTCTTTTTCTCTCTTTTGTAATTCACTTAAAGAACATCTTCTTCCACTGTCTTTTTCTTGAGATTGTACTGGTTTTTCCTTGCTCATCATTTGTACCGTTTTTTATTCTCACTTTGGTGAAAGCACTAAATAAGCAAATACACACAAAAGGCCACAACTGAACGTTTTAGCAGTAATCAGTACAGCTAGAAAAGGACGCTGTACTGGACAATCCTTTGGTCCAGATCACCCCTTCATTCCAACACTGTTGTAGCATGCCTCTGGCATTACCAGATGCAGTTGCTTGGTCTGGTTTTGCACAGTGGGATTGCAGTTGTTTTGCACTGTTTCTAAATGTCACTGCATTGCCAAGAATCCGCAAGCTATTCAGTGCCTCTTATTTCCTTGGCACGGTTCACCATGAACACACGAAGAAAATTGAGCAAATTACCATACATCCATCAAAAAAAGGCATTTGAGGAAAAGCTGAACAAATGGGACTGGTGTGCAAATCTAGACCACTTGTCCAAATTGAAGGGATATGAGGCGGTCAGATATGTCTCACATAGATATTTAAAAACGCAGCCATATCTGTTACTATGCCCGGCCCCTGAGGTGAGAAACTTCTTGTTAAGATTAAGAATCAACCAGTTGCCTGTATTGACTATCATAGGACCACGATTGAAAATACCTAGGGAGGCCAGGACATGCCGTATCTGTCAAGGGGCAGGAAAATCGGAAACCACTAGACACGTGCTAACTCTGTGCCCTAAATTGGGCCCTATATACATGAATGCATATGATAAATGGGTCCATAATTATGAGGCAATTATTGAGGATGATTTTTGGTATATGTGTTTAAACACTGAATCTCTTAGTTTGCAGTTGTCCCTTTTTAGAGTATGGACACAAATTATGCCCTTACTATCACCAACACAGGAATAGCAGTAACAAGGACATCAATCAACAATAAATAATAATAACAATAACAGCAGTAGAATTAGAACGCACCTTACGCTGTCCTGTGCTTTTATATTTTATATTTTAACTTTTGTATTTGATATTTTCGCATATATTTTATTATACTTATTCCCTTATATAACCTATATTTGTATGAATTTCATATATGGATAATTGATGTAACAATGTATGAATGTATTTAAAATGTGTTGTGTAAAATCCATTTCTTGGATTATACCACAATAAAGTATTATATATATATAAACGTCAATGCCCACCCTAACAAATGCATATAAAGCACACAAGCACAACAAACGCATGGATACAGTCACGATTAATGCACCATTTGTTGCAGCAATCATCCAGGGACACCGCAGGAGTAGGAGGATGGCCAGGACATGGATCTTTCACCCATGGACAGACTTTTTGGGATTCCTGATGACAGGGCTATGGCAGATATACGTCCCCCTCCCATATCATCCTAGGAGGATGTCCAGGACATGGATCTTTCACCCATGGACAGACTTTTTGGGATGCCTGATGACCAGGTCTATTGCAGATATATGTCCCCCTCCCATTTCATCCTAGCCTGGTCAGGGAGTGGGAAGATGACCTCACATCACCCACCATGTGCTCCAAAGCTCTGAGCCCCTTGTAAAAGGTGCACACTGCTCTGCATTTTTTGCCCACTGGGTAATTCCAGCAGATCACCGCAATAGTAGGTGGCATCTCCCAGGCCACGCAATCTCGCTGCATACACCAGGTGCTGGCAATCATAACTGCACAACCTTCTGTTCACCGGCATATCTATATCCCAAGAACACCAGCAGAAAAGCAAGCAGTGGTCCAGGATTTTTATTTTGTAGTGCACATTTTTTTAAAGTGCTAGGTGCTATTGATTGCACCCATATTGGTCTACATCCACCTAGAGCAACAGAGCACATCTACCGCAACCAAAAACATTGGCACTCCATCAATGTTCAGGTTGTGTGTGATGCCAACAACATTACTGAGGTGAATGCCAACTATCCTCGTAGGACACATGATAGTTACATCTTCAGGATGTCCCCGCTACACCGGGCCCTGGAAGCTGGTGCTGCCAGTCATACATGGCCTCCAAATTTGACCTGTCCCCAAAATACAAGAAGCACAATGGCATATTGCTGCACACATGTTCGATAATGAGCATGATGTGCGCAAACATGTCCCTATTATGGTGTGTGGAAAAGCAATGCAGTAAGGATCCACAACGTGATATAGGGCCTCCATACCGGGTTCCAGGTCCAGGTCCCGCGAAAGGGGATTTACTGTGCCATTCCGACCTTGGAGGGCCAGGTAAATCCCTTTTGCGGGACCCGGACCCGATACATCCCCATTCCCATTTGAGCCCCCATAGGGGTCAATGACGGGCCGTTGTTGCATCCTGGACTGCTTGCGGGACCCGCTAAGGACGCCTGGTCTGACCAGGCGTTGCTTAGCTAGTCCCGCAGCAGTCCTCGTAATAGGGCAGCCTGTAATGAACGGTGCCGGTCCCCTACTGGCACCGTTCATTACGGGACCACCAGGGTCCTAATGAGGCCCATGGATTCTGGCAACAAGACCACAATGCACCCCATCCCAAAAGTGCCACTGAACAAGAGGTATTTGAAAATTGTGACAAAGTGGGTGACACACCAGAATGTCCACCTCCAGACATGCAGCAGCTAATGTAGCCATTCCATATGGATCAAGATGAATGCACAACTTACAAGTTCCCTGGGCATGCAGTAGACAGTAAAAAAAACATCCCATGAAATAGCCATCATTCCATGATGGCAGGATCTACAGACAATGTAGAAAATCAAACTGAGTGCAGCCAACACATCCATGCACCCAAAAAGTACAGACACACATGCCCCCCTCAGTGACATGAAGCACATGCAAACAACTGCACACTGCATGCAATTCAAACACACAAAACACACACACTGACATACAACCACACCCCCCAAACTGTCTGACCCCCTGGATGACATGCACCAAATGTGCATGGCAGATACATAACACACCATCAGTCAACATGCTGCATGAAAAAGAGAAGATATCAGAAATGCAGATAATTGATCCCCCAAAAAATCAGTTACCCCCTGGAAGACAATCAATGACAAGGAATGCCATCACCATCATAGTAGTGGGACAGTGCAGGGAACACAGACATGTGAGCCCATGATTCAAAGCACAAGAAGGCCAATAAACAAATATGCACCTCTTTCACTCCATGCAAAACCATGCTGGAGGCAGCATTTCACAGAGGCCAATGTCAGACTTGAAGGCTGGTCACCAAGGCAACTGCCATGGAAGACAGAAGCAGACATGACAAAGCAATGTGAAACTGCAAACGAGGATAAATGTATGCAAAAGGTAGGGTGCAAGGGGAAAGTGCAAGGTCAACGCTGACTTCAGTGTGACAGCATACAATTGGTTCAATTATGCATTCAGTGGAATGATTCAGCACCATGCACCCAGAGCGGTCACCTTGAAGCTGCAAACACCATGGTGCAGCATGCATGGGACATGTATGTGAAAACACCAACACTGCACAACGTAGTGTGCCTGTTCACAACAAAGCATTCCTAAAATGTGCATCAATGTTTACATGTTTGTGGATCATAACTAGGGCTGCACACCATCAATGGGGAACCCTGAGCAAGAGGGGCCAATGTGCAGTTGAACCATTACCACACAAATTTTGCATGGGATGCGAAATGTCACTCATTACATGTGAAAAGTGCAATGAAACACACACCAGCACAACCATCAACACCTGTCACAGGTCACAAACAGCTGGCCCTGCCACCCACTTCCAACCACCCAAGAAAAGCCCACACAGCTGGAACTCCCACAATTTGTAATATGCAACCTGTGGCCCCATTACTCCACAGAAACCACACCATGCCCAGACATATGACCAGAACCATACCATGTGACACATGCACCCATAAAGTAGTACCGGTCCCCACAAGACAAGTCAATCGAAAGTGATCACATACAGTGCAAGACTCCCAGCCAAACACAACACAAGTGTCTGCAAATGCCCTTCTCTTACCTGCACAGGGTACCCACCTGCCTTGCATATGATGCAACCCACTTGGAGACATATCACCTAAATGTAAAGACATGCATAGTAACAACAGAAAGAAACTGCGCATCCATGACAACACATGAATGCATGAGGAAAATATGCAGAGACCACCCACTGCAAAAGGACCACAGGGTGCAAGAGGGTGACAGGTCATGGATTGTGATCTGCCCATGAGTGCAGCATGGCACAACCGAGAGAGAGAGACAGTGACAGTGAGAGGGAAGGCCAACTGAAAAACATCAAGGAGTACACTGTCTTGATTGGAGATGGGTAAGCACATGCACTGCACCACAGTAGGTGCGGCCACAACTGAGATGACCGAGGGAGTCAGACAGTGACATGAACACCACTTCCATCTTGGCATGGTAGCATGCAAAACACATATAAGGAAATTGCCACATGCAGCAAACACAGGGAACAATGACGCATCCTCAACATGCAAGACAGTGCTCACGCTTACCTGCTGATTGAGCCAGCATGATGTGAATCCTGCATCACTTTCACCGAGGACTGCGCCTCCAAATGAGTGACAGGAGGGCCAGTGGTGCAGTGGTATGGGGAGCATGCATGTCAAATGGTGCAGGGTGTCTCCCCCAGGACATCAGGCACCACTCCATTGCAGATTACTGAAACAACATGGGACAAGACAATGCAATAGGCATGGTTAAGTACCATTCACACAGCACACATATGTCAGGATACACTGATCCCATAGTACCTGCACATGCTATCCTGAGCACCACCATGCAAACATGAAAGTTGACCTCACTCTGCATGCTGCATTTCCATCACTTCCTACATCATGGCCTTTAGAGGGCAACTGCACAACTCAAGTAAACAATAAAATCCTGCAAAAAAGAAACCTTGAAAGGGGAACTCAAAAATAACATGCCAACATTCGGGCTTGGGGTCTCCTAAAAAGACAAAAAATAAATGTTCATCATGGACAGGCGGGGTGTCCCACCCAAAAGGGTGGAGGGGTAGGTTGCATGTCAGCGCCCACATGGTTGGACATCCAACAAAAAGAAAAATTGTTTAAAAACTTTAAAAAAACCTCTGTGGGCTACAGTGGACCAGACACTGCAGATCTGCCCGTCGGCCCTTGATGTTGGCCTCCATGCACAGTCTGTGGGAGGGGCATGTGGACCACATGACCTGCAGCTGTTGCACCACCTGTGTTGCTGGGGGGGGGGTCATGGAAGTGGCCACCCTTTCCATGCCCTCAGCCAAACTCTGAAAGGCATCACTCTGTCAGTGTGCAGAATGCAACATCTGATGCTCCCACTCTGTCTGCTAGTCCTGCATACGTACCCCACGTGTGCAGGGCCCCATGCCTGACTGGTACAAGGGAGAATGTGCCTTGCTGTGATGCCCCTGTCCTTGGCTGCAGGTCTGCAACCCTCAATTGGACATCTGTCCCCGGACCAAAAACCAATACATGGAAGGGTGGCCTTGCAGCCGTAACCACCGCAGATGGGGGCACCACTGACTGGCCTTGTGAAGGCACCTGTCCCACTGCAGACTCATGGGCCCCAACTGCTGCACCCATTGGTGCACTCACCTGCACCAGCATTAAGGACTGCACATCCGGTTCAGCATCAGAGCGAGCTGAGTCCAAAGATTCAGAAGATTCTGCAGCACGGCTGAGGATGGTCTGGAAGACCAGTGGGTTCTCACAGCCTGCCATGCCACGTCCCCCACTGGTGGTCTGAAGAAACTCAAACTCTTCTTCATCCTCCTCCTCTGCATCTGGTGCATCCTCGCCTGATCTTGGACAGAAAAAGACATTTGTAAAGTGTCTAGAGTAAACATGTGTATCACATTGCTGTCATGCAACAAAATGCAGGGCATGTAGTCAGAAGAAATAAGCATCCACACACTGTGGCCAACAAGCAATGTGTGCATGGCATATGCAGACTGGCCACCAAATTCCCTGCTCAAGGCCATGCTGCCAGTGGACCTATAGCCAACCAACAGGGGAATTAAGAAGCAGGTTAGGGGGTCATGTTACCAAACACTGTAGATTAATACCTGTGAAATGGACATGTGTCTCTGTGACTTTGAATTACATTACATGGCAACAGGCAGCCACACATATCCACATTCAAGGCTGCTTCCATCACATGCCACACCAGTGTTGTCTTGGTACAGGGACTGGAGACAATGAGAACATGTCGTAAAGTTTGGGGACCAGCAAATAGTCCCAGGTGATGTATGGCTGAAAGAGGACCACATAGGCAAGGTTGGCGAGGTGGAGAGAGTAAGTTAAAAGAGTTGTAGATGGGAACAAGGTACAGTGACCCACAAGAGGTTGAGGGGCATGGTCCCATGGAGTGTGAGCTGAGTGTGGGAGGGTAACAGGGAGCAGGCGTCACACCGATTTGCCTCTGGGCTCATTGCCATTGGGGCAGCGGGGATGTGTACAGTCTGAACATATGCACACCACTCATGGGACGCCATAAGGCTTGGTGTATGTCTGCGTGGATGGTCTATGTGGCATGGCAGCACATACATACATGTGTGAAAAGAGATTCACTGCCCTGCATGGGATGTAGTCTAACTAGGATTTGGAACACATGTGCATGTCTAGCAGAGCAGTCACTCACATCAAGGATGCAGCAACAAACTATGCATGTTGTGGTATCATGTTGCAGATGTTGGGGGGAGATGCTTGTGGGGAATGACTAGTGTCACACTGACATGTTCCACTGATGTACAACACATGGTTTGTACCCACTATTGTGTCCACTGGACAGGAGTCAGTCCATCATATGACATCTTGGTTTTGCATTACTTCACATACTCAGGATGCACAATGTTGATCACTCACCGGACGTATCCTCATAATTGTCCTGGCATCCCACGCCTTGTACCTGCACCAGTAATATGAATTGGCTCATAGCCTCTTCCTGCTGGGTCAGCTCCTCCTCCTCCTCCTCCTCCTCCACCTCCTCCTCCTCCTCCTCCGTGGATCCCACTCCAGTTGTCAGAGCAGAGGCCAGGTTGACACCCACCTTGGACGGGTGAGATCATTCCAGCGCTTCACTACCTGTGCAGCAGTGCGCTTCTCAAAGCCTAAGGCGTTGATCTCTCCTGTGACATGCTGCCAATGCACCATACGCTGAGCAGTTGTATGTGTGCTCCCTGGTTGCAGACACATGTCACAGTGGTGAATGGTGACATAGTCCATGAGAATCTGGAGTTCTTTATCTTGGAAATTCTTCTTCCTCAACGTGCCAGTGTCCTGGGCCGTTTCATGGTATTGAGCCGGTTCCTGCTATGCAGACTTTGCCTGCTTGCCACAGGCTGTTGGTGCCACCCCTGTTGGTGCCACCCCTGTGTGGTTGGGACCACTTTGAGATCCAGATGCCAGAACACAAGTGAACTGGGGCATGGCATGACCCCTTAGGGCTGGGGCAGCTGCTTCCACAGCACATCTCTGGCCCCTTGGGGATGGGACAGCTGCTTCCACAGCACACCCCTAACTCCTTTGGGCTGGGAGAGCTGCTTCCACAGCAAGGCTCAAATGAACCCCATGTGTGGATAGTACGGTACGTGTAATGCACAGGCCCCCCAAAACCAAACGAAGAAATGCATACACGATACCAGATAGCTTCCGAAATAAGAAAAAAGCAGTCTGCGATACGCAGTGTCACCCAGCAACACAGAAAATGTGTATACATGTGTAATTTTCCCTCCAGTTATGTACCCCCCTACTTTTTGCTGATGTCTAAATACCATAGTCTGACTTTACCAGAGGAGCACAGCCTTCTGCTGCACTCGCCTGGGCTTTTCGCTCACTTCTTATGGGGAAACTGACATGCCCTTAAAGACAGTCAGTACTGGGAGACTTTGGTTCCCTTAGTCCTTGTCCATATTGCAACATTTCTGCAACATGTAACAAGTGTACAATGTACCTAACAGTACAGTGCACTTGGGTCTTGTCATTTCCAAAGGCACTAGATAATTTCAAAGGATTTTTTAAGAGACGTGCAGAGGTGCCTTGGATAGGGCTAGTGGAAGCTTATCATTTTGCATATGTTTAACCCTTTCTTGCCAGGTAAACCGTGATTACCATGTTTGGTATGGTTAGGTGGCCTAGCTCCAAAATGGCCACAATTTAACAAGGGGGGTTCTGGGAGTCCCTCTGCCAGACATAAGTCCTGGTTACGAGAGACTTACCCAGAGTCGTTAGCTCACTATGTTTCACAGAGAAGAAATATTCCAAACATATCAGTCTTTGTCCTGCCCTGGGGCAGTCCAGCATGAAAATGCTAGGCGACTCTCCTCTGATCAAGAGTACCAACAGTAACCCCAGACACGTGTTTCGTCTGGTTGGACCTCATCAGTAGGGTGGAGCTCTAAGAATAGTGAGCAAGGGGTCCATGTCTGGATTCCCCTAGTAACTTAGGGTGAGACCCAAAGTTACTTAAATATGCAAATTAACAAGGAGTGTCCTGGGAGTCCCTCTGCCAGACATTAGTGCTGGTTACAAGAGATTTACCCAGGTCTTTAGCTCACTTTCTTTCACAGAGAAGAAATATCCCAAACATATTAGTCTTTGTCCTGCCCTGGGGCAGTCCAGCACCAAAATGCTATGCAATTCTCCTCTGAACAAGAGTACCAACAGCAACCCCAGACACGTGTTTCAGTCTGGTTGGACCTAATCAGTAGGGTGGAGCTGTGCCTCTCTAAGAATAGTGTGCAAGGGGTCAACGTCTGTATTCCCTAGTAACTTAGGGTGAGACCCAAAGTTACTTGAATTTGCAAATTAACAAGGGGGGTCCTGGGAGTCCCTCTGCCGGACATTAGTCCTGGTTACGAGAGACTTACCCAGAGTCTTTGGCTCACTATCTTTCTTTTGTTAATGTTACTATTTTTTATTGTTTGAGATAATAATGATAATACCAGTGTTTGCAACTTACAGACTTCAAGTGGAGCTTACAACTTTTGGTCAACAGAGGTTAACTATATTGACTTGTAAAGAATTGAATTAAACCTTAAATATTCATAAAACAATTGAGTTAATGTATATAAATGATGGAACACCGTTTATAAAAGCAATATATAATAAAAACAAATTGTTATAAGACGTCTGCAAGGAATAAAATTAAGGGGAATAAGAAATGAAAAATTGGGAGTCATACTGGTAGATGGACGGAGACATACAAGAAACAAATGGGAGGAAGGAAGGGGGAAGATGGGGTATAATGTGCTATTTGATCAGATTGTGATTGCAACAGTATTAATAAAATATGACATGCATATGAGTTTGATTAAAAAAACAGATAACTAATAGATTGAAAATCAGTGTGTAGGTTCAAGTACCATGCACAGTTACATTGAAACAATTGGTTTGCAGATCCTGAAATCTCAGATACCCCTACATGGTGTATTTTAGAAAAATACTCGGCTTACCCTTACAATGTCACTGACCTCATCTGTATATTTAAACATACATAAATGAATACCTCAGACTCCATTAAATCATCAGTTTCAGCCCTGCAAGCCTATATTTTCCCTCATACCAAACTCCCAGTAAGTACCTCTCCCCTTTAATTAGGTATAACAAAAATATTGTGATTAATAACAAGGCCTTGAACCGTAGATCATGGATAAAAAAAAGGTATTAGTTTCATTCAACAAATGGTTTGTGGACCTTCCATTCTATCTTTTCAGCAAATATTATCCAAATATGCCATTCCCAAAGCAGACTTTCAGTACTACAACAGGCTCACTATCTTTCACAGAGAAGAAATATCCACAAACATATCAGTCTTTGTCGTGCCCTGGGGCAATCCAGCACCAAAATGCTAGTCAATTATCCTCTGAACAAGAGTACCAACAGCAACCCCAGACACATGTTTCAGTCTGGTTGGACCTCATCAGGAGGGTGGGGCTGTGCCTCTCTAAGAATAGCGAGCAAGGGGTCCACGTCTGGATTCCCCTAGTAACTTAGGGTGAGACCCAAAGTTACTTAAATATTCAAATTAACAAGGGGGTGCTGGGAGTCCCTCTGCCAGAAATTAGTCCTGGTTATGAGAGACTTACCCAGAGTCTTTAGCTCACTATCTTTCAAGAGAAGGCTCCAAACACCCATACCATGTCGATCTCTGGAGTTCTCACTGAACAAAAGATAGCATCTAAGTATCCTGAAACTAAGAAGCTAAGAGGAGGAACCGCTGATGACCCGCTGGAAGGTTTGGCACCCTGAGCCCGCTGTCGTCCTGCTGGAAACCTCTGAATCCGGTTGTCGAAGATGCTTTGACACATTAGAATAGTGGGACCAACTATTCTCGGTACCTACATCTTAACGTGCAGGTAAGTCTTTTCGGAAGTGTCCCTTGTGCAAACCATTGGACTGACCAGTTTGCGCAGACTGTTTGACCTGATACTGCTGCCGTTTCAAGGAGGACCTTGAAACCTGGCACATTGCAAGCTCTGTGTTCACGACACTCTCACGCCGGATTTCATACACTTGACATTCCCAGGTCTGGAGTAAAGTGAGTGCACCCAAACCAGAGTTTTCGCGGTTGCCGTGTCACCCAGCTGTGGTGACGAACTTTGCAAGTTGATTGCAGCTGTGGTCCTCTGTGCCCTGAAGCCTGCTACAGTAGAACTGGCCTAACTCATCCACCAGGAGCAGAGAAATCACCACTATCCCTTTGGGGTAATCAACGGTGTATCTTTGTCGCTGAAAGCCACAGAGACACAAGATTGCTGCATTTGAACCTGCAACCGAAGTGGACTCAACTGCTGATGTTTGGTCTGTAGTGCAGCGGGGATTGGTAAGTAATTGCAACCCTAACTGGTGGCCCCTAGCACCTCCATCAATTTCTACGCACAAGTGGCCCCTGAGGGCACCTCTCCTTTCCATTGCTAGTGTGAACTCGCAAACTGTTCCCAACCCTTGGAATCAACTCTGCCCTCAAGTGTAGGCCCTCCTCGAATAGTGGGAACCTATTCTGCATCACCTCACCTACCTTCCTGAGCTGCTACAGCCCCTACAAAAGACCCTGCTTTGCCCATTTGAACTACCGTGTGTGCCAGCCTCTCAAGTACATTTGAGCATTAGGTTCCCCTCATCTTAGGGATTGGACTGCCTTTCAGTTAGGATTGTGTTTGATGCAGAAGGGCCTAAAGAATATTTTCACTGCCTGCTTCCTTCCCTGTTTAGGTTGTGGACCCAATTGGTGCATTCATCCCCTGGACCCCATTAGCCTTGTATATGTCAAAACCTCTCCCTGACCTGTTCCAGGGTGGTCCTTCAGATAGCTCCATTAAGGGTGTCCAAGTGGCCCCTCACCAGACTGCTGATCAACAAGCAGAGGTGAAAAGTTTGCTGAGGCAATTTTCTCCCTTGTTCTCACAGTCGCAGTCTCCTGGTTTGACAAGTTGGTGCAAACATGACATTGACACAGGAGACAGTGTACCTACCAAAAGTAGGGGATACAGGATGTCAGATAAAGTAAGGTCTTACGTTAAGATAGAGGTCAACAAAATGTTGGATCTTGGGATGATTTAACCCTCTAGTAGTCCTTGGTCCAGCCCAGTGGTTTTGGTTCCAAAGGCAGGCACCTCTGAGTCGATGTTCAGTGTGGATTACAGGGTTCTGAATGCTGTCACCGGGACAGATGCACACCCCTTGCCTAGAACGGATGGGCTGGTAGATAATTTGAGTGCCTCCAAATAGCTCAGCACATTTGACCTCACTGGAGGCTATTGGCAAATAGCCCTTGCAGAACATGCCAAGCAAAAGACAGCGTTCTCAACACCAGAGGACCTTTACCAGTTCAGAGTAATGCCTTTTGGGTTCAAGAATGCACCTGCCACTTTCCAGAGGCTTGTGAATCATTTCCTTAATGGGTTGGATGAATTCTGTCTAGCATTTCTGGATGATATAGCAGTTTTCAGTGCCACCTGGTAGGATGATGTGAAACACCTCAGGATTGTGCTGCAAATTCTTCAAAAGGCCCATTTGAGCATAAAGGACAGCAAGTGCCAGATTGGACAAGGATCCGTGGTCTACCCCGGACATGAAGTAGGTGGAGGGAGGATACAGCCTCTACCCAGTAAAGTACAAGCAGTACAAGACTGGCCTACCCCACCACTCAGACCCAAGTGAGAGCCTCTCTAGGACTCACTGGGTACTACAGAAATTTCATGGCAGATGATGGCACCATAGCTGCCCCTCTGACTGCTCTCACAACAAAAACCCAAGAAGGTAACTTGGTCTGAAGAGTGTGGGAAGGCCTTCAATGGCTTAAAAGACTCCTTGTGCCAGGCCCCTGTTCTCAGGGCCCCTGATTACCAAAGAACTTTTATTGTGCAGATAGATTCCTCTGACACTCGGATAGGAGCAGTTCTATCACAAGTAGATAGAAGGGTAAGGAACACCCTATTGGTTTTATTAGTCGCCAGCTTAAGGACAGAGAGCTCAGATGGTCCACAGTGGAGAAAGAATGTTTCTCTGTTGTGTGGGCCCTACGGAAGCTGAGGCTCTACCTCTATGGGACCCACTTCACTGTGCAAACTGACCATAAGCCCTTAAAGTGGCTAATGAACATGAAGGGAAAGAATCCAAAGTTGCTCAGGTGGTCCACAAGCCTTCATGGCTTTGACTTCACTATTGAGCATAGGCCAGGTGTCCAACATAGCAATGTTGATAGGTTGTCCAGAATGTTTAATCGACTTGAACATGAGACTCGTCCAGGGGTGGATTAATACCATGTGTCCTTGGTCTGGGAGGAGCCAGTGTTAGGAAAGATAATCATGTCATGTGTAATTTTCTCTCCAGTTGTGTACCCCCCCAACTTTTTGCTGATGTCTAAACACCATAGTCTGAATTTACCAGAGGAGCACAGCCTTCTGCTGCACTCCCCTGGACTTTACACTCACTTTTCATGGGGAAACTGACATGCCCTTAAAGACAGTCAGTACTGGGAGACTTTGTTTCCCTTAGTCCTTGTCCATGTTGCAACTTTTCTGCAACATGTAACAAGTGTACAATGTACCTTACAGTACAGTGCACTTGGGTCTAGTCATTTCCAAAGGCCCTAGATACTCTCAAAGGATGTTTTTGGAGAAGTGCAGATGTGCCTTGGACAGGGCTGGTGGCAGCTTATCATGACGCACATTTTTAACCCTTTCTTGCCAGGTAAACCGCGATTACTGCGTTTGGCACGGTTAGGTGGCCTGGCTCCAAAATGGCCATGCCACGAGTTTCTTTATCCTGTCTTTTGTCCATCTTGCCCATTCACCTTCCCCAGGTCAGTCCTTATTTGGGTATGCATTTTTCCGCAAAGCGCCAAGCTTTCTCGGGCTTCTGTATGCCTTGTGTATGCGCCCCCATGATGTAGGCTGGAACGTCTGGTTCCAATACACATCATGGGAGCCAGAGAATCTGGAGTACTGTGAATGCCTTGACCACCATGATCCATGATTGGTCCATGTATGGTATGCCTGCCTGTGAGCAGATCTCCCATTGGGTCCTCTTCATTTTGGCGCGAAGGAGATTCTGGAGAAGAGAAGGCCCCAAACACCCATACCATGTAGATCTCTGGAGTTCGCACTGAAGGAAGAATAGGATCCAAGTATCCTGAAACTAAGAATCCGAGTCGAGGAACCACTGGTGACCCGCAGGAAGTTTTGGCACCCTGAGCCCACTGTCATCCTGCTGGGCCCCTCACATCTGGTCATCCTAGAAGGTCTGCGAAGATGCTTTGACCCATTAGAATAGTGGGACCAACTGTTCTCAGCACCTTCATCTTAACCTGCAGGTAAGCCTTTTCGGAAGTGTCCCTGGGCCAACCAGTGGACTGACCAGCTTGTGCAGACATTTTGCCCTGATACTGCCACCATTTTAAGGAGGCCCTTGAAACTTGGCACATCGCAAGTTCTCTGTTCACGGCACTCTAACATCAAATTTTGTACATTTGGCATTCCCAGGTCTGGAGTAAAGTGAGTGTGCCCAAACTGGAGTTTTTGCGGTTGCTGTGTCACCCAGCCATGGTGACGAACTTTGCAAGTTCATAGCAGCTGTGGTCCTCTGTGCCCTGAATCCTGCTACAGAAGAACTGGCCTGATTCATCCACCAGGAGCGGAGAAATCACCACTGTCCCGTAGGGGAATCAACGCTGTATCTTTGTCACTGAAAGCTGCAGAGCAGCAAGATTGCTGCATTTGAACCTGCAACCGAAGTGGACTCAAATGCCCAGGTTTTGTCCAGAGTGCGCCGGGGGTCGGTGAGTAATTGCAACCCTAACCGGTGGCCCCTAGCGCATCCATGCATTTTTACACACGAGCAGCACCTGAGGGCCCCTCTTCCTACCACTGCTAGTGCAAACTAGCAAGCTATTCCCAACTCTTGGAATCAACTTTTTCCTCAAGGGGAGGCCCTCTTCGAATAGTGGGAACCTATTCTGCATCACCTCACCTACCTTCCTGAGCTGCTACAGCCCCTACAAAAGACCCTGCTTTGCCTATTTGAACTACTGCTTGCAAAAGCTTTGCAAGTACATTTGTGCAATAGGCTCACGTTAGGGATTGGACTGCCTTTAAATTAGGATTAAGTTTGATGCAGAATGGCCTAAAGACTATTTGCACTGCCTGCTACCTTCCCTGTTTAGGTCATGGACCCATTTGGTCCATTCATCCTTTGGACCCCATTGGTCTTGTATCTATGTGTATAGGAAGGATTGTGTTGGTTAAATAGCATTGCTGTGATTTTCTTACTGTGTGTTGAATTGTAAAGGCCTTAGAATACATGTATTTGTCTTTTTGATATATATACACCTGACAGGGAGTGATTTGTAAGTGTCCTTTACTTTGTGTGCTCATTGAGGTCTTTCAGTTATGCTGAGACCTAGGACCTAGTCTTCACCGCCACCATAGCTACATTGATTGGTCTGGCTTGTCCAGAAGGTTACCCTGTTCCAAGAAACTTGTTTGGCCTTTTGAACCTCTGCCCACCAGGTCAGAGTTCAGAAATCCATCTTGACATACACAAACCGCGGAAAGCTACCAGAAAAGTAAGAATAGTGGTACACAATACACAGGGGCACCCAGAGTTGAAACAAATGCGTACGCAACTATCAAAAGTAAATACGTGTATGCACAGAGGCAAAGTCCCACCAAAATAAGAAGTATGTACGGTCCCTGAAGTGAACACGCATGTAATCCACTCATCCGTCTCCTCCCCATCGCACACACTTTCAGAGTTGCTTTTATGTATTCTTTTGCATTCCCGAATATGGCATGCTCAACACCTGCATGCAGTTTATGTCACGTAAGTTACACTCTGAGGGCCTTTCCTCTGTTTTCACATGTCCACAATTTCCTCTGTTTCCAGCTGCCTTCATTGCAAGACTCGGAAGTGCTATTTTACTTGCCTCCTCCCGTCCTGTGCTGCCTCCAACTTTGCCATCTGCTGATGCTGCCTGTGCAGTGTGTGTGCCTGTTGCCCACCTACTGTGTTTGGAGTGCCTGCTGTCCAGCCATTGCCTATGCTCCGGTCCTCTGACCAGATCAGCTACTTTGTTGGACTCCCACTGTGCCATTCCACCACCACCGCTCTACAGCCCAGCTCAAGGACCACCTTGCCCAGCCACACCTACCTCAGGGGTTGCCAATGTCAGAATAATTATCCTCGGACCAGTGTGGCAACCCTATGGCAGCGAGGCAGAGGTCTGTCAACTTCAGCACCAGGGAAGTTGACAACCTGGTGAGTAGGGTCTGGAGCATTATGATGCCCTCTTCAACCCTGTGATGCAACACAGCAAGGAAGGACATCATCAGATCTGGGACAGAGCCATTGATGCCATCAATGCAGAGGTGGTGGCAGTGCACAACTTCAAGACCGTACAAAAGCACTGAGAGGATCGTAAATGCAGGACCCACAGCAAGGCCCTGCACCACATCAGGGACAGTGGTACCATGGAGGGGCACCGTGCACGCAGGGTGCAGGCTGTCGGGTAAGAACATGCAGGTCCTGGAGAGGTTCTACCCGGCGCTGCATTATCAGGTCTGTGAATTACACCACTCTCTGGAGTCGACTGATGAGTATCCATGTGGTGCACTGTTCTACAGTGCATGTGTGTTGTGCATTTAACAGCATGTTGGCAGTGACCCCCTGAGCCTTGAAGCAAGTATGTTTTTGAGACTGATGCCTGCATGCATGCCACAGACATTGCTCTCTGTATGTGCATTCAGACATCTTTGTATTTTAAATGTGCTCTTACTTGCATTGTGTGTTGTAGTACTGTCTTGCAGACTGTGCACATGCAATGTTACTTGTGTCTGAGATGTGGCAGTATGGCAACTGTGCCAGTTGAGGTAGTGATGCCCATGACATGTGCATGCATGCTGCTCATGGGTATGTGCCCAAAATGGGAATGTGTGACTGGTCATCACTCATGCCTGGATGGGACACGTGAATTTGGATGTCTGGCTTTGTCATGTTGAGGCATTGCAGTTCCTGGGATTCTGATGTGATTGGTCATGGTGCTGCTTGGGCACTCTGAGTTGATGTGTGTGCATGACATGTGTATGTGCCTGGTGCTATGGTGTGCTGACATGTGCATGTGCAATTGAAGCATGTGTGTATAGCATACACATTTCATTGGTTGTGACAGTGGCATGTAATGTGATGTGATTGTGTGGAGCGATGGCCATGCAGCTGTCTGCATGTATGTGTATTGCATGTCCATGTGTATGGGTGTGGAGGTTGATGGTTGTTCCTTTGACAAGTCATGTTCCGGTGAACGTTGGTGATGCCACACCAGCTTTCGTGCGGTACACTGATGTTGCTGTTCTGTGTCTCCTTTTCCACAGTTGCATCTGACGAAGAGGGCAGAAGCAGTGCTGTGGAGCATGGATGCAGGGATGCCTCCACCATACATGAGGTGCAGTCACCAGCCACGCCCCCAGGACAGTTCTTCAGGGAGCAATGTGGCTGGGGCAGCATTGGTGACCTTGCGCATGGCTGCTGGCGGTGAGCGAAGAAGGTGAAGGTGGGAGGAGACTCCTCAGCAGCGGTGGGGGCAAGTGATGCCACACAGAGGCCATCCATGGCAGAATACACCCTGGAGTCATCCAGGTTGACAGAGGCAGAGGTGGAGCAGGTGGCCATTGCAGCCAAGCCCATGGGGTCAGGTGGGGGTGTTGAGGTGGGTGTCCTTGCTGCAGTCCTGTCCCATGGGTATGAGGCTGTGCAGGCCACCATGGATGTGCCTGTGCACAATCCTGTCACGGGGGCATGGAATGCAGCAGAGTGCACCTGCCAGGATACCTTCAACCAGACCCACCCCCTTTGTTGGCTGGTGTGTCCACCCAGACCAAAACCCCCTTGCCATCTTGTGTGTCCATCTCGGATTAGGTGCTGCCCCTACTGGCCGGGTTGATGAGGCAGCCAGGTGTCATTCATGATGATGGGCAGGCTACTCATAGTCTGCTTGTCAATCATCACAGTGAGCTATACCGCCTTGTGGCCTGGCTTGCAGCAGGTGTGTTCCCTGGTGGACTCCATGGACTTTTTACTGCTGCACCAGTCGTCCTCCAGGGTGCCTTCCAGCCAACATACCAGCAGTGCCCTCTGTGCACCAGTCCCACCCACAATGTCCATCTGGTGGAGCTCACATCCCTGGACGAGGTGGGAGTCCCAGGCACAGCAGCTGAGGTGGTCACCATCGCAGGAAATGGAGGGACAGCAGGAATCTAGGAGCAGTGCAGGTGCCGTACGCCCCAGAGGATCGTAATTTGCTCAGAAGGCGCACTAATGTAGCAGGCACTGGGCACTGTGTCAGCAGGTGGCAACCATGAGGAGGCATTATGTTGCAGGGCAGATCACCCAAAGAGGCAGGCGGAAATTGTGATTCAGGAGGGACATGTGGAAATGAGGCACTCAATGTCTTCCGTGTTCAGGCAGTATGAAAGGCAGATTAGCAGGTACGAGAAGCAACAGTCATGATGACCAGGGCTGAAATTGAGAGCTAGAAGCGCAGATGCTGGACAACCTACAAGCCCTCCAGGTAACAACAGAGGCCCGCCTGACGGAGGAGGGTGTGGAGTTGGCCTCAGCACTGGTCAAAAGCCTGAGTGAGATTGGAGAGGAGGTCTACCCCGCTGCCTTTGTACATAGTTATTTAGGTGTAGGTTTCTTTTTTGTATTTATTATTTGCCCCAGACTTTGCAAACTTTCCTTCCCAGTTTATCATGAACATAGTTATTTAGGCATAGGGTTGTTTTCTCATTAAACATTTTCCCCTGGACTGCTTGAAAATGAATTCCCCATTTTAATTGTACATATTTGTATTCAATACATCTTTCATTTTGTTACATTCCATGTTTCATGCAGTTTATTTCTGTGTCAGCAACTTTGATAGCTCACTTTTCAGCCATTGCATCTCTCCATTGCAAGTCATGTGTCTTGTGGCGTGCCTGCATGTGTGTTGTTGTTGGTATGATGGGTGCGGCTGGAAGGGTGCACATGTGCCTGACATGTGGAGGTGGGTCCATCAGACGACTGGGTCTGCACTATATTTTTTCACTAGCATTTACCTGGTCAGCATAACTGCATGTTTGGCATCAGTGTGGTTGGGGTGGAGGGAGGTGGGCTCACTGTGGAGGTGTGCCATGGTCACTTTACTGGCATATGTGTTTGTCATTGCTGTGCTAAACCCATGTCATGCAGACACGCCCACCAGCATGTGCAGTCACACACTGCCTTCTCTCATGTGTTGCTCCACCTCTACCACTGGAATGCATTAGTGAGCCATGTTTTCTCTTTCGGTGTGGCAGCACAATTACCCTTTCTCAGTGACTCATGCACTCTGACTGCCCTCCCATCACCCATGCATGGACCTGTCATGCTATTGTTCCCTGACTGGTATTTTGCCAACCCTTCCACCCAGGTCACTGATGCTCAGGATGTGAAGCACCTGGCCATTGTTTGTGGATCTTGAGGATGTGTATGTTTATTTCTGTCATGGACACAAATTCAGTTGGTGTGCTTTGATGCCTTGGCAATGTGCCATGCCCAACATGCAGATGCCACTTGACATTGAATTCACTTGTCACATGTGTATGGGGTGTGCTGATTAAGTTCTGGAAGGGTGTGGCAGCAGATGCTCCAGTCCTGGATGGTTCTACAGTGCTTCCTGTTGATGTTGTTTGTGGTGGACATGTTGGTGGTCCACTTCATGGTTCTGGCAGACCACGTAGGTTCAGGTGAGCTGCAGACATGCATTGCACTGATATTGTGGAAGAATGTCAGGGGGCTGCCTGGGGGGCTGTCACAGGTGAGGGGGCTGGTGGGTGGATTTCAGACGAGAGGCGGCTGCCTGGGGTGGTAATACAGGTGAGGCGGGCTGGTGGGTGGTGTCCAGTCTGGAGGGGGATTGTGGGTGGTGTCCTGAATGGAGGAGGCTGCCTGGGGTTTGGGTCACAGGTGAGGCGGGCTGGGGGGTGGTGTCCATACTGGAGGGGGTCTGCTGGGTGGGTGTTACGGGTGAGGGGGTCTGGTGGGTGATATCCAGACTGGAGGGGGCTGGCTGGGCAGGGTGTCACAGGTGAGGGGGGCTGGTGGGTGGTATACAGTCTGGAGGGGCTGCATTGGGGTTGTCACGGGTGAGGGTGGCTGATGGATGGTATCCAGACTGGGGGGCCTGCCTGGGGTGGTGTCACAGGTGAAGGGGCCTTGTGGGTGGTATCCAGAATGGAGGGGGCTGCCTGTGGGAGGTGTCACAGGTGAGAAGGGCTGGTGGGAGGTGTCCAGACTGAAGGGGGCTGCCTGGTGGGGGGTGTCCCAGGTGAGGGGGGCTGCTGGCTGGTGTCCAATCCAGAGGGGGCTGTCTTGGTGGAACAGGTGAGGGGGGGCTGGTGGGTGGTGTCCAGTCTGGAGGGGAGCTATCTGGGGGGTGCCATGGGTCAGGGGGGCTGGTGGGTGGTGTTTAGACTGGAGGGGGCTGCCTGGAGGGTGTCACAGGAGAGGGGAGCTGGTGGGTGGTGTCCAGTCTGGATGGGGCTGGTGGATGGTGTCCAGAATGAAGGGGGCTGCCTAGGGGAGGTGTTACAGGTGAGGGTGCCTGGTGGATGGTGTCCATACTGGAGAGGTCTTCCTGGGGGGGTTGTCACAGGTGAGGGGGCTGTTGGGTGGTATCCAGGCTGAAGGGGGCTGCCTGGGGGTGTCAATGGTGAGGAGGGCAATTGGGTGGTGTCCAGACTGGAGGGGGCTGCCTGGGAGGGGGGTGTCCCAGGTGAGGGGGACCTTCTGGGTGGTGTCCAGTCTGGAGGGGGCCGGTGGGTAGTGTTCAGACTGGAGGGGGATGCCTCGTGGGGCACAGATGAGGAGGGCTGGTGGGTGGTGTCCAGTCTGTAGGGGAGCTGTCTGGGGGGGGTGTCATGGGTCAGGGTGGCTGGTGGGTGGTGTCCAGATTGGAGGGTGCTGCCTGGGGGGTGTCACAGGAGATGGGAGCTGGTGGGTGGTGTCCAATCTGGGTGGGGTAGGTAGTGGTGTCCAGACTGGAGGGGGCTACCTGGGAACAGGAGCACATCAGATCTGACTGAATTGCAAAGCTGATATTAAAGGTAACTCGGCACATCACGTCTGGAAACCGGACACCGACAAGGGATGATGAACAAATTAAAACCTCTTGTGGGAAAGAATTTGACTCAACCCCTGCATTCCTCGGGCAGTTCTCATGAAATGGATCAGGCTTAGGCAACTCAATCCATTGCACTGGAAAAAACGTTAAGTATGAGATGGCACAGTGTTGAAGGCGAAAATGCACGTGGGTCAGGTACACTGAAAAGATAAGCACAGTCGATTCGTGAAAATGTCTTTTTGCACAACACTGTAAACATATTGTATGACTGCCAAGAAAAGACAGACACGGGCTGTCATTAACTGGAAAATTATCTCCTCATCTTTGGCTCATTTTCCAAATGACTCTCCAGTCGAAATGCTTTAAGGAATTTAAACTACGACGAGGTTAACAAAGTAGCCAATACATTTCACTCATTTCTCATTTAACGTGAGCGCACATTTTTATGGGTGATTTAGTGCTTCAGAAAGCTGCTGGATCTTAAGCACTGAAACATGAGCTTCTCAATGCTTATATGACTGATGCCTCCATTACTGGCGTGCGCTAACAGGTCCATCCTCCTCTTCTGAAGTCCAGCAACATGTGGACATCAACATCTCAAAGTGGCTAATAATCAACATTTCATTTAGTGTCTGGGTTGGTAAACAAGTCGACGGTGCACTGTGCCAGGCTATACCTTCAACGTTGGGGTTTACAAGATACGAGGTTGAGGCGCGTGCCCCTCCATCCCACATCAGCACATCGCCCTCACCAGAATCCCGCCTTCAATAGCCATCTTCCGTATCAACTCACAGGAAGGACACAGTAAGTCTACATTTGACGACATATCTCAGTCACACTGTTGTCAGATGCTCACACCTACTTGCATCTGACGTCAGTAGGTGCCAGAGGAATGTGCATTATACATCTGGTAGTTGGATTGCGACTATTTGCTAATATTGATCAACTGTCTTTGTCCGGGCGCTTTAGTGCAGAAACTTTGAACTGGTGCAAACGCACATGTACATGTACATATTAGTAGCATTAGGATAAAAGCTGGCCTGATGTGAAAATGGATTCAGAAAATGGTTTGTGCACTAGGCACCTAAGTGCGAATATCATGCAAAATTGCACTTGCAGTGACGTCTCCTTATTAGTCTTGCTGATTGCATAGCGCAAAAGCGCACATTACACACATCTGCAAATCGGCCCTTGGAAAGCACGGCAAAGGTGTTAAAATGTTCATTACATATCATGGCAATGTAAAAGGATTTTGCAAGTTATTGGGGGTACCCATTGATATATTTTGCACTAACCATAACAACAGAACCACCCCATGGGCTTATTTAAACAATAGCGCTTTTCACTGGGAAAATCCAATGAAAAACGCTCTGTATATCAGGACCTATGTGTCGCATTTGGATTTCATGGTAGGAACCTGCTTTTTCTAGCAGTGTTTTCAACGTTATTGTGTTGTGTACATGTCTGCAGCATTGTAACAGAAATGGTATAACAGGGCAACCCATTTATAAGCTGGTACTTTATCAGATATAAATAATAAGTCAAAGAAGATCTGAAATAGAAAAGGTTGACAGCAACGATCACAATTGGCATGCTACAGTGCAGTTGCAGGTGCTCAAACCTTTCTTGCAGATAATCAATTGCATAAACACCTGTTTAAATATAGCACTTGTGTATTTGCACTAGTGCAAATGTTATTGTGCATGTGCAAGAAATGTTCTTACATGTGAAAATGTGCTGTACCACCACCCAAGAAGAGCATATGTTCCGTAAACAAAAGTAGGATTCAGGGACGTCATTTCACCAAAATGCTAGGGGTAGCGGAAATTACAATACACAACCCTTGACCTCTGATGACATCACAGGAAGTGATATCATTTGAACTCACCCCGATGTGACATCACGGGAAGCGATGGGACCCAAACTTTCATCACTTGCCAAAACAGGAGGTGGCATCACATAGCATTGTTCCTAAGTAAACTACAATAAATATGGTTATGATATCAATGTAATGTGATTTACATTTCATACAATAATGAATCACCATATGTATCATCAATATCAGTGTGTATAGGTCCATATTACCAAATTACTGTGAATGCAAGCAGACCTCCTTGACCAAATGATAATGATGTGTTATTATAAAGCACTTACGCTTAAGCGCCTTATGTAGAACAAATATCACCCAGCCTGTGTTGGTACTCATCATAAAGGCTGATTTGGCCTTGACTGGATTGGAACCTGCAACCTGCAGATCACAAAACGCATTTAAGCAAAGAGTGCTCAACCCACTGAGCTATCTTACCAGCTACAGCTATCTTACCGGCTATAGTAAAATGAGCAATTACATGTCTGAATGTTCTCAAAGTCAGAAAGCAAATTACACTCTGTAGTGGATACCAATAAACTGGTAACTGAGATTTAACAGCAGGCCAGTTCATCTGCAGGTCTGGGGCAAAGTTACCCACGTGTCAAGCCTGCATGGATCTACTTTTCAGGCTTCCGAATTTGGCAAAATACATACCATTGGGAGGGTTCACAACTGTGTATTAAAGAATTTAGAGTAGTGTAAGAACATCAGCACACTCACACAGCATCAGGTACACTGTACACAAGCTTTTAGGCACAAGGATTTTGTGATGTGACCGAGGACACCGAGATGGAATGTATTGTGATGATCATAACAGAGCTAACGGCAGAAAAAAACATGCTATATCTGCAACTTGCAAAATACATATAGGCCCTCATTACAAGTTAGCCGGTCCAGAAACAACAGTGGCGGTAAGCTTACCGACACTGTTGTTTCCGGACTGGCAAACTACGAGTCTGCAGGTGTGTGCAGCTCTGCCCGCCAGGTTCAGACCTGGAGGTCAGAACGGCACCCGCCCGCAGGTTTTCATGGAAGCACCATCACCGTTGTTAACGGTGCCAGTGCTTCTGTGGCTCCCACTCCCATGGGAATGGGGATCAACATTTTACCGGTGCCTGACTTACTGGACCGCTAGGGTTGTAATGCCCCAGTGTTTCCAGCAAGTCAGGGACTGGTAAATCTTTACGGGTCTTGCGGCTACCTGCCGGTTTTACCAGCACGGTTACCGCTGGACCCGTAATGAGGGCCATAGTTTGTCTGCATTGTGAATGTGAGTTGTTTAAGAAGTATGTATATCAATTGACCTTTTCACAATTGATCATGGAAGAATTGACCTTCTGCACAATTGATCGTGAAATGAAGATCACTTAGGACATATATGCGGGGGGAACCTCCTGCAACCTCCAACTCAATCCAAAAAAAACCACAACCCCCTACACAATAACATTATATTATTTATTACCCCACACAAATCAAACACATATACATAAAAAGTTAAATATAGGTGAAGGTCAATTTGGGTAATACCGTTTAAGAACAGACTAAATTAAACTAAATCAGTGACTCACTCCCTGCAGTGTGCCTAAAATAAACCTTTAATGAGTCTAGCAATTATTGTATACATTCCAGGAAGACTATGGGGGTAATTTATAGAATTCAGCGCACAAGTGGCGCACGCGGCTGGCTCACAGTGTGCTCGTGCCACAGTCTTCGCCAGCCGGGTGCACCAAAATCCATATCCGCGCACAGCGTATTAATGAATTTTAACATCCATTAACAGCCGTGGCTCAGCGACCCTGCAGCAGCGCCAGTTACACCCCCAACCCCTCCCCGTGCGCCATGTACACCGCACAAATCCCGTACATGGCGCACAGGCCAGTGGACCAGCATACAGGCACCCAACCACGAAAACGCCTGTGAAACTCCCTGCGCACCCCTCCGAATACATGTACCCCGCTGCGCGGCGAGAATTACATGCGATTGGCCCTGTGCGAGCGGGGTACGTGTATTTCGGGGGTGTGCGGGAAGTTTCACACGCGATTGGCCCTGTGCGAGCAGGGTACGTGTATTACTGGGGTTCACAGGGAGTTTCACATGCGATTGGCCCTGTGCGAGCGGGGTACGTGTATTTCGGGGGTGCGCGGTTAGTTTCTCACGCGATTGGCCCTGTGCGAGTGGGGTACGTGTATTACTGGGGTTCGCGGGCAGTATCACATGCGATTGGCCCTGTGCGAGCGGGGTACATGTATTTCGGGGGTTCGCAAGAAGTTTCACACGCGATTGGCCCTTTGCGAGTGGGGTACGTGTATTACTGGGGTTTGCAGGCAGTTTCACACGTGATTTCGCTGTCAGAGCAGAGTACGTGTATCCAGTAGGGTGCATGGGGAGTCCCACACGTGAATTGGCAGTGTGGGTCCTCCCAGGTGTGCCCTCTACCCCCTCCACGGCCCATGCAGGCAGCCTACACCACAGGGGACTACCCAGCACCCCTGGTCATATCCCGCAGGCAGCCCATCCACCATGGCATGCCCCCCAGCCAGCACACATGTCACCTTGCACTAGTGATCACCAACTCATGTCCCATGCACCCCCAACCCCCAGCAGCGAGGGGCACCTGCCAGAAGGCCCCGTTTCATGCCTCCCCAGCACCCCCACCCCCCTGCAGTGAGAGGCACCTGCCAGCAGGCCCTGACTCATGTCCCCCAGCACCCCATCCACCCAGCATTGAGGGGCACCAGCCAGCAGGCCCCGACTCATGTCCATCAGCACCCCATCCACCCAGCATTGAGGGGAACCTGCCAGCAGGCCCTGACTCAGGTCCCCCAGCACCCCCACCCCCCAGCAGTGAGGCTCAGGCCCTTGCTCATGTCCCCCAGCACCCCCACCCCGCAGCATTGATGGGCACCTGCCAGCAGGCCCCGACTCATGTCCCCCAGTACCCCCATCCACCCAGCATTGAGGGGCACCTGCCAGCAGGCCCCGACTCCAGTCCCCCTGCAACACGAAAGAAAGCTGCACAATCATGGCCCTCATATGCACCACAATTCCACAGCATGCCACCCCACTCTTGACATGCAATGATTTCACCAATCAACCACACATGACATGCCTATGTCACGACACAAATCAAAAGTCAACCATGTACATCAACACATGTCAGTCACACACACACACACACACACACACACACTGTTGCCATAGATTGTGCAAAACCACAATTTGACATGCATGAACCTAATGAGCGAATCCCACACATGGAATTAAAATATCAAAATATATTAACAAAATCAATGTAATGAAATGAAAGTAAAAAGAAAATACAAAAATGAAATGCATGTCCAAAAAAATATGAAAAATGAAATGTAGATGCAATCCAAATAAATCCAGAAGAAAAATGGTCCAAAATCATTGTCCACCAAAACAAATCCAAAGGAAACGTAAAAATGAAAATCCATTGTCCCATGGTGAAATTCAAAGAAAATGCACACATAAATCCAAAGTCCAACTATGTACAATCAATTTTGAAAGGGTCCATGAGTCCAACGAAAGAAATGAAACCTATCTAAAAAACGAACTTAGAAAAGAACTATATACAAAAGTATGGGGCATAGTCCAACCACCCCAAAAGAAATGAAAACAAAAAGGAAACCTAACACTAAAAACTATTTACAATGGCGGCAGGCTAGTCCGACGGCTCACTTTCCGATGTCCCGGGCATCATCGAACTCCTGGTCAATGTCCTGGAGGCGGTCCTCTGCCATGGCCCCGAGGGTTCGCAGGGACGATGCCATGTTGGACTCCAACTCCCTGCGAATAGCCTCGAGGCACTCGGCCCGCCTCAGTGCCCTCCGCATGGAGTTCTCCGCCCTGACCATTGTGAGCCGTGCCTCTTCTGCCCGCCGCCGCTCCACATCTATATGCCGGCCCAACCACTGCCACACGGAAGACACACCCATTCAGGGTCCTCCTGCCCTCTGGCCGATGCCTGCCCCTCTGATGTCGATGGCCCGAGTCATCATTGCTCCCACCTAAAGCCTGCTGCTGCTGTCCATGTGCCCTGACCGATGATGCCTGCACAACCTCCTTCTGCTGGTCTCCAGTTGTTGTGGTGTCCACCCCTGCTGTGCCGCCGACTCCTGACTGTGGAAGGGATGGGATCTCCACCAAGCTGGCTGTGTTGGTCAGGCCAGGTCCACAGGGGGCCCTGGTGGAATCTGGGCCAGAAGACGGCAGGGAGAACGACTGGCGCATAGTCTTCACAGAGGAGGAGAGGTACGCCAGAGTGTGCGACACATGTAGGAACCCACCGACCAGGGCCCCTCCCAGCAGTGCCATTTTGCAACGCTGCTCTTCGTGATGGCGTGCGTGCTCCCCCAGGAAGCACGCACGTCATCACGAATGTCATGTGTGCGCAACGCGACACCAATCAGGACGGAGCCCATACAATCATAGGACCCCTCGTCCACAGGTAGTGGAGAGGCACATGACGTGGGCCTCCCCCCTACCTGCGGACGGGCCTGGGATGGGACATCCCTGCTGGTGCATGGTGGTGCAGTCACAGGGTCAAGGACAGTGACATGCACAGGCCTCTCTGTGGTGACCTGTGCTGCCTCCTGACCCTGGCCCTGGACTGCACCAGTAATACTACCCCCACCAGTTCCCACTTGCGGCTCAGTAGCGGGCTCCTTCTCCTCTGTGGAGACCACCAACCTGGATGTCTCTGCACCGTCCTCTGCCATTGCAAGCCCCTGCGGGGGCTCACACGGCCCGTCCACTACAGCCGTAGTGGCAGACGCGGCACTAGTCCCCTGACTCCCAGATGATGGCAATTCCTGGGAGGGTGGCTGGGCCTTGCATCGCCGCCCGGTGGAGGCACCCCTGCTGCTTGGCTCCACAGCGTCGTCTCCGCCCTCTTCTTCACTCGACGCTGCGTAGAGGGAGACATAGAACACAAGCATCAGGGTACAGTACAATGTTCCCCTAGACAGGAAGTGATAACACATGAGTGCCACTGTCAAATGTCACTTCCATCCTGTCCCTCCACAACAGATGGGTGAATGCACGCAACACACATGCAGAAACAGGCACGGTGCCTGCAATCAACATCAGCATCCATGTACAAGGGCCTCTTTTAACCAAAATGTTGCCTTCAAACTCACATGCATCATGGCTCATACTGATCCCATGCACACACATCACCGGAGGGTCATGCATCATGGCTTGTACACCACAGACACAGTGGATACAACGGTGACCGCACTGCATGAGTGAATCTACACATCATCACGGACATGTGTCATGCATCCATGGCATTTCAAAGTCACACACACACTTCTCAGACACAAACACATGTGCACCATACATGTACATGAGAGCAGCACCCATCCCTCATCCCCCCTCCATGTCCAAGAACAGAGACTGGCATGCATTCATGTGTGCATTCCGCATACAGCTCCCCATTTTGCATTGGAACACATGCACCATCCATGTGGTTCACACATTACTGGTCTCACATGCATGACCATGATGTCCTTGCACACACACATCCATACATGGCCAATGTTACACATACAGGCAAGTATCAGACTACCAGCACACTGCAACATGCCCTGTCTCACATAGCAATGTTTGGCCACTTATCGCTCAACTCCAGACGGGTCTGCCTCCGAAGGATCTGGGTGTGGAGCGCTGGGCCTACACGTTCCAGGACCCTCATCTGGATGTTGCTCATGCTGACCCGGCACCCCTCTGCATCCTCTGCCTTCCCGAGGCGCTGGGCCTTGTAGAGGGTCCTGGACCTGAAGTCCTTCCAGCGCTCCACCAGGACACCAACTTCCTTCTCACTGAAGCTGGTGGCCCTCTGCCTATCTGGCTGGGGGTCGCCAGTGGTCTCAGATGGTGTTTGCCCCGACATGGCGACCCCCGAGGCAGGAGTGGGTGGGCAACTGGGTCCTGGGGCTGGGCTGTGGAGCGATGGTATCCCAGTCGGGAGTCTTCTGTTCCAGCAGGGGTGGACACAGCAACTGGACCCCTGCAGATGGCTGACGTGCAGGCACCAAATAGCAGGGCACGTAGGCAGTAGGCAGGCAGCAGCAGATGGCTGGTGGGAGCGTGCTCGGGGATCTTGGGGACAGGAAAATGGCCTTTTGGGCAGGAGTGTGGTCTTCTGTGTGTTTTCGCGTGGCCGGCTTGATACAGAGTGATTTGGCACGTGAAAAAAGTGCACGTCAGCGGGAAATCCGAGGAAAGGCCCTTAGCGCGTAAGTGACATTAGGCGCGCGGGCATTCCCCACAACACGGGTGCATAGTGAATCAGCACGTGAGAAAACTGCACGTCACCGTGATATTGGAGGAAAGGGCCTTAGCGCGTAAGTGACGTTGCACGTGTGGGCTGGCTTAAAAGGTAAGAGTATCACGCTATTTACTTGTACGTGCTTTTCGTGGAGAGCGAGCGGGTGATTCTTGTACTTCGTCGTTTCACACGCGATTACTTCACAACGTTTCCAGTTCGTACTCCCCGTTTCCTAAGACTGCGTTCTTTTCTTCTTTTGGCGGGGGTGTTGCCAACACGCACACCCACGTCTTTTTAACATTCTTTTTCAAGGCAGATGGTGAGTCGTGCACGTATTATCTAACTGTGGTTGCCCCCGTGTGTCGCGTACCCCTTCAGAGGTCATTGTAGGCTGCGTGTAATACACGTACGCTTATTTTTGTGTTTCTGGGTGCTAAAGCATAGTGCGGGTTCATTTTTCCACGCACGTGCTCTACCAGGGGTTGCGTGCACACGGACTTTTGTTTTTGGTGTGCCTGTGCGTTGCGTGACCCATCATCTTCCCCCAGGTGTCACAGACAGCCTTGCTAGAGAACTAGGGTATGAATTCCATCTAGTACCCTACCCCTTTCACCCCAATTGCCCAGGACAATTGTTTACTGCAACTCCCATATGCACAACAACATCAGTGCCATGGTTGGGAGGTGACCAAGTAGTAAGGGAGGAAAAATCTGAAAGAGGTGGGTGTGGTAGGGGACATGGCCAGGATTTGCAGGGTGCCCCTATAGCCCCGTGTGTGGAGGATCAATCGGGGCCACCTATGCTCCCCCCGCAATGGTTGTGGGAATTGTAGCTGACACCATCCCAGCTCAGCCCTTGTTGAACCGGCCCATTTTGTCAACTGAACCGGCACAGGATGGCTCCCAGGCTTACTTCCAGGTCAACAAGTCTAAGCCACGTGTGGCGCTGAAAGGTGCTGTCACCAGGCCACGTGGATCTGGGGCAGCAATGTCATCTGCTGCCCCAAGTAGCCAGGGTGGGGAGGTGGCAGGGGCAGCTGCAGCTCAATCCACCCCAGCTCCGAGTCTCCCAGCCCGGGACTTTGTCGGTCCAGGTCCATCACACCGACGTTGGCCCTGCCAACATCACCCTGCAGCCAATGCCTGCACCAAGACCTTTGGTCCTTGTGCCTTTACAGGTTTCAAGTACCCAGTCCACCTGCGCTTCTGCCCCTACTGACCAGAGTGGCTTAAGATACTCAGGATCTGCACCACCTTTGAAGAAGGGTGCTCTTGCACTACAGGCTGAGACCCCAGAAACGGCTACACACTCTGGCACGTCAAGGAAGCCTAGCTTCACTGACGCAGAACTTGATGCCTATGTGTTGGCACATACCCGCAAAATGGTGGTGACTGCAGACTGTAAGACTATGCCTGCTCAACGCAGGGCCCACTGGCAGACCATCGCGGACCACATTAGTGCCCTTGGATTTGTGATTGCTACAAGCGGTGGAATGTCCTTAAATGCAGAGCAAAGAACAAGCTGGCTTCCAATCATGCCTCTACTCTGGTGACTGGCAGTGGGTCTCCACCAGAGGACGACCAACTCACTGAACATGAGTCTGTTGCTGGAACCTTCATCACAGAGGAACAGATCAAGGCGTGGGAGACCTACCAGATTAAGAAGCATTGTCCGGTGAGTGCCCATGCAAGTGTGTGTAATCCATCTGTATGTTTCTTGGTTGATGTGTAATGATTGAGTGCCAGGTGAGTGTGTGTACTCCTGAGTGGCATGGGCCACCCATGTGCTTCCTCCAAACCATTCACCGGCCTTCGATTTGGGTATGACAGTATCCCTTCTGACCACAGTGGCCAATTAGCGCCACATTACTGCAGTTGCCATTGAACTGTCATCTTGCAACAACATTGTTCAGAATTTTCAGTGTTCATTCAGCCTGATTGTTTCAATCCTCCGATTTTTGCAACGCATTTTTCAGCCCTAATGCCACATATGTGACATGCTTCTGTCATAGATTACACCCCACATTGGCCTACATTTATTACCTTGTTATGGGAATGATTTGACCTTCAGGCTTATTGAGTAAGGGCCTGCTCACATTGATTTTTGGGGCCTGTTTGAATGTGAAACATGATTGTCGTTTCCTGTCATGTTGAAGTGACCAGCCATTGATGTATCCATCTGCCTGCCATCACTATATAATTGTGCACTGGATGTGTTGCAGTGTGTGGCACATGCAAACTTTGTCACACAATTTTGGTTTTTTCATCTCATCATGTCCATCTCACATGGCTGGGTGACAGTACTCATTCAGTAACATATGGCTGTATTTGTCAAATTTACCATGGCTATGCTACATGCCATCTGTGTGCTGGCATGTGTCATGTATGTGGATTGCCCATGCCACTCACAGGCTAATGTGTGCTGCCAGTGCTATCCAGCTTGCAGCACATGTGTTGCTTTTCCATCTTGGAGTCCTCAGTGTCTGCTTTTTGCCTCCCATTCCAACTCATTGACAGTGCATGCATGCCAGGGTTATAGGCATGTGGGACATGTGTAATTCATGTACTGGATCTCTGGCTTGTCAGGCCTATGTGTGTGCTATGGTGCTCATGCCTGTTTCCATTTGTTGCCTTTCATGTTTTTGCAGGTGATGATGCACTTGATGCTGTTGAGGTGGAGGAGATGCTGCAGACCCAGGAGGAATCTCAGCCATGGCCGGGCACCAGTGGAGACCATACTGTCCAGAGGTGTCTCTGGGTGCTCCTCCCCAGACCTCTGTGATTCAGGTGCTGAATCGGACGATGAGACTTATGTGCTGTCACAGGTGAGTGTTTCTGGCAGGGATGCAGTTCTGCCCAACCCACCTGCACCGGGGGTAGACCGCTCTATGGGGATGTCAGTGTTGGTAACTCCGCCTTTGGCAGTTACCGATGCAGGGTCACACTCCACAACATCTGATCCTGTTCCTGGGCCAGCAGATCAGAGGGGGAAATGCAGTCCTGCAGCCTCAGGCAGTGCCAGCACAGCAAGGTGCAGATCGCCTTGCCCCAAACAGGTGTGGTGCCCGTCGATACGGTGGCTGTGCGCCACCAGGCAATACTGTATGGGAAAACTCCACGTACAGTATAGCAGCACAACATGGAGCATCAGTTGAAATGATGGTTCAGGCAATGGATAGGGTGGCCACTTCCATTCTCCCCCCTGAAAGGCAGATGGAGCCCCAACAGCAGGCAACAGAGTTCATTTGCCAATCACACAGTGAGGACATGTTGGTGTCCAACAGGGACTGACGGCGGCACTGGAGACTCTGTGCGAAGCCATATCTGTAGAGTCCCAGGGCCACAGGGAAGCCCTAGGGTTAGAACTCCATTTCCTCAGGGAGAATCTGGTTGAACTTGAGGCTTCCCGAAATTTTACGGCAGAACAGCAGCTCACAAGTTCGCTCTCAGCTGAGCTCCAGGCAACACGTGAGGAGATCCGGGCATCACGCGAGGCCATGCATGCAGAAATGCAGGCAACCCTTGAGGTGCTGCATGGGGATCTCCTTACTATCATCCTCCATAGCCAGACCTTCCACACCTGCATGCTTGCTACCATGAAGGACCATACCAGGGCTTTGTGTGGGCTGCCTCCCATAGCACTGGCACCTCCTGATGTAGCAGCAGAGTGTGAAGAGAGCAACAGCAGTTCTCCCACATTAGCGTAGCCGTGCAGGCCATGAGCCCATGGAGGTATTTTTTGTTTTCGCAACATCCACGCAGGTGGGTGTTGGGGTGCACCCTGTCTTCGAACCTCCTGGGTGGCCTGCTCCCCGGTCTACACATGGCCATTTTTGATTTTTGTATTTTCTTTTTTTACAGTGTGTTGCCATGTGTGGCTTCCATGGGCATCCACTGTGTATTCCAGCTGGGAACATGCAGGCTTGTCCTGTCTTTGGGTTAGATGCTTGGGTTCCTGACACACACACCCCTCCTGCTTCCCCTTTCCATGGGCTTGCAAAGGGTGTGACCAAGTGACAGTAATTTACACAGTGACATTGGGCTCCCAGGAGCTGTGTGGGCAGTCTGTAGTCAAAACTGTGTGTACATCCCTAGTGGGGATTGTTGTTGGATTGAACACTGCATGGTGTATTGATATGTGCTTGTGCATCCATGTCTTTCTCCTTATTCACATGTACCTTCTTCATGTCTTTACAAGGCCGTCTCCTTTGCAGTTGCAGTTCATGTTGTCTGCAGTACACTGACACATTTGCCGGACACTAACACTCTGCAGTTGGAAGAGGTTGATGTGCTGGCTTAGTCAGGTTGTGAGACTTGCACTACTTTGATTTTGTACTGTCATATTTTGACACTGTTTCATCCTGTGTTGCTGTTCTGTGTTGCTGGTAAGTATTTGTTCATGTGTGCTGTTTCTTATTGATTACTGGGAGCATATTGTCTGTGGCCTGTTTACATTTGGAACAGTGCACTTTGTGACACTTGTGTCATGTGTTGTGCATTAATTTTGTAGCTTTCACATTGCATGACATGCCATGGTTTGTTGGGTAGCTGAGATGGGGAGGGGGTTCAGTGACATGGCACTATTTTCATGGTGTACTTTTCAAGGGGGTAGTAATTCATGCAGCATGAATGTGTGTCTTTTTTCACATGGCATTGGTTGTATTTAAGTAGGTAAGGATGCACACAATGTACCACTGCCAGGTGACCAATCTCAGGCTGGTCTGGTTGTGACAGTTGACTGTCCCTTATGTCATCATCATTGATTGTCAGCTGGTATGTTCCAGGGCTGTGTGCAATCTCTTTTAGTAGAGAAAACCATGCCAGATAGCGGGGACTGATACATACTCTGAGAGTATTCGCACCATTTGCGTTCAGAGATGGAATTTATTTGGACTGAGGCCTGTCCTTTATATGTGGCTATATTCAGTAGACCCCATATATCAGCAGTTGATTTTCCCACAATTTTCCGAAGCATGTTCACACTGTCTTGTTGGAAACATAGCGATTTCCTCCCCCTCTGCCAATTTTTATAGGTCATTTTAAGTCTTTTTATTTTGAGGGCCCTTTCACATATTGGCAGATGTTTTGCTTGTCTTATATGCTATCTTAGTTCAGTTGTCTTTGCCTTGACTACCACAAACACATGCTGATGTTTAGTTATATCCCCGAGATGCTGATTTCACAAATTTTTGCATGCATAACACTTTCTATCCCCATTTGTCAAAGCTTTATCCAATTCCGATAGTGTTCTATCAGACCACCCAAGTCGATTTCTTGCATTGTTTGCTTCTACATGCCCTTTATACCTCTTTCTGAGGCAAATTTTGTAATAAACTCCACTCCCAGGTTAAACACAGCTGGCTGTGATCACTTCTATCACTAGGTTTGACCTCCAGTGATTTAATTATATTCAAAAAAGCATGATTTGTATAAATGTAGTCAATAATGGCCCGTCATTGATCTCGGCCCCATGGTATTTAGCTGGGATATCCCCTTCAATTGCGCCATTCGCCATGAAATAGTGTCTTTCATCCATGAGTACATAAAGATATGGAGAACCCCCCGGGACGTCCTATTGTCTCGGGATGTGGTTCGCTACTTGAACCCATATCGAAATATATTGATTTTTTCATCAAACCCGTGGCAATGACAACCCCCACCTTCCTTTTAGATTCAAGAGATGTCATTAATTAGGTGGAATTTAAAACATTTGATTCTCACACACAAATATTGGTTTCCCTTGATATTGAGGCACTATATACAAATATAGCTCAAGATAGAGCTGTCGCTAGTCTAAAAACAATGATAAATAGACGACCACTACCACACGCTGTCCCCACAGACTTCCTTTGTAGAGCAGCTGAATTGGTTCTGAAGAATAGTTTTTTTCAAATTTAAAGAGGATTTCTTTTTACAATGCAAGGGTACGGCTATGGGCTGTACTTTTGCCCCCAATCTGGCCATTATTTTCATAGCTCTGCTTGAAGAAGAGAAGATTTTGGGGGTTTTCAATCCTTTCAGAGACCAAATCAAGATATATCGCCGATATAATTATGATTTGGGAGGGAACACAAACATCATTGGAGCTTTTTGTTGAATGGCTCAATGGTATAGACTTACACATTCATTTCACTTTTGAGTACTCAGTCTCCAGAATTGCGTTCTTGGATTTATCCATTTTTGTTGAAGAGGTCCATCTACGCACAGAATTGCATAGAAAACCTACAGAAAGGAACAGTACACTAAAATACCAAAGTCAACACCCTGCAAGTTTGCTCCGCAACTTGCCTTATGCCTTTTACGGTTACGCCGCAACTGCACGGGCATCACCAACTTTGTAAAACATGCATCCACTTTAGAAAAAAGACTTTTGGAACGTGGGTACCCAAAAAAAACTGATAAAACATTTGAGAAAGAGATCCCGATATGCTAATCGAGATCAGCTCCTATTACCTAAATGTGATATTGAAAAAAAGGAAGAGCTTGTGTGTATTTCGACTTTCTGTCAACACAGTAATGCATCAAAGGCATTATCCTAAAAAAATGGCGCATTCTTAAGGCCTCTGGCATTAGCTTGCCTAAACCTTTGTTTTCTTTCAAAAAAAGCAAAAATTTGAAACAGATGACCCGGGCAAGTAGGATGCCACTCAAGATTCCTATGATTTGAGACACTCACTTACATCCAGTAGTAGGCCACTATCCATGCTCTTCGTGCATTGCCTGTAAATTTTCAAAGAAAACCATTTCCTTTAATGCGCAAAAGAAAAATTGGAACCTCCGAACATTTACCACCTGTAGGAGCAAAAATGTTATTTATGCTATTCGTTGCCCCTGCCAATTGTTGTACATTGGTAAAACCACTCGGGAGGTGAGCACCCGCATTAATGAACATCGTTCCAAAATTAAAATGCGGAACCTAAATGTGCCGATGGTAATTCACTTTGCAGAGATGGGCCACAATGCAGAATAAATACAATGGTTCTGCATAGAAAAAGTGTATGCTCAGAATCAAACTCAATTGACAAAGAATTTGGACTATAAAGAAAAACTTTGGATTTTTAATTTAAAAACATCAATACAAGGTTTGAACACTGTAGAGCCATGGCACCATAACAATAAACATCATGAGGGCTTTAACTCTCAGAATATGTTGCTTTCTGATCGGGATTTATATCTGAATAGTCGTGTAATTGTATACCTTTTGTATCTAAGCAAATTTAGGGCCCTAAATTGGCTTTCTACCCTACCTAATTTCACAGGCATAGCAGGGGTTCATGGTTGGCCATCAATTTAGTGGTTACTCAATCCGTGTCACCTTTGCAGGTACTTGGATTTATCTGGATAAAAAGATCAGAGTCTTTCTTCACTTCGGGTCGTTCACGCAATTGCGTATATGACACTGGACCCGTTGGGAGATCACGTGACACGTTTCGGGATCAAATGATCTCGGGGACGCTATATTTATCCAAAACGAAAGCAGCGCAGTGCTGTTGCACGCTTGCGTCTGCTCGAGTGCACACATCCCGGGTCATTCAGCTGGTGGTGGCTTCAAGAGGCCCCCCTTCCCTTCGATATTGGATGAAAGGTAAGCGATACATACACGCACTCACCCCCTTCCTTCTCCTTTTCTGCTGTAGCACTTTACAGCTTTGAAATACTAAATCAACCAAGCTGTGACTTTGTTGTTACAGGGACGTAAGACTCCCGGGTAATTTAGCGCGAGACGTCGGTAGCCGGCTTTCCTACCCCCAGAGCAATTTGACCATCTTGACACTTTAGGTAAGCTTGCATGGTGGGTTTTTATTCATACTAGATATGGGATTGACATGCATCCGTGCTAAATCATGTTAATAATCCAACAGGGTACCTTACTGTGAGCCCAGCACATTGTCTGTGTAGGAACCAGCCTATGGACACTGCCATTGAAATGAACAGTTGTTCCAGTCATGATAAAGGGAATGACGGAGTGTGTCTACTCCCTACTTACCATGGCAAGGTCAATGTTCATTCAAAATATATATCTCTTCTACGTAGTTTTGGAATAGTGAGCTTAAAACATAGGAAGGTCTATACATGATTTTTGGATATTCTATAACTATGTGGAAATGCACTCCATAGCAGCGACTCACAGTTCACACAACCATTTTTGGTTTTCATTAACTGACAGCAAATATGAGAGAGTGTTCTATGCCTGGTTTTTCAATTCAAAAACTTTTACATGCTAGCACTGTTTCTGTCCATGACCCAAGCCCACTGGAGTTTAGGACACCAATGTTTAGGGGTAGCACATTTCCTGTTAGACGCCCACAGTTTTGCTTCAGAGATCTATACTCTGGGTGACAGCAGGATATTATTGTCTTTATGTATTGGGTTTATACTTTCCATGTTGTTAGTATCGTGCATTTGGTTTTTACTATACCATGTTTTCATCTATAGATTAGGGACTCATGAGTTTATGTTTCCTTCTTCTAGAATGTATTTATATCTCCTGAAGAAGATGTCACTATAATAGAGTACAAACGTCGAAACCGGTAGAGAGGAATTTGGGATGAGATCGTGGTTGAAGATTCTTTGTACCCATCTCTTTTTGTCGGCCACTTTCATTATTCAATGTGACGTTATTGATTTCACATTCTTTCTATAAACTTTTCTGATGAATTATATGTCATGATTTTTATAGATTTTAGATTTTCTATTCATTGTTGTTCCGAATGAGTGAAGTGATGGATGTATGTGGATGAATGATTGCATGTTTGAATAAAAATGAATTGTATTTGATAGATGTGTTCTTAAAAGTTCTTATCCTGCTATGTAATTTTTTACAATAAGTGCTGATTAAATCATGATTTAAGTCATACTAAAAGATGTGTCAGGTTCAATAAATTCCCTTGATACCCTCTTTCAAATTGTATCCTTTGGGTGTATTTTTTCCACAATCAATTTCATCCATGAGTGAACACCATTGCTGTTCATCCTGGTTACACCTCCTACCTGTTTCCGGTATTAAATGCAGATTTAAATCACCCACGATGAGAACATAATCAATATTGCCTTCTAATGCCAAATTGTCAAGTACCACATCCATGTAATTAAAAAATAAATCTGGCTTTAAATGCACTCGCCCCCAGTATATGTTGATAATCATCAAAACTGTGATTTTTTTATCAATTTAACAACCTGGATGTAAGGACTCGGAGACGTACATGAAGTAGCCACAAAATGTTTTGATTTCTTGATTGCCATCATTAATCCCGCCATGGGACGTCCTCTCTTTTGAGATATAGCAGGCAACAGCAAAATCTCAAAGCCATCCCAAACAGGAGGATCAAGGAGCCATGTTTCCTGGAACACTATTATATCAAACTCATGAAGTGTTTTTTCACTAGAATTGACAAAATGATGGAATCCACGAGTATTCCAGGAAACTAGCCGAATTGATTCTAAACCTGCGAGTTGTTATGCTCGACTGGAGCTATCACAGTTATTCCCTTGTTTACCCATGCTTGCACTTGTACTACTTGACCCATAGATGGGTAAACTCTTTTTGGATGCCTTGGGATCTCCACCTGTACTCAACATATTAGTTTCTCGAAAGAGATTAAATCCAATATCATAAAGGGCGATTTACCACTCCACAATATTTCAGCCAGCACTGTTGAGTGGATTCATAGACGGGACTTAGAAAGATCATTGTCATCCAAGAATTCAACCCTATCCACATCGGCTGACTTAATGTTATGTAATTGTGGAAGTTCTTTGCAGATGTTTAAGATACTAGATCTATTCAGGTCAAATTTCATAAAGGGGTGTTGGCGATATTCAATAATGAATTGGTGATGGCACCCGTGTTTCTGTTGTGTATTTAGAGCTGACTTATTTTTATCACCAAGTTCCTTTTTCTGTCCCTGGTTCCTCGCACATGCTTTTTTTTGAATTACCTGTGAAAACAGCGGCATGTTTATTTCAAGTGCATTAGTTTCAACACTAGACCCTTTAACTACAGGCATTATGGAAGGTGGTGAGGGCTGCGTTACAGCAGGAATTGCACCCCCAGCCGCTGCTGCCATGTAGCGTGTAACTGCTTTGTTTATTTCACCTTGCATCTGAGCAGATAATGCATCTGTAGATGTATTGGATGCAGTTGGTGGAGTCCCGTTAAACACATTAATCACTTCCTTCATTACTAGCGTAACTTGTGGTGCAGTTTCCACCTGTATACTAGTTTTAATTGAGGCAGCAACCAAATCATCTAGCGGTTTATATGCCATAGTGGTAGGAATTTTCCAACGAACAATGATTGATGGTGCTTTGATTGCACCTTAATCTTTTCGTGTGATGCGCTTAGACTTTTTAAAAATCGTCTAGACTTAGATCCTTCTTTCGATTTCTTTTGGGTTGCCAACATTTTTTTCACTTTCCCCTTTGATTTAGCACGAGAATCATTCGTTTCCCCATTTATGGTGTTTTCTTTGGCGAACACAGAAAATGCATTTGGTTTGAATACATTGTTTTTGACCCCCAACAATACACCACATCTGTCAGAATTGTCAACACCTTTTGTGTTCAGACACAGCTGTCAATTTTATTGATGCTGATTCTATGTCTTTGGCAATATGTGAACCAGCATTCATATCGGTGTTTGGTTGTGGAACAAATTCATCACTAATATCTGCTATTACAACGGCTTGAGTGCCAACATTATTTTGTTTACAGTGGAGGAAAATTTCATATCCTTTATCTAAAGCCGGTATAGCTTCTGCCGATGTGACACTCGGTTCAACAACTGTGATAATAAGATTGTTTGGTATTTGATTTTTTGATCTAGTGTCTCATAGTTTTGCCAGGGATAATACGGCCACATTCGTTGACATTAGGGTGTGTCAGTCTTGTGAAATTTTTGGTTGATGCTCCTTACCAGGTAGCAGAGTTATAGGAGCATCATTTACGAGTGGAGACATTAACTCCACAGCCATCAGACGTGGGGTGGGGGGAAGAAAGGACAATGAGTGCACAGACCCCTCACACTCCAGGTCTTCAAAAGACTCTAGTGAGTTAGATGCTAAATGATTCATCTGTCGCAGTTGGGCCTCAGTATCACACTCATTAGGTCTAAATGAGTTAGGGCCACATGAACTGTTAATGGAGGATAAGTGGTTCACCTGCATCAAATCACCCGTATTCGAGTGTACAAAAATAATTTCTTCATTTTTGCCTGAGTTGCCACTTTGATTCATAAATGACAATGTCTCTTCATCAACTTGTCCCATAATGCGCATTTCATGATACGCTTTCCGTAATTTATGTTGTGCTGCAATTGAGCATAGCATGAGTGGTGGTAAACACTCCTGGTTGCTAGCTCCAGAAGGATGGGGAGTGTCTTTATCACTACGATAGGGCTGAATAACTTCCAACCCTGGCTGAGCTCGCTCTTTCTCCCCTCGACGGGTTTCAATTCTTTTTCATTAGTAATTTATATTTCTTCGTTAAGTAATCCACCACTTTAGTTATAATATTTCCAATATTTCAATTGTTTATTTATTCCTGATCAATCAGTGTTTCAAAATTGTTGCCAATGCATTTCGGACATCCGTCCATCATCAGGGCTATCAACACTATTTGTTATCAATCATTGATATTCATAACACCATGACCCATTGGTTCACCCAGACGTGAAATCGTAAAGTAAATGCATGCACATACCAGGTTAAAGTTGTGTTCCATCATGGCGTTCACATCAATATAACAAGTCAAAAAATACAAAAAAATACAAAAACATCCATTATAGATCATTGTTAAACTTCATTTCACAATATAGTAACATCATATACTAAACGCTTTCTACCTGTTTGGCTTTTCGTCCCCAGAGTGTATGTTCACCTCTGTTGTCAGTATCCTTATCTAGCGCGTATCATCTGAAACAGATATTTGTACATATGTGTATAACTATTTCTTTATCTGTGGTCCCCCTCCTTCAGTATTCCCACTCAACCTCCTTTTACGCTGTGCTTACCTCTATTCTCCTGCTCTCCGTACGCGACAGCTATTCAAAAAGAGCTGCCGCCACTCGTAACAGCATTTATCAACACTTCTCATTCCCGCGCATGCGCGCTGCTGTGCGCGATGCCGTGATACGTTTCACTAATCTCCTCCGCGCATGCGTGAATGTGTCTTTTCAACACTTCAGAAATATTATACATATATCTGCTCGTGTAGCTGTCTATCTATTTAAGTTTAACTCCAAGGTTAACGGACTCTTTGATTACACAACAACTATTATTCTCTATAAGTGTATAAATGTGAATGTTAATTCTATATCAAACACCTACCATTATAACCTCGATCACTTTTATTGGAGGATCCCTAACCCTGGGATCAATACGTACTTACCAATAAGATTGAGTTCACTGTTGGGCAGCGATTAGCTGCCTTACGTCCCACAGGGAAATGAACCCCTGCGGGACGTACTGTGAACTCCAACTTTAGACACATTATTACAATTAACAACATTATTGAGTAGTGTTAAGCTGCCTTAAGTTGCACAGGGCATAAATTCAAGCATTTTGTCAGTCACGATTTTTCTATACTTCTAACCAATCTTTCTTATGTAGCACACATATTTTCCATCATAGAAAACACATAAAGTTCAACTCCTCATTAATGCCCCCTGGTCTCAGGGAGTCAAGCCGGTCGATCCAAAACGATTCTCGTTGATTCAATCTTCTTCCCAAATCCTCATGTGCATTATTCTGTCTAATAGTCTCCAAGACTTGAATCCTCATCTGGCTGATGTTATGCTTCATTATGTTCCAATGTCTGGCTACTGCCGAATTCGGATTGTTATTTCGAATACACGATCTATGTTCGTTCCATCGCAACTTTCCAGGTCTCTTAGATTGTCCAACATAGTAGATGCCACACGGACATTTAATACTGTATACTATGTTTGAAGTGTCACATGTTGCGTATCCTTTAAGTTTTATTTTTTCACCTGTACGAGGATGATCAACTGTATCCCCTTTTATTATGAAGTTACAGTTACTGCAATGTAAGCAGGGATAAGTTCCTTTTCTCAATATATCTATTGCTTTCTTTTCAGGTCTTGTTTTAACCAATCTATCTCTCAAGTTTGCACTCCTCTTATACGCAAAGGTTGGTAATTCCCTGAATAAGTGTTCAACTCGCATATCACTGGTCAATGTACTCCAGTTCTTCTTAATTACACTCTTTATCTTGTTGCTTTCTACTGAGTAACATGACACATATACTATATTTGGTTCCTTCTTCTCTCTCCTTATGCCACTTGCTGTGGATTCCATCACTCGTTCTTTAGCAGATTCTATCTCCGCTGGTTTGTATCCTCTTGCTTCAAACCTCCTCCCCATGTTCTCAATTTCTACCGCGCATGTTCTTGGGTCATTAACAATCCTTTTTACTCTCATCATTTGACTGAAGGGCAAATTTCTAATTAGACTCGGTTGGTGAAAACTTAGTCGATGAAGTAAATTATTTCGGTCTGTTTCTTTTCTGTAGATGCCGGTCAGAAAATCATTGTTGTGAATACGTATTTCTACATCTAGGAAGTGAATCCGTGTTCTTGAGGTTTCTTTTGTGAATTGTATGCGTTGATCGATGTTGTTAAGATAGGTAAAGAAATCATTAAAAGATTCCTCTGGGCCATTCCATATTCCAAAGATGTCATCTATAAATCTGACCCACATTGTTATATAATTCCTCCATACTGCATGATCAAGTACATATTCCTTTTCAAATTTGTGCATGAAAGTATTTGCATATGGGGGAGCCATTGAGGCCCCCATCGCTGTCCCAGATTTTTGAATAAAGAATTTGTTTCTATATTGAAAATATGAATTTTCAGATATAAACTGTAATAATACCAAAATAAATTCTTTCATAGCTTTCAAATCACCTTCCTGGAGGAGTAACCATTCTATTGCTTCTAGACCCAGGTTATGTGGAATAGAAGTGTAAAGGCTCTTCACGTCAATTGTAAACATAATTGAGGTTTCTGTGAATACATTTTTCTCCAATATTTCCAAAAAATGATTAGTGTCTTTAATGTAGGTATCTGTCTTTTGTATCAATGGTTGTAAAAACTGGTCAATGTATTGGCCCAATGGTTGTAGTACACTGTCTACTCCAGAGACTATCGGTCTACCTGGTGGTTTCGTGAAACTCTTATGTATTTTGGGTAGCGTGTAGAAGTTCGGTATTCTTGGGTATTTATTTGTGAGAAAAGATCGTGTTTTGGCACTTATCCATTCTAATTCCTCTGCTTTCCCGTCGAGGGGAGAAAGAGCGAGCTCAGCCAGGGTTGGAAGTTATTCAGCCCTATCGTATGGATATTGTTTCAGAACCTAGTGCCTAGGCTCAAGGGTGAGCCCCCACAATTGATAGTAGAAAAGTGAACAAGTAGCAACAAAGCAGTGCCCACCCCATTTCCTAATTGAGTGTCTTTATCACAACATTTGCCCTCCGTTTCCATTGTCACATCGGACACTACACTGGCAGGAGGAGCAAGGGTGATAACCTTTGGATTTTAACATTGCATTGCTGCAATTTCAGCATCCATTCGTGCATCTATTTTTGACACTTTGGATTGTTTTGCCAATCCATCATTGATTTGCTTTTCAAGGGGAGCTTCTTTAATATAATATGACCTAATGTCATTATCAACCGTTTTTATTTTTTCCTACATTTAGCTTTCCATTTTGTCTACTGTATGTACGTTTTTGTATGGGTGTGTATGCTTTTGAAAAGTCAAGTTGCATACTCAGATTTGTGTCTGCGTTTGTATGTAAAGTCAGGTTTGCTGGCATGCTGACTTTAAAGTAAAGCGATTTATGCTCTTGCCTGCCAGAGCAGAAATTCTCTCTGTAAGAAGTTGTCAACAAAACACGGCACAAATGAATTTTAAATTGTCACCAATATCATTAATTTCCTTTTATGTAAACTTTCTAAACCAACTCCAGCACGCCGTAATAGCACTTCAGGCTAAGGAGATTTCCAGCACACGCAGTCTTAAAACAACAAACTCACGAGTGCTTTCGGATCCACCCAACCTTGATGAGCCTGAAAGCTATTAAACAGACATTTCAGTCTTCAACTTTAAATGAAAAATACGGCCAGCAATTACATAAAGGAGAAATGAATAGCTTTACCGTGATGCAGAATCAACAAACAAAGCTTCACTAGAAAAGAGATTATAGTTATCTATGATGACAAAACTTGCCTTTCAGAGCAGCCTGAAGTGTTTACAGCAGCCCACCTATCCCGCCCTAGATAGCCACAGACAGCCCTTTCTCACAGGGCTTCCTCACAAAGGTGCACGCGCAAAGGCGTGTGCAGAAATGTTGATGTAGGATTGGGGGTAAAAGTGGGCGGAGACAGGGCACTTAGAAAAATTTTGAGCAAAAATACACGTTCGTTGTAAATCCACTCGGAATTCTCTTGTAGCACAGCCACGGGGGACAGCCACAGACAGCCCTTTCTCACAGGGCTTCCTCACAAATGCCTTCTAAAAAGCAACTCCGTAGAGGTTTTTCTTTCGTAGAAGAAAAAAAAATAGAGAAGATAAGAGTAAAAGTAACCATATATTTGTCCACCCCTAAAACAATAAAACAAAAGGGCTAGTAAAATAACTCAACAACCAGCCATGACTAAAAAAGGTAAGGCCCCTCTTGCAAAACTAAAAGTAAAAAATATATGTACAAAGAAAAGCATACCTACTAACGAACCAAGCACTATATCTACCAGTCTTAATGTAGTCACGGTAAAGCAATCCAAAACATTTATGAAATAGAAAATGTTCTCCAAAAGTCATGATCTACTCATAAAAAAGACCACAGGAGACTAATCCTGCAAGCTCTGATTGACAGCGCTTTTCTTGTAAAGAGAAGACGGTTTATATTGATTTTAAACAGAATGAAACTACGACCTAAATTAATCAATAAATTACAAAATGTACTTCTAAACATGCACAGTGTCAATATACAGACCTTTTCAAACTACTATGATGGTGAATGGATTCACAAAAGCAGCGCAGAACCATATGTCAATGAAAAAGCCTATAAACATGAACAAAAAACAATTGCCATAGACAGTAATGGTCAACTCTATGAAGTGGTAGAAGACACCATTATGGCAAAAGAAACCCTTTTAGAAAAAAGTCCCCAACAACCTTTGAACCAAATGCTCCTTTCACCCAAACACACCAAATGGACATGCAGCTCAATGTGTAATGTACGCCAACAATCCTTTAAATCTTTATGACAATTCCTCAATCACTATATGAAACTAAAAGACAAAAGTAGAATGAAAACCGTACGAACCATGGACTACTGCCCAGTGTGCAGCCACACTGGTCTGCAAGGACATTCATTAGCCTGCATTTTAGCAACGGCTTGCACAAGCACTTTCCACCACATCAAAATGTTAGCAACACAGCATTCTACTATACAGAATCTTGTGCATCCACTATAATACAAAAGTTTCTGCTCTAGAACTGCAAAATTGAAATAACATTATCTTACATACAACAGGCAAATAACTGCTTCAAGGAATAGAGCACATCCAACGTAAATACTTTGGAAGTGAAGTTGACTCAGAACATTCTGTACCTTCAGAAAACATTACAGAAAATCTCATAAACACCAATGTCCTAATAAAGACATACAAAAAAGAAATAGCTATGTTTCAAAACACATCTGCTGAAATACCAGACCAAATACGTGTATGTTGTCGAAGAACGTTTTATAAAAAGAGCATAACAATAGTAGATATAGCCTACAAAAAAAGACGACAATGAACAATACCAATGGTTCCAATTAGCTTCATATCGAACAGCAGAAACACAATACTAAATAACATACCTCTCAACAGTTTGCACATAGTGCAACACAAACCTTGAAAATAACCAAATACCATCAAGTGCTATCACTATTAACCTATTAATATTCCCACTTCCGAAAACACTCCAACATCTTAACTTGCAAAAGAGCATTATAATCCAAACAGTGCACCCATTTCAAGATATAATTACCTTCAAACAAAATTAACCCAATTACCTCAATCTGAGTTAGCAAAGGGCATTCATGGCAAAGTGGTATATTTGCCATTAGATCTGAAATAAGATGTACAAACTCTAGGAGTAGAAAGACCAATAGGTACATCTTTGATTGTACTAGTTAATGGAGTGCCAACAACAGACAAAACAATTTGGCAAACACCAGTTGATTTAAACAAAGGTATATAAGCCATACAATATCTAAAAGAAAACAATGAATACTACAAAGATATAAACATAGAGGAAAACATAAAATAAACCACCCAAATAATTCAAGACTTACCAGCAACTGGCCTATTTGAATGTGTAGATCCTGTTACTGCAGCCAACATTTTAGACCAGTATACAATTAACCGACTACACTCCAAAGACACCATTGATGATCCATTATAAACATATCAAATGCATCAAGGCAAAGGATCTTCAATGAGCATATGGGAAAAATGTGTGCACAGTATGCATGTGATGACTTGCATGATTTCATACACATTGCGAACCAAGATAAAGGTGGGATAGATATAACAGTACAAGAACTCAGTTCCTTGTCAATGTATCAAGGTACTTTCCCCATCGCTTCATTTTTATGCTGCACTTTATCTCCAATTAAACTACCCCTCTGCTCGGACAAGTGCAACACTTCTTTTGGAGAAAAGAATTTCAATCCAGAGGAGCACCACACATTCACATGCTTTTGTGGATAAAATATGCTCAGAAATGTGGCCATGATAGTGACGCCACTGTTTTACAATTTATTGAAAAATACATTTCCTACAACATCCCTTCAGAAACCACAGATAGTGACGTACATACACAAATCTTATGCTTCCAAAAACATAAGCGTGGCAAATACTGCCGATGTAGATATAAAAACAAAGGCAAATACTATATCAAATGTTGCTTTGGCTTTCCCAGACCAGTTTGCAAAAAGGGTCATGTAAATAGCTTGATGTCTCTGTCAGACACAGCGTAAAACTTAAATTCCCCAAAAATACATTGACAGGGACGTAGCATCCAAGTACACAAATAATGACAATGCAATCATTGCTCTCTTGTGAAATGCAAACATAAACATACAATACAGTGAAGAAAAGTCTACTGCAACAGCAAGATATGTCACAGCCTGTCTCACCAAAGCTGAGAAAACAGAGCTAAAAGACCTCTGGGATGACATATCATCTGACAAATCTTTATCACAAAAATTGTACAGCTTTGGTACAAAAATGCTCTCCCATAGAGAATGCGGGTGATATGAAGCTGCAGACCATTTAACGGGTACAGCTTTATATGGCAAATCTGAACACAATATCTGGCTGAACCTTGGACAAGCTTCATCCCGTAAAAGAGTACTAAAGTCCCACCAAGAGATAGAAAACAGAACACAAATGATCCCAACAGCTAGGCCATTTCAAAAAAACAATGTATTTGACACATACTGTCCAAACAGAAGTCTTGCTTTGGAAAACATGTGTCTGTACGATATTGTCCAAAACTAAACTTACAAAATCAATGTCACACCAAATGAGACAACTGGATAATATGCAGTCTCAACTTGTGAAGGAAGCCTAGTGAAACTAGCCAAGCCCAGTATAATCAAGCATATAAAGTTATCATTTAAATCTCCACAACATAGAGAACTGTATTACATAGCCCTAATCTAACTAGTTAGAAGTTAGAGAAAAGAAAATGAATTGTTAGGTGACTGAATAATTTGAAGCTGCATTTTAAGCAAATGAAACCAGTATAGCAAATGACAATTTCAAACAACATAAACACATGTTGGACAATGATCACCCACAAGGGGAAGAAATTGAAGATCACCTACACAAAAACGCTCCTATGGCCAGTCAACCTTCCCTTACAGGAAGCCAAGAACCACTTGGAGAACCAATCATTCGAAATGAAGCAGAAATAGCCATGACTGAGGCACAGAATACCATTTATCAAAATAAACAATCTGTAACTCACCAATAGCTGAACAGGCCGGGGCATTGCTCGACCTTGAATCCACAGATAAGAGGGAGCTGCTCCAGATAATACTTCAGCCCAAGCTGTGTGTTTCCAAACAAGGATGCACTCAGAACCGGGCCTCCTCAACTTGAGGACCTCCGTCAAGGATGGCACTTTGTCAAGAGTGGCACAGAGCCCCCAGGTAGGGTTTGGGTGGCTGTGCTGATGTAAGGTGACAGATAAGTACACACACAGCAGGAAACTCAACAAGAAAGAAAAGTAGGCAACTGTAGTTGTGAACAGAAAGGGGCAGGAAATACAAAGATACAAACAAACTGGATTCCCTCTTGGGGTGTATGCAGAAATGGAAAAGAGTGTTCCACGGACCTTTGGAAACTCCAGACTTCTGCACAGATTACTATTACAGGGGCCCACTGTGTCTGCTCATGGCTGGGAACAACAGCTGTGGGTGTTTATAACACAGAAAACGTGACAAGGGAAGGGGCAGAGGTTGCCTGCCGGAAACCAACAGTCAAGCTCTGTACAAAGGATCAACATAAGAAGAGAGACAAGAACAGAAATAACCAGGGAAAAGGAAGTCTAAGAGAAATCTAGCAGAAGGGAATGAAGGAAAAAACAGTACAATAGAAATGGGTAAAATAAAGGGGAGGACAGAGGACTCGATGGAAGAGAAGGACAGGGATCAAGAACAAAGGGTTGCAAACAAGGAAGAGAGCAAGGGAGCAGCAGCCAGGAAATAGGGGGTCTGCAAACAAGGAATCAGGGTTGCAGTACCGGATGGCACGAGGTGCAGAAAAACTGTAGTGGATTGCAGAGGACTGTCGTAGGCTGCAAGGCAGAGAGTCCAGAGGACCAGGATTGAGAGCCGTAGTAGGCGGCAGACAGAAAGCCTAGAGGAGTAGGGCAGCAAGGAGCGAACCCAAAGGAACAGGTCATCGAGGCAGGGAGACCAGAGGGTCAGGGCTGAAAAGCAGAAGAGAGTAGCAGGTTGCAAGGCAGGGAGCCCAGAGGACCCGGGCTGGAGGCAGCGGAGTATTGCAGGCTGCAAGGTAGGGACCCAGAGGAGCAGGGCAGCGAGGCAGGGAGCTCGGAAGGCTATGGTTGTAGGCAGCAGAGTGTAACAGGCTGCAAGGTAGAGAGCCCAGAGGACCAGGGCTGTGAGGCAGAGAGCCCAGAAGGCTAGGGCTGAAGGCAGCAGAGTGTAACAGGCTGCAAGGCAGGGAGCCCAGAGGAGCAGGGCTGTGAGGCAGAGAGCCCATAAGGCTAGGGTTTTAGGCAGCAGGGGTAGCAGGCTGCAAGGCAGGGAGCCCAGAGGAGCAGGGCTGTGAGGCAGAGGGCCCAGAAGGCTAGGGCTGTAGGCAGCAGAGTCTAGCAGGCCGCAAGGCAGGCCGCCCCAAAAGAGCACTGGATCAAAGTAGGAAAATGCAGCAGCAGGAACAGCATACAAATTCGAGTCACAAGGCAAAAGAAGGGGCTGGGAGGACTCTTGATGCAAGAGACTGAGCTCCTGCAGGCAGCTGCTTAAATACAGCCCTGCCTTGTACTGAGGCAGGCTAATTGACAGCACCTGGAGCAGCACACCTGAAGAGAATCTGCCTCCTCCCTCTATGGTCCTGAGATGGTGGAAGCAGCACTGATTGCTAGGGCTTCTGGGGATTGTGGTTCCAATACAGATGAATGTGAATGGCCAGGAATTGATAGCTGAAGCAAGGTGCATTATGGTACATGTAGTTAGCTGAATTAAATAGGAAAGTGCCAATGTCATACAAATGGAAATAATGACCAAAATATGAATAGGGATTGTTTAAAAAGTATCATGAAGATAAACGAGCACCATATCGTCCATGATGATTGCCAATGTATGCGCCAGTGGCACAGGCGTGACAACCTCTTTTAGGCAATATACCCCTCTGCTGTGAAAGATTACAGACAGACTGATGGATTACTCAAAAGAGCGGAGATACCACCACCGCTATGACAGGGCTGTAAGGGAAACAAGGAATATGTTAGTCAACCAGAAAGGAATAGTGAATAGTTACTCTTTCCTTTTAAGTTATCTACCTGAATCAACCCAGGGATGGAACAATGATAGGGATGTTTCTCAATGATAGTCACCAACTATGAAAGGCAGAAAAAACAGCAATCACCCTGGGATTCCCAGAATGAATACACAATGGTAATTGGAACAACTGGTGAATCCTTACCCTATGGAGGACAGGAATGGTTTCAATGAAAGGGAAAAAACAACAGGAAAAAACAACAAACAGGAAGGTTAGTACAGGGAAGTGCCCCGGACGGCAAGCAGTACGCAACTAGAGACCCGGGATGGTGCACTAACCAGGATAGCGTCCACAGTGCACTAGGATTCCAATAATGAAAACACTGTTCCACACAGGATGAGTCTCTATGCAGGCCAAGAGTTCTCTTTACTTAGAGTAGAAAGTTCCGGGAAGTGAGTAGCACAAGATGGCACTGTTCTAATCCCCCTCAGATAGGAGCGGCGAAACAAGGGAGTGGACAGAGCTCACCTGCGAAAAAAGCAGAGTAGTATCTTGTGTTCAACAACAGGAAGTGATGGCAGTCGCCTATTTTATTTATTTATTTATTTATATATGCTTCTATAGCGCCGTAAGACAGCAGGCATCAGGGCGCTGAGACACACAATAAGTACATGGTGATTTAGACATCCAGATCTCTGGTTCCGGTGGATATCGGAGGACTATTTAAATAGGTGGGTTTTCAGGAGTTTTTGAAATTGGAGGTGATTTTCTTGGCTTCTCAGAGTTATCGGAAGGGCATTCCATATCTGAGCCGCCTTTACTGTGAACGATCTGCCCATACCGGATTTGAGCCTGTATTTCTGTTAGACTAATAGGTTCTTACTAACTGAGCGAAGATGTCTCTTGGGTGTGTAAAATTCAATATTTTTCTTCAAATATTGGGGCGCTTTGCCAAAAAGCATTTATGTACCAAGGTGAGGGCTTTAAATTCAATCCTGTCTTTGACTCTAAACCAGTGGAGAGATTCTCTCGCTGTGTTAACATGGTCTCTTTTAGCCAATTGTTTTACAATCCTGACCGCGTCATTTTGTATGACTTGACAAGTATGTATGTCTTTGGTACTTCCCCCTATCAATAGGGCATTGCCATAGTCCAGCCTGGATAGCACTACTGCCCTGGCAATGGTAGCCATGTTGTTGTCATTCAAGAACGGTCTGATGGCCCTCATTAATCGCAGATAATAGGCAGTGTTCTTACGTAAGAGAGTCGCCTGAGCCTCTGAATTAACCGAGGAATTCATCATCATACCCAGCGTCTTTACTTGACTGGAGACTGTAATGATGGCTTTTATAATCTGGAAAGTTTTATATTCCCCACCCAATTTTTCCAATTGACGGCTGGAGCCAAAGAGCATCAGCTCCGTTTTTGAGTCATTTAGGCACATCCAGTTGGATTGCATCCATTCATCAATTTTGCTATATATTGTGCCTAGTTTCTCGCTGTCTTTCTGATGTGATCCCTCTATCTCTATTATAAGTTGTGTATCATCTGCATAATTGCAGAAGAACACTTCCAGTTCTGTCAGTAGGTCACACAGTGCTCGCATGTATAGGTTGAAAAGCATGGGTGAAAGGCTCGCGCCCTGTGGCACCCCAAACAAAATTTGGGTGGGTTCTGAGAAGTTGTCACCCCAGTGAACTCTCGCTTGACGGTTGGTAAGAAAGGAAACCAACCACTTCAAGGCCAGGTCCGAACAGCCTACGTTGTCTCTGAGTGCTCTGACCAGCAGGTCGTGGTCCACCAGGTCGAAAGCCGCACTTAAGTCTAATAACATCAGAATCCCCATTTTCCCTTTGTCCATGAGGCCCAGCATATGATTTTGAAGGTCCAACATGGCTGATTCCCTGCTTTGAGCAGCTCTGAAGCCAGATTGCCAATGGTGTAGGGATTCTTGTGTTTCCACGTGGGCCTGTAATTGCTGGGTAACCAATTTGTCCAGTATTTTCAGGATGAAATTGGTGTTTGTTATGGGACGTAGATTCCCTGGGTCCTTTGGATCTAGCCCCACCTTCTTACTAAGGGTGTGATTGTCACCTTTTTAATTTCTTCCGGAACGGTGCCTTCTTTGAATGATGCATTGATGATCTCAAGTAGTATAGGGGCAAAATGCTCCTTGTGTTGCAAAATAATGTCAGGGGGTAGGACATGTTCAGCGCACAATATAGGTTTCATAAGATCAAGCAGTTTTAGTAATTCTGGTTCCGTTATAGGTGTAAACATAAACGTTTCCTGACTCTGTTTCTTTTTACACTTTTTTGCCTACTGTTGAAACTGCAGCAAGCACGTTTTGAATTGGAGGAACGTGCTGCTAATATGAACACCCAACAAGGGTCTGCATCGGACGTGGAATCCACGTAGTACAGCGGGCGGATTCACGGGATGCTGCAGAGGGAAGAAAGAAACACCGGTGTGGAGACCGGGTCCGGATCGCCAGATTGAAAGGGGCAGACGAGCAGCAGTGTCAGGTGGAATTCCGAAGTCTGATACACAAAAGACAAATTAGCTTGAATTGAGGTAAGTAAAGGCTGATTAGAAGCAGCGTCCTCTCCGGCGAGCAGCGTTATGACTGTGTTGCCAGTGGGCGGACCCTTGACGTGCCACAATCACCTGACCCGACACGTGACACAGTACGGAGCCGCGACACATGTGTCCCGCGTCTCCAGGGCAACCTCCAGCGTTGGAGAAATGAAAATGAGCCCCTGCCTGTTTTAAACTAAACAGGTATTGTGGGCGCGGGACCGATATGTTACAGCATCCACCCAAAAAAGGCCAGGGCAACCCCCTGGCAGCATGAAAAGCCCGTAGCAAGACAGGCGAGTGGATATGGTCCAAGGGCTCCCAGGTCCGATCCTCAGGCCCATACCCTTTCCAATCAACCAAATAAAAAGGCCTGCCCCTGGACCATCTGACGTCTAGGATAGCCGATATCTCAAATTCCTCCTCCCCATCAACAATGACTGGGGCCGGGCGATGCAACAGCCGGGTGCCTTCAAGGAACGGTTTTATGAGTGAGACATGAAACACCGGATGCACTCGCCATGAGGCAGGAAGGGATAGGCGGACTGCCGCCAGATTGACAATAGACGTAATAAGGTAAGGTTCGACAAACTTTGGTATCAAGAATTTCTTCCCTGGAATTCTCAGATTCTGTGTGGACAACCATACCTTCATTCCAGGCCGGTAAGTAGGGGCCAGGGACCGATGTGCATCTGCATATCTTTTAACCCTAGCCTGGGTGCGGAGAAGATGCAACCGTAGATCACGATGTATCTGGTCCATGTCCCTAATACAGGAAACAGCAGCGGGGTTGCTTGCAGGTAAAGATGGGTCAAGTGGCAAAGCTCGAGGATGATAACCATGCAGGGCAAAAAACGGAGATGAACCAGCAGCCGAATGCAAGGAATTATTGTACACAAACTAGGCTTCAGGCAAGGCAGCGAGCAAGGTGCACTGGAATTGGAGACATAGACATCTTAAATACTGTTCCATGGTTGAGTTAAGGCGTTCCGTCTGTCCATCAGTCTGTGGGTGAAAGGCCGAAGAAAACCGGTCTTCGATTTTGAGGGATGAGGTAAGAGCCTTCCAGAATTTGGATGTGAACTGAGGGCCCCTGTCAGTCACAATGAGGGATGGCAATCCGAAATGTTTGAACACATGAGCAGCAAAGAGCATGGCCAAGACGGGAGCCGATGGTAGTCCAGAACAAGGAATGAAAATGGCATACTTCGTAAAGTAGTCAATGACCACCAGGATGGTGTCAAAACCGTTTATAGCAGGTAGCTCAAACACAAAACCATGGAGAGCATCTGCCACGGTTTATAAAGAACTGGAAGCAGTTGGAGAAGACCCATGGGCTTGGACCGTGATTGCTTACACTGAGCGCATACAGCACAAGTCGACAGGTAGTCCATGACATCTCGTGACATCGAAGGCCACCAAGACCAACGCCGAAGGGCCTAGCGCATACTGCACAAGTCGACAGGTAGTCCATGACATCTCGTGACATCGAAGGCCACCAAGACCAACGCCGAAGTGCCTCCAGTGTCTTCTGATGGCCTGGGTGTGCTGCGACAACTGAATCGTGAGCCCATTGCAAAGCGTGCAGCCAAGCCCATGTCAGCAGACTCCACTGATAGGGCGTCAATATCCCCGCTTCCCTCCTCCACCTCCTCACCTGTTGAATCAGAGTCTTCTTCGATAGGGCTGAGAGTTCAATGGGCTCTGTAGTCCTTTTCTTTTTTTCTTTGTTGTGTATGTCTCCCACAAGAAGAAGCCACAGTGAAACGCCCTAACCATGTCCCCCTCCCAGGAGGGACCGGAAAGGGGAAAAAAAAGCCAAGTGTAGGCAAAAAAACCCTGGTGAATCACAAATGCAGGTGGGTATCCTGATGGAGGTTGGACTAGCAAATATCAGCAATGGGATGCGGAGAAGATATAACAGAAAAACAGGAAGAGTAGGGAAAATGCAACAGCTCCCACTCCAGGTAAGCAGATAACTGCAGGCAAACAGGACGGTAAAACAAAACAAAAAGAAAAGTAGTAGAGATAGAGAGAAAAGGGGCGGGACCCGAGTGGAACGGGAAAGGGAAAGAAGAAAGAGAGAGGAAAAGCTCAGTGGAGCAGAATAACAGCGTGTAGCAAACCGCGGCAGCAAAGGAAAACACAGCTGACCGTGAAGGATTGCAACGCACAGAACAGAGGATAGGGCGTGGCTAAGTAACGCTACATTCACTTGAGCGGAAAAAGACTGGACCGGTAAGTGGAAGTGGCGCGGAAAACGTGACAGGGATTAGGAAGTGTGTAATCGGAATCGGGCCCACAGACGCCAGGTAGGAATGCGCCGCATGACAGTATGCCCCCCTTCAAGACACAGACCCCCCGGTTTACCAGGATGTAATCGGTGAAACTTTCTGAGAAGGATTGGGGCATGGATATGTGAACTGGGTTCCCAAGAGTCCTCAGTATGGGAAAAACCTTTCCAATGTACCAGGTATTCCAGACGGCCTTTACGGTACCTAGAATCCAACAACTGGGAAACCTCGTATTCAGATGAATCGGGGGAGTGAGAAAGAATAGGGAATGGTCGAGCCTTGTGAGACTGTTCGGCACTCTTATTAAGTGAAGCATGAAACACTGGGTGAATCCACCTTAATGCATGTGGCAATTGTAGGCGGAATGCCACTCGATTGATTTTCTCAGTGATAGGATAGGGACTGATGAACCGAGGGGACGGTTTAGATGGTCGAGACCATCTTGGGAGGTATTTAGTGGATAACCACACTTTAGAGCCCACCTTCCAATCAGGTACCACCTGCCGTTATCGGTCGGCCTGTCTCTTATATACTTGCAGACTGTCTTTCATTTTTAACTTTGCTTTTTCTTGAGTATCTTTTATCCTGGACAGTGTTCCGGCAACCACCGGAAGGGTAGGTTGAAAGGGAGAGAGAGGAATGATGGCTCGGGGATGAAAACCATATGAACAGTGGAAGGGAGACATCCCACTTGCTGAATGACTGGCGTTGTTGTATGCGAATTCCGCCGTTGGCAACAAGTCCACCCAGTTATCTTGTTCCAGGTTCGTGTAGCTGCGTAAGTACTGCTCCAGGGTGGCATTCAAGCGTTCCGTCTGGCCATTTGTGTGGGGATGATATCCAGACGATAAAGCACGCTGGATGTTAAGGGCGGCGCAAAGTGATTTCCCAAATTTAGAGACATATTGACTCCCCCGGTCAGATATGATTTTGTCTGGAAGACCATGGAGTCTAAAAACGTCTTTTACGAAAACCAATGCCATGCCGTCAGCAGTCAGGAGACCTGGGAGCGGAGAAAAATGGGCCATCTTGGTGAGAGAATCCATAGTCACCATTATACATGTGTGTCCCTGTGAGGGTGGTAAGTCCACAATGAAATCTGTGGATATATGACTCCACGGGCGATCAGGGATGGTGTCTTGTTGCAACAATCCAATGGGCCTTTTAGTATTGTTTTTGCTCTGACAACAAACTCTGCAGGTCCTTACATACCGTTTGACATCCTCAGGCAAACCCGGCCAATAGAAGGCTCTTCTTCTCAAGTCCAGGGTACTGTCTTGCCCTCTATGACCTGCTGTCTTGTGATCATGGCACCAAGACAAGATGTTTTTCTTGGAAGTTTCAGATGGTACCCATATTTTTTGACCTTTGAAAAACAGGCCATCCCGTTCAGTCATGCCATGAGGCTCTGGTTGAGAAGAGGCGGCTTCTCTGATCTGCTGAAAGAATGAGGTGATGGTAGCCACTATTCGATTCCTTGGGAACAGTTTTTCGGGGTAGGAAGAGGCTGTCTGAGAGGTAAGTGTCTTTCTGGATAGAGCATCGGCTAAGGTATTCTGACTTCCGGGGATGCAGGTAATACGGAAATCATATTGTGAGAAAAAATGTGCCCATCTTGCTTGCCTGGAATTTATGCAATCCATAGACTGTAATACTTGTACATTTTTGTGATCAGTTCGAATTATGAAGGGGTGGCAACTCCCCTGTAGCAGATGTCTCCAAACTTTGCAAGCCTTTTTCATGGCTAAGAGTCCTCTTTCGATGACGGAATAGTTCCGCTGACTTGTTGTAAGGGTTTTGGACAAATAGGCTATCGGATGTTCAGTGTTGTCAAATTCTTGTAGTAAAACCGCTCCTATGGCCGCAGCTGAAGCATCTGTCTTGAGGATAAAAGGTTTCCTTTGATCTGGCTGGCGTAGGATGGGAGCACTACAGAAACTTTTATTCAAGAGTTGAAAGCTATCTTCAGCCTGAGTGCTCCAGGCAAAAGGCACTGATGACTTCTTTAGTAAACTGGTGATGGGTAGGACAATGTTGGAAAACCCTGGTACAAATCGCCTATAAAAGTTTGCCAAGCCCAGGAATCGCTGTACTTCCTTGACAGATGAAGGAGCTGGCCATTGGAGAATGGCATCGACCTTCTTTTGCTCCATTTGAATCCCTTGAGATGAGAGAATAAATCCCAATTAGGGTACAGAAGAAGCTCCAAAGGCACACTTTTCCCATTTGACCAGTAGTTGATGTCTTTTGAGTCGCTCCAGCACTTCTTTGAGATGTATTAGATGTTCTGGCATGGTCTGAAAAAAAAACAGTATATCGTCAAGGTAAACGACAACAGACACAAATAACAAATCTGAGAAGATACGGTCGATAAACCTTTGAAAAATGGCGGGTGCGTTCACAAGTCCGAAGGGCATCATGTAGTATTCGTATAGGCCAAAAGGGGTTCTGAATGCAGTTTTCCATTCATCACCAGAACGTACTCTGAGTAAATGATAAGCGTTACGCAAATCCAGCTTGGAGAAAACCGTTGCCCCTTGTCCGGTTTCCAAGATGTCTGGGATGAGCGGCATGGGGTACCTATCCTTAAGAGTTACTTTATTAAGTCCGCTGTAATTAATGCATGGCCGAGGTCTTTGGAATCCCGTTTGGGGATAAAAAACAAAGGAGCACCTGCCAGGAACTTTGAATGTCTAATGAGACCGTTACGCGGGTTATCATCCAAATATTTCCGTAGTACTTCCTTTTCTGTCTTTGATAATGCAAACATCCTGCCAAAGGGTACTAGAGCATTAGGAGCCAAGTCAATGGCGCAGTCCTCAGGTCTGTGGGGAGGTAACGCCATGGGAGCAGCTTCTGCAAATACTGATTGGTATTCCTGCAAGACTTTGTCAAGAAAGTGTACTCCAATGGTCATGTGAAGAGTGGTGGGATAGATTTTGACCTCCTGGTAAGGTGTGTCTTGGAAATAATGGGTTTGGCAATAATTGGAATTGAATGCAAACAGTTTGACTTCCAGTCTACGTTGGGATTGTGTTGACACAACCAGGAGATACCTAAGATCAGAGGAAAATGAGCTGCCCTGATAATGTCGAATGTGATGACTTCTGAATGCTGAAAAATGGTGAGTGGCAGAGGTTCAGTTGTCTGTAGAATGAGTCCAGAACCCAAAGGCGTGCCATCCACCCCCTCTACCTTTTGGCCGTGTCTGCATTCAATACGCTTTGCTCCAACTTTGTCCACCCAGAGTGTATCAGCAAAGTTTCCTGCAGCACCACAATCCAAAAGTGCGAAGGTCTCCACTTGATTACCATGAATGGTAACCTTTACTGTTATTACCATAAGACGCGAGTCTTCTGAGGGATCTGAAGAATCAATTGATATAGTCACATAGGGACTGGAAGATTGCCCTCGATATCCCGTCCCTTTTAGGTACGAGGGTTCGCGTTTTCCGCCAGTTTATGAGGCAGTTCTGTACAATTATGTACTGAATGACGATCCGAAGCACAATAAGCACATAGGCCATGTTCCCTTCTCCTTTTCCTTTCTTCAGGGGTCAGGGACAGCCAAGTAGCTCTGATTTGCATGGGTTCATCATGATGTTTGAGTGTAGCTGAAGGAGTTGAGGAGGTTCTTGTAAAGGAGGGGCGTGTCTTGCATCTCTCCTGCCCCCTTTCTTGCATCCTGAATTCCATCTGAAGCGCAGCAGTCATCAGGTCCTGTAGTGAGGCAGGATGGGGAAAATTAGCCAATTCGTCTTTAAGTTCCTCTCTGAGGCCTCGGCGGAGCAATATGAATTGAGATTGCTCCGACCAGCCGGTCTCCATTGCCAGTCTTTTGAAGGAGGAAATGTATGACAACACATCGCTTGGCCCTGGTGAATGTCCATCAGGTCTTCCCCTGCTGCCATAGATACTTCGGGTCTCTCGAAAGTGCGTTTTACTAGGTCCACAAAGGCATTGAAATTTTGGAGAACTGGGTCGGTTCCTGTAACAAGAGGGGTGGCCCAAGCAAGGGCATTCCCTGTCATATTAGATATTAGAAACCCGACTTTAGCATGGTTGGATGCATAGGTGCGAGTTCCTAATGAAAAATACACCCTGCAAGCATCAAGGAATTCTTTTAGGGTCTTAGGAGACCCATCGTACTTCCCAGAGGACAAAGACATGGGAGGTAGATCTGTTGTGGGTGGTTCGCGGGCCGCTTCCCTCCTCCACCTCCTCACCTGTTGAATCAGAGTCTTTCTCGAAAGGGCTGAGAGTTCGATGTGCTCTGTAGTCCTTTTCTTTTTTTCTTTGTTGTGTATTTCTCCCACAAGAAGAAGCTACAGTGAGAGCGATAGAAACGCCCTGACCGTGACCCCCTTTCAGGAGGTACCGGAAAGGGGAAAAAAAAGCCAAGTGTAGGCAAAAAACCCCAGTGAATCACAAAGGAAGGTGGGTATCCTGATGGAGGTTGGACTAGCAGATATCAGTAATGGGATGCGGAGAAGATATAACACAAAAACAGGAAGAGTAGGGAAAATACAAGAGCTCCCACTCCAAGTAAGCGGATAACTGCAGGCAAACAGGACGGTAAAACAAAAGAAAAAGAAAAGTAGTAGAGATAGAGAGAAAAGGGGGGTCCCGGGAAACGGGACCCGAGTGGAACGGGAAAGGGAAGGAAGAAAGAGAGAGGAAAAGCTCCGCGGAGGAGAATAACAGCGTATAGCAAACCGCGGCAGCAAAGGAAAACACAGCTGACCGTGAAGGGTTGCAACGCACAGAACAGAGGATAGGGCATGGCTAAGTAACGCTACGTTCACTTGAGCGGAAAAAGACTGGACCGCTAAGTGGATGTAGCGTGGAAAATGTGACAGGGATTAGGAAGTGTGTAATCGGAATCGGGGCCACAGACGCCAGGTAGGAATGCGCCTCATGACAGCCCGGCCAGGAGGCACAAAGACATGTACTGAATGAATGGTAAACCATCATGGATGATGAGGTTGAAAGAGTCAACCTCCGCTGGGTTGGTATTAACCCAATCCGTAATGATGAACCGCAATGACGGCTGGACAGAACATCCACAAACAACGTTGTCAGGTATGAGAGGACCAGCGGCTTTCACTGGATGTTGGACCATTGCTGTTTGCCTTGACAATGCATCTGCAGGGACATGTATGCGGGCTGGCCTGTAGGTGATGACAAAATTGAATTGAGAAAAAAACAAATGCCAACGAGCTTGACAAGCAGTGAGACATTTCATGGACTTGGAAGCAAGGAGACTCCTGTGGTCAGAATAAATGGTGACAACGTGTCTGGCCCCCAGGAGATGATGTCTCCATTCCATGAAAGAGTCTTTGATGGCCGACAGCTCCCTTTCCGTGATGGGATAGTTCCATTCAAAGCTGGAAATTTGCGGGAGTAAAAAGCAACAGGATGCGTCCCTCCTGATTGTGGGCAAGACTGGGACAATACAGCACCGAGGGCATAGCCCTCGGAAAAAGAATATACACAACCTGAAGGAATTTTAGCTCTGGGAACCAGATCAATGGGCAATCGTAAATCCGATGGAGAGGCAAAGACTCTGCCTTTCCTTTATCAAAAACATCTTGGTACTTAACGTATTCACTGGGAATAGCTGAAACTGATGTGTGCGTGATTGCCCCTATGCACGAATGTATGGTGGAGAGAGTCTGACAAGGTACTTCAGACATGATACCAAGAGTAGAAAGACAAGTACTGTTGCAAAAAGAAGATGGAAACTGGATCAAACCCAAGGCCTATCACAGGATTATGCAATCACAACCAAGGATTGCCAAGGATGACTTTGTATGCCAGGGCCATGATAACATCGAAAACGATCTCCTCAGAATGACCCTCCGATGTGCACATGGAAATAGGAACAGTTTGTTGGGTAACCAGACCAGATACCAAGGCAGAACCATCAACCGCACTGACGGATTCAGGGTATTTTTTATTTACGAGCTCGACTCCGGAGTTCATGGCAAACTGATGATCAATATAGTTTCCTGTGGCACCTGAGTCTATGATTGCTGTAACGGGAAATGGAAGACCTGCAGCCACCGCAAATGAAACAGACAGGTGAAATAGTTCTGTCTGTTGGTGAAGGCGAGAGTCCAAAGCTAACCTTCCTGACGTAGGGACTCCAACTACTGTCGGGATCTGGTGTTTCCGGTCTTCTTCTTGGGTTTTTTGGTACACTCAGGAAGGAGATGTTCCGAAGAGCCACATACATACAAAGGTTATGACTACGGCAATGTTCTCTCTGTGCAGGAGTTAGGGGCCCTCGAATGGCACCTATTTGCATAGGTTCTGGTGTAGGGACAACTGCCATGGGGACCTCTGGTAGTAGAGGAACGATGTTGTGTCTTTTCTTGCCCTTCCGTTCGGCCCTGCGTGCGTCTATTTGGAGAACCATATCCATAAATTCCCCAAATGCTATTGGAACAATAGGGACTGTAGATAGAGTATCTTTCAACTCCTCAGAGAGGCCTTCATAGAAAACGGCAGACTTCTTTTCCTCAGGCCAGTCGGTTTTGGCTGCTAACTGATTGAAACTGGCTAGATAAGTTAGTAGGGAAGAGGAGCCTTGTCTAAGTATGAGTAGCTCCAAATCTGATGCTTGAGAGATATACCTGGTATCAAAAACCCTGCTCATGCCGGTTAACAGTGCATCACAGTTGTATAGCACATGGCTGTTGGCCTCCAATAGTGGATTAGCCCAAGCAGCAGCGGTACCTCCCAAATGGGACAAAATAAATGCAGCCTTGGTAGTAGAGGTGGGGAAAGAAGTAGGCTGACACAAGAAATGCAATTTGCATTGGTTGACAAATGTCCTGTAATGTTTTGGGTCGCCCAAAAACCGCTCAGGTGGAGCCAAAGGGAATTGTGCCGAAAGCACTATCGGAGTAACCTCCTGTCTGGATGAGGAAACCCGGAACCAGATGCGGTAGCTCCTGATGCCTCTGCACCTTGTTGCCCGGAAGCAACCAAGGAATGGATAGCATCAATGCGCTGTTGAAAATTGTCTTTCATGGAAGACATTTCGGTCCTTAATTCTGCAACTACTTGCAGCATCTGTGACATTGCCTCAGAAGGATCCATGGCTTCTAATTCTGTAACTCACCAATAGCTGAAAAGGCTGGGGCGTTGCTCGACCTCGAATCCGCAGATAAGAGGGAGCTGCTCCAGATAATAGTTCATCCCAAGCTGTGTGTTTCCAAACAAGGATACACTCAGAACCGGGCCTCCTCAACTTGAGGACCTCTTTTAGGCAATATACTCCTCTGCTGTGAAAGATTACAGACAGATTGATGCATTACTCAAAAGAGCGGAGATACCACCACCGCTATGACAGGGCTGTAAGGGAAACAAGGAATAGTTAGTCAACCAGAAAGGAATAGTGAATAGTTACTCTTTCCTTTAAGTTATCTACCTGAATCAACCCAGGGATGGAACAATGAAAGGGATGTTTCTCAATGATAGTCACCAACTATGAAAGGCAGAAAAAACAGCAATCACCCTGGGGTTCCCAGAATTAATACAGAATAGTAATCGGAACAACTGGTGAATCCTTACCCTATGGAGAACAGGAATGGTTTCAATGAAAGGCAAACAACGACAGGAAAAAACAACAAACAGGAAGGTTAGTACAGGGAAGTACCCCGGATGGCAAGCGGTACGCAACTAGAGCCGGGATGGTGCACTAACCAGGATAGCGTCCACAGTGCACTAGGATTCCAATAATGAAAACACATTTCCGCACAGGATGAGTCTCTATGCAGGCCAAGAGTCCTCTGTACTTAGAGTAGAAAGTTCCGGGAAATGAGTAGCACAAGATAGCACTGTTCTAATCACCCTCAGATAGGAGCGATGAAACAAGGAACGATAAACAGGGAGTGGACAGAGCTCACCTGAGAAAAAAGCAGAGTAGTATTGTGTGTTCAACAACAGGCAGTGATGGCAGTCCCCTACTGTTGAAACTGCAGCAAGCACGTTTTGAATTTGAGGAACGTGCTGCTAGTATGAACACCCAACAAGGGTCTGCAGCGGACGAGGAATCCATGTAGTACAGTGGGCGGATTCACAGGATGCTTCAGAGGGAAGAAAGAAACACTGGTATGGAGACCGGGTCCAGATCACCAGATTCAAAGGAGCAGACGAGCAGCAGTGTCAGGTGGAATTCCGAAGTCTGATACACAAAAGACAAATTAGCTTGAATTGAGGTAAGTAGACGCTGATTAGAAGCAGCGTCCTCTCCGGTGAGCAGCGTTATGACTGTGTTGCTTGCCAGTGGGCAGACCCTTGACATGCCGCAATCACCTGACCCGACATGTGACATGGTACGGAGCCGCGACACACGCGTCCCGTGTCTCCAGGGCAACCTCCAGCATTGGAGAAATGAAAACGAGCACCGCCTGTTGTAAACTAAACGGGCATTGGGGGCACGGGACCGATATTTTACACAATCCAAGGAAGACTTGTCAGTGCCCGAATCACAGCAAAATGATGAAAAACTCACCATTTATCTAGAAGTCACCCATGAAATTGAACATGGTTTTAACCATGAAACTAAAACATGTAGCTGTAAAAATAATACACCTCTACTCCTGTATCTAAGTGGTGATGCTGGTCCAAGTAAAACATTCTTAACGTAATCAACATCCTTCTACAAAACTTAACAAACAACAACCTTTCTGCTGTAGTAACAGCCCACAAAGGTTCAGCTGCCTACAACATAGGAGGTGTAACTTTACCCTGACTACTGCTCCCCGTAGAACACCAAAACAAATTAGAATACTTCAACTTATCATAAGATGCTGCTACTGAAGTATGCAGCATTCAAAAACAAATGAAAGGGCTCCTGATAGATGAAGTAGCATGGTTTCAAACCTCATGTTGTCTTTAATTCATCTTAGAATGCAAGAAGTCCTAAAAACCAACTAGGAAGAACTGTTTGGAGGAAAACATGTTATTGTATTCGGAGACCTCCTACAGTTAATACCAGTGAAAAGTCAACCTATTTTCAGAACATTAGGACACAAACAATGCCACAATACCATCAACAGCATTGGAAATGTGAATCTCTGGCAACTTGTTAACTACAGAAAACTAACTCAAAACATGTGTCAATATGCAGACCTCACCTATGCTAACATTTTAAAAATCATTAGAACTGGTCTGCTTACTAAAGATACAAAATCCATCTTAATTAGTAGACTAATCCATTAGCTTTATGGATGAAACACATCTGCTCCTGATGTCATAAAACAATTAAATAAACTAAATCTAAAATGCATGTCCTTAATGCCAACCCTTCCAAGCTGCAGTCAATTCAATGAGATAATGTTGAAAAAAGAAATGCAACCCATACAGCTTATCAGCTCCACAGACAAACTAGAAATACACGGCATGATACTCCTATGTGTCAACAAACAACAGAACAACTAAATAGCTTAGAAAAATGTATCTCGAACACAGCTGGATTGGAGAAAATATTGACTTTGTGTCTAAACTGCAGTCTAAAACATAACATTGACGTAGAACAAGGTTTAGTCAATGGAGCAATTGGTACCGTGGTTGGCTTCCAAACATATCCACATGACAACAACTTTCAGTTTGTCAACATCCACTTTGACAAACTTGCAGAAGTTTAAAAAATTGGCCAGACAATGGTACGTGTCCTTCTTTTCAAAGACATGTACGCATGCAGAGAGCAATTTTCTCTATCTCTTGCATATATTTTCACTATTCACTAATCACAATGGCTAACCCTAGATCAAGCATTGATTGACATTGGCAGCACAGTCTATAAAGAAGATATGACTTACATAGCATTTTCATGTCTACATACACTCAATGGTCTATTCCTAGTTAACTTCAATGCAAATAAAGTCAACACTGACATTCCTTGAATCCTAAAATACAACAGGCTATGGGCACTTTACACCCCCATCTAGATATGTACCATGTACCTCAAAAAACAACCATCTAAAAAGACAAGTAATACAAAGATATTCTATAACAAATCTCACAACAATACCACTAAAGAAACAAAACCAACTCCTTTTGCATCAAACAATACAACCACAAATTGTCTAGTACAATGTCAACTGCATATCCATCAGAAAAGAAAGACACAAATCTCCAGAAAGATCTGCAGACCCATCAAAAAATCCACAAATGGAACTCTTTGCAACATTTAAATTCAGCAACAAGTTACTTAAACGGCTCAGACCAGTTGTATTTGCAAATGCTCGTCCTTCATAGAAATGCCACAAATTATCCTGACAAATCTTATGGGGCCTGATTCATGGAAGTGTTTTATAATGGCGTAATCCCATAGGAAAACATTCCATGAATCAGGCCCATAGTGTCTCAAGTATACGGCATGAACTGAACTACTGTGTAGGAATGGTAAAATGTACCATAAACACACAGGAAGATCCAAAGGAATTCCTAATGTACTTACTACATGTACTGGAAACCAAAACCTCCCTATAAATGAAATCCTCCAGATTTCATACACGTGGAAACATAAATGCACTCTCTGCAACCATGTTTAACAAGTCTACATCCCTAATGAACATTTTCTATATCTATCCATACAAATTATGAATCAATTCCATTTCACCAGCTTCTTCAGAATGCAAATCATGGCATATTATGCCCTTTTTGCAATTCAGACAATGTCCACCATACAAAGAAACTCACATAGCCAATATGTCATACTAATGATTCTAAGGTACAATGCAGATTGTACCAAAAATAAGTATAAGAGTACAGGATTCACACATGGCCAAGTATCTCTTGGAAAGGAAACCTTCAGAACATTAGATATAGTACACCACACTGGTGCAACAACCACTTCGGGGCACTTCACAGCATATGTCAAAAAATAAGTGGTTCCTCTGAATATAACAATACATCTGTTACAACAAAACATAGGTTACCATCAAATTTAACAAATACCTACTTAATATTCCTTCAACCCAAATTTAGTCACAAAACTATACCACAATTTACAATAGTACTTTTCAAAATCAATCTGGTTGGAAAACGCCAACAGGTATCTAACTACTTGACAAATACCCTCATTCCAAAACACTTCAAATATGCCATCTCAATTCGTATACAACAAAACATCTTCTAACCTCTAAAGTAGTTAGAGTATGCCAGCATGTATCTAACTACTTCAAACATTCCCTTAGTCACAACGTACTTCTAACAAACATACAATCACCTTTAAACTCACATGTAGTTAACATACACCAACAGGTATATAACTACTTCACGCATTCCCTTAATCTTGCTATGAAACAAAGTAACCATTGCAAGTATAATCAAATTCATATTCTATGAGCACTAGCCTTAATTGTACTACAATCATCAGTAGCATATACAGTTCAATTACATCATTCCTCCATGTTACAAACACTTTGTACTCCCACTACATTACCTATATTCACTATACACAAATTACTACTGTGGTGGCCAATGCTTTGTGCCCAAGTTGTTTCTTATTTGGTCCAAATATGCCAAGCGATTTTCACACCACGGCTGTTCAAATACTGCACTTTTTCGTTCTTTGGGAAAATGAATGAATGTGATGAAAACTGCAGTGTTTTGTTTCCATTTTTATAATGTTTTGTTCCCAATAGTTGCAGTTGGAGGTGAGCCGGGGTACATTAAGAAACATTTTGATTTGAAAATTTCAGCCAAATCCATTCTGCAAGTCCAATGTTATTAGCAATACATTTTGGGGGGGGGGGAATTGCTGCTTTTTCATTTCTGAAAAGGCTCTCAGGCTCTCTGTTGCAAAGCACCATGGGAGATAAAGCTATATTTTTGGAGCAGGGGATACCCCCTGCCCTTAGAATATTTTAAAAACTCCTAGATGGATTTACCCCAAACTTGGCCCGGAAATTGTGCAATGCTTCATGCCCAAGTTGTTTCTTAATTTGTCCTATTATGTCCAGCAATTTTTATGCTTTGCGATGACAAAATGTGGACTTTTTCTGTGTGGTAAAATGAATGGGAGTAGGCCTTAATAACATTCTTAATAACATTTTCATTTCTTAATGGCTCATTCCCAAAATGTCCTCTGAGGGGCAGGCGGGCATGACAATCTTTTTATTTTGAAACTATCAGCCAAATTCATCCTGCAAGTCAAAATTTATTTTCTATAGGATGTTCACATTTCCTATGGATCAAGTCACTCATATTAACTATAAGGCAGCAATATACATTCAGTGAAAACACGCTGTTAAAGGGAAGTTATGGTTACAAGTAAAACTGAAAATCCCCAGAAATTAAGCTAAGCAATGATAATTCGGGCCACCACCATGCACTGCTAAGACTAACACCAGGCCATCAAAGATGATATCACAAATGTTTCACCTTAAAACTCTGCCATTCCATACCTTCTATCATCATTTGAACACTTCTATACACTTTTGGAATCTTTTTCCACTGTTTTTGTGTTTGTCAATGTTTCACAAATGTCTGATGTCATCACAGATTTTCCGGACCGTGTCGCGTGACCATGCGTGACCATGCAGGTGTGTCCGGCATGATGACATGTTTGCAAAGGCTTCTGCACGGTGGAAACGGGTCTGTGCATCAGGAACTCTCTGGAACTGCATTTTTCAGCTCATCTAGGAACTTTGAAGCTCAAAATGTACCCTTGCACAGCTCCTACACCTATTCTTACTCATTATCCATTAACAATCTAGCCCACAGCACAAATACTGGAAGAATATTAGGAAAACTGCTATTTATCTTAAAAATGGCATCTGCTATTGCCATCCTTCCTTCCCAAGACTCACCACCACCACCAGCTGGAGGCCCTAAACAACAAAAGAAGCCAATACTTCAAAACACAATGAAGACAACCAAGAAGATGAGGTAGAGGAAGTGCCTACCTCTAGAACCCAGAGAGAATCATGGGTGTGGCAGTTCTGTACCACTGTTGGGAATGTACCAAAGGCTAAAGCTAAGTGAAATGCACTGAGTGCAATGTTGTACTCAGTCGCAGACTACCTGCGCAGTACTCCTACGGAACCATGTCTATGAGCCGCCACAGCAAACCACTGCAATGCTCTAGAAAGGCTGTTCCTTTCTATGGAAGTAGTAGGCTGTCTTCCTCTACCTCATCTTCCTCAACCAATACTATAACTACACAGCCTACTTCTGTCGGACACAAAATACCAGCAGCTACCTTGCAAGTGATAAAAGAGAATGATGATCCATATCTTTCAAAGACAACAATTCTCTGTCTATACTGCATTACATCATTCAGCAAGGGGGAGCAATTTCAAAGTACTTTTGAAGCTGTAATCAAGGAGCATGAGAAACACTACCCCCTACCTTAGATGTAACACTCGCAACATCTTCCCCTGTCCACCTGCCCCTCCATATTTGTGGTTGACGCCTTTTTCCTCATTTCCTTCCCCATCTTACTTTCTGACAGCTCCTTTAGATACACCAAACCAAAAAAAGGGTATTTTAGGAACCACCGTTCACAGTTAAAAAATAGAACAAAAAAGAATCTTTTAGGCTCCATCTACTGTACATTTCTCAGTAAAGTAGTTGGACTCATTAAGATTATCCAACATTTCTATCAGCATTTTGTATTATGCTAATAGAAATAATGGACAATTGTATACTAGAGAAAACATGTCTGTCCCAAATACTTTTCTCTAGCGTACAAAAAGGACCATAACTGATGGATCTTTATAACTAGCTGCGGTCTCCCCAGTCCCCTTTCCAGGCCATGGATCATTAAAAGACCAGGATGGCACATGCACACCAATGCACAGGACATCCCTTCTACATTTTTAATTGTATATCTGTAACACTCCCTCAATGCCTGCTTTCAAACAGTCACACTTCCATCTACCAAGCACTTCCAAAAACTGTACATTTAACCCTATGAACATATTAAGCTTCCACACACCTACTGCCACATAATCTAAAACACATCTTTGGCATCTGCATTTCCTTTACTTATACAAAACAATTGTACAGAGTGCTCCTATAAAAGCACATATGCATTGTGCAGTGAGAGAAGTGCATAAATAGAAGGGGCAGTATTGATGGGCAAGTGCTCATAAGTACCCAGGAGGGAATTTAGACGCAATGTCAAGGTGGGTCACCACTGGCTAACTGCTGGAGCAGAGGAGTCCCAAGGGTGGGATGCATCTTAACTGTAATGTCCCTTTGTCAATTTAATAGGATTTTATAAGTGAAAATGTTTCATGATGTTACATCACAGTATATAAGTTATTAATAATTCCTCTTTTCATATATATCAAAGAACTATAAACCTTTAAGAAACATAGTTTGTGCAACACATACTTATGTCTGTCGTTATCAGCAGCGTATGATGTGGATGCATATCATCATTCAATTGCCTATGACATAAGGCTCGACCATGACCTCAGCCCCACCAAATCACCCCTATTATTCACTGCACCTATCCTGCATCCTAGCTCAGTATCCATTATTACCTAATGATGTGACCAATGGCCAGTGCTCATAGCGTGCAGCCATGGCCAGACTCCAAGTACATGGGGCATGGGCTTCAGCCATGCCGTATTCCCCGATAAGCAAATCAGAGTACACATATGCATTTGCCTAGGGCCAGGCCCACTACCCAGGCACCAAATGTATATTACTAGTTTTTTACTAACATTCTTCCACTTTGGAAAAATAAAACACTAGACATATTTCCAGGTACTTTCATGATGCTTACCCCCGGGCATCAGGACCAAGGCCCTCAGCGCCGGGAGCAGGCATCCAGACATTTGTTTAAACCTCAGCAGCCCCGGCAAGGGGCTGTCTGGGTTCAGTCCTGGCGCCTTAGGCACCAGGCTCATCATAGAAATCAGTCCTAGCACCATAGGTGCCAGGCTCATAGACTTTACTTACCTGATGCAGACCATGCTGCAAAAGAGTCCAAGCCTACATGAGGCCTGGATGGGACTATTTTGTTACAGGGACTATTTTTTACTCGGGCGTGGCTCTAGGGAACTTCTTACCTGGAACTACTTTGGAGGCTATTTAAACCACACCCGAACAGCAGCTCATGCTTCGCGTTATTCTGCATCCAGCAGCGTGACGCTCACCGTGCCTGCAGCCAGCATCCAGTCTTCTGCCACGCCCGGGTGCCTGCAGCCAGCATCCAGTCTTCTGCCACGCCCGCCTCGAATCCGGAGCTCCTAGAATAAAGAAGAAGAAAAGGACAAGGTTAGAAAACAAACTTATTTCAAATTACTCACCTAATTCCGGAACCATTTCGTCTCTGGACCTGGAAAGTACATCAGTCCTGCACGTGTCGCTTCGCCAGCTCCAGCACGGCACCATACTCACCAGTTCTCATAGCATCTTTTGATCCGGCACTGTCTCCATCATTTCTTCGCCGTAATCCGGCACCTAGGGGACACAAGAAAAAACAAGGTGAGCCAAGGGAATCAACAAATACAACCTCTTACTACCATAGACTTACCTGATTTACCACCGGCGGTATTATTCCATAACTCTCCACATTTTCATATGCCGCATCTGTAAAGAGGGGGAAAAACAACATGTTAACGCATGCAATAGTTACCGGACAGCGTTGGGTAACACAGACTCTTACCTGAACGCCAGCAGTAGCTACGAGACCTTCTTCTCACGAACTCAGTTGCAACTTAAGGAAGGAAGGGGACAAGAGTGAACATCGGGCACATTGAACTCTTTGAACTTGATACTTACCAATCCCGCCAGGGACTTCAGAGTCAATACTTACCGGAACGCTCCCAACGCCTTCAAACCAGTGAAGTAACTGGTATCTACGCGCCCCTGCAAGACACGCAGGATGGAGAGCTCATCTTTTACGAACATAATGTGAGGTTACTAAGGGGATATCGGAGGTGATTAGTGGGGGAGAGTGAGAACAGTTGGGAGGCCATCACTGAAACCCACAGGTGGTTAATCCCTGTCTCCACTTGCAGGAAAATATTTCTTCGGGTCCAGCAGACAAGACTAGGCGGGCCAGTCCAGATTGTCATCTCAGCACTACGCATCACGTTGAAGGAGACCGCAGCTGTCCGTGTCCGATCGACACCCCTGTGGGGTCCAGGTGAGCGTAACAGGTACATACTTTAAGGTCCTTGTTGATGCTCGTCGCGCCTGTTTGTTGTAATCTAGTCCACCACATCAGGCTGTAACCCCAAGCAGAATATTTTTCCCCATTAAAAAATACTGCTTCAGCCATGCCACATACCCCAATAATCAAATTACAGTACATATTTCTCCCTGCTGACGGCCAGGCCCATCGCCCAGACACCAAAGTTATATCACTGTGTTGTGTACTTACATTTTCACACTTGCAAACAAATAAAACACAGGCCATATTTGCAAAACCATGCTGATACTCCGTGTGCATATTTGCTGCAATCCCATGCAGCACTTCAACCTTTATCCACAAGCAGATATTTTTTTCCAATTCAGACCTATCCGGATTTCGAAAGACATTACTGCATAGCTGGTCTCTGGTGGCCATGCCCACTTTAACCCCATACCTAGTCCCTCGTGGTCATTGCCACTAACCAGATTGTCATAGCCATATCTAAATTCCATTCAGACTTTGCACAAACATTCACGGTTGGGTTTATAATCTTTCTGCTAACTTTTCTGCAGATTCCTCAAATGGCAACAAAGCTATAAGTCATCTAAAAATGTTGAGACCCCCCTCTAATGTTGTCCCCTCTTTACAGAATCTCACCAAACTTTGCAAAAACATTAAAATATGGGTATACAATCTTTTTGCAAACCTTTATACAGATTTGCCAAATGGCTCTAAATGTGTAAGCCTTTCAAATATTTTGGGATACTCCCTCAAATTTTGCTCCCTTTTGGCGGAACAGCACTAAACTTTGCAGAACCATTCAAGGTCAGGTCCAACGTGACACTGCAAGATTTCATGCAGTTCCATTGAGTGGTGCCAAAGTTATAAGCCATCCAAAAATGGCTTACATTTTCACACTACTTTCAAAAAAATAAAACACAGGACATATTTGTAAAAACATGCTTTGAAGTCCTTGTGCATATTTGCTGCAATCCCATCCAGCATGTCAACCTGTATCCACAAGTGGATTTTTTTCCCCATTCAAACCTACCCTGATTTTAAAAAAACATTACTACATAGCTGGTCCTTGGCGGCCATAGCCATTTGCCAGACTGAAGGCAATGACCATACAATCTGTCCACTGCCCATGGCCACAGGCTATACTTAAGTGACCAAAGGTTTATCACTATTTTTCGTACCTTCGTTATAACACTTTTCAAAAATAAAACACAGACACATTTGCAAAACTGCTTTTGGATCCTTCTTGGCAATGCTCCCTGCACACATTTTCTGCAAATCCATCCATTGTTGTTTTTTTTTATTTTCAAAATGTACGTACAAAATAGTCATATAACTTAGCCATATCTTGACAAAATACATTCGGAATTTGCAAGAACATTCAAGGTTGGGTCTATAATCTTTCTCCTAATATTTCTACCAGATTTGTCAAATGGCAACAAAGTGGTAAATGATCTAAAAATGTTGAGACCCCCCTCTAATTTTGTCTCCTCTTGACGAAATCCCACCGGACTTTGCAAAATCATTCAAATCTTGGTCTAAATCATTTTGTATATTTATGTGCAGATTCTCCAAACGGCACCACATTTATAAGCCTTTCAAATATTTTGGGACTCCCCCTAATTTTGCTCCCTCTTGGCAGAACGGCACCAAACTTTCCAGAATTGTTCAGGGTCAGGTCCAACATGATGTTGCAAGATTGCATGCAGTTTCATTGAGTGGTGCCAAACTTATAAGCCATCCAAAAACTGCTTTTGAAGAACCCTCTAATTCAGAAATATGTATGGATGTCCCCGAACATCACGGGGCTGTCCCTGAACATCACAGGACTGCCCCCAAACATCCAGACTGTTAGAGGATTTCAGAGATGAACGACACCCATTTTTTGGCTGTTTATGGCCATATCCCATCCCATCCTCATCACTGCTCACCTCCCCAGAGATTGTTTCATTAGTTTGACAAGTACAATGTTGTGTTTTTTATTATTTTTACTGCACTGTCCGTGGACAACAGTGGCTGTCCGCAGATCCAACATGGTGACAGTTTCCAAAGATGTGAAGTGCCTCACAGTTTTCACCATCCAATTAGTGGGTACATCCGATGTCCATGGACATCACGACATCCCATGGACCAATCGGAGACCTGTATGCGGACAGTACCCAGATATCACATATTTTTTTGGACGTACCTTTTGACTATTTAAAATAAAAATACTGGACAGATCTACACCAAATTTACAAAAGCACACTTTCAGGACCAAGCCACCCAGCAGTTTGGGCTGTAGACATGAGCAAAATTGTATTTCCATTGCGTTTATGAGGAAAACCACACATGGATTCGTCTAGGGGTGGCAAAGTTATAAGCCGCCCAACAAGTTCTCTTCCTATAGGTCGAGTAACTACCTTAACTACACGGCCGCTACCACAGGCACAGTAATAAAATATGCCCCGATATGGTTTAAAGAATTACTATGTTTCCAGTGCTGTATTTGTAGTCTTCTAGTCAAGATGGGGAGAATAATGCCACAATTGTACACTTTTTGTCTAAAATAGTTCTATAAGGATATATATATTTGAATGGCGCTATACTATGTGTACTTTTCAAGTTATCTTTATAAAGCAGAGTATTGTTGAAAGCCAGACATGGGGCCGAGGAGGGAAAATGATGAGAATCCCAGAGAACCCAAAACGTGAGGCACAGTATTATCACTTTCTAATCTCTAATTGTCTCATTGTTGTCAGTCCTTATGTGAAAACACTTGGTGTCGGTTACATGTGATTTCAACAAATTAAACCATAGCGAATGCTATAATAACAAACATGTTATAACAACAAATATCAAATTTCTTGTAAAAAAATATTTTGGGGGTCCCCACCACCTGTTTCCACATGTTTTTAAACCCACCCCAAACCCCTCCTCACTAGTTTTGACCCCTTAACCCACCCCATATACTTTCTAAACAAAAAAATGATATTTTTTTGTTATTAACCTTTTGATATTACAGAATTCTCTGTAACTTAATTTGTTAAAATCACTGTACACCCTTGGTGTCATCTTGGACTCTGGCTTAACTCTGAACCAACATGTTACTCAAGTCAAATCCTCCTGTTCTTATGTGAACAAGCTTTTGAGGCAGATCAATCTGTACCTGTCTTTTGAAAATATTTCCTCCCTGGCAGCTACATTAGTCAACTCCTGACTTGACTACTGTAACGGTTTACTTACTGGTACCACTAAAAAGAATATTCATAGCCTCCAAGTAGTACAGAACAATACAGTTAGAACAATTTGCGATTTCGGCCCACGTGACCACGTTATTCAGTCAAGACAAGATTTGCTTTCCTTCATTTTGTTATGTTTGCTTTAACTATATATTAGAAATATATTATTAGGTTTTACTTTGATGGCCTTTCAGGCAGAATAAAGTTGTTTGATGATGATGAAGTAAGTCATGAGTATTTCCCCAGGATTTGGCAAGAGAGGTTTTCATCCTGGACACTTGTGTAGTTATTTTCCTCTGATTGTGGCTACTTTTAAGGGCACAAGTAAAGGACTCATGTGGGTGGACAGAATAACATTTTTTCAGAGGGCAGACACAACCCCTTGGTTTTTTGAAGTTGGCAAGCTTGCTTAAGTATTTGGCTACTAGAATTTTACTAAGGTTGTTATGTTCCCAGTGCAGACGCTTACCCACAAGACCACAAGCGCTTGTCTCGTATTGGGATTTTGTTATCCAGGGAATATTTCACTACAGATTGCTGGGTTTAAAAGGTGAGCACCTTTGCCAGCATATTTATTAGAACATTTCCTCTCTCAAGTTATTTTTCTGATGTTCATTACTTTTTGTAAAAGTCCAATGCTATTTTGTTTTACGCACTTTCTTCTAAGGGGAAGATCAATTAAACTACGTCTGTATATTTCATTTTAAGATATATATTCACTTGCTGTGCATATATTCATGAGGTACAGCTTTTGATTTTCACTATGTGTACAAAAGTACCTGGGCATGTTATCTTACAGACTGTCATTTTGTTTCCATTTTCCATGCTGCTTAAATGCTGTTATTTTAGGGTTGTGGGATGTATCACAGCAGTCACCAAGAGACCGGCCATGAAACTAAGGGCTTGCAGCACACTGGTTAGCCAAAGTGTGTGGTTCTTAGCAAATCATTTAAATCTCACTGCACATTTCCTAAAAAAATAGACACTGATTTTAAAAATGTAGTGGGCACGGCTGGTGGTGCTAGTTACTGTTGTAATGTAATTAGTGATGTCATCAGTGATGTGATCTGTGACATCATCATTGTGGTCATAGGCTGTGGAACAGGGGCACAAAGTTAAGGTGGCTTTAGCTGAATTTTAGGGGTTTTCTTGGGTTAAGTTCTCACCTTAACGTCCCTGCAACTATAGTTTTTTCCTTTAATATCTGGATATGTATATAGTTTTAAATAGCGGTTTTAACCGCGGTTTTCAGGAAGAATTGGGCATTCATTGACACAATTTGATAGGTCCACTATGTTTGATTGCTTGCTCTTGCCTGAGTGTATCGATGCTTTCCAAAGTAATGAGTGTTTAAAAGAAATGTATTGTATGTCTTATATTGAAATAGAAGGTCATGCAAACGGGTGTTTTCCTGAACACCCTGATAAGCTGGCATTCTTCGTAGGGTGACACCAGTTGATATTTCCACCTTTACAGTAAATCAGAAAACCTCTATTCATTAAACATAAAGGGGATGCAATGAAACATTGCTATTTAAATTATTAGCACTATAAGCATCATAACTCGATCTATGTTATACATAATGGAAAGCTCTCCTAGCAGAGCCTAACAATCTCACCCCCACAGTGCTGGTGAAATCACAAAGTGTGAGTTCCTGCATAAATGATTCGTGTCAGAAGAAACAGACAATTTTAGTCTCCTAATTACTCACTATAGGGCATATGCTACTGACTTTGTAAAATCGCAATGCTTACACTAATCTTGTATGGTTTCTGTTGAACAGTTGTATTTTGCAACTGCAACTATGAGCTGCCAGCGTTAAACGTATCATTCTGCCACTAGGCCTGTATCTGAAACCTGGAAGGCAAACATGCTGGAGAGACATGTTGGCATAAGTCTGTTCATTAATGGCAATGTGCTCGTCATGGTCGTGCGGCAGGTGGTCGCTTTGAAAACGCCCAAAGGGTCCTCTTTAGAAGTACAAAGATTGTGCAGGAAATTATGTTTTGTGCGTTTGGAACGGTGTTTTTTTTGTATGCCTGTCTTAGTAGAGCCGTCTTATTAAACCATATTACGCATTAAATTAGAGGCACATGTTGCCGCATTAGTCCCAAAATAATGTTTAATCCCAAAGATCACCACTGCCAAATGCTGTTGATTTCACAGCTTTATTTCACAATTAACTTCTAATTCATTGCTTCGTTGTTATATTAAAATAATCTGAATATTTTCTAATTGACCCACATTTGATTTCAAAATACCCGCACGCATATATTTTACTATTGTCCTTTTTAAGTCTATTTCCAAAGTATGCTACTCATAATATTAAAACCCCTCCCCCTTCCCCTACATGACCTCCTTCACCATCCTCCTCATATCAGACCCTACATATGATCCAGAATGAGATGCATCCCCTGTGCAGATTGAGATCATGTTTGCATTTCCCTTTTGTTTTCAATATGCCTTGGCAATCCACCACTACTGCAAAAATAAAAGATGCATTATTTATAAGTTCCAATTATTTATTATCATTTATGCAAAGCTGTCTGTATTATGCATGCATAAGGGGATCAGATCACTGTTAACCCATAATGCCTTTAGGGGCTTCATATGATAGACAGACAATTGATTGTGTTTACCATTATAGAGAAAAATATGAATAAACAAACTATAGATTTCCACTCCATTGCGGATCCTGGCAGATAAGGAGAGGTTAGGAAGACATATTTCTCAAGCGCCCTACGTTTTATCCCTTGTGTTGGGATAAACAATTTCAGACATGGAAAAATATCATATTGTATTTATCTTAATAACAAGGTTAATTAGGTTGTTCAACTATATGCCATTCAAATTGAATATCAGAACAGTGTTTTTCATGAGAACGAAATACAGGGTCACAGTTTACAAAACGCATGGAAATAAAAACAAATAAAGACACCCAATCTACACCCGAACGCCAATGGTTTTTCTGGCAAAAATGAAGGGATGTTCGAGTGCACTGTGTTCATGTGTGCATCTACGATGCTCACACATGGATGCCCTTTGTGAATGGCGCACACATGTTACTGGTAACAGACAACTTCACTTGAGTCTGAGACATGTATGTGCCGTTCAGAGGGGCATCCGAATGTGTGCATCGTGAATGTGCACCGGATTCTCTTTCAAACTCCCGCAATAGAGCAAGGGCGTTCTGTGCATTCCTACGTGCATCCCGAATTCAGAAACCGAATGTGCTTTGAAATGGGCAGGAGACAGCCTGATTCATGTACTGCCAACAAACACCCTGATTCACAGAGCGGTGCAACGTGTACCTAAATGGGGCAAATTCACGGTGCAACGAATCCTTTTGCAGTGCAAAGGGACTTTTCCCTGTAAAAACACACTTTGCAACACTATGTGAATCTGGGTGTTTGTTGGCAGTGCAATTGCAATATGCTATAAATTCCATGAATCACGCCCAGAGCATTTCCCTTATACGGTTTTTGAACAGGTGCGAGGCAATGTGCAATCCAGGAGGAGCATTTCCAACACTTACGGCCCGATTCATGGAAAAGTGCGCATTGATTCTGCTAAGCCTGCGTGGCGAGAACGACTCTGTGCAGCCCTACGCGCAAAATTTCCAAAGCCCGCTTCATGCATTTGTGGATTCAAACATACATTCCAACCCAACCTACAAAGTAAACCGAGCTGCTTGAGGAACGCCCACAACATACTCCCCGCAAACCAAAAACATAGCCATACACCAACCACTCCACAAACCTGTGTGTCCAACACCCAGCACTGCGGCGACACTGCGTGACGTCCCACATAATGAACAGCTGCACCCATGCGATCCTGAGCGAGTACCACCCATAAGCAACAACTGCAACCCTGCCAATCCGGAGAAGGCCCCACATAACAAACGGCTGCACCCCTGCCAATCTGCGTGAGGTCCCAGGTAACTAACAGCTGACCCCCTGCGATCCCGTGCGATCCTGTGCGAGCAATCCCGTAGGTAATGGCTGCAGCCCTACCAATCTGCGTGAGGTCCGACCTAATTTACGGCTGAACCCCTGCGATCCTGCACGAGCACACCTGTAAGTAACGGATGGACACCTGCGATCCTGGCTAGCCTTCACCCTACTCCCAATGCACCTAAATTCCTGGCAAGACCAGACATCACCCACAAGCCCCCCTCACCTCTACCAGTACCCCCATGCAACCCTCTCAAGCCCAGACACCCCCCACCAACCCCTTTCAAGCCCAGACACCACCCACCAGCCACCCTCACCTCTTCCAATACCCCCAGGCAGTCCCCTCAATCCCAGACACCACCCACCAGCCCCCTCACCTCCGCAAATACCCCAGGCAGCCCTCTTGACCCCAGACACCACTCACTAGCCCCCCTCACCTCTAACAAAACCCCCAGGAAGCCCGCTCAAGCCCATACACCACCCACCAGCCCACCTCACGCCCAGACACCACCTGACAGCCCCCCTCGCCTCATCCAATAGCCCCAAGCAGCATCCTTGAGCCAAGCCACCACCCACCAGCCCCCTTCACCTCTGCCAATACCAGCAAGCAGCTCCCTCAAGCCCAGACACCACCCACCAGCCTCCCTCGAGCCCAGACACCACCCACCAGCCCCCACACCTCAACACCATCCCAGCCTGGTCCTGCCACATAACACCCCTACCAGTCCAATGTAGACAAATATTTTACCACAAATCAATACTCACCACACGCCACCCTCCCACCCCATTCCAGTTTCACCAAGTATCGGAAACAGTGGTGCCTGCCATCCTTAAGAACCTCACACCCACAAAATGCAAACGGGACAGCTGCCCAGCCCCCATCATAAAGGACTGTGCCAAAGCCCTCATCCCCTTTAGCACCAGTTTCATCAATGCCTCCTTCGCCTCAACCCTACACCCTGCCTCCCTCAAGGAAGCCTGGGTTCTCCCACTGATAAAAAAGCATACGCTAGATGCACCAATCCCAAGTAACTACCGCCCTATCACCACAGTTCCCTTCATGTTAAACATCCTAGACAGGGCTGCCTACACCCAAATCTGACACTATCTGGAAATCAACCCCATCCTAGGTCTACGACTATCAGGATTCTGGTAACAAAGCAATGTAATGCAATGTCACATATCATTGCGCCCAAGTGCTATTGCAATGGCCTCAAAGTGCTGCAGGTGAATGACCTAGTAGGACACACATCGAAGACATCACTGATAGGACAGAGTCCCATGAAATGTGTATGCATAATAGCATTTAAAAATCAATGCATGAAGGGAGTCAAGTACGAAAGCATTGCAGTTAAAGGCCCAGAAACTAACATAAGTTTAACAGGCATGTGCTTGACTGATGTGAAGGATGTCTGAGAGCGTGTGAGCCAAGGAGATGGATGATGTGCACAGCCAGACTTAACAAATTCACATGTGAAGATGAAGCATTTCAGTGGCAGATGTGCAGCATGAAATGAAAGCATCCGCTGGGTAGTGGCTGATGTGCGTAGGCGGGTGGCCATGCAACTGGAGGGACACACCTAGCAAATAATGACTGTACAAGTGATGAGAATATCCCACACATCCACAGTGAGTCCCCAACCCATGTGACAGTCACCAAACAAATCCATACCAAAAACAAAGTAAACCAAATGCAGCACATGAACAAAGAGACACAAACAACTGTGTGATTAAGAAACCCAAATATGTATTTGACATATTTACACTATCAAAAACTGCTATGTGGAAGGGGGAAATGTCCAAGGGCAAACATTTATAAAATAAAAAAAAAGAAAAGCTGCGAAATAAACTATGTACATTGTACACAGTCCTCTCCTTGATGGCTTTCAGGCTCTCCAACATCCTCCTCTCCACCTCCTCCTCCTCCTCCCTGCAGCCTCTACCTAGATGGCAACCCATCTCAGTGTCCTTCCTCCTCTCCACCACCTCTGCCAAGGCCCTACAAACCCATACCATCCTGGCACACTGCCTCTGCATCATCAGCTGCATTCTAAATTCCACTTGGACGTACATCATCTACCTGATTCTCCCATGTTCCTCCTGCCAGGTGCCTAAATGTTGCTGTATTGCTTGCCTCCTAGATGTTGATGGGCCCTGATTGGATTGCCTCTGGGCACTCCTAATCTGCTGCTGCCTGGCCAAGAGCACACTTTGCTGGTAGCTCCGCCGTCTGAATGTTGCAATTCAGGGGGGTGCAGTACCAGCACTGTCCTGAGGTGACAGCTGTCCCACTGATGCCTCTTCCTGTGTTGGTGCCTGGGCAGGCACAGTGACCACCCCTTCTGTAGTTTCCTGGACTTCCACCGGAGAAAGGAACCTACTTGCCACCTGAGTGGGCAGTGTGGGTGGGATAGGAGTAGAGGGGGCTGTGCTGGGAACTGACAAAGAATGCCCCCCGGAGGACGACTGGTGCACATAGGTGGCAGTGGAACAGGGGGTAGATGAATGTGCCAGTGCACAGAGACCACCTGAGAGTAGTGCACGTGCCAGCTGGCCCAGGTAGAGGCACATTGGTTTGTGATGCTGTGAGAGCTCGGGACAAATACCTATCACACCATCACAAATCATGGCCGTCCACCTTGCAATACCAGCTAGCAGGGTGTGCAACATCTCAGGGGCGTTCTCACTGGGCCCAAGGTGGGGCTCATTCTGGGTTGAGGCATTCACATTAGTGGTTAGTTCTGCAGGAGATGGAGCAGGGAAAGGAGGTTGGCAGCTCCCTCCATGGTGCACTGCAATCCTCCTGTCCCTGGCCCAGGGGTGCAGCCTGAACACCCTTCTGGATGCCCCCACCAGACCCTGCGTGCTGGCCTTCATCTGCCTCCTCCTCCAACATATTCTCCATCACCCTGGATGACTCCAGAGAGCCTTCCTGCTGGATGCCCCTCCATTTCTACACCCTTGCCCACAGCCACTGAGGAGTCCCCCATCACAACAACCTCTTGGGATGTACCCCCAACAGCTCTGCCCGATGTTCCTTGCACTCCCCCAGCCAAATCTCACTCAGGTGTGGTGGTCTTACCTGTGGCTGCCCAGGGTATGTGCATTTTTCTGGTGGCACAGTCCCTGCACTTCAGATGCACAGCAATGCCTCCGCCCACTTCATGACCTGCAGCAACTGTGCAAAATGATACAAAACACATTGACATTAGTAATCGTTGTCAATCCACGTGTGTCATACACAACATTAACATCACCAAACATGCAGCATGTTTCATCCAGGAACTGACAAACACACAAAACACACACACACATCTACATGCCCATGCAAGCTACATGTAAACTGTTGAATGAGTGTAGTGCTAAGGCTGAATCACAGTCATGACACATGCACATGTCAACCAAGCACAGAGTAGAATAGCCACCAACACATCACCAAAATGTCCAACGCCACCGTATCAATGACCAATCTACACAAGTATGAAATGTAGCCATGGGAATGGGAACAGTACCAGGGCACCTGCCCGCACAAACACAGTCACCAACGTGCACATACAACAGCATCACCTGAAAGCAAGCAACATGTACCGCAACACATATTAGGGAACAAATTGCACATGTAATGTGGCCAAGCATACAAGTACACACTTACACTTGTGCCCTAAATGCAGTTGGATGAGACATCATATGCCTGTCGCTGGGATGTCAGTGCATCAATTTGACATAAACAGACATCCATGCACATGTGTCACACTCAGCAGATGTGCCACACATGGAGTTTTCCATCATGCATGTCACTCACATGCCCAAAACATAGCATGTCTGCATTCATACTGTCCAAGCACTTGTAAATTAAGTCACACAGAAAGTACATGAGTACAAGTCATAGTTGAAAAATGTGCTAATACCCATGCAAATGGCAGTATACAATGTCTGACGCCACATATGCCCAGCATTGGCATGAGGCGGCAAGCTGCTGCCTCTCACACCACACCACACATAAGCTGCAAACAGGATGTGGCCTCTGCAAACATGCATGCCACACATACGCTGTAGAGCATAGCGCCACATGAGTACACATGAGCGCCACATGAGTACTCACCAGCAGCCTCCAGGCCACTTCTCCAGGCCAAGATCTAGGAATAAAGGTCTGCATAGAACCTCTCAAGGAACTGCAGCTCTACTTGGGTGAACCAGTGGCAGCCTGCACGGTACACCTCCACAGTGGTTCCCTGGCGAGGGCTGCCACCACCTTGCAATGGCTATGGACCTTGAGGTTGTGCCAAATCTTCTGGACCATTGTCTTTGAGCGGTCTGCCACCCCCTGCGTTGATGGCAGCCATGATGTCGTCCCAGATCTTCAGCCTTGCAACACTGCCAAGCTGTGTTGCTGGGTTGAAGAGGACATCCTAGGCACCCAGGACCCGATCCACCTGATGCCAACTTTGGAGGTGGTGAAATTTGCAGCCCTCTCCCTCGATATTGGGGTGCTGCACTCCTCAGAGGATGTAGATGGGGCAGACATCTGGTGTCTTGGGTAGGTGCTGTGGCAATGTGGTGGAGTTAGCAGGTGGAAGTCCCAAGTACACAAGGGGTGGTCACATAGCCAACACAGAAGTACAGGCACAAGTGGGACAGCTGGCATTCTTTGACAGAGCTGGACACAAGCAGACACTCACACTCAACCAGGCAGCAGCAGATTAGGAGCAAGTAAGGCAAAGCAGGCCGTAGGGGGCAAGAACAGCAGTTCACAGGCAGGAGGAATTGTTGTGCGCGTCTCGCATTCACAGCAGCCGATAACAGAGTAAAGGCCCTCAACGCATATCCTATGCCCAGAGATGTAGTGTGGGGATTCAGCATGCCTACGTGGCCCACCTAGGAAGCTCATGACAATGACAGTGTAATATAAGGCCCGCAACACACATCACTGTGCATGTGAAGGTACAATCCGCTCGAATATCGCACTCATATTTGGCGGTGCTTCCTTCAGATACTGCATACCAAAGTTTTGGGAGGGGTTGATTGAGCCCAAAAGAACATGGATTGTGTTACTTTTGTATGCCTACGGTGTGTCGCATACACATTTCTTGTGTCTTGGGTGCCTCTGAGTATTGTGTACAATATTTTTAGCATTTTCTGAAGCTTTCTGCTATTGTGTATGCTTTTTTAGTTTAGGGGTGCCTCTGCTCATTGCATACCCTATTATTTGACTTTGGGGTACATTGGAACCTTGCTGGACCACACACATATGTTGCACATCACGTAGACTGGTCCCTTCCGCATTTTGGCCAGAACAATATTTTGGTGTGCCTTCCATTTATCCTTTACCCCTGAAACATAAGTGTAAAGGCCCTGAGAGGGAAACGGAGTAGATGGAGTCGGAACATGGTGAGGTCACATCTGCTTCAGCCCTAGGACGATGTGGTGGGCCCCAGGCTACAGGTGACCCAGCACATGGACACCATGAAGAGGCCACGAGTCAATTCATCATCCTTCAGCAGATGCAAGGCATGGAAGAACTATGAAGACACATCTGGTGAGTGGCATTTCTTGTGCATCATAAATTCTGCCAGTCATGTAAGACACAACATATATGTGTAATGGAACTGTTAAGACGGATTTCTGAACTCTGTCCTGGCGGCGCAGAAGTTCAGAAGGCCAACCTAATTACTTGGAACAGGGTAACCTCTGGACAAGCCAGACCAATCAGGGTAGCGATTGGTCAAGACTAGGTCTCAAGAGGGGTGAGGGTGACTGAAAGCCCGCAATGAGCACACAAAGTAAGGACACTTACAAACTACTCCAAACAGGTGTTATATTAAAAATATATACACATTTATTCCAAGGCCTTTGCAATAATGACCGTAGCGAGAAATCACAATAAAACTCTAGTAAACCAACACATACCAAACCAATACAATATAAATACAAATACAAACGAGTCTAAAGCGTTAGATGCACGAAATGTGTAGTCCACCTAGAAGGGGAGGAAAACAGGCAGTGCGAAATAATGATTAGACCCAGTCCGCCTTCAGAGGCACCTAACTAAAAGGAAGTCCAAGCCCTACGAAGAGTGGAGCCTTGTGCTCAAAAATACCTGCACACGCTGGTGCCAACGGGCAAAAAGGGGAGTCTCTTCGAGGGAATCAGGCACTTCAGTTTGGTGCACAAATGAAGAAGAACTGAGTTCCGCGACTCAAGCGCAGCCTCCACTGTGGGCAGAAGCAGAGCGCGAGTACGGAAAAGCGTGCTGTTTGACACAGCGGGGAAAAGCTATGGGCTCCTGCAGGAGGGCGACCAGTTCCTAGCTATTCTACTCACCGGTCCCCAATGCAAGCAGACCCAGGCTTCTCCGCATCAGTTTCAGTGCTGGCAGGTTCAGGGGAGCAGGGGACGTCTCGTCGTCGTGTAGATTCTGCAGCAGCAGAGTTGAGTTAAAGATGTCCCAAACGAAGTGAACCCGCACAGTTTGTTACCACAGCAGGGCAACGGAGGGGCCGTGTGTATCTCAGCCAAATGTACACTACTCACTTCAGACCTGGCAATGCCAAGTGTACGAATCGTGTGAGAGTGACAAGGACTCGAAATACAACACAACCTGGCGGCGGTTACAGAGCAAGACTCCTGGGTAGGCTGGTCAGTCTGCTGGATGGCCCAGAGACACTTCCAAAGGCTTACGTGCAGGAGATGGTGAAGTTGCCGAGAATAGCTGTCCCCGCTATTCCAAGGGTCAAAGTACCAGTACAGGCCTTCTGGTTCGATCAGAGGTAGAAAGGGTTTCACAAGGCGACAGCAGTGCAGAGGAGCAGTCCTTCAGCGGGTCACCAGCGATTCCTCGGTTCAGCCTCATGGTTGCAGGATACTTTGCTCCTGTATTCCTTTGTTCGTGAGAACTCAGGTGATCAACATGGTAGTGGCGTTTCCTGCCCCCTCTTATCCACGGTTCCCTTTGCACCAAAACGGAGGGGACCCAATGGGAGATCCACTCATCAAACACTCACACCATACGTGGACCTATCACGGACCACGGTGGTCCCAGGCATTCACACCACCCTAGACTCTCTGGCACCCAGGATGTGTATTGGGACCAGACATCCCAGCCCACATCCTGGAGGCACACACAAGGCCTGTAGAAGCCCGCAAAAGCATCCGTGTTTCGCGGGAAAGTACATTCCCAAATAAGGAAGGCCCCGGGTCGGCTCGACCTGGGGAAGGTGAAGGGAGCAAGACGGTCAGTGGACAGGACAAAGGAGCCTCGTGGTCTGGCCATTTTGGGAGCCAGGCCACCATTTTGGGCTAAGCGCGAGAAACGCGCTTAAAACGCCAAAAGGAGCTCAAAACACAAGAAACAATCGCTGCCACCATTCCCATCCGTGATTCACTAGCACCGATCAGTTACAATCCAAAAAGAGTATCTAGGGCCTGTAGAAGGCTAGAGACCCAAGAGAGCAGTAACTTAGCTTAGAGTGCCCTCTTGTGTCATGTTGCACGAAAGCCACAACATGATAAAGAAACTACGGAAACAGCGTTTCCCGGTACTGGCTGTCATAAGGGCATGTCAGTTTCCCCGTAAGAATGGAGCGAAAGCCCAGAGGAGTGCGGCAGAAGGCTGCACTTCTCTGGCAAAGTGTAGATCATGGTGAAAACAACAGAAAAAAGTTTAGGGGTTGCCACATGGAAGGAAAATTACCCACAATTAAGAAATCTTTCCTAACAGGAACATCCGGCTGCAGTTGTCTGACATCCTTGGGTAATGCATGTTTGGTAACGTTAAGAATCATGTCACATGGCTATCATTCTGGGAGTATCCTGCGTGGTAGAAATGTGTGGCACATGTCTATGTGACAGTATACATCACCCACAGGGTAGTCTGATGTTTCATGGGCAAGAAATGGCACACCTAAATGTACTGTTCTCTGCTACACTCTTGCAGCATGCCACTTTGCATTGCTCAACAGGTACATATGATTGATGTTGACCAATCGCATTATTTCATACTGAATTGTACATTCAAATTGTCATCTGCTCCTATGGGATGCCTTGACATGAGGCATATCAGAGCTGTCTGTTATCACACCCTGTAATGTGGCCAGAGTGATGGTGCATCAGTGCCCACTGACCACTGCCCCGAGTAGCAGGCGTGATGTTAATGCAATAACACTTGTATGGTGTAAGGGGTCACACCATTCCATAGATGGTGTAGAATAGCGGATGGTGGGTTGTCATACAAAGGTTTCAATTCTTGCAGTCTGAAAATTACAAGTCCGTATAGCACCCATGTGAAATGGTATGGGCAATATGATTGGTAATGTGTATGCCTGTTTGCATCCCATTTTATGTATGTGCATGGTAGTTTTTCATACATATCAATCAACTTCAAATTAGAAGCACCTGTCTGATATTAAAGATGTGTATGTGACCATCAGCTGACACATGACAATCACATGCCTTGTCACTAGCATCACTGTGTTGTACATTTGCACAGATGTTGGCCTGTCTGTGTACTTGATATATACATACTTGCCCATACCCATGTCATCTGTTTGATAAGGTAAGACATTCCAGCTACATCGCCTGCTCAGATGTGTCATGATGTATCTGTTGCTCCTTGTGTCATGTAATTAGTTTTTGAGGCGTGTTGGTTCTCAGTCTGAGCATGCAGGGTCATGGACAATGACCCTTCATCGTGGGATGATGTTTATAGGAAGGGAATGCATCACAAACGAGAACACCTATGGCGGAGGCATTACAGTAGGGATTGATTGTTGCATCCTCATGCTACTCCTGGACCTTGTATGACCTTCATCACTATGGGCCTCATTACACGGTAGGCGGTTAGGGTTTACCGGTACCGGTAAGGGCACCGGTACCGGTAAACCCTTACTGCCTTACTACGAGGTCCCTTTGCGGGTCCTCTCTTAACGCCTGGTTTTTCCAGGCGTTAAGGACGGGACCCGCAAAGGGACCTTGGAGCTAATTACGGTACCGCAATTTGCGGTACCGTAATTAGCACCTTCCCCATTCCCATTATGCCCTATCGGGGCAAAAATGGGAATGGGAAAGGGCCTTGGTGAATGGGGAATTACCGCCCCGCTCACCTTGGAGTAGGGCGGTAATTCCGCCATCCACCAAGGCGGACTCGGTACTGTACCGGCGGCAACCCTGGCGCTAATAGCGCCATGGTTACCGCCTACCGTGTAATGAGGCCCAATGTCTAACAAAGGTGCCTCAGGATATGTTGTATGGGCTCCTCATTTGCACATAAAAAGCCTCCCACCAGCATGGGTGGGACATGAGCAAAAGGGCAGGGCCATGCTACTGTTATGCAAATGACATGCAATTTTCATCCAAGCCTCACTCCTCTGCCTCCCCTCTTCCTCTCTCATTCATGACTGCCTGCCTGCTATGCAGGCCTGGTTGTACTGCTCATGATCTCTGTCTCAATGCCAGTAAGACAGAGAACCTTCTAATTGGGACCCTTGCTCGCTCTTTCCCTCCCACACTCTGGCCGCACTCCATGGGCCAACTCCCCTCATCCTCTTGTGAGTCAAAAAACCTAGGCATCATCTTTGACTCCTCTCTCCTTCTCTCTTCACATCACAGACCTTGCCTAGAAGCGCCGCATTCAGCTGTACCTCCTCTGAGGCATTCTCCCTTTCCACACCTTCCCCCAGAACCTCCTCTCTAGGCTGGACTACGGCAACAGCCACTTCTTTAATCTGCCGAATTCCGCCTTCGCCCACTTCAACTAATCCAGAACAGAACAGTGTGACTTTCCCTTGGTCTCCAGCCCTGAAATCTCTACACTGGCTCCCGGTTGCTGCGAGGATCAAATTCATGACCCTCTGCATCATCAACAAAACTTTCTGATTCTTGGAACACCTCTACATCCAACTATCTCTCCCTAAAAACCTCCATGCTAGAGCCCTTTGGTCATATAGCTCTAACTCTCTGCAGATCAGATGCTTTTTGAAGCAGTGAGTGGGGGTAGGTATCTCACCTGCACAGGCGCCTCCCTCTTGATCGGCCTACCTACCCTACTCAGACTTCAGCTGCATCTCCTATTGTTCCTGGTCCTTCTTAAGACCTTCCTTGACCCTTCATTATTTGCTCTCCCACTCCGCTGCTAATTTCCATGTCTTGCTCTTGACTGGCTGTCTGGTTCCTTCAGAGTCTTACAGGGCACCCGGCACCCCCTAGTCCAGTCTACCGTTGTACTTGGTCTCCCCTGTAACGTGCACTTGCCCTTCTGGGCCTCTCCTGCCGCACTAGCCTGGCTGGACCTGCACCCTTGTGGCCTTTACATCCCTCTACCTAGAACTCGATTCATGGAGCTTCCTTCCCCTGCACTCTCTGCTTTCCCTGGCTAATTCCACTTAGCCTGCCCTGACACTCGCAATTTCTCACAGGCCCTTTCGCCCTGACTGCCACTGGCACCGCCTTCCCCTTGCACTACTTTTAATGCACTTGCATAGATCTGAATGTCACAAGGCATAGGAGGACCTGCTTCTTTGTTGTCATCCCTGTTCCCCCACCCACATGTCTTGTTGTGCCTAAAATAAAACACAGTGTTTAGGCACATTATGAATACCCTATCTGAATTTGAAAATGAAAGCTTCTACTGAGAGTGCTACCTACTAAGAGGGAATCCAACACACTGACCGGTACATTTTGGGATACTTGTCTATCGGTATGTTTAGGGGTCATCATGGTTAATATGTTTCTATTTCGGTCCGCCTTGGCAAATAGACACGGAGGGCAATCGTCCCCATGGGCACTCTTTTTTTCCAGGAGCAGCAATCGATTTGCTGGTCCCAGAAATTGATTGCCGAGTTACATTTTGTGACCCGCAGACTCTTTTTTCTGATGTTGCAGTCTTCGAGAGGGGGAACAATGACTTGGATGGCTGCTCGGGTCCCTGCCCATCCGGTCATCGGCTTTTTGGCACGGGGACGTATCGTGGGGCAGCAACCAGCTTTGCTGTCTTCCTAGACGCAGGAGTGACCTTGCTGCCGGCTGGAGGCGGGGCACTGATGTGCCGTTCTTGGATGGGTTGGCGGTGCCCAGCGAGTGATCGTGGGAGTAAAGTTAACTCCCTAGTTTTTCTTTTTGACAGACTATACTGGAGTCATCAGGCAGGAGGAAAATAATCGTTGTCCACATAGCTGCAAATCATCCTGCGGAAACTGCATGTGGGGACTAGGCAGGTTTTCGTCCTTCAGTCCGTAGGGCCGCCGGTCAAGGTAAAAATCAATATTTGACTCCATCACCTGGGTGGACATTTAATGGCTTGCTGCATACAAATAGCGATATGGCAGTGAACATTATAGGGGATAAAATCTATTTTCATCTCACATGTGGCAGGGATATCCCCAATTGGAATCCATCAAACATCAGAAAGGGAACAAGCTGCTCGCAACGCTACAAGAGGACTGATGTGCTGTTGATTCGTAAGGATGATGTCCTTGTCTATGGAAGATGAAGGTGCAGAATAGAAAATTGGCAATCATAAACATTTTAGGTAAGGTTATCCTGGTCTACTGGTGAACAACCTTTTTTAAATGAGTCTAGCAACGGGTGGTATGTCCATAGTGGAGCCACCTTGTATTGTTTCCTTGGTCCATTCACAAAATGCACTATTTTTAGAAGTAGTCTGCCTCAGATTTTATTCACTGCTCTCCTTTCTCAGTTCATTGACAAATGTGTTGTGTCTGGTTTACGGGTCCGATGTTCTTGGTACAGTGGTATATCTTCATCCCTACCAAAATGTATGGGAAGTACGCTCCTTTAGAACTTAAGTAAACCAGGTGTAAATGATGGTTGAAAATGGCTCAAAAACATATGGACTCATTCAACATCACGCATTGATTTTTATGGTAGGATGGGTAGCCCCACCTTTGAATTAGTAGGAGCTTATTTGGGCAAAATGTGTTATGTGCTTGTCATTTTTTCTGTATTACAAATTAATGTTGGTTGAAAGATTTATTCAGATATATGTGTTTTTCTTTCTTTTTCTTTGTGAGTCCTTTGATTCATCTATGGGTTGGAATATGTGAACTACTGGAAAAGCAGTCAACCTTTCAACCAAATCAATTCAACACACACCATTTTGACCCCAAAACAAGATTGTTCTTTATGTCCTGAGGAGGTGCACTGGTGGGATTTCTCCTTTTAAACCAGTTGCCAGAAACTCGAGTCGACATGACTACAGTTTAAATTTCCTTCGGGAATCGGATTGCATTCTGTTTACACAAAAAATATATGGTGATTGAATATATTGGAGTGATTTGACAAAATATGCTGTAAGAACATGTATGCGGTTTATATTGCCAGCATATAATATATAGCATTTTTGCCAGCATATAATATATAGCATTATTGCCAGCGTACAAAATACAGGATTTTATTGCCAGCACACAATGTATAGTAGAGAAACACAGACAGGCCCAGTTTGAAACTGCAGGCATTCAGAGCACACATAAAAAGAAAAAATAGTGTGATGCCAGGTTAAAATAATGAGGTGTACAATTTATATTGAATGCTTCATGTGTGAAGACTACATGGGAATACATAACTGATTAACATTACTAACAGTACTAAAGTGCTAATTTCTAACATGATAATGCAGTCTATGCACAATGAGGTACAATCCATGTTTTTGGTGCACTGTTTAAAATTCATTTTTCTCCATGAGGAAACGGACACTAGCAGGTATTTTTCAGCTAGTGGGGAGCAGAAATATGCAGGAAGCAAAAGGAAACAGTTGCTCTGGAAATCAAGTCTTCATTGTATTGAAAACGAAGGCTGGCACAGGGCACATTCTTTTTAATCTGATTGGTAGAAATTGTAGGCAGACAAGCCACGTCAACAAAGGCTGAATCAGAGTTTTCCTAAAGAAGAAAAGTGAGGAGAGTTGGCAGTTCGTACTGGTTTCAGGAGACATACGGATGGTGCTGTTTCAGAGGGTCGAGCGCTAACTTTGAATCTAATCAGTTGGCGCTCCCCATACACGTACGGAGGAATTTTGCACTGGGAGTGGGATTGCGAAACCCAGCGAGGTCGTGCAGGGACTTCGAAGATTACTGGCCTTGGTAAGAGATTTGTGCCAAGTGAGGAAAAAAAATAGTATGCTGTACGTGTGTGGCTAGGATTTATTGCAGTGCAGGGAGGTTAGGAATATTACATGTTTATTTCTCTCTCTATATTCAAAGTGTGGGAATATTCATTAATGTTTGCAAAATACCTGCTTGTCCTGTATTGTTCTTTTATCTTGCAGGTGATGCTGTAAAATCATGTGGTAAGATTTCATGGTCTGTAAATATAATGTAACAACAAAGTGTAGATTAAAACAAAAACTGAGACTTTGGTGTCATTCATGCATCTGTGAATCATTTATATGTGATGTGCAAAAATGATGTTTATACCAGTGCAGTAGTGTGTTTACCAATTTATCATTGTAGCTAAAATAGTAAGCAAGAGAAAGTCAGTGATAGACATCTACAAGTAGAGAGTTGTGTGCAATGTGATGAGTGATTCCTTCCTTGCTTGCTAATGGGAAGGGGTGCCTAATCGGGCATATAGGTTACTGGATGTACATAAACGAGCAATGCCAAATCTGGCACATAGGTTACTGGATGTATATAAGCCAGTAATGCCAGCCACAAACTATAGGTGGCGCCTTGAATACATTCATTGGGTTCTCTGGAGTGTTCTAAGTCTGGGGCTCTCTACAGGCGACTAGAAGGCATTCTAATAGAAAGCAAAGGTTTGTTTTATGAAGGGGTTATAGCATAAAAAACATGCTCACCACTATACCACAGGAATAAGGTAATTCTGAAAATACTGCAAGTTAAGATACCACTAAAATGACTGCCAATACAAGCTAATAAGATATGGTCACTAAAATAGAGTGATACCAAACCACTCTAAATGTAAGACTAGTTTTAGTTATTAGTTTGGTGTGTTGGCCGGGAAAATAGACTGTAGAGCATCTACTGGGCATGACAAGTATGTTTAACACTACCATACGTGCATTAAATGGTACCCATTTTATGAGAGCAGTGTGACACTTGAAGTGAATCTCAGAATGTCTCAAATGGAGGCCACAGTCCCAGAGTTGGTGCAATATAAGGAGGTAAAATTATATGCACATGGAACATGGTCATCAAATAACGCCACAGATTGGCTGACCGTATCTATGGGGAAGTTCAGAAAGAGCCATTGGCCAACATTTTTGAAGAAGGTAGCATAATTCAGGTCTTCTGAGATTATTAAATTTTGCTGATAAACATGCAGAGAAAGAATGTCTGATACGGCTATGTGCTAAAACATGGGTCATATTAAATAGGTCCCAGCGAATGCAAGAAAATGATGCCAAGTTGATTATCAGACTAAAAGTTGAATTAGATGGAGCTACTGAACAGGAGGAAAAGTTCAGAACAGAATTGCAGGTATGTCAAAAGGACAAGCAGTCAAAGTGTAAAGAACTTGACACTCAATTGTCCCAAAGGAAGAAACAGTTTGAGTATAGAGAGCAAGAATTAAAACACTTGAAAGGATTGGTAGATCATATTAGCCAAGAAAAAGACAAAGTTATTTTGGAAATGCAAATTTTACAAAAAGAACATTTCGAGAAAGAAGGTGATCTTCAAAATGCTGAACAAAAGATTGCTAAAATGTTTCAAGAAAGAGACAAGCAAGACAAAGAGTTTAATGAATGTCAAATGCAAATGAGCGATATGCAAAATGTGATTAATAAGATGGGTGATGAAAACAATTACTTGTGTAAAGAGGCAGATCGACTCCTCAAAAAGTGCAAGGATTTGGAACAGCAAATATGCACTTTCAGGTCCCTGGACAAACGACAGGGCACCACATTCATAGGAATTGAGGTGAATTCCATCTCTACACGGGGAGATAGTGCTCCACTGGCTGTGCCGGTGTCTGAGTTTGGTTGCAGCGCCTTTGGGGGGTTTGTCACACCCATTGGGGGCCTCCACCAATCCCATACACCTGACACAAGTGTTGAACCACAAAGTAGTGCCAGCTCAAACATAGCGCCAAGTAGTCCTATCAAGATAATGAAATCAATCTAGGCTCTGATCAAACCATTCACAAAAGGAGGGGAGTGTTGTACAGAGGACCACTTAGAAGTGGTGCACAGTATATTTAAGGCCCTCCATATACCTAAGGAACAATATAGACACTACTTTCACTTAACTCTGGACGATCCCACGGCGAGCATCATCACAGGATTAAATGAACAGCAGAACATGACTTGGGCAGAATTTGAAAAAGAGATCAGACGTAATTTTTCTCCATTCCAGTCATTACAGGAGGCAAAAAAAGTTGCATACATGATTACAGCTGGGCCAAATACGTACCCTCGCCAATTTTTGCAAGACTTAAAAAAAGCTTTTTCTTTTTTTGATATATCTTTTGATCCCACTTCCAATGAGTTTAAAACTGCCTATTTCTATGGTTTGCAGAAAGACATTATATCACAGTTAGTTGGCAAATTTGATCGTGAGAAGTCCCTTGAATGGATTGTGCAAGTACAAAACTATATGAAGTGCTCTACTGTCAGGGTAGAGAGGGTGATAAAATGAAAGATAGCAGATCAAAATCTAAAGAATCCTCGGCAACAGTAATGGAGATCAGGTCAGCTAAAATGTCACTTGAGTCCGCTCAAAGTCCAGTCAAAAATAATGTGACACCAGAACAGAGGGGTATTCTACAGAGGTTGCCGGCCCTCTGCACCGATGTTTCAGTCACATGATCCTAGTATAGGGAGAGCTACATTAGCCCTAGGTACTTAGGAGACAGGCCCCAGGCAGGATATCGATCCGACATGTCAGGTATGAACAATAGTCAGAGATAAAATCAGGATCAAAGAAGTAATGGTCCCTATAAGACATTGAGGACACAGAGCAGATTTGACCCCAACACCATGATATATGGTAATCAGGACAGACCCCGGTATGTGGATCGAATTACTGAAAATGGAATCAGCATAGGGGACAATACTCACAAATGAGAGACAGGACATGGGGCAGAATATGAATTATGCTCCACGTCTACACAATCAATCACCACCACCAGGGGATTATAACCAAAGAATTGGTACACCCCGACCCCCACCCCACATGAAACAAAAGTTCAGAAACAATTTGAATAGGAATAACTCTCCTGAGAGATGTCAGAATAGATTCAACCAGGGGGAAAACAACCAATATCGGCATAGGCCGCAAAGAGAAGATTCTAGAGAGAACGAAAGATTCCAGTGTCTCGAGGCCCAAGTAAAAATGATGGCTGAACAAATAGGAAAGCTCTGTATGGCTCAAAAACAGTCATCAAATGAGGGGGCAGAAGGCCATGGTAGTAACTGGGTGGCTTCCGATAATAAGTGACTAAATATTCATGACACCTGCAATGATAAAAAAGACAGATTGCCCTGATCTGGTTTTCCATAATGAATCTGAGCTGCTTAATGATTTAAAAACAAAAATACCGGCAAATGAACATGAAGCAGAAATTGCAAATACATCGAAAAAAAGAGGTTTGGTTTAACCCGGAGTTAAATCAAACGTTGGAAATTTGCTCAAATGACAAAGGGAAACGAGAAAAACATGAAATTCCAAAAGAACAAGGAGACAGATTTAAGAAAGGCAACTCATGCATGGTTCAAATAATTGATCAGGGAGTAAGTGTGGATGTTAAAATGCCCTCCCTAGACAATCAAGATGCTAATAAAATACAGGCAGGAGGAATAAATACTGAAATGGAGGGTACAGATTAATCACCTGAAGAGTTCTTTGAGCCACAGATTTTTGAGGAAATTAAAAAGACTGGTATCATGCCAAATACCTACAAATGCCCAGAATTAGAAAATAACAACTTATCAGGTGATGTATATACGCATATTCAGTTGGAGAATTGCAGTGTGAACTCTGATGATCCAGGGATGGAAGGGCAAACAGTGGCCACACTCCAAAGGACCTCTGAATGTGGGGAGATGAGTAAGGTTTCTCAAATGGAAATGGACAGAAAGGAGGAAAAATGTCCTTTCATTTACCAATGTGCTTAGCCAAAAGTAAGAAGGGTCTGAGAAAATTGAATCCTGAAATCAGTAAGAATTTGCACTTTTTGTGTGTATTAGAGGAAGTTGAAGACATATATTATGCTCCCATTACCATGGAAGAGAATTGCAATACATTTGCCATGATTGACACGGGCGCCCAGGCCACAATTATGTCCAAAGAATTGGTAAAAAGTATCAATGAAGGGAGATCTCCACAGAATCAGATTAAAGTGAGGCAGAATGAAGGCCCAGTACATAGGGTGTCACCGAGGTTGACATAAAGATAGGAAAACACAGAATGAAACAGGAAGTATTGATCACATCTATTTGTGATATTCCATTCCTGATGGGAACAGATTGCCTGAAAAGATTGTCTCCTCTCATTGATGGGGTAAATGGGGTACTGTGGTCTTTAACCAAAAAACCACACATTGCGCTTCTAAGTAAAAGAAGAAATGCAAACAGAACACTATTCCTAAAGCAGACACAGAAAAACACAACACCACCCTTGCTGAAATACACATGGAAGATGAGGAGCCATGGATTCACATTGGTATAAATGGCCATTCTAAAATAATAAAAGCCACTTTGGCACTTGAACAGGAAAGGAGTTTTATTAATGAGAAACTACTACAGAGAATAATGGAAAGGGAGGAGATCCTGAAATTTAGAATTAAAAACCAATATATCTCTGGTTTGGACAAGCCACATTTTGAAAATTGAATTGCAGGGAGGTGCATGCTAAAGGTTAATGTTGGACAAAAAACCATCTACCACAATGTGTGGATAGTGAGTGGAACACAACATTATTTGTATTTGGGCAATGATATCATGCACAGGATGTGCATAGTGTTAGGTTTTCTTAACCAAAAAATATGGTCCCGGCTAGGTGGGCCTGCGCCCGAATTTGAAGAAAAGAGAAAGGCTTATCATTGTGCACAATTGGTCCCATATGCAATTGAATTACAGGTGAAGAAGGATATTACTATTCCTGAATTCACCAAGCAGGTTGCTATAACACTAAAGTGCAAGAATGGACAGCATATGAAGGATTCTGATGCATTTGTGTGTTTGAACGAGTCCATGAAACAGCAAGGCCTGAATTATGAATATACCCCATTTATACATATTGGGGAGGGTTCCGTCAAAATTATGGTAGATAATAAAGGATGTCAGGATATTAATTTAGAAGAGAATTCCTTATTAGGAATGGCCATACAAAATCACATTATACTGCAGATTTCAATAACATGGTGATTTGAAATATCCCTGAGAGATATGTAGATGCACAGGGTGTGTTGCCAGAGTATCTGGATTCTCAGCCCAAAGGGATATTCAAAATTCAATCTGTATACCCTTATGATTCTAATGAGACAGTGTGCTGTCGCCAGGAGGAGAATTGTATAGTATTTGACTTAAATGAAAATGAAACAGAAAATCAGCACATTGAAATGGAAGCTGATATGCCAATATATTTAAAAGTGGCAGCGTTACAGGGAGATACAGCCACACAGTTCAAAGAAAGCTGAGAGGTTCCTCCATTGGAGGATTTCCCAGAATGTTCAGAAATGGTAGAGGAGCAGATTCTGTTAGCAGATGTATGTGATAGCGAAGAGGATAAGAATTAATTGAGAAAAATATTTATGGAATTTAAAGACGCATATGATTGCGGCCTAACTGATTTACATATTGCCACATTACCAGAAGGGTGTGGTAGAAATCCAGTATTTGTGCGCCAATATCAATTGCCACAGGCATGCTTAGAGTCATTGGCAGAGATAATTAAAAACTTGGAGTCTAGGGGAATTATCAGACCGATTCATAGTACCTCCAACACTCCTATTATGGGTGTATTAAAGCCAAATGGTCAATGGTATCTGTGTGCAAACTTGAGTGAATTAAATAAAAGAGTACCAGTGTCTAGATGGCCGCTGCTATTCACGGATCAAGGTCTTGCTCAGGTGCATGGGTCAAAGGTATTTACCACATTAGATTTCACATCTGGATACTGGTGTGTGCCATTAGCGGAGAACATTCAGAATTTATTTGCATTTTCATTTGATAAAATGCAATACGCTTGGTCTAGAACACCATTCGGGTATGTCAATAGTGGAAGCGAATTTGGCATATTTTTTAGAAAAGCTATGCCGGATGCAGCGGAAAGAGGAACCATAGTTTATGTAGATGATGTACTGATAAAAAATGAAAACTTAAAAAGTAATTCTGATGAAATTAGACATGTACTTGACCAATTACAAAAGGCGGGTGCCAAAGTATCCTTACAGAAAGTCCAATGGTGTAAGAAAAAGGTGAATTTCCTAGGCCATGAGGTCACTGAACATGGGCTAAATCCACAAAAGAAAAAGGTGGAGGCCATACAGAAATTGAAAGATCCTAGAAATTTGAAAGGTATAAAAAGTTTATTAGGAATGACGGGATATAACAGGAAATGTGTTGAAAATTATGCTGAAAACACTCAACCATTGACTAAACTATTGAAGCTGAATACGCCCTGGAAATGGGAAAAGGAGCAATCTTAGGCAGTTACTAAATTGAAGGAATTCCTCATAAAGGCACCATGCTTGGCGTATCCCATAAAAAACAGAGATTTCTTTATAGAAATAGGTTTCACTGAGCATTGTATGTCGGCAGTGTTATCTCAAAAACATGATTTGAACCACAAAACTATTGCTTATGGGAGTAAGGAATTTTCTCAGGTTGAAATTAAATTCAGTGAATGTGAAAAGGCTCTTCTGACCACTGTGTGGGCATTGCAACATTTTCACCCCATTGTTCAAGGGGAAAAGGTAATCACTGAGACAAATCATCAACCATTGCAGTTTGTACAGAGTAACAGGATTAGATTGTTTAATCTAGCACAGTCCAGAATTACTTCATGGACATTGGCAATGCATGGCTTTCCTATAGAAGTGAGATATTGCCAGAATAAAAAGAGCCCAATTGCTCAAGGGCTAGCAGATTTACATGACTGTGCAGCTGAATGTGTATCAGATGAAGTAGAGGCGGAGTCTAGTTTGCAGGAGTTTGAACAGTCACCACACAAAGCATTTGATGAAAATACATGCAAGAATTTACCAACTGCATATGTTGACGGATGTGCCTTTTGCATTGAAAATGACAGCAATAAACAGTTGGTGTCAGGGATAGGAAATGTCTGGTTGAGGGGTGAGGATATTTCTAGTATAGTAATGAGAATTGGGGCTAGGAATAGCCAGATAGCAGAGTTGGCAGCCATTTATAAAGCAATCACTACTGCAGTTGAAAACCAATTCAGTGAAATTGTCCTGGTAACTGATTCTGATTATGCAAAAATAGCTTTGTAGAATATTTGCCTGGCTGGAAAGCAAGAGGTATGCTCACATATAATAAAACGCCCCTCAAGCATGGGAAAATGATACAGGCTACAGACACATCGGTGTCAGAGAATGAATGATTTAACGGTATACTGGAGGAAAATGTGTGGACATTTAAAAACACCAGGAGAGGATAAGGAGGGAAATGATAAAGCAGATCAATTAGCCAAGTTTGGGGCTGTTATGGGAGAGTTGTTGCCGATTGAACACTTGATTGGTGAAATACAAATAGATGCAGTTACACGCTATAAAGCTCCAAAGGAGGTAGAACAACCAGTAGTGCAATGGAGTTATGATACACCAGATCAAGATTTGATTAAGGCGCAAAAAGATGATCCAATATTGGGGATCTATAATCATTATATGATGGACCCCAAACAAAATCCTTTAACTGAAAATGATTGTACAGGAAAAGAAGAGTTGAGGGTGTTATTAAAGAATAGAAAATGGATTAGACTACAGGATGGACTTGTGATCAGGGAATCCATAACAGGACAGATACAGTGGGTGGTACCTCTTTCATTCAGAGGACTAAGGTTACACCATGCACATGATGCAATAACTGCAGGACACAGAGGTTCACAAAAGACTTTAGAGATACTGAAAGTTTATGCTTACTGGCCATTCATGTCCCAAGATGTGGAATTATATACCAGGGGGTGCCTGGTATGTGCACAATTTAAACCTGCTTCACCAATGCATAGAGCTCCACTGATGAAAAGAGGTTTAACTCTTCCATGATCAGATTTATACATTGACTATGTAGGGCCTGTAAAGAGGTTGAGTAGGGGAAACCGTTATCTTTTGACCGTAGTCTGTTTGGTGTCAAAATGGGTAGGGTGTATTCCTGCACCAGATTGTAGTGTGCAAACAGCAGCTACGTTGCTGGTAAATCATATATTTTCAAGATTTGGGTTACCGCAAAGAATAGAGTCAGACAGAGGAAGTCATTTCACAAGCATCTTAATGAGTAAGGTTTGGCAGATATTGGGGGTGAAAAGGAAACTGCATATTGCATACCGGCCCGCCTCTTCTGGAAACATTGAACATTGCAAGAGGTCTGTTGTGGAGATATTAAAGAAGTTTGTAGTGGAGGCAGGTTCCAGTTGGGATTTATGATTACCCGTGGGTGGCAATTAGATCGACTCCTGCTAAAGCGACAGGTATCAATCCTCATGAAGTGTTAACAGGAAGGAAAATTGTACTACCACAACATTTATTGTATAGAACACATGAGCAGACACTTGTGAGTGCATCTACAGTTCACGAATATGTGGAAGAACTGAGGAAGCATTTACAACATGCATGCATTTGCATTTGTGCAGCGAAATTTGGAAAGAGCTGCTGATAGTGCAAAGTCACATTATGATAAAAAGACATCTGTTAAAGAGTATAATGTAGGTGATCGGGTATGTAAGTTTCATTTTGGAAAAGGTAAACATCAAAACTCTAAATTTCTTGCAGCCTGGTATGGGCCATTTCAGATAGTGGATAAAGTGTCCCCGGTAGTTTACATGATATTAAAGACAGAGGGTGAAATGGTGACGGAACAATTTGTTCATGTTAACCAAATTAAGCCCTGTCACCCTAAACATGAAATCAGGAGGCTTGAGCAGGTAGAGACAGGTTAAGTGCCCAGAGTACATAGAAAAGAAAGATAAAGTGACTATTTTCATAGTGTCTCATGCCATAAGAAACTAGATATAATGTTTAGTGTGGAGAAAAATGCAGATGAAAATACCACATTTTAGAATGGTGTAGTAATAAATATTGATAGAAGGTGCTGAATCAGGTTAACTTACTATGGTACAATGCTGAAATGTTTCACTTAAAAATTATTTTGATGTATGATAATGTCATATGTATATTATTGTTTTCTCTCTAACATGTGCTTAGTTTCAGACATCACAAGAGTTAATCGGAATGTTTTGGACCACATTTTGTTTTTGGCAAAGTGGTAGAAAGGGTGAAATTGGTATTGTGCTATGTACTTAATCTGCCCCTTTTCTATTTAATTTAGAAAACTAACTGACATTTGGTTGGGGTCGGAGGTCGCAGGACCGGAGGACATGAGAGATGATGGAGTCCTGGAGTCCACGGGATGAAGCCCAAGTAAAGCCTCCGGAACCGAAGTATGTAGGTGAAGACAAAGGGGCTGGGATGCCAAAAGAGATGATTTCTGTGGAAAAACACCCAAAGCACCAGGATGAAAGAATTCCATCAAACAATGTAATGAAAAATTGGTGATCAGGACAACTCAGAGGTGCGGTCATAAAGATGGTGAATGCCATCAAGGGAACAGTAGTGAGTTGAATTTAATTCGGCAGCGTTCCTGATGAAGCATAGTATTATCCTATGTGACTGAAAATAAGAGTGATAGAGACTTACATGTTTGTTATTTTAATTATTTGTTTTAGTTAGTTATATTAGTCAGTTACTTTATCTATTTATTTTATTTTATTATTTTGTTATCATATAAGAAATGTTGATTTCACACGCATGTAAAGACTATGATTGAAAGGACATTCAAACATACGTGGACACTTTGGTTGGAAAGAAACGTGTACAATATTTCTATTAGAATTTATGGGCCCATTTGGGATCTGTTTTATTTTTGTTATGATTAAGCAGTGCTTTGTTGTGAAATGTCTAAATGTTCAGTTTATTAAGTTGCTATTATTCCAATTGTGATTCATATAATGGAAAAAGAGAGATGTACATTTTAAGGCTGGCACAGGGCACATTCTTTTTATTCTGATTGGTAGAAATTGTAGGCAGACAAGCCAGATCAACAAAGGGCTGAATCAGAGTTTTCCTAAAGAAGAAAAGTGAGGAGAGTTGGCACTTCGTGCTGTGTTCAGGAGACAGACGGATGGTGCTGTTTCAGAGGGTCGAGCGCTAACTTTGAATCTAATCAGTTGGCGCTCCCTACACACGTACGGAGGAATTTCGCACTGAGAGTGGGACTGCGAAACCCAGCGAGGTCATGCAGGGACTTCAAAGATTGCCTTGGTAAGAGATTTGTGCAACGCGAGGGAAAAAAATGCCGTAAGTGTGTGGCTAGGATTTATTGCAGTGCAGGGAGGTTAGGAATATTATATGTTTATTTCTCTATATATATTCAAAGTGTGGGAACATTAATTCATGTTTGCAAAATACCTTCTTGTCTTGTTTTGTTCTTGTATCTTGCAGGTAATGCTGTAAATATCATGTGGTAAGATTTCATGGTTTGTAAATATAATGTAACACAAAGTGCAGATTAAAAAAAATGGAGACTTTGGTGTCATTCATGCATCTGTGAATCATTTATATATGAAGTGCAAAAATGACGTTTATACCAGTGCAATAGTGTATTTACCAATTTATCATTGTAGCTAAAATAGTAAACAAGAGAACGTCAGTGATAAACATCTACAAGTAGAGAGTTGTGTGCAAGGTGATGAGTGATTCCTTCCTCGCATGCTGATGGGAAGGGGTGCCTAATCTGACACATAGGATACTGGATGTACATAAACCAGTAATGCCTAATCTGGCACATAGGTTACTGGATGTATATCAGCCAGTAATGCCAGCCACAAACTATAGGTGGCGCCTTGAATACATTAATTGGGTTCTCTGAAGTTTTCTAAGTCTGGGGCTCTATACAGGTGACTAGAAGGCATTCTAATAGAAAGCAAAGGTTTGTTTTATGATGGGGTATAGTAAAAAAAAACATGCTCACCACTTTACCACAGGAATAAGATAATTCTGAAAATACTGCAAGGTAAGATACCACTAAAATTACCGCCAATACAAGCTAATAAGATATGGTCACTAAAATAGAGTGATACCAAACCCATTCTAAATATAAGGCTTGTTCACCGCAAAATTACAGGCAATATTTTTGCAGTAAGAAAATACCGCCAAATCCCATATTTACCCCAATAAGACAAAGGGCCTCATTACGACTCAGGCGGTAAGGGTTTTACGGCGGCGTAAACAGCACCGACCCTTACCGCCTGAGTACGAGGTCCCTTAGCGCCATGGCGGACTTAACACCTGCTTTTAGCAGGTGTTAAAATCCATGGCGCTAAGGGACCATGGAGTTAATTACGCCACCGTAATTTACGGTGGCGTAATTAACGCCTTCCCCACTCCCATTATGCCCTATGGGGCAAAAATGGGAATGGGGAAGGGTAAATGGGGATTGGGGACTTACCGCCCCGCCAAACTCGGAATGGGGCGGTAAGTCCGCCAACCACCATGGCGTAAACGTAGTTTACGCCATGGTGGTAAAGTCACGGCCCAGGCGGTAACTTACCGCCTGGGTCGTAATGAGGCCCAAAATCTCTTACAATGCCAATAGCAGATGAAATATCGATGCACTTTGTTTGACGACAAATATTTTCTAGCATCTAGCAGATGAAATATCGATGCACTTTGTTTGACGACAAATATTTTCTAGCATCTAAGGTCTATATGTTATGCCGGATGGTTTTTTCTAAACAAATTATTATTACTGCATTTTTTCCTTCACAAGTATGAATGGCTTGTTGAATAAGGATGAAAGTGATTGATACGAATGCTTTAATACACATGGTCACAGGTTGGTGTGCTGTTTTTATATAATGGAATGGTACAAGTTTAGAGTTTAATGTATTTCTTTAATTTAAGGTTTTAACGATTGTTAATCAATGACCGTCATATCGTAAACATTTTTAGATACGATGATATGTTTATGTAAGAATATGTTAATAAAATAATAAATAAGTAATGAGAGGATTCATCCTTTGAAATCATTTGTACCAGAAGGTAGTGTATTCGAATTGCTAATTAACTATATAAATGCAGAGATGGTCTGTACGTGTCATATGGCACGTTTACATTTTGTGATGATCTACTGAGAGTGTTGGCATCAGCATCTCCACTCAGTGCTGGCCTGCTGCATCATAATGCCCAATGTGCAATAATTGTTCCTGGGTTGTGTGCTGACATGACAGATGCATGGGCCATCACTCATTGGGTACGCCACTTTTGTGATTCAATGTGTCCACTGATGGCATGGACAGGACCAGGGGAGTGCTGCATGTCAACTAAAGTCATTCATCCATGGATTACAGATTATGGTGTGGCAACTCATGATGTTTGATGAATGTGTGCCCTGGCATTTTGTGTCTGTCTACACTTTGATACACATGTTCAACTTTTGTCTGGAAACACATGACTCAAAATGTCATTCTAGTGCCTGGTTCAGCTTCTTCCTGACAGGTCGCACTCAAACGGTCTCCCTTCAGACATGTTATTCGTCTAGGATGGAGCTACTCTGCTGTGTCCCCCAGTGGTCAGCTCTCTCCCCCCTGCTTTTTAATTTGTACGTGCGGCTCTTAGCGGATCTTATCACTGATTGGTATCAGGTAATATTTTCACCAGCAAAAATATCGCCGAACATATGGTCGTCGGGAACGGCCATAGGCAATATTTTTGATGGTGAAAATATTAGTTGCGGGGGTGTCCCCCGCACATAAAAAAATGATGTGGGGGATGCGGGAGTGTCGCCCGTAGGGTCTATGTGTTATTTTTGCCACAAAAATATGGTGATATTTTTGCATCGCGATATTTTTGCAGCGAAAATATCACATGGAACCCACTGATTGTGGAATATTTTTTGATTCCTATGCGGATGATGCACAGTTTCTATTCCAGCTGGACTCCTCCCATGTTGTCCCTCCTGAGAAGCTGCGTGACTGTTTAGAGAAAATTGGAAGCTGGATGGCAGTCAACTGACTGGAACTAAATGGTACTAAAACTGAGATACTGGTGGTTGGTCCCCAAGAAAGGGACCACCTTTGGAATTCACAGTTCTGGCCAGAGTCTTTTGGCCCCTGTCCCACCTCCTGTGCCTCAGTGAAAAGTCTTGGAATCAAACTCCTACCCAATGGGTCACGAGAGGCACAGATGTCTGCCATCTGCAGCATGGGTTTTGGGAGACTGAAGGCTCTTAGGAACATTCTTCCCTTACTTCCCCCTGAAAACCGGACTACTCTGGTGACTTCTATTATAATCAGTTCACTGGAATACTGCAATGGCATCTATCTGGGGCAACCTAGGTACGAGATTCAGCGGATGCAAGTCTTGCAGAATGCTGCAGACTGCCTGGCAATTAAGATGCCTTGGTTGACCCCGTCCCTTGCCTTGTTATGCCGCCTGCACTGGCAACCGGTCGCAGCTCGTATTGAGTTTAAGATCTTGTGCTTGATTCATCGTACCTTGCACAATGAAGGTACCCACTTTCTGAGAAACAAGCTTGTCAGATACCGCCCCTTTTGATATTTACGATCAGTCTCTCACAAGCTTCTCACGATTCCTAAATTCTATTAGAAACAAATGGGGGGGTCACTCCTTTTCTGTCTTGGCACCGAGCCTTTGGAACACCCTGACTTTACGCTTGAGGACTTTGATTGATTTTCTTCCCTTTAGGTGAGTTCTGAAGACACATCAGTTTAATCGTTTCCTCTCGTCTTGCTAGAGCTCTTCTGTGCCACTTAAGCCTCTGAGTCTGCCCCCTCTCCTGTCAGTGCCTAGATGCCCTCTGGGCCTTAGTTTGCGCTCTATACAGTTTTTAAATAATAATAATAATAATAATAATAATAACAATACTTCTCTGCCCATGTGCACATGTGGTAGCACCAGATGAAGAGGAGGAGGAGGAGGAAGAAGAGGTGCTGGTATGTCAGTCCACCAGTGGACGCTGTGGTGTCGTTCCCCGTGAAAACCCACTGGTGCTCCAAACCATCATCAGTTGTGCTTCAACCTCTTCAGACACTTCTGACTCTGGTGATTTGGATGCTGAACCACATGTGTATGCTTCACACAGGGCGAAGGTGAGAGTCCCAACGTGCAGATCAAATGGGGCCATTGGGTCTGTGGCTGTGCACCTGGCTTCACAATGCTGGTCAGTGGTGGCCCCCCATTGCACATTGGTTACGGCTGCAAGGTCAACCTCCAATGAGTTGGCATCATGTGCTGGGGCTGATGTCCAACTGAGGGTTACAGACCTGCAGCAAAAGACAGGGGCACTGCAGCAACGTCATGGTCCCTTGAATCAGGCCGCTGTAGGCCCCGCACACATGGTGGATGTCTGCAGGCGAGAGAGACAGTGAGGGATCAGCAAATGTTGCATGCCACCATCTGACATGGCAATATGTTGGACAACATTGCAGAGGGCATGGATAAAATGGCTAAGAACATGACACCACTAGCGCCCCGGGAAGCGCAATGGCTGCAGGTCATGCGGTCCTCCAGCTGTTCCCACAGACTGGGCATGGAGGCCATCATCAAGGGCCGGTGGGCTGATCTGAAATGTCTGCAGGAGTCTGTGCATGCAGATGCTCAGGCACATAGAGACGGCCTGAGGTGTGAGATGGAGCGGACTGCCCTGCATGATTAACTCTCACCCCCAAGGACACTGCTCCATGAGGAGATGGATTCTTTGAGGCAGACACTGTCCCAGCAACTCAATGTCTCACAAGTGAGTGCACATACTGACTCTGTGGCCATTCGTGAGGAAGCGCATGGAGACGTCACCACAATTTCTGTGCTGGTGCATGCAACTGTGTCATGGCTGGCCCTGGCCAATGAAGAACAGATCTTGTTAGCAGGTCAGCTACAGGATGGGGGGCTCAGCACACCCACCCTTCCTGAACCACGTTGATGGGATGTCCATGAGCCCATGGAGAGGATTTTTCTTTTTTTCAAACTCATGGGGATATTGAAATGTGCCCTTCCCCTCACCCCTACAGGGTGGACTTTTGTCCCCCCAGTCCAGATGGACATTGTTTTCTTTTCACATGACCAGTGTGGTCTGATTATTCATTTTTTTGACCCCTTGATTGTCATGGACCCTTTTTTCTTATGTTTCTATACCCATATGCAGGATGGAAACGTGTTTTTTTCCACCCAATCTGAGATGGACTCATTTTCATTTATGTTTTATTTCCTTGAGCAATGTGTTGTTGCCCTCTCAAAGGTATAATGAGTGCAGTAGTGGACATTCAGCAATGCACAGTGGGATAAACTGCCATTGTTGCCTTGAGGATGACAAGATGGCATCTGGAGGTAACATTGGGTTGATGGAATATGGACACACATGTGCTGTTTGCATTCTTTGCAACTATGGCTGCTGTCATTCTATGTCCCATGTTTTTGCAGTGATCCTGAATCATCTGTGACTGCACTCCATGGGGGTTCACCATGCACCCTTTCACATCCCTAGCCCCCATGCCCTATGCCAGGCACTGTCCCTCCATTCACGAATTTGGAGGTGCAGTTTCCAGTGGAGGTGATGAGGGAATCACATCAGGCCAGCTCTATCAGCAGGTATGGATGTGCGGATGTGCACTGTCTTTTGTGGAATGTCTGTATTATTGGTCACCACAGACTTTGCAAGCATTCCACATATTTGTTAGCTGGGGGTGTGATCATTGAGTCATGGTAAATATCACTGCATGTGTGTGTCTGTCCACATACATATGTGTGTATGTGCACTTCACTTCAATGTGTGTGCATTGTATTTGAGGATGCACTTACACAATTGACAACAACATTGGTAGGGATTGTGCAGAACTTGTCACACACGAGTCAATACCAGTATTTCCCGCATTGTGGATGTACATGACAATTTAAGGCATGCGTTCTCTGTGCATCTGTGCTCTGTGTATTATGGTTCTCCAACACTTGCCTCACTGACTGTGTTGATGTCTCCTTACTGTCACCATTGTACTCCCCCTGACTCATGCTTCCTATGGGGCCATGCAGGTGTACTCCCTTTCTGCTCTATTTTTTTACCTGCAACACTGCCCACTCCACTCCCTTATTGATTCACATGACCTGCCATTCTACTATTCCACATGTGACACAAGTCCATTGTCAGGTCTTCACATCCTTGGCAGCTCTGCTTCATGGCATTGCCTCTGGTGACACAGTCTTGGGCATTTGTGTAGATTGACATCACAGGACAGTTTTGTCACACTTGCTGAATGCAGGGTTGACAGATATGTGTACCCCTGATGGACTGCCCCTGTGTTCCACAATCAGGTCAGGGGTACATTATTTGTTTCTGTATGCTGTGTCCACCTGGATGTATTGCATGATTATTTTTGACATTCCTTGTTGATCAAATCCAGCACTGTGAGTGACTGCATGGTGTGTGTGCACATTGAGGGCTCATGCGCATGGTTCATCGTCCAGTTCCCCAGTTTGTCTTAATCTGTTGCCCTTGTAGGTGTTGCCAGTGCACCCTGCAATCCATGCACACTTACTGGGACTGTCTCGCACAGGGTGTGTGGTCTGTTGTAGGGTGAGTGAACAGCTGTAACTGAGGTCCATTTACAGTGATGTCCAATAGGGGGGTTGATGTTTGGAGCATGGTATGGGTGTGTGGTTGTAGGCACTTTTTTGTGGGGATGTTGCATACATATGTCTTTTTCTGCTTTGCATGCCATGATGGGTTGTGCATGTTGTTTCTTTGATGTGTAGCTTCTGATTGACCTTTTACAGGTGGCCCTTCTTGTCCAGTCTGCCCTTCTCTATCATCCACTTTGTCCATCATCACCCACAACATGTGCTACTTTTCTTTCTATGCGCCTTCAAGGCTCTCTGACCAGACTGATTCTTTCACAGGTGTTTATGTATCTGTCTTCCTCTCTTATCCACCTTCTCTGACCTCACCCAGTGTGCTGTCAGACATATCCATCCTCATCTCATCACCAGCCATCTCACTCCTTGCGCTGCTTTTATCCTATCTCTCTCTCTCTCTCTCTCTCTCTCTCTCTCTCTCTCTCTCTCTCTCTTTCTCTCTCTCTCTCTCTCTCTCTCTCTCTCTCTCTCTTTCTCTCTCCCTTTCTCTCCACTCCTCCACTCCACTGCTAGGCAATCATCATTCTGTGTCCTGTCTCCCATTTGCCCTCTGCCATCCTCCAACACTGAGTGGTTCATGCCTTTTTGCCTATTTCCTTGTTATAGACGGTAGTTGTCAAGGGTGTCCAGTATCTTTACATTGATGCAATGCATGTCTTTGTTAGTACAAAATGTTTTTTTCAGGTGATATGAAATGTCATTTATAACACTACTATACTCAGCAGGTCAAGTTTCATGGCTGTATGTGACATATGGTGATGGTAGGCTGGTGTGTCTATGCATACTGCTTTATCAAGACAACCAGGGTGGCACTGGTTGCAGGGTGATTGTTGTGAGGAAAGTTGTCACTGTAGGGCATTTATTGCTGAGTTGTCATGAGGGTGGCAGGTCCAGCTGTATTTGTGCTGGGACAAAAGGGTCCTGGGAGTGATGGCAATTGTTTCCTTACAGTTTTTGGATTATTCTTGCCTGCTGTGGGGCACCATGTTCACTGAGTTTTTTTAGCCATGTCGACCCATGCAGACAGTCCAATCTTTTAGTCCAAAAATATGAGGCTACTGTAAAACTATGAAGACACACCAGTCACGAGGAACAAAGATATAAACAACAGTTTATTCACACTCCAGTGCGGACCGACTTTTACAAATGCACGGCATACAAGCAAGGGAAAAGTAAGCCAAAACAGGTGGGCATAGGGGTGTTTTATACAGCTTTACAGTACTATGACAAATGCGGGCTAGCTCATCACATGATAATTGCTTGTGACCTGAAGACCCATGAACGTGAGCAATTCTCCATGCAACATGTGGTCGAACACTCCATGTCGCCCTGCAGACTATTTACTGTCTGGGAAGCAAAGCAGAAAGGATGTAAGAAGATATTGTGTTCTTCAGTACAAGGTAACATTCCTCGTGTTACTTTATCTAAGTTTGTGTGGAGCTAAAAGGTCAGTCTGCATGTCTATGCAGTAGTTTGTTCATTTTAAAAACAGAATATGTTGTAAATTGTGCTCCGCTTTAAGAGTCTGGATTGCACGTTCACAATTTACTGCGAAAAACAAGACAGTCAAGCAAGACAAAATGGCACCTCCTTTACATATTAGCTATGTTTGTGCCAGTGCTTCAAGGTTCTCTGTTACAGAGTTCAGCATGCTCAGTGATTCTTATCTTTCCTGTGTGGGGGCAGGTTTTAGGGAAGTTTCCGATGCGGTGACTTTGTAAGCTTCCACCGCATTCATAATGAAAACTTGGAAATGAGAGCAAAGCAGCCAAGATGGCGTTTTCGGGAAATGCGATGGCAAGGTTCAATGTGTATGTTCAATGTGTATGTGCTTAGGCCAACATTATAATGCAAGATATACCTACTTTTACACATTGTGGTTCTTCTGCCCCTTCTGTGGGTGCTGTCCTGAGACATAATCACACACAGCACAGCATTGATGGCCATTTGGGGGGGGCATGTTCACCAGAGACACCAGACACACGCCATTGGCCATGTGTTGTTTGCCATGGTGAGCATATACCATGCACGGTACAGGGGCAGATAATTTGCAGCATGTTGACAGCTACTCAGTGCATCCCCACGCTCCCTTCAGTTACGTGCACATTGGTCCCCATTCAATCCAGTCTCTGTGAAGTCGCCTTACCTTTGTCTAGCGTGTTGCCTGCTCCCTTTTTGTGTGGCAGAGTACTTGGCCTCTGTTTCTCATTAACTTCTCATGCCTGGCTGTCACTTTCATGCCATTCGCCAGTGTGCCCCAACTTTCTGTATGACTGCATTCTCTGTGAAAAGCTGCCTTCTTCAGGATGCTCTTTTCGAAGAAATTGCTGATTTGTTTGCATCCCATCGTCTTGGGCTTTACATACTCGGATCCCCTGCCAGTGTTTACTGCACTGTCCCACTGCCACGTTAAACAGGGGATGCCATCTTGTGGCACTGGGAGTATTTAGAAGGATCTGGATATACAACCTTGCAGTGATCTCTTTTTGGGAGTCCTCTCTGCATCATAATGACTGTGGCCAGATCTGGGTGTTCACAATGTACAATCACCATGACAAGGGGTATGTGGTATCTGGTAATTCACTGCATGGTTCTCTGTGGGACAAGCAGTGTAGTTTTTGTGGGTGGGTAAGGTGTCAATGTGTGAGTTGTTTTCATTTCATTGGCGTGAGGTGGGCGAATCTGGCTGCATTGGTGCAGGGACACTTGGTGATGTGTGGCCAGTGAGTTCTTGTTTGCATTTGCTGCATGGCACTCAGGGTGGTAGATATTGCTATGTAATTGGGTGAATGGATGTGTTGCCTGCCCTTATCTTGTGTTGTTTTTCTCTACAGAGGCATTCTGCTGGGGGAAGATGGTTGCTGCAATTGAAGGGACGTTGCTGTAGTATGTGTGTACAGGACACATCATCAGAGTGGGGCGGGCAGTTTGCAGGCATACAGAAGGGGACATCCATGCATTCCAGGGTGCAACTGATGCAGTGTCACAAGGTGAAAGGTGTGAGGTGAGATGTGCATGTGAGGTGAGAAGTGCACGCCTAGAAAACACGTGTGCACAGGTGCGTTATAAATGACTTATCATATCAGATCTTATCAGTGCTATTGCATTTCTCAGAGTTTGCATGACTATTTTGTTGTGAATGTGTATTGTGTGCATACTTGTTGTCAAGAAATGGGTTGGCCGCTCGACCTGTATATTGTTGTGGAGCATGCATATGGTGTAGAGGGCACTCTTCGCATGTGTTTGTTGCTAATGTCCATTTTGTACTGCGCCTTCCTACTTGTGTTCTTGTGTATGTAGTTAGTGGTCTACGTGCAGTACTGTGGTTGGTGTCCATGTGACAGTGGTCAGAGACGTTGTTGCTTGTGTTGTGTGCTTTTGGGTGTAATATATGGACACTGTTGTTTCCAGTTGCTATGACTTTGTTGGTGATTCGTACACAGCCCTACAGATTAGTGGTGTATCAGCCACTTCCGCTCCATCTGAATCGGCACATACTCATGTCATATGATAATAGGGAGTGCAGATACTCCCCAAAATATATATTTATGCAACAAGGCAGTGAAATCTTTCACCCCTGCTTTCATCCTCACACCGACATGGATTTGTTTGGCCCAGTGGTGCACGTAGTGCCACAGACATCCATAACTATTTCAACTACCAGAATAAGTAAACATGTATCTTTTGATGTGCATATATGACTAGGAGCAGGGGAATTTATCTTTCCCAAGTAATTGCAGCTTTTCAGTTGTGACATGTTTTTCCTCGCTTCTGCATTACTCTCATTGGGAATTCGACGTACATGTTTACTCCTTTTACTCCCTACCTTTGAAATTGGGAGTAAAATACTACTGTTTGAAAATCTTGTCTGCTGCACTGTTTGTGCATGTTATTTCATGTATGATGGACACATCCATTTTGCCTCTCCCAGACACACATTCTAAGGGTGTTGTTGTGGGCACGGAGGATATGCCCCAATTCATCATTGAATGGCACCTGGGTTGTGGCTTGCTGTGTGTGTTCCACAGGAGCAGGTTTTTAGGTGAAGCAGGTTTGCACCAGCTGGGTGCGCGCAGCCTTAACACGTGCCCTTTGGCCAGCCAAAGGCAGTGATGGTGCTTGTGGGAGAGGGCGGTGTCCCACCTGCATTTCAACTGGTACACCACACTGTGTGGTGACATTGTGCAGTACACATGCTGTCACTTTCACTTTAAAGACTCCTGCTGGGGCATGAAGCAAAACTCCACAAGAGTGTTCATGGGAGCTGAAACATGACTTTAGCAGCCCAAATGCCTGTTCCACATTGGCTCTAGTGGCTACATGTGCTGAATTGTATCATACCTCTGCTGGTGTGGCATGATTACGGTACAGTGCCATCTTGTATGGTGACAGCGGGTAGGCACAGTCCCCTACAAATGTGAACGTGGTTGTTATTGGCATTTATTGTCATGGTCTCTTGTTCAGTGTGTCACATGCATGCATTTGTGAGACAGTTCATACTCACTGATGAGCCATGTGTTGCCATGTTTTCCAGATGCCATGGCCATGTGCAGTGTTGACTGGTAGAAGATGTCACTATCATGCGTGCTGCTAGGGAAACTGGCATACACTTACATGATAAGATGTTAAGCGTCACACACTACCTGCACATTAATAAAGTGCCAGTGCTTGCATTGCAGTAGATGTGCTCCGTCAATTGGGGAACATAGTGCTACATGTGTACAGTCAATTGCACCAGTACACATGGGAATTGTGTTACTGCGTAGAATCCCTGGCACACTCTCTGCCTTTCCTCCAGTGTTCGGGTATATATATATATATATATATGTGCCTACGCACACATGCACGTGCTGTTATGCATGCCAACACCTGGTGGAGACAGCAGGATTGTGTGGCTTGCCATAGTCCACCGACTGTTGCCATGGTTCGCTGGAAGGAACCAGTTGCAATGAAATGGAGTGCAGTCAGCACTTTCTAAAGTGGGGTTTAGGGCCTGGGAGCAGATGATGGGTGATGCTAGGTCATGTTCTCACTCCCTGACAAGGTCTAGGATTACATGGGGGATCCGGTACCTTGCATATACCTGGTCATCAGACATCACAAAAAGCACAGTTCTTTGTGCAAAACTCCAGGCCCTCTGTGGCTGACAGCTCCTGCTTTTGCTGGGTAATTGCAACTGTGGACGTTGGTTTGGTATGCATTGCATGCTTTATATGCATGCGATCCTAAGCACATACAACTTTATGCCTGCTATTATGTGTCAGAGGGATCACAGGGTTTGCGTGTGCTTTTACCCTATGCAAGGTTGTGGGTTGTAATCCATGAATTCGGTTTGTTTTGCGGTGGACTGGGCGTGAGATTGCTTAAGCGTGGACAGTCCCTCAACACGCCCATATTTTCCCTTGTACTTCCTCATTCTGCAGGTTCCGCCCCCTATTTGGGTCTCTGCATAGGCCCGGCCCACACTTTGTGAGGTGTGTCACGCAAGGCGCTCAACCGTTAGCAGAGATGTGCCGAGGCTACGCAAACTCGCCACAGGTCCCGTATAAGTCCTGCATAGTTGATTCCATGAATCAACTAACAGGGTTTTGCATGCAGAATGGCTTGCAATGTCCCAATTTTCCCCGCAAAAAATTCCATGAATCAGGGCCTTCATGTGTTTTTCATTTAAAGGAAACCTTGTCAGTTATTGAACCCCTATGACCGCACTTACAATTCTATCCCTCAATCAGGGATGGACATGCGCTATTTCTTTTTATGTATTTCACAAAGACAGATACTTCAAGGCCTCATTGGTGGGAGAGGCCCTCCAAGCACCCATTAAGGTTCTGGTACCCAATTATACATTAATGTCTGGGGTGCGATCATGACATTAATGTATGCAAATGGTCTGACACCATTTGCACAGTCAGAAATGTTCAGGTCACATTTGTTAATAAAATGGAATCACACAAATTAAAAATCACACAAGTTTCTAAAGCAGATTTCTTGAAATTACTCAAGTTAAAAAATCAGATTATCTCTGGTATTTTTTTATTTTTTTGTTTTAGTTGCATGATTCTTTCAAAGTTGAGCCTTTATTACTTCCCAGTGTGTAAATCCAATTGTTTTTTTCCCCACGTATGCTTAAATTGGTAGATCAGCAATACATGTTAGTTTTCAGAATATTAATACAAAGGGGAAGATGAGGAATATGGTGAAAGAGAAGGATGACAAATTGATAACTGTATAATAGGCTTCCACTAATATCCTAGTGCATTTTACCCGGCATTGCTTCATCGGTGTTCGAATTTATGTTTTTGCATAGCTTAATAAAGTAAGGTAGTATTTTAATGCAAAAAAAACCCCAATATTCATTTTTAAATAGATACGGGTTCTGATCATCCTACATATCTCTTCTGTGTATTATAGTCAATTTCAAAATGTGTCATGTTAGTCAACTTTTATACTAAGCCAAGATACCACAGTAGTAGCCGAAGAGCGTACAGGACTCTCTGTAAACGGGCGTTGTTTGTCCACACCAGGAGTATCCAGACTTTTGTCTGTGGAGGAAAGTGGAGCTGGAGAAAGATAAGATGATGGAAAAGAGAAAATAGGTGCCAGAGGTATAAAGGTTGGAGGGATGTGGCGACACCATTCTGGCATGCAAAATGTCCTTTCTATGATCTTTTTTTTCATCAATATGCATAGCATAGAATGGTCATCCCATAGAAAGTTTTCCAAGAATGCACAATTTGCAGACATTTTGGGACATACCTCGTGGAATAATCCACTGAAATGCACACATGATTCCAGAGAATTTTCACAGATTTGTTTTCCAGTAAGTCTAAATAAGACAGAATCTTCAAAAATTCCATTATGTCCACTTACAATCTTTGAAAAATAGACATAATCTAGGACTGTTTTATTAAAAAATGAATAATTCCAGCAAATTCCCTAAACAGGTGATCTTTTTTTTACAGTAAATACTCCACTAAAAATGAACATTCTTATATAGAAAAACATGCTGAATCTGACAAGGCACACACATTACATATTTCCCAATCAACCCATGATTTGCATTTATACATGTCATTCAGATTGCATATTCTTTTTTGAAGGATGTGCTAAACAATTATGCATTATTATATATAATAAAGTAACAAGAACCATGTGTAGAACAATAGTGCAGTGCCAGAACATTCCTGATTATGTATTGGCCTGATACGTTTTCATATGTAGGGCAAATTATCAAAGACAGACTGACTAGGTCTCTGGGCCTGATTACAAACGTTTTACAACGGTGACATTCCATTGAAAACTCTTTGTAAACCAGGTCCTACGACACGAAATACTCTAGGACAGAATCATTTGCACTTTCAAATCAGACCTTGAAACCATCTTCTTATTCCAAAACAGCCAAATATGGACCTTAGTGCCATCTCATGGATGTTATATCCTCATATGCCTAGCAATGTTATAACATGCTAAACTCTGTCTCACGTATGACCAGGCAGTGCTTAAGTAAGCAAAGTGCAGCATCGAGCAGTGATACTACCAAAGCAGAGTCATTTTATACCGGGTTAAACCTCATATGCCATTTATACTCATCATCATACTCATGTTACTGCATGTGATGAACATCTATGCAACGGTGTGAAAGCCCTGTCTTTTTTTATTTGTATTAAATTAATACAATTATGTGGGTAATTCCATCTCCGAAATGGAAATCTGCCAATCAGATTACACTGTCATAAACTCCATGCCAAAATCATAATGTGCACTTGTGACCCACTGCATCAGTAGCCTGATTCTCAGCACCTGCTCTACCAGTGGCACAGAGTAGGTTCAGAGGTCACAGTTGCCCTCTTGACAGCTGCAGTGACATCCAAATCAGGGTACCGATGCAACAGGACACAGGTACACAGTATGCTTTGGGCATGGAGCTGAAGAAAAGGGAATCTAATCAGCACATGTCCCTTTCAGAGATGGAATTACCCACATAATTGTATTAATTTAATAAAGATAAAAAGATCCCGAGTTTTCATACCCTTTGCAGATGGCAATTTATCAAAGTATGATAACCGCCCCCGTGATTAAGAGCACAAGAACAAGGACACATCTCGTCATGAGTCCCTGGAGTGGGACTCACAGCCGTCCCAAAAGCCCAAGTTTTATTATTGTATGACACAGGCAACCTCAATCTGCCATTTTAAACCAGGAAAAGTGTGATATGCAGTTGTATGGGGTTATGTAAGGTACAGACATACACAGCCATCTTCTTCCATTACATGGCAAGTGTGGGCTGACTTGCCCATGCATAGCAGCTGTGCCAGATTTAAGACAAAGAGCGCTATAGTCAAGAATGTAAAAAGGGCTGCAATGGACAGGGTGTGGATGTGGAGTTGGTGAGGGCTGGAGTTGTTGGTGTTATTGTTGTGTATTTTAGGGGTAAATGATTCAGCTTGATAATGTGATTTTCTCAGTAAGACAAATGTAAAGTCATTATGACTAGAATAAAGTAGGTGATCATTAGAAATACAAATTTTACAATTTTGTATCATGTCAAGTAAAAGACTTGCTTTTGAAAGTCTTTATTTTGTGGTGCACTTTTGTTCGACCAGAATTCTACTCATTCTGTTATGAGTGGGAGCTAGAAGGAGGGAAGGTGGGGAGATGTGATAGGGAGAGTGGGAATGCAAATTCTGGTCAAATAATAGTGCACTGACAAATATTTACCTGCTTTTCCAAAAAGACACAGCCACCTCCCTTCAAATACCTGCTTTTTCACTCGCCACACAGATGTCAGCAATGGCTGGGGTAGCTGTAGCAAATGTGCACCTGACTACATTACTCCTACCCACATAAAACGATATGTAAACATACACTGAGTCAGAGAGAAGGAGGAGAGAGAGAGAGATAGAGAGAGAGAGAGAGAGAGAGAGAGAGAGAGAGAGAGAGAGAGAGAGAGAGAGAGAGAGAGAGAGAGAGAGAGAGAGAGAGAGAGAGAGAGAGAGAGAGAGAGAGAGATATTATACATAATATAAAGCCCTTTTTCAAGCTTTATGGCAGGAATGATGATCAAATGAGCGAAAATAACGTCTACCTTCGAATAAGTGTGTCACTGTTCTGGGTTGCTGTATTTGCAGACCATCATTCTGTTTGTCAGTGTCTATAACTGAACCTAAATACTCACTTTTTCTGTGTGTCAGTTCACAACAGCCCTATAACTGGTGCCAGGCTCAGGCAGCATTTTGCAAGGCACGTGATAAGGCAGGCGACATTAACCCACTTAACCAAACATTTTGCGCATTTGTGATTTTTCAACTGAAATGAGCCGTGCCAGATGGAGTGCAGTTTTGAAACACAGTCTAGTATGCCAGCTTTATGCATTAGAATGTCAGAGCCGCAAAATATTATGCCCTTTAAGAACACCTTTGTAGGATGAGATGTTCTCAGTGTACTATGTATGTCCCCTCTGTGTAATTTCTTTCTCAGCCAACAAGGCAAGTGGCTCAGCCTTAGCAATGTGCACAGTCATCTTCACTGCTCTGCAGCATGGTCAGTCAATTGGCTGCACAGTAATGAGGCGGCAAGCCTTTTGCAGTGTGGCATTATATTGGGTGAATCTCCTTATCATTGCTGTGATAAGTGATCAGTGTGAGAGTTACTTTATCTTTAGGTTTACTTTAAATGTATTTTTAGGTTTACTTATTTATTAGACACACATTCCAATGGGCATTATGGCTCAAGGAAAACTTTTATGTGTCTTTTGTGTCTCCTCTCTTGTAAAGGCCATGTTAATTATGTTATAACGCGAGCCAAAGATGCTAGATTTGTATGCTTTCTTTCAACATAGAAATATCTTATTAAGTCACCCAATATTCCTGACTGCAAAGCACATTTTTTATCACCGTTATCTATAATTATTGTACCATAATACGTAGGCTTACCGATTTATCACAATGCCTTGAGACTGCATGCCAATTCTTTCATTAGAAAACAAGAAATTAATAAAAAAACAAATATGTCTGCCTAAGGCACGTATTTGATAGTTTTTTTCCACCTTAATAGCCAGCCGAGCAAGCAGGAATATGCAACCATGGTCAGAAATAATAATATTACTTACCTGTGATACCCTAATCTTCTTTAGGCTATTATAATTTGTTTGGCCCTTTACAGAAAACATTACCATGCTGAGTCACTGCAGCTGCCAGCCTAACTTGTTGCATGTTTGAAGTGTGTGGGCTACATCAGCAGCAGTCCACAGTGCCCAACAGTACCAGGACACAAAGGTCCACCTTGCACCTGTCGGGGGGAAATTCTGCCGGGGTCGGCCGGGCCGTCCGCAGACCTCCGGGCAGGGAGGCCCCAACTCCTCCCGTATATCCCAAAAGAGATAGAGTATGAGACACACACAAGAAGCAAGGTGACTCTGCTGTTTATTAAACACAAACGGCAGGGATGGGTCAAGGATCATACGCGTCTGACCTGACACACACAAGATCGTGGGGCTCGCAGGCCCTTTTTACTGTAGTATGACGCGCTACTTGCGTCACTCTAGAGAGTTAACAAAAAACCTCTCGCCACTCTTAATTGGTTGCTCGAGTGGTAGGGTTAGTATAGCATACGTATAGAGAATAATATGAGTGGACGAGGGTTAGTCAGGTGATATATCTGGGTTGTCCCTACAATTAGATACATGAGAATTGTTACATGAAGACTCCTAATGATTGGTTAATGTTACTGTCGTCAGTGATAAGAGCCCCATGTTCTGATTGGTGCGCCCGTGAGCTTCCCAACCTGGGACCATCGCTGTTCCCAGCTCTCGGTGTACCTGCAATTTGCAACAATGTTTCACTATGGGTACATGCAGACAATGTGAAGACTTATTCATGAGCTGGATGGCTGAATACTCCCACCGTCGCAGATGTCTATTGATCCTTTCAAGTGTATCTGCCTGTGTCTCGTAACGAGGGATCCAGACGCCTCTTTCCTCCTGGGCTTGGCATCTCGTCAGGTTCGGCTTGGTCAAGTGAGGTGGGACCGTGTTTGAGGCAGAATTCTGCACAATTAATATTGTTTTTTCCACTGTGTGCCTGATTTAATTGCAGGTGCAACTTTGATGTTGGTGCATGGCGTGCGAGATTGCAACATCGTGCCCTTGATGGTCTGCTTTTGGAATGTGGGTTTGCAACATTACGACCTTGGCTGTCTGCTTTCGCCAAGCTCATTCTGCAGGATCAGCAACCTGACTCTTGTTCTGTTAAAGTCCACGGGAGCTCTTGCTTGCGGCCTACTTAGGTCTGGTGTATAGGTGGAACCGTTTGGTGCACAGGCGCTTCAGGTTATAGTCTCATACTGTCTTATGACCAGTATCGTGTCTTCGTTATAATTCTCATTATGGCATCTAGGTTTAGAGGAAGCGTAAGCAAGCTCTTTAGATGAGGTCATGATGCGTCTTGCGTTTCTGCATTTTGAGAGCCTATGTGGAAAATAATAAAGATGCACGTCCGTGAGTATTTCTGTCGCCTACGTCATAGCACTGAGTATATTCTTCATGTAGATTGGTGCGGGAGTGTCCAGTGTGTATGTTGGCACAGGTGTGCTTATCCGTTGGCTAGGTCGTCATGGCATCTCTAACGAAGTATAGTTTTAGTCCAGTTGATCCATACCGCAGGCATCGGCATGGGCAGGGCGGGCTGCTGGGCAGGCAGATGGACACATCCTTATGTTCCTGTACCAGGGTATCTGGTCGTCCGGTAGATGGGCAAACTCTTCTCGTGGCGGGTGCTTGGGCCGTGAACCTTTAGGCCAGGCACGAGAGGGGGAAGATGGGAGCCTGTTTTTCCATTTTCCCACTTCACACCCTTATTGGCAATTTCAGCAGAGTGGTTCGTGGCCGAATAGGCTGATGAAGAACCAAGTTGGGGTAGTTTGAGCAGCTCCTCGCTTTTCTGTGCAATGTGGTCAACACTGAGAATTCTTTTTCCAGGGTATCTTAGTCCAGCAACTGTCAGCTGTTTCTCAATACCTTCCACAAGTAGATCAGTGGGCATAAAGGGCACAGTGACTGGGCAGCATGTTGCAGGTACTCATTGAGCCTGTGTCAGGGTGTTGCTGGTAGTCACGTGTCTAGTCGGGATGCTTCAGGTAGTCACAGCATCACTGGGGCAATTCGCTAGACTGACTTGGTGCAGCCAGCATGGGCATGCTTTCTTACAGTGACACAGCATTTTCTACTGCCAAAATCCAACAGAAGTCTGTTCTTATATGGTAATACTGGAATCTGCCTGCTCAAGCCTGAATAGCCCAAATGTACATGTACAGGAGCAACCAGCAGGACAATGTTTTTTTTATACTGACATATATCTTTCCCTACTTGGCATTTATGAAAACTACAAGTCCCAGAATTCCAAGCAAAAAGAGGACTCAATGGCTTTTTTTATACATGGCTATAGGAAACGTTAGAGGTCTGCTCTGTAAGTCAGTAATCATGTGGGCCTTGAAGTACAACATTTCAATATTTGTATCAAGTGTAACATGAACACTATGTGTTCAAGTGCCTAAGTGGGGGGGAGAGAAGTATTATAATTCCGGGTGCATGTTTGAATTTATTGAGCAACAGTGGTGTAACAGTGATGTATCTATGAAGCAATATAGACCACAAAGTCAGTCCTTGGGTAGGGTGGCTTTAAAATAGGGGTTACACCTTTTGAATCCTTCAGTCCAGGATCACTGGAGGAGGCATTGAATGGGGACATAGATAAAGGACACACATAGATATATTATACTATTTAATAGTGGGAACTAAGCAGCCTGAGTCCAATATTATTCAGTTCCTAAACACTGAGGTAGGTATAAATCGTCATAACATTTGAGGTAGCTGGTCTATATAGATAAAGACTGTACTGTCATTGTGTGGATAAATCTTCATAGACACAAGGACCTAGTGTGCTTACAGCTTTAGTACCAATATGTAAAATGTATTTAGGAGGGATGTAATGGGGTCAGTTAGTTGCCCCCTAATATGTTGATATCTGGGAAGGCTTTAACTATATATATTACATATAGTTCTGCTTGTCAGTGCAATAATCTGAATTAGCACTGTGGTGGGGAATTCAGCCAATCAGGTGGCTAGATATGCGGGCTTGAACTGCCAGTGAAAACCCGCGTTGCATCACACTGGAGGGCTGGCTCCCCCCGATGCCATCTTGCCTCCACTATCTGTCACTTTTTTTTCAACCTTCCCAACCACCCCACTTACCTTTTTTCAGCTGTGTCACTCGCCGCAACTGCTCCTTCGTCCTGGCTCCTGGATGCAGCCATAGAACAGAAAGAGGGGCTTCGTACGGAGCCCCACTTTCCTTTCCATGGTGGCCATCTTGGAATAGTATTTTCCTTCCACGATCAGGACACCGCAAGGAGTCCCATTTACAAATGGCCTTATGTACCCGCACCACAGGCAACATTGGGGGGGTTGCTGGCCAGGGCTTCACTCAGGCTGTTAACCGGGGCCCTGGACTGTTACCCTCAGTGTGGCCTTTAGAATATGTACATACCGCCACAAGAAAACACTGAATTAAATATGTGTCCTGCTTTGACCTTAGTGTCATGCTGCAACATGAGATGGTGGTTATTATTTACTAAACAAGCTGGGAACACTGTACAGTGCATGCCACCTGTAAATCAATTAATGTGAAGGATCAGGCTGCGGGCGATATCACCACCAGTCACTCCCTTAGCCAATTTCAGATTTTGAATTTAACTGTGATTCAAACGATGACCGACACTCTGGAACAATCTCTGGTAACCTCTTTCTTAAAACGGGGCACCAATACCTTGCGACAATTCAAACAGCAGCAGCGCTACTCTTGGAGTCATCATTGTCTATTTCAAATACAGGGTTAATGATCCTCAATTATGGCGGGAAAAAAATGTGGTTTGTGGTGTGCGTAATAAAAGTGTAGCTTAATACAAATAAATTGTAGGGCTGAATGTAAGCTGTTGCCAGTGTAATCATACACACACACCAGTCTTCCTTATGTGCAACATCTTAATTTCATTAGGCGGAATATTTAGAGCGTGGTGTGTGCATCGGTTCTTCTGAGGGTTAGTGTCCATCTTGTGTGTCACTGTTTATTGACTAATCCCCTCTAATGAGGGTTTATGTTAACATGGCTAAGCACTTGTGAAATGTGCTAGCCAGCTACGCAGCTAAGCCCATGGAACAATTGTGCTCAAATATCTGTCCCTGGGCTATATAGTCATATAGTACTGAATCATATTTGCCACTTTTGTGTATACAAAAGGCCCCTGCTAGTAGTTGTTTGCATAACGAATAAACGGGCTGCCTGAGAAGGCTCAAGTGGAAATTCCTCATCCAGTAATCCCGTGCCGTCGGTTTTTCTCCTTGAAAGCTCTTTACTGATGTGTTTGAAATGTGTTTAGTTCGATTGCTTTTCAAAGCTTCAGAACAGGTACGCAGAGTTACAAAGACCATTACAGCAGGGATCTGAGCACTGCTCAACATCACTCTTTCAGCGTTACCCTCACTTCACAAGGATTAACGTTTTGTTGGTTTTTTGCCTCGAAGGCTGGATCAGGGTTATCTGAGTAGGGTCAGAAGTTGTTGGATTCAAATCCAGCTAGAAAATGTTTCCAGGCTGTCACAACTAAACCACTTTGCAGGGTTTCTTTTCTTTTTGTTAACTAAAGTTAAATAAAACCAACATTTGCTTCACAAAAATGCCAAACTCGAATCCTCGAAGCATGGGAGTATTTAAGAGTATGCACGGATAAATAAATGGATAACAAACAATATAAATCCCAGTAAAATATTAGCATTCGCTGACATTGTTTCCCCAAGATTATAGGCCACAAAGTAAAAATCGAATATGAAAAAAAAGGAAGCAGGGCTTTGTAATGTAAGCATTACACATTCTCGCAAACACAGCACGAAAATGTTCCAGTCTGCATTACAGATTCTTTTTTTTTTGGTTGCTTCACAAAACAAACTTAAAATGCTTTGCTCTTTTCTTTTAGCCTCATTGTTAGGTTGGGCTCAACTGAACAATTCTGTCCTGTATATATTTCTGCAATATTCCGGGTTGACTCTATCCTCGCTGAGTGTAAAGGGGAAACATGAGGCATGATTGGGACATGTTTGGTCTCGAAAGCTAATGTGCCACATCATATTATGTTCTCATTGCATTATGTTATGCCTTCTCTTTCCCTGCACCTTACCCTGTATGCATGGAATGCTGGGAGTGACTCTAATGGAATACTGTGTGCGAGGATGTTATGTTCTGAATGGTTCTGTGAGTGTCAGTTGTGAAGATGGTTTGACTGAGACAGGATGCCAGTGGATGTCTGTCCATGTAACTTACCTGATGTGGCTTAAATATATTTTTGTATCCTGTACCCGGAACTGGAACTCAGTAAAGATGTTTCCTGTTCCTACCCTGGTGTCAGTGTCATCCTTAGCCAGGAACCCAACTTATCCAAATGTAGATAAAAATAAAGGCACTTTTTTACTGAACTTGAGCATTGACAATATTTTTTTTAATACATTTGAAAATTGCATAATCTGCTGCCTTCAGTCTTAGATATGCAAATTGAGGAGACAAGAAGTAAACCCAAGAATTGTTGTGAAACTGGCATTTCTCAGGTAAGAAAAACATTTTCCTGTAGTTGGCATGCTTCAATCTTGCAATTGTTTTGTCATCACTGAGTGTCTTCTATAATCTTTGCTATGTCAAGAGTAATTTGCAGACCAAGTCGCTTCATTTTATGTTAGGTGGTATTTGTATTGCGCTTTGTGGTATTGGTATGGCCTTGAAACGTTGTGGTGGACGAACGCCCGTGGGAAGACCATGGTCCTTTGGATTCCTCTCCTAGGCACCAGAGCATCTGAGAAGGCAGGACGCGAAGGAGGAGTCCAAAACTTTACTGCCCGTTATCTTTCATCTTGCCTGAAAGGAACCAACTCCCAGTGGGGGGCTGGATACCCTGATTAGACAGCCATACCACCCCTTGCTGTAAAATGCCTGAAGAAATTGTAGAAGTTGTGCTGTAGTTCCTGATAAACTCTGAATCTGGAAGCTGCTGACAACTCGACCACTGAAGCTGAAACCCAAGAGGAAGATGAAGAAAAGACAGCTGTAGCGATTTCCAGCGACCAGAGAGTCTGCTGTGTAACCGGAGTCTGCAGTTACCCTTCCTTCCAGACCTGGGAATTCTGAAAAGAATGACTCTAACCCAGAGCCTAGTGTGACACACTAGATTCAAGAAGACCTGCATTTTGAACTAGCCCTTGGCATGATGCGATTTTGCCAGCCTGCAACACCCCAATACACTGGGACCTAAAGCCATTACACGGTGCATGGTCTTCTGAATTGTGAATAGTGCTGAAACTTTGGTGACATCCTTCTAATCCTCCAGAGACTTGATTTGAATCCTTGAAATCCCCTCACCAGAGTGCTGGACCAGATTAGCGACAGATTAGTGACAATAATCCGACCAGCGATATTCAGTCTTCTCCTGGCTCCTGAAAAGGGTGCCAATACGACAGAACCACATCCAGCCATGAAAGAAAACCCTTGCCTGAAGTCTTCCCCATTAACCCCTGCTGCAAATTCCCTTCCTGTGTCCTGTCTTCAGTCTTCACAGCAAGGAATTCATTGGTCAGGTTTATAGCTGTAAATCCTGAAGACATCCAGCTGCAAACTCATCTTCTGTGCTGAGGTACTGTGTTGGCTGGGGTATTACTAAACTTAAGCCTTTTGTGATTCTTGTGAGGCTTTGGGGTGATTAATGTGATTGGTAGTCCTCTCATACAGTTTACCCAGGCTCATTGCTATTGCTACAATCCCTCTGGGGTGTCTTCTCTGAAGTCGCTGGAACCTTTCTACCACTCTAAAATAAAATACATAATTTTTCGAACAGTTTTCCTCAGAAATGTGACTGTCCTGCCCTCTCTGTTGGCCACTAGAGACCTAGTGACCAGTCCTCCTGCCACTGAGAACACCTATGCTCCAAGAATAGGGAAGGAGTTATAAGGATTGAGTATTTTGCCTAGTAAATGCAACACATGTTTAAAAGGTACTTAATTGTAATAGAGTTGGTTTGGTATTGTCCCTCTGGAATATGATCAGTTATAAAAGTTCTTACTATCCTTTGAATGTTTTTTGCCATTCCTAAAAGTATATATATGGTTATTTTACTCACGTGTGAACTGGTTCCCCACTTCCCAAAATGAATGCTGTTGGCTTCACCTAATTATTTCTTTCAGAATATAAGTGTATAAGTTTCCCAACTGTGTCTTGCTTCCCCTGACCTGCTGTGTAACCTGTCTAGAATAAGTCACTTGGGGTTTACTTAACTTGAATATCTGTTTGAAATTCTTAATAGGTTTATTGTGAAATTTACAAACCTTGGTCTGCCTTGTGCCATCCTAAAATAAGTTAGAGAGTTATTTCTTAACTCAATCTATGTCCTGATGTTCTGATGTTCTGAAAAGCAACTGTAATGGTTTATTACAACATTAGGTTTTACTCACCTGCTATAACTGAGTTTATCCTGAATCGAGTTATAGGTTCATACTGTTCCATGAATTTGTGTCCCACTATTCAGAAATGTATCCTGGCAACAGATTTGCTGTACTAAGTGATTTCTTAGCTGTGTTTCACTGTATGACTGACAGGGTCTACTGCCCTTGAAATATTTAACTTATCTAAGTGTAACATGTGCTTTTACTCCCCCTTAATGGGTGTGTTCTATTCTAAATGTGTATAATAAGGTCTGACTTGCCTAGAAATGCTGTTAGTTATTCTGAACAAGGCCTGTGCTTTGCTCTGTCTACCTTCAGCATTGTGTTTGGTTTTTATACTGTGTTTATGATGCAATGGTGAAGTACTGTAGGGAAAATGGGACTCTGAATTTCAGCTGGGGCTGAATTTTAGTAAACTCAGCCGCTGACAACAAGATGTGTGAGACTATGATATGAATCAGGTGTCAGTCAGTGTTGTGAATGCATAGAAAACATACAAGGTAAAAGGGGGAGTTGAATTTGGCATTATATAAAAGCCAAAGTAATCATTTGGGCACCACACCATGGTTCAATGTGGACTGAATCGCAAGGAAATACAAGACTAACAATGCACTTACTCACTATGACCCCTAAATGACTAATCTGTCCCCACACTAATGTTAAAGGCAACTCAGTCCATAGCTCTTTCGTATAAAATATTTGTGCAGAGCAATGGTACAAGCCAGCTCATTTTATGAAATTGTACCAGCACATGCTGTGTACTGTGCTAAGAAAAAATGCAAGAAATAAACATGAAGAACTAAAATTGTTTTTGCCGTGAAGATGTGAATAGATGCGAGCTGAGGAATGTGAAGTTCATTTTGGGCAATGCAAGATTATTGTGTAAAACCCCCAGAGCAGGAAACCAGTGCATAGATATGTAACTCTTTGATATCCGTTTGCTGCCTGAATCTCTATGCAGAGGTGACAGGCCAAACACATAGGGCCTCATTACACGGTAGGCGGTAGGGATTTAACGTTACCGGTAACGTAATACCGGTAACGTTAAATCCCCATACCAATCACACCTGGCTCACCGCTATTAGCGGCACCGCTAAGTACGGTGCCACTAATAGCGGGCAGGCGGCGTGCGCGCGACCCTCCATCCCGTAAATAACGCCATGCCGCTAATAGCACACCATCACAAGGCGAGCGGACATGGTAATAGCGGCATGGTAAAGGCCCCCAAACCCCTTACCGCCATGATGCTAATACCGGCATCGCGAACCACCAATCAGCACAGGTGGAGGCAATGGACACTGTGGCAGCTCAAAAGGAGCACACCACACCCCTTCCCACACCAAGATGGTTCCAATACTGGCAACATTACATGGCCTAGAGGACCTCATTGCACTGCTGCTGCTACAACAACAGGCTGCACAAAGGAGACGCAGGAGGAGGAGGAGGGCCAGACAGGCACAGCAAGCACCACCACGCCACCTATTCATACCACAGAGGCACCCACCAATTCCCAGGATCAGAGCCAGTCCATTCAACCTAACACCTGAGCAGATACACACCATGTACCGTCTGGACCGGGACACCAACACCAGCATCGTGGACATAATAAACGACGACATTGTGAGCCTCATAGACATCAGAACTGCCATCCCCCCTCTACTGAAGGTGGTGTCAGTGCTCCACTTCCTGGCCACAGGAACCTACCAGCATACAGTGGGGCAGATGCATGGCATCTCCCAACCAGTATTCTCACGCACACTGAACCAGGTACTCGATGCCCTCCTGAAGCATGCACCCGAACACATATCCATGCCACGGACTGCCCAGGAGATTGCAAACACCAAAGTTGGATTCTATACACTGGCAGGCATTCCAAGTTGCATTGGGGCCATCGACTGTACACATGTGGAATTGATTGTACCACATCACAATGAATTAGTTTACTGAAACAGGAAGCAATTCCACTCAATCAATGTCCAAATGGTATGTGACGCAAACAATATAATCACACATTGCTGTGCCAGATTTCCCGGATCTACCCATGATTCCATGGTCCTGCGGAACTCAACTATCTCCCGCTACATGGAGCGACAAACGGCACAACGTTCGTGGCTACTTGGTGAGTAGCAGGGCAAGCACATGGCAGTGTGATTGGGGGGGTAGAGAGATCCTCCAACTGGGTGTGCATGGGGGGTAGAGAGATCCTCCAACTGGGTGTGCATGGGGGGGTAGAGAGATCCTCCAACTAGGTGTGCATGGGGGGGTAGAGAGATCCTCCAACTGGGTGTGCATGGGGGGTAGAGAGATCCTCCAACTGGGTGTGCATGGGGGGTAGAAAGATCCTCCAACTGGGTGTGCATGGGGGGGTAGAGAGATCCTCCAACTCGGTGTGCATGGGGGGTAGAGAGATCCTCCAACTGGGTGTGCATGGGGGGTAGAGAGATCCTCCAACTAGGTGTGCATGGGGGGTAGAGAGATCCTCCAACTGGGTGTGCATGGGGGGATAGAGAGATCCTCCAACTGGGTGTGCATGGGGGGGTAGACAGATCCTCCAACTGGGTGTGGCCTGTAGTCCGTTGCACAAATGCACATACAGATGTACGCTAATGGGCATCTGTGAGGGCAGCAACGTACTTGGGATGAACGGACATGCAAGTATGTGGCCAACGACACAGCTGCCAATCCAAACCCATTGACATTAAAGATCAATCCTCATCCACATTGCACGACACTCCACGCCATGGAATGCACATATGACATCCATGACATCAACATAGTCATGCAGCATTCCTACAGCACAACCTCAACAATGCATTGTGCCCTTGGATGCATGCATTGGGACCCCCTAGCCATGGCAATACACCACGAACACATGGCACCACTAAGGCGTTGCCTCTCAGCATGACAAGATCAATGTCGGAAGCACTGTACACCACCAGTGTGGTACCAAATCTGCCTGGCCACAGGGACACCAATTACCTGGCCTCACCCAGGACATGGGAATTACTGTAGGAGGCATCAATGGGGCATGTCTACTTGCATGCTTGCGCTCACCTTTGCACAAAGCAGTCACACAGACCATATTCATTGATGCAGTTGAATGTGCACATGATTCTCAATGATAGGTCAAAGTATGTGACATGAACAGTCCACACATGTGCCGAAAAGTAACAGGAACCCATTCCTCCCCCCATATAGGTGATGCTGGCTATCCCCTGAAGAGGTGGCTCCTCACACCTGTACGGAACCCAAAGAACAGGCATGAAGAAGAATACAATCGTGCCCATACCCGTACCCGCCTTGTCATTGAGCAGACTTTTGGACTTCTGAAGTCACGGTTTAGGTGCATAAGCAGGTCTCGTGGCGCACTCCTATATGGCCATGAGAAGGTGGCAAAGATCACCACGGCATGTGTCATGCTGCACAATATGTGTATGAGACAGAATGTGCCACTGCCCCCTGAGGTTGAAATGGAGGCACCTGATGAGGATGATGATGGGGATGAGGATGGAGGTGAAGGGGATGCAGGTCATGCAAGAGGGGATGGCCAGGAGGGACGCGATGTGAGACAGCATTTGATCAACCAATTGTTCTGAGTTACATGTAGTCATACTGTCACCTGTATATGGCTGGTGGGGCACTGGTGTCGGTTTGTTAGCTCACAATGGACCTTGGCGTCAATAAATTGATCATACACAATGAAGGAGTCCAGGCCTGTGTTTTGCTCAAACAACTGTGTATTAATGAACAGAAACAGAAAAATGTGCAACTCCCCATCCATCCCGCCACCCTTACAACTGTCCCATCACACCCTTCCCCCGACCCCCCACAACTGTCCCATCACACCCTTCCCCCCACCCCCCACAACTGTCCCTCATAAGTCTTCAACAATGCATGTGTTCTGGCATGCACCGAGGTCAATGGACGTTCACGCCCTATTGTTCATTACCAGGGCCAGCATTTGGGGGATGGCTGGAGGTGCGCCTGGTGGTGCGTGAAGACCGTCTCAGTGGACTCGTCTGCTGTGAACTGCAGGTTGAAGAAGTGGCACACTGTCCTTGTGTAAAATGGCGCTCCATTGCATTTGCGATGCGAGTCAGCACCTCCCGGACGCGTGTTAGCTCGCCACACAGCCTGTCCGTGCAGGACTCCATCCCCTCCCTGGAGTGCCTGGATGTCTCAGCGAGGTCAGCCCTGAGACGGGCAACCTCCTCCACATGTTGACCGACAAGCAATGTTAGAGCCTGCTGGCGCTGGATGACGGTGGCCAGGTCAAGGGCAGTGGCGGCCTGTGGTGGTGTGTCTGCTGCGCATCCGGATGCCTGCCGGTCTGCAGATGCCGCCTCTGGGGGGCTACTGAAGGCCTCTAATGACTCGTCAGCAGTGACGTGTGAGCCAGGTGTGGGGGAAGGGGATTTCTCTGGGGTTACAGCAGGGTTTGGGGTGTGCATGGGCAGATCTAGATACATGGGCTCATCCACGTCGGACAATGGGCCAATTGCTGCAGCCTCCCCTGCCGAACTGGCTGCAGCTGAGGGTGGACCCTCGGTGGCGGGGATTGGGGGGGGAGTGGACATCTGGAGCCGGGGCAGTAGGGTGTTGCTTGGCACTGGCAGTGGCGCACAGGTCTTGTTGTGGAGGCTGCAATCGGGGCGTTGGCCCTTTTCCCCTGGATGTCATTGGGGCATCCTCGCTGGGCTGTGGCCTTCGCTTCTTTTGCACAGGGGGTGCCTGGGTAGCTCCCTCTCTGTCTGAATGCGACCCTGTCGGGGACAAGAAGGGGGATGTCATCGGTTATGGTCGCATTTACTCAATGCAGGCTACATCATGATTACATTTGGGCCCATTTCAAAATCATTGTGGAGGATGCAGGTGAGGTGTCATTTCAGTGCCTCATCCATGCAGTGTTGTGTGTGGCACTTGGCTCTGTTGATGTATGCATGTGTGGGTGCTGGGCCAAACATGCAGTGATCCCAGGCTGACACTTGTGGGGACCTGTACATTCACATTGCATGCTTGCATCAGTGTACTTACCTCCGTCAGATGTGTCTTGCACGCCGTGCTCCATCCTTCCGACACCCTCAATGCATTCTACCCCGATGAGGTTTGCACAAGTCTCTTCCCACTCCTTCAACTTGATGGGAGACCCTGATCCTCCAGCAGTGGCAGTTTTGTGATTCTCGGACAGGATCATCCTGACCCGGAGTCTCAGGTCGTCCCATCTTTTTCGGCAGTCGCGTACGGTGCGCGTGCTGCTGCCAATGGCACTTACTCTGGTTGACACTTCCTCCCAGATGGCCTTCTTCTTTAGGAGGGTCTCCCTCCGCATGTCATTAGCAAAGACCACTCCTGCATTGTCTGCTAATGTCTGAGTTAGCATGACTAACTCCTCAGTGGAGAACTTCTCCTTTCGCTGCTTGTCTGTGGATTTCTTTAGTGCCTTGGGCATGGTAAGGGTGTGACGATGGTTTCCAGGCAGCGGGGTAACACGTACAGGTCCAGGGGGCAGAGGATGGCAATGGATTGTGTTTTTAAAGATGGCCGCCGTGCTCTTTCCCGTTCCTGTGCGATGACGCTATTTCCGGTTCCGCTTTTTAGCGGTCACCGCTAATAGCGGACACCGATATTTGCATGCTGCGCGAGGGCGGAGGTGCTATCTGCACCTTCGGGGAGGCCGGTAAGGGACTTTTTGGTCACTTTAGCGGCATGGCGGTAGGGTCATTAACGGCATGGCGCAATGCTCGTGTCCGCGTACTCGTAATGTTACGCTATTAGCGCCCTCTTGCGAGGGCGGACACGTTAATTGCGCCATGCCGCTAATTTACGATTTTTAGCGCACAACGTGTAATGGGGCCCATGGTCTCTGGCACTTTCTAGAGCAGTGGTCTTCAAACTTTTTTGGCCAGGGCCCCCCTGAGCAAAATTTGGGCAGGTCGGGACCCCCCAGAAATGCCAAATGGACAGTATATATTGCGCGCCGTCACCTGCTCCCATCAAAGTCGCTGGGCTCCCTCATCCCACTCCTACCCAGTCGCTGGTCTCTCCCCACCCCATCACACACCCAGGGCTCTCCCCACTCTGCTCCCATCACTATCCCATGGTTCCCGCCCATTGTGCTCCCACCATAGTCCCTCGGTTTCCCCATCCCGTTCCCAACACAGTCTGAGGGCCAGTGGCGGCTGGTGAATCTTTTTTAAGTGGAGGGGCATTAAGGGGAGGTTCGGGGGGGTTTCCCCCTGTGAATTTTTTTTTAAATAATAGGTTAAAATGTTGCATTGTAGAGCATACTTTTAACAAAAAATCGGTAAATAGCCAAACAGTTTGCAATTGTTGCTGGGAGTCCAGGGGGCAGGCATTGATATTTTATTTCTATCGCGCTCGTACACAAGTGTTTCAGAGCGTGACAAGGCAAGGGAGGGGAACAGAGGAGAATAAAACAGCGATCTTACTAGGCCCAGTGACATTGAGAACGCGCAAGTGTGAGGGGAAAAGTGCATGGAAGGGGGGAGAAGTGGAAAGTGCGAAGCAGAGGAGAAACAGATAAATAACAATAAATAAATAATAAAGGCAACAAACAGTGGTAGTGCAGCCAGCAATTTGCAAGTGCTACGTTTAAGGCAGCAGACAGCGTAGGTCTGATAAGTGCAGGAAGAAAGATGGTTCTCCTCAAGTTTTAGAGTGGCAGGGCGCTGTTCCAGAGGGAGGCCCCAGCCGAAGACGGAGATCTACCCCAGCTCGTTTCTTTGATAAACGACTGACCCTGAGGGAGTTGGAGGTAGAGGAGTGAAGAGCTCGAGAGGGGAGGTATTTGCGGAGGAATAGCTGAAGGTATTTTGGACCGAGGCCCCAGAAAGCCTTGTGGACAAGGCAGAGGGTTTTGAATGATAGATGTCCGGTAAAAAGATACCATCCCTGTCCCCTGGGCCCCACTGGTCCTAACACAATGAACATGATTATTTGTATATGCAAGGCGCTGCACATTCATACAGCAATCACTCTATCATTCACATGAGCATCCATCACCATACACTCACTCATAACGCATCCATACACATGTTTAAATAAAAACAATGAACATAAACGTACCTTCTGCATTGGCCTGTGTGTGGGTGCTGCTCCAGCTGCTCTGTCCGTATGTGCGAGGAGGCGCAGGAGCTCCCCCTCGGACATACAGACATGCAGTGCCCCAGCCAGCATTTCCAATGAGCTATGCAATGCTGGCGAAGCAAAACGCCCCAGCACTTGCATGGCTCAGTGAGCATGTGCGGCTGGGGAACTAAACTGAACTGTCAAAGGGAAACAGTGTTTCCCTTTGACAGTTCAGCCAGCCCAGGAGCACTCCATTAGCTGGATAAAGCAGCTGAGGGAGTGCTCACTGTTTCACTGGGCTGGCTCCTTAGCTCCTCCATAATGGGTGAGGGGGCACTATGCAGTTAGTAATGTTGACCATTGTTGCTGAATATATCACAATTTACTTACATTTTAACACAAAGCACCCCTTTGGGTACTATTGAAACAGTGGGCTTCATAACTACTCTGGCGGTAGCTGTGCCGGTAAAACCGGCACGGCTGCCACTGGAGTTGCATCCGGGTCTGGCACCCGCGAATGGGCAATTACTAGGTCATGCCGAGTTAGGCGGACATGATAATTGCCCTTTCGAAGGTGCCGGTAGATCCCCATTCCCATTTGAGCCCCAAATGGGAAGGGGGAGCTCGGATGCACCGGCACCGTTAATAACGGTGCTGGTGCATCTGACGAGCTGAGGTCAGACCTGGCGGGGGCTGTCAAGCACCCACGAGCACAACTCTTACTATGGCGGAACGGTAGCAACGGTGCCGGTAGCTTACCAGCACCGTTGTTACTGGTCCGCCATAGTAGTAATGAGGCCCAGTCTGTGACTAAAGGAATGAATATCCATTTACAACTGTGGGCCACTTTTTCATTGTTGCCTGAGACAGTTTCATGCTTCAGCCCGCCCATGTGGGCCACCCCTGCCCATTTCTTCCAATCTAAAAAAAAAAAAAAAAAAAATCTTTTTTCATGCTGAGCTCTCAGGACCCCCTGGGATGCACCCGCGGACCCCTAGGGGGTCGCGACCCACAGTATGAATACCACTGTTCTAGAGGGTTGCCCAACTGGGGGTGGTGTTTGATTGGCACTGGACATCAGAGTTATGGGCAGGCAATTCTTACACTTTCTGTAGGCAAACATACATCAATGGGCAGATCGCAGAGGAGAGGCCTTAAAAGGGACGAGGAGAGAAGGCAAAGCAGGCTGTCCCTATGAGGTTTTTGCTGAATTTGCCGACAGTAAGCAGGCTGGCTGTCTCTCAGAAGAGTTTGCTGAGTTGTTCTGCTGAAAAGGTGGGAAAAGCAGATAAGATAGATTTTCTGTGCAAGGGCACTGTCCAGGCAACCTGTGGTGGGAGAAATTCTCAACAGCCTAGCTGAGAGGGAATCCCAGCCTTGCTGAGTCAGAGTTCACTTTGAACCAAACATTCTTTAGGTGAGAACAAGGTAAATTGAGGTGCATGGTCTGCTTGTTTTTGAGTGAAGTTTATGAGCTGCAGGTAGGAAAATTCTGTTCTATATTTACAAACATGGGTATTTTTGTGTTTTCTTCACCGTCCAAGTAGAAAGCTTCAAATATAATTGAAGACGTTTAGCTGTCAAGATTAGTGTTAGGTTTCAAGGCCAGAAATAGCAGTTATCTTGCCAGCTATTGCCAAAGGGCTAATTGAAGTTCATTGTAAAAAAAATGCTCTTTATCCCAGAGAAAACTGATTGGGATCTGCATATTCATTTTTGAATGCCAGGGAATCACATGTTTAAAAACTCATTGCATTTGAATCTGTCTGGTCTATTTTCTGTGTGCCCTGGTTACTCATGGTAGCATATAGACAGGTATAAAGTGAGGGAAGTATTTTAAATACCACATGTGGCAAAAAAGCAAGGTACACCAAAACACTGTGAACTGGGCCAAATCAAAAAGAGTTGGTTCCCCATATTTCAGTCTGAAGGTGATCTGGTACGTCTATGCAGAATTCCTACCACCAATAATGTACCACCAAAGTGGAAAATTGGGTGCTAATGCACACCAAGTTCGATGTTTAGCTTGCCTCTCATGATCTCAATATGAAAATAACGCAGGTAGTCCTGTGGCTCTGGGGCCAACACAATACACCAACAATACTTACGCACCAAGGTTAATTTGGCCTCTCTGTATTTATAATACATTTTGTCATCATACTTCTGGGTGTGTTTCCTTTGAAACATTTGTATGCTACAGGTTCTTTGTTGTTTCCTACAGCCCTCTTTCCCTCCTAATATAAGCCCGGCTGCTTTGTCTATGCTACCAAATACTAAGGTGGTGCAGCTTTATGCTAAGAGTAGAGTTTGGTACTGCCTCATTTGTATGGGTTTACTAAACCCTTAGATTCACTTAAAAGAAACTCTCCTAACACGTGGTAATGTAACCAAATAACCCGTAGAACTCCATTTTCTCATTGTACCTCATTTTTACTTCTTTTGTTTCTCCATCACCTCTGCACCCCTTACAATGATTCATACTGTCTGTTAGAGCATCCATTCTCAAATTGTAGAGGCTAGACTCCCAAATATTTACACATGGTTTTGGACCACACAAAGGGAACTTTTCCAAATAATTGCGGCTTCAAAACAGGCATTGCATCACTGGTCAAGTGTATTGCACAGTACACAGTCAATTATCGTAGAACATTATATGTGTAGGTGTGCTTAATCGAGTTGGGTGGGCTCCTTATATTAATCCAATCATCTAAGTTCAAGTTCGTGTTCAACCCATACCCCTACACCAGTTTTTCTTTTCCTCAGGTTGCTGACCAATCCCACTGGGTATTCAACATGTTTGTGAGATCGCTAGTAGACCTCACTGAGAAATGCAAACATAGATCCAGATTTGTTTTGATGACACACAGCTTCTGTTCAGACATAGTCATGATTCCATTTCATACAAAACAGTATATGAATGTTTTGAGCATGTATAGCTGGGTGACTGTTAGGGAGATTTCTCACACAAGTGCTATATTCCCTCTACCTTAGAGCCCTCCAGCTCTTTTACTATATTTTGGGGCTTTGAACTTTTCATTTTCAGTGTGTTTTACTTTTGTGTTCTTTGGTTATGGAGTTTTAAACAACTTCATAGGCATCATCTTTTTATTTTGGGTCACACAGCAACTTTAGTGCAGTGGCACAGGGGTATCTTTCAGACTCCTCAAGGTTACACACCTTCTCTGGGACTGACTACTGTCTCCCAGAGCATAAAAAGTAAAATTGACTTTGCTATTCCCTTTTTTTATTTTCTTTAAACTTTATTTTATGAATTTCATGTAAAACATAAAAAACATAAAACGGGACTGCACCATTTGGGTGTGGTCAACATAAATACGTTCATAACTTACAAAATTCCCCGCTTAACCCCCGCCCCTCCTATAATATCTGTTGTCGGCGCTATTTCTGTCGACTTGTTCATCATGTTCAGTTTATCGTTTTGATTGAGACAAGGTTGGACGCTTATGCCCTCCACGGTTGGGAGGATTGTGGATGGGAGTCTTGGGAATCTGAGTTTGAGAGTAAGTAACTGATGTATGGACTCCAGATATCGGGAGGTCGCGCGTGGAGGGGTAGAGTTTTTATGAATTCGTTGTCAATATCTTGGCAGTAGGCAATGTCTTTCTTCCATGCTGTTAGAGTGGGAAGGGGACCCATATTAAGGCAACTCTCCTGCGTGCCAGCACCAAGAGAAGAGCCACCAGTCTCCTCAACGGAGGTTGCAGATATTTGGTCATACTTAAAAGTGCGATGGACGGACGAGGGGTCAACTCCTCTCCCACTATGTCGGTCGTTATCTGTAGGATTGAGGACCAAAACCGGGATATCCCGGGACAGTGCCAGGCCAGGTGGATAAAATCTGCAACGGGAGCGTTGCACCTGTCACATTGAGCTGATGCTTCCGGGTGATGGCGCTGTTTTTTTGCTGGGGTGTAGTCAGTTTGATGCACGAAGTTGAAGTGAATTTTTTTAGATGAGTATTTATAGCTACTTTCTGAGTTTGGCGAAGGATGAAGGTCCAGTCGTCTTCCAGTATTGTCGACTGGGGGGCTGTTTCCCATCGCTGTTTTGCACGTGTGTCGGGGGTTACTATATCTGTTAGTAGTGATTTGTATATCGTGGACACTAGTCTGCCCTCTCCTTCCACCCCGATCACGCTGTGTAGTAAGTTCCATGTCGCTGGTTGCTTGGGGAATGATTGGAACTGGGCTTGTAAGGTGTGGCGTAGTCTGAAGTATATGAATATATCGAGTGAAGTATTGCCTCCTCTTTCTTTAGACATCTGCGGGGTTATAAACATTCCTTCGGGGAAGAGATCACCTATGGATTGAATATTGATTTTGTTAAGCCATATATGAAATATTTTCTCATTTGTTAGTGGTATACTGGGGATACACTTGATCGGTAGTAAGGGCGAGTATCTCGCGTGCATTTTGTATTTATTGGCGATTTTCTTCCAAATAGCATAAGTGGATAAGACAGTATTCATTGTGGTATGCAGTGTTGGGAGGTTGCTGAGAATAACTGATTTTAGGAGATTTGGAGAAGCTAGGGCCCGTTCGACCTGTATGTGTGGGCGTATGAAGAGTGTAGTGTACCAATGGCTCAGGAACTGTGTCTGCGCGGCCCAGTAGTATTTCTCCATATCACGGAGTGTGTGGCCGCCTTGTGATGTTGGTAATGTTAATATTGTGTACACGACTCTTGCCGGCTTTCCAGCCCATATTAGTTCAAGGATAAGACTTTTAATTTTTTGGAAAAATGAGCATGGTAGTATTAGGGGTATATTTGTGAATAAGTAGAGTAGTTTGGGGAGAATCACCATTTTGGTCAGTGAGACCCGTCCCATAGCGTTAGTGGGAGGGACTTCCATCTTTGAATGCGCTCCTGTAAGGAGCTTACTGTTATTCTACAGTCGTCTGTGAATATTTCATTGCAATTCAGTGACATGAAGATATCGAGGTATCAGACTTTGGAGCATTCCCATTTTAATCCATGGACATCTTGGAACTCGGGGGTGTTTGGGGTCAATGAAAATATCACTGACTTGGAATGATTGGTTTTGAGGTCTGAGATGTTGCTGAATTTGATCACTTCACGCATTACCGGGTTGAGGTTTGCCTGGGGATCATTGATGAATAGCATAACATAATCGGCATAGAGGGAAACTACTAATCTATGTGGGCCTAAGGTGAGGCCTCTATCAATTTGATGGGACCATAGTCTAGAGGCTAGGGGTTCCATGATTAGGGTGAATATGAGGGCTGACAAGGGGCAGCCTTGCCTAGTGCTGCATTCTAAACTAATATAGGTTGATTTCGTGTTACCTAGGGTAATATAGGATCGAGGATCAATGAAGAGCAGTGAGACCATTCTGATAAAGAGTTTCCCCAAGCCCATTTGTGTAAGTGTCGTGAAAAGATACGGCCATTCCATGGAATCAAAGGCCTTCTCGGCGTCCAGTAGGATGGACTGCAATTGCCCGTTGTGTTGGTTCAAGTGCCGCAATGACGCAGAACAGCCGTCTGATGCCGTAGGTTGTGCTGCGCCCAGGAATAAAGCCGGCCTGATCACCTAATAGTAGTGCGGGCATGAGGGGGAGTAGTTGTGTTGCTAATATTTTTGCAAGAATCTTGTTATCTAGGTTAATTTGTGAGATTGGTCTGTAGGAGGCGCAGTCTTCCTGGGGCTTGCCTGGTTTATGGATTAGGAATACACTGGCTTCGTGGAGTGTGGGCGGAAGGATCCCCTGCTCAAGGGCTTCTTTGTATACTCGGAGGAGTAGTGGAGCTATGGTGTTCATGTGTGCTTTGTAGAATTCTCCTGTGAGGCCATCAGGGCCTGGAGCTTTGGTGTTACGAAGGGATTTTATTGCTTCTACTATTTCTTCTTGTGAGATGGGTGTGTTTAGTGGTTCCCGAAGTTCTTGGATTACCCAGTATAGTTTGGTATCATTAAGGTAGTCTCGAAGAGTCTCTGGGTTGGTAGTGCTTTTGGAGCTATGTAGGTCTTGATAAAAATTGCGAAATGTATTTACTATTTTCTCTTCAGTATAGACCAGGTTTCCTTGCGTGCCTTGGATATGTTCCACACGGGTTGGTGTTTTGTCTATTTTCAGTAAGTGGGCCAAAAGTGCCCCAGGTTTTTGACCTTTGCCGTGTTGTCGGATCTGGTGTCTGCGTCCTATAAACCTCAGCACGCGCTTAGCTAATTCCTGGAATTTCAGTAGTTCTTCTTTCAGGGTGGCCTGCAGATCTTTAGATGTTATGTCTTTAGTTTCGAGTTCCTTCAAGCGTAATTCACTATTTGCCAGTTCACGGCATATTAGTTTTAAAATCCCGTTTTCTTTCTCCATGCACACACCTCGTACATAGCATTTCAGAGATTCCCACAAAGTACCAGCAGAGTTAACTGAGCCCTGGTTTATTTCAAGAAAGGTTGTGATCTCTTGCTGGAGTTCTGACGTGAAGACATAATCAGAAAGGGACCCAGCTTTGAATCTCCAGTTGAGAGCAGTTGCCTTGGTGTTAAGCAGGTTGAACTCCAGAGTTACCATGTAATGGTCGGAGAAGGCACTTGGGAGGATTTGACAGGATCCCCAACTGTACAGGCTTTGGGTCGATACCATGATATAGTCTATGCGAGAGATGGTATTGTGGACTGCTGAATGAAATGTGTATTCACGTACATCTCGATGGGTGTGTCTCCAGATATCCAATAATTCGAACGCTTGGCAAATCTCTGTCACCTGATGGCTTGCTTTAGAGGGTTTGCTGAATGTGTTATGAGATTTTTCGTTTTTGGGGTTTAGTGGGGTGTTAAGCTCTGCGCCCCAGATGATTGTTGCTGAAGTGAGCGTGCTTAGTTGAGACATGATCCAGTTGAAGTTATTCGGTCTGTCCGTATTAGGAGCATAGGAGTTCACCAGGACTACTTCTTTCCCAGCAAGAATTCCTCTCACGAGGAGAGCTCGTCCCTCTGTATCTTTCCTTGAGTCATTTAAGCTGAAGTTGGCCTTTGTGTCGATTAAGATTACGACCCCTCTGGCAAAGGAAGAGTATGAAGAAAAGTATCTATGACAGCCCCATGACCGGGCCCAATGTTGTTCAGTAGCTGGCATGAGATGTGTCGACTGAGGTATTGTAGGATCCTTCTGAGTTTGGCTGGTTGATTACCACCTCTGATGTTCCAGGTGACTACTTTAAAGTGGCGCATGGGGAATGGTTAAATGCAGGCTACTGGGCTGAGCATGGTCTGCTGGTTGCGTTTGATGCCTGGGCGCGTAACAGTAGCTATTGATATCTATACTCATCGAGGCAGGGCTACACGGTTGTTTTGCAGTAGAACGTTGATGAACAGTCAAAGATAACTTACTAAACTTATCATCCCTCCCTTGCATGGGCAACCCCCAACTGGCCCACGATGTACCCACCCTTGTGAACGAAACTATACACATTGCTGTGCAGGGGGTGCTAGTAGCCTTCCAAGAGGGGAGAGGGCTCCCTGTTATGGTAGGAGTGCGTTTCTGTGGTGATTATCGTGCCTGAAGGTGAGGGTGGAGTGATACCACCGATATTTTTGCTGAGATCGGTTGTTACGGAGGGTCTCTTTGCATGCGGTCTTCCTGTCGTGGTCTTTGTTTGTTTGAGGTGGGTCTACATCCGGCACGGTCTAGGTAGTCATTGGCTTCCTCTGGTGTATTGAAGAATTGGACTTTCCCCTCGTGTTGGATCAGGAGTTTGGCCGGGAATAGCATAGAATAGGGTATTTGGTTGTCCTGCAGTCTTGACCGTTGCGTATAAGCATCTCTGCGCCTGTACTGTTGGGGAGAAACCTGGGAAGAATTGGATTGGATCTCCATCGTATTGTAGTTTCCCTCTTTCTCTGGCGGCCTTGAGTATTACATTGCGGTCCTTGTAGTTTAATAGCTTTGCAATAATTGGTCGGGGAATTGCGCCCGGGGCTGGTCTGGTGTTTGAGATCCTGTGTGCTCTTTCTATGACAAATAGCTGGGAGAGAGATTCTTTCCCAAATAGTTCAATGCACACCTTTTCAACGTGTTCCTCCATTTTAACCTGAAGTTGTTGTTCTCTGACCCCAATAATTCTGATATTATTCCTGCGAGAGCGCCCTTCCAAATCTTCATTTTTGGCACAGACTGCCTTCATTTGGGATTCTAGGGTGGAGACTCTGGAGGTCAGGGCTGCGGTGCCATTTGTCGTGGTCTCATACGCGTTGTTCAACAGTATCCAGTCTTTCTGCGTGTTTATCGAAGGAGTAGGGGCCATCTCATGCAGCCCTTCCTGGGGGCAGATATCTGCTCCTAGGAAGTGGCATCTTACCCCAGGGAGGGCTACATAAGATGCCCTCCTTATCTGCCCCCCAGGGAGGGATGCATGAGATGCCCGCCCTCCATTTGGGGTTGGGGGGAGAGGGCCACCCCCTTTACATTACAAAATTCCCCTGTGGTTTAGGTTGCCCCTTAGCACCCCCTAAAATGCATTCTACCATTTTCAAATGCTCTTTTTGTTTACCCAACTTCCCGTGGGTATTGATATTGATATTTTGTTTCTATCGCACTCGTACACAAGTGTTTCAGAGTGCGACAAGGCAAGGGAGGGGAGGGGAACAGGGGAGAACAAAACAACAATCTTACTAGGCCCAGTGACATTGAGAACGCACACCTGCATGGGAGAGTAGGAGGGGAAAAGTGTATGGAAGGGGGGAGAAGTGGAAAGTGTGAAGCCAAGGAGAAACAGATACATAATAATAAATACATAAATAATAAAGGCAAGAAACAGTGGTAGTACAGCCAGCAATTGGCAAATGCTATATTTAAGGCAGCAGGCAGGCTAGGTCTGATAAGTGCAGGATGTAAAAGGGGGAGGGCTGTATGGGTACAGATACAGACCCCATTGCAAGGGGTGACCTGGAGGCAGTGCAGGAGGGTGGCAGGGTGAGCTGGTACCTGGGCCCGGAGGACAGAGGGTGGCCAGGTGCACAGTGCCAAGAGAGAGCAGTTCAGCAGGGGAGAAGGGGAGTGAAGGCAGAAGAAAAGAGGAAGGTCTTGAGGAGCTTCTGGATTCGGAGATGGTTCTTCTGAAGTTTTAGAGTGGCAGGGAGGCTGTTCCAGACGTGGCCCCAGCCGAAGACAGAGATCTACCCCCAGCTTGTTTCTTTGAAAAACGACTGACCCTGAGGGAGTTAGAGGTAGAGGAGCGAAGAGCTTGAGAGGGGAGGTATTTGCGGAGGGATAGCTGAAGGTATTTTGGACCGGGGCCCAGAAAGCCTTGTGGACAATGCAAAGGGTTTTGAATTTAATCCTTGCATCCACCGGGAACCAATGAAGGGATTTCAGAGCTGGAGATATACGATCCAGGGGCTTGAGTCCAAGGACAAGCCTCGCAGTCCTGTTCTCGATTAGTTGCAGAGGGCGGAGAGTAGAGGCAGGTAGATTTAGAAAGAGGCTGTTACAATAGTCCAAACTAGAGAGAACCAGAGTGTGGGAGACCATGAGTTTCTGGGGGAAGGAGAGGAAAGGCGGAGTACCTCTCAGGAGGTGCAGTAGGAGGTTTGCCTTTTTAGAGACATAAGAGATGTGGGCGGAGAAGGAAAGTGTGGAGTCAAAGATGACCCCGAGGTTCTTAGCCTCAGAGGTGGGGGTAGGAGGAGGGCCAAGGTAGGCCGGTCAGAGAGTGAGGGGAAAGAATGGTGAAGGTGTGCTGATGAGGAGGATCTCCATCTTGCTGGCATTTAGACAAAGATCATTGGTGGCACACCAATCTTGAATGGCAGTTAGGCAATCAGAGATGGGAGAGGGAGAGGAGGTGGCTGAGGGCAGCCTGAAAATGAGTTGAGTGTCGTTAAACTGGAAAGTTGTAACGCAGGCCAGCCAAAATCTGCTCTGCCGAAAGGCTTGGGGTTACCAGTTGTTTATCCCTTTCCCTTTGCGCACAGGTAGGTGCGCCCACACATGTGAGGTACACCGTTTACATCGGGACACGTGCGGGAACGCGGGAGGGTAGGACATGTGTTGTTGCGGCATGTTTCGGTGGGTGGCCAGAGTGAAATGTCTGACAATTGTGTTCTTTTCCACCAAATTTCAGAGACATTTCCCTCTGCCCACCCCTCGAAACATGTTGCCAACAACAGATGTCCTACCTTCCTGTGTTCCCACAGGATTCCCGATGAACACAGTACCTCACATGTGTGGGTGCACCTACCTGGGCGTAAAGGGAAAAGGCTAACCAACTGGTAACCCCAAGCCTTTCGGCAGAGCAGATTTTGTTCATGTGGATAACCTACAGATTTGGGCCAAGGGCATCGAAGTCACCAAGGAAAACAGGGAACCCAATGAATTTCCAAAAAGAAGACACCCGTGGGAAGCCACAAAGGTCTGACTTGCACAAACCGCCCGAGAATGTATTACCCACAATCCCTGGCAAAGTCAAAAATTTGGCCAAAAAAAACCACTTTTCAGACATTTCACTCTGGCTACCCACCGAAACATGTCGCCAACACCACATGTCCTACCTTCCCGCGTTCCCACAGGTGTCCCGAAAAAAACTGTACCTCACATGTGTGGGTGCATCTACCTGAGCACAAAGGGAAAATGCTAAAACACTGGTAACCCCCAAAGGGTTTGGGGAGACAACTTACAGATTTGGGCCTAGGGTGTCAAATGCAGATAATTGAAATGTGAATAAAAGAATGTATTGTTTCATAAAAAATATTAATGTAATAAATTGTTCAGAAACAATGTACGGAAAAGTGACAGGGACCTCTCTCCGAATTGTGCATTCTTTTCAGCCCACTTGTGGGTTCCCGTAGCAAAATAATAAGGTGTGGGTTTCCTTCTTGTCTGTGTTTGATCATTGTTGGACCTGCAACTGACGGGAGCAGTCAAAACCAAAATCATATATCACATCTCCTTGCTTTCAGCACCTAGAGTGCCAAGGTACACCCCACTGATGATTTCCAATGAGGAATCCTATCTGGGGTAGTTTGTGATCTTGGTCAGATAGGATGTGAACTAGACATGTTGACTGAACTGTGCCTCTTATGGTGGGACCAAGCATGATTTGCATATGTTTGCCCTTCTGCAAGGTTACAGCGTGGTGAAAAATTGTCGAATGGAAAGTTGCATAGAGTAGTTGCCAGTGGGTATGGTACATTTAAATGTCTCCTCTCTGTCACTCTTCAGTGTTGCTAAATTGCCTTATGGTGCAAATGGTCAAAAGTGAGTCATAAACCTGATGTGCCCAAAATGCCAAGATACACCTCACTGTAGCTCATTGATTATGCCCAATGATGTTGAACCATATATGGGGTCGCTGACAGAAGGGATGTGACATAGCCATTCCACACATCAGTCTTTGGTGTCACAATCAATGTCAGCCAACAAATTATAGTGTGAGCAAATATGTTGTCCACTCATGTCCTGTATTTTTGATGTAAATGTCCTTTAGACTTAGATTTCAAGAAAGTATAAGATCAGAAATACCATTGAAATTGTCCTTCTCGTAATATGAGTTGAAAGCTGAAATGTTTGTTAACCTGTCAATATTTTGGTAAATAGTCCTCAATCTGTTGTTCTTACAATTTTTTATTTCACCCTTCATTGAACCCCAGGCAGGTGTCATAATCAAATTAAGGTCTCTAACGCAGGAAGCGAGATTCGGTTTGATTTTGCTTGAGGACACAACCAAAATGTCATGTTCTCTGAGGCAGCCACACTGAACACTGTAAATGCTCGTATATACAGTTCAGTTAATTTTGAAAATGTGGTTGAGCCCATTGACTACTCAAATGCCTGTCTGGTTCCACCACCACAAGGCCCGTGAATAAATGTGCAGAAGCAGAAAAGGTATGACTCGGTTTATAGTCATAATTTAGAAAACAATAATGTTGAAAGTCATTTTTTAGAAAAAAAAATGTCGAAATAAAAAATGTCGAATTTATTTTTCAATACGTTTTTTTTTTAAATGGGGTGGTTCCCCCCAAGCCCCCTTTTTTAATTTTGTAAAAAAATTTACCATTTTTTATACTTACCAAAGCCAAAAAATACATATAAATAAAAAAATAATACATTCGAAAAAACATTTTTCCACATTATTTTTTCTACATTTTTGTCATTCGACATTCTTTTTTCTAAATTATGTCTGACCACCGATAAACATATTGACAATGTGCACTCTGAACCTCATCATAGAAGCATGCTGTGCAAATTTGCCAGGATATGCCCCCAAGTCCTTTATAATGTTCGATTTCTTTTAGAGATGGTATATAAATGTGCATAAAAACATTCACACATGTAAATGCAACAGTGAATGTAAGGTGTTGCGCCCATGTGTAATCAGGGCCTACACAACTAAAAATGCATGTAGCTGCTGGACAACCAAAGTGTGTTGTTTACAATGGCAATGTCTAATGTGAATCCACATGTTACAGAAATGATTTGCAAATAGACAGAGCGCACACCATATATTAATATTAAACAAGGGTGTAGACTGAGCTGTGATATGTCATGTAGGATCAGTGAATAGTCATGGGATTACAATAAGGGTTTAGCAAGTCACCTGCGTTATGAAACAATGCAGCTCACTAGTTTTCCATCATGACAACATGTAAAAGAAAACAGAATGACCACTATACATTAAATTGTGATATCATGTTTCAATGTGTTGTGTACTAGATAAGGAGCAGTGTAGAAAAAGGCTCATCATTTCAATTCTATGTAGCAGGTGAAATAGCACGGGTGTTTATTCGCTGGATTAGCATGACAGTCGAGGGGATCATATTCATTTGATACCAAGTACTCTTTATAAACGACATGGCTGAATGTGGCTGGGAAATTAGAATGTACATAATTACTATACATCGTGTATCCCAGCCCATGAATGATTACGGACCAAGTAGAAATGGTCATGGAACAGATGTTCAATGTATCTAAAATGGGGTTTACAAGTAAATATGAAGTAATTGTGATCCCAGTGGGGCCCTTATAAATTCATCATGTTTTCAAATGTTCATTGTGAGGTGATTTGAAGAATCAATTTTATGTAGTATCCAGAGAAAGAAATCCAGTCTATCATAATCTCAAAGAGCACGGTAGGTTCAAAAATGTTAATACTTTTTGCGGAATTAATAATATCTTGGAAGTAAAAACATGTGGAAATGTCCTATGCCACAACATTAATTTATTATAGAGTGCCACTAAATAGATTCATCTCGAATGTTCTGTGAATGCAAGACTTACACAAGTTGACATTAATGGTCTCAAAACAGGTTTCTGGCCTCAGCCATGTACCAACCAACAGTTTCTACTAAGTGTGCAGAAATAAAAATGGTTCTATTTTGAAAGTTACATACATTACATTTACGTGCTCAAAAGTGACATTTACGTGTTCATAAGTGACTCAAACTAAATCAATAATAGAATTTTAAAAAAATGTATAATTATGCTATGAACAGTATATGTAGGAATAAATTGGAACTTTGACCATGTCAGATGAGATGTATAGGTACATTTACAGCTTTGATAGCTTGGCCAATTACACAAGCTATCAAAGCTGTGCCTTAAATAAGTCCATACACCGACAATTTTCATGTCATTTAGATGAATGTGCAGATCTTGTTGTGTTGCTAAAGCAAATGTTTTTAGTACAAAATTAAAAAAGACAATATCAAAGCAAGGGGCATTGTCAGGAGATGAAACTCACTGTTTGACAATTTGCCAAGTTATATGTAGGTCTAGGATGATATGCATACTTTGTGGATTCTCAAAATAGCTGTAAACTGGGTATTTTTGGGTGGATGTAGAACGTATTCCCTTAAGTATATGTTGCCAATTTTATGTTAAAAAAGCTCATTTGTTGCAGGCTACTTCGACCAATGGAATTATTCTAACCAGAGAAAACAGTGTGTGCTCGCCAGCTGTATCCCATAGACAACAAAAACGGAAAGTTCTGAATTGAAATAGAGTTTAATCCTGCAAAAAACATATCTTGATAAGGTACCTTAAGAGACTCTCTTTTGCACCTCTTTGAAAGCTTCTTATGAAGAATAAAACAAAAAGTAAAACTACTGTTCGTCATACGGTTGTTTATAGGGTTATGGTCACATGCAGAGTTCTTTGACTCGTTTTAGAGTTAGGTTGTCACAGAGAATGCTGCCAGATGGCAAACACTGGCATGGTACAACATTTACCCAATAGTTGCTTCTTGTGTTTTTGAGGTAAAGCATCTAGCGTCAAAATCTGATTTTTTGAATAGTCACCTTGATGTGGGATTTTAAATATTTGCACTTTCAAAATCACTGGAGAAGAATTTACCAGAGATAGCACCACTGAATCTTAAGGCATCATGGATTTGAGACAAGCCCACTATGAAAGCTATTTGTTTTAAAAAGCAGAAGGAGTTTGTTGGGAGGGTATTTGTAACAGAATGCCATCTGTATGCATGTGCAATTCTTAGCTTTTTCAATTTTGCTAATTAACTTTATGCTGGGTTTTGCTTCCAAAAAGGGAACCCTGCAAGGCATGTCTCACTTTGCAATGCTGCATGCTACAAAATGTATATAATACATGTGCATTTCTGCTGTGCCCTGTCTTCTGACATACCACTAGCTGCAAGATTATTTGAAAACATAACACTCACAGAGTAATGTGTAAATTCCTAAAACAGCACCCCAGGTATCAAAATTAATCCATCAGAAATGAACTGCCTTTATCAGTGGGCACTGGTGGGGTATTTGTGAACCAAAAAGACACAAGACTACCTCTGGTTAATCCTAGATTGGGACCATGAGCGGCAAGTAAAAAAACAGACCTGGTGCGCACTAGGGTACAATGTAGCTACTTTGGGGGTATTTCATAGGTGACATCTCATTGGTGGTTTGGTGTACAGGCTCAGAATAGACTTGCCAGGTCACCTGAAACTACACCATGGGAAATCAGCTCCTTATGATTTGACCCAGTTCACAATGTTTTGGTGTACCTTACTTTATACCGCAGGTGGTAAAAAAGAAAAACATTCTTCCTTAGCTTTGTACCTCTCTGTGGGTTATCACGAGTTATTAGGGCACACAATAAATAGACCAAAACTCTTGTTGAAAATCTGCATGTACATTATAAGCAATTGAGATTCATGACTAACACAAAACGAAATAGGTAATGCAATGAGTTCATCATGACATTTTCTGTAAAACAAGAATGAAAGCCCACATGGTGATTTCAGATATTCCCTTGCAGCAATAGCAGAATCTATTTTTCAGGCGAAAACAGGTCTGCAAGCACATTTCACAGTAACCACCTCCACTAAAAAAAAAAAAAAAAAACGTTCTCCCACAATGAACTTCAATTACACTTCTACCATTGGCTGGCCAAAACATTGCTATCTATGGCCTTGAAACGTATCATACACTTTGGCAGAGTTTTTAGGCTTTCAGTTTATTTTACGTAAAATGTGCTTCTTGGACGGTGCAGAACACCATAAAAATTGCTGTCTGAATTTGTTAGTATAAAAAGTTCACCAGCCTGCAGCTGCCCACAATATGTGATCACACAAACACACAACCTCACTTGGTACTTTATTTTCACCTAAGAATGCTTGAAATATTCTCACCAGGTGATTCAGAGAAGGATAGGTTCTGTGTATCTTCGGTCTGCTGGGCTCGGATTACCCCTCATTCCTCTGCTGCTGAGAGTATCTCTCACCACTGGCCGCCTGGTCACTGCTCGCACATGAAAGCTCTTCTTATCTGCTTCTCTCCCTTTCGGCAGGAAAGGCTCAGCAAACACACTGCAGTCTTCTTCTCTTTTGTCCTTCGTTGACCTGTGTGTAAAGGATTACTCGTGCAATGAAACTAATACATACGCATATGTTAAAAACAATGTATTCAAATACTGAACTAAGAACACTTGTTTAACTACATTGTATTAATGTTTGAGAAGACCTGTATGGGAAATCCCAAAACACACAGTTGCCGTGTAGGCTTGTTGACATATGTATTAAAGGCAAACTAGTTACATGTGGATATGCGAACTCGGCATGAACCCTAGATCAGTAATGTATTAGAGGAATATTAACCCGAAGTAGGGTTGGACATCGTGTTCGCAAATAGTATAAAAGAGCAATGAATTCTAATGTACACTGAACACACTGAACCATGCTGGAGTTCGCTGTGTTGCACTGAGGGCCGATAGCTATCTGATTTTGCTTTGTTCTTTGTAACTGATTCAGTATAAATTAAAGAACTTCGTATGTTCCTTTGTAACCCGTGTTTGGTGTATTTCCTTTTGGGGTACTCAGCCTCGATATTTTGATTTTGTTTTCACAGTTGGCGCCCGAATAGGGATCCTCAAGATTGATGCCGGATTATCGAAGGTTGATCCTCGCTATCAGACCAGGATCGGACGGTGTGACAAAAAGGGGCCCCACTGAACAAGACGCGACACCTCAGCAGCGCTGCATGACCCGATCCCTGGACGATTAGCTTGTGGTCCGAGAACGGCATCTTGACGAGGGTCCACTTATCGAGGCGGGCAGATTAGCCGAAATCACCACACACGAGGTAAGATTAGTTAGGTAAGATTCTTTGAAATCCGATCGGACCTCCTTAGGCTTGATCACGTTAGTCGTGACCCGATTCATTTATGTGTAATGTGTGGAAAATTAAATAAAACAGATCTCCCGCAGGGGTTAAGGGATCTAAATACTTTAGTGTTTTCAAGAGACACTGTGGAGAAAGTAAATGAGCATGTCGAGAGGTTATTTGAGTATAGAAAGGAGTTGGAAAGGTTACAGAAAGAGAATGACGAGGGGAAAGTATGTATGCACAGAAACGATTCCTTCCTTGTCGAAAATCGATATATGAGGAAGCACGAATTTGTACGAAGGACGCGTTTAGATGGATTTTAGATATGTCGATAACTCCAGTTGAGGTATATGACACATATAGTCAGTATACGCCAGAAATGCAGAGGAAAGTGATACAGGTAATGATAAAGTACCTACAGGATGATTGTGTAAAAAGAAAGATTAGTTGTCCCACAAAGTTATTGAGTATTTAAAAGAGAGCTTTCTCTCTTGACACTTCTTCAACTGCTTTAGCGCTCGACTTAGCTCTGTTGCTTAGTAAGCCTTCGGAGTCACCTACTTCTCAGTTGCCTATGAGAGAGGTTCCTCCAACATTTGTCCCGAAGGTTGAGATTGCGGCCGATGCTGAACGAGGTATAGTCGCTGTGGACATTCCTGCACATTATGTATCGCAGTTTGTCCATGTATCAAGACAGGAAGTGAATACTATTAGACAATCTATTCCTGATATTAGGAAAAATCCAACAGGATTCTATAAAGAAATAGAGTCCATCTTGCAGTCCTCAGTGTTCAACCTTAGGCGATATTGATTTGTTATTTCCTGTACTCCTTCCCGTAGATTTGTGGAAACAAGTTAGGACTATAGACGACCTGCCAGGGTTGGGAGATACATGGGCAAATATAACTAGATTCGATGGAGAAAGGCCAGCTGGTGAAAGACCGCCCCAGGTGATACTGACTTTGCCTGATAGAATCATTGCAAAATTGAAAACCATAATTCCTGAGAAAATAATTATTTGCGACAAACTTACCGCTTGTGTCCAAGGGAAGTGTGAGGGTGCTACCGAGTTCTTTAATCGTTTCGAACAGGTATTCTCAGATTTCAGCAGACAAGACTTGGGCACAGAGTCTGGGAAGAGGTTATTTGTGGACAAATTTGTGCGTGGATTGCTGCCTGATATCCAGTCACACATGATGTCTTCTGAGAGCACTTGGCAGGCAAAGTCCCAATTAGAAGTACTGCATATGGCTCAGTACTACGAGAATCGTGTCAATAATGAAAAAGATAGAGTTGAAAAACGAAAAGATGATTTAAAGACTAAAGTACTATTACAGCATATTGTTAGAGGCCCCAGAGGGGGTAGTTTGCAGATTAGAGGTCAGTATGTTCCGCAAGGGAATGTGCCCTTGGGTCCTGTGAATATTAACCAGTGTGCCTATTGTTGCCAGGAGGGTCATTGGCATGCACAATGCCCCGTCCTTCGACAGAGGTTAAAAAACACATTTGGGAATATGCGTAGACGATCCAGAGGTCACCCGGGTGTAGGGGGCCCTGGTACAGGTCAGTTTGCACAGGATCCTCAGCAACCTTTTTCACAGGATAATCAGACTTTGAGTGCAGACACTAGGAACATATTTGATAATCCTTCAGCTGCATATTTATCTGAAGAGCTTCCTTTTGATGATATTCTGTTTCGTTAGGATTGCCCAAAGCAGGGTTTGGAACCTACACCTATTCCCATCAATCAGAAAGGTCCCTACGTTGAAATGGTGGTAGGAAATAGGAAACATAAAAAGCTTGTCTTAAATGATGTACCGGTACTTTTATCTTGAAGAAATAGATAAAGTACAACCTGATTATTCAAAAATATATAATTGATTTCAAACACAAAGAGGAACCCTAAAGACATACACCACAGTGGATCGTATAAAATACAATTGTATTACTCAATTTTCATAAAAAATCAACACATATTCAACAAATACCAGGACACAAATATAGCAGCATATCACAACATCACAAAACGAATGTGTCACATAAAACATATATATTCCCAACATGTAACATGTTTCAGTTCTTAGTGCCTTTATATGGCTGAACTTTCTTCAGGGGAAAACACTTCTTCATATAAAATTCTTTCAATATTGGGCATTAGGGGTCCAAAGCACATCCACCAACAGATGTGGTGTGTAAGCTGAAAATAGAAAGAGGCTTTCAGTTCCCAATAGTATCATCCATCAAACACATTGCAACCTCCACCACTACAAATAGACCAAAGCCCAAAGAGTGAATGGAGGTCAAAAGCCCGTCACCATGACAGTTTCTACAACAGTCTCCAGAGTCACCCTTGCAGAGAGACACAATTATAATAAAGGTAATTGTACAGAAGAGCCATTAATCACTACTTCTTGTACCTTCTTGCGATTCCACAAATGATGAGTTCTCCCAACTCCCTAATATAGAGGTAATTTCATTAAAAGGGTGAAAAGATCACAGAGGTTTACAAGAGAAAGAAATCCACCACCTGCAGAAGCACCACCAATTTTATATAAAAACCTATTCAGGGTACCTGATCAATCTCCAAATAGGATACGGATTGGCTCTAAACCGTATATGTAGATTCACTGTTAGTATCACACGTATCTGAAAACGATGCCTCAAATATTCCATAGTCCTCTATAGTCAAGTAAGCAAGTGTTGTCACCAGATGTGACCCACAATGACTATCTGCAAAGTAACATGCCACATGAGGTTGTAATTAGTTACAAGCATTTACACTGTTTAAAATGTTTAAAGCGTACATAGAGTAGATCTCATAAACTCTACCATTGTGTGCTCATCCAAAAATCCATCAACTGGCTAACTACACCCATGCACCATCCCTCGGAGGAAAATGTAAACAAACATTTGCTTTTAGAGTTCGCACAACACCATATCGCAGTGAGTAAGGTGAAGTGGCAGACATTCACCCCGGTAGGGGTACACACGAGAAAGCTCATCATATAAATCTCGTGTATATATAATTATATGCACGTACTCCTTGAGAACCACTCGAGAAATTGAAAGTACAAAAGGGCAAAAGATGCCGTGATGGAAACAACTCGGTGCATTACATAATACATCAGATGTCTAACTATACACATATACCAACACCACCCACGGTGGAGTTGCAAACAGAAGCTTACTTCTAGCGTCTTGCACATAGTACTCGAGCAGCAGCCGTAATCGTGCATCCTCTCCTCAGGAGCCAGCATGTCAGAAAAAGTTTATGCTAACGCTTACACACTTTCTGCGAGTACGGTGATGCTAGGCATGGTCACAAAGCTTCGCTTAAAAAGTTTCAATATTGTTGCCAGGAGTTCGCCTATTTAGGCTATCTCCTGTCAAAGGAGGGAAGAAGATTGACACCTGAACGTATAAAACACATTTCTGGCATGTCTGTCCCAAATACACAGAAGGAAGTTAGAGCCTTGATAGGTATGGCTTCTTACTGTAGGTTGTGGATCCCGAAGTTTTCACTAGTGATGAAACCGATGTTGGCTTTGACAAAGAAGGGCATTTCTTTGCCATTGCCGTGGAACGCGGAACACCAGCAATCGTTTGATTTGCTCAAGACTGCATTATGCTCTGCACCAGTTTTGGGCACACCAAACTATGAAAAGGCCTTTGTGTTGTTTGTGCATGAATGTGATGGATGTGCTTTGGCTGTATTAACGTACGAACATGGAGGGAAGAAAAGGCTGTGCGGTTACTTTTCTTCCGCCCTTGATCCTGTAGCATGCGCTTTGCCAAGATGTTTGTAAGCTGTCGCTGCTGCTGCTGCGTCTGTAAAACAGAGTGAGGGAATGGTCTTGGCCATGATCTAACCCTGATGGTGCTTCACTCTGTAGATGTTCTACTGAACCGAACTCAAACGCAACACCTCACTTCTGCACGGTTGACAAGATATGAATTTATCTTGTTTGCTCCTCACATTCAAATTAAGAGGTGTTGTGTTCTTAATCCGGCTGAACTCTTGCCTTTCTCGCAAGATACTACCTGTGGCGATGAAGAGCCACATGACTGTCTGTATACTACCGAACAAGAGACAAAGGGTAGAATTGATTTGAAAGACACCACGAGAGCTGTTTTGTTCCTGCTTTAAACTTACGGATGGTACATCCACAGCTGCTTATGCAATCACCACATTAAGTACGGGTGTGGAAACCAAGAGAATCACTCATAACTCTGCGCAGGCCGCAGAGATTATAGCATTGACCCGAGCTTGTGAACTTTCCGAAGGGCTTGCAGTAAACATATATACTGAAAGTCAGTATGCCTTTGGGGTGGTTCCCAACTTTGGGAGACTTTGGTCAGAGAGAGGGTTCTTAACTTCACATGGCACTAAGATCCAACATGGCTCCCCAATAGTACAACTACTCTCAGTGCTTGCGCTCCCAACTCAGTTAGCTGTTATGAAATGTGCAACACATCGAAAGATTACAGATGACATAGGAAAAGGGAATGCTTTCGCTGATCAGATACCTAGACAAGCTGCTACCGATCTCCGTACGGAGATGTATGTTTCAAGGGAGACTGTAAATGCCTATGAATGTACGAGGGTGTTGGGTCTGTACGGGATATCCAAGCTGATGCCACGTTAGAAGAATCCAAGAGGTGGGCTGAAGGCTTGGGGAAACTTGACGATGACGGGTGTTGGGTGGACATAGTTGAAGGGAAATGGCTACTCCCTGACGCGTATGTAATGATGATGGTCATCATGGCCCATGGTCCTACGCATGTATGTGCCCAAAAAGTAACAAAAATGTTAGAGAAAGTTTGGGCAAATGACACAATTTCGAAAATTGCCCAGCGCTATGTTCAGGGTTGCATGATTTGCCTACAACACAATGTGGGAAAGGGGACAGCAACTCCAAGGGGAAGTTTTGGCCCACCCTCTGTCCCCTTTGAAGTCATCCACTTTGATTTTATTGAAATGGAACGGTGCAATAATATGAAGTACGTACTAGTGGTCATCTGTGCTTTTAGTAAATGGGTTGAGACTTTCCCTGTCAAAGATGCTACAGCCATGACTACTGCGAAAACCATGTTAAAGGAGTACTTCCCACGGTTCGGGCTACCAAGAGTCATCTGGTCGGACAATGGTCCACATTTTGTCGCTGCTGTAATTCTGCAGATATGTGCGGCATTGCAGATCAACAAACGGTTCCATTCGGCCAGACACGCTCAGAGCGCCGGACTAGTAGAAAGACACAATGGTATCATCAAGAACAAGCTCGCTAATATGTGTGCCGGCACTAAATTAAAATTGGCCGGACGCCTTACCGATCGTGTTATTATCTATGCGTACAACCCCTCAAACCAAGACTGGGCTCTCTCCATTTGAGGAGATAATGGGGAGACCTGCCAATATTTGGAACCTTCCTAAATGTAGATCGTTAAGAAATGTTGAAAATGTATTACTTTCAGATTATTGCAGCCAGTTGACTAAAAACCTGTATTTGATTTATCACCAGGTACGAGAGGCTTTACCTGTACGATATGAGGGCCTAGGCCACAGCATACGGCCTGGAAGCTGGGTGCTCATCAAGGCATTTCAGCGCTCTTCCTGCCTTGCACCTAGCTGGTGGGGCCCATTTCTGGTCCTGTTGGTCACGCAAACGGCGGTGCGGGCTTCTGGAAGAAAGAATTGGATCCATGCTTCGCACGTCAAGAAACTTCCTCACCCTGTGCCACACGATACAGAAGAAACAGAACCCCTCGCTAACACTGCAACCAACAATCCCAAAGCAGTAGATAGAGCAGAGAGTGTATTGGAGAATCTTTCTGAGCCTGTGAGGCTTGAGAAACCTGCCATTTTGTCTCTACACTCTCCAAAATTTTGCTTCCGGAAACTGCTGTTTCAAATTCGGCATCTTCACTTGTCTCTGATACGTTGCTTCCAACGGGAAGTGATGATACATTGTTTCCAGATCAATCAGTACCGGGAAAAGCAAGGTACAATCTGCGTCCAAGAAAATAGACCTACGACATGGTTTTGCTGTGCATCAGATAGACTTACGGCACGGTTCGGCTGTGCATTCGGAGAAGGAAAGGCTCATCGAGGGCTTGTTTTTGCCCAAATTTGAGAAAGGGGATTCTGTTGGCTAGGGTTGTGGAAGGACTAAGAAGTCGCGTGGCCGGGAGGTCGCCAGCAACGAAAATTGGGGGTTTCTGTTTGAAGACTACAATGCCTGCCACCGCTAGCGCTCATATGGGACTTGTAAATGATTGTGTGACCAACCAGGATAATAGACAATGCACCTGGGCCCCGAAACGTACTGCTGTGTCTTTATAATGATATTTGGGTTTTCAATAGTCACTGTTTTAGGCTTGTGGTACCTCGAGGAAACACATCCTTTAGAGTCCTTGTTACCAACTGAAAATGTACCTACTGTTCCTATTCCCTTTGTGCATTTACATACTCTGTCCTCTAGGCACTCCCAACATAGACAAAGGTACCACAATAATACTTTGCTACTTATCATGAATGCTACGCATGCCATTTTTAATAAGTCTAACTGTTGGGTCTGCTCACATTTACCGCAACACGGGGATAAGGGGCTAGGTTGGTATATTCATCCTTTATCTTTGAAAACTGCTTGTTATGCTTCTCTTAGAACACTGTTCTTTGGCCGTTGGAATGATAGCATCTCGGGGAACTTTGATGGCACTAATTTGAATAGCTTTGAGAAACGTGTTTTGACTCCCCTGGGAAGCTCGCTTTTCGCAAATAGGAGTAAGCCTAATGTTGCTTCTATTAGGCTTTCTGATAGACTGTCTCGTCTTTTCCAATCCTTGATTTCCTTTAAGATGGCTCTGATAGTCAATAAGGATGGCATGCCTCCTTCTTACACTGTTAACCATAGCCCCGATTCTGTTTCTTTTTGCATACAGAGGAATGGTACTTAGTCAATGGGAGATTTTAAAGGTTGTGCCAACGTTGCAAATTTGACTGAGGAAGACAGACCTTTGTATGTAGGCGAACCTGTCTACTTTGCTTGCGGTAATGTAGCATTTCCATGGTTTCCCAGGGGTTGGCAGGGAACCTGTTATTTAGGGATCCTGTTACCTGGGGTGTTTATCGCTAGTACAATAGAAGTTTCAAAGGCTTGTCCGCAGCGGGACGAGAACAGTGACACTCCAGCACAAATCTTGGGAGATATAGCAAAATCAGTTGCGCCATTTTGGGGGCAGATAGCGAATTCCGAAGATATCAGAAGTCTAGTGAGAGTACTGGAGAGAACCATCAAACCGACCTCGGACATACTCTATAATATGACATTAGAGCAAAAAGCGATTAGACTAGTAGCGCTTCAGAACCGGATGGCTTTAGATGTCATTCTGGCTGAACGTGGTGGAGTGTGTAAATTAGTGGGGTCCGCTTGCTGTGTTTTCGTGCCAGATTCCTCCCCAACTATCTTCAAGGCAATACAGAATCTGCACGTCCTTAGTTCAGAAGTGCATGTTCCCAAGGGAAACTGGGATCTTAGTGCTTGGTTCTGGGACTTCTTTCGATCTTGGTGTTGGAAGGTACTTTCGGTCTTACTGATCATTTTGGGAATTCTGTTGTTCCTTTGTTGTTGTATTCAGTGTCTACCTAGTATATGTTCGATACTAGGGGGATGTTGCGCACAAGCGATAGGTACGAGAGGACATAAAGTGTATGCCACAGATAAAACTTCCAAGGAATATGTGTTAAAAGAAATTTTAGCGAATTACCTGATGGCAATACATATTTCTGACAGCGATTCAGGGTGCATGGATGATGATGCATGGAGTTATTTGCAAGGAGATCCGAAGTAGTTTAGCACTTGGCATAGGCCAAAAGGAGGGTTTGTCAAATGAGAAATTATATCGTGCCTCCTATTGCAATGAATATATGTATATTGGCCTACGCCAAGCTGCTTGTAAGTCACTTGCGAAAAATCTGTGTTGCAAGGTCCTGACCTTAAAATCAATGTAAGCTGCCATTTTAGGTCAATCTGCCATTTTAGGTTTGCTTTGTAAAGTCACCCTGTGAGTTAAAATGGTGGACGATGTCATTCCGAAATACAACATGGCCGTCTTGACATCTGTGTGTAATTAATATATAACTTGCCTGCAGGCCACTTGTTGAGGTCGTGAACTGAGACCTTGTCCTTCGTTGACCTGTGTGTAAAGGATTACTTGTGCAATGAAACTAATCCACGAGCATATGTTAAGAACAATGTATTCAAATACTGAACTAAGAACACTTGTTTAACTACATTGTATTAATGTTTGAGAAGACCTGTATGGGAAATCCCAAAACACACAGTTGCCGTGTAGGCTTGTTGACGTATGTATTAAAGGCAAACTAGTTACATGTGGATATGCGAACTCGGCATGAACCCTACATCAGTAATGTATTAGAAGAATATTACCCCGAAGTAGGGTTGGACATTGTGTTCGCAAATATTATAAAAGAGCAATGAATTCTAATGTACAGCGTCTCTCACTTAACACACTGAACCATGCTCGAGTTCGCTGTGTTGCACTGAGGGCCGATAGCTATCTGATTTTGCTTTGTTCTTAGTAACTGATTCAGTATAAATTAAAGAACTTCGTATGCTTCTTTGTAACCCTTGTTCGGTGTTTTTCCTTTTCGGGTACCCACCCTCGATATTTTGATTTTGTTTTCACAAGCCTGTGCCTGCAACCTCACAAAGTGGGCCAATTTTTACCAATGATCAGCACCAATGATTTGTACCACTGAGCTGCCTTCATATTAGTAGGGGATTGACAAAATGGTGATGCCTGTCCTAAGAACTAAAGGCATTCTTAAAAAATGCACCACTTACCAGGCTTACATACTGCTGTCATCATCAATACAAACGTCAGAAAGCAAGAAGACATTCAAGGAAGTGGCCTTAATTTCAATGCCTATGTGAGTTCAGTGTGCCAATATTTCTAGTTCCCAACCAGTGGGAGGTGGAAGAACTACAAGGGACACATCAAGAGCAAGTACTGCCCCTGAGGATAATGGTGGCAGTTCAAAGTAGCCCAATTCCTGCCCCCCCACCAGGTTATACATTTCCAGTGCTGCTTTGTCTCATAAAATGCCTCTGAAATGAAATGCTCACCAAACACTCACTATCTTTTCCAGAATCAGCCCACCAGAGATGAATGAATACTCCATCAGAATGGCAACCCAAAATGAATAACCTCATAATTATGCAGTCCCACCCCACAATTCTGGGCAAGAAACAGGCAGTTGTATCAAAACTCAAAGTTATTTAAATAAAGAAATGAAAGGTGAAATCAAGGCAAAGGTGGTTTTCATCCTTATGCAGAGGAAGTTGCAACCATCTAAGACAGTGGGCCTCATTACACGGCAGGCAGTAAGGGTTTACCGGTACCGGTATTTTACCGGTACCGGTAAGCCCTTACCGCCTTACTACGAGGTCCCTTTGCGGGTTGGAGAATTTAACGCCTGCTTTTTGCAGGCGTTAAAAACCAACCCGCAAAGGGACCAGGGAGCTAATTACGGTACCGCAATTTGCGGTGCCGTAATTAGCACCTTCCCCATTCCCATTATGCCCGATGGGGCAAAAATGGGAATGGGGAAGGGCAATGGGGGAAGGGGGAATTACTGTCCCACCAACCTTGGAATAGGGCGGTAATTCCCCTTTCCACCAAGGCGGTGCCGGTATTTTACCTGCATGGACCAAGGTCCACCGCCGTCCGTGTAATGAGGCCCAGTCGCAGAGAGCGGGTCAACAAAAAAAAATGATCTGCCTGCATTTATCTTACTATTTCTCACACACAAACACCAATTTACATAATCAATTATAAAACGTTGTTAAGTTCGAAATTACTATAGGGCTGTTCATTTCACTTCTGCCGCTTATTCGCCAATATTTTAAGACTTCCTTTGCATTAAAACATTGCCAACTTACATATGAATTTACAATTTCAAATGATGCACAATTTTCCAGATGTCATCAAGATTCAGCACTCATCTAATGGGGGCAGATGTTCTCCTTGCCTGCAACTTTGCAATGTGAGAATGCACTCCTCTGTGTTCACACGATTTTTAAAGGGTCCAAAATTCAAGAAGCATCACAGAGCTATACATCAGTGGAGTTACAGGCATACATTAGACGGGTAACAGGGGCAGTCCTCACAACATAGCAATTACTACTGTGATAACATTTAAGATAGCAGGGAATATAGCAATCACCTCTGGGGTACTGTGCTTGGGGGGGGTGGTTGAATGTTGTGCACCTTTTGGAGCAGGAGGGAAGTGCTCCTTGAAGAGGGTCGCCATATACTTTTGAGTCTTTTTTTTGCTAAGTATAAGGTTCCACTGTCTAGCCACATATGCATAGACTGTTTGATAGCTGCTCCTCTAGTTTGGCCAGGTTGTGATTGCTGATGACAGTCAGAATGCCAGAGATGGTGCTTGTCCCACAGGTAGGAGTGAGCATGCATTGCGACATTCAGCCATCTGTACTTCTGTCTACACGTCTATCTGTGTGCTCGCTCTGTCTATCTGGCTAGTTGTCTGTCTGGCTTTTAATACGTGTGTGTGTGTGTGTTGTGTGGTGTGTGTGTGTTCCTGTCATAAATAAAGCCAAGCAGAACACGAAGTCGACTTTTGATGCTGGTATTTTATCTATTGGCCTAGTAATTATGGCAAGAATTCAATGTGCATTAACTATTTTAATATATTAAAATAACTTTGAAAGTTTCGTTTTACAAATAACATTGTTCTACTTTGTGATCTATTATTAACCAAGAGTCAAAGGGTTATATAATTCAGAGAAGCATTGGTCGATGTGGGCAGGAGTGATTGGGAGCGGTGCTCCTCGACTTTTTTTTTAACGTTTTACTGTTCCTATACTTTTCTTTTAAAAATAAATCGTTTCGGCAATGCTATAGTTTTAAAATAAAAGTTTAAGAAGAAGTAGAAAGGTGTACCTCAATGTACTGCACTCAGCATTCCCTTAAACAGTAGTTGTGCTTGTTTGGGGGGTTGTATTGCCGTGGGAGAGGTCGTGGCAATGGGGTTTGTGGGGAGCAGGGGCAAGGCAGCAGGGAACATCGTTCCACTACTTCTTTTCATACACTTGGACCACTGCAGAGAAGTAAATTAAAGAATAGCAAAAGACCTTCAAATTAAATAAATAAACTAAATGTGACGATTTTTTGGTGGTGTTGTTTTACATGAGCAACTAATGAGGTTGCGAGGTACGTTCGCTGAGGTGAAACTAAAAGTGGGCAGCGGTACGGAAGGTCCTGGGAACTCTCGGGAAGGCGCGGCCCTTCCCAGTGGAAACCAGCACAGCTTGCGATTGGTCTCATAATTTCTAAATCTCTGAGATCTGACAATCAATCATACAGCTCTTAATAACTGGTTTGCTGTGTGCACAGGGTGTGTGCTTTGATCATGCTTTTCGCAGAGCCATAATTATCCTGTCTGATTATTTGACAGTGGATTGTGTAAAGCTCGCACTGTCGGAATAGGAACACGGAACTCTCCGGCTTCCTTTCTCTTTTACACCGCAAACTGTGAGTCGGTTCCACCTCATTTAATCACATATATCTGCGTACAAGGTAAACTGAATCGAAGCATTCTTACTGAAGCAATATCAGAATACCCCTATGTGCTGGGGCTGTGACTAGGCACAGTGATGTTTTTATGGGAGGGCAAAAGGGGCACTTGCCCAGGGCCCCCATCTTGGAGGGGGCCCCACAAGGTTGCCTGATCTAAAGAAGTAAGATTCCTTTGCTCACCAGACTTAAATAGCACACATCAGGATATTTTATGCCATGGTGCTGAGGCTCTAAACCTATTGCCTGTCTCTTTTGGCAAGTACATTCTGCCTTGATCAATTCATCATGTAATGCTTTCTGTGTTCACTGTGGTATATATAGTTTGTGTGTTCCTTGCGGCACACCTCCTGTAGCATTCTTTCCTTCCTGTGGGAATTATGTTGGCCATGTGCAGTAGCCAAATTTGAAATGCATATTGATAAATTGAGTGCCCCAATGGTTCAGAAGTTAGCTCAGTGTGTTAAGCACTTATTGCAGAGATGTGTTCCTATGCAAGATTAGAATAGCACATTCCTGTAAGGCTGGCTGACCCTTTCCTATGTCTGAAATGTATAAACCTGCCTGGGTATGTACTTGGTCTTGCAGCGCAACCGGTGCTATTATCAGCAATGCACCTGCACCAGATAGGGGTTGCTATAAAAACGGACACATGATCCTTATGGTGAAGGTCTAGAAATTGGTGTGCTCAGTAGGGTGTTGTAAAATGTAGGCAATCACTTCCAACGATGAGCATAAACTGTTAGTCCAAGAGATTAATAAGTATCCAAATTTGGAACCAAAGCATTCATGCTTGCATCCTGACAATACAGCGATCCTGGTCATATCATCTAATATCTCATACATTACTGTACTGTCTTCTGTGAAGTTTGCCTCCTTTCATGCTGGTGGCATTGGTAAGCCCATTACTTGATCTTTCTTCTTATGTAGGCCATTTGAGTGGAAGGGTGGTAGACAGAAGGGAGCGGACCAGGTGGTGCAGGATTCGTGCAAGCATATTTTAAAGTCTGCTCATTTGACGCTTTGCATTTTTGTAAAAGTCAATGGTTTTTCTGCAGGTTCATAAATGACAATTTCACAAGCATGTGTTTTAGTACTATGTACATCTTTACAATACAAAAGACAAACCCAGACTGAATCTGTTAAATCAAATTGATTGGTATACTGGTACATATATACTTCTCTTGATGACGGAGAAAATGAAGCTAGAATAATTCTGTATTATACCCTTCTATAATATTTTGTTTTTTAAAAAGTGTCATATTTGGTAATGTGATTGGTCTACTTTCCAAGTCAGTTTTATTTTAGTTTATGGTAAGAACTGGTAATGAAAGTTTTCAAATGCAGAAATTGCAGTGTTGGCACAAATCCCAGATTCACCCCTTCTCTAGTGTGTGTAATGCTGGGCATCTACTTTAATCTTGTATTGCCTAGCCTCGCGAAATTTCCAGTCCCTAAACCTTTCAAAATTGTATAAACCCTTCAGAGAGATTTTCCTTCTCAGCGTATGATCTTCAAAACAGCTTCACTCATGGTTTCAATGGCTATAGTGTTGCTTCCACTAAAATAGTGAGCATTGATATATTGCACACCACAGGCACATTATTCGTTTGATCTCTAATGGCAACACTATTGGAAAACCACATGTCCCACTTATAATCTCAGTCTGTCTGGATACAGACACCTTCCTTGTAGCGTCTAATCTGCATCCACTATCCATGCTATGGTATGTGTTACTTTCTCCTTCTTACCAATTGGTCTCTTCTATCCATTCTTTTTTTTATAACTCTGTTTATTGAGTTTAAACAACATAACATAAAGAAATGAACATAAATGAGACATGAATCAACGGCATACATATAACGAAGGCAATTTGGCAATAATAACAGCTCGCATGGGCCCACGGGGACGAGGACCGTAAGACATCAATAGGCCAATGCAGGCAAACAATGCTAACCGTGCCGCTGATGCACCCCCACCCGCATGTCTCAGCTAGCGTCGAGCCATTTACCCCATATTTTTTCAAATTTACGGGGACAGCCCCGTGCGTTATTGATCCGGCGCTCTGAGGCTGCGCACCTGTCCAGCTCATTACTCCAACGGTTCAGGCACAGTGGGTCGGCTGATCCCCAATTGGCCGCAATAAGTCTTTTGCCTGCCCCCAGCGCAATTGTCAAAAACATTTTCTCGTATTTAGACAAGTGTACTTCACCCCCGATGCCCAGGAGTACCATCTTGGGATCCGTAGGGATTGGTGTCGCCAGAGCAGCTGAGATTGTGTTAACACAGTCCACCCAGAAGGCCTGTATCACCTGGCAGTCCTATATTATATGGTAGAAGGTGGCGGGTTCTTTTTTGCATCAAACACATGTCCCGTCTTCTATTCCACCCCATCAGGGCATTTCGGTGCGTGAGTGGTATGAGCGATGAAGGATCCTCAGCTGTATTAGTCTAAGCTTAGATTCTATAAAAATTTCTCTGGGGGACATTAATGCCTCCACCCAATCTTCAGGTTCCAGGGGACCCACATCCCTTTCCCACTTTGCCTTGAGCCCATCGAGCTGTGCAGCCCCAAACTAGTCAAGGGCCTGATAGAGAGTGGAGGTGACCTTAGAAGAGATGCGCTGCGGGAGAATGTTGATCTCAATGGGAGAGCAGGGGGGTATGATCGTCGTGTCAGGGAATTGGGTGTGGATGGTGTGGGACAGTTGCGCATGCCGAAACCGGTCCATGGGTGCCAGGTCGAATTGGTCTTGCATGGTCTCAAAACTCAGGAGGCGACCCCCTTGTATCACCTGTGCTAGTGTGTGTATTCCTCTTGCTTGCCAGTGGCCAAAGGAGCCCATTTTCACTAGTTCCGGGAGGAGCGCATTGTGACATATGGGTTTTGTCAGTGTTGGCTGTCCTTTCCAGCCGATTAGTTTGTGTGCGTCCCGCCAGGCACGACGGATGTGGTGGGTCATTTTGGGCAGCGCCGGGAGTTGATCATGGGTGGCGTAGAGGATTTGCAGTGTTAGCTGGGCCATGGTCTCCAGTTCTATTTGCGTGTGTGGTAGTGTGGTGTCCGCGTGCATCCAGTCATTCACTACTCCTATCTGTGTGGCCAGGTAATAGGTGCGTATGCAGGGTAAACCGATGACCCCTCCCACACCGATCTCTGGAGCGTATCAAGGGCGATCCTGGATTGTTTCCCACCCCATAGCAGAGTGCGAAGGTTTCACAAGGGATGGGGAGTGGGGCATTCTGGAGAACGTATAACATTCTGGGAAGGGTCATCATTTTGAATAGCGTGGCTCGGCCCATTAGCGATAGGGGAAGTGATTGCCAGTGGGGGGTGTCTCTGTTGAACCGCTCAATTACAGGTTGTAGGTTAAGTCGGAGGAACCCATCAAGCGTCGGGTCAAGCCGTATACCCAGGTATTTAAAATCCCTGATAGAGACATGGTATGGGCAGGTCTCCAGGATCGCTGACTCACCACCCAGATTCAGGAAGAATATGGTCTTGGCATCATTAACCTTTAGGCCCGCAAAGTACTGATATTCCCTGAGAATGAGGGAGACAGCCGAGCACGATATGCTCGGGTTACTGAGGTATAGGAGGAGGTCATCCGCATAGAGCGAAAGGCGGTCTTCACCCCCACCCGGCCAAACGAAACCGGTCCAGGTGGTATTAGCTCTAAGCTCAATCGCTAGTGGTTCGATAGCCAGGAGAAAGAGGAGTGGGGAAAGTGGGCATCCCTGTCTCGTGCCCGACCCAAGGGAAATGTTTTGGAGGACCTGCTGTTCACCCTCACCGTGGCCTCCGGGGATGCACATAGGAGTTTTACCCATGATATAAATGTCTGCCCCAGATTCATCCTAGCCATGATCTCCCACAGGGCATCCCACCCCACAGAGTCAAATGCCTTTTCAAAGTCCATCGCCAGGAGGGCCAGTGGGGCTGGAATTTCCTTTGCCCAGGACAGCGCCAATTGGACTCTAGGTAAGTTCATTCGAGTTGATTTATTGGGCATGAAACCACATTGGTCTGGGTGGACGAGGGTCTCAATCACCTGCAGTAGTCGGTTAGCTAGTGTTCTAGCGAGGACCTTTGCTTCGCCATTAATCAGGGATATCGGAGGATAGGAGGCGCATTCCCCTGGGGGTTTCCCGGGCTTGTGTATGACAACTATGCGTGCCTTCCTGAGGTCTGGGGGGAGAGCTCCCAGTTCTCTGCTGCGTAGGAACATGCGATGCATGTGGGTAGGTAACACGCCACCGAGGCATTTCCATGTCTCTGTTGGGAACCCATTGGGGCCCAGGGTTTTCCCGGGTTGGAGTTGTGCTAGCGCCTCTTGCACCTCGGTGTCAGTGATATCAGCATTCAGGAGATCTGATTGGTGCTGTGGGAGTATCGGGTGCTCGATTTGGTCGAGGTAGCGTGAGGGTTCAATTGGTGGGTTCCCAGTGGGTGGGGTATAGAGGTTTTTGTAGTAGGTTGCAAATGCCTCGACAATATCAGAGTCTTCTGTCAACAGTGTTCCATCTGGAGATCTGATTGCCCTTACGCGTCTTCTGCTTAGTTCGCGTCTCTCCAACCAGGCCAAAGTCTTGTTAGCCTTGTCGCCCCATTCGTAAATTTGGCTCCGGACTGATTGGTGAGCAGTTTTTGCATTGTCTAGAGATAAGTTACTGAGGACGTCTTGCGCCGTGAGCATCGCCTCCTTTGCTTCTTGGGTGTTGTGCATTAGGATTTGTCGTTCACACTCCAAGACGCGTGCTTCTGCTTCCCTGACTTTCTGAACTTGGCGTTGTTGGTAGGCGGAGACCGCAGAGATAGCCTCCCCAAGGAGGACTGTTTTGCACGCCTCCCAGATAGAAATCGGGCAGTCCATGGAGCCTTCATTGAGTTCGAAATATTCTGCTGTCTTTCTTTCCAGCTCCTCTGCAATTTCAGAAAGACGGATATGGTATGCGTTGAGGTGCCAGTTCTGATCCGGGCGGCGGTAGGAGCTTTTAACAGTTAGAAGGAGCGGGGAGTGGTCAGAAATTCCTCTCGCGAGGAATTCAGCGTCGAGAAGCCTATGGGTCATATTGCGGGGGACGAAGGCGTAATAAATCCTGGAGAATGATTTGTGGACACCCGAATAGAAGGAGAACCCTGCCTCGTCTCCATGGAGTGTGCGCCATGTGTCCGCCAATCCCACGCCTCGGCGAATGCGGCGAGCGGTGTGGTGGTGGGGCATGTTCCAGGTCTCCTATGGGTTCTATCGACTGCGATGTTCATGACTTCATTAAAGTCCCCTCCAAGCACCCACGTATCAGCCTCTTCTTCCAGGAGCAAACTCTGTAGTTCGGAGAGTAGTTCTTTCGTCAGCATGGGGGGGCATAGATCGCTGCCAGGCCCCACTTCTCACCCCAGATGTCCGCTAGCAACAGTACATAGTGGCCCCGGCGGTCCGCTCTGATCTTCCTCACCTGGAGAGGGACTCTCTTATGAACGAGTATCATCGTGCCCCTAGCACCTTTCGTGAATCCAGCATGGTAAATATTCGAGTAGTTGGATCTTTTGAAAAAGTTGGTGTTTGTGCCTATCAAGTGTGTTTCATTTAAGAGGGCAATGTGCGGTGAGTGTCGGTTTAGGTACTGGAGTACCAGTCTCTGTTTTATGCTGGAGCCGAGGCCTTTCCAGGACAGTATTGTCACCTTGTTGGAGTTCATCCTGTCTGCGTGAGTCCTCTTGTTGGGGTGTCCGGGAGGATTAGTGGCAGTTGCGCCTTTCTTGGGGGCCTATGTCGATCTCTTCTCAGAGGAGACATCCAGGGGTTGCCTCGCATTGAAGTGCCTGATGACTGGCAGACTGTTGCGTCCACGGTCCTGGCCAAAAACAGTGTTCGTTTACATTGCCTGTACTCGTCGGTTTCCAGCCTTCTTGTCTCTTGATTCCGTTTCCATGAGTCCCCAAAACTCCTCCCACCCCGTACTTCCCCCCCAACTGGGAGCACCTGTCGCCCAAACATTGAACTTATAACTTGGTGAACAAATTTATAACTTGGTGAACTTCCTCGGGATAACCCTGACTGTGATAGTGCCTGCGCTGCATCAGGGGCGGCAGACGTTAGTTGAGCGCTCCCATGTTATTACGTTGCAGATTAGTCCCCCCGTTGACTGGTCCTTACCCCTTTCGGTGGGGGTCCCCGTCACGTCGTTGTCTGTGTTGTGCGGAGACTGAGGGGCGATGGTCGGTCGGACCGGGGCCTCTGTGTGGGCTGTCCTGGTGGCGTGCGCCTCGCTCTGGAACCCCTGAGAACTTGGGTTTCCAGCCAGTCCCATGCATCTTTCGGTGTGTAGAACAGATGAGTGGTGCCCTCATAGTGGACGATGCCGGGAAGAATAAAGCATATTTGATAGAGAGCGAGTGAAGTTTCTTCTTGACCGAGTCAAAAGATTCTTCTATCCATTCTTGAGCATGTTTGCATTCTGTGAGGCAGCAAATGTGAGTTCTCTGTCTATTCTGGGTTACATGTACCTTTTAGATACAGTCCTGTATTAATACTACAGGCTGCATACCTTCCTGGATTCTATTGCTAAAAAGGGTAAGGGGACTTAAAGGGAGTAAACATCCTTATTTTTAATGCTGTGAGGCAGCATATCAACCTATGGGTTGTGATTGCGGCGGGAGAGGGGAGGCGGGGCAAATATTCTTGATCACTTAATTCCTTTGGTTTGGTGGAGGGGGGAGCCAAAGATGTCCATGCCCAGGGCCCGAAAAGTACTTAAGATGGCCCTGACTAGGTGTGATAACAATGACGCCACTGATTTTACACATAATACTCTGGTACTGCACGAGCTCTACAAAAGGGGTGTGCAGCTTTCGGCTGTACCATGCTGGCAGACGCAATTATGAGGTTATGAAAAGGCTAAATAAGACCTCCGAAATTATTTGTTTAATTGTGACCCAAGGAGTTTCCACTCTTGATCGGAAATACGCAATTAAGAAACAACATGAGCTCCAGTTTGTTTCGCCAGTGGGGAAGCAGCTGTTCACCCTATCTCTGAGAAGAACCCACATTTGAAATGTCCTTGGGCATCATTCCACGGGCTGGCATTCCTGATAAAGTGAAAACAAACGTTTCCTTGCTGCTCATTTGCATAGCCCTGAGACAAATTAATTATTTTCGACTCATTATCCTACAGCTCATCAACCGCCAAAGGTGCCATAGCCAGCTCTTTTGTGTCTGGGCTGATTTGCGTTTCATTGCACGCCACTGCAACGAAAAATTCAAACGTATCAATATTTTATATTAACAAATGCTGAACTATTTTGTTTTTTGGGCTCCAGGTTCATAATAGTTCAAATCATTGTGCAACTGAATGAAGGCACTGTGCAGTGTATCAAGACATACATGTAGAGAGGCGTGAATTTCAATGCACGTTTGCTTACATATTCATGCACATTATGAACGTTCTATATATATCTTGTTTACTGAGGCAATTTGCAACTTAACACCTAATGTATATACACATACGTGTAGGATGTTTGAATGTAAATGTTTATAGAAGTTTACTTTAAAAAGTTTCACAATGGTGTTACATTATTAAATAGGGTTTTGTTTTACTGCACACCGCTGCTATTCTCATGGTCCGTTGACACAATGTGATCTGTATAAAAGGCATGCTGTGTTTGGTTACTGAAAACAAGGACAGACAAAATCAACATAGCTGTACTCTTCCAAAGAGGCACGCAGATCAAAGGAGCCAGGCCATGTATTCAGGTGTGGTTTTGTCTTGTGAGGATAGCTCAGCGGCAACGTGCTCGTTTTGCAAGCAAGAGGAAACAGAGCAATGACGGTTTGATCCCTGGTTCCGTGCTTAGAATCCTCTGGGTATTTAGCGTGTAATAAATAACCTATCTTATTTCTAGGTGATTTGTCTGAAGGGCAATCAGGGTATTGGTACCAGAATTTGAGATTTGTGTGCCGAAGATGTCAGATACATGGGGTGGCCCTGCAATAAATGTGTTTGTTGCAAAGATGTTGAGTTATGATAGTTTTAGGCGATACTGAGATGGAGTGTTCAATTGTAGTGTGACAGTGGTTTAGTCGAACAGCACAGTGGTTGGTCCGCATTAGGGGCCAGATTCATGGAACGTTTTCCTATGGTATTGTACCATCATAAAACACTTCCATGAATCAGGCCCTAGGTATTTGATGGTGTTTTTTAGGAGTACAATTAGCAAATTACAGTGGGGCACACCTAGGAAAACAGTGAAGAGGAGAACACCTTGGAGTAAAATCCCATTTGCTCACACCGTAGAAGAAAATCCCATTGTGGAAATACATGGACACATAATCACATTAAGGGAAAAACACCCAGGAGCAAAGCAAATTTTAGGTATAAGTAGGAGAAAAATCACAGCGGAGGGAGAGGGGGCATGTAGGAGAAAAATCACATTGTAAGGACAGCTGGGAGCAAACACACATCAGGGAAATGACCAGAAGCCATATCACACTCAATGAAAACCTTTCAGCAATGGATCAGCAGTAGAATATACAGAAACAGGAACACAATGAAGAAACCACTATAAGCAAATCAAAGAAGGGAGAACAGAAATATAATGGGGCAATACCTAGGATCAAAATTAAAGTAGGGGAACAGCTGTAAGAAAATTCACAATGGAAGAGCCCATTGAAGCAACATTACACTGGAGAAAAATCTAAGAGAAGAATTGTGTGGGTTGATAATCATCTTAAAGAAAACACAATATTTAACACCCATTTTGGGATTTTTAATACTCATTTACCGTGAAAATATAACTTTCTCTCCAGTTGGTGTGCCACTCTAACAGTTACTATTTCCTAACAATCCGTATATATTTTTACAGAAAGAATAGTCATCACAGTGATTGTCTTTTCAGGGTATGGCAAAACTATCCTTCACTGAAGCTGTGAGGTTCAAAGCACTATTGAAATATCTTTTGATGGGAAGGTTGTGGCAATTTGTTAAATGTAAATTTAGGGCATGATTAAAATATGACATGTTACATACAGGAAAATTGTGGCCTTTCATTTTATAGCCATGTGTCTTTAAAACATGGTACTGAGTGCCTTATTACAGTGAGAATCCCATCTAATTAATTAATATAAACTCAGATTTTCTATGCTTCTTATTAAATGAAACATTAATAATATGCATAACCTTACGATTATATATGCCACACATTAATGACACATATCTAGACATGCTTATGGGTTGGTGGGTACAGAAATGAGTATTTCATTAATGTCTGATGTTGCTGCAATTAGAAGTCAAATATAACAATGATTTAGAATTCAATATTACTGTAAGCAAATTGATCCCCATCTTTTCATATTCAGGCATAAGAACATCCAGTGTGTATTCTTTGTGAGTGTCTGTCGGCAAGCCAATAAAAAGCTGTGACCAATCAAATACTGGGTTATAATTGTGGGAATAGTGCACATTTACAAAAGAAAACAGGAACACGAAGGGGAGGGAGTTGTTCTTACTCTGGAAGAAGCTGCAGCAAAGAATACCAGTGGTTCCTATTGGATGAGTGCTGGATATGGATATTTTCTGCACATGACACTGCTTTATCCATGAGGAAATTGGAACCAAATTAACTTACTGGTTGTATGGGTAAACATATTTGGAGACACTTTGTTTGACTTTTGTGAGGTTTTTTGATGGTACGCCCTTTTTCAGCATTGGGCTTTCTAGATTATTTTCCTATCTTAGTTGTCCATATGGCAGCTATTGATACCTATTCGTTTAGCAAGGAACAACTGGCTTAAGCTATTAGAGTTCCTTCCTTCTTTGATTCCCTCAATGATGCGGCTAGTGGCGGAGATGGTTCATGCATTACCAGCGAGAGCATTTTGAAACTTGAAAAAAAGAAGTTTCAAATTGAAATGCATGGACACCTACTCACTAAATACTTTAAAAAGAACATTACCCCCCAGGGCCTTTTGGTCCGCAATGAGCCCTGTCTTTTCATCGATGATGCTGAGTACAAAATAGCTTTTTCTGGTGTGGGGACTGAAAGCAGCCGTGATTGGATGTTACTCACAATCAACACTGCTCTCAAAAAGAGTGTGCTTGTGTCTAATGAGATAGATCAAGCAAAAGCAGCTTTTGCTTTAGACACGACTATCTTAAACATAAAAGAAATATTGGATCTTATCGATAAACATATAAAGGAGTCCATTAAATTGACCACTAACAAAAAAATTGAAAAATGGAAAAAAGACATTGTATCCTTCACTAAAGAGAGCGCTTATCCATACTTCAGTGCTGATTACGCAGGCCCAGGCTATTGGAATGGCCCCAATCAGTGCAATAACTGCCAAACCTACTACAAGAAAAGGGTCACCTTCTCCGACAATTCTTCAGATGGCAGCGGGTCTTACCCGAATCAGAATCACTGTGGATTCAGAGGCCGCAATTGGAACAGAGGTCAAAACAGGGGGAAAAGAGGACATCAAAATTGGCATTATCAACAATAAGGCCAGTCATCCAATTTTTTACCAGAGAGACCATATCCCTCTTTTCCTCCCCCTAATCTCCCTTTTTCTCCTGCAGATTTAGGGCCGCCTCCAATAGAAAACTATTTTGAAACCAGGAGGAGAGCCTACTGGTGGTGAGCAAACTTTTGGCTGTTTATAACATTTCCCAAAAAACCTTGAGTAAAAATGAGACCTTTTGGAAAAAGGGTTCTCTTTCATTCCAATGAGGAATCGAAGCCAAATGGAATTAGAGAGTAAATTGAGATTTTTTTTCTGGCAAATTTCATCTCAAAGATTTCTTTGGAGTGGAGAATATTAACTTGAATAATGACTCCAATATACCATTTAAACCGAAGTCTGTTTTCACTCTCACACGCCAGATGATTTCCAAAGAAACTGCTACTTTTGAACGTGCAGTTTTGAGATATTTCCATTCAATTTATTCATCGTCTATGGAACCCAAACGCAAAGCGAGTTATAACTTTTCCAAAACAGAATGGGATTGCCTCTGCAATTTGAAGGAAGACAATTCCATCATTATTAAACAAGCCGACAAGGGAGGGGGCGTAGTTGTCTGTGATGCAGACTACTATGACAAAGAGGTAATGAGACAATTGGAAACTCTTCATTTGAAATTGAGGGGTGAAATTACTGAAAGTATTAGGAAAAATATTTTGGCATTATCCACACAAGCTCGCGATATTGGCATAATAAGTGAGAAAGAGTTCAAATTTCTTACCATCAAAGGAACTAGGACTCCACTTATATACATTCTTCCCAAGGTCCACAAGTATAGCCTAATATCTCTTTGTGGTTCCATTCTGGAGCCCATGGGCCAGTTTTTGGATTTTCTTCTTACACCATTAGCAGCCAGCACTCCTACTTACCTAGCAGATACTACTGATGCCATAGTCCACCTAGAAGGTTTACCCTCCAATCCTGCTTCCAACCTGTTCATTACCTTGGATGTGGAATCTTTATATTCCAATATTCCTCAGTTAAAATCGCTTCCCATCATGAAGGATTTTCTTGATTCCAGGAGTCATCCTGTCATGAACCCTCTCGGTTGGCAATGGATGCCGTTGTTACGGCTTTGTCGCCATTAATACTGCCACCACGTTGTTCACGTTTCTCTGTTTATGGTCTAGTGTTTTCCTCTGTTCTTTCCTCTCGCCTATTTACTTCCTGCTACCCATGGTTCCTTGCGTTGCAACCGTCTCCTTTCGTTTTCACGGTGAGACGCTTCCAGTGCTTTTCCTCCTTCCTCTCCGTCTCCCTGGCGGCCCCCCTCTTCCGCCGGTTTCTCTCTGCTTTTGCGTCTCGGCGCTTACCTGCTTTCTGCCAGTGTTCTTTCCCTCCTTGTCACTTTTTCTCCGGATGAATCTTCGCTTTGTTTACCTTGAGGATTCCCGATGCAAGTGAATTCTACTATTACTACAGCTACATATCTCATCGCAAGCCACGGCCAGCAGTTCTACCGCGATCCAGGGTTTTTTTCCGCCTTCTGGCTTTTTCCCCTTACCCGCCTGCATACGGGACCGGAGCCAAGGTGGTAACCAATTCAGAGTTCCACCACGGCTTCGTTCCGTGTCAGAGCTCTTACAACGAAGTGTAAAAAGGATTACCTTGCCCACCGACACAGCGTCGGAGCGTCAGACCCTGAAGACTCAGGTGAGGAGAGTGGTGCATCGGGTGGGAAAGCGGAGCATTCGGACAATAGCCCTACGGTAACTTTAAGTCCTACACAAGGTTGTGACAGTTTGCAACACCAGAAGATACCAATGGCTACTCCAGAACAGCTGCAGGATCAGATACAAGAGCTATGGAAAGCTGTGCAGTCCCTTTCTCAAGAGCTTCAGACTGTTAAGGCAGAAAATGTTGTATTAAAACAATTGGTTTCAGGTAGAGAACCTCCCCCTCCCCCAGAATTGCCACCTGTGGCCCTACCTTCGGGGAAGTTAAACGGTTCTCCCAAAAAGCTTAAAGAGTTTTTGGAAGCTGCCACTATTTACTTCACTTTCCGCCCTCGCATGTTTTCTTCTGATCAGGCTAAGGTTGGCTTCCTCATTTCGAATATGGTGGGAAATGCCCTTGCGTGGGCTACTCCTCTTGTGACAGGAGAGGATCCCGTTCTACAGAATTTTAAGGCTCTTCTCAGAGAATCCTTTGAAAGACATGAGCTCACCTACACTTCTTGTGAGGATCTCCTGGATGCAAAACAGGGATCATCAGACCTCCTCACTTACATCACTAGGTTTAGGACCCTGGCTGCAGGGGCTGGCTGGCCTGAACAGGCACAATTTGCCATTTTTCCTAGAGGTCTTAAAGAAGAGATAAAGGACGAATTAGCCCGGTCTCCCCGACCTGCCTCTTTTTCTTTTATCCTCGGTCCTACAGATTGAACATCGACTCAAGGAGAGACGTAATGAAAAAAAAAGGTACCGAGAAAATCCCTCTACCATCGGTACATCATCCAACACTCTTCCTTCATTTTCTAAACAGAGTGAAGAACCTATGCAGATCGGAACCACCCGATCACCACTCACAGCGGAAGAAAGAAGAAGACGGAGAGAAAGAGGTCTTTGTGCCTACTGTGGGTCTGACAAACATCTGCTCAAAGACTGTCCGAACTACCTCAACGGCGTTCGGGAAACGAATCACCCCGGTTTTAAAAGGGACAGAAAACTGGTGGTTATCTAAATCTTCCAGTCCCTACGTTTCATTGGCAGTATCCACAAAGAAGACAGCACAAGATTCCAGACTCATGGTTATCCATATCAGCGTGATGATCCAAGACCAGCTCGTAGAGACTTTGGCACTATTAGACTGCGGAGCAGCCGGTAACTTTGTTGATACCTTATGGGTTGACAAGGTGGGCCTCAAAAGGCTAGCAAGACTCGAAGACCAGAAGGTGGAGGGTGTAGATGGTACTCCCTTGTCTTCAGGACCTATAACGCAGACTACCGAGGAGCTAGAAGTCCGGATTTCCCAGCATGTGGAGAGTCTAAAATTCGACATCATTAGAGCTGCCCATTTTCCTGTTATTTTGGGGATCACTTGGCTCAGGAGACATAACCCACAAATAGATTGGGTATCTAATTTGCTACGTTTCGAGTCTGAGTTTTGCAAGAAGCATTGTATTCCTCAACAATCTTATTTACAACTACAGGTCACCCCAGCTTCTTGTCAAGAATCCTCGACTGTACATAATATGGCACATCTTGGTGAGACTTTCAGAGAGGTTTTCACAGAAGTCAAGCCAGCACCTTTACCACCCCATCGTCCTGAGGACTGTTCTATCGATCTTGAGCCTAACGCCTTGGTTCCGTTCGGTCGTATGTTTTCCTTGTCCAGATCCGAGAAGGAGGTCTTACGAACTTACCTGGACGTGAATCTTCACAATGGCCTCATCCAACCGTCAAAATCTCCTGCCGGGGCTCCCTTATTCTTTATCTCCAAGAGGGATTCCAAAGAATTACGACCTTGCATAGATTATAGAGGTCTCAACAAGGTCACAGTCAGAGACCGCTATCCCATGCCACTCATCACAGACATTCTTGAGGCGGTTCAAGGTGCTCACATTTTCACTAAGTTGGATCTTCGCAATGCGTACCATCTATTGCGCATTGCTAAGGGTGATGAATGGAAGACTGCTTTTCGAACACCCTTCGGATTGTTCGAATATAGAGTCATGCCCTTTGGGCTAGTTAACGCTCCCGCAGTTTTCCAAAGATTTATGGACTGCATGTTTTCGGATCTCTTATTTGTTTCAGTGATCATCTATCTAGATGATATTCTTGTATTTTCCATCAACAATGAAGAACACGAACAGCATGTACGGACAGTACTTACTCGACTTAAGGAGAACACTTTACTGGCCAAGCCTGAGAGATGCCAATTCGGGGTCTCGAGCACTCCCTATTTGGGGTTTATTTTGTCTGACCGGGGCCTCTCCATGGACCCTCGCAAGGTGTCTGCCATTTTGGAGTGGTCTTCTCCCACCTCTGTCAAGGAGGTTCAGAGATTCTTGGGTTTAACAAACTTTTACAGAAGATTTATACCCCGGTTCTCCGAGATGGTGTTACCCATAACAACACTTCTCAAGAAATCTTCTGGAACCTTTGTGTGGTCCTCGGCGGCAGAATCTAGCTTCAGACATCTCAAGACTTTGTTTTGCTTGGCGCCCATATTGCTCCAGGCCGATCAAACTAAACAGTTTATCGTGGAAACTGATGCCTCTTCCGCCGCCATTGGTGCAGCCTTGCTCCAGGAGTTCGAAGGTATAGAACACCCAGTGGCCTACCTCTCTCGCACTCTGACCATCAGTCAACTTCACTATACCGTCCTTGAAAAGGAGTTACTAGCTTTGAAATTGGCCTGTGAGGAATGGCAACATCTGCTATTGGGTGCCAGTATTCCCTTCATCATACGCACGGACCATAAGAATCTAAAGGTCCTGCAGTCTCTCGAATGTGCCAACTCTCGCCAAGCGCGATGGGCTTACTTTTTTTCCCAATACGATTTCACCATTACCTATTTACCAGGCTCTCAGAATGTCCTAGCCGACGCCTTGTCTCTCAACCGAACTTATGTTTCCATCTACTCGCATAGTGGCACCTCTACATACTTTCCTACAGGAGGTCAAAGAGGCTTCGGACTCTGAACCCTACATTAGAGATAAACGCTTGGCGTCTCAGTTTCGCACCAAAGATGGTCTCTGGTTCTACAAGAACCGACTTTACATACCTTCAGGACATCTCCACAAGAGGATTCTCTACTGGTGCCACGACAGCCGAGTTGCAGGACATCGAGGCCAGGCAAACACCATTGAACTCATTAAACGCTCGTTTTACTGGCCCAACCTTCAACAAGAAGTCCAGTCCTACATAAAGGCATGCCCGGTTTGCGCTATGGCTAAGAATCCAACAGGCAAACCGTTGGGTCTCCTTACTCAGCCCGACTTACCACAAAGGCCATGGGGGAACTTGTCTACCGACTTCATTGTGGATTTACCCTTATCCGAGTCCTGTTCTTGCATTATGGTAACAGTAGATTCATTTACCAAGATGGCCCATTTCTCTCCACTGGAGGGCTTACCTACGGCTAATCGCATGGCCGAAGTTTTTGCCAGAGATATATTTCGTCTTCATGGCTTGCCCGATAAGATTACTTCGGACCGTGGTAGCCAATATATTTCTAAGTTCTGGAAGGCTTTGTGTTCTTGTTTAGGTATTGACCGTGCTCTTTCCTCTGGGTACCATCCCCAGACTAATGGTCAGACGGAAAGACTCAATTCCACTCTGGAACAATATCTCAGGTGCTACATTAATAGACTCCAGGATAATTGGGTACAACTCCTCCCCATGGCAGAATTCACTTACAACAACTCTAAACACTCCGCCACGGGTATCTCTCCTTTTTACTGCAACTACGGACTTCATCCCAAGTCCATTTGGCCCATTGCTTCCCATACCAGTAACTCTACTGCTGCTGAAGCCGCTTTATCAGAAATTTCTGAGGCTCACCGGACAGCCAGAGACAGTCTAGCGAGGAGCCTTAGAACCTACAAGACTCTTGCTGATCGACATCGCCAAACTGCCCCCACTTGGACTAAAGGGATGAAGGTATGGCTTTCGACCAAATACCTACCAAGGTGGATCCGTTCCTCCAAGTTGTCTCCTCGATTCCTGGGCCCTTTTCCCATCCTAGAAAGAATCAACCCAGTAGCCTACAAGATTCAACTACCCTCCTACCTTCGCCGGGTGCACCCGGTATTTCATACCTCTCTTCTCAAAGAATCACAAACTGAACCACACTTTAGGTCAAGACCCTTGCAGGACATTTCACCCAGAGACTCCCAGGAGGTTTATGAAGTTTCTAAAATCCGAGACTCCCGCTACTACCGGGGACGTTTACAATATCTTATTTCCTGGAAGGGGTATCCCAGGTCTGAAGATTCCTGGGAACCTGTGCATTTTGTCAAGGTGCCCCGTCTAGTAGCTAAATTTCATCGGATGCATCCTGGTAAGCCGGGCGGGGTCGGCAATAAGAGGGGGCATACTGTCATGAACCCTCTCGGTTGGCGATGGATGCCGTTGTTACGGCTTCGCCGCCATTAATACTGCCACCACGTTGTTCACGTTTCTCTGTTTACGGTCTAGTGTTTTCCTCTGTTCTTTCCTCTCGCCTATTTACTTCCTGCTACCCATGGTTCCTTGCATTGCAACCGTCTCCTTTCGTTTTCACGGTGAGACGCTTCCAGTGCTTTTCTCTCGCTCGCTCTTTTTCCCCCCTTTCGAGGTCCTTCTCCTCTTTTCCTCCTTCCTCTCCGTCTCCCTGGCGGCCCCCCCTCTTCCACCGGTTTCTCTCTGCTTTTGCGTCTCGGCGCTTACCTGCTTTCTGCCAGTGTTATTTCCCTCCTTGTCACTTTTTCTCTGGATGAATCTTCGCTTTGTTTACCTCGAGGATTCCCGATGCAATTGAATTCTACTATTACTACGGCTACATATCTCATCGCAAGCCACGGCCAGCAGTTCTACCACGATCCAGGGTTTTTTTCCGCCTTCAGGCTTTTTCCCCTTACCCGCCTGCATACGGGACCGGAGCCAAGGTGGTAACCAATTCAGAGTTCCACCACGGCTCTGTTCCGTGTCAGAGCTCTTACAACAAAGAGTAAAAAGGATTACCTTGCCCACCGACACGGCGTCGGAGCGTCAGACCCTGAAGACTCAGGTGAGGAGAGTGGTGCATCGGGTGGGAAAGCGGAGCATTCGGACAGTACCCCTACGGTAACTTTAAGTCCTACACAAGGTTGTGACACATCCTCAGTTAATCCCCAACAAATTCCTTATTGAACTCTTGGAGATAGCATTAACCAAGAACTATTTCCGTTCTAAGGAATCGTTTTTCTTACAGATCAAGGGGATCGCTATGGGGGCAGCTTGTGCCCCCAAATATGCCACATTATATATGTGGTTTTTCAAAAAAAACTTTCATTTTCGACGACTCTAATCCTTTCAAGCATTCCACCATATTCTATAAAAGGTATATTCATGACATAATCATTTGGGATTCCAACAAAGGCAATCACAAGGAATATTCTGCATTGCATTAATGCTTTGAACACTAAATTGTGCTTCACCATGTCCGTTAACAATCAGGCTATACCATATCTGGACCTTCTAGTCAAGAATAAGGATGGCCTTACTCTAGTGGACCTGTATCTCAAAGTTACCAACAGGAACACGGTTCTCCATTTTGACAGTTTCCATCCTCAGTCTTTACAGGTTAGCATTACGTATGGCCAATTTTTAAGTGCCAGATGCACTAACAAGGAAGACTTTTCTACCAAAGCAGATATAATACAGAACAGACTTCTTAATAGAGGATATCCGCCACATATATTCAGACAATCCCGCAAGCGGGCTAGGAATCAACACTGTGAAATATTACTCGCCAAGAATCTTAAAGATAATTTGCCAAATTTGCCTGTGGTATGCGCTATGACTTTCAGCACACAACATCATGCCATCAAGGAAGCGATTTGCAAACATTGGCCTTTATTGCAATTAAATAACCCCAATCTGGAAGACCCTATTCAAGCCTTTAAAAAAGATAAAAACCTTAAAAATTGGTTGTCTCAAGCAGAAAAGGGCAAGAGTTAACAACGGCCCTAAAACTATTCCGGGTCTTTGGGGTCTTATAAAGATCTGTTGCCATTTCCCTTGAGGATATTGTTGTCAATGTGAGTCTACCTCGGCATGCGGTACAGTCACCATAAACAAGAGATCATGGACTTTTAAAGGTCACACAACCTGCAATTACAAGAACTTTATTTAAGTGATCATCTGCCCTTGCTCAAAGTCGTATATAGGCAATTCATCCAGGCCTGTTAAATCTAGGATCACTGAGCACAAGTCTAAGATTAGGACTAAAAGCATGACTTCTCCTCCAGTCCCACACTTCATTGAAAAAATGCATAGCTGTGATGAACGTAGATGGTGGGATCTTGAACTTGTGAAGGGTGTCGATTCCAACTATACTGCTAATAGATTATCCCAATACAAGCAATGGTGGATGTATAACACAGAGAGTTATTACACTGGAATTAACCAACATGAAGAATGGTTGGCCTCTGTTTGATGGGGCATCTAAATTACTAAATATATAAATATATTCATTCTGAAACATCACCCATATTTTGGGTCCAATACCTTGGTAGTGTTTTATCCCCTTGTGGGGGTGTCTTGACTGCTTTTGCTGGTTGTTACAGTTATTTTCGCCTTCTTATACCTTTTTTTAGAACATTGACGCTAATTTGCCCCTCATGCATCCACTTTGAGACATTTTTTCTTTTGCTTGTTGGTACATCGTTAAGGTTATGGCTCTAGAGAGACGTCTGCCTATCCTCGATGTACATGCAGTTTTCCCTCAATGTGGTCCAATGACATGGCGGAGCTTCAACAATGCCAGCTTTCGTTTGCACGCTTCATTATCTCACCATTCCATCGTTTGAATATTTCCATATGCTGTTTGCATGGGTCTACTTTTGCAGTAATGTGGAGAAAGCGGCCCTCATTTTAATTAAAGGTGCAGCGCATCTCGCATTACTTAGACTTTAAGAGTGCCTTTGGGTCACTCGTTCCATTGATCCTCTATTCAGCTGCGAGATCACGTGTATGATGGTTACATCAGCACGTGTGTCTCTGTCAGGTATATTTACGCCCACCGGCTACAGCTAATTCCATCCAGCCTGCGCATTGACGGGCGTTACCATGCTTCGGAGGGTCTGAATATGAGTCCGTCTTTCTCTTAGTCATCTCTTGGTTCACCTCGAGTCAGTTCTGCTATATGTATGGTGAATTGTATCTATATTTGAAATAGCCTTTCAGTGGCCTTGGCGGTCACACTACATGTTTCATTGCACACCTGGCCTAGTTTAACTAGGCTGTGTTCTGCAATTACTGTTGACATTTACCTTTAGTGGATTAGATGTCTGTCTAATACGATTCCAGGCATTTACTTGTACGTGAAGTTTATATGCTAATGTGACAAGTTTCTCTTCAATTGTTTGATTGGAGTACTTCTGGTCGTTTTCTCTAGTAGCATTTCCATCACGGCCACTTGTACTCCATTCTTTCATCCATTTATTTTGAACTCACAGTGTTGTTTGTGGAGCCTTCAGATTTGGGTACACAGTATTTAATTTAATTTAATTTTGTCTTTAGTCTTTTTACTTTCAGTTATCTTGGTATCTGTCCTGGGATGTTCATTCCAGTTTAGCTTGAAAGGTTTTGTAATTTTTACGTCTGTTATTCCTCCATTTGTGTAACGTGCTTGGACAATTTGTTCACTCTTGCATCTTGATTTACCAAATTAACTTGAGGCAGATTTGCTTTCCTGAAAACTGAAACAAAGGATCAGAAGGGGCATGCTTACTGGGAATTCCCTTGGAACATGAGAGGGTCACTGCTGAATCCATGCCTTTAAAGAAATATCCAAAGTGAGTATGAGAATTCCCCACATTAAATGACAGAAACTCTCTGGAAATGCTTGGATTGCTAAAGCCCAGAAGGAAACTGTCTGAAAAGGGCATAACTAAAATACTATGATGTTGTAATGGGAAATTAACAGCAGTGCATTCTTGCTGCAGTAAAATGAAGTGAGATGTCCTTTCAGTCTAACCCAAAATACATGTACGAGTTATGTGTGCCGTGATGCTGATAGCACTTATGTGAGACCGAAAGTGTTTTCACAGATATAGCTTAACATTAAGCTGTGATATGAAAAAATCCCTACCATATCCTAATGAAGGGTTACTTGATAATCTGTGTTGTGTGAATGCAAGCTATGTAATACGAATTGGAAAATCAAAGCAAGTTTAATGGTGTCATTCCTACTTCTAAAGAAAATAATGTAAATATAAATCCCCTGCAACTTCTCACTCTTGACTTTACATAGTAGAGAAAAATGAATTGCATACCACTGAGACTCAACCTGCAAAATGAAAGGGGAGTGGCATTCATATTTGTATCTGAATTTCCTAAAACTATTCTCCCAAGTTGGGTGGGTGAACCAACATTGTGTGCGTTCTGAATCGATAAAGCTGCTTTCCTAATCAAAACTTGCGGGATTCATTGTAAGTTTACTTTAAACTGTGCAAACATACTAACAACCCACAGCACTGTATTCCTATGGAAAATGTGAGAAATGCAACAGTGCTCCAATTCCAGCAATTGTTATTGTCACAGGGTGTTCAAGGTAACGTGGATTCACAAGAATGAATTTGAAGAATAGAAGAAAGTGTGACATTGATACAGAAATCATAAACATTAATGAAATATCTTGATGATGACATTTCACAGATTGGGCGCCTGAAGAAAGAATAAACTAGCTGGTGGTCCATAAACAAAGAGTAAGCAGAAGAAATGCATATTTACCAGAAAGAAAAAGAAGGGGCTATAAATCCTGAAAGAAACATTTGCCTCTGAATCTAGATCATTTGACTGTTACAGATTTTAAGGTATGCCCAGGCAAGTGACAGCTCGTCCTCCCGATCATACCAAATGATGCAGAACAACAGAACAGAATATTCAGGATTGGATGAGCTGATTGCAAAGGAGGGGCAGGAGCAAGAGGATGCTTGCTCTAAGTTGCAGGAGAAAAAAACAAGACAAATATTACATCACCTGGTACACAGAAGGAGCTTCCTATTCACCCTTTCCCAAGCCCTTGCTCTACCTTGATGTTTTACTGAAAAGAAGGGAAACCTACTGCATTCACAGATGACACAGTAGACAAGCAAGTCCTTTGACTCTTGGAAGCCTGTTCCCTTACCAGAAGGGGAAAAATAAAAACAAAAGACAGTCCTACTTTGATGTGGCAGTGGAAAGAAGGAAACTTACTGTATTCACAGAAAAGAGAATCCATCAACCAGATATCCAGTTTTCTTATCACAAGGGAAGAAAAATCAATTTCAGTCCAGATGGGCCTAACCCGGGCAGCATGAGGGCGCATCTACTGTAGTACATAAAGGAAATAATTGGATCCAATACCAGACATAATTTGGGAGAATCTGAAAAATATTTGAAGAATCCAGGGTCCAAAAACCTGATGTAAGAGCAGGAGTCCAATAATGCAAACCAGTGGGGAGCAGCCTGAAAAAATCTAACAGATAGGCATAGTTCAACACAGAAATTCCATCCAAAGTGTACCAAAACTCCAAATCCAACAAAAGGGCAATACAGAGATGAAGACATAAAAGAATCCAAAAAAGCAGCAACCAGAATTTCAGAAAATTTTGAAAGCTACTCATGAATCCAGGAAATGTTGAGAAGCACTTCTATGTTCTGGCAGGTTTTTTTTATGTTGTGGATGACTTCAGACTCACACCGTATGTCAAGCATCGGTCACCTGAGTGTCACATATGCTGGCCAGGAGAAGACACTTGCACAGAATGCAGGCGCTTGTGGTATGTCTTGCACAGAATTTTCAATGAGATGCCACGGCAGCCGCCAGTGAAACCGAGGACCGTGTCCCCTTCAGGACGTGATTACTCATTGGTGCATAACATTGACACTAGCCAGGCTAGCCTCAATGCACCTAGGGAACATCTCATACAGAGTACACAGCAGATGATAACCGAAATGGACCATAATGATAGATTGAGACAAGCAATAAAAGCTATTCAGTTCAGTTGAAAGTCACAATATAAGCTCACAGACAGATACCTTTAATGGGAAAAGGCAGGTAATTTCCAATTTCTTACACTAATGCTTCACTGTCCAGACCTTTTCGGAGTCATACTTGTGACTTTGGCACACTTAACCATCGTCAGTACATAGGCGATGCCAGGCATAACATTTCCTCTTTCCAAACTCAGCCAGATACACTGGAATATTTGATTTCCTTGTCAGGTACAGACGGGTAGGGAGTGGCAGACCAGTTATGTCAGAAGTGGACAGGAAAGGAAATGAGAGTACTCCGAAAAACAGAATTTGTTAATTAAGATATGAAAATGAGTTAAGAGAACAAGATTTACAGCATAGGATCCAACAGAGAGACTATACAGGCCACTTTGCTGACTTTGTGAGACAGACATTACAACCCGAAAAAGGTAATTTTAAAGACCCCTATACATGCTAAGGATTATGGGTTCCCCAGAACTCCTAGGTAGATGGGAAAACATTGATTGTGTGTGACAATGTGACTGCATACCACATTGTCCAGATACTCTGAAAATATTTGAGTGCCATAAACCTTATGACTAATGGGAAAGAGAGAAAAGAGAGGATCCCCTGTACAGTACACCCGGAAACCTCCTTTAACCATTGTGATGTGGGGGCAAATATGCAACAGGGAGGACTATTAAAGCAGTTTCTCTGACTCTGGTGGGTAGTTTGACTCAAGCGAGGGGGGCATATAAATGTACATAAAGCCCAAAGTTAGCCTACAATTTAATGTGTGCTAATCATCAATCGCCTAGGGAGTTTGCTAAAGAACTGAAGCTCACATTTGCTCAAATTTCTCGATACTGAAAGTCGAGATTCCAAAAGTACATTCTTCCACGTAGTTATAAAACATGTAGGGGCCGAGTTAGTTTGTGATTGTCATGTCTAGAGATGGATCATCTTACAAGCTACCCAGATTTAGGATGTACAGAGCACAACTCCCCAAAACAAAGCAAAGAACCCCAAACAAATGCATTATCCAAGCACCCTTAATGTAGCTGAGGTGAAGAGTAGGTAGAGTTAGAGATAGTGGGGCCCAATAATTAGTCCTCTGCTGAGAATGATCATACCATACATAGAAAACTCTCTTTTCAAGGGCAGCCAACTGGTTCTCAGACTGGCATGCACAATTCTGATCCCACAACATCTGAGACTTACATTAGCCCTCAATATTTACATTTTAGGCCTTCTATCCTGGGATAGTGATGGCAAAATTCCAATCACAACTCCTAGAACCAATTGCCAAGAAAGTTAAACTCTTTTTTTTCTACTAGGTTCCAGGATAACTGATCCCAGTGTCACGGCAAGTGGAGACCAAGCAATACAGGCAATCAAGGTTACCAGAGTTACCAAAACTACTCTCCTAGAAGAAATAGTCAGCCTTCGAGAGAAGAACAGAGATATGACGAAAGACCACCTGTCAGGAAGCATCAGTAAGCATTGAGCATGCCATACGGCTTCCCCGAATAGAGAAGTTACTTTCTGTTTTTCATTCATGGAAGGCACATACAGCGACGTTCTTAGGTGCTTTCTTTTAATGACTCAGCACTACTCAATGCTGCTAAGACCTCTGTTCAGGACTGCGACCACGGCATTTGCGTTCAATTTTTTTCCAATGTCCTGTCTCTGCTCAGCCTTATTCCTCCAACCTCTTGGTGGCTGAATGAAATACTTTGCCCTCTCCCTCTAATGACTTGCCTCTAAAACCCTCCTATGGATTCCCCTCCTTAGACATTTGACTTGGATTCACTGGACTCTTCCTGTGTCATGATTGTGCTTGTGCTTACTGTGAACTTTGACCATTCCCTGGATTGTTGGCTGTGCTTGATTCCTCATGTCATCGAGTCATCCACATTCCATCGGGCCTGGATGGATTGTCAATGTGGGATTGGACCTGCTGTTTTATCTGCACCTGCACAAACAAATCACCAGGTACATACTAGTAGATACACTTAACTTAGAATATCACTCATACTGACACTATTAGTTGTCCTTGATCTCTTTTGTCCAGGGTTCAGAGGGTTGCTGCATCCAGAGGTTCCTCTCTTTCCACGGCTTACCATTTCTGCTCTGGGGTATTTGCTATTTCTCCCTGGCTGGTTTTGATTTACTGTGAATTGTTGGGGGGTACAAAGAAAAACTATCCTGAGACACCCCACAGTTCAGAGAGTGGATGAAAAATCTCCCAACTTGATCGACATGTTAAACATTGGACAGAGAGCACTGGTCAAATCATGAGATCACAGGGAAAACCTGATTTGATTGCTCATAGAAACCTTGGCCAGAATAAGTTGACATCTCAGGGTGGACAATGACAAGAGGAAATAGTTCCAGTTCCAGTTCAAAATACACAAGTAGAAGAGTAGAGGGTGTATGAGGCAGAAAATATATATATAAGACTCAGAGGTTGCTTTTTGTAATGTTACATGAACATACCCCTGAGATTAATGAAGAATTGGCAAAGGCCATTAGTGAACTCTCTGAATTCATTGCAATTAAACCAGATTAAAAAAAGAAAGTGAAATTTAGTGAGAGGAAAAACTTTAGAATTGTGTTTGAAAAATAGGAGAACACTGTGTACATTGAACCCAACACTTCTTCTTTCCAATATGTAATGCCACACCCAAAACAGCAGTGAATTATACAAATTCTATCAATAGCTATACAATCTAGAAAACGTTGCCTTCATTGAGCAAGACCATAAGGGAAAGGAAGATGCCTGAGTCTTAATTTAACTTCAAATATGTGTTAAAATTGAAGATGGACTTCTTCTTAGGAAACTCCAATATGCTTACGATCAGTGCGTGGTATCTACCTTATTTTGAAGCATAATGTTGAATCATGCCCCCAATGCAGATAGATTGGGAATGATGTTCGCTCTTTGAATTAGTTACTTTGAAAATTATAGAGGTAAACCTGATCACCTAACTCATACTTCTTCTTGGAGATCCAAATGTCATAAGGAGTTTTCAAATATACTGTGGTCATCTCCAAATACCTCTGTGCATACGCCAAAGCATGTTGGAGAAGCTTCCACAGTTTCTCCACACATTCATGAGTGATAAAGGTGTTGATAAGTGTCTTCCTGTACTCAGTATAACAGAGGTTGAGGCAAGAATGTTTTTCTACCAGTCATAGGTTCAAAGTGGAATCTAAGTAGCAGTAGTAGGGGTAGACCTCAGAGCCATCAGTATTAGTGTTAATTGTAAGTCACAACTTGATCCATAATCCACTATGAAAAATTAATTCCAACAATAATTTTATTATATCGTCCCACCTCCCTCTGCTAGTTGCCCGATGGTAGGCGATGTTTAATTTTCTACTAACTCTAAGAATTTCACAGATATTAGTCACTTCCTCACTGGTAAAAAGACTGCCATGGGCAGACTCAATCCTTTGAGGTAGGCCGTAGCAACAAAAGATATACTTGATCAAAAACATAACTGCAGCCTCCTCCTTGCAATTTGGGGCTTGGAAACATTCAATACACTTTGTGAAGAGGCATTTAACAGTCAACATATATTTGTGGCAACATGCAAAATGATTCCATGGACAAATAAAGTCGAACTGAAGATTAGACCTTTGTAATGTCATTCCTCTTTTGTAGAAAAGCCCTTTGAGTGGGAGAACTTCGCTGGAAATGAGCACATTAACAAGGGGGGTTGTGGGAGTCTCTCTGCCAGACATTAGTCCTGGTTGCGAGAGCCTTACCCAGATTCTTTATCTCACTATCTTTCACAGAGGAGAAATATCCAAAACATATCAGTTTTTGTCCTGCCCTGGGGAAGTCCACCACTGAAATGATAGGCAATTCTCCTCTGAACAAGAGTACCAACAGCAACCCCAGAAACGTGTTTCGGTCTGGTTGGGCCTTATCAGTAGAGTGGAGCTGTTCCTCTCTAAGAATAGTGAGCAAGGGGTCCACACATGGATTCCCCTAGTAATGTAGGGTGAGACCAAAAGCTACTTAAATTATGTATATTAACAAGGAGGTTCCTGGGAGTATCTCTGCAAGACGTTAGCCCGGGTTGCGAGCACACTACAGACACCCTTTTAAAAACTCAGGTACTGACCCATGTGTGGCCTAAAAGCAACATTGTGTAGGAACTCCATCATTTTTTTGAAATCCTTGATGAGCAGCAGTTGCAGCATCAGGGGCATGATTCAACATTATACTTCAATATAAGCTAGATGCCACGCACTGATTATATTCATATTTGAGTTTCCTAAGCAAAAGTCCATGTTCAGTTTTGAAGTTATTTTCCCCTGTTGTCTATAAAATCAAAATGCCATATGGCGAAAAGACAGAGGGTCCATTTAAGAACCTGTCAAACCTGAAATGTTCTTAACCCTATTATTGCCCATTGAAAACACTCTGTGCCATTCCATTTTCTCTGATTGTTTGCTGTCTTTTCTCAAACTGATGTAGCTCACTAAAAGACGATAATACTATAGGATAACCATACATGTTTTGTTTCAGTACATTTTTCTCTACAAAATAAGGCAAAAAGCACACCTTTGTGTCACACTCTGTGGTCACATGTCATAATTCAATATGGTGGACAAATATCACTGTTAAGAGTACATCACTGACCACAAAGAGAGCACTTTCAGAAAAATTATGTTTTTTCAGTACGTAAATGGCCAGCTTTGATGCATACTATGTTTGCTACTGAGACAAAAATCTGAATGTTCTTATTTTATATTTTGCTATTTATGTATTTATTTATTTATTTTGGCAAAAAGCTAGTGCATCACACGTGTTTCATGTGCAAAAGCTGTTTACAATACACAAATATTTTTTTTAAATGGAAACGGAAAATACCAATAATTTAGAAGCATCATTACAGAAAAAAGATTTTAATTAGTGGCAATATAATGCAAAGGACAAATAAATATTCTCAGTGGTTATGGGTAGTATGTATTTCAAAATGGCTGACATTGCTTATTCCCTTTTTTCTGCACACATCTCTATTGCAGAACTGCAATTCAAAAAAGTCTAGTAAATGGTTGGTTGTGCTATATATATTCAGATATCAGACATTTTTTAGACTGTTATCTCTGCATGTGAGCCAGTGAGGCGAATGGTCTTTGCATATGAACTTTGACCTTAAATGCACTACATTAATTGTTTTTAGGGTCATATCTTTGTAACTCCAGATTTATTTGTCCTAACTGTGGTGTCTTCTGAAAGTGTATGAAATGTTCTTTCTAATACATTAATCTAATAGATTGAGATTTCATGACATTAGACCTTTGACCTCACAATAATCAAGTACAAAGTGCTTTTGTGTTACTTGTTGTGCAACCATTGTACTGATTTTGACAAGTGAGGCCTTTCCTAGAAAGACCTGATTTGTGCTTTGCAATGTATAGATCAGATAAGGTCTGGAGGTGTTCTTTGAATGGTCACATTGAGTACTTTGGGCCTCATCACGAGTTGGGCGGTAACGCCGGCGCTAATAGCGCTGGCATTATCTGCCCTACTGCCAAACCCCCCTGGTGCTACTAGCTCTGATCACGGGTTTGGCGGTATTGGAAGTCCTCATTCCCCACTGAGCCCATTCGGGAATGCCCCATTCCCCATTGGGCTCAATGGGGAATTTTCACGCTCATACCGCCGACGGATTTCCCGCCGGCGGTATGAGCACACATTTTCAGTGGATTTCCCCCCAGCTCAGAGCTGGGGAGAAATCCCTTAAATCCTGCGGCAATAGCGCTACCGCCGGATTTAAGGGTTACCGCCAAACTCGTGATGAGGCCCTTTGTCTTCAAGGTATCAAGTAAGGTGTAGAATGAGCATTTGCAAAGTGTTTTTCTAATTTCTCAGCAACTGTGCATTTTATTTAGATGAGTCGGGTATCACCATAATGGCACTACTCATCAATGTGGAGTAAGAGTGGCTTTTTCTTTTCTTTTGACCTTTTACCATAGAAAAGTGATTATAAATATGATTTATTTGTTATATCATCACAACTCTTGAATGGATTTAGAAAAGTGTGAAGCCAACAGTAATGTATGGTATGTACTATCCCATGTAATAGATATGTAAGTCAAGTGGCAATTAGGGTTGACCTTTGAACAATCATTCTCAATGTTTTTTGGGAAATTGTTTTGAAACTGACAAACCGATATAGACAAGTGTGGTGTCATCTCAAAGCCATGGTACATTCATTCCTATTAAAGGTAATGATATCTTGAGCTGCTTTGGCATTTGACCTTTGACTTCAAAATCACTCACACGTTGGTTTTCTTTTGTTCAACTACCACACACCAGATGTACATTACAGAGATGTCACTGTAAAGGCCATACATACCCGCTATCTTCGATGTTCCAGATAGTGCATAGGTGTATGATTTTTGACTTTGAGCTTGCAAACCACCTTCTCAAAATGTTTCTTTTCTGCTATGTTTTTAGAAACCATTAAGTCTACTCAAAAAAGCAAGGTGTCACCGGAAAGGTTAAGGCATGTGCTTTCCCATCAGTTGAGCACATAGTGAGAATCTAATCAAGCTGACTTTTGACCTCATAATATTGATCTACATTATTGTTTTCTGTTTCTTTTTCTCAATCTTAGAATGCATGATGCATGTACCTTTACATGTATGAGTCAAATATGCTAAGCAATGATCACATTTAACCTTGGAACAACACTGCCACAATATTCTGGAGTATGCTTTAGCACATTTTTTCTGATTAGAAGAGTGTTTTACGGTTTGAAAGTTTGTGGTATATGCTTTTGTATGAATGGGTCAGATATGTTTAGTGTTTATATTTGACCCTTGGAATACATTTCTGTTTCCTTGCAATTGTTGGGGGGTTATATTTTCCAGCTCTGTTGCACAGATCAAGAAATACAGGAATGCAGTGGATATTGGCCTTACCTGTAATCACTCTTCTCATATCTTATTATCTTTTTTTTATTATGTCACCCTTTTTGATCTTGTTAACCTCCTCAATATTTTTTTTAGTCAGGTAAACATTTTTTATCACATTTATTCTCCTCCTATGATGTGTATATGTCATTCTTCTGGTATGGAAAGAGAGGTGAGCAATGCAGGAAGGTGGGAGGGATGGTGAAGGGAGAGGAGGGATTAGAAGAAGTGTGATTGAGGGAAAAACACTGAGGGACATTTAGGAGTTTGAATAGGAGAGATGAAACGAGGAAAGGAAAGCGGACGGGAAACTATTGCAATAGCTTGAAAATTGAAAACTATAAACTACAGACCCCTGAACAAAAGCCTTTTAGTTGAAACTCAGTTAATCATGACCTAGGAATAAAAGGTATGTACCTTTTATTCTCTCTCTCTCTCTCTCTCTCTCTCTCTCTCTCTCTATATATATATATATATATATATATATATATATATATATATATATATATGTATGTTATGTTAACAGTACTTATATAGTGCACCGTCACCAACGGAATTGGTCCCCAGGCGCTCTGGAGGATCTGTAAATGAGAAAGGTGGGATGGGTTAGTAAGGTGAAGAGGGCGTAGGATAGTGGGAGGAGTGGTGTACTGTTGGCAGCTTCAACTCGGTAGACACCGGGTGCTGAGCTTTGGTGCGAGTATTGGATCGGTGTCAGTCCGCGTGTGCTGTTGGTGTGGCTTATGTGTTGTTGCATGTATATCTATATATAAATTGCGCTTTAAAAACAAGCAAAAACCAAGAGCAATAGAAAAGGAAGATTAATAGTGTGACAATATCAGTCTACTGATCTTCATTTTCTATCTTCTCTCACCTTTCTATTCCATCCTCTCCTCCTTCACCTCTGACCCTCAGACACATTACATGCACTCCTTCTCACCACCATTCCTCTTTACCATCACTGCCATGCAGTACATGCACACGCAACACCCACCATATCTTCTTAGAGTGTCTGGCGAGAATCAAGGATGATGACTCTTCTGTGAGAGCTGAGCAATGTGGCCCCCAGGCCTTATACCATCTTAACATGAGAGTGCTGCAAAGATGCCTCTCTAAACACTGTGACTACCCCACCAAGCTGCAGAGGAGCGGCATGAGGGCCTGGCATCTTGTTGAGGAAGACAGACATTGAAAAGTTACAGGCAATTTTCTGGCAAACTGCAACAGACAATACAGAAATTCTAAATGTTCAAGACCAAAGACACCACACCAGTGGGAGAAGGCAAAACACTTTATTGAAGAAGCAGAATGCTCTATGTCTGTAAAGAAAAAGGATTATTTGCGCCATCTAATGATAGCTGATTGCAATAGGTGCACTCACAGATAGATTCACAGTTGCCACCTAGGATTTTCTGGTGCATAGAGAAATGGTGATGCTGAAACAAAAGCCCAGCAATATTGTCACTGATTTTAATGGCACTGATCGTGATCGCAGTTGTTTAGAAATACAATTGCCAATGTGTCGTGATGTACTGAAACAACAAGTCATGAGTATTCATTCACTAAAAGATTGAGTCAATACATTAAAAGCAGACGAAACATTACATGTTCTGCTTCCAGAAGTTGTCAACGGTGTGAGGTTACCACTGACTGCTCCAGTAAGAACATGTTGAGCAAAAAGATCATTCTCTTCACTGAGGCGATTTAAGACCTACTTAAGGTCCACAATGACACTAGCGTGATTAAACAATGTCTCCATTTTAAATGGTCACTCTGATATACTGGAACGTTTGGACATGAGCACCATTATGGAAGACTTTGAAAGGCGCACATATGTACGTGTAAAGATTTGCATGCATTGCCGGTAATGCTTGTAATTGAAATAATTTGTATTTACATTATGAATGCTTTTTGTACTATTATACTGAGCAAAATGTGAAGGATAGTTGTATGCTAATTTAAAGACTGTACTAAAGAATCCTATTTTTTAACCAACTACGTTAAGGCCTTTACAACTTGTTAGTGCAAATCTTGATAGTTTTACAACATTACGTGTTAAGGATTCAGTATCTGCCAAATAAAAAAAGTCACCCCTATACTGAAATTCAAATGTCAGCACCCTTGTATACATGCATCATCTACTGGGGTTCTCCTAACAGAGCACTAACAATTTAACTTTAATACAGTTATGCAACAATCAGCAATGTAAACAACAGCACTTTAAGTAACTGTGTATGGCAAACCATTTGAAGAGAGGTAAGTGAATTGGTAGAAAACAGTAAAAACACACACCAAAATAAATCTAAGAAAAAGACCCTAATTCTTAAAAAGTTCAGTCTTGGTAGGAATTGAGGACTAGTATCAACGATGAAGGTGTATATGATAGTAGTACATGTTTCCGTGTGATACTTACCTGTAGTTTTACACTGGTAAGAGATTGTTTAAAGCCAATGTAAATAACTATTTTTACACATTCTTTCTAAAATGTATCATTTACAGAGCTCTGTGTGTGCTTAACTGCGCTCGTCATCACTCACATGCCCTTTTAAGTCTAAGCGTTGCTGTTCAGTTACACTACCCTGTGAGAGTTTTGCTAGATATTAGTGTTTTTCATAATCATCAGAATAGGGTTGCCTCTCAGAATATGTCCATAGGGCTGATTCTGAAAATCCATCTTAACACACATCATACCTTTCCTTTGATAATCACGTTACCCACATAATAAATTACAAGCTGCATGACAGCACCATGTCTTTTCTAAATCACCACACTCCAAATCCAGCTGTCCCCCTCACCCATCTTTCTTCCATCCTCAGCAACAGCATGTTCTCTTGTCCAGCGGAAGGACTTCAGAGAACAATCAGATTGCATATTGAGCATTACAAACCCCCCCAACATCAGAATATCATTCCACCTTCCCCTCTTATGACATGAGCAGACTATTTTAAGAAGAAACATAAAATATACAGTCTGAATATCAATTACAAAGATTACAAAGGCTACAAGTAGGTCACTGATATACTTAGAAATACATACATTAAAAAATAGCTGACATCTCACCTAGTGGGCAACCCTGGTCTGCAATACTGGGCAGAGCATATGATGCACGGGTCCACCTGCAAGAGACAGAATGCTGCAGAGGTTTTACTGTCAACCAGCTGCCCACCGGGGGCGTAAGGGGGGAACAAACTGTTTCATCTGGCACACTGATGGGTGGGTTGAATAGACACAAATGGCATAGGGCTAATCTAGTGGTGACCACTGATTTGTGGTGTTGGACGTAGAGGAGACAATGCCCAGGTCCACCTGCAAGACAAAGATGGCTGCAATGGTTTTGAAATCAACCAGCTGCCCAGGGGACCATAAAGGAGGGGAACTTACGGTCCTGTCAGGCACTCTAATGGGTGGGTTGGATAGATGCAAAATGAATAGGCCTAATCTAGTGGCGAGCCTGGTCTTTGATGTGGGACGTAGAGGAGATGATGCCCTCATCCACATGCAAGAGAAAGATGGCTGTGGAGATTTTGCTGGCAATCAGCTGCCCAGGAGGATGCAAGGGGGAGAATGTACTGTTCCATCAGGCACTCCAATGGGGGGGTTGGATAGACACAAACTGAATAGGCCTAGTCTAGTGGAGAGCCCTGGTCTGCGATGTTGGATGTAGAGTAGCTGATGACTGTTTCCACCTGTAAGAAAGAGACAGCTGCAGAGATTTTTTTTGTCAACCAGCTATCCAGCGCGGCGGAGGGGGAATAATTTACTGTCCCATCAGGTTCTCTGATGGGTGGGTTGGATATAAGCAAACTGCATAGGCCTAATCCAGAGGCAAGCCCTCCTCTAAAGTATAATATTTAATTGTGGGGGCAAACATGTGAAAAGTATTGATATTCATAGAGCAAGAAGAGTGCAGGTAATAAACTTGGTTTCCTAGTTAGTATACCATGCTGCTTGGAAAGTCACTACATGGTGGCAACAGCATTGGGATACCCATCTAGTCATTGTCTTACCTGCAAGTTGATTTCAATGATCATCAGCACTTTCCTGCACATTAATCTTGTAGTATGCATAGAGATTTGCGGCCCACGTTTGCACCATGTAGCTCCTAAAGCATAGAATGAAAATGAATCAGTCATACAATAGAGTCACAGTTCCTCCGACCCACTTACGTCTAGTCTGTTTTTAGTTGTCCGCTTTTCATGTCTTCACAGGCTAACAGTTACAAAGACACACTGACAAAATATTGCAAAGACACACTGACAACAGCTCTTGTAATTCCTAAACCCTCTCTTCTCCCCCAACCGACTGATATCCAAATCTCCCATCACCTTACACTCCACACAGCTACAGGCCACCTAGCACTTAGTAATTGAATCCCTTCCAAAACCTGATTAAACTTGCTGGAGCTCACATCTTTTGCGCTGTAATGTTTCAGTGCAGCTAACCCAGACACACAGAGCTATGATTAATCGCAAATACATTCCCGTATGAAAAACAACAACACATAACTGAGTGCCACTGCAAAACCATATATCAGCATGACGGCACTGAAGACACTGCTATTTCTAGCCTGGCCTTATCACCACCTCGGGCTTTTCACATGTCTCTACCTCTTTCACATTGAAGCCCCCCTACCTGTCCTTTTATCTAGCATTGCCATCTACAAAGAGATCAACAAGCCTCATTTTTAAAATAAAGGGTATTTTGTCACTGTTATACTATGTGGTGCTTTTTTGTTGTGTGATGGCACTGGCATCAGTCACTGTTCAATCCTTCAGACACAAATTGTTCTCAGACACTTGCATCAGATGCCCATTTAACCCCAATAGAAAGAGCCATGCACCCGCACCAGACATGAGCAGTCAGGCTGCATCTTTGTCTGACCTTTAGATAAGGGAAAGTAGTAACTGCATATACATGTTCCTGAATGAGATTAGAACAGCCTTCAGGAAGGGTCTTGCTCCCTAAAAGAACTCTAGCCAATCTGATTGGTGTGTGGCTGTTGAGAGTCAGCAAACAGTTGTTCAAAAGTAGAGTAGGTCACATTGGCTGAAAGACATAAAGGAGCGAAGGAGGAAGGGGTAAAAGGGGAGGTGACAGAAGGAGGGAAAGGACAAGGGGTGAGACGAATGGAGGGAGAATTAGTAAAAATAGAGGGGTGGAAGGAGTGTGAAGATTAGAGGTGGAAGGATTGCCGAGGGAAGAGGAAAAAAGCCAACAAAAGAAGGTGATCAACTTTATGAGAAGTGTGATATAAACTGTAGAGGAAGATGGGGGATGGAATGTCTCTGAGGGAAGCAGAATCTAATTCAGAGTATAACTGATTAGGGGAGGAACACAGAAAGAAGAGCAGCCCACACTGAAGTTTCACTTGGAGAGACCTAGATGGTGAAGGCACAAGCATGTATCAAATTGTCACAAACACAATGGATGGGGGACAGTGGACAAAGGGGTGCAGGTGAGGTTCCTTTGGGTAACTCTTCCTTATAAAACCTTGTTTATTCATAATATAGTAAAATAAGATGATTTGTATAGAACCAAAGTGCATGGGTAGAAATTAAGATTGCATAAGCAGGAGCTAAAAGCAACTCCTGGGTATCCAGCATTAAACAGAGACCTCAAGGTACCACTGGGGAATGAGGAGCTAGTGCAAAGAGTTCCACAATTTGAATCTCCACATAAAATGCAGGCATATAATTGTGTCCATTATTAATGACCCCTTATGCTCAATGATGTATAGATGTGTCCTATTGTTTATTTATAGATTGACCCAAATGCACAAAGTTAAATACATGTAGGTGTGTTTTTCAGCATCAGTTGGCCTCTGGAGCCAAAACTACCCCCTGGTAGTAGTTGATATGAAGCTAACCAGGCTATTCTAGGCCACAAGCAGGAACTAAATAGCTCACAGGTCTCACCCAATTTTTGAACACTGAAAGTGTAGTTCAGTGGCTACATTGGAATTTTAGCTTTCAACGATTTGGTACCACAGTGCACATTTGGCTGTCTAATCTCTTATTCTGAATAGAACTTTATGATCTTCATTGGGAAGTGTTTTAACTAGTGCTTTCTGGCACTGTTAAGTTTGTTCGAGCACCAGAGGTGTTATCACAAGAAAGACGTATATACTCATTAACATTGACCTTAGACATTTGCATACCTCAGACATCAACATAACTCCTATCCCATAAAATATCTGCCGCCTAACCACCAGGAACTTTAAGACCAATCAATTAATGAGAGAGGATGTGGATGGAGTAAGAAGAGTCACCATGAAACAGGTTTGAAAGTCAGAATCATCATAAGGAATTTCGGGTGCCCAAGCACAGTCTCCCTTCCTCAAAACCCAATAAAAACAGAAAGCTCTGGTCCCTACCAATTCGTCAAAGTCACAACTCTAAGCATGCCATGTAGTGATCAAGTAAAGAATGTGTATTCCCAGAAGGTCCTCGAATCCCTACTTAATTTAGTGTAACACATATTCACCATTTCAAAGATGACGAAGGCACTGCATATCAGAGTGCCTCATGATCATGCATAAGTAGAGGGCATATTCTTAAAAAGGAGGTTACAGGAAAGGTGTATAAGCTGCAACATAGATGCAGGACACTGAACAGTAGACACATGAAAGGAGGAAACAGATAATGTCACAATCTTTGATTTGCTGCCTCACAGAATGTACAGCTGTAAAAACAATAACAATACAGGGGGCATATAGCAAGCAATGATGGAGGTATGCATACATAGCATTGATCATGGGTATGGACTTTGAAATAATGGGGGAGGTGCACCTATATGAAAACAAACTGATATAGAAAGGGGGCCATGGTTTACAGGTGGTTTTAGCAACACGCATGTACTGTGACAGAAGAACAGGGGTTAAAAAGAGACAATACTTACTGTCGTTCTACATTTACTGATATCCAGCTGTGAGTGGTATGGGGGATATTGCCTGTGAATGTTTGCTTAACATCACAGCCACCGGTGCAGACCTGATCTTTTCTGGCAGGTTCTTCTAACTTCAGACACTCGCTTCCCATCACCCCCTAAAAGAAAAGACTCCCACACCCGCACATTAGACATCTATACATGCACAAACACTCAGCCACATGCCTCTATGCAGACATTCACACATGCACACTCCTCCACACTTGCATATAATGTTGAAAAACTGAGTTACTTGCACACACTTATTCTCACTTGCACAAATGTGGGCACTCATCGTCTCTTTAATGCACACATTGTACGCATGCAAACACTGCGTTTTCCTATTGTTCTTCATTTACCCATTGATAAAGCTGAAGTCCACTAACAAGTACAGAGCAGGAGAGAAAGTTTAGAAGGAGACAGGCATTTGATATGAGGAAGAAGAACACAGAACCGTCAACCACTTTGAGGGAAGCATGAGAGTGCAGATGGGAAGGTACCTAATCAGTGTAGGAGTAGTGTAGGAGTAGGAATTCTGAGTTCTAGCATGCACATGTTAGCGTGGGTTTGAACTGAAATAGAAGTTAGGGGTGGAACTCATTTTGAACTCAAGAATATGGGTCTAAGACAGAAAGACGGAAAGACAGAAATGCACAAGGCACATGGTTGCAAATGCATAAGGCGCATGATGGAAAATGCACAATGCACAGAACACAGAGCACATGCTTAAAATTGCATAATACGTCAGGATGATATTTCAATTGACTGGATTGCATTGAAAACTAATACTAATATATTAACACACTAATCCAAACCCAGTAACATTTCCCTTAACAACATTTAGTGCAAATTAGCCTATGTGGAAATAACCTGAAAACGATTTTGGAAAATGCACGGAACTGTGTAATATGGAATTCAAAGTTGTAGACTAAGTTTTATGCAGTAAGTTGAACAAGTATGGAGTTCTGCTCTGCTGAGGCAAAGCATTGTTGAAGCGAAAAAAAGAATGTCGCATTTATTTTTCAGCAATGCAGTTAGTACAGTGAGGAAAAACACAGAGAGAATCGGGTGATGTGGGTGGATCTAGTCAGGGAGGTGTTGCATTAGTTAACAGTGTGACCTATTAAAAGGGCTGTGAGTGGAAGTGTTGAGGCAGAGGCATCTTCGAGCGCTGGGAGAGATGAGGTGACAGGAAGGGCTGGAGTCAGAATCACTGCTAGCAGGCTGTTTGATGTGGGTGTTCCTTATTTGAAGAGGATTTCCATGTGAAACTGACGTGAAATATTGTTTGCCATATTCTAGGTAAATATATATAAGTTAAGTGAGGAGCTGCCGTGTTGAATGGGATCAGTTAATCAGGGAGATAGGTCATTTTATTTTAAGTGCTGTTGATGTTAAAATTGCTTGTAATTTCGCAATTATGTTAATGCCATTGCTGCATTGTTGTCTTCTTTCTCCAAAGTATTTTCTTGCCAAGCTTCACGTTTTCAAGGACAGTTGGTAAGATTGAGTACAGCTAATCATTGTAAATGCTTTCAATGTATTCACACTGTTTGAACATTGTGTGGGCATAAGTGCCACTCTGTGCAACTTCCATATTTCTATTTATATGATAAAAACAGTTTTCAAAAATAGCCTGTAGTGCTTAGCATTCATTTTGTGTTTAGTTTTTTTTTATTTGATATGCATAAAAGGGACAGAAGCATTATAAGAGACATCTGGACATAAAGTAGCTGTTTAGCTACAGAGTCTGAATTCATGTGCAGTGTTTGAGGTACATGCCTTACAATTGTTGCTACTCAGCCAAAAGGGCATATTGTGGTATTGTACATAAGAGACCACGGGGAAGATAAAATTACTCATCCCGAGTGTACTAAATCCAGTCGTTTGTTACATTCAGTTGACCTTGGTAAAACAATGATTAGGCCATATTATGAAACTAGTCTCACCACCATAGAAATACCCCAACAAATTACCACATTATACCACCAAGAGCTATAAAGTTAGCACCACATACCACCATGATAAAAATACCACCAGGTGATAGGTATAATCCCCAAAAATATATCCAACATACAGCAAACAAACTGCGTACCCTTTTTCAGCCCTGCAATAACACCACATAAGTTGTTTTTCCATTAACAGAACCGTAAAAGAGGGGGACTGGTGCTCATAAACCCTGACCCAAGAACTGCACTCTCCTAACTTCCTGGGTTGCCCTGACATCACACAATCCCAGGTCTCGAAAAATCTTTATAAATCTGCTAAACCTGCAGGTCTTGTAATTTAGTTATCTGTTCAACCTAAGAGAAATCATGTTGACCAATGAATTTGCTGGCACAGGTAAGCCACGAGAGATACTCTTAGGCATCAGAATGTTGTCACCTCCGCAACTGCAATACAACCCTCAACAAACACCTGCAAACAAGCATAAACTCAAGCTGTTAACCTTGTTCTGATGACACATGATCTATCATAACTTGAGCTAACCCTACACAATAAAACACATTTTGAGTGCCTCACCAGGGAGACATACTGCACACAGGTCTCTGCTACTTCCAGCCTGCACACATCACCACCTCAGATTTTGCATCTGCCTACTGTTCTTTCCAACCCACACAATTTCACTGTCTTTATATCAGGATCGTTCCATTAGAAGCAAGCCCAAACCCAGGCCCAAAAGTACTTGGCTGCAACTAAGCATTGTAATGAGTCAGGATATCCCTGCTTCATACTTCAAGAATGTAGGCAGAAAGGTATAGGGTGTTCCCCTGTGAACCTATGCCATATGAGGTGCTGGGTAGACATGTGGAACAAGGTGAAATGTCATACAGGGGCTGATGGAGTGGTGCAAGGGTACATAAGTACAGCAATAGATTGTTGGAAGATGCTGGGGCAGGTGGTACAGCAAGGGGCTAATGTTATGTTGTGTTATCCTTCATTTGTATAGTGCCTCCTGCTATAGATTCTGATGTCAAAGTGCTTTTGCCTGTTAGAGAGGCAAAGGAGGAGTATGATAGAACACACAGTAGTGGCAGGAAGTAGCAAAGTCAGGTTGATAGTTTGGATGAGGGTGAGGAATAGGTAAGGTGCTCAGGAAGGCACGAGAAGGAAAAGGTGGTAGAGCTATAAGTACAATTGCACCAAATGTATCATGGAACTCAACTGTATTTTATGGGGCCCTGTGTCGAAAGGCAAGGCAGATGGAGAAGAGGTTTTCGCTGTACCACGAGGTATTTCTGGAATGTACTCACTGCAAGTTGAGCCTGGGCATGTTGAAGCCATGCCCTAGAAAACACCAATGACAAAGCCCTTCTACTTACTTCCCTAGACCCCAACAACATTTTGGGACAGGTTGTGTTCCAGAAATCCGAATTTGGCAATTTTGTAAAAGCTCCCTGAAAAGCAAGCAACACAATCTCAAATGCTTTGGTTTCCTCTTTTATCTCATGGTTCCCAAAAGTGCTTAAGGTTTATGGCTCAGCCGTGCTCAGAACCTTGACCCTTCCACTGTCTCATGGTGGGCCAAGGCATGTAGAAACCATGCCGAAGAATACACAGCATGTAAAGTCCATCTAGCTACTCCGCTAAACCCCAAACAGCCAGGTTCTATAGATGGGAAAGCTGGAAGGGTTGCCTGCAGGTGTCTAGACTTTGTGGCAGTTCTTCCGCACTGAAGCCTTAGAACTCTGCACCACTTCAGCCCTGGAAATTGTACAATTGCACCTCATAATGCCTTGAAGCATCTAAGCGCTATTTAAAGGGCAGAACATTCATCCAACGACACTCCATTTCTGCATGCAGGACTTTAGAATATGGTGCAGCACTACATCCAGTCAACCCTGTAGCACATCTGCTCTGCCTGCATTTCCACCATATTATGCTCTGTGGTAGCTGAGCCTTCTACGTGGAAGTATGTATACAGTTTTACATACCAGACTCTAAATGTTGCTGTATTTCAGCCCTGCAGTACAGGAGCCCAGCCAAAAGTGCAATTGTACCACATGATATTCTGCGGCAGCTGAGCCCTAGTTAGAGGGCATTAGATACATGCAGCAGAATTCCAGTTCTGCATTCAAGACACCAGGCAGCTTTCAGCACTTCAGACCTACCAAATGTTCAGTTCCGCCTCTGAGCCATGTCTACAATGTGGAGCCTTCTGCAGCAAACCTCAATTTCTGAAAACTAGACTTTGGTGCAGAATGTCATCCCTGCAGCACATCAGCCTTGCCAACAGTGCTGTTGCACCTAAATATGCCTTGGAACAGCTTTGCTCTAGCTAGAGGGGTGTGCGTGCCTGCAGCAGCCCAGCCCCAGTTAACCTGGCCAGTGACTGCATCCAGCATTTCTCTTCCGAGTTCCCATTGGAAATTAAATTTGTTTCTTGGCATGGTGTTTTTTTTTCTAACCTTGCATCACAACGCAGTAAAAATGCCCTGCCTGAATACATGTACTCATGATGCCCTGAGGTTCAGAGCAAAACCTATGAATACTGCATCGGAGGGTGACCATATTCTAACCTTGAAAATGATGATGTCCACATTTTCACAGAGGAGCGCCCACTGCCACAGGGAATGCTCTCCCCGTGTTTGAATCTTCTGTAAAAGCTGATAAAGGAATGCAGAGTTAATGAATACAGGCCCTGCCCACTTGGGTAATGATTATGTGCCCCACCACTCTCCTACACACTCACTTCTGCTTCAGCATCCTAATCCCTGAATGACAGGTCCCTGTCACTCTATTCCCTTTCTACAATCTGATGGACAGTGTTGAGGCAAGTGATGGAAGTGAAATACTGATGGAGAGGTATTGGAGTAGTGAGGGGTTTATGGAGAGGTATTGGGGATGTGGGGGCAGGCAGGACTAATGAACAGGTGCAAAGGCAGAGGAACAAATTCTGGAGCAGATTACGAGACAAGGACCCTGGAACGAAACAGGGACGGGTTTGGTTTCTTACAAAACATGGGATCTTGGGCACAGTTGGGGATAATAATCGGTCTACATTTAAGAGAAAAATAAAGTGAAACGACAGAGATTTCAGCCCATGCAGAAACACAATTCAGGAGTGACGAGGAAAGCGAGGATTAGATGGCATGCTCAGCCAGACCCTGCACTGATGTGCAGTATTCGAAAACGCCAGCAGCATTTATCTAGTGCCTTTTACTCCAGTGCTCCTTCGTTAGACTGTGTGGCAGAAACGTTGAATGCTGCACCTTCAATAACTGCATGAGCAAATAACACAGATTTCACATTTGCAGTCTAAGTATGTAAAAGTCTCATTCCTCCTTCCCTTACAGTGAACATGCCTTGCTACGGTGTCAATGGCATATCGGGGGGCCCACAACCCTTGGATTGTGGGGGTGCCCAGCGCACCAGGTTTAGGGGGGCCCCCATCCCAGTCCTCACCCATCAGGGTGAAGGCTTGGCCGGGACTTGCAGGGCAAGACGGAGGCACTCTGTAGGGTTGGAGCTCAACATAATATGTAGAATGTTTCACATGTCCTGTTCAACTCCAACCCCCTTCTCCTTTGGCATCCTCGCGCCTTCAAATACAGGAACCAGGAAGCTCTCACACCTACGTGATTCCTGTCTGTGAGCAGAGGAGAGAAGCCGGGGCCTGGAGTGACTGGCCAAAGCTCACACAGGGTAAACAGATAAGAAGGCTTAAAAAAAAAAAGAAATGGGCATTCATATTTTGCATGTGTGAGGTGTGTGTCAGGTGTATGTATGTGGTATGAGCCAATGAGTGATTGGTGAATGAGTAGGAACGTGCTAGAATGTGTTTGAATGTTCTGGGTGGGTGAGTGCCTGTGTGGAGAATGCAGTGTGAGTGGACGTGAGAGAAGCTGTATGGGTCAGTGAGGTGTGGGTGAATGAGTATGAATGTGATAGTGTGTATTTGAATGTTCTAGGTGGATTGGTACATTCCTGTGTGGATAATGTAGTGTGAGTGGATGTGGTAGAAGGTTTATGGGTGAGTGATTGGTGTGTGAATGAGTAGGAATGTAATAGTGTGTGTTTGAATGTTCTGGGTGGGTAGGTGCCTGTGTGGAGAATGTAGTGTAAGTGGATATGAGAGAAGGTTTATGGGGCAGTGAATGGTGGGTGAATGCGCAGGAATGTGATAGTGTGTGTAGTGTGTGTTTGAATGTTCTGGGTGGGTGTGTACCTGTGTGGAGAATGAAGTGTGAGTGGACACAGGAGAAGGTGTATGTTTCAGCGAGAGGAGGGTGAATGAGTATGAATGTGATCATGTGTGTTTGAATGTTCTGGGTGGGTGGGTGCATACCTTTGTGGAGAATGCAGTGTCAGTGGATATGAGAGAAGTATTATGAGGGAGTGAATGTATGGGGGATGAGTAGGAATGTGATAGTGTGTGTTTGAATTTTCTGGGTGAGTGGGTGCATGCCTGTGTGAAGAATGCAGTGTCAGTGTATGTGAGAGAAGGTATATGGGTGAGTGACTGGGTATGAATCTGATTGCGCATGTGTGTGTGTTACTGTTCTGGATGGATGTATGCCTGTGTGGATGGGTCTGTGCCTGTGTGGAGAATGAAGTGTGAGTGGACACGAGAGAAGGTATATGGGTCAGTGAATAGTGGGTGAATGAATATCAATATGATAGTCTGTGTTTGAATGTTCTGGGTGGGTGGGTGTGTTCTTGTGTGGAGAATGTCGTATGAGTGGATGTGAGAGAAGGTTTATGTCTGAATGAATGGTAGTTGAATGCGTAGGAATGTGACAATGTGTGTTTGAATGTATGGGGGGATACGTGCCTGTGTGGAGAATGCAGTGTTAGCGGATGTGAAAGAAGGTCTATGAGTGAGTCTGACTGGTGCGTGAATGGGTATGAGTGTGATAGTGTGTGTTTGAATTTTCTGAGTGGGTGCATGCCTGTGTGAAGAATGCAGCATGAGTGTATGTGAGAGACGGTATATGGGTGAGTGACTGGTGGGTGAATGGGTATGATTGTGATTGCGCATGTGTGTGTGTGAATGTTTTGACTGGATGGATGCCTGTGCGGACGTTCTGGATGGATGTGTGCCTCTGTGGAGAAGTCTGTATGAGTGAATGTGAGGGAATATGTATGGTTGAATGAAAGGTGGGTGAAACGGGATGGATGTGATTGTGTTTATGTGTGTGTGTGTGTAATGCCCTGGGAGGCTGGCGATCACTAGAGCATTTTTGACACTTCCTTAATTGACTTGGCACATTTTACTGGTATTTTCAGGCAATCCCAAGTTCATGTGTGTTATTACGTGGCTAGACTGGTATTTTGGTGCAGCCAGTCTAGCCATTGCTTAATGTGGCATTACATATATTATTGGGTATCTTTGATAAAGCGAGCATGATAAGTAGTATTATATTGCTAGACTGACAGTTTGATGTATCGGCCTAGCTATGTCTTACTATGGGGTGACTTTTTATTAACTGAGCATCTATGATGAAGCAAATGTGATACATTTTGTTATGAGTCTAAATAAAGTGCCAAATCCCCAATGCAAGCACTCTCACAATTTCACAACTGTGTTTATTAATCTTATGTCAGGCACATAAGTCTTACATCAGATTTTCTGCATTCACATAGTGATATTTTAACAAATATGTGCTTGTGTGTTAGTAGAGTGACACAATCATATTCCTAGTGGTCATCAAGTAATCATTGGCAACATGTGTGCCATAATGCCGACTACATGGCCACGAGTTTCGCCTGATAAGGACTTTGTCAATGCAATAGCAACCATCAGGTACACACTTTTGTAGTGTAGTTACAATTCTAATATTCATTCTTGTGTTTAGTATATTCATCATTCCATGGTAGAAACTATTGATTGGTATTCCGTTTTATAGTGTACAACCGGAACATGGATTACAATTACTTAGTGACCAATATCAATATGATGTTGTCACTCTACTCGCACACATGCACATGTTCTTTAAAATATCACTATGTGAATGGACACAATCTGATGTAAGACTCATAAATCTGACATAAAATTAATACATACAGTTGTGAAATTGTGAGAGCACTTGAATTAGGGTTCTGCCTCTTTATTATGATTGTTTGAATTAGCATCTGGTTGTATGCTAGATTCCCTAGCATAGCAGCTCTCTATTAACTTTGTATCACTTATCCTTTGAGTAAGTGGCACAGCCAGTCCAGATCTGACTATCATTTAGTAGTAATTCTTATCAGTCTGCTATGAAAATGCATTGGGAAATGCACTTGTGACATTTGGTGTCTTGTATCTATTGTATCTTTTCATGGGTTACCCTACAAAACCGATTGCAAACCATCTGGCCTTTTACCCAATTTGTCACAGTAAGTGGGCTGCATAACGTGCCATTTTAACCCATTATTCAAGATAATTTCTCAGGAGATGGGGAAGAATTTCCCGGCCCACCAAACCTGTTTTCATTGGTTTGGATCCCTCGCTAAGCTCTGTCACAATACTTGTTCTAATATGTACACCCTCCAATGAAACAACTCACCACTGCTGACTGGTATATTTGGGGACCAGACAGAATCACGGCAGAAGCAGCTCACATCGGAGAAGCAATATTTCCACTTGCCACTCTCACACCCACTAAAATAGTATGTAAAATGTGGTTGGGCTTAGTGGGTATGGTGAATTACGGGGATTGGATAGGAGTGGTTGGCACGACAGAGATCTTCTACCATTTGAGGATGGACCAAAAGGTTGATACAATCGGCTGGAGTACTTATATTCAAATGCAGGAGTTGATTGAATTAACCTGTGGCACTTCTAAGGTTAATTGGAGATTATGAATTATTTTCTCCTCCCAATGAGATGAATAAAAAGGGTTCTGCATAGAATTATAAGAAGAAATGCTTAGATGAATGGAAGAATGCTTGTGTAATATTCAAAATAGAGCTAAAATGACCCGATTGGTTATATTTGTCAAATATGTTGTAGAGATTAGAGCAGGAGATATGAAGCCCAAGGAAATATGCACATTGGAAACATATTATGATATACTAAAGCACCCTTTCTACACTTCTCATATAGTGTCGGTCAGGAATTCAGCTGGTGAGCGAACATAAAATATATATATATGTCATAGTATGCACTATAGATTAGGGAAGATTCAGGAGGTACCACTTAGCATATAACAGAAACAGCGTACATACCAGGCTGCTCTGAGTTGAGATAGGAAGTCACAAGAACTGCAGGTGCTAGAGCCAGCTGTATTCCAAGAGACACAAAGAGAAAGCAAAGGTAAGAATATATACTGGGCAACAAGTAATGATCAGACAAAAAGGGTGTGTTGTAATAAGATAAAGGGTCTGCAGGGATTTGACAATGTCCATGAGATTGTTACCAGTGGATTACTCATAACAATGGCCATACAGCAGCCTCAGGAATTAGGTGTACTTGAATTACTGTTCTACTTAGTCCAAGGGTAAAACTGGAGATCATATATTGAGCTAAGGAAAGACTGCACATGATTAGACTAAAGCAACAAAAGTCCTTCCCCATCTCTTTTCTGAATGTCCCCTCATAATAGAAGTACAATTATAGCATTGTCTTTAGAAGGCAGAGAAGAATATAGTGCCTGGAAGGGATAAGCACATCGATTCCTGTAATATATCCTGTGAGGATATATTAGGTTATGCTTAGGTATAGGTAGAAAGAGCAGTAGTGTGATACATGCTTAAAGGCAGTACAAACTGCAATACTTAAAAAAGCAACAGGTAAATTTACTCAAAGCGCTTAAGTGCTGAAATAGGCTCATAAAGGCATATATTAGCATTGTAGTGAAAAGCAGCTACATAGCAAAGGAACTTTAGTGCTAATGTCACAGACAACAGAGACAGAAGTGTGTTTCTGAGTTAACATTCATGTTTTCATTCATTTATGTAAACATTCAACATAGCAAATGCCAAGCAGCTTGTTCATAACATATATGCATACCTGCAAACATGCTTGCCTATGTAATGCAGTTTTGAATAGTGCAGTACATTCATACCTATGCAAACAAATAGGTATAATGAGCAGGCAACAGAACCAGATCCACTCCATTTTCTATTTTAGCAGAATAGACAGCAACACGCTTGGAAGCTAAGAATAGCACCTTGTGACACTGAAGCCTTGAGATTGGGACATCCAGGGCAGGTCAGGTAGATTAATCCTCTTGCTGTCGTTACTGACAAACCGGCATGGAGCTGCCACTATAAATCAGCTAGATTACTGTTGCAGCCTATTAGCAGGTTCTAGCAAAAAGACCATTAACCGTCTCCAGGTGATTCAAAACAGAGTGGTTAGAGTGGTTTCTGGACTTGCACAAAGGGCACATGTATCTGAGGTACGTCGAGCATTGCATTGGCTGCCGGTGCATTCACAAATATCCTTCAGACTCATGGTCATTACCTTTAAATGCCTCAAGGGCAATATGCCCACCTACCTACAAAGGTATATAGGAATAAAACCCTGCCTTAGAAATCTTCATTCCAATAATCAGAACCTGCTTCACCAGCCCAAAGTCAAAACCAAGAAAGCACAATGGGGCGCCTTCGCTTTTGCAGCGCCGGCTCTCTGAAACACCCTGCCAGCTCATCTGAGAAACTCGGTAGCCCTGAGTAACTTCAAGAAGGGTCTTAAAACCTTCCTTTTCAAATTGTAGTCCTCGCATTTTTTAGTACCATCCCCCTCGGTTACGGATCTCCCGGTTTCTCCAAGTCTTTTTTTGCCTCGTCTGCGCCCTCACATCCATGGGTCTATGGTTGCGCAGTATAAATGCAATAAAGTAAAGTAAAGAGTGCCTAGAGGTGGTACAAACCATATTCTTTACCATTATCCTAAGGAGAAAGGGATGTGCTTTCAATCATTTATGCCAGAAGCTGAGGTATTCCTCTAACAGTGAGAGAATATATGGTAAGGGGGATTTCCAAGTGAGAAATAGTATGAATAGAGTGCTGGCCCATGGACCGGAGATGGTGCAGATGCCATGACAGTGGTTACAGGGGGGGTGGGCTGTGAGCTTCACCTTAAAGTCATGTTCAATTTTAGGCTTTGGAATGCACTGGGTTTTTGCATGATTGAAAAGTGTGCAAATATGCTCCTATGGCTTTGTGCTTTGCATTGATTGTTTCAATTAGTTAGAAGTGTTGGGGAGAATTCCCTCAGCAGCTTTGCTGGATTTCTAGGATTTATTTTTTCACCTGGTAAGAGTGTGAGCCTTTTTTTTACCCACTCTTACATGTGTTTTGCTGTGTGTGTTTAAAATGTTCTTGTGTTCATAGACTGTGGAGCCTCACCTACTCCATAGGCATCATTTTTTTACTGTGTGTTACACAGCAAATTCAGTGCAGTGACACAGGGTTGTCTTTTTTCACTTTCCAACTCCGACTCTATTTTCTGAGACTGACTACTGTCTCGCAGAAACATGCAAAGTTGCCCATGACTTTATTAGTCTCTTTTAAAACTCACAGACCCAGTACAAACTATATTAAATAGAGATCTGGAAAGGGTTAATACCTATCCCTTTTTGTCTGTTTCTCTTGGAGCATTGCTTTGCTCACTTTTCATTAAGATTTGGCTGGTGGAAGTGATAACTACTTTAATTTTCCTACCGTGGTTATCTTAAATAGCCCTGGCATTGTTTTAGGCTATCTTGGTACCCTCAAACTTAAACCTGCTAGACCATATACATTTTTATATGGTTCCGGCTGGGTTTAGTCACCATTTCTTTTTCTAAAAGTCTTTCTCGTGTTTTACACTGCCCGCCAAACCAGATTTGGTTCCTTTGTTCACCGTCCTTTCGCAGGCTTCTACACAGAAGCCCTCCTTAGGCTCCTGTATGTCTGGGGGGGCAGGATGTGAGGGGGGGTTCAGGACTCTCTGCATAGGATCTCCTTGGAGACCCATGTCACACTCTGATCTGATTGGCTGTGGTGACTGTCCCGGCGGGACAGCCACCCTGCTGTGTGATTGACAGCTAGGCTGTGTGAATGGGGGAAAACTGCATAAAAAGCAGGTTTCTTGGGTTTGAAATTCAGAGTCGCCACTGAAACGAAAGAACCAACGAGGAGCTGACAGAAGAGGACCCCTACAACGACTGAACCGCCCGGTGAAGCCTTGCTGCAGGTCTGAATCTTCATACTCCAACAACAGGGAAGATCTTCAAGGACTCTTCTCCCCTAGTACCAAATTACTCATCAGGTCTCCCTTCTCTGGTCGAATTTGCTGTACAGAGCTACAGTGAACCGGATAGCCAGGAGGAACAAACCCTGCTTGCATTTTAAGGAGCACACCTTTTATTTGTTGCTTTGCTCTGCTGCTGATTTCTTCCCTGGACAGTGCAGGACCCTCCATTCTTCCTACTTTGTGTCAGTCCGACAGTTGCTTCAGGAACCGTGAGCCTGCAGGACCTGCCAGGAACGTCTGCCTCAGCTACAGCCTTCGTCGCCATTTAGGGTACTGTTCAAATCCGGTTGTTCGTTTCGTCCAGCCACAGTGAAAGCTTGTGAAACCTTCTGCGAATCCGAGGGCTTGTCCTTCTCCATTCTTTAAACTAACTTTTCATTTGACCAACTTCGTTCTGAACTCTTGGCAAAGACTTAACCGCAAACTACCCTGAACTGTGTGATCTTGCGCAAAGACTCTGTTCCATTGACTGTGGGCCAGGTGCCGTGAATTTGATTTCCTCACTGTAATTCCTTTTTCTAGATTGCCCGGATTAAATAACTTGTTGGTGCTGCTCAATTTCTGCCTAACCTTTGTCTTTCCCCCCCTTTTAAATTGCTGGAGTGCCATTTTGCTCACACTTCATTTTGAGCCTAACTTGTCCAGAATCTATTGGGTGCGGTGTATTGTATTAAGAGTGTGATTTTTCAACTGCTTTACTTTAGTGAAATGTTTAATAACTGATGTGTAAATAAATGTATATTCTTTTACTCAGAAACCTTGAGTCAGTGTTTGTATGAATCATAGTAATTGCTGTCCTTTGTTTAACTATTGATACTGCTCACTTGCTCTTGAGATAAATCTGACTGCTCAGCCAACACTACCACTTTACTCTGTAGTACAGGCTTGTACCAAAGGTGAATTTGTACTGTCACTTGTAGTCTTAATTGTGTGTGGTGTTCCCAAAGGGTACTACATATATTTCTGCCTAACAAGATGCACAAGATTGCTTTATTGAAATACGCTATGGGTTTCATTTGAAGATAGTAGAAATAGGTTTGAGTACCTTGCACCATATTGCTTCATTGAACTGAGCCTATTGGTTTGTTTTAGAAGTGTTGCACCTTTCCTTGGAAAGGGCTTTTTGGGTTTAAAATGTGGATTGAGCCATATGTGGGGAGCAGTAATGTCCAATTGACTTAGTTAAACAGTGGTGATTGAAATAACTTTGAAAATGGCTAACACATGTGTTGGAACCTTCTGTTAATTTAGCTAGAGGAACTGAGGGACTGTGATTGTAAATAAAATTCTTGTTTTATATACAACTTTGGTCGTTCTTGACACTGTCAAAATACTGACACAGTAAATATTTTGAGAAAAGGTTATCAACAACACTGTGTTATTGGTTATTTTACCCTTCATTTTCCTAAGTCTTTCTACTTCTCTCCTACCTGTGTGTGCATTAGGAAACGTCATAATAATTGACAAGTAATGTTTGCAGAGCCCGTCAGGTGTTGAGGGTTGTATATTGCTGTGACAGTGAAGAAGAAAGGGAGACACACCGAGGCATAGCCAGTATTGTCTAACAAATGGGGCCTGAAGCTAATGTAGGTGGACCCACCGCAGTAACATTAATATCTGTAAATGCCCACAGAGTGCTGCAAGGAGAGCATATACAGATTAGAGGTGGGCCTTTCCCGCTCAGGCCCTATCCTGTCTACGCCTCTGGAGACACACCTCAAAGCCCATGTATTACGAATTTAATAATTGTAGAAAGAGCACAAATCAGCTCTAAACTAACCTGGGGAGCCATCCCATTGTAGTCAGTCCAGTGACTGATAGCTCCTACTGTTCACATCAGAGGGATGCTAGACCCCTCTCTGAGCTGAGATTGGGGGCAGAGTCCTTATCTAGTGAGGAGGTCGTTAAGACACGACATGCAACACTAACTTCAAAGGCACATGGAACAATTGGTACATAGGAAATCATGCATGAGGAATCATAATCGGTGTAAGGGACTAACTGGAAAGCATGTAAGCAAAGCAACAAGACAGAAACACGGAATACTAGCATACTAGGAATATCAGGAAACACTAGTTACGATTCATAACCAACTGACGTGGATTCAGGAAACATGTTGCAGACAAGACAGAAGGACCCTGAAAAGTCAGTGAGTATGTGAGTTTAGGAAACTCAGCACACTAGTCACAAGACGGGTCGCTGCTAACTCAGTGAATATGAGGGATTCAGGAAATTCAGTGCACAAAAGAGCAGGCACTTAAACTATGGACTGAATTCTAAAAATTAAGTAGGAAGGACACAAAAACAGGAAAGCTCAATACTGCAGGTTGCTGCTAAATGGCATTGGAAAACAGGAGAAAGGACAGTGAATCCAGACATTGCGATTGCAGGGAGACAGGGAGAAAACAGCAAAGGTAGAAAAGGGAGTAGTCTATGAGAACAGAGGTGGTTGCAGATAAGCAGCAAAGATACCGACATAGAACTGGATGTCCATATCAGCAAATTGGACATGTGCTGCAACAATGCAGTTGCAGGAGACATGATTCTGTAGCCAAAAACTAAATTTCCAGGAAAGGTACAAAATCAGTAAGCCTGCAAAAACAGAGTGGAAAAGCTGCAACAAGCAGGTTTCAGAAGGCAAAAGCATGATATTCAGAAAAGGTAAAAAACTGATCACTAAGGCATAGTGAAAGCAGTTGATAGAGCAACTGCTGGAAGACAGTTTATGAAAGCCCTCACAGACCACAGCTCCATAGTTTGCAGCTGATTGCAGTCTCAGGCAGCTCTACTCAACCATGCCAACTGAAGGCTTCTGTAGACTGTGTTCTGCAGCAGTTGTAATTAAGGTGTATCGCGCTCTTAGCAGTCTAGTCAGCAGTATTTGTAACAGGTGAGTGTAATCAGGTTCTCCCCAGGTATTAGCAGCCTGCTGCAAGCGAACATACTTTGTATGCCTACGCACGCCCTCTGCCTCTAAGACAGCATACAAGACAGCATACATATACCAGACTACATCTGCAGGCTTAACTGAATACCCGGCATATAACATGGAATTAGATTGGTGTAAAACTGGGTCTGTAAAACCGGTAAATTAATCCAGAGGAGTTTGTAGGTTTTAATATGGCAATTAGGCCAGAAATAGAGTCTCTGAATGTGCGCATGACACAGTGCGTTGGTGGGTGGCAGGCCCAACATTATATAGCCACAATATGAACATAAGCATATGTTAAAAAAGTGTAACAAAAATATCCTAGCAAGTTGATTGGATGGTCATCACCCATCACCTAAACATCTCTATACATTGTTGAAAAAACGCTGGCAGTTTCAATCTCATCATTAAAGATGACCATCCACCCCACATAATCACACACCCCCTTGATCAGCCCAAAAAATGCACCAATCCCATTTCAGGAAAACAGTTTGAAAAAGGGCTTAATTTCAATTGGAGCATATCACCTCAAACTATTAAGGCTGCAACGTCTCACCAAAATAGGCAACAGAGCAACATGGCACACACCTCCTCTATTATGAAATGATATATGATATGATATTTTATTTGTATCACGCTCATACAAAAGTTTTTCAGAGTGTGACAAGGCGAAGGAGGGGAACAAGGGAGAACAAAAACAACGATCTTACTAGGCCCAGTGACATTGAGAACACGCAAGTGCATGAGAGAGGCAAAGGGGAAAAGTGAAGGGAAGGGGAGAGAAGTGGGAAAGTGTGGAGCAAATAAAAAACAGATAAATAATAAAATAATACATAATAAAAGGCAACAAACAGTGGTAGTGCAGCCAGCGAATGACAAGTGCTGGGTTTAAGGCAGCAGACAGGGTATGTCTGATAAGTGCAGGAGAAAAAGTGGGATGGGGAGAGGCTGTATGGTTAAAGATACAGACCCTAGTGCAAAGGATTTCCAGGAGGCAGTGCGGGTGACTAGCAGGGTGAGCAGGTAGCTGGGCCTGGAATTCAGAGGGTAGGCCAGGTGCACAATGCCAAGAGAGAGAAGATCGGCATGGAGAAGAGGGGCGAAAGCAGAAGCAAAGAGGAAGGTCTTGAGGTGCTTCTGGAACTGGAGATGGTTCTCCTCAAGTTTCAGAGTGGCAGGGCGGCTGTTCCAGAGAGATGCCCCAGCCAAAGACAGAGATCTACCCCCAGCTCATTTCTTTGAAAAACGACTGACCCTGAGGGAGTTGGAGGTAGAGGAGAGAAGAGATCTAGAGGGGAGGTTTTTACGGCAGGACAGCTGAAGGTATTGTGGCCCCAGGTCCTAGAAATCCTTGTGGACAATGCAAAGAGTTTTGAATTTAATCTTTGCATTAACTGGGAGCCAGTTGAGAGATTTCAGGGCTGGAGAGATACGATCCCAGGGCTTGAGGCCAAGGACAAGTCTTGCAGTCCTGTTCTGAATGAGTTGCAAAGGGCTTAGAGTAGAGGAAGGTAGATTTAGAAATAGGCTGTTACAATAGTCCAACATAGAGAGAACTAGGGCTTGGGAGATAGTGAGTTTATGGGGGAAGGAGAGGAAAGGCAGAGTACCTCTGAGGATGTGCAGTAGGAAGTTTGACTTTTTAGAGACATCAGAGATGTGGGCAGAGAAGGAAAGCGTGGAATCTAAGATGACCCAAACGACTTAGCCTTGCAAGTGGGGGTAGGAGGAGGGCCAAGTGATGCCAGCCAGCGAGTGAGGGTAAAGGAGGGTGAAGGTGTGCCAATGAGGAGGATCTCCGTCTTGCTGGCATTCAAGCAAAGATTGTTGGCAGTACACCAATCCTGAATGGCAGATAGGCAATCAGAGATGAGAGAAGGAGAGGAGGTGGCCGCGGGATGCCTGAAAATGAGTTGAGTGTCATCAGCATAGCACCGGAAATTAGAGCAGAAAAAGGCAATGCGGTGGGGGAGAGTTGTCAGGTATTGGTTGAAGAGCCACGGCAAGAGGTTAGACCCCTCGGGAACATTGCAGGCAGAATGGGAGATAGATGAAAGGAAGGACACAAGTTGGACCTGGGAGGGTTGATCAGAAAGGAAAGAGGTCAACCAGGCTAGAGCCTGAGCGGTGATACCCAGGTTATTCCCTTTTCCCACCGTCTGCTTCTGCTCACCATGTACCTCCCTATCATGTTACATGTTTCCATCTCTGGTACACTGCCTTCCAGCACTCTTCCTGCGATTAATGGCTTTCTAGAAAAATTGTGACTGTTCCACTGCTGATCACCATTCCAGGACCATCATTTCTGCTAATTTCCCCATATTATTCAGTATTTTCTTATTGTGGCTGCCTGGGAAAACTCACTGCAGCTTTCACAACCATTATCTATTCCATCCCAATGTGACTAGGCAGTAATTGTTGCCTGGGACCAGGCATTCAACCAATGAGAAACATTTCCCTTGCACTAAAGAGCTGACAATTACTTCACACCCCTCCCCACCTGTTCTTGGACTCTCAGCCTGTTTGCAGGGTGATACAAAATTCAATCAAATGCTTCCAGCTAACACCTATGGCCCAATGCGCTACAGTAGCAGCTTTGTGCCTCTACATGAGGCCTATTGCAAAAAATGGAGGAGCCCCTGCTCCTAGCCACTAACATCCATATAAACGCAAGACCTAACAATACAATAGAAAATATATATAATTGCCCATGTCTAAATGTTGAAGGCTCCCATTTATCTTTGGGAAAGGATGCAAAATTGCTGCATTTTAGCTGTGATGTAGCTGTGCAGCTATTTCATTTTCCATTGTGTGCCTTAGCTGTAGCATACCTGTGCAGGGGCTGTCCCAGAGCTGTAGTAGGGCTCTCAAATGAAAAAAAAAATAGATTTGAAGCCTATATTACACCTAAAGGACAGCTAATGACACCATTATCACATCCATCACATGCAACTAAACCAAGGCTTAGGGACAGCCTCCCACAAATCCTATACCACAGCTGCCCCTACAGCTTCTGGACCGCTTTCATGAAAACCTCAGCCACAGCTTGGTGACAGGCGTTCACACATTCTATCCCGCAGCTGCCCCCACAGCATTTGGACAGCTTTCATGACTGACTCACCTACAGCTTGGTGACAGGCGTTCACACATTCTATCCCGCAGCTGCCCCCACAGCATTTGGACAGCTTTCATGACTGCCTCAGCCACAGCTTGGTGACAGGCGTTCACACATTCTATCCCGCAGCTGCCCCCACAGCATTTGGACAGCTTTCATGACTGCCTCAGCCACAGCTTGGTGACAGGCGTTCACACATTCTATCCCGCAGCTGCCCCCACAGCATTTGGACAGCTTTCATGACTGCCTCAGCTACAGCTTGGTGACAGGCGTTCACACATTCTATCCCGCAGCTGCCCCCACAGCATTTGGACAGCTTTCATGACTGCCTCAGCTACAGCTTGGTGACAGGCGTTCACACATTCTATCCCGCAGCTGCCCCCACAGCATTTGGACAGCTTTCATGACTGCCTCAGCTACAGCTTGGTGACTGCCTCCCACACAACCTATACCACGGTTAATCCTATAGCTCTGGGAAGGATCTATTAGAAGCCTCTACCACAGCTTAGTCACAGCGTATTGACCTACACGTTGCCCTTTCATTCTTATGTGTACTCTTCTTACATTCTGGGCCTTATTCATGGAACGTTTTCCTATGGGATTGCACCATTATAAAACACTTCCATGAATCAGGCCCTCAATGTTTATTAAAATGTATGTATACTTTATAAACAACTTTTCTACTGCATAGAAGCGAGGAAAACAATATGTTTTCGTTCATTCCGGCACAGAAATACTATACTGTACAGCATTATTGTATGTAAATTGTGGTGGCATGCAAATAATCGCAATAAGTGTTTATTTTGTGGACAATCGGGCTGCTGCAATGTAGATCTCGTTTATTTTTAACCTCACACATTGTTGTGATGGGGCAGTAGCATGGGCAGCGTATCAAGGTATTAACCACGACTCACTGTAATCCTGATGAGCGGGTGCCATGTTGGGAAGACATCACTAAAGCTGCCTAGTGATATCCATTGAGGCGGTTCTCAACTCCTGTCAACATTATACCATTTGACAGGAACTTGAATTGTGTAACTGTCTCACAAAGCACATTGGAAAGGACTCCTTGATTTCTACCAAGACTGCCTCTTGATTTAACGGATTCCAAACACTGCTTTTTCTGTGTCAACATGCCAGTTTATTAATATAGAAATTAGCTCGTCGAAGAATTAGTTAACACTGTTTTGGGTGTAAGCTTGTTGTACTGGGACATCCAGTTGTCTCTTCCTTAACAACAATGAGGATTTCCTTCCAGAGTGCATGTTCCTTTCAGGATTTTCTCTTGTGTTTGCCTCTTTCTTGCTGACATGTTTTACAACCCACAAAAAGCCCAAAGAGCAATGTAGACAACTTTTCATCTCTTTCACGGATGTCCCAGCCAGGGCTACTGTGGCACAGAAGCCATTAAGAGGTGTCGAGTTGCCATTAATTATTACACTCCTGTGCTTGGAAGGCAACCTGCTGGACTACCATTTCGCATTAACTTGCGGTTTCTTTTCAATGGCGTGACCTTTGCCAGGCCCAAAAAAAATAGCGCTCTGCGCCCCACGCAACCAGTAAGTGATGCGAAGGAAGAAGCTGCCGTTCTGCCAATTACAGATAGTAATTGCCATGTAATGAAGTTAATGTATTGGAGAATTTACAACCTGATATTAACGGCGTTTCGCTTCCACCCTCAGCGGCGTCCTACATCATTAGCACCTAGCACCCTTTTGCAACAAAAGAAACAGCACAATAGGTGAAGGCTCATTAATTCTGTTTAGTTTTAATGTGTTTTTTCTTTTTCTAAACACCCTTCCTTTCTTCCCTCCACCTCCTGGAGGCTAAAAAAAGAGCCAGTACATACAAAGAAGGTAGCAGGCGCACTTCTCTAGAAAGAACATGGCATGATAACCTGTTCTGTGGCTTTGCCCACTTTGAGAGTCAGCAGCCATCACTTTTAGCTCACGGTACCTTTCACAATGGAGGAATAAGCATTTGCATATCAGTCTTTGTCCCGCTCATCAGGCAGTCCAGCATCGAAATGCCATGCGCACCTCCTTTGAACAAGAGTACCAACAGCACACCCAGACACATGTTTCAGCCTTGTTGGGCCTCATCAGTGAGGTGGAGCTTTGCCTCTCTGAGCACAGTGAGCAAGGGGTCCCCGTCTGGGTTCCCCCAGGTAACTTAGGGTGACCAACCCCAAGTTCCTTGAAAAAAAAAAGGTATCAGGCAACCCTCTCAAGAAAGAACATGGCATGACAACCTGTTGTGTGTTTTTTTTTCCACATTGAGCCAGTACATCAACGTTTCCCATAAGCTCTGGTTCACTGGAGGGTGAAAATAAATCATACGTCAGCCAGCAGACAAATTGAGAGCCTGTAGGATATCCCAAAGTGCTTCCATGTTTCCATATTTTCCCATTAGCTCAGAAGCACATAAATCTAAATGCGGTAATTCTATTACGTTACAGGGCAAATGTCAAATAGGGTTTTGCCCCTTAATTAGAGAATAAAAAGGCTGACATTTTTTGAATTATTACAGCGTTTTATTTCACTAAATGTGTTGCTGCTGTCAAAGTATTTCTTCTTGTTCTTGTTTTTCTTAAATGCACATGGAACATGCCAGTGAGAATGTATATGGTCCAAGGAAATATGCATTTTTATGTCCATTAGTATTTTGTATTTGAAGCTGTCACACAGTAAAATGGTAAAATAAAAGTTATTTTTAAATACATATTGGCGTGTATAGATGCCCTGTCAGATGCACTTTGAACTAATTAATTTGTCTCTCTTTGTCGGAGATTTTGATTAGTATGGACAGATAGATGCATGGGTAAATATACCTTTTTAGAGAGATGGAGCGATTTAGGTAGACTGAAAAAGAGAGGCAGTTTTTCGGATAGACGGGAAGACAGAAATTTAGATAGTTATATAAAATTAGATGGAAAAAAATAGGTAAGCAACTAACGAGAGTATCAAAGATGTAAAAAGACATTTGAAATGACTTAAGCACATCAGAAAAATATATATGAGCGCCACCCAGTATCCAATTGGAGGCAGGAGAGAGAGTAGGACAAGGGGTGAATTGAAGAGTTTGAAGTTTGAATTTGAGGGTTAAATGCAAGCACAGCCCTTCCTGTCATTATCTCCTACCCATGGCCCGCCCACCTTATCCCATACATTCAGTAAGGCAATGTCCAATTTTGACACCCATATCCCTATTTTACTGTGCAAATAATTGATGCATTCTATGTAAAATAATGTTGTGTGGAGTTGGTTCTCGTGAAGAATGGGTGCAAGATATAGCACATGTGTCTAGCACGCAATTCCCATGAGCGGGTTGGAAAGGTTAGAGCTTAGAAACAAACACATTGAACAGCAGTCGGACCACTGCCTCCCACCTTCACCTTACTCAGCATTACAGCAAATATTCCTTAGGTTTAGTTGCTCTTATAATATATATAATTGGGTAGTCAGATTGGAGTGCAAGTTGGTGTATTTGGTTTATGACCTCAGTGAAATCTTGCTGAAACGTGTGTGTGCGTGTTTCGTTTGGTTGTCTGTATCATATTACAGAGAGCCACCAAAGCAATCGTGCAGCACCGCTCAATGAGGGAGGCCCACACAGAACACGTCTGGTCTCAACTCTCCTTTATTCAAAAATATCTTTTCCGCTCCTCCCTGACACTTCCCCTCCCTGTGGGTCCCGCCCCCACCCTAGCCCAAACTTCCACGTAATGATATGGACAACTGAAAGGTCCAACATGACACAGAGGACCATTTTATGACTTTTCTGTTAGAAGTCTTAACGTTTCTTCTTCGATATTAATACATGTTGTGTTCATTGAGTGATGTATATATGGAAAGATACACACCTTCATTGTTTGTGTTTCCAAGCAGCATTCCCGGTTTGCATTTCTCAACTCATCTTCTAGGACTAACACAATGACCACCCATGATGGCAAGACATTTTTCAGGAAGGTCATTTCTAGCACAATGCTGGTTTCATACTAGAGTCCGAGGCAGGTTGTATGATGGCTTTAAGATGTGCTGAAGTGTGCCCTTGCAGTGATGAGGCGTCTTTACCATATTAGGTTACTGAACTTCCCTCCTAATCAATTGGGAGAGTAATCACACCCTTCTTCATGTGAAGCAGGTTGAGATTGAGTGATTCCGGTTTTGATATGAGTTTCCCATGCAATGTAGTAACTGTGCATAGAATATAAACTTACATTAAAACTAAAACCTTCCGTGATAGTGAGATGGACCTGGGCTCCCGATACAAGATGTCTTAAGTGCTCACCCACATTCATGTCAGATGATGTGTGCATGTGATAAGAACCCAGTTAGATGGATAAGAAAATGCTAATGTGGTTCCAGATGAGAAAGAGTACAAAATCACTGTAGGCACTGCAGTAAAATGGGTTTTTTCATAGATCTAATACATAGATAGGCTCGCCTCTAGACACGAATTTCCTAAGTGAAGTGTATTGCAGATAACAATGTTTTAGGCAGCAATTAAAAGCCCTTGAAAAAAGAATCAATAAAAAGTGTAAAGCCTGCAACACATAATCAGGAAAAGAGAGGTCACACATTAAAACCATCTTTATTTCAAAGAAGAGGAGATACACAACAATTGTATTGCTACGATCTATGGATGAAACCTGCAATTTTCTAGGTGAGGTGAACCACTGCTTTGTGGAGATGGAGCTACCAGCCGGAAACATACTTTGTAAGACAAGATAGTCAAGATAATGAAAGAGAGATGTAAATCAAAATGTTCAATAAACAGGACCCAGATTGTGACAAGCGTATCCGTTTGGTAACAAAGTGACAGTGTCAATAGCGGAGTAACTATTTTTGATGGTTTTGTTTCAACTTGAGTAACATGGGATTTTTTTTATGTCCATAGGGATGGCACTCCAGAGCTACATAGCTAGATGGGAGAAGGCTGAGCCTCCCATTTTCTTTGCAAAGTAGCCCAGGGCGATCGTTGTCAGGTGAATCTAAAGCAAGCCCAAGCAGCCTACTGGGGCGGCATTATTGGGAGGCATGCAGTGGAGCAAGGGAATATCAATTGGGAAGGAGGGACAGGTTCTGGTACCATGATGTTACTGACTGGGTGATGCCAGGATCCTGTGCTGAGTCTTGGGCATGACAGCAACTTGATTTCATGAAAGTCCTCTGCATTAGGGGCTCATCTCTTTGTTCTCTGTTTGCCTCCAGGCCCTCATTCTCACTCACAATCATGGAAATGCTTGTCTTCGGTTTGGGCTGACAGTCATCAGAAGTTTTCTCTAAGCTCCTCACCTGGAACTAGTGCTGGTGGAGTTGTTGGTAAAGATTCCTGGTGTGTGACTGTCTGGGGATTTCTTTCATAAAATACATGTTTTGATTGTTGTAGGTCAGAGCATGGGGGGTGGGGTAAGTTCTGGCATTCGACAAGTGTTGTAGAACGAGGCTTTGCACAGAACAAAAAGGGGATTGCAGGCACTGATAACGATTTGTTTTTAAAGTGTTTATTGCTGTGAAATATTGTATATACATGCCTCATTGAGGAATTATGTTGTGTATGACTTTGAAGCAGGAAGGTTACAGTTTTTGGCAAACACAGATTATCTGGGGGCTTGCTTGATTCATATTGTTTTTTACTTGGACAATGATTTGAGCTGGGGCTCTCACCCAGTCATCAGTGCTTTCTGCATCGGGCAGACTACGCAGCGAGCATGGCAAAGCTTGCCTAATGAAGGAGGTAGTTCCAGGAAGACTCATTATGTCCAAAAATCCATCAGAACTATCAGCTGGTGGCAGATTTGGCAAGGCCAGCTAAGGTACTGAGTGGAGAAGGTGGTAACGCTTCAATTGCAATCCCATATCGAAAAGCACCAAATCCTGGAAAACTATCAATCTGGGTTCCGCCCATTAGATGGAACCGAGACAGCATTTGTCGCAGTATGGGATGATGTACTAACAAATGCTGATGAAGGAGCACTGACTCTACTGATCATGCTGGACTTCTCTGCAGCCTTTGATATGGTGGATTTCGATATCATATTGTCTGGACACCCCACAGAGGTGGATGTATCTGACCATGCTTGGGTATGGTTTCTGGCTCTTTTGATGGAGCAGCACCAATGTGTTAAATTGGGGAATGATGCCTCAAAAGACGCTCCAATGCATTGTGGAGTCCCACAGTGATCCACTCTGTCTCCCATCTTGGTTAATATTTATATGCAGCCACTAATTTGCATCTTGTCTACATTTGAGTTGTCATATCACACTTATGCAGATGACACACCGTTTTGTCTGTGGGCTAATGATACTAATGCTTCCACCATAAACATTATACAATGCACCGAAGAAATCGCAAGTTGGATGAACCTATATAAACTACACAGTATCCCAACAAAAATGGAAATCAAACTACTAGGTCCAAAACAGTTGTCCTGCATTGATACCATTCTCCCCCTTCCCCAGTTCTGCATATCAGCCTCCTTTGCCCCCAAAGTGAAGAATGTAGTGGGTTACTGGCAGTCCAACTTGGCCCCTGATCACCAAGTTGGGGCTACAGTTCCCTCCATCTATATTACCCATTGACTACTTCGAACAGTTCTCCCATACCTGTCTCCACCAGATATTCTAATAGTAGGGTCATTGGTAAATTTAAAATTGGATTATGCCAATGCCCTTCTCAGCCCATAACCGAGCAGTTGGGTTGGTCTTCGGGGTATCCAAAAGCATCCCAGTGTCAAATCTTCGATGCTCAGTACAATGGTTGGCAGTGGACCCAAGGATCAATTTTAAGATTCTGTGCCTGATCTATAAATATATCAATGGACTGGCACCTCTTTACCAATTAGATACAATTGCTTGTTATTTTACAACCAGATTACTGAGATCTCAGAACAAGAAATTACTATACATAGATTTTATAACACCCACCTTATGTGTTGAGATGCAAGTGCAGTGTTCCAATCGTGGAAAAAGCTTCAGGTTGCCCGAAGCATATTTGTAGGCCTTTTGTAGTTAGCGTTGACACATATCAGAAGCATCATAAAGCCTTACAGAAATAGTAACAATGCAATAACACTGTGGATATTGAGGTCAGAGCCAGTGTGATGTGTAGAAGTTTCTGAATTTAGCAATAGTGACTTCTGTTGTGCTCTGAGGAATATACAAACAGGTAGAGCAAGACAGGGAGTCAGAGAGGGGTTGCAGTGAATGCAAGGACTGTGGGCTGGGTTAATAAGAGTCCCACTATGTTGGATCTAAGGCCTACCAATAATCAGTGTATTTTTTGTAGTAGGAAAAACAGGTCCTGTGAAGCTTAAGCTCTGTTCATTTTAATTAGAAGAAATCTAATTCTCTCCCCATTCAGACACCCAAGGTCACAGGAAGACATGCCGTGCATGGTAGCTAATTCTATTAAGCCATGCAGCTCACAGGAGCTGGGAACCAAATGTTGGGTTGTGGCTAGAACATAAGGGCTGCAGCTGCATATTCCAAATCTATGAGATTGAAGAAGGGTGTCAGGGTGACAAGTGGTTCAACTAGATTTCGGAGCAATAATGCCCCCCTCGAAAGGCGGTCAGCCCATTTGAATTGCAGGTGACTGTGCAAAACAGGATAAATAAATACAGGAAATTCAGGCCTGAGGAGTGGTTGCCCAACCACAACATTCGTGGGGACCTGGTTTCATAGAAAGATAAAGGAGGAGACGTGCTCGAGGTGTATCATGTTTTGACATGGGTGTAGCAAGAGGTGACGCCAATACATTTAATTGCAAGGTCAAGGGAGCTATTTGAGCATGCCACAGTTTCTGGTATAATGAGAAGGCCATTGTATTACCGAGCAGGGTTCACTTCATCAGTCACACTCACTCTCTGATAGGGTCCTGTTGTGGGTATGCACATCAAAGGTTGGCCGAGACTACCATTAACAATAAGGGAAGTTCATTAGTGCAACAAAATCCCTGAGTATAACGCGCCAATCATATTACAGTGTTGTTTGACGATTACACGTTATGTCATTTCTTACAGGGGTTTATTTAGATAAGCATGACCAGTAGGGTATCAAACTATAGGGGAAGTTTATATTTTTGAATAGGTATCAGCCAATGGGGAGATGTAACTTAAAATAGACAAGCTGAGTTCTTAGTTTCGTTTTCAGTTCCACTAGACTGATGGAAACTCCCCGTCGTATTTGCATGTAATAAAACGTGTTTTTTTCTTGCAAAGGATGCACTGCTTATTTGACCCTCTTGGAGTTCTTTTTTATCAATCAGGTTTTGGGTCTTGGCCAACGTATGCACGAGCACTCTATGTTGAATATTGTATGAATTACCTGAAAGTGGCTACGTTTACTTGTTCATGGAAGGGATCTGTGGGCAGTACTTGCCTGATGGGAGTGGCAGAGAGGAGACAGTCTTACAGTTCATGCTTTTGTGTGCAAGCCTGGGGGCCCTCCGGGTTAAATACCTCAAGCCTCTATTTATAGCAAATGATATTCAGGCATTCTCATTGTGTAAATCTATTGTTAATTTGGATGTGTTTTTTTTATGTAGGGAGATGCATTCATCATGCCTGGCTAAGAATTTCTATCGTTAAATCCTCTGGGAAAAATGGGTAAATAATTCTAAAATGTTACATTTTTGACTGCCATTCCTGTGGGAACTTTAATGTTACTTATACTTGTGACTTGATCTGATTTCTTATTTGATGAATCTGTAACTGTAATTTTAACTTGAATGTAGTTTTAGAAAACTGTAGATTTGATATCGAATAAAGGTTTATGAATTAAATGAATGAAATAAATCACTTAGAGCGCCACAGTCCTGTTGTGCTCTCAGGGGCGTTAGCCAATTCTGTGTGTACGGCCCACGACTCTGGAATGAATTTTCCCTTGAATTAAGAAATAAAACATCATTAATATTGTTCCAGAAGGCTCTCCAAACGTAGTTGTTTCACCAATGCTTTCCAATGGGAGAACGCATCATATTCCTAACGCTAAGAATAAGATCTGCACCTAAATGCAGTTAGTGCTGCCTGGTGCGCGTTCCAAATAAATAAAAAAAAAATGCACTTACTTTGTTGATTAATAGTAATGATTAAAGGAAAAAATTCCTCTTTTTCGGTAAGCTGTGTTCTGATGGACTATAACACAACAAACTCTATGTTTAAGCAGCTATATTAATTTAAATTAAACAAAAGCGTAGAGCATTTTGGTGTTGCCTAAACATATTTTGTTATGCTGTCTGTGTTTATCGCTAAGCAAAACCATAGTAGTGTAGTAGGTACATTGAAGTCATGGCAATTAGATGTCCTGGCTTTGTATCTTGTCTTTATCTTTAGTCAGGATAGAAAGAGAAGTGCTCATTTTATGAAACATTGTTTTAACAGTGGTAGTGGAACAGTGCCAGAACTTGGGAGATCTGTGACTGCTCCCAAACCCAGTCCAGTTTGGAAAAGCAAGAAAATAATTATTTCCATGTGTACACTTTATTGCAGCAGGGAATATGTGCGTCTAGATTTTCTGGAGTTGGTCATTCGTCAGCGGCAGGCTACCTAGCATTTTCTGGGGATCCCCCATGTTACACATAGTGTGGGCAAGTTAGGATGTTGTGGTGTCCCTTTAACAGGCACACACGGCGAATAGACGTAACTCTGTCGGGTGTGGTTTTCAATAAATGTGACACATCCCGTGTGCTCTCCAGAGCACGCCTGGAGCCCAGACAGGAAGCTGAGTCGCCTGTGTCTTCTGTCGGCCGCAGCGGCTCACGGTTCAATGGGAGACCCCATAGCAGGGGGCCCCCTTCCACATTGGCGACGAGGTGGTCATCCATGCTTGCACAGACCTGCTGGGTTAAAACAGCAGTGAGATAAGAAGATATAGAAGAAAGAACTTCCTGTCATGCAACAGAGACAGCACATGCAACGTTTTGGCTGCCATTTTATGTCATACTGGTGGAGGAAGTTGTGTCTCAATAGGGGAGTGCACGTGCGCCTCCCACTCCCAATTTGTGGACACACCGACTGCAACATGAGTAGAAATCTGCAAGTTGGGAGTTTGGATCCCCATCTAAAAGAAAGAAGGTGAGGGGAACGTGTGACCTTGCAGGAGGAGTCGGGAGAAAGTTTTTTTTCTTTTCTTGGCTCCTCTCCGCTGGGGTGGAGTGTACACCAGTGACTTTGTTTTTGGTGCTGAGTGCAGCTGGGAAGGAACGTGAAAGGGGTTGTTTTTGGGGACATCCCCATGCTTTTCAGCTGCTCAATTATATTATGTTTCTTCTGCATAGGGTGGAGGAGCAGGACACATTGGGGACTACAGAAAATGTTGTGGTGCAGGACCCCCTGATGGGCTTTTTCTACTGTGGTTCTGGTGTGGGTTGCGGCCCCTAGTTAAGTAGGGGTGCTCGTACACTAAACAATATGGCGTAACACCAGAATGAAGGATGTGCCCCTGCTGGAGCTGCTGTGGCTGTCTGGGGGTGCCCGAATTCCGCACCAACAGGGTGCGCTAAACCCAATGCCTGAGTTCGATGTCTCAGGGGCACCATCAAGCCGGGGTCCATGGTGGAAATCATGGATCGGCCGTATGGACATATATTTTAAGGCCACTGTAGAGACTGACGAGGAAAGTAAGGTGGCTACACCTTTGTACTCGGCTGGCCGGGAGTGCATCAGATATTCCAGTCATTGCAACCAGTAGATGAGACCTATGTCGAGGTGAAGAATGTGCTACGTGAACATGATATGCCTCTTGCAAACGTGCACTATGAGAGATTCATTATGTGTAGTGTGTGGCAGAAGGATGATGAGTTATTGGACGATTTTCATGGCCGCCTCCGGCGAATGGTGATATTGTGCACCTGGGACATAGAGAAAGCCATGATTCGCAACCAGCTGATCCAAGGATGTGTGTCTGGAAACCTCTTTCATCAAGTGTTATGTTTGCCAGGTCTCATGCTGCCCCATATCCTGGAGCTTGGATGGTAGCATGAGGTGGTGGAGACGTGTGTGTCCAGGATGGATGCAGCGATTCACCCCGCAAGTCTGAGTAGGTGTGTGCCATTGGCTGTGGCCAAGGGGTGAGAGGAGCCTGCCGGCCTCTGGTCTCCAAAGGGACAGAAACAGTCGCCCAAGTCCAGTCTGAAGTGTGGGTATGACCTGCCACACCCCACAGAGTGTCCAGCAAAAAGAAATGCATGCAGAAGATGCAGGACGGTGGACCATTACGCTTGCATGTGCAGGGCTATGATACCAGTGGTGGTCCATAGAGACCCCATACAGTCTAATCTATCAGCTTGTGACATTTCCATAATGGAACTGCAGCCAGAATGGATCAGTCTGCTGATCAACCATTCAATCCTGTCTGCATCACTCACTCTTTGTACCTCACAAGCATACTCAAAAGTTACAAGCCAGTCAATTATGTCATTCTTCTCTTCATACATAATTAAGAGATCTTTTGGAAACCTAGGATGTGAAGAGAACCCAGAACCATCTCCAGATCCTTGTGAAGCCTGAATCTTGAAAAAGCTCCAACTAGTGATGTTAAATGTTAAATATTTAATGTTAAAGGTATTTGTACTGCGCACCGTCACCAACGGAATTGGTCCCCAGGCGCTCTGGAGGATCTGTAAATGATAAGGTGGGATGGGTTAATAGGGTGAAGAGGGAGTAGGATAGTGAGAGGAGTGGTGTTCTGTTGGCAGCTTCAACTCGGTATACACCAGATGCTGAGCAGGATCCCTGTCTTTTTGCCTTTGAACTCTTTCAAATTCGGATTTGGCCACATTAAGCTCAAGCTCTTTCTCTTTGAGTCTAAGTTTTCTAGTTTTTCAAACTGAAAAATCCCTCAGCGTCTGAGGTGGTCACAGCCGGAATTCCAGAGGATGCCCTTTCCTCCTCCTCAAAATTTGAAACTGTAGTGGCAGTAACTGCATTACTGGTTCTGTGTCCAGCCCCAGCTCCACTATCAGGACCATTTGCTACGTTAGGCACAATCTTATTTCGTTCAAAATCCAGAATTTTCACAACCAACTCTGCTTTAGTGCAAAACACTGTGAAGCCCCTGCCGGCACACAACTTTCTAAAATGAACCACTTTGGAGGTACTTAAAGTGGGGAAAGTGATTGTTTCCATTATATCTAGTACAGTAGGTAACTTGTTCTACAAGGCAATCAACAATTATAGTGTTCTATCTAAGTATTATCTGGACATACCACCAGTGATCTACACTGTGGTACCCAAAAGAGACCCTTTTCATAAAAACACCCAGATGTTATGTGGAGAGGGTCATCCCACCTCTGCCACCAATTTGTTAGGACTGATTTTCTATACTCTGGCCTGGTGGACAGATGTATAGAAGGCCAACCTATATTGTGACAGGGACAACTCTGGGGAGCAGTAGCCAAACCAGTTCGGGTATCAGTGACAGGCTGTCTAGGCTACGTTTGTCAGAGGTGGTGAGCTTGTAAGGGGTCCACAATGAGGTCACACAATGGGAATCACACATTACACTTAGACAGGGTGTATACAAATACAGTTATTATTGATTGGCCAAAACACACTATGAAAAATGACTACTAGCAAGTAGGGTTTTCACACACGCCTAATACACATAGATACATTTAAACATTCACTTTGTTATAGGGCATAATACACATCAGAAGCTCATACATAGGAAAGGTTAGAATAGTTATGCACTCAAGGTCCACACAGAATGATCCCTAACTAAAATTGTCCAGCCCTAAATTGTCTGCGGGCTTTTGCCCAATAGTTCAGGTAAAAGTTCCACAGAAGCTTTGATGCAGGAAAAAATGCAGGTAGGGTCTCTGGTGTCCAGTAAAGAGTTCCTAGGGTTAAGATACAAGTAAATAAAACTAACTACCAAAAGTAGCCTTGACTTTTAGAGGTCTTGCGCAAACAAGCAATGTCAAAGCCAAAATTGTTAGAAGAAAGGTTTATTATATGTCCATTGACTTATCATGGGAGTATAGTGGTAGGTTAGAAGCTCTTTAACTTAACCCCCATGCTCCAATTCTTCCCCAGACTTGGCAGGACAAAGGAAGACTGTCCGAGGTTTCTTTTTCCACCGAAAGTCACAGTTCTTGATTCCCTGGTGTTGCAGGTTCGATCTGATCTCTGGTAGGTGTCTTTCACTGTTGCAAGGACTCGCGATGGAAGAATGCAGCAAAACTCGATGGATGACCCCTCTCAGGACTGGGCTCGGGTCAGATAAACAATTTTAAATGGTGGTCACCGTGGCACTGCGTCGCAAAGGGACTCAGCAGCCGCGGTTAGAATTTCCTTCCAATCCAATTAGGACCATTGGCAGGAACATTCATGCATACCACTCAGACAAACATAAACCAGTTTGTGGGTTGGGACCAAATAGTCCCAGCCCAAATCCTGCCAGCAAACACACACAGCCCTCCAGTAGCCCACCAAAAGCTACTGCTTTCGCGGGCACTGGAAGTCCTTATATGGATTTTCCTGGCCTCTCAGACCAGGAAGAAGGCTAAAGAACAAGATGGCAAAAGGACAAGCGAAATATTTTGTGGCACATTTTTGACCAGTAGTCACAGTTAGTAGCCAAACGCGGTAAACACAGTAAGGCTAAAATTAACATTTCCAAAAAGTGGCGAAAAGTCACTGCTGCCACAAGCTTATCCTTTTAGCACACCTGGAGTAACCAAAAATCCTCTGAGTGTTAGTGTAGGGCAAACCAAAAATGTACCCCATTGTACTGCATTCTAAGCTGCATTGTACAATGATAAAAAGTTACCACAAGTGGTACAAAAGTAACCAAAAGTAGTAACACAGCAACACGACTAAGGGAAACACTGTTTCCCAGTACTGACAGCCTGAAGGACATGTCAATTTCCCCATGACAAATCAGCAAAAGCCAGTGTAGCGAAGCTTAAGGATTCACTGCCCTGCAAAAAGTACATGTCAGATTCAAAAATCAAATCAAAATGCTTTGGGGGTTCCATAAAGATGGAAGGAAAGTGCAGTAAAGAGAAATATTTCCTAACACTGTCTGCTCTCAGATTCCCCTGGACTGAGGGGACGCAGGTGAGGAGTGGCTGAGCTGGGAAGGGGGCAGACCGTATCTCCAACGAGTTAGGAGGGGAGACCTGCCCGCCTGAATGACTATGTACTGGACCCCTGAGTCAAGCAGCCGGGAGTTGCTGGAGACTGTGTCACCTGTTTTAGTTAAAATGGTGTGGTTTGTCACGTGTTTTGTGTTGGTGGTGGTTTTGTGATGTTTTTATTGTTATGAAAAAAGAGGAGTCGGGTGTCCCTTTAACAGGCACACGAAGCAGAGTGACATGACTCCATTGTGCATGGTTTTCAATAAATTTGGCACGTCATGTGCAGTCTCCAGAGCATGCGTGGAGCCCGGACAAGTCTCCTGTTTCTTCTGCTAGCCCAGGGAGCGGCGGGGGCTCACAGTGCAACCGGAGGCCTCATAGCCTCATAGCAAGGGGCACCCTTCCACAAATGTCTTAATTTTGGCCATGCTGGGCCTCATCAATGTATCCTACTGGCTTGGGGCACATGCATCTAGAGAAGCAGATGGGCGATACCCAACGGCTGCATATTCTTGTCCTGAGAGGCGAGATGATGCGGGCAGCCTTTTAGAAAGGTATTTATGGCAAGGAGGTGAGGTCTGTCTACAGCGCTGCGAGAAAATGTGAAATTAGGAGCAGGATTGGGCCTAGCCTGCCATTTATTTTGTGTTTTTTCGGGAATATGATCTCATCAATACAAGAGGTGCTTAGTCCCAAATGGTGTGCTAGGCAAGAACAGTGTTGAGTATTTCTGTCGCTGTAAGTGAGCCGGGTTTGGTTAACCGTGGAATGCAAAGCATTACTGTGGTTGAGGATAGGTGGAATTGCTAAATTGACATTGCCACAAATAATTGTCAGGTGTTGATCTGGAAAAAAGAGTCTGGAAGCGTAATTGTTGCTCGTTATGCAGTTATATTATATTGGGCTAAGGAATATTGCCCAAGTAGTGGCCAAGCACGAGGTACGATGACAGATTTTACTCACACAATATGTGGCAAAATGGTTTAGGTCATTGGTTTTTGACACTGTGGCAGTAGAATAGTGAGCAAAGCCCTCTGCCATCTTAAGTGGTATTGACGGCTCATCGTCCGATGATGTTCAATCAGACTTCTCAGTTTTAAGATGAGTTGACATGTAACAGTGTGGGGGATTGGAGGCACCAACTAGACGATGGCCTTCTCAACAGGGGTGAAAGGAGCTAAGCACACTGGGTTTGATAAGCTGTTAGAGTATTGGTGATGGTGAAAGGTGCATGTTGATTTCAGTGATGGTGAATTGAGCTGCCCGAAGTGTTTTTATATCGAGCTGAAATGAACCAGGACTTTGGCAGTGATTGTGTGGTGCAGTGCGAGACTATCTATTGGTCAATAGGCAGATGGCGTGGGAACTGAACCCACAGCACAGTACAAAAAAAATGAAGGTCCATTGTGGTGCAGTGCCTGCCTCTGGGGGGTCGGGGCTGCCTTCGGAGGTGGAGGCCTGGCTTCTGAATGCACCTTCAGCACTGGATTGAATACGAAAGGCTCATGTGCCTTTAATAGTACACATGTATTTGGTTTTTAAAGTGCGCACATGACACGAAATGCATCATAGCGCTGTGCAGTACACAAAACATATGAGTAAGAAGCATTTTTAAAATGCAATCTTACATAGCACATATAAAATGCAACCATCAAGTCCTAAAATGACAAAACGAACTAAATACCAGCATCATAAATACAGTCATAGATCCATAAGAACACATTGGGCATCACTTTGGATGAATACAATCTCAGTTAAAACTACATTTATAAATACCAAGCTCATAAAATAGGCCTATGAGCGCACTGGCAATCGGCTTGGAAAGGGTGTCCTCTTTGGGGTGTATTAGGAGTGCTTTCAAACCAAATATTGGGTCAATTCTTCCTTTGTTTGGGGATGCTTGTGTTTGTGTAACTGGCAGGGGCGCGGGGTGGGGTGGGGGGGTGTATGAGTGACACAGGTATGACCTGGCAGAACGAGGTCTCATAGCAGTGTCAGGCTGTGAGCCTGGACACAGAAAAGTGTCATTTTGGAAGGCTTTCGTTGGTTCACAAAAGACATAGCTCCTAGTATCATCATGTCGTTCTGCATTGTTCGGTGATGTTCCCTTTGAGGCACGTGAAGGCCTATACTGACCTTGTAGGTGCACAGTAATGTGGGCATCAGGTCTGCGTGAGACAAAGTGGCACTCTTCACATCTAGTTTCCCATGATCGCTCCTGGTAGTGCGAGCTGGCATATTATGGGCCAGGGCCATTTTAAGCACTTTTGGGGCCCTGGGCACGGACATCTTTGGGGCCCCTCCTCCATCAAACCAAAGGAATGAAGGGATCAAGAATATTGGTCATGCCACCCAACCCCACCTGTCGCGCTCAGAACCTATAGGTTGATAAGCATGTTTACACCCATTAATATCCCTTATCTTCTTCCTTCTTGCTCTAATCAAAATGATAAACAAGTAGCATTTGAAGACCAACATTAGCAGTCTACGAAGAGATTACTGTTCTAGTGCATACTGGAGAATTTTGGCAATAACATCCAGGAAGATATGCAGCTTGTAGTATTAAAGGATAGTTCCGGGACTTTTTTTTTATTGTCCCTACGGTTCGGCCATGTGTTTTTAAGCATAAATCGGTAGATCGTAGAAATCTTTCCTATGGACCTTACCCGACTTTTCGTCCATTAACGCACTCGAAATCAGCCGCCATTTTGTGATAATCCTATCATTTCCCCCCATCGACCTGGCTCACCTGCGTTTGCGGCACTAAATCAAATCCCCCGCCCCTGAGCCTGACATCAGCAGACGCGTACCGCCCATTTCCCAACGCCAAAGCACGTTTCGTGTCAACAATCGCTGCGCCTCAGCTAATGAAGTGTCGCCATGGAAATGGCAGGACGCCTCTTTCCTCAATAAGTATAAACACACCGTTTCACAACACACAGCAGCAGATTTTCGATTCCATTACTCTCTCTGTGTTACTTTGAGTATTCTGTGACTCGTTTCTGTGCTCTGGTCAGCTACCTTCGCCGCTTCTAGGCCTTGTGAACACCTGTACCATCTCTGTAAATTATTTTACTTTCTTTACCACACAATGGCTACAATAATGCCGTATATGTACGAGCCCGAGTATACCGAGGAGGAACTACTGGAAAGGCAAGCACGCGAAGACGATGGGGATTCGGACGGCAGTTGGGAGGACCAGTCAACGGATGAAGAGCCTGGACCATGTCGCATGGACGGCGTCTCCACCTGGTGCACGTGCAATCGGTGCGAGCTAATGCCAACTGAGGAGGAGAACTGCTGCTGCCGTGAAAATTCCGGGTGCTTGGCCTACATTTCGGAAGGCGAGCCAAGTCCGTAATGCATCACCGAGCTGCCAGAGTTCAGGGAAGCCTGCCTCTCACGGACCGTGTTGAGGATGATGATGGTGCTTATGCACGAACTTCGCGGCACTGTTCGTCCGCGTAATCCGAGTAACGAGTAAGTATACTCTGGTTGTGATGTCAGTGATGCCACTACTATTTCATGGTCGTCTCCCACATATAAAATTACATCTACATATCATTCGAACGCATGTAAATTGGTTCCATATTGTGCATTTTCTAGATAGAATTTTTTTCAAAGCAGAATGACATTTTTTACCTGAATCGACATTGATAAGAAAGTTTTGTCATTTTAATACAGTTTGCATCTTTCTTTTTCACAGGTGGTACAGGCTGGTGGCCTATCGTTGCTTCACTTGGTGGCTTCACGGGAGGCTCGGACACCGCGTTCGGAGAGTAATACCTGCCTGTGCGGTACTTGCCATTAGACAACATTTCCCCAGCGACAGTGGACAATACCGCGGATTTTCCCTGGATGTGCTGCAACCGGAACTTTACAATGTGTAATGTTTATTATTTATGTTCAATTGAAATTAAGATCTAAAATAAAACCCAACATATATTTTAACAATGGTTGTTTTGATTTTTTAAATGAATCTAGTGTGTCTCCATTGAATAGTCTTCCTGTGCCTTGTCTTGTCACACCACATGTCTGCACCACAACTGCACCCATATATTCTCCTGGGAGGGTGAGGTATTTATAAACTCACCCCCCTGCCTTCCATGTACTAGATCCTGCAGCCTGCCTCTTACATGCAGTTAGATGGCCTCTCCTTGGTGAGGCCCTGCGGCAAACGAGTCTTGTCTGCACGACCACCGCCCCAATCCACCCCCCCGCCCTATCAAAGGCAGTTCGCACCGGGGTACTTGCGCTGGCAAGTGGAGCTGTCAGGGAGCGATAAAGGCCAAGAGGTGCCAAAGACATGTACACTTCAAAGTGGTCTATAGAGCATGGTTGTTGTTGTTCCCATGTCTACCTCCAGACCCCGTGTCTCCTGCCAAGCATCCCCCTCACGCTGGACGCCCCCCTGCAATCCACATAATTGTGTCTCCATTCACGAGTCTTCCTGTGTCTTGTCTGCACGACCACCGCCCCAATCCACCCCCCCGCCCTATCAAAGGCAGTTTGCACCGGGGTACTTGCGCTGGCAAGTGGAGCTGTCAGGGAGCGATAAAGGCCAAGAGGTGCCAAAGACCATGTACACTTCAAAGTGGTCTATAGAGCATGGTTGTTGTTGTTCCCATGTCTACCTCCAGACCCCGTGTCTCCAGCCAAGCATCCCCCCTCACGCTGGATGCCCCCCTGCAAACCGCATAATGCCACGACATATACACGTCATTCATTCACAAACACACCCCTGTTTCGAATTCTTTATAACCCACTTCATATTTCTAATGAGAACTTCTTTGCGCTTTGCTAGTCAACCCGTGAAGGTGCTGGTTATCTGCTCTTCGTCTCTGTGAACTTCCGTGACCACTTCGAGCAAACTCGTCAGTTTGCAACCTGTGAACTGCTCCCTGTTCTACGACAAGAAACTACTCTGATCCCTGCATCTAACTGTTTGTTCGTCAAGGTAAGGCCATGTACCATTATCATTTTGCGTCCAATTTTTTAATTTATATCTATTTGCTAGTAGTCATCAAATTGCATCCATGTTTTCTTTTCGTTCAAGACAGTACATGCAAGGAACTAGTCACATGTTCTGAGTTTAGTCAAATTATTTTTCTATTTTTTTAAAGTTATTCAAATACTTATCCGCATGTGAATAACGTGTATAGTTCCAAGAACCAAAACGAACCTTGCATTGAACCTTTTATGTGTCATTTAATTTTTGAACACATTGGTATTCATAGAGAATTGTTGATCTTTACTTTTCAGAACTTTCCACAATGCCTGCCTGTTCCATTGGCGGTTGCCCTTCGAAGACCCATAAAAAATCTGAAGGTACTATAATGCATGTTTTCCCTAAGACAAGAGATCAGATAAGAGAATGGGTCCGATATTGCGGATATCCACCGTCTGAGCTTGAAAGTAGAGTCCTAGAAGTCTTTGCGGACAAGAGGGGTGAACGATACCGCATCTGCAGCAGGCACTTTAGCTCAGACATGTACTCCACATCATTGCTAATAAAGAAGAAAACACTGCGAGCGACGCGAAAATTGCTCTCAACCGCTATTCCCACTCTATTCGTCCACATCCCTCCACTGGTGAGTCAAGTTTACGGATTTAGCTCTCGGCCTTGCGGTAGTGTGTAGCATTAGCTAACAATAATTTCCCAATTTATGTATCCACTCAATATGAAGGCGGAAGATTCTCCATCCGTGTCGTTATTGCAGTCATCAGCCACTTCAAGCGCCTATCGGGTAATCTTACTTAGCTATTCTGCCACTGACTTGTTTTAGGCATGTAAATCAATAGTTTTAATTTATCGTGTAATTATTTTACCTAATGGTACACCCTAGTACTCATCCTCTAGTCTTTGTTTTCAGTTATAATTATTGTTATCCAAAATAATGCAAGTACTGTCTTTCAGGGAGATGCTGAGGAGTCCAACGCATTGACGACAACCGTTGATGTCACTCAGATGCTCGAGGTACGTTTCCGGACAGTTCCATCGATGGAGATCATCAGATCTTGCATTCTTGTAGCGTGATTGTTACACACAATGTTTCTTTCGTTTTTAGCCATTGATATGTCCTTCTGTCGTCGCCCTCCTATGTGTCTTCTTTTTTCAATATTGTGTTCATTACTAATGAAAGTCCTATGTTTCAGGGAGTCGATGGAGCATTAGTCCAAGAAGAAGGGGGAGCATGCAGTTACGGGTCGGCGCAACAGCTTGCAGAAGTGTGCACCGCAGTTACAGCGTCCCTTGATGTTCTTATGCATTTCGAGGTATGGATACTGACAGTTCGATCAAGCGAGATCATATGACGTGATTACATCCGCTATACTTCCTTCTTTATTAACGCAAGTACTATGTTTCAGGGAGATGACGGAGCTTCTTCTACAAGAACATCACCCCTAGTAGTTGATGCAGATCTCTGGGTGGTGACACTTCCAACGATCGAGCAAATCGAATCATATTTAGATATCCATTATTTATTTTAGACAACTGATCATTTGTGCAGGTCTATTTAGATGAGCCGTTGACGCCTGCACAAAGTTTGTGTTCTTTTTAACAAAATAGAAAACCATACTAATGCAATTACTGTGTTTCAGGGAGTTGCTGAAGCGTCATCTTCAATAATATCATCAATGGAAGTCTATGCGGAGCCCGAGGTATGGATCTTGACAGTTCCATCTAACTAGATCAACAATGCGTGAATAATTGTCGTTTGAATGTTCTACACAATGCGTTCATTCGTGTTTTGCTATTGAGATGTACGTGGGTATTGGTCCCCAAGTACATTTTGTGTTTTCAATATTATTATACATACTAATGAAAGTTCTATGTTTCAGGGAGTCGATGGAGCGTCAGTGCGTGATGGATGTGCTTATCATGGAAATATAGTCGTTGCTGCGCAAGAGGAAGTGGAGACATGCACACACGAGTCGGAGCAACAGCGTCCAGATGTTGAAGTTCGAGGCAAGAAAGTTTCAAAGAAAAGAAAGCAAAAGAAGGTTAGTGTCCTGGTCACTATATTATGTTGTTTTTCACTGTTAATAGTTCAATACTGTAAGTTGTGTTTAAACTGAACATCCCTTTTCCAATCTGTCCTCTAGTTGCGAGTGGGTGTACGAACTAGATCCACACAGACAGTGAAGCGAACGAGAGATGTTGCTTGTCAAACCTTTTGGCAGGGACTTCAGACTGGAGATGCATCGTGCCAATGGGAAGAATATGAAGTGATTGACAACGGAGCTATACCACCACAAGCCATTGATAGTGAATATCCTCCTGGTAGTTCGGATGCAGTCGGAGATCAATTCACAGAATCCACACCCGCAAAAACTAAGACCGCGAGAAAGTTGAAGAAATTGTTGTATTCTCCCATCGCCGGAGAAGGAACAGATGTTGTAATGGAAGAGAATGAAATGGACAACAATGAAACACCATCAATATCACTGAACATAGCGGAAGACGATATCAGAGATTGTACCTTCAATGTGAGTGACATGTCCTCAACGTTACAGGCCGAACCAGCTGGGATGCAGAGTGACAGTATAAGGAAAGAGGCCAAATTCATTGTATTCGATAGTTGTTTGATTGATATTATTATTAGGATGAAATGTGGGCATTCAGTTGGTGGGGAAGTATGTGGGGAGCCATTGATTAATGTGACTCGTGCAATTCGAGGCACTAACCTTAAAATACATGCCACCTGTACAAAATATCATCCTTTCTCATGGTCTGCACAACCCATGCTGGGGCAACTGCCAGCAGGCAATCTACTTTGTGCAGCGGCCGCACTTTTCAGTGGTTCAAGTTTTAAAAAGTTAGAGTATTTCTTTCAGTTTGTGGGAAACCATTTCATTGCGAAAACTCAGTTCTACAAATACCAAACCGATTATCTATTTCCAGCCATTAGCGAAGCTTGGAGAATGGAAAAAATGTCTATTGAAAGTACATTCGCGGGCAAACGGTTCAGGCTAGCCGGTGATGGACAGTGCGACAGCCCAGGATTTTCAGCCAAGTACTGCACCTACCACTTTCAGGACATGGAAAGTAAGAAAATTGTGAGTTCGGTGGTCGTGCAGGTGTCACAAAGTACATCCTCAGTGGCCATGGAGAAAGTTGGCTTTGTAGCATCATTGCAAGAACTACAATCGCGGGGAATGGTGATCGACCTGATAGCCACGGACAGACACGTTTCAATTGCCAAGACAATGAGAGAAGAGTACAAAAATATAAATCACCAATTTGACGTATGGCATCTTGCAAAAACAATCAATAAAAAAATGTCGGCTGCAGGTAAAAAAAAAGATATGCAAGGTATTTCACAGTGGTCCAAGTCAATCAGCAACCATCTTTGGTGGAGCTCAAAAACATGTGGAGGGTCGTTGGAAATTCTACTGGAAAAATGGCGGTCAGAAATGCTACACTGTAGCAACGTTCACCGTTGGACCACAAACCAACATTTCCACAATTGTGAACATGGCCATTTGTCCACAGAGGAGGCACGGAAGAAGAAGTGGTTGATTCCTTCATCACCCACTCACAAAGCCATTGAAAAGATTGTATTTGATAAAACTATAACAAGAGATTTGAGGGGACTCACGGAATTCTGCCACACAGGAGATTTGGAGGTGTTCCACAATATGTGCCAAAAGAACAGGCCAAAACGATTGCATTTTGGCATGGAGGGCATGATAAATCGGACGCTTCTAGCGGTCTTGGCACATAACCATAATGTTGGCCGTCAACAAAGTAGGACGACCGGAACTTTAGGGACGCTTCGCTACAATAAGGCCTTCACTAAAAGAAGTAAACAATGTGTTTGAGGATATGCAATATGAGTTTATTGAGAGACTTATTGTTGATGTCCTAGATAGGCACATACATGGAGTTGTGAACAAACCTGTGCAGGGGACAACTGCATTGCCACCCAACATTGCCTCTGTTCCATGTCCACCTAAAGCAGAGCTCATTGAGAAATACACATCACGGTTTAAATGATTGTAATTTGATTGTCTGTTCTCTCGAGTCTCCTCATGTTGCAGGCCCATTGAATATGTGTATCTATGTAATGTGTAAATAAAAGTGATTGCTCAGTGTACATGCAATGTGTCTCTCCACCCTTGCCCCTCCCTTCACCGTGCAGTAGTGCGAACCACCCGGGTGTCACCTGTGACTTTGCTCTGGAGTCTCCTCATGTCGCAGGCCCATTGAATATGTGTAGCTATGTATTGTGTAAATAAAAGTGATTGCTCAGTGTACATGCAATGTGTCTATCCAACCTTGTTCATTTGCGCATTAAATTAAACCAAACAGTAATATAAATCATTTTTCAAAAAATATAGAATGTCTCCATCTTTATGGTTCTCTGGGGCTGCAAAGCACGCAGACAAAATGCAAAGATGGAATGTAAATTTCAAGTCCTGTGAGATGGCCTTACACTGAATGTAGCTAACTAGGAATGTGTGCTCGTTCAAAGTGAAGGTCAGCTGCTTTGATTTTTTGCTCGGGTGCCGGAATGGCCCACGACTCAGTATAAGGTTCTATTGTTATTTGACCTTGACAGGTCGGGACCACCCCGAAAGATTTCTTTTTGGGGGTGTGGTGCAATAACGTAAGAAACGATAATGAATATAATTTCAGAAACGAAAGCCATTTAATGTTCGTTCATTAGAAGAAATAACGTCGGCATAGAAGGAGTGGTATTTCGGGGCTGCCCTACGCACAGACACAATGGAAAATGCAAATATAATGTAAGTAACTCTTTAGATGAGTTTATACCGCAATTTAATTACTATACAGTAGCTTTAAAGACGGGTTAAGTTGTACTTGTTCGTTCTATGTGGCATATTGTTTTGTACCGCGCACTATCTTGAGGAGAACCATCTCCTTTTACGGAAGCACCTCAAAACCTTCCTCTTTGCTTCTGCTTTCTCTCTCCCTCTCCCCTGCTACAACTGGTCCACTGTCTGCGACCTCGGTCCTGGGCCCTTCCACTCTCCACCTGCACTGCCTCCCTGTCAACCCCTGCACTGGGGGACTGTCTCAGTATCCTACAGCCCCCCCTTCCCAGCACTTGTTCTGCACTTACCTTGCACTCGCCACCAGCTGGCCCTATGTATTTATTATTTTATGCTACTTACCTTGTACTCCACTTCCCCCCTCCCCTTCCCCTTGCACTTTTAACTTCCCCCTACCCCTGCACTTGCGCGATCTGAATGACACCTGGCCTAGTAGGATCGTTGTCTGTCTTCTCCTTGTTACCCCCCCCTCCATGCCTCGCCACGCCTTGAAACACTTGTGTATAGGCGCGTTGCAAATGCCATATTATATCATATCAGTGACGAAGTGGTCCACTGGCGCTTAGGCGGCTCTGAAAAAGGCGGAGGAGAGGGGGTGGGTTACTGGAAATGACGTATAATACCCAGTTGCACTGTCCTAGCTATGAAATAATTTGGCACTAATTCCCGACCTAATATATAAAATGAATAATTTTAATAAAGATCTGATGGTGAGACTAATTCATTTCATTTTTTATGTTTTTAAAACAGGTACATCCTTCATTATTGTATGTGTCACGAGTACCAGACACCGGCGGATGGCTTTTACAACCACCAGTTGCTTCTCCGCGTGAACAACGTTACCACCCTGACCATTTTATGGGACGATCGCCAAGTACAAGTATGCCCTTACGCGGTACTAACGGCTAGATGCAACATACATACCGTTGTGGTGGCCTAGTGCCTCGTTGTTGGAACAGCCATGCGATTATCAGTGCGACCGAAGAGCTTATTTTATCGTAAACCAACACCCTGTGTTCTGCACACGAACATCGCTTGCCTCAAGACGAACTATTTTGGATCGAGAGCAAAGAAAAATGCAAATCGCTGAATATTCTCTAAACATTTGATGTCAAATAAATGTACTTTACCAAATTTACAATCTTGCGGTTTGATTTAAAAGTACAGTTTCATATTCCGAATTGTGGCGCGCTGTGTTGTGAGCTGATCTGTGTTGGTTTCCGGGTTCTGTGTGGAGTCGCGTAGAAGATGGCTGGGCGCGTTTGCCTACGCAGCACAGTCACTTCACGGATAGAGGCGGGGAATATGAATGTTTTGATAAAGTCTGTTTCAGGGGCGGGGGATATGATTTAGTGCCGCAAACGCAGGTGAGCCAGGTCGATGGGGGGAAATGATAGGATTATCACAAAATGGCGGCTGATTTCGAGTGCGTTAATGGACGAAAAGTCGGGTAAGGTCCATAGGAAAGTTTTCTACGATCTACCGATTTATGCTTAAAAACACATGGCCGAACCGTAGGGACAATAAAAAAAAAGTCCCGGAACTATCCTTTAATGCAGGCCCATATGTAAAAGGTACATGTGACCTACAATAGAAGAGGAAAACACATTAGCTGCTTCACAGAATCCAAAACTGCTCATGAATGGATAGAGGAGGCCAAGTGAAAGAAAGGAGATAGCTACACATTCTATAGCATGGATAGTAGATGCAGATAAGAAGCTACCAGGTGTCTTTATCCAGACAGACTGAGATTGGAAGTGAGATATGGTTTTCAAATACTATTGCCATTAGATATCAAAGGAACAAATGCCTGTGGTGTGCAATACAAATATGCTCACTATTAAAGTGGAAGCAACCCTATAGCCAGTGGAAACATGAATAAGTATTTTATGAAGATCATACCATGAGAAGGAAATCACTTTGAAGGGCTGACAATTTTGAAAGGTTTAGGGACTGGCAATATAATATTAAATGAGATGCCCAGGATCACACATTGGTTAAGGGCTTAAGGGGTGACGCTGGGATTTGTGCCAACTCTCCAATTTCTGCATTTGAACAATTTCTTTTCCAGTTCTTACCATTAACTAAAACAATCTCATTTTATAAAAACGGACTTGGACAGTACACAAATCACATTACCAAACATGAACATTTTTTTAACAAAATATTACAGAAAGATGTTGTGCAAAATTGGAATGCTTCTAGCTTCATTCTCTCCATCATCAAAGGAAGTATATAAGTACCAGCATACCAATCGATGGGATTTAACACATTTAATCTGGGTTTGTCTTTTGTATTTTAAAGCTTTAAATACTTCCAAAACAATGGCTTGTGATATTTTCATTTATAAACATGCATAAAAACCTTTCACTTTTACCAAAAAGCGATGTGTTTTTGTGTCAAACAAGCAGACCTTAGAATATGCTAGCCTAAGGCCTGCAACTTCTGGTCCGTTCTCTTCTGTCTACCAACCCTTCCACCCAAATGGCCTACATAAGAAGAAAGATCAATTAATGGGATAAACAATACTAGCAGCATGTAAGAAGGGAAACCTCACAGAAGACAGCAAAGTAATGTAAGATATATTAGATGATTGGACCAGGATAGCTGTATCATCTGCTGGCAAATCCAGGATACAAGCATGAACGAATTTGTTCCATAGAAATGAATTTGGATACTTATTCACCTCTTGGATAACAGTTTATGCCATCATTGGAGGCGATTGCCTAGGTTTTACAACACCCCATATGAACAAACCAATGTCTAGACCTTCACCATACGGACACTATGATAGTTTTTATAGCATTCCCCATCTTTTGCAGATACATTGCTGATACCAGCAGATGTTGTTCTGCAAAACCATGTACATATGTATGCAGTTTTATAAACTTCAAACATAGGAAAGGCTCAACCAGCCTTGCTGGGATGTGATATTCTAATTTTGCATACAAACACATATCTCTGCAATGAGTGCTTCACACACTGAGCTAACTTCTGGATCATTGTGGCACTCAATTTATCAATATGCATTTCACCGTTGCCTATTGCACATGATCAACATAATTCCCACAGGAGGGAAACAATGCTACAGAGTTGTGCCATAAGGAACACACAAAATATGTATACAACAGTGAAGACAGAAAGCAATACATAATTTATTTATTTATATATGTATTCGCATTTGTTAAGCGCACATGCAGCCCGGAGGGCATCGTGGCGCTTGTTACAGACATGACTTGTTATACATACAATGAAGTCATTACTTAGTTGCAAGAGAGTAGTAAGGAGAAGATAGGAGAGGAAGAGGAGATGATGTCGTAGGAGGAGCTAGTTGAACAAGGTGGTTTTCAGTTTTTTTCGGAAGGCAGTGAGAGAGGTTTTTGCTCTGAGTGTGTTAGGTAGTGCGTTCCATAGCTTCGGGGCAATGTATGGGAAGCTTATTCCACCTGCTCTAGCTCGTTTGATGCGTGGGACCATAAGTTGGTTGGTGTGGCATTGTCTGGTTGGTCTAGTGGAGTGCGATCTGACTAGAGTATCAGACAGGTATGAGGGTGCGGATAGGTTAATACATTTGTGTGCAGTGGTAAGTATTTTGAATGTAATGCGCTCTTTGACAGGTAGCCAATGTGCTGCCTTTCTGGCTTGTACGATGTGGTCCCGTTTAGGTATATTGAGGGCTGCTCTTAGTGCATTATTTTGTGTTGTTTGGAGTTTATTGAGATTGGTGTTGGAAGTGCCAGCCAATAGCGCATTACAATAATCTATCTTGGCTCCAATGGTGGCTCTGGCAATAGATAAGCAATTATCTTTGGTTAGGAAAGGTTTAATGGCATTAATGAGCTTAGTGCTCAGGGCGGAGGCAGAGACAATGGAGTTGACTTGCTTGTCCATGGATAGTGATGCGTCAATGTGGACTCCTAGTGTTTTGACAGAAGGTAGAACTGGGAAGACACAATTGTCTATGCAGAAGTTTGTGTAGAGTGGGTTGAGGTTCTTGAGAGTGGAATTTTGCCCAAGGATGAGAATTTCAGTTTTATCACCGTTAAGACATAGGCTGTTCGTGGCCATCCATGCTTGGATGGTGGCGTATATATTCTGGAGGGTGGCTGCGTCCTGAAGGTAGTGTCCTGTGAGCGGGAGGAGTACTTGGGTATCGTCAGCGTAGTTGGTGTATGTGATCCCAAGTGCGTCCAATTTATCAAAGAGAGCTTTGGTAAAAAGATTATAGAGGGTGGGAGCTGTACATGAGCCCTGAGGGACTCCATACCTGATGGTGGTAGGCTCTGCGTTGGCTATATTGGAAAACACTTTCATCACTCTACCTTCGAGGAAGGAGGTAATCCAATTTGTGGCTTGTTTGGAGAAATGAGCGGCCTGAGTTAGGTGGTTCGTGAGAATGGCATGATCGACTAAATCAAATGCCACCGAAAGGTCTAGGAGGAGCAAGAGGGCCGGCTTGCCTTTATCTAAGATTAGGGTGATTTGATTCTTCAGATCTAGTAAAGCGGTTTCAGTGCCATGACCTTTACGGAATCCGGACTGCCTTTTACCTAGGACAGAGTTGTTTTCCAGGTAGGCCTGTATCTGCATGTGTTCAGCTTTATCTAGGATTTTTAGGAGAAATGGAACCGTTGTAATGGGCCGGTAATTGTTAGGTTGGGCGGGGTCCAGGGTTGGTTTCTTTAAGAGCGGGCGTACCCACGCCTCTTTAAGGCTGTCAGGGACATTACCCGTCTTGAATGAGGCATTAATGAATGCTGTGATGATCGGTGCGAGGGGTGCCGCACACTCTTTAATTATGTTGGGGGGGCATATGTCGCCTTTGCATTGAGATGGTTTGAGCTGTTTGAGGATGTGGAGAGTGTCCGACTCGGTGATTGGCGAAAAATTGAATTTTGAACTGTGCTTATCTTTGGCGGTATTGACCGAGAGGGTCTGTTGGAGGTGTAGAGCCTTAAAGTGTTCTGCTATTTTATTTTGGAGAAGGTCTATTTTATTTAACATCGCTGTTTGGATGCTATTGCACCAGGCTTCATCCTTAACAATCTCATCTGTGCAGATTGGGGGGATAGTGAGCTCTTTAAAGATGGTGAAAAGCTCTTTTGAGTGGAAGTTGGCTTCCATGATGCTTTTATTGTAGGTTTCTGACTTCGCCTTGAATATGGCATTTTTGTATTTTTTAGAGATAGAAAGAAAGTCTACTTTGGTGGCCTCACAGAGATTGGCCTGCCATGTTTTGAGGGCTTGGCGCTTACATTGGCGAAGATTTAGTAGGTCGTCCGTGAACCATGAGTTAGAGTGAAACGATTTTTTTTCTTTTTTGTTTTCAAGAGGGGCTGCGGTGTTGATGGCCAAGGCGAGGGTGTTTTTGAAGATCTCTGCTAGAGTGTTGGGGTTGGAGGAGAACCGGGGGTGCTAGGCAAGGGTTGTTGAGAAAGGGACGTATATTGTCAGCTGTAAGTTTTTTGGCACTTCTGGCTAGCGTGGCCGGTGCATGTTTTAGAGGCTTGGAGTAAGATGATATGGGGATACAGAATTGGAGGCAGTTGTGATCAGACCATGGAAGGGCTGTGTTAGAGTTGAGAGTGGATCCACAGTTGTGATCTGCCACCCAGTCTAAGATACGGCCTTTATTATGGGTCGGGGCAGTGACTATTTGTGTGAATCCTAGATCTGTGAGGTTTCTTGCGAGAGTGGTAGCTTATTTGTCAAGTTTGTCATTATATCCAAGGTTTAGGTCTCCTAGAAACAGTGTTTTGGAAGTTTGTTTGATGTTTTTTCCAAGAAGATGGTTGACTATGCCTTTGAAGTTATTGGCAGGGCCTGGGGGTCTATATATGACGTGAATGTTTACAGTATTTTTTGGAGAGAGGGTAAGATTGGCTGAGAGGTTGTCAATGGTGTCTTCCCCGGAGGTGGGAGTCTGTCTTAAGGCTAAGGTGTCTTTAAAAATCAGTGCAACTCCACCTCCTATTTTGGTTAATCTATCCTGTCTTAGGATCGAGTATCCTGATGGTACAGCTAAACTGATAGTCGGGCCAACGGCCGAATGCAGCCAAGTTTCTGTTATGGCTAACATATCTAGGTCCTGGTTGGTAATAATGTCATTAACTTCTAAAGCGTGGGCGTTGAGTGAGCGAACATTTAATAAAGCACATCTAAGGTGTTGGAACTTTTTTGGTTGTGGTGGCTTGAGGTCGGTAATAGTGATGGACTTTTTGGTAGTGTGTGTAGGCTTGCTAGTCAAGTGGTGTCCGACTTTGCGCTGGTCATGTGAGGTTGGAGCGAGCGTTGGAGCACTGTTAGGGTGTTTATGGGTGATAGTGTATGGTGGCCAGGTCTTGGTGTGAGTGCGAGAGCTTATGCGTAAGTTCCTGAGTGTTACCTGCATTGGTGTTGAGGGGAATGCTAATGGGAATGTCCGTGTTCTGAGTCTGTACTGTCTGAGTATGATCTCGGGGGGAGTAGCGTGTGTGGTGGTGTGTCTAGGTTCCATGATATGGATGTTGGGTTGCCCTGCGGGCATAGAGTAGTCAGTACAACTGGTCAGCAAGGTGTGGACTAAGCCTATGAGGAGGTACAATGTATGTGTGGCGTACATATTGAGGTGGGTAGGCAAGAGTGGGTTAGATGCAGTATCAGTTGGGCAACACAGTATCACAGTAGTCTCTGGCGACCATAAGGCACAACACAGTGTCACAGTGGTCTCTAAGCGACCATAAGGCACAACACAGTGTCACAGTGGTCTCTAAGCGACCATACGGCACAACACAGTGTCACAGTGGTCTCTAAGCGACCATAAGGCACAACACAGTGTCACAGTGGTCTCTAAGCGACCATAAGGCACAACACAGTGTCACAGTGGTCTCTAAGCGACCATAAGGCACAACACAGTGGTCTCTAAGCGACCATAAGGCACAACACAGTGTCACAGTGGTCTCTAAGCGACCATAAGGCACAACACTGTGTCACAGTGGTCTCTAAGCGACCATAAGGCACAACACAGTGTCACAGTGGTCTATGGTAGACCGTACTGCAGATACAGTTATCAGAGGCAGCATACAGCAAGGCATGGCCAGGGCAGAATGCAGGTGATGATACATGTTGCTAATATGAAGCAGGAGAGGGTTGGATAATAATGCTAATGCAGTGCTAAAACCATTACTAATGGCTGCACAGGACTAGTGGTCTGTAATTGGTTAGGTGGATACAAGTAGGGCACTGAAGCATTTTGTGGCAGTTCAAGTGCACCACTGTGCAGTGGAGACCCCGGAGGTAGCAATGATAAGAGGTTCATGTATACCGGGTCAGTGATGGCTTGAAACAGTTCAGTTCGCTGGCTAATGGGTTAGGAGAAGGTTGTTGAAAGGGGCAGTATGCTTACCCCAGAGAAGGTGGGCAGGGGTTCTAGCCCTATGCTCGACGGCGTAGCCTTCGTGGTGGGCCGGCTCGAAGCTTGCCGGCTTGTGGTTGGCTCCCAAGTAAGGGAGAGGGGCCAATCACGATGCTTGCAGGGCTGTGGGGCCGAGTAGAGGGGTGAAGATGTGACGGTCGGCCATCTTGGAATGGTGCAGACCTCGTGGGTCCCAATGGTGGCTGGATGCACTCCGAGTGCAATAAGGGGGCAAATCCTGGCTGGAAAAGGCCACTGGGCAATGCTGGTGCGGCGTGGATATTATTAAATAATCTGTCACGGGTTGCCTCCAAAACGCACGCTCGTGCCGCAGACTTCCAATGATGAATTGATCAATGCAGAATGTACTTGTCAAAACAGAACGGCAATGGGTTTAGTGCCTCAGCAGCACCCCATAACATATCCTGATGTGTGCTATTTAAGACTGGTAAACAATGGAATCTTACTTCTTCAGATCAAGTAGCCTTGTGGGGCCCTCCTCTAAGGTGTGGGCCCTGGGCAAGTGCCCCTTTTTCACTCCCATAAAAACGTATCTGTGGGCACCTCTGCATTTAAAAAAAAAGCCTTTTTCTCATTGTCTGACCGAGCGATGGGTTCATGGTTAGATATAGTTGCACTAACATTTTGAGATTCCTGTAAGGGATCCCGAAACATCACAATTACTATTTTAAATGTACTATTAATAACATTCATTTCTCAGCATGACATAAGGAGAAGACATGATTGTTGTGCCTATTCTTACAGGGCAAACAGAATTCACCATACAGGATTGGGCCTCTTCTTGAATGCAGTAAGGTTGCTCATGGTTGTTTGCAGCTGCACCAAATTACAGCGGTGGTTTCCAGATGCAGAGGATTGAGGTGCAGTGACAAGGGGAGGGAATGGGTTTGCTGTGTATTATTATTATTATTATTATTATTATTATTGTTGTTGTTGTTGTTGTTGTTGTTATTATTATTATTATTATCATTACTATTATTTGTGCAGATAGTTGACAGGATGGCCCCCCTGTGATAATGAACATTTTTCAGAAATTAAATAAAGAGCTTTTCCAGGTGCTGTCAGTAAAAATAGATTGCCTGCTTCAATATTTTTAATACGGAAGGACATCAAGAACAAATATTTAATTTTGGATTGGTTCCATTATTCTAATACCCTAAATGAAGACCTTTTCTCAGTATGGGGTTAGCCAATTGTATTTGTTCATTTCTTGATAAAAATAAGAGAAGATTTTTCATTTAATTTAGATTGAGTCAACAGGGTACGTTAGAGAGGATTGGATCAAGGGAGAACATACCATTGAATAAACGCAATTGTAGTCTGTGTATTTGTGAAAAGGTTCTAGAATATCTTAATCGTTGTTTATACAAGGTGCACATTTTGAATGTTTACAAAGTGATATCTTTGGGAAATGTTTAAACAGCATAGTCTTTTTTAACCACAATATATTTCTGGGAGCGATGTTTGTGGGGGAGGTAGGATGCATTCATTTTGTCTGTAGTTAATTATTGCAAATTATTGGAAAACATGTTGTGGACATTTTAAAATATGGAGTTGAAATGAAAGGTGTGTACAATGGATGTACTCACATTGAGCGGGCAATTCATGGATTATTTGCGCCGAAAAAAACGGGATTTGTGCGCCATTCTGCCCGCAAATCCGTGTTTGACAAATGGGGATTTGCGGGCCAAATGGCGCACAAAACCCGTTTTTTTCGGTGCAAATAATCCATGAATTACCCCCTCAATGTGTTGTGATTTTATATTAATCTATCGATCAATTTAAAATTGGAATTTATCAAATAATGTTTTATATGGGGTATAAGGTTTGATGGATAATCAAATTGCACCTTAATAAATAATAATACTAGAAATAAACAAATACTATTGGTGGATTCTTTTTGGGTATATTGACATCAGGAATGTGAGTTATGCAATGATTGCCGTTGAGAGGGTTCATGGATGGGGGCAGTTGTTTTGGTCATCTGTTTCTCTTCTCCAGTCTCCAGTGCCTCACGGCACACAGGGATATCAATTTGCTGGGATAACGGGATGCACCATGGTGTTTTGAGCTGGCTGTTTTGTGGTAATTAAAGATATAATATCTTGCAATATGAGTTGGCCATGAGAAGAATCACTGTCACTGCAAGCTGATAGGTCCAGTTAAAATGTCATTTTGGTGAATCTGTTTAGATGAAGGGATCAAATAGGCAGTTGCTATTGGATGAAACCTGCGGTGCGTCGACAGCCGAGAAAGGGTTTGAAATGTTCAAGAGCTGGGCCGTGTTTATTGCCTGATTGAAACTGTTAAAGTGGTTATTAGTTTGTCACTGACAACAGAGGGCTTCGGTTGACTCCCCAAGCAACCAGTGCTGTAGAGTAATACCTATTTTTCCTGTCTACAAGAGGTGACTTATGTTTGTTGAGGGGAACCTGGTTCCCACATGCTGCATTCGGCCCCTGCTCAGGCAAGAACTTCTTGTTTTCAGCATCTGCTGTGTAAGGCTCCTGCAGTGTATTGGGCTGATCAGTTGTGTGGTGTCTTGTTGGAGTTAGGTCTGGTGCATGCAGTTTGGCAGTGGGACAGTGGTGAGGATATCATACACAGGCCATGTTTTGGTAATCTGTGGGATTTTTGCAAGAGGAACAGTTCTGTGCATATCAGTAATGTTGTTAGGTTACTAGGAGGAAGCAGTGAAGGGCAGGCAACAGGAATAATATCTGCATTTGCCAGTTCCTCTGATAAGGCAGTGTGGTTCTGAGTTTTGTGAAGTTTGATTGGGACATTGTGATCATTAGCACAGTGTTGGTAACAGCTATTGTGTGGTGACTTCATTATCATAATGCGGCAGGCAGACGGGTCTTGACTGCCAGATAAGTGAACGTAGCAGCAGTCAAATTGAGTGGTTTGCCCAGTTGACAAATAGTCATATGTGCTTTTTTAGTGTGGCATGTATGCACAATAGAAGGGCTGCATGATTACCACACAGTGTTGTGATGTGGGTCTGGATGGGAGCATGGAGGAGAGGATTGTGGTTGGAAAATGGACTCTCCCAGTAGCGATTACACATGATCATAAAGAGGTAGGAAAATGGGAATTGCCCTCTAGATAAGTGAACATACCGGTGGGAAATGATGCCATTGGCACACAGTTGTGGGTGCCCAATGAGTGCACATATGGGATCAGCAGATTTGCAAAATCGGTCCAACATAATGTAGGTACAGCAGTTTGGAGTGATGCATGAAGAAACATACAACAGTTAGAACATGGGCTATCCTGGTAGCTCAATGCTGAGGTTTCACATCTGGAGTTTTGGGGGGCAGTGCACCCAACCGGTAGGAGTTACTGTCACACTGGTGGTGGTTTTGACATATTTAATTTTTTTGATGCTGGACTCTGAAATATTTACATTTGCATACCTTTTGCTCCAGTGGCATATCAGTGCTCAGTATGTTCTGGGGGTATTGCCATAGGGGCACCCATTGATAGGTATGCATGGGCAGGGGGAATGAAACTGGGGAATGAAACTAGGGATTGACACTATAATATCCATCACCTTATTTTTCTCCAGCACCATTCTCAGTATGTTTGAAAATGCATGATGTCATGCACTCCCTCATGTCCAGATATGTCAATTGTGTCAGTGATTTTCCAACGGTCTCAGGTATGTAGTTATTTATGTACAAGAATCTCAATAGTTTTGCACAAGTGTTATGACAGATTTTAATGAATTAACAATTATTCCCATTTCTGTAAAATATAGGTATTTTTCTATTGTCTATGATAAATGCGGGCATATGCTTTCAAAAGAAAATTTCTCTTGTGTGCTTCTTCTTCCTTCCCTGGCACCTGTGCTACACAAGAATGAGCTATGTTTTTAGGTAAAGGATGCGTTTTTAGCAGTTCATTTCAGTTGCAGGAATGTAGGGCCATTACCGTTTAGAACGATGTTCCTCAACAGAGGGAGCCATTGTAAAGATAGAGTCCTCTAGGAGCTAAAGGCACACACATGTGAGGCCAGTCCTTTGCCACTTTTTACTTGTCCCACCCTAGACATGACCTCCTTTCATCTTGGACCATCAGGGTCATAAGAAGAGAGCTTGCTGCTTCAGGCAAAGCCCCCTTGCTGTTTATCCGCTCACTTCCCAGAGCATAGAGAACCATATAGAAAACCTTGCAGTTGTTGAATTACAACATTTCAAAAGTTTTAGACCCACTTTTTATCACACTCTTTAGTAATGACACTGTGAACTCTAGAAAAGTGTTGAAAAACAAGTACATTATTTTATTAGATGGATGTACCTGGCCTTTGTGCAAAAGCCAAAGACTTGCTAACACTGTGTGCGGAGTGGTCCTTTTTCATCTCTACCTTTTAAGCAGTTTGGCATGTTAAATATGCGCCTTTCCAAAATGCCTTTCTCAATGTATCACACAGATATCTCTGTGCCAGTAAAACAAACGTTTTTAATGTCAGACCCTCACAAAAAAACCTTTTGAAAATATGGTATCAACTAAACAAGTTGCTAGAACTAAAATGGTCTGACGCCACTCTTCCTCAATTAGACCAAATTGATGCCCCCCAAATTTGCAATAACTAGATTCCATCGGGAAAGATTGTTTGTGTGCAATTAATTAATCCTCCCCGCATTTATCCCTTCCAGTCACTCTTTGCCTCAATATAGAGAATACCATGCACACACACAAACACACATACAAACAATGGGCCAACTACGACCCAGGCGGAGGACCATGGTGCTAATAGCACCATGGTCCATGCCAGTAACTTACCGACTCTGCCATGGTTCAATGGGGAATTACCACCCCATTCCAAGGTTGGCGGGGCGGTAATTCCCCCTTCCTCCATGGCCCTTCTTCATTCCCATTTTTGCCCCATAGGGCTCAATGGGAATGGGGAAGGCGCTAAGTACGGTACCGCTAATTGCAGTACCGTACTTAGCACCAAGGTCCCTTTGCGGGTCCCTACTTTAACGGCTGGTAAAACCAGCCGTTAAGGTCGGGTCCCTCAAAGGGACCTCGTAATCAGGCGCTAAGTGTTTAACAGCGCCACAGCCATTTACGGCGCCATTAAACACTTAGCGCCAGGATCGTAATGAGGCCCAATGTCTACAAATGTCCCATCGTTCCTGTTATCCTTTGAGTCGTATTCTGTCCCTTTGACGAAGGATAGCTGGGGACCCATACTTTGAGCATTTTACTAAACTTCAGAATTCATGGAGAAGACACATGTGATGAAAAATATTCAGTAGGCAATTGGTAGTACTTAGGTGATCATAGGAAATGTGGTCAGCATTTTCTGGCAAAACATCCACTTACAACATGTCATTCCGTAGGGCATACTTTACCCTCTAACCTACTGCAGTTGGGAATACCCCATACATTATAAGTAGCAACTAAATACCTGGGATCAAAACACCCTAAATAACCATGAAATATGTCATTGGGAATTGAATTGTAGCAACGGGGAACTGATGTTCCATTACAATTTAGACTGATGTGCCTTTTTTTGGGGAACGTGGTCAATGGGCCTCATTAAACGGTAGGCAGTGAGCCATGGTGCTATTAGCGCCATGGCTCATGCCGGTAAAATACCGGCACTGCCTTGGCGGAAAGGGGATTTACCGCCCCATTCCAAGGTTGGAGGGGCGGTAAATCCCCCTTCCACCATTGCCCTTCCCCATTCCCATTTCTGCCCCATAGGGCTCTATGGGAATGGGGAAGGCGCTAATTACGGCACCGCAATTTTGCGGTGCCGTAATTAGCTCCGAGGTCCCTTAGCGGGTTGGATTTTAACGCCTGCAAAAAGCAGGCGTTAAATCCCCCAACCCGCAAAGGGACCTCGTAGTAAGGCGGTAAGGATTTACCGGTACCGGTATTTTAGCGGTACCGGTAAATCCCTACCGCCATCCATGTAATGAGGCCCAAAGTCTCTGTATGCCATCATATCTGACTGTGCACTGAACAATTTCTAAACAGCCCTCTTATCCAACTGATTTATCTAAATCTGTCCTTTCCTTGGGGAAACCTGCCCTAACAGGATATTAAGAAATCTGTAGAGCAAGCCATCACTTGTGTCTGCCTGGAATTATGGTGGCAATACAATAAGCCCAAAAGCCACATACAATGAAAATATATTTCAACAATTCCCACTACATTGCAAAGTGGGTTATAGACCCTGTTCCACACGTCTCACCACTTATTTATGCTGTGTTGGCCAACCTATGTAGTACTGTTCAGCCTAGATGCGCAGATCTTGTTTGTTTGTCATGGATTTCTGTGTCCTATAGGGCATTTTCCTAAATCTCGGCTATGGACAAAGTTATGCCCTGCTACAATAGAATCGCTGTTCTCCAGGTATTATGCACAGCACATGTTTAAACTGTGCCAGCAGGACAGGAGCAAGGTCACTTTCCTGGACTTCAAGCATTCATCAATTGACCTCTGTTAGATAGTCTGTACGTGTTACTGACTCAAGCTCAATATCCAGGACATCTAGCTGAGTTTTGCATCTTTTGTATTTTGCTGTTGACTAACCTCTATTACTGCTAGAGGCTTCTGAAAGATGTCACTAGAAGATGAAGCATCCGTGTTTTCTCAATGCAGAAGGCTCACTAGGTAATGTGCCATCTATATTCCACAAGAAAACCTCCCATCATCCCTTATGACAAAAACAATTCTTAATGTAAGAACAACAACTTGAAATTATTCTCCAACTCTCTCATTCTTTAATATCATGGCATCTTTGCTATGATTGATAGCTAATATATAGTTATCTTGGGAATGCCATATGGCAACATAATTGCCTTAATTATAACAACAATAAAATATTACTATCTTAATATTAATTCTGCTGTATTTAGAGCACGATCCTGTGAGAGTAAAACACAAAGGGCCTCATTACACGGTAGGCGGTAACCATGGCGCTATTAGCGCCATTGGTTGCCGCCGGTATTTTACCGTGTCCGCCTTGTAGGATGGCGGAATTACCGCCCTACTCCAAGGTGAGCGGGAGCGGTAATTCCCCATTCACCAAGGCCCTTCCCCATTCCCATTTTTGCCCCCATAGGGCATAATGGGAATGGGGAAGGCGCTAATTACGGTACCGCAAATTGCGGTACCCTTCTTTAACGGCCGTTAAAGTCGGGTCCCGCAAAGGGAACTCGTAGTAAGGCGGTAAGGGTTAACAGTCACCGGTAGCATTACCGGTGACCGTTAACCCTTACCGCCTTTTGTGTAATGAGGCCCACAGAGTATTGTTGATGTTTCCATTCAGGGATGAAATAGATCATCTGGACCACTGACTACTTGTTTCTCCTGTGGTTATAGTCAGGAAATGACACGACCCATGTACTGTGTAGTTATTAAACTCTTGTGACCATTTCGTTTTACAAGATACTTGGGCAATTGATGAACAGCATTTAAATGGCTTCCATTCAATATCATCATCAAAAGCAGGTATTGGAATCAGAATTCCATCAAAATGTACAAAACACATTACAAAGCTTTTCATTATTACATGAGATTATAAAATCTGCACAAAACAACAAGACAATAGGAACGAATACGATTGTGTATACTGGCATGCTAAACGGTATGGCAATAAAGTCCATGCTATCAATGGCGAATCAGCAATCAATATGCAGCTGGTCTACAATGGAAAAATCTATGTTCTCAAAATAATCTAAAAAGTGTGTGCTTTCGGATTGAAGTGCATCAAATCTTCAGATGTTGCATTAGAAAATAGAGTTAGTTTCATTATTTAGAGTTATGGACCTCTTGAGTGGGACAGCTCTCAAATTAATTAGATTAAATCTTGCTCTAGTGATAGAAACATGTGCATATTTGTTTAAATCATCCTTGTTAAATACTTTGATAGGCCACTTGCAGTTAGCAATATGAAAGTGAAAGTGTCTGGAGGGCTTCATGAATTCTCTATTCTTTCTTTCTAAGAACAATAAAACATTAAGTCTTCATTTAAGCATTTCTATGACCATTCTATTAATATTTGTCAACTTTACCAAATAATTATAGACATTAATTGTACTCAACAATTGATTAACATGGCACAACCATTGCATGAATAAATAGTTAACTGTGTTCCTCGCTTTCATATTGCCCAAAATTCGTATTCATAATAGAACCAATTCTTTCATTAATTTATCTTCCAGAAATTGCATTCCCAGTTCATTTTGCAGCTCAAATGTCAGTGCCGATTGTGGAATGCCAATAATGAAACATAATTCTCCTCTGCACACCATACCTGGCAACCGACATGTATTTGACACTATATACCCTTAACATCATGTCAATTGGATATGTTTTGCACATGCTGCCAAAGCATAAATTGCCTCCCATCACCTGAAACATTCTTCAGTATTGTGTCTCTATGTGCTTCTCACCAATAAATATAGTTGGAAAAGAAACACTTAGATAATCAAATTTATCAATGACAGGGATAACTGCATTATCTAAGTGAAAGTAGGTAGCTTGATTTTTTGTTGCCATCTTGACAAACCATAACTACAGATTTGGACATATTACTGTAAGGTCTAAATTACGATGATGATGATGATGATTAAGAAGATTGTTTACACTCCATTGAGTGTAGAAATCGTCGGTTGAAAAGTTTGGAAGGCGTCTGCATGAATTTCATCTGTTTTGGGCTCATACTCCCTAGTTAAACCTTTTCCCCCTGGCACCACAGAGGTTCTCCCTATTTTCAACAGATTTGATTACGATGGGAAGGTATCCAACATATCAGTGAGCAGAAGCAAGGCACTGATACACAAACACACACACACACACACACACACACTCTCTCTCTCTCACACACACACTGCAGATGTTTATAGTAACACAAAGGAAACACAATTTAAAGATAGGGAATTTTATGCATATTGCTCATAATAAAAGTCTGCTACCATAGCATGTACAGCTAATGTGCCTATTGTCCATGCACTATGCCAGTAATATTGTTTACATTATTCTTTGACATCTATACATTATTAAATATCCTCAAATGTTTTCTGAGCAAAATGAAAATGTCAAAGGTCAATCATCGGGAAGGAAGACAAGTTCAGAATGTATACTTTTGCCGTTTTTAAGCAGTAGATGAGTAGGTATATGAATAAAAGAGTCTACACAAAGAGATAGGCTAAGAATATAAGACTTCGTACATAGCAGCCATTGACTCTGACACCCTGGTTAGTCACATGTAAAACAAAAGAGCAAACATCTTTAATTCAGTTAGTCACATTAACCATTCACATTAACCATCATTGTAAACCACAACATCACCAGGAAGAAGAAAAAAATCAATTCTCGGTCTGTGGATAAGTTGTAAGCAGAAGCAGAGGAAGACATGGACAATAAATAACACACATTTACATAATGTTAGCGGCAACATACATATAAAATATACATTTTTATTACCGGACTGACCAAAGTATATCTTGATCAAATATATTAAAATATGGGACAGTGATGTAATATTAGTATTTGTTTTCCATTGTAGCCACCAGGGTGCATTGTACCTTGTCTTTCATTTTGTCATTATCTTTGCGGCCCTGAACTCTGTGTCATATGATTCTAAGTCTTTTAATAGACTGCTATTGAAACGTCTGCATTGTTTCATGCACATTTAGTAATTATTTTTAATAGGGGGTCCCCCCAGCACATCCAACTACTCCCTCACCCGCCCACACCCTGTTCCCCTACCTCCACATACACATATACATGTATATGTAATTGTTTCATTTCAACCAAACGTACAGCAAGACATTGCAGACTTTTAAATAGCAGTCTGTGAATACCTGTATTATGGTGACATTTATCATGAGGAGCCAGGTGCCTATTTCACATAAATTACCTCAAATCATGGAATAGAAGACCAAACTCCATGAATCAAGACATACACAATTATGAACATGCACAAAATACAACACGCAGTGATGTGGAATTTTTAGTCTCGAGCGAGTCAATTAGCCTCATTACACGGAAGGCGGTGAGCCATGGCGCTATTAGCGCCATGGCTCATGCCGGTAAAATACCGGCACCGCCTTGGCGGAAAGGGGATTTACCGCCCCATTCCAAGGTTGGTGGGGCGGTAAATCCCCCTTCCGCCATTGCCCTTCCCCATTCCCATTTCTGCCCCATAGGGCTCTATGGGAATGGGGAAGGCGCTAATTGCGGCACCGCAATTTTGCGGTGCCGTAATTAGCTCCGAGGTCCCTTAGCGGGTTGGTTTTTAACGCCTGCAAAAAGCAGGCGTTAAAGCACCAACCCGCTAAGGGACCTCGTAGTACGGCGGTAAGGGTTAACGGTCACCGTTGCCATTAACGGTGACCGTTAACCCTTACCGCCGTCCGTGTAATGAGGCCCAATGAGTTGTATGTTTCTAGACACAGAAGACTAACGAAGGCCTGACATTTAAACCATGCAGCAATTAAAAGGTGTTTCTGTATCTGTAGCCTAGTTTGTGGTTAGGACTAAACATAAGCTAGGTCAGCTCGAAGGTTTGTATTTGACAATAACATGATGGCTGAACTTTCTTTAAAATTATTAAGAATACAATATGCAGTACATCTTCAATTTCTTGGCCCAGCTGCTCCAGTTGACAATAGCTACAAGAACTCACTGCCCTGTTTGACCCATGTGGCTTTCCATATATTGGGTCACAGGTTTCTTGCAAAACAATTCAACCATGCGTCGGCTGTCCAGCTGATCAATGGCTGTGACTGATACCACAGGGATCGTACACGAAATGCTCAGTCCTTTTTGGCCCATCATTTCTTTTTCAAATAAATCTTTGTAACAACATTTTCCAGACACAAATGATCATCCGATTTTCCAAAAATGCTTAAAAAGTTTTTGTTTCTCATATTGACAGTCTGAATTCACTGAACCGTGCATATTTACGGTATGTATTGTTAAACGCCTCTTCGGTGTGTCAGGCATTGCTCAGGAATACAAATAAGCATAAGACAGTGTGGATTGTTCAGTGGATTCTCAGTGGATTCTCCCCATTTGGTGCACAGAAAAGCCTATTTTTTTCTGCAGCCTCATGATTTCGTATCCTTTGCCATCAATACACATTGTCCTTACCTATCTCTTCTCAAATAAATTTGGTTTTACCACCACAACATATGATTTATTCGCAAATGTTGGTAAGGAGAAAATAACATATCTAACTGCAATCTTACTTGAGAAAAACATGAGCAATGGGTATTTTTGCAGACGACTTCTGTGTCATGGATAGGTTATTGAATTTTATTTGGTTTTCCGCTGGCAACCGTTCCAGATTTCTAATGGAGAGATCACTGTGGTGGGATTTCCATGTGCTGTGGCCTTTGGAACTCAGAGACGGCCTTCCACCCAGGAGAAATGGGCAATTATGTGGGCAATTGTGTAGGTTGTCATATGGGCACCTCCTTCCACATGAAGCAGTTTTTATTTCCCTGCCTCGCTTTACTTCAGAGTGGACTGCGATAGTCTATAACTGAAAATACCAGATCGTTATAAAGCTTGTATTTTCTCGCAAATGCTTTTGTATCAAATATGTTGAGTGTAATAGAGAAGTGTCATAGCATTGAGAATGGAAATTAATGAGTGACCACAGTACATGAGTGTACACATTGGGCATCTGAGCCTTTTCACACTGGGGCTCAGAAGGAAGCCTCATTGGCCGCCAGTGTCAGGGTACATGATTAGTAGGGTGGGGTCCATATAATTTGTGTCTGGTTGTGATCAGCATAATACTGACTGAACGGGTATAGCATTTTCTATCAGGAATACAGATAATGTGAGTACTAATCTGGAAATGGAGGTTAGAGTCCTTGCACTGCATACATATCAACAGCCTCTTACTTTACTATTAAGGCGGCACAGTTTTATTCTACTGTGATGGGTAGTGATTTTGGCCAGATAAGGAAAGTGGTGTTTGTTGTGTTGTTTTAGAGGGACTGTGAGGTGATAGGTAAACAGCCTGTTGGCATTTCCAGACTTTAATTAACCAAACACAATATGTGCATATGTGTAATAGGTGTGGCATGTTGGGCCTGATTTACAAAAGCATTTATCATTGGGAAAATCAAGTAGAAAAATGTTTCATAAATACGGCCATTTGGGCATCATCACGAGTTAGGTGGTAGCCCTTAAATGCAGCAGTAACAGTATCACCACCCCATTTAAGGGCTGACCCTATCACGAGTTGGGCACTAAATGGGATGTTTTACCTCCAGCTTTTTTTTCTGGAGGTGAAAATCCCATTTAGGGCTGCATTACGAGTTGGGCTGTAGCCCTTAAATGCGGCGGTAACAGTATTACTGCCACATTTAAGGGCTGGCCTTATCACAGGTTGGGCTCTCAATGGGCTGTTTTATCTCCAGCTTTTTTCTGGAGGTGAAAATCCCATTTAGCGCCCTGTATTACCGCCGGCTGTATTAGCGCGCATTATTAGCACCGAAGATTCTCCATTGGTTCCAATGGACCCAATGGGTTATGGGGATTTACCGTTAATGCCCAACCCGTGATCTGGCTGAAATACCACCGGACCAGTGGGCGCTAACACTATTACAGTTGGGTGGTATTACAGCTGGGATACTGCCCAACTCGTGATGAAGTACTTTGTGTTTACTTTTGGATCAGTGAACATGTTCTTTTTAGACTGCCAGTATTTAATAAAATATTGAAACGTATATACTCTTCATATAGGTTTTAAAGTCATATGATTTAATGTAATTATGTTTAGTTCAGTACAAGCAAACAATAGTTTTTTGAATGGTGTAGTTGTTTGATGTGCTTCATTGCACATAATTACCAGATTCAATATTGGTACAAAATTGCCTTACACGGTGCATCCAAATTACCAGATTCGATATTGGTACAAAATTGCCTTACACGGTGCATCCAAAAAAAAAAAAAAAACTTTCCTCTCAGATTAAATTTGCTAAAAGTAAGAATTTACATGTTTCACTGCCTAAACATGCTTTCCTTTCAGTGTGTCGGGAAACAAATATTTATTTATGTATTCTCTACTTTCTACATATGATATGATAGGTTATTTATAAAATGCTTAATACTGAGAGGTTTCTAAGCTTCGGACCCAGGGATCAAACCTTTGATGCTTTTTGTCGTTTTGCTTCCAAGGCGAGCACGTTGCCCTGAGCTATCCTCCAGAGATACTGCACTATGTCAAAAAAACGACTTCTTTTATGCATTCAATTAAGGAAATAATTACAGGATTTAAGAGACTTTGGCCTAATTCACAAAAGCGTTTTATAATGGCAAAACCCCATTGGAAAAAGCTCTGTGAATCAGGGCCTTTCATTGTACCCCTTGTGCTGTGTTTTTGTGAAATTGTTACTGAAGTGCTATTTTCCTTTAAAAGGTAATGGCTACGATCATAAATAAATCCCCTTGATGAATTCGGTGTTTATAGGGAAGTCATGTATTTATTTTTCCAGTCAGACCACCAAGGGGTGAGTGTATTGCTTCAGCTAACAAGGATACAGGATGGGGTTTCCCCTCTCCCATCGCTCCACGAGAATCAGATAGGTGTAATGGGCAATAACTGTTTGTCTAGCAGCTAATAGCCTTTATTCATCAATGTAGAAGGATGGCTTAAACGACAAGGGGCGACATTGTTCATTCTTTGATGTGACCTTGATCACTTACGTTGCAGACCAGTCCTGACTCTCACTTACATCAGTGAACACCAATCCACGTAGCAAGCTGTGGCTGAACCTGTTGGCAGGGGATGATTGTTGAAACTGTCGGCCTGTGTTCAGAGTTCATTTTTCAGGTTATAAAGTACAAGGCACATGTGAGCAACCTCGAACATCTATAGCCATGAACTGTGCAGGAGATATATATTTTTTATATTTGTACTCTTGTTACTATAAACTTTGCACAAACAAATAGGGGCTAATTTTTCAGGTAGGTAGAGTGTAAAACTGCAGCATGAATTCAAGGTCTAACCAGTTTTTGTCCTGAATGTTTGCACTACCACATGCTGGTCCTATGTGAGTTTGCACTCTGACTTTACACCACGAAACACGGATGTAACACGCGCACACATAAGGGGTGTATACACCATGCATGTTTTACACAATGTAAATCATGCCATGAATTATTGCATCAAATGTACACTTTGAAATTACGTGATGGGAATGTTACTGAATCATTGCACTGGGTGTACTCCATCATTGACTCCAAAAATACATGCACCTGATAAGAAGAAGTGCAATTTGGCAGAGTAAAATTGGGCATTATTATGACAGGAACACATCCTCTAAAAAAGCCATGCAAACTTCATAAAGAGCCACACATTCAAAGAGCCACCAACTGAGGGGTGTTGATTGCATAATACGCATAGAAAACAACAGGCACAGTTTTCAAAGCACCATGGAAGGAGAACTACCAATGTTGCTACAGCTCAGGCAGCTGAGGAGAGTGATATCCCTAGCACAGGTCAACCAGCAGCGGCCTGTGCACCAGCACCCACACCAGGCATCCCCTCAGCATAAATCCCATCCCCCGCCCCAGGCGGCCCATCAACCTGCACTCCAGTAAAGGCCCTACACACAGAGGGCTACCGTCCCAGGAAGTTCAACCATATCCACATAGGCCTGCAGATCCTAACTGACTAGCACCTGGATATGCCCACCTGTCGAGATATTTGTTGATATGTTGATATTTTCATTAATTGGCAAACCCTGACCTAACACTCTATGGTATATAGTCCGACCTCACAATTCTCAGACATTGAACAAGCTATTTGTGGTATGGGGGAACACACCCATACAGTAACACCATATCAATTAAACATGTTCCCAACATGTTCTAATCCTAAATAATACAATGACACCCATACACAACATCCTCAATTCTTTTAAATCTTACTGCATATCGGTCAATATTTGAAGATTTCTCTTTAATTCAAACCTTGCATTTAACTTGCTATTTTATCACAACATATTAAGTGCATTGTTTTTGCCAATATCAAAAGCAAGTATTGGTATCAGACAAAGCTGTCTTGAAAACAAACAATTATTTAGCATTTTTACAAATATTTACAGCAGTTTGCTCCCCAGTATAAACATGGAATTGTGGGCTTCTAGCATGTGCCTGCAATTTGAATTTAGACTATATTGAGTTTCATCTAATTCTGCAGGTTTGGTTCAGAAAAAAAGTGATTTTGGTACATCCACCCGATATAGTAAAATGAGTTTAGGATTTCCTGATATAAGGTTTCCCATCACTTTAATTCACATGTTGGATCCCTTAGATACAGAGCCCTTAGCCTACTGTGCAACACCAAGAGAGAGGAGAGCATGTCATTTATATTAGTATGATTTTCTGTCAAAATGGAATTAGGATAAACACTCTTTAATTTCCCCATTCACTTTTTACATATTTATGGCTTTCATGGGTTGCAAATTACAAGCAATTTTCTATTTACTGTATAAAGCGTGGCTAGCGATTCACAGCCCAAAATGTTCGATGCTACCTGAATACTCTGCAGGATTCAGTTTACTTTAGCTATACTTTTCAAGATGCAGCACTGTCATTGCTGAGAAGTGCTCCCTGTTTCAGAAAGCACACACAGCAGAGAAAAACATTTTTTTCATATTTAAATTTAGTTTTGACAGCTTTAGTACACTGAAAGTAAGAAAAAACTTAAATAGGCAAACTGCAATACCCTATTCTCATTCTGATTTATCAATTTATCAGCCCATGCACTCTGTGTGCAGAACAAAACTATTGTTTCAACAAACAATCAAATCTCATGTGGCATTAAATATTGTGAGAAGGCACTGTTGCATTTCACATTTAACTTAATATATCGAAATATTCTATTTGCAATGAGTATCCCTTAGTGGCATCATCTCCCCAGTTCTTTCCCACTTCAGGGATCTAGGGCATTGATTAATGGGGACTTTTCTTACTGCATTTGGGTGAATCTTTAAACTCACTTTGAAATATTCTTTAAGGTGTTGAGTCAGAATTGGCCCTCACATGTTTTCAAAGAGCTCCCGTTCAGGCCCTCTTCCTCTTGGAAAGCAAATATTCTCTTAATGAATAGGACCCAATTCTCAAGTTAATGCCCAGGTCCAGCACACTTATCCATCAGGAACAGGTGGTATTCTTCTCTGCAGTTTGTGGTACAAGCGCCAGCCCCACTTCCCTGTGGTTTCCTCCATTTATGATCGGAATTATTCCCAAACTATGTTATTGATGACATCATGCTTTTTTGTGGGTAAAATATGTTCACTGGCTGGCCTAGCAGGATACAACTCCCTACTAATGCACCACTAGATTTAAATAGGCTAATCCTTCTTTCTGAATATGAAAAGGTGGTGGTACATATTTCTCTGAGCATGTTTGAATTCAGTATCATTTATATTCCAAATTTCATTGCAGCATCATGCCACATTGATGAAATATGGATTTTTTAGATCCTCTGGCATTTACGATAACTGGGGCATATGCCATAAACATGTAAACAATTTTTTCATAAATGTATAAATGTGTATAATTTAATTATTCTGAATAATCCCACAAATATTGTGTTTTGATGCCCTTGATAGATACATATGTCATGATGGTAACACATGTGTTCATGTGTTTCTAATTGATATGTTTGAGTATCTATAAGCAAAATCGTTGAAATGCAAAACTGCACAATATGAATGCTTTTAAATTAAAGAAAGTTATAGAAGTCCACACTTGTTCCGAGCTAGTGATCAACCTGAATCTGTTGATAGGGACTTATTTTGTTTGGGATTCCATTAGGATGACCATCTGGTAAATTTGATTGGGAGCCAAAGTCCCCATGCTACTTGATACCGGGTGATCTGTTCCTCATAATTTCCTCCCCTGGTTACTTCCAGATCCATTGCTGACAATTGCCCTACCTGTTGTTAGATCTCCACTCCCTTGTTTCTCTGCTCCCTAAACCTGTTCTTCCCCCTACGATTCTAAAGCACTTGTCTGCTTCCTGAAGCTAAGTCTGTGCTCAATAAATACCCTAATATTAAATAAAAGGTCAAAAGGTGACACATTAAGTACACAATTTTGAATTTGCAGCTCAGAAATAGGAGTACAGGCCTAATTCTTAACAGGTAAGCATACCACACTTGGCCTCTACTAGTATTTTAAAGTATTTTCTTTGTTAGAAATATCGCCTTGGATGTTACTTACAAGCATTAGTGCCTCTCATTAACTCGGAGGCCTGGTCCACATGGCCCTTTGTATTCCTGTGAACCTAATGGATTTATATGGTAACAAAGAATACATCTTTCCACTCCAGATGCACCAAGTCAAGTCACCTGGGACTCTTAATTCTACCACCACAGAAAGACTAAGTTGAACATGTAAGCAGGGCAATGTTTTAACTGATCAAGTCAGCAAGAAAAAGAAACAAAAAAGTATTAGCCAAAAGCATATTGAAAATAAAAAATCTTCGATTTCTCATAAATGTACACATTAATGTATTTCCATTTTAAAATATTGCATTTTGAAATCCTTATATAATCACCATAACTTTTTACATGCATTTATAAGATACCACAGCATTCTTTAAAATATATATTTTTGACAAATAAACCAAAGCTTCATTTGCTGTTGAAAAATAAAATGCAACAGAGATGAAGTCACATGATTTTGTAATGATTATTGATGAAATACAATGCTGCTTTGACCTTCACTGACAATTCGTGTTTTGCAGATTCCAGTAATATTTCATTTTAGTGGTAATAGTGCACTGAGGTTCATGACTGCAGAGTGCTCAATGTTTGTCTTCAGCATTTCGTGTGGTAAATTTATAATCATGCAGAACCAGGTTTTATTGACACAAGTTCCAGGTGTGTGGCAATATCTGTTTCATTTGTCAGGTGCTATTTGTCATGGAAGCAAAAAACGACCTGCCTCCCACATATGTACTCTTTTCATGGTGATTTAAATATTTATGAATGAAGCAATGCATCATTCTGGTCCCTCTTCAACTTTAATTATGATCGTCTCTGTGCCTCTTACACTTGTTCCCTAAACACATCGACTTGTTGAGTGCTACATAGAGCCTGACAGGGACACAGTCACCACCAGCCCATGTGCTCTGTTGAAGGTCCTCATAGTTCTCCATGTACATGCCACGGGCAGTTTCCAGTACACTGAGGCCCTGACAAATGGTATCACATAGTCATGCTTCTCCTGCATCCTCCCACATGTGACATCTGCCATGATAATAGGAATGTACCATTACATTGCCTTCACCGCAGTCCTTACAATACTAAACATACAATACCCAGATGCCCTAGCGTTGGGAGTGCTCTAAAAATGACTAAATAAGTAAATAAATAAATAAATAAATAAATAAATACATACATAAATAAATACATAAACCAGCTCAAGGGCCTATTATATGTGATTGTTGGCTTCCTCAATGAGTTTGGAACACTGGACTGTACATGCATGGCTGATGTACCACCCATTGAACAGGTGCATGCCAATATGAATGCAGCCCAAAATCATTGTGCAGATGGTCTGGGATGCAGATATGCACTTCACCTTTATATGTGTTAGATTGCCAGCGTCCACCTATGACTCCTTGATCCTGGCCACAAGCAACCTGCCATGCATCACACAGGTCCTACTTGCTAGGCATGGTTGTAGGGTTTGAAACTCCACACCACCACAGTAGTGAATTGAACCCTCTAATTGCAAGGTGAAGGGACAGATTGTCAATGTTAGGACACAAACGGCGGTCCAGTATTGTCAACCATGCCAGTATCAGTAGAAACGGGAAATAATCAACAATGTTTCTGAGACAGTTGACACACTGTGATGCCTGTCACCCTCCCTTTAGTGGATTATTACCCCAATCATTAGCTACTAGGGGGTAAGGGGAATCCCTGTCTCCATTGATGACTACACTGTTCCGCCACCACCCTTACCAACCCCACAACAGAACCCAAGTAAGAACACACTACTTGTACTCATACCAGACATGGTCAGTGTACATCTAAATCGTCATAACTCCTGCTTTGCACGTGAATCACACAACTTGCTAGGAAACTCAGGATGCCACTCATGGCCAGGCCCTGCCAATCATATGCCCAGCAACATATAAATATGCAACCTTCTCATTGCCATTTTTATGCTCACATCAACCCAATGTTAGGCCACTGGAACAGAGCATATATGTAACATATGTTACAAGAAAACATGTCATTCAGTGGGACACAGTGAGCCCCTAATAAACCAACACAGCCTGAATATATGCATTCAACATGGGACACCCAAATGAACCCAAAAGAGCACCGTGCAGGTACCATGTGAAAAACGTCCTCTATATACTGACAGTTGCATGTGTGCCTAGTCTGCAACTGATGTATGAGGGGAATGAGCACCAACCTTGTAGCACCAAGCAATAGATGGGTCTGCACACACAACTATGTCAATCCTGTACCACACAGCATACCCTCATAGGGGCGCAATTGTAACCCATCAATTGCACTCACCTGGTGATGTTGGATAACCCTTTCACCCCTGGCTAATGCACCACTGCGTCATCACAGAAATTAGCAAGAGCACTGCTACAACAAGGTCCACACCTGCACCTGCTTCATCTTCGAATGGGTCATGGCTATACTGACAATTGCTTTTGCTGTCTGTGCCAATCAGGCCATACCTTCATGTATCACCCAGAAAACTGTGTCACTTAATTGCCTTGTGCTCCATGTCTTGCAATGTAGCCATGAAACAGAACATGCCCCTGCCATTTGATGATTCCAGTGGCCTGGGCAGGCAGCCTTGAGGACATGGCCAGCAGGAGGACAACATTGATGGGCTTGAGATGTGTGATGACTTAATCAAATTCGGGAAAAGGTGAGTGTATCTATGAACATGATGCCACAAACCACATCTGAACACCCCCATCCTTCCGATAAGAACCTCTTTCAAAGTCATGGAACATAATACATGTAAACATCTGCATTTTACCACCAGTGAATGATAGATGGGAAAGAGTTACATCCTGTGCTTGGTAGAAATGTAGGGGAAAATGCAATGATCCACAAATAAATTAAACAAAATATTGCAGGTAAAACACAGGATTGAGGAGCTGCAGTAGAGTTGAACATCTCACAGAAACCAACAAGGTAAAAACACAATATGGCCACCAGAACAACCAACACAAATAAAGTTCCGATGTGGGATAAGAAAGTCCAATAAGGCAGCGTACGTGGAACATACCCCACCAAGGCTATTTCTCCAGCAGGCCATGTCTCTGTGATGTTGGTGGCTGGAGAATCTGTAAATGGTGATTCTGCTGAGCTGGAATATGGCACCAAGCAATAGATGGGTCCACACACATAACTTATGTCAATCCTGTACCACCCAGCATACCCTCAAAGGGACACAATTGAAACCCATCCATTGCACTCACCTAGAGATGTTGGATAACCCTTTCACCCCTAGCTAATGTGCACTGCGTCGTCAAAGAAATTAGAAAGAGCACTGCTACAACAAGGTACACACCTGCACCTGCTTCATCTTCGAATGGGTCATGGCTATACTGAGAATTTCTGGTTTCTGTGAGATGTTCAACTCTACTACAGCTCCTCAATCCTGTGTTTTACCTGCAATATTATGTTGAATTTATTTGTGGATATTGCTCGCTAGTGTATGCTGTGCTGAGGGTGGGGTAGGTTTTGGCACTGATGAGGAAGATGTAGACTTGCAAACCACAAATGCATGCATCATGGTAAGGGACTGCTCAGCATGTCAGTGACGACACCTTTTGATTCACTATGTTGCAGACTGGCCATCACCATCTGGTGGTACAAGGAACCCATGCACAGGCTCAATGGTGAATTGCTGGTGCCGAGGCACCCACATCACTGCAAGCAGCTTGGCTGGGCCTGGTGGCCAGCATTTATGCCTATTGGGTGGAAGCTGAGGCCTGCTCTCTTGCCAACCACAGGAACTCCCTGCCCCCAGCACAGGCCTCTGCAGTGGCTGCTGCTGACGAAGGCGCCTGCTCTGGAACTAGTCAGACATTCGCCATGACCCAAATGTTGGCCTCTGGTACCATCACAACCGCCTGCTCCCTGGCAAGCCAAGAATCCTTCCTTTCCTGAGCACAGGCCTCTGCAGATGGTGCACCAGCAGCAGCAGCAGAGTCCTGTTCTCGGGAAAACTGACCATTCACCTCCACCCTAACCTCTTGCCTTCCTGCCTGTGCCTCTTAAAACAGATCTGTCATCAGACAGTTGGCTGCCACAAAGGAATTTTGTACATCCTCCAGGGACTGCTCGACATCCCTAATATTTGACCAAGTGCTAAGCAGATCTCTAGTATTTCCCTCGCACTGGATTACTCATGCCTGGGCCATGTCCATGGCTGACAGTCTCTCAATGATGTCTGTCAAGATACCACCAGCCACAGAGGTGGTTGGAATGGGAACAGGAAATGAACTGGAAATGTTGGATGCCTGTTTTCTAGTGGGCCACAGTTCAAGGACACCTGCAAGAGGTGTTGCACACTCCCTACCTGGCCTTGAGAGAGATGGCTGCACAGGGGTAACACATTGATCTCCTCTGCCATCATGAGGGTTTCCCCAGTCCTGAGCTGTGACATGTCATATGGGGCTACTGTGATGGTGTCCATGGTTCCGCTAGTGGTGCCAGTGTCCTGGTCACCATGTACATGCAGCGGTACAGTATGTCTGTAGGAGGGGCATGGTTTAAGGGTGTCATCCTGGTGGTGGAATGTTATCCCATGGAGCTGCACATTCGTCTGGATCGTGATGGCCTAGTTTGCTTGCTCATTCCATGGTGTCATCACTGCCTTTGTCATCCCCATCCTAATCTTCTGATGTGTCATATCCATCTCCTGTGAATGAAGAGACACTGCCAGTGCTGCAGTCACATGGAACAATATGGCACCATATGCATTTACAGACATATTCATCCTAAATGGTGGGCAGTGCTTTAGATAATCTGCTTGACGATTCATTGCTAGAGTAATGTGTGCCCACAGTAATAGGCATGTGAATCTGTGGGAGCTTGTCATAAGAGACAGCACTGTGCAGGCTACTAGTACTGAACTAGACAGGTTTTACTAGGCAAAGCTTGGTTGCACACAGAATGTGGATGTGCATCATTCATATGTTAACCATAGCACATTTGAAAATGTTTTCAAATATGCACAGCACCCTATGCATTAGTTCCTCGTTCCTGTTGGTGGCATTACTGCAGCACTTACATCCACCAAATAGGCATGGAAAGGATTTTCAGGGCTACCTCTAATCACACTACCCTGTTTTGTATAGATGTATAGACACCACTGTTTTCATGCTGCTATGACTAACTCCATGTTGCCACATGGGCGGCTTTTATAGGATTTACAGAACAAGATGCAATTGTCACCATCAATTAGATGCATAGCGGTCTCTTCCTTGATGTTATTCTTTGCACTACACAGTGCACATATTCTCTACCTCCATCATTTAGGAATGGTGGGGAGGACTGCGTGGGTAGTACTGTTACTCCCATTCCACGGCACTAGAACATGTGTAGACAAGGGTTTTTCCACGTGTTTGTGTCTCAGGGGTATTCTTTTTTGTATTAGGGTTAGTGATATGGGTCATGTTACAGAATGGATATTAAGGATGGATGTTGCCTTCTACCCGATCTGAAGGAACAGGGCAATTTCTTGGTTGCAAGCCTGCATGTGACTTCCATTAAGCATCAAGAATTAAGTCATTCTAATGTCCCTTATGTGTGATTGATGTGTCATCGGGCATGTTGAGGCTTGGAGGGGGATGTTTTTCCAGTGTTAGTGAGCCATGCCTTAATCTACTGACCTATGACTGATTCAGGTGGATCTGCGCTGAGGCAAATGGCACACATACCACACCTGACAATGGCTGTGAACCTCATACTGTATGCATTTGAACCAGGGGTCCACAACCTTTGTCACTCCAGATGCTTTGGACTACAACACACATCAACCCTTGCCAGATAAGTCAATGTTGAGCTGTAGTCCAAAACATCCAGAGAGCTGCCGGTTGCAGACTCCTGACTTCACGCCCTGTGTTGGTTTATGTGTGTGTTCACTCTCCATACACATGGAAATCACTAATAGTTTGTGTACATATTGCCATGCATACATTAATTTGTGCACAGGTGATTTGGTTCAGTGGTGACTCCATTTCTCTCGTAGGGTCATGAAGAAGTGCAGGTGACTGGTGTCTGCTCTTTTTACAGACCACCCGTATGGCATCTTGTGACAAATTAACTTCTGACCTCCAGGAGTACAAGGATGAGTAGAGAATAAAATGCCCACTTAGCCCTCCCCCTTCTACAAACCAAGATCCAACACAATCAACAAGGTAAAACAGACACAGTCAAGAGATATGCCTCCTAATTGTGAGGTAAGATCAGCAGAGGGAAGGCTATACTCTTCAGAGGGTTGTGAATGTGGTTCACTAGCAAACCAAACAGCGAAGTATAAGAGTCTAAAATAAAGGCCTGTCCAATCAGGCTTTTATGCAAATATATGCCCTTTAATTAAGCATGCCATTTGTAAAAATAACTAACTTCAAAACACAACAGAAAACCCATTCCTGAGGAAAGAACACAGAATGAGCAAAGCTAGTAGATGCCACACTCTGAGTAATAAATCAGGGGTGAAAGGCAAGCAAAAGCAACAATGTTCTTGAAAAATGGTATGTACTAGTGAGGTGCAAAAAGGGTATACTGTGACCTAACCAGTCTCTAGGGCTCAAAATTGACCAATGGGGCAGTTAGCAGTGAATAGTTCCTTTTTTGCAGATCTTGGTTGTTCAGCAGTGTGAAACCAGACTTCTTGGCAGTGTGCGAAGATCAGGAGAGAGCAAAAGGCAGTAACGGAGGGTCCTGCTGGTTCAAATGTGCTAACAGTTCTTGAAACATGCTCCAAAAAGGTCAATGGTGGAAAACACCGGGATCCTGGCTGTCTTGGCACACAGGGTACTGTGAGTCCCCATCCATTGGCTCAGGGACAAGATTAGTCCTTTGTCCGTGCTCACAAACATGGGGGGAGGCTTGCACACAGCTGCAGGGGTCCTGAAATACAGTGAAGTCCTGGGTACAACTGTGGCTGGCAGACAGGGAGTCTTCTTCCAGTGCAGGTCACATTTTAGTTTCCTGCGAGTCCCACTTAGGGAATTCAGGGACAAAATGGGTCCTTGTTCTCAGGCTCCCAAACAAGATGGAGGCTGGCACACTACTGCAGGGGTCCTCCAGCACAGTGAGGTCCTGATTACCATGGTGGCTGCCAGAAAGTCGGGTCCTGTTCCAGCAGCAGATGAACCCGGGTGGCCCCTGGGGATGGTTAGGGGGCAGGGCGGGTCTCTGCTTTTGCATGCACCTCACAACTGGAGGACTTTAGAGAGGGTTCAACAGCATCATCAGGATGATTCAGGATGATTCCAGATGATTCCAAGAATAGGTGGGAAATCCCTTCTTTTACAGGGAAAAGTCCTCAGATGATTGCATTAAAGCTATCCTGCATTAGGTGTCTAATCCCTGCCATTGAAATGAGTGGACTTTGCCCTTCTGATGTAACAACCAAAGTGCTTTGCTCCTGAGGAAGTGGAGGGGACAGGAGAGAGAAAGAAAGGCAGAGAGAGAATCAAGATGGCAGAGATGGCAGAAGACTCCAATAACTATTGAGACCCCTCTCTGGCTCACCCTAACTCTGTCACTATCAATAGGATCAAAGACATTTAGAAATGCAGCCCCTGGTGTTAGTCCTGGCTCACTGTTAATGACTCTTGCTTTCTGTTCCTAGGCCAGCATCCTGTGGAGTGGCTGTACTGGGGGATACAGTGCTGCCTTCCCTTTACACAGGAACAAAGAAAATTAATTCCCCAAGGCTAGCCCTGTCAGTGGACAAGGGAGGGCCTTGTCTGGGAGGAAACACATAATCCTACAAGAGCTGAACTGGGCCCCAGCTCTTTCATGTGTATAAAATCAATATAATGGGGCTGGGATAACTCTGTAAAATGCTCACCACCATACCGTAACTCAGGAATGGATTATATTTACAGTTGTATGTGCCACCAGGACAAAAGCTTTAGGGTAGATCGTTTTTGGAATAGGGATGTATATTTTAAACGCCACCCTGCACTGCAGAGACTCTGTTGTTAATGTAGCTATCGAGAGAGCACCTGTGGCCTCTGACCTGCTCTGTGCTACTTGTAGAGAAGGAGCTGTAACTCAGGATACTGATGCAGAAAGGCAGAAGTACACATTATGCTTATGTCATGGAGTTATGAAAGGGGATCTGATAAGCAGATATCCTTTTCAGATATGGATTTATAGCATTATTGTATTATTTAATATAAATCAAACAATCCAGGGCTTTCACACCTTTACCAGATGGCAATTCATCACACATCCTATGTGTCAACGACATATATTCATATTTAATGTGGTTGCCAGACATGCTTGTGTTTCTAAGTGTGGTCAGGTGTGAGCATGCAAATGTTTCATCTTGTGTGGTCATCATCTTGCCATGTGTGGATGGGAGGTAGTCTTATGAAAGTTAGTAGTATGTGGGCACATGCACATGCATTTTGGTATTAGGGAGTTGCCTTGGAAATGCATATGTGGTTGATGTCAGGTCTACCTGTGGATAGTCACTGAGAGAGGTGTTTGGGAAAACATGGGATCATTTTAGGTCATTGGTTGGTTATGCAAGATCAAACACTTTCCCTAAGATGTGATGCATCACTTTATCAGATGTGTGTAGTAGACTCAACCTCCGCTCCAATTCCCTCAAGGACACTGGCATCAATGGCTGCAGATCCAGAGTTGGTGGTGGCAAGCTGCCTCCTGTGGCCAAACACTCCCTGCAGTTTTTTACCAGATTCTGGGCACGCCTCTTGATGTTCTGCCAGTGCATCTGGATCAGGCCCTCCTTCAAGGTTTGGTTCATGCGGTAATTACATTTTGCAGGATGGTGTTCCAGATTGTGTTGCAACGGCATTGCAGGATTTTTAGACATCCAGAACCCAGGAGACAGCTCTTTTGTTTTACCCTACATCGGTGCCTAAAGCTCCTCATCAGTGAACCAGGTACAGTGTTGCTGTGACATATTTGTGGTGTGTGTTTGGTGTTATTGAGTGGGGAGAGTGTCACGCTGATCAGTAGTTGCCATTTGGTGGTGGACCCAGGAGAAAGGAATGGGGCTTGGGGACAGTCAGAGAGCGTGGATGTTATGTCTGTAGGGCAAGCAAAGAAGGCTCGAGATGGCACTCGGGTTATGGTGCTGTCAGAAGTAGTGGTGGGGTGTTTGTAGGGATTTATGGGTACCGCAGACTAGGTTTCACAGGGGTACCATGGAAATATGGTGGTATCACTTGTCCAGTTGGCCACACAGATTCAATGAGTTATTGTGGGCAACAGAAGTCAGGAGTATCTAGAGGCAGGTGCCATCAGGGGTTCTCGGAGAAACAGAAATCAGGAGGTCCTGGGTGAAACTGATGTCATGAGGTTGTTAAGACAGGTGAAATCACAGGGCCATGTGTACAGGTGGAGGCAGGTGGTCCTGGAAATCATAAGTTGGGGGTACTGGGGTAGACAGAGTCAGGTGATTCTGGGGGGTTTAGTGTACTCTGTGGCAGGTGGAGTTAGGTGGTCCTCAGGGTAATAGAATTCAGGCTGCCCTTGGGAGCAAGTGAAGTAAATGGTGTATGGGGGCACCAGCAGTCAGGAGGATCTGGGTGACACAGAAGTCAGGAGATCTTTAGGGTAGGTGTATCAGGTGGTCTTGAGGGGCAACATAAGTGAGGAGGTATTTGGTCAGGTGGAGACAGGGGGTTCTGAGGAAACGTGGTATCAAGGAGTTCTGGAGACAGGTAGAGTCAGGGGCCCTGGAGGATACAGAGGTCAGGATGCCCATTGGCAGGGGGAAAAGGAGGGTCCTGGGGACAACACAAGTCAATAGAAGTCACGGAGTCAGGGGACAGGTGGTGTCACTGGGTCTTGGGTGAAGGTGGAGTGTGGCTGTCTAGGGGGCTACAGAAGTCTGAATGGACTGGTTCCAGATGATGTTGGGGAGTTCTAGGGGCAACATAATTCAGAGGTTCCAGGGGCAGGTGGAGTGAGAGGTTCCTGGGGCAGGTGGAGTGAGAGGTTCCTGGGGCAGATGGAGCAAGGAGGTGCAAGGGCATGTAGAGTAAGGCAATCCTGGGCACTGCAATTATCAGTGAGGAACTGAGTATTTATGTAAATTTTTGTTTTGGCCCCAAAGTGATTTGCCCTGGTCCGCGCTTTACTGCTGTGGTGCGTTGGGGTGGTGAGAGAATTCTGGGGGCTCTTGTTTGTGCTCTGACAGATGCAGTGCCATGTATAGGATTAGGGGTGTATATTTTAAATGCAACCCTTGCACTAGTGAGACTTTGGTGTCAATGCCGCTGTCAAGAAGGCACCTCTGATCTCTGAACCTGCTCTGTGCCACTTGTAGAGCAGTAGCTGCACATCAGGATACTGATGCAGCAAGGCACACACATGCACTATGCTTATGGCATGGATCGTATCAAAGAGGAATCTGATTAGCAGATATCCCTTTCAGAGATGGATTTATAGCATCATTTGATTATTTAATTTTAAAAAAAACAGAGCAGTAACACCTTTACCAGATGGCAATTCATCACTCATCGTATGTGTCAACAACATATATTCATATTCAAATATTCAATGTGGCATTTCTCATTTTGAAAACGGCCTTTTAACTGCGCATCACCTGAGCATTGGGATCTTCAGGACGCTGGCCTGTGCCTGGAGTAAGCGCTGGGAGTTGTCATCACTCGCGCACCCACAGGCAGTCACAGACAACTGCTCGCTTCCTGGAGGAGGCGGAGCTTTGTGGCTCACGTGACCGCTCACGTGACATCCTCTGCCACAAAAGCAGAGACAGCGCTGCCGAGCGGCGCATTTCTCATTTTGAAAACGGACCTTTAATTGCGCATCACCTGAGCATTGGGATCTTCAGGACGCTGCGCCTGTGCCTGGAGTAAGCGCTGGGAGTTGTCATCACTCGCGCACCCACAGGCAGTCACAGACAACTGCTCGCTTCCTGGAGGAGGCGGAGCTTTGTGGCTCACGTGACCGCTCACGTGACATCCTCTGCCACAAAAGCAGAGACAGCGCTGCCGAGCAGCACATTTCTCATTTTGAAAACGGACCTTTAACTGCGCATCACCTGAGCATTGGGATCTTCAGGATGCTGCGCCTGTGCCTGGAGTAAGCGCTGGGAGTTGTCATCACTCGCGCACCCACAGGCAGTCACAGACAACTGCTCGCTTCCTGGAGGAGGCGGAGCTTTGTGGCTCACGTGACCGCTCACGTGACATCCTCTGCCACAAAAGCAGAGACAGCGCACCCGAGCGGCGTTGAGCCCGATAGGAGTAGAGGGCGTCGGCTGTTATGTGGCTGTTTGGTGGCGTGGTGATTGCGTATATCTCTTCACCTGATCCCTACTTAAAATCGTCGCTGGGATGAAATCATTCCTTGCAGCTTCAAATAAGTCGGAGACGGGGCTGAGAACAAGGCTGCAGGTAAGGCAAAGACTGGCGTCACTCCCAGGGGTGACTGAGAGCAATGAATATCCCCAAAAATCGCAAATGCTGAAACAGACTCGTCTACCTTTCTGTAAAAAGCGAAAAAGCGGTTCTGTGGGGGATATTACAGACATGGGGAGTATTAGCCCCCCTATAAGATCAAATTCAGACATGCTCTTATTAGTACCAAATACCCCGACTCAACCAATGGCCTGTACGGTTCCTTCAATTGGTGGGCTTACACCCCAGACAATCGGAAGTCAAGCACAACCTATAACACTCAAAAGGTCATTAGATTATGTAAAGGGATGTTCGCACCTTAGTGGGAAGCCAGAAGGAAACCACCATTGTGAGAGGGGTACTCCCCCTAATGATTATACTATTAATCCAGCTGAGCCCCATCTCCCACTGGAAGATCAACCAGGGGAGACCTTGGATAACCTGGACAATATGGGATTTGAGGAAATAATCGAAGGACAGGTTCTTGAAAGCAACCTAGAGGTGAGAGAGGCGGTACCGGGACCTCCTAGCGAAGAGACCCCCTTTTCGGGTGAACTAGGTGATGACCCGATACAAAGATTTAATCAAACAGGCATCGAACTTGAGGCAAGTATGGAAGGCTCACAAGAGGTAGGGGAAAAGCCATGTATAAGTGCCTCCCCTAAATTACCAAGAGAACCAGCAAATAATCTGGAGGTGGAGAGGGAAACACCCAATTACATGAGCAAGGATCCTCAAGTGTTTGAGGACTCTGGAGGCTCCTGGGAAGACCATGAACTGGCACAATGGGAAAAAGCCCAGGTCGATTCTATAACTGTCAAGGAGGGGAAAACATCACAATTGAACCCAAGGGGGTCAAATTTAGAAACTTTTGACATTTTTCAACCTTATAGAGAAGAGAACTGTGTTCCCTTAGCTAAGGTCAAAAGTATTCAGAAAACACAAGATGGAAACCAGGTAGCACAACAAGACTCAAAACCAAAAGAAGTCATCGAGAGGGGTTGTACATACGGGCACTTAGAAAAGTTAACGATTGAAAAGCCCGCTTGTAATGAGAACTACCCTCCAAAGAATTGTCTAGATAAGCGAGGTTCAACGGAAACGGAAGGGATGACCCTCCCAGGTACTCCGGGGACTAGCAGCAATTTGATGCAATCACCAATAAAATTGACTAACTTAAGCCTGGCAAATAAAATCAAGTATGATATCATGATACTGACGGGGAAAATTGAAAGGGAAAAAAGGAGAAGCTTTTCCCTAATAAATGAGAGGATGGCCGCCCTGGACAGGGATCAAACCAAAGGGAGACCCTGCATGACGGATGACACGGAGACTACTTTGAACTCCCAATCAGTCATCAAACCGCTGCAAATGACCAACTTCGAGAAAACCAACTCCTTTTCAGATAAGCGATATCAAGACCCTAAGGGACAATCAATGGTCAACGATCACAATAGGGCATCTAAAATGACACAGACCTCGATAATAGATGAGGTAATGACACCGCCAGCTCTCCTTCAAAAAGATCAAATAATACAACTAATCAGTGAGGCCTGTTCAATCGATCGAGCTAAGGACAGTGAACATATTCAAAAAGTGGTGATGACCTCATTGAATATTTCGCTGGCCCCTTTTCTCAAACTATATGAAGTCATTAAAGACTCAGTCCAAGAGGTAACCACGACGATTCTGCAAATTAAGGAAGCAAATCGGCAAACGGGTCTCTCTCTACAGAATTTAAACTCAAGAGTAGATAAAGAAGCAGAACAAACTCAGACATGGCAAAATCGTCTGGGTGACTTGGCCAGAAGGGACGCTAGTGATAAATCACTCCTTATGGAAGCAGTATTAGAAGACTGTAAACGGATGAGATCCCAGCACAAACAAAGTAAATTGGACCTGCAAGTTGTAGAACAGCCTAACCGAGGTAACGGGCCAATGAAATTGAAACAAGGAAAAGTCACTAAGCCCATCGAACCAGAACAGCTATGTGGAGATGTAATTCTTATCTCCCCGAGCAGTAAGGAGGGCCAAAAACAAGACAATTCCCCCATAAAAGAGCAATTGAGCTTTGCTATCTTTGCAGGTACGGGTAATAAATCCAAGGAACATCAACCAGAAACCTTGCCTGCAAACAATTTTAAAGAAAAGGGGAAAAAAACTAAAAACGAAACACTTAAACGAAAGGTGAATGGATCAAGAGCATTCCTGAGGAATTTAAGAACACCACCGAGAAGGGAAAACCCACAGTGTACCAAGAAGCCAAGAAGAGAACTCGTGATGGGTGTCTTGGATTGCATAGAAGCCGAGGGTGAAACTGCATCTAAAACATCTGTGCCATCAGCAGATGAAAAAATGGAGCACTTGGAACAATCAGCCGTTTTGAGTGACTTAATCGAACTTTTCTCAAATAACAGCGATGAAGATGGGTGGGGAAACATCACGCCGTCAGAATGGAAAACAATTGACAACTGGGATAGGGACGAGCTGAATTGCCATCTGAAGGACAAGCAGACAGAGAAAAAGGATCGATCTAGTAAACCTAGGAAAGGAACAGGAAAAAGTACGATCTCTCCTCGGAATGATTATGACATGGAAATAGAATATTCGAGGTTTAAAACACTAGAAGAAAAAAGGAGGGAGTTGGCTCATAAGGGAAAAACCGTCCACTTTGAACCAAGGAAGCCTAGTCTAAAACAAAGAAGTCACAGTAGAGAAAAAGATCGTATGATATGATATGATATGATATGATATGGTATTTGTAACGCGCCTATACACAAGTGTTTCAAGGCGCGACGAGGCAGGGAGGGAGGGAAACAAGGGGAAAACAGACAAACGATCCTACTAGGCCAGGTGTCATTCAGATCGCGCAAGTGCAGAGGTAAGGGGAAAAGGAGGAAGTGCAGGGGGGAGGAGGTGGGGGGGGAAGTGCAGTACAAGGTAGGTAGCGTAAAAAATAAATAAATAAATAAATAAATAAATAAATAAAATAAAATAATAATAAATAATAAATAGAAAGGGCCAGCTGGTGGCAAGTGCGAGGTAAGTGCAGAGCAAGTGCTGGGAAAGGGGCTGTAGGGATACAGTGACAGTCCCACAGTGTATGGGCAGTAAGAATAGTAGAAAGTCGTTAACTGATAAGCAAACAACCTCCTCCAAAGACCACTTTGTGAAACTGGGAACTACATCGAAGGGGCCGAGGAAGGTCCTCTTGAATAGATGCTACGTGATGTCTCTATGCAAACAAACTCCAGCGCTCAGAGCGATTTCAGCTGACGATATAAGAATTGTGGAATTCCCAAAAGAAGGAAGGATGGATCAAGTAATATTACATCTCGTCTCAAAGAAGTAAAACAAAAATTCCTAAAGGCTGAAGACTGCCTTAAACAAAAGGGCTATCGACTGGAGGACGTAGACTGGAGTAGTCAACTGAAGAATCCAAAAGAAACAACAAGGGGCAAAGGGAGACCCAGGGAAGTGTGGATGGAGGACGGCAATAATAAAAAATATATGGTGAAGGACCATAATAATAAAGGACGAGATATGGTGGAGTTGGGGAAAAGGCCCAGAAAACTAAGTGACAAAGTGAAGGAGGTGGAAATAAAGAGTGACGTTAAATCTCAGAAAGCAAATGCCACCTCGCTGAAGTTCTCAGATGAGAAATTGAAAAATCTGAGATTTACGGTGGACAACTCGGATAACCCAAGGAAGGGTAAATCTACATTGAACAAAAAAGGCCTGAAAGCGAATGAGCGGCCTGAACCAAAGAATACGAGCGCCACTAAGAAGAAGCAATAGAGTGAGGAGGCCCAGCAAAGATCGGTCTCCTGTGCCTCATGGAATACCCGAGGCTTTCAACACTTATTCTCTAAGGAAAGTGACTTCCTGGCTGCCTACGACTACGATTTCGATCCAGGAGTCGTGGCTGCGTGAAGCACCTATGTGTGAAGGCTATGAAGTCTACTTTAACCCGGCTAAGAAAGGCCCTAGAGGTAGACCTTATGCAGGCCTCATGGTATTAAAGAAATTGGACTCGCCACTACAAGTTTTGGAACATGCGGCCCCAAATCCCTATGTGCAGATACTAACAATCAACCTTAAAGAAGACATTAAGGAGAAATCTGAGAACATGACAAATAATCAACAAAAAAAAAAATGACGATGACTCTAATCAATACCTATTGGAGTGAAAATATGCCGAACCAGAAAAATTATCTAAAAACCATCATGAATGCAATAGATAAATCTATGATTGAAGACAAAGAACGGCTAATTTTATTAAATGGGGATCTGAATATCAAACTCCTTGACAAGAAAGGAAAAATAAGAGATATAGAAAATCTACGAGGTAAAGAAAGTCTCTGGACGAAGGAAATGTGTACTCGTGACATGAGGATGTTAAATAGTCAGACCCAAGGTGATCTATTGGGTGCGAATACATGGCATAGCGGTAAAACAGGAGCCTGTTTAGATTACTGCTTTGTCGGAAACAACACGCTACCCTGGATCAAAACATTTACAATAATCAAACAAGCAAATAGCGATCACAGCCTCTTGAGAACTGAACTAGCATGGAATATCACATTAACATCATCGATGAAAAAATGGAAGGAAACAGAAGTATCCTGGGGAAGAAACCGACTGAGACTTAAAAATCAAGTAATACCGAAGCTGGTGAAAGACTTTAAAGAAGCGGGTAACAAAGGCGATGAGACAGTAGAATATAAATGGCTCCTGGAAGCTTTTGTAGTTAAGTATGAACCAGCAAAAGTGAATAAAATTGAAAGAAAGCACGCGTACGATGATTCTGTGGTCACTAAAAGGAAGCAATATAGAGCAGAACTTAAACGTATTAAAAAGGAAAATTCCCCGGTGAAAGAGATTCTCCTGAGGAAATGCCGGCAAACCTATAAAAACTGGCTGTGCTCGACCCGCTTCTTAAGAACTCAAAGAGACGCTGAAAAAATGTTGGCGGCACTATCTACCAACAACTCAAGAAGTACCTGGGACTTAATTAATAATAGAGATCTGAATCAGTCGGCAATTGGTGTAAATCAAGTCTCAGAGGAGGACTGGTATCGGCACTATAATGCATTGTTTAAGGGGAAAACCATGGGTATACCCCTAGAAAAAAGAAATACGACTTCAGCATGGGATTTTGAATTCGACAGAGAAGATATACGGATGCTTATTAAAAAGCTCAGCAGTTCCAGGGCAACTGGTCCGGATGGCATTTCCAACAAAAAGCTAAAAGAGAACTGCGGAGATTGGACTGATTTGATCTATGTCCTTTTAAAAAAAAAAGCAAAAAAAAGGCAAATTCCAACAACATGGACGGAGGCGTATATAGTTCCCATCTTCAAAAAGGGGGATCGATCTAACCCCAAAAATTATAGGCCAATAGCCTTGTTAGACTCTATTGGGAAACTCTTTGCGGCCATTCTACTAATGAACTTAAAAAAATGGGCCATAAGAATCAACATCCTAGATGAAAGACAAACCGCTTTTATAAGCGGGGTGGGGACATCTCTAAACCTGTTCTTGTTAAACCTTTGAAAGCTAAGGCTTTGAAAGACAATGCAACAACTTATCTGGCTTTTATTGATCTTCAACAGGCATTTGATAGTATCAACAGAGAGCGACTATGGTCGAAACTGAGAAGCTGGGGATGCCCGAACGCCCTGTTGGCAGCAATCCAAGCGCTGTATACCAATACCTCAATCCAGGTCCAAATTACTGCTAATGGAGGGTTATCTAGAAAAATCTATACCACTCGGGGAATTAAACAAGGATGTGCTCTGGCTCCCTTTCTATTTGTTCTCTACATGGCGGATATGAAGACATCCCAAGAAAGGATCCGTGCGTTCCCTCCAAAAGTGAACGGTATGGAAGTCCCGTGGATGTTATACGCAGATGATGCAGTATTTGCAGATCAGACCCCTATTGGTTTGCAACGTAGAATTGAAGCTTTCAACAAATACCTGAAAGAAAACGACATGCAAATCAATGTAAAGAAATCAATGATACTGTGCATGAAATCGAGTCGTGGGAAAAAACCTGCAGGGAAACGACAGATATGGATGCTGGATCAAGAGAAACTCGAAGAAGTGGATACTTCCATCTACCTGGGTATTAGGATAAATAAAAATTGCAATGAACAAGCACAATACACCCTTATTCGAGAGAAACTTGCAGCGTTAACTAATCAAGGAATCCTACTGCACTACAGATATGGAAAATTTTCATTGCAGCCAATCATCACATTTTATAAGCAAAAGGTGGTGGCTGTATTAACATATGGAGCAGAGGCACTTTTGTCTTTGAGATGGGAAAGCTGGAATCTGTGCGAGGCCTACTTCTGGCGAAGGATTTTACATCTTCCGAATTCACTGCCCTTAGTTCTGATAAGATCGGAACTTAGACTTCAATCTATGGTTTCAATCACGGTGTGGAAATCTCTTTCATTATTTCGGAAGTGTATTTTGGACAAAGCGGCGCAGCCATTTAATGTTTTAGCAAGACCTGGTCTGCCCAATGAAGATATAATTTTTCAAGACTGGAAGAAGAGATGTGAGGATACCTTGGAACATCTAGGTATCTCACTGGAAAATCTGAAGTGTAACCCTGACAAGGCCAAAAGAATCCTGCGGGAAAAAGACTGGGAGGAAACCCAGGTCACTAAATTGGCAGGAAACTGGGCTCACAACATCGTCTGGGAACGTAAAGCATTAAATATTCTCCCACCATACCTTCAGAAATTTCCATCTAAACATTACAGAGATCTGCTATTACGATGTAGATTAAATATTTGGCATTCCCGAGAGGTTAAGCTGAGAAGACGGCTCACTGAAAAAGCATCAGCGCTCTGCAGGTTCTGCAAAATGAAGGACCAACTTGAATCAGTGCGACACGTGATGCTAACGTGCCCGGTTCTGGTACCAAAGCGATTAGCGTTTTTGGGCAACTATATAAGCAACATCACGATGGAAACAGAAGAAGAATACTGGGAACGCCTTCTAACAGCGGAAAAGGTGGGTCGAACTATTGACACACTAAAGTTTGTCGAATCCCTAAATCTGGACCAGGAAGAAACGGAAATGGAGGAGAGACAGGAGCCCTAAGACTACTGGGTGTATCTGTTGCGGTGAAGGCTTCCATTGGAGGGATAACTAAACCGATTGGAACTCAAATAATACTTTAGTTGAGGAACTTTGGACTCTTGTTTCTCGGACTCTTATTTGGCGTTTGTTAAAGGTTTACCTATGATTAACCAATAAAAAAAAAATAATAAAAAAATAAAATGTGGTTGCCAGACATGCTTGTGTTATTAAGTGTGGTCAGGTGTGCACATGTACGTGCTTCCTCTCGTATGGTCTTCATCTTCCCATGTGTGGATGGGAGGTAGTGTTATGAACGTTAGTAGTATGTGGGCACATGTGCATGCATTTTGGTATAAGGGAGATGTCTTGGAAATGCAATGCATATGTGGTTGATGACAGGTCTACCTATTGATAGTCACTGAAGGGGGTGTTTGGGGAAACATGGGGTCATTTTAGGTCATTGGTTGGTTTTGTAAAATCACACACTTTCGCTAAGATGTGATGCATCTCTTTGTCACATTTGTGTAGTAGACAATTCCCTCAAGGACACTGGTATCAAAGGATGCAGATCCAGAGTCGGTGGTGGTAAGCCTCCTCCTGTGGCCAAACACTCCCTGTAGTTTTTTTTAGCAGATTATGGACACACCTCTTGATGTGCTGGCAGTGCTTCTGGATCAGGCCCCCCTGCGAGGGTTGGTTCCTAAAGTAATTACATTTTGCAGGATGGTGTTCCAGATTTTGTTACAATGGCATTGCAGGATCTTCAAACGTCCAGAACCCAACGTCCAGAACCCAGGAGGTAGTCAGTCTCCTTTGTGATACACTACATCGGGGCCTACAGCTCCTCATCAGTGATCCAGGTACAGTGTTGCTGATACGTATTCCTGGTGTGTGTTTGCTGTAATTGAGTGGGGAAGGTGTCCCGCTAATCAGGCAGGGAATTGCCAACCGGTGGTGGGCTGGGAGAAATAAATTGTCATATGGAGTGGGGTTTGGGGGAAGTCAGAGAGTGTGGATGTGGTGTCTGTAGGACAAACAAAGAAGATTGGAGATGGCGCCGGGTGTATGGTGGTGTGAGGAGCAAGTGGTTGGTTGTTTGCTGGGATTTGCGTTTACCGCACACTAGGGTTCACAGGGGTGCCATGGAAATATGGTGGAATCACTTGTCCAGTTGGCCACGTAGATTCATTGAGTTTTTGTGGGCAACAGAAGTCAGGGGTTGCTAGAAGCAGGTGGGGTCAGGGGTTCTGAGAGAAAAAGAAATCAGGAGGTCCTGGGTGAAACTGAAGTCACGAGGTCCTTAAGACAGGTGGAATCATGGTGCCATATGGACAGGTGGAGTCAGGTGGTCCTGGGGGCAACACAATTCAGTGTAACCTGTAGCAGGTGGCGTCAGAGTGTCCTCAGGGCAATATCATTTAGGGAGTCCTTGGGAGCAAGTGGAGTAAAAGGTGTATGGGGTCACCAGAAGTCAGGGTGATCTGGGTGACACTGAAGTCAGGAAGTCTTTAGGGTAGGTGGAATCAGGTGGCCCTGGGAGACAAATTAAGTGAGGAGGTCTTTTGTCAGGTGGTACTGAGGAAAGCTGGTGTCAAGGAGTCCTGGTGACAGGTAGAGTCAATGGCTCTGGGGGCTACAGAGGTCAGGATGCCCTTTGGCAGGGGGATACATGAGGGTCCTGGGGACAACAGAAGTCAACAGATGTCAGGGAGTCAGGTGACAGGTAGTCATTGGGTCTTGGGTGAAGGTGGAGTATGGCTGTGTAGGGAGCCACAGAGGTCTGAATGGACTGGTTTCAGATGATGTTTGGGAGTTCTAGGGGCAAATGAATTCAGAGGTTCCAGGGGCAGGTGGAGAGAGGGGTTCCTGGGGCAGATGGAGCCAGGGGGTCCAAGGGCAGGTAGAGTAAGGCAATCCTGGGGGCAGCAATTATCAGTGAGGAACTGAGTATTTATGTTAGCATTTGTTTTAGCCCCAAAGTTATTTGCCCTTTTCTGGGCTTACTGCTGTGGGGGCTGGGAGTAGTGGGATGATTTTGGGGGGCTCTTGCTTGTGCTCTGACATATGCAGAGCTGTGTCCTTCCGATCCAGTTCATCCGCTGCAAAATGCACTGATCTGGAAATGGATACGAAGCAGCACTGCATACTAACATACCATTAATGTGAGACATATACACCTCACTTTTATGCCTTTTCCAGCGTTCCAAAATGCGTTCCTCCTTGGAAGCACACGCATGCCGTAAAAGAAAGAAAATAAGGCATGTATATCTTGATTTACGCCGCTGTATTTGTGAAGCTCATCTGTGGTGTAAAATATGCAATGGTGTACTTGACCTCCATACTCCTTTTCTTTTTTGGCCATGCCTTTACATGGCACTTGCATTGAAGACCCTGGATTGGAAATATTCAAGTACACCCTGAGTACTTCTGTTGTTCTTTGGTAAAATGATCACTGCTGAAGGGCCCTTTTCGGCTTATCACCTGCAATGTGTAAGCTGTAGGTTGGATTGCTAAATCTATCTATCCGCAACCTACAGAGGAGATCTAACACCTCCCTACCTTCTAGGTAAGGGTGTATGAAGGTATTTTTGCCCGAGGTAATTGTGCAAGGTTCCTGACTTCGTCACTACAGGAAGTTAGTAAGTTTGTCTTTAATTCCAACGATGACAGTGGCAAAGATGTGTTTGCTTGCAACATTCATTTTGCGGATAACATATTTTTCTAATTCTGTTTTCAGCCAACAACCTTTGCATACTTGTATGGGTATGACGATGCAATTGTGCGGAACAACTGTGAAGAAAACCCCATGTTCAAAGTTTAATTGTGAAATATATTCCATGGAACATAAGTTTAAAAAAAACACATTTGCAAACATTTGTACTTGCTAAACTAATATTTAGCAACAAAAAAAGATGCACAGCTGCATTTTGGGTTGTTATTGATCCATTGCACGTTGAGCCCTGTAGATGTCCCTAAACAACACATTCGACTTAGGGATCATCCTTGCCATTGCTTTCTCTCGGTGAGAGGGTTTGGGATCCTAAGAGCAGAACATTCAGTCAGGTAGAGGAGCCACCCGAATACCCTATGTTGTGTGCTACAGACCATCCATGCTGGAGTGGGGTGGCAAGGCATACTCACGAAGGAAGGTATTATGGGAAAAGGTGGCCACTAAGATAGAAGTGAGTACTGGTGTCAAATGCACCCTCAAAGAGGCATCTGGTCAGAGAAGTGATGCGCTGTGCTAGTACACAGAACTGCTTAAGAGCCTGAGCGTGCAGGCGCAGGAGGCTGTGAAACTCAGGCCTGCACCACGAGCAGAAGGCATCAGTAAGTGACAGCAATTTCCTTGCAAAACGTGTGTCTTAAATAACGTTTAACTAATTTCAAAACATTAAAATAAAAAAAAAGAATTGAAATCAACTCTGAGATTCAAAATGTAAACACTGAACCCTCAACTCTGTGTAAACCCTAAACACTAAGGGCCTCATTACACGGTAGGCGGTAAGGGTTTACCGGTACCGGTATTTTACCGGTACCGGTAAATCCTTACCGCCTTACTACGAGGTCCCTTTGCGGGTTGGGGAATTTAACACCTACTTTTTTCAGGCGTTAAAAACCAACCCGCAAAGAGACCCAGGGAGGTAATTACGGTACTCCAATTTGCGGTGCCGTAATTTAAAACTTCCCCATTCCCATTATGCCCTATGGGGCAAAAATGGGAATGGGGAAGGGCAATGGTGCAAGAGGGAATTACCGCCCCGCCAACCTTGGAATGGGGCGGTAATTCCCCTTTCCACCAAGGCGGTGCCGGTATTTTACCGGCATGAACCATGGCACTAATAGCGCCATGGTTCTCCGCCTACCGTGTAATGAGGCCCTAAACTAATTGTAAACTCTGAACAACTGTAAACCCTATGCACTATAATGCACATTATCCCAAATGTTATATAGACCTATTTTTTTTTTCTGAAATGGCAATCAAAAGCTGCAGCCTGGCACATCCAGCAGCAGTATGTAGTCATTGAAGCAAAAGAAGTTTGCACAGGTGTGTGAACTGACCTTAAAGCAGCTTGCAGTGAGCCTTCGCCTAAGTGGCACCCACAGTAACCCGAAACCAGGCCCACTGTCAGCACCACAAGAGCCTTTAGGGACTTCTGAAGGAAGACATGGGAAGGTCTGCAAAGCCCTAACCCCTCTGGAATATGTAGATGCCATGATTGGGCATTTTCAATATAGGCTTCAGAGGGCCTTCCACAGGGGTATCCTTTTAAAAATTCCATCTCTCTTGTTCAATTGTCCGACTTTTTATGTATTTTATTATTATTTATTTTATTTATTGTAATTTTTAGAAGGTGCTGCATGACCATGGGCCTCGGAGCACACCAGAAGAAACGCGATGAGAGATAGGAAAGGAAGAGATCAAAGGGGTAATTCATGGAATAAATGTGCACCTAAATTTGTGGCGCAAGCGTGAAAAAGATAGCGCATGCGTGTGAATCACATGCATGCGATTAATTGAAGGCCCTGCGTGTGTTTTTCCCGGGATGTGCGCCAAATCCACGCTTACCTTACCCGTCACTGCGAATTTCCAAATGCGTGCGTGACAGGGATGGGGAAAGCGCACAACTTCTCGCGCACACACCTAAAAAGGCGGCAGAACACAGGGAATGGGGAACAATGAGTGAAAATGTAGGCGTAACGTTGGACGTACCGCTGGGAAACACATGCAACGCCCACATGCTAGTGAACAACACATTCATGGAATCGAATACGGAAAACCTGCGCACGTCAAAACACATGCACACGCACAAATACGTCTTCCACACGAAAGCAGGCGGAAGAGTCCCCGCGTAGCATAAAAGTGTGCGCAAATAAGCATATACAGCTATGATGAATGTCCCATTCCTCGCAGCAGTGATCATGGGACACCGCAGGAGGAGGAGAATAGCCAGGCCCGCATTTTTTTGCCCAGAACCAGCCTTTTTGGAACGCCTGATGACGAGGTCTATGGCAGGTATAGGTTTCCACCTCATATCATCCTAGAGCTGGTCTAGACATGCTGGCCCTTCTGGCTAAAATCAGATTCTTGATATGCTATAGTTATGCCTGAAATTAGCCCTAGGTATGCTCTGTATTAGCGCCATTCTTGCCCTCCTCGCTACATTTGAATCTAGGGGTGCTGTTGTACTCATTGAAGTAGTCCTGTTTACACTCCTGATTTAGCCCATACCGCTGATCATCCAGCCACTGCCAATTTGTCGCTCTCCCTCTCACACCTCTCTATGTACCATTAGCACAGCCTAACCCAGCGGCATATCTGCGCTTAGCATCTAACTATCATTGACTATAGCTGAATGCATGCTGATTATGCCCCACTGGCTAATTTTCACATCTAGGTGGTAGTATATTTGTACCTTATAACTACCCAGCAGCAGTTACCCCCTATCACAACAGAATGCAGGCACTGCTAACTTTGACTATGTTCCCATTCTGTATTATACCATCGGCCACCCCTTGCACTAGAGATCATTATATTAAGTTTGACGATGGATTAGGCAGACTTGGATGTCCGCGTCACCACCATATCCCTTGCCCTAGACCTTTCCTTCCCACACTACCCCCTTTCCTATACCTACACCAACTAACTTACATCCAGCCCCCACTCTGTGCACCTCACACGACAAGCTGCCCCCTATGCCTTTAACCCCTACCACCTCCCCTCCTAACATCACTAAGCGTAATGAGAGACTAACCAGCAGGCTACTACCCAGCAGGCACTCAGTAGTGGAACTTACACATAAGTTCATACGCGCAAATCGTCCTGGATGCACGGACAATGACCACATCCGCAAGAAGAAAAGGTGTACAGCCCCACTGAACAACCCAGGGGACATTAGCCCCAGTCTACCAACAAAGGTCCCACAAACACAACCCACTAAGGGAGCACTACTGAACGTCAGGTCACTGGTTGCACATGCAACTCAGATTGCCGACATTATCGAGAACAATAACCTTGATTTCCTTGTATTGACAGAGACCTGGCTGCATGAAGCAGCAGGCCCCTCTATCGCCCTAGCCATCCCAGATAATTACTCGATTCTCCGTGTAGATAGACCAAATGCTCGCGGAGGAGGAATAGCCATTATCTTTAAAGACACTCTCAATATAAGTCCAGTCACCCCGACGTCGCTGACATCATGCAAACTCCTCTCAATTAAATTCCAAACCTCACCGAATAGCACCATCATTATACACATCATTTACAGGCCTCCAGGACCCCCTTGGTCCTTTGAAGAAGATATCACAGCCCTAGCCGCCGACACCACCAAACCTACGGCGCAAAATATCATACTAGGAGATTTCAACCTTGGCTATAAGGACGCGAGCGACCCACACGCAATCTCTGTAGCCTTGGCACTGTTAGAACAAGGTTATACCCAAGTTAGCATCAAACCCACACATGAAAAAGGCAGGATACTTGACTGGGCTGCGGTTACTAACTGCACCATCACCCTACCTGACCCGACTCCTCTGGTGTGGTCAGACCACCATCTTATCACCTTTGAATTGCACATCAACAACTTGGAAAAGAAAGTGCCCAATATTGCTCCCCCTTGCCTCACAAGGAATAAACGCAACATCACAGTAGAGGCTCTAGTTCCTTTCGTAGCCCCCCTACTCAATGCCCTACAGGAAACCAATGATCCTAACAAGTTAATTAACATCTATAATGAGACCATGACTAAAGTCATTGAAACTATTGCTCCACTAAAGCTATGCAAAAGTAAACCCATAGCCCACCTTAACTCTTAGTTCACTCCAGAGCTAAAAATACTCCGCACTGAAAAAAGAAAATGGGAATCACGCTGGAAATCATCCCCCACACTAGAAAATAAAACTAATCTTGCCATCATTACTGCTACCTACAAAAATAAGATAATCCAGGCCAAAAAAGAAACCTATAATGACAGAATAGCCCAAGCCAGTTCCAGTACTAAAGAATTATTTAACATCCTAAGAGAACTAGAGAACCCTAACCCACCGCCAGACACATGCACTAAGGACAAAGCCTGGTGCACTAAGGACAAAGCCTGGTGCACCAGCATCCAAAATGCCTTCTCTAACAAGATTAAAGGACTGCAGACCAAAATAGCTGACAAAAGATCCCAACTAACAATCACTACACCGGCACCCACCACTACCCCTCACACTGACTCAGGTTTCACCTTCAAAAAAGTCACCATTCCCGAAGTCCACAAAATCATTGCGTCCCTTAAACCTTCTAACTGTAAGGGCGATAGTTGCCCAGCTCAGATTATAAAAGATGCTGCTAGAGACCTTGCCCCATTCATTACCTCCTTTTCGAACAATTCCGTCCCAAGTAACCTCAAACAGTCCTGGGTTCTACCTCTACTGAAAAAACAGACCCTTGACCCGCTTATCCCTACCAACTACAGGCCAATTACGACAGTCCCCTTTCTAGTGAAAATTCTGGACAGAATAGCCTACTTGCAAATACAAGACTATCTTGAAACTCACAAATTACTTGGTACCTGTCAATCTGGCTGCAGACCTCGGCATGGAACAGAAACTGCACTTGTCGACCTCAAAAGCCAGATCGATGAATTGAAAGACAAGGGAAAGATGGCCATCATACTTCTACTCGACCTCTCTGCGGCTTTTAATTTGGTGGATCACTCCATACTCTGCAACCACTTATCCTCTGCGGCCCACTTCTCTAGTTCTGCAGTTGCGTGGATCCAATCTTTCCTCGCTAACAGAACCATGCGCGTGTTCTCACAGTCAGCAGCTGCTGACCCCATCCCCATCACCTGCAGAGTGCCCCAAGGACCGTGCGTCTCACCCACTTTGTATAATATTTTTACAAAGCCATTATTCTACAAACTGGACCGTCTGGGTGTCACCTACACAAATTATGCAGACGACACCCAGATACTCCTACCCCTCTCAGGAACCTATGATACAGACGTCGTGCGGATTAATTAAGTCTACATCATCATTCAGGCTTGGATGGCCACACATGGCCTTTGCCTGAATGATGATAAAACAGAACTACTCCTAGTCGGATCATCTAATAACCTTCTTAAACTAAGTCCGCACTACACAAATATCGTTATCGATGGAAACAGGATACCCATAGCCAAACATGTAAACACCTTAGGTTTCCACCTCGATGCCCAGGCTAACTTAACCAAGCAGATCAACATGACCTCATCAGCCACAGCCTACACTGGCAAGCTGATCAGAGCCTGTAGAGCTGTACTTTCCCCTACCAGCTGGCTTACTCTGGCAAGAGTGCTCATACAATCCAAACTGGATTATTGCAACAGCCTTTATCTAGGAGCTAACAAGTCCATTTAAAAAAAACTACAGATTATGCAAAACAATGCGCTTAGAGCATCATTGAATATTCCTAAAAGAGAGCACATCTCAGAAATTAGAAAACAACACAGGTGGCTCACTATACATCACACAATTGCCCTAAAAACCATCTGCCTCACACACAAAGCGATTAACTTACAAGCCCCCCCATATCTCACAGACAAGTTCACTTGGAAGGTATCCAATAGATTCACCAGATCATCCAACACGCCATCCTTGGTGGTGCCTAGATACAATCTAAAAAGAGCCGGAGGTTCTAGCTTCTCGGTATTAGCCGCCCAGCTGTGGAACTCTCTACCACAGGACATCCAAACTATTCAAACCGTCAACAAATTCAGAAGCCATGCTATCACTTGGATTCTTAACAAAACATAAAACAGTAGTTCTTGATACCATCAATAGCTAGATGATCTGCTATACTACTGCTATGACCCATTGTATAATATGTATAACTTGTATAAATGTTTATGTATATATGTACAACTGTAATTTTACAAATCGTATTAATGCCTTCAACTGCCTATACTATACCATGTAACCTTTCCACCCTCAAGCGCCCAATTACCTTCGGGTCCGGTGCGCTATATAAATAAAATAATCAAACAAACAAAACTGAGTGGGCGGATGAACTCACATCACCCGCCCTGTGCTCCCAAGCATTGAACCCCTTGGAGAAGGTGCTCAATGTACTGCATTTTTTGGCCACTGGGTCATTTCAGCGGACAACTGCCATAGTGGGGGGAGTCTCACAGCCCATGCAGTCATGTTGTCTACACCAGGTGTTGGCAATCATCACTGCGCACATATCCATGCCCAGAACACCCGCAGAAAGGCAGGCCGTGGTCCAGGACTTCTACAGGGTGGCACACTTCCCCAAAGTGCTTGGTGCCATAGATTGCACCCATGTGGCCCTACGTCCACCTAGGGCCACTGAAAACATCTACTGCAACCTCAAGCACTGGCATTCCTTCAACGTGCAGGTTGTATGCGAGGCCAAGGAATCATCACCTCTGTCTATGCAAACTATCCGGTGTCCACCCATGACAGTTTCATATACAGAATGTTCACCCTGAGCTGGGCCCTGGAAGCTGGGAAGCATGGCAACACATGGCTCATAGGTGAGTACAAATGCCTGTGCACATGCATGCATGTCACACAAACAACTAATGACAACCATTATCACCTTAACAGGGGACAGTGCCTACCCTCTGAGCACCTACATGATGATGCCAATACGGAACCCCACCACACCACCCAAGGTAAGACACAACGCAGCCGATATTGCAACCAGGGCCATAGTGGAGTGCACATTCAGAGTGCTCAAGTCAAACTTCCGCTCCTGTGACCGTTCTGGCGGACAGCTACTGTATGCACCCCCAGTAGTATGCAGGATCATTGTGGCAGCATGTGTCCTGCACAACGTTGCAACACGGCGGGGCTTAACTGTGGACATGGTAGTGCCCTCATATCCGCAACCACATGCACAGCCACTGTGCATGCGAGGGGAAAGGGCATGTGGCGAGGCAGCACGTACCCAGCTTGTGGCCACATTTTTCACCTAAACTCCAACCCCTGCGGAGTGCACACAGGCCTGGCACATACCAGGTGACAATCGATGATGAGAAAAGGACAGTTAACTGTCACAACCTTACCAACCTGAGAATGTGTCCACGGAAGTGCCACATCGTGTGCATCCGTACCTTCTTAAACACAACCAATCCCATGTGATCAAAAGGAACACATGCAAGGTGCATATCCTCCCCAGCAAAACAGGACATGAAAGTATTGGTATGCCACCCAAACCCCCCCAACCCGCATAACCCCCGTCTGCCATACCATACCATGGTATGCAACGGCAAAACATCAAACCATATGCACACCACATGGCACAATAGTCATGAAGCGCCATGTGAGAAATGTAAATAGGCACCAGGCAATTACACCTGACATGGATTCTGAAGAAATGACTGACCAAAACATCACACCCTGAAAACGGTGGCACAAATGCATGTCACCAGTGGTGCAAGCAACAAAAGTCAGAATACCTGTTCCCATGCACATTGAACAATAGCAAATTGGCATTACAAACACTGTGTGCTGTGTGTGTGTCCCCTGCAACACACCGCTCACCGGACAGCCCAGTGAGTGTGCATTGCTTTGGGGAAACCCCTTGAGCATCATGAAAAATAAGTACAATCAACCAAATAGTACCCTGTCATGAATGTACACGATCAATGAATCGGAAGTGAACATGGATTGTCGGGACACAGCATGCCTGAGAAGGCAATCTGGGTGCACATGTGTGCATGGTGTTGCCGTAGTTGGTGTGGGGGGGGCGTTGCCTAAGTGTTTGTGTCAGTAGGGACATGCATCAAAAACATGCATGTGAAATGAAGTGAGCTCCAGTGTCCTGTACACAGCACATGTGAACATTGCACTCAAGGACCCCCCTGTGTGTTAAACCACACCAATCCTCTGACACCTCAAAATCAAACCCAACTTAGGATCAGCCATTGACCAGCAGAACATATCATGTACAGAGTACCCCACATCGTCAATGGCAGACAGTGAGCAATCACTGATTCATTGAAAATCCTTATAGGGCCTACACACAAAGTGCATCAAAGCGCCTCAAGGAGGGAGGGAACAAGGGAGACTAACAGTACATTCCTACAAGTCCTTCAAAAAGTCCAGAATGTGAAAATGAACTATCAAATGAAAGTACACAGTACAAGTGCTTGTTACAATAAGGGAGAGTCTAGGGAGGGAATGTGGGAAAACCAAACTAGCATCAACATTGCTATGCCTGATGGCAATAGTTGCAGTGCAGGAGTCACATAAGGAGGGGGGGGGTGAGGGAAGAGGAGGGAAGAGGTGAGGAGAGTAACAAAACAAGTGACAAACTATGGAAGTTCGATGTGCTGGGGAGGGGGAGAAGAAACACATAAGGGAAAGGGGGAACAGACGACCTGTAATCAGTGGTGGAGGGACTAATTATACAAGTAAGTGCCAAAATAGAACTTGAAAAGGTGAAGGTGGGTTGTAAATGGACGAAGGCAGAGGGAGGAGTTTCTGCAAAGAACAAGCAGCTACGTATCACCATGCCTGATGCCAATTGGGGTAGTGCCGGAAAAAGACAGACAGACGACAAGGAGGAGGGGAAAGGGTGGTGGAGTGGGAGAGGGAGGAGAGAAGGGAGGAGGGGAAAGAAAGCACAGATTGGGGGCAGAGGAAAAGAAGATGGTGCAGAAGGGGAGGGGGTGAGACGGTGAAGGGGGGAGACAGAGGGAGACTGTCGGGGGCAGGTGGAGACTGTTGGGGGCAAGGGAGACAGGGGGGACTGGCAGGGGGCAGAGGGAGACATGCAGGGGCATAGCAGACAGGGGGACTATCAAGGGACCCAGAAGAGTGGTGAACAGGGGTGGACAAAGGTAGACAGGGCCTCCATTGTGGGCCTTTGGTAGTGGTGGCAGGCTCCAGCCTCCTGGTTGGCCGGATTGTCAGAAGGGCCAAGTGCAACCAATGGGAGGGGGGAGCAGGTCCAGGCCACAAACATGACAGTCAAGTCAAAAGCAATGCAGCCATATTTCCAATGGCACAACAAAACACCAGGCAGGGCTGCAAGATGGCCAAAGCAGGGGAAGAAAGGAAATGGGGGTAGTTGAAACTCGTGGTGACAAGGATAACTCAGCATGCAGCGTTCATGTGGCATATCAAAATCAATGTTGGCCAATTGTCCCAATGCAACATTGTCGGCACACAGACCCCTCCCACCTTCAGTGTGTGTTACACAGCCAAAGGGTGCATGGTACTGCCTACAGCAGGAAGTGCATGAACATAGACAGTCAATTAATACAAAGAATCATAAGCAACATGATGAAATGCACAGTCAACAGAATACTCACCAAAATGAAGTGCAGACATGCATTGGAGAAGCCATCCAGAATACCCACTAGGGATGTACACACAAGTAGGACTGCAGGCTGGCCACAGATATGACGGAAGCCCAATGCCCCTGTGTGAGTTGCTGTCACACAGAGCCATCCTTGCAAGCCCATGGAAAGGGGAAGCAGGAGTAGCATATGTGTCAGGACCCCAAAAAAAACATATACACAAGACAAGCCTGAATGGGCCCTGCTGGAACACACAGTGGATGCCTTCAAATGCCACAAAGCACCACACTGTCACATGAATGTACAATAGAAAAAAAAAGACGACTTGCAGGAAACAAAAAAAACAAAAATAAACAAAAATGGCCACATATGACCGAGCGGGTAGCAGGGGGCACCCAGGAGGGGGGGAGGTACAGGGTGCACCTCAACACCCACATGTGTAGATGTTGAGATAAAAAAAACCTCACTGGGCTCAGCGCCTGCACGGCCCGACCTAAGTGGGAGATAGGTTGTCGTCGTCACCCTCTGGATGGAAATCAGAGGGTGGACGCAGCACAGTTGCCTCACCACGCCTATCCACACCTTGCCCCTCAGCGGCAACAAGCATGTGGGTCTGGTAAGCCAGGTCCTGCATGGCAATGACACGTAGGTCTGCATGCATTACCTCACGTGTCACACATGCTTCCTCCCACAAGGACTCACGTGTAAGACAGAGTTCAGCCTGCCTGACCCTACATGACATACAGTGTACCTCCCGGCTTGCATCGAGTTCAGCTGAGATGGTTCTTTCAAGCCGCTCCATCCTGTCTTATGGCCACCTACTGTCGTCCATCATGAGAGCACCCAGAGTAGATCGGATGGTTTGGTGTTCGACCCTCAGAGACTCAAGGTGTGCCTCTGCCTGTGCAGAAATAGCTTGACACAGAGCCACCATTTCAGCCTGGTGCGCTCTGTCAGAGGCCGCCATGCCCAGCCTGAGTGAATGGCACGTGGACCGCGTAGCCTGCTGGTGGAGCTGCACTTGCCTTTCAGGGGGGAGGATGGAATGGGCCACACTTTCCATACCTTGAGTCATCATTTCAACTGCTCCCCCATGTTGCTGTGCTATGGCAAATATGGCATGCTCCCACTCAGTTGACTCCAGAAGCGCACGGCCACAGCATTGCCAGACAGGACACCTGCCGGGCCCAAGGAGCAGTGGTCCTTGCTGGGTTGGTGCCGCCCACGGCTGCAGGACTGCATTTATTTAAGAATTATGATTTTTCTTGAAATTCACGTATCTGGGTTCAATGTTAAACATGCCTTCTGTGTTATCTATACCAGGACTCTGGTGCAGAGTGTTGCAGCAGACCCAAGCCACACTAATCAATGATGGTGCAGTCTTCTTCATTGCCACAATCTGTGTTAGCATCAGAGGGAACATGTTCAAAATCTCCCAGCTGTGCTTGCTCTATATCCTCATCCACTGGAACAATGTGTGCGTGGGATAGGTGTCTGGTTCGTCTTAAGCATTGGCAGGATTTGTATATTTTTTTCTTACAGACATCATCCTGTCTTTAACGGGGGCCCCTACAGCACTAAAAATAAGCTCAGTGTCCATGCTGGATATAGTGCACAGTAGATATTTTATTGTAAGCCTGATTAGTGTTGCCCGCTTCTCCCTCCCTTCTGTGCCAATATAGCAAATGCTTGTTAGGTATTGTCAACAGCTCATATAATTTGTGAGATACTCAAGCATTTCCCCAGCCACCCTTCGTTATACAGGAACATGCTCTGTTGGCTGTGTCTTAAATACAAACTTGGCTAAGCTTTTCCAGCTATGGTTCACCTCCTCTTTGGACTGCACTTGAGAAGATACTGTAGAATACAAAGACAGACTTGAACTATGCTGTTGCAGAGGAGACATTGGAGAGGATGGTGGTTTCCATTGTTTTTGGAATTTGGTGGCAGTGGTGGGGGCAGTGGTGCCACATGGCTTACTTTGGAGATAGAAAAAGAGGGCATTTCTCCAGTTCGTTCTGATCTTGAATGTTTAAAGTGAGACCTCTCCCGCATACGTTCTCCAATCCCCACCAGAATCCACGCCTTTTATTTTGACATATTACCCTCTGAAAAAGTAGACAATTGAAATCTTTAGTATGGGTTTAAAATAGTGGCAACGAGGAATACCTTGGGACCAAATGTTTCTATGTTGATGCTGTAATTGGTTTCAGATCACTGGCATGTGCTGTTGGCCAAATTTATCTTCAAAATAATTTCCATCACTAGCCTTCTGGTGCCATGGTCTTAATATGGTTTTTAATTGTTTGCACCAAAGGGATCACTTCACTGATATTTGTGAGTTTATTGTTAATTGCTTGTGCAGCATATTTAAATGGTGCTAGATGATGAATTAGCTATTTGGCAATACTCCCATTGCCTGGGGCTCAAAGACATGGGTGACCCTGCATTCTCTTTGTATTGCATCACATGCTGGATAGATTTGTGATTTTAAATGAGGTATTGAAGCATATGTATGATTGCATTTGATTGGGTGGACACCTGTATGAGGCTGAGATGGGGAAGTCAGCCTCAGTTTGAATTCTTCTCAGGATCTCCTGGGATTTGGCAGAATGGCTGAAATTGCTACAAATCTCATGAAATGTGACCATTCCATTGGCAACCTCTTTCTCTTTTTTTCAGGATGCCATGTATTATGATGTTCATGCAGTGTGCAAAAGAGTGCACACTGTAATACTCCCATCTTCCATTGCACATGCAATTATACTACCATTGCACTGGCAAAAAGTGTACTGTCGATCTCTGGTGTAAGCCATCCCAAAAACTTTGCTTTGAATACTGACAGGATGTTTTCTGAGGTTTTGCTTTCTCTGTACCAAACATTGAAAGAGTTGCGTGATTGCGAAAGTGGTGCTCTACGGTAGTTCAGTTAGTGGGGGGTTGAGTGAACACTGTGTTGTAGCTCAAAAGGACAACCACAATGTACCATGATGCATATGTAGTCTGTTGATAGTCAACTGGCACACATACTTGTTTTGCACGTGAATGGTGTGAACAAAAAATACAATCAGTGCTCTTTCTATTGTCCCTAAACTTGTATTATGAAGATCAGGCACTGCAACTTTTGAAAAAATACATGCAGCTGACTACATGATATTTTGGACAAACAGCATTGACAAATTCCCAGAATCCCTCCTTGTCCACCAAAGAATATGATAAGAGTTGAAATACCAACATTTTGGCAAGTTTCCCATTGCAAAAATAAGTTAGGTAGTGGGTTAGTTGGTACTTCATTGAGTAGCTATACTCATTCTTGATTCTGGATTGCTAAAGAGCACTAGACTGTAAAAGTGTGCCTCCATATTTTCCAACACCAGCTGGTTCATCAAGTGATGGCCACAAGCTCTGTTCATTTACAAACTTTGCAAGCTATTTCTATTTGAAATGACCTACTGTTCTTAAATAATTACAAATGCATATGACTAGAAATAAAAAAATAAACAAAAGCAAATATTATGTTGCTGCCTGGAAGACTGTACAGAGGGCATGAGGTTAAATGCCAAGCTCAAACCTTGTTTTGTCAGCAGATTCACCATTATCACATTGTTCCTTGAGATAATCACTGACCCTTCAGAAGAAGTTCCAGCAGCCAATACACATTTGATAATACACATTTGTTATTTTCCTGATGATCACACAGTTCCCCTCATTGGGCCTCATTATAAACTTGCCAGTCCACTAACAACGGTACCAGTAAGCTTGCTGGTACTGTTGTTACCGGACCGGCAAACTATGAGGTCTGCTCGCGGGTGCCTTTTTCGCCTGACAGGTCTGACCTGGTGGTTGGACCGGCACCCGCGAGCAGACCATGTTGGATGCACCGACCTTCCCATTCTCATTGAGTCCAATGGTACTCAAACGGGAATGAGGACTAATATTTTCTAGCGCCCGGTAATGGGCAATTACCGGGTCCGCCAGGGGCCATAATGCCCCTGTAATTGCCCATTTCCGGGCGCCGGAAAAAAAATGATTCCGGCGGCAGTTATGCCGGTTTTACCAGCATGGCTACCGCCGGTTTCATAATAAGGCCCATTGATTTTTTTCCAAGGGTTTTCCCAGTCACTCAGACGAATAATGTGTACCTAGAATTCCACAATGCATGTTTCTTCGGCGAACATGCAGACTAGAATGTGATCATAGTCCATAATAATAGTGAAGAAATCCTATATACTTCATGTGGTATTTTTTTACAATAGCAAAGTCAATGATAGAACTTTCTATTTAAGTGTTGGCAAAGTAAGATTATGTATTTGACAACACAGAACATTCCCAGGACCAGAGGTTCTTAGATTGCTGTCTGTTGATGGCACTGAGCTTCGAGTCATACTTGGAATACCTTCTTTATTTCTTTATTTGTGGGCCATAAAAAATGGCATGGATGGGAAGCTGACAAGGTTTGCTTTGTGCTTTCTTTATGTTCCTTCCCTCCTCAGTGGCACGTCATCCCTTAGTGCAAACATCAAGCAACATTATCAACATTTCAATAGTGCATTGGAGATTCTTGGATTTTTCATTTACTAGGACCTGAAGGGGACCAGAGTGGTCTACTTTCATCAACATCATCATCACAATTATCATCATCATCGTTGTCATCATCGTCGTCATCATCATCGTTGTCGTCATCGTCATCATCATCATCATCATCATCATCATCATGGCCTGGAATGGAAATGTTGACTTTCACTTTCATCAACATTCACACCTTCTTCTGAAGGAATTACCTTCTCTGCAACCACATCTCAAATCTCTTGCTTCTCTTCCAGTGCTTGCCCCTCCACCTGTCACTGCACTTTACCTCACCATGAAAGATTTTTGCTATCACTACCAATGCCTACCTTCCTTTAGGATATAAATATATGTTATACAACGATGGTCGCCACCCCATAGTTAAGATGAAACCATTGTACATAGATGTTTCCCAAAATTCTTTTGCTAATAACTTTTGATTAGCTAGACAGATTTGGTTGACATTTTCCAAAACAAAGGGTTTTTATGAGCGACCCCCAAACTGGAAATTTCAGGAAAGATGTGTTAATAAATGAAGTTATTAAGAAAACAGAAAAATGCTGTTTTTGGCCTACTCCTACATATTTTCCTATAGAGAAAAAGTGCATTTTGTGAACAGACGTAGCAGAACAATGACTGGAAGGATTTAGAGCAAATAATAACCAATTGGGGCACAAGATGTTGATGTAATTTCCTTGACTGGTTTGGAGTAAATCCCTCTGCTCCCAAAAACTTGATTTCACTCCCGTGGTGCTTTGCAGCAGAGAGGCTTTCAGAAGCTTTTCAGAAATGAAACGCAGCCCTTTTCTTGCTATATGTGAGTGAATCCAACAATAATACTGGGAGAGGTCCAAACAAAAAAAGTGTTAAAAAGCTATTTAGAGTACGACAATGGTTGCAATCGTATCAGGCTACAGTTTTGGAGGGGGAAAGAGGCACCATGTGAAGTTGGGGAGTTGGGGGGTGTTTCGGGAGCCAGTTACAGTTGGAACATTTTCTTCTTACCAGGGAAATTTCAGAAGATTATTGTGGCAATTCCGCAAGACGCTGTCAGGAAAGAAAAAGCATCATACTAACTGAAGAGTGATAGGGGGAAATGGGAGAGGGCCAGGGAATGAAAAAGCAATTGAGGAGAGTGGGGTGAGGGGCAAGAAAGGAGGAGAGAGAACATGGTGAGTGCATGTGAGGATGGGAAGACTTTTACATATTCAATTGATTTTCAGATAATAAAGGAATCAGGGGATTACTGCAGCAATTTCACAAGTGATTTCCCATTATTGGGGGAATCACCACTACCACAGGATTAGGGGGTGAAAAACAATATACACCTACAGTGATCACAATTAATAGGCTGTGGGAATGGGTCTCTTCAAAGAAATTATTGGTGTAGCATGTACAGTGGCCACACATGGAAGGCATGGCTAGTGTGCCCCAAAATAACCTATTAGTGCACAATGGCCAAACCCCTTCTCCCCTTAACAATGCTGACATTACGCCGTCCTCGCTATAACTCTCCCTCCAATGTCATGCTGTGCACTGTGCAGTGTGCACACACAAACATATGATAAATTGCAAAGACAAGATAATATTAAATCAATCATTTAGTAGTCCCTACCTACTCCATCCCACCATGTGATCCATTCCTTCCCAAAATATTGAAACAAATAAACCAATCTTCATCAATAATTTACAAATTAGTTGTAATGCATATCATTTACAATTGCCTGTGTTTTAATATAGAAACATACTAGGATCACACAGCAAAACAAAGGATGCAGCCAGATTCTTAAAGTCATGAGGATGTAGTCAGTTTCTCTCTTAGGTCATCCATGAGAGAAAATAACTCTGAGGAATTCACAATTCATGTTTACTTCTCCTGCTTCTCATTCCATAATGTATAACCCCTTTCAAGGTTGCTGTATTATTATGAAACCAATGTTATTTAGATGCATATGCTCCAGGTGAGTGGTGGCTGGTGGGGGTGGGAGGAATGCCATTTTGGCATCTGGCTTTGTGCGCTGAGTGAGAGGAGGTTTAGGCTTTTGGGAGACTATGAAGTATAGCTCTGGTAGAAACAACTGCAGACTCTAGCCCCAACCTGATACGCCTAACAAATTCAGTTTCACTGTCAGGCAAGCATTGTAGCCGGCTGCTGAGTGCAGTACCTCAGCAGGTTATAGTGATACTTAAGGCATCACTCAGCCTGCCCACCAACATATTAAGGAAGGTGAAATTCATACCTGGAGTCTCCATATTTCTGGCAGTCATTTCTCTAAATCTAATGTTCTAGCCGCCTACAGTGCCTGGTATTTAGCTTATGGTAATGAGTGGAGTATTGGGACTGCCCCCATCACTTCATATTCTAAATCACAGATCTGTGTAGAATATCAGAGAGAGAGAGAGAGAGAGAGAGAGAGAGAGAGAGGCAATATGAGAAAGTTACCTGTCGGCAACAAGAGTACGTCACAGGAGTGCCAGGAGCTCTCAAAATGTCCAGACTTGTACGGAATGTTCCCTTCTTTCCCTCTGGCTGTCTGACTGCCCTCTAAGATCACTTTACAACAGACACACAAATCTCCCACGAACGGGGGACAAAGGCCTTACAAATAGCACATCAACACACATTGCCCATGGATAAGCTCTCCTTTTAGCCCTATCACAATCCCCCAGATAAGTAACAAACCAAACAGAAAGAAGCACAGTAGTATATCAGATATGTGTCTCTCTCCTTCGGATAACATACTATAAAGTGTTTGTGCCAAACCCATACAAAGCATATTGCCATTAAGGACCTGAGTTCCCCTGATCTCCAACCATCAACACACAGATTTTGCATCTGCCCCTCCTGCTATTCCACAAACAAACCCCATCCCCAACTTTTATTGCAGAGCAATGAACAGCAAGGCCAACAAAAATGTCTGAAGTGGACTATCTTTGAACATTTCTATTACAGTATGTTATATAAATTAATGTTTATCTTTGTGAAAGATGAGCTGCTTTTGATCCATTTAAGGTGATTTGTGGGTACTTTGTCTCCTGATTTATTTGTTTTGTGAATCATTGTGACCTTGAAATTATAAATTGAAGATGTTGGTCTGTTTTCTTTTCTTGCTTTTGATGGGGTCGTTTTTGTTCCAATTTTGTCAAATCTTTTGGCTAATCTTTTGATGTAATTCAACTCTGCTGAAAACCAAAAAGTCCTGTTTTGGGGATCACTGGGTTTCAAGATAGGTGGATTGTTGATGGTTTCAAAAATACTGTTTATTTCTAGTTACATGTGAAATCATCAACATTAGTGGGGTGGCTTTTTCATGGGGATTAGGATGAGGCAACGCTAGTGAAACATCACACTTTGGAAAGTAGTTGTTAGGTTTCAGAGATCAGATCTCAATACTTTGGAGGGCTGGTGTTGCCAGCAGATTAAACAGAGAATCGGTTTTGAAATGGATTGGTGTGTAGTCACTCAAAAACATGTGTTGTTGGCACAAACATAGCATGTAGGGAAATCAATACAAGTATGAGTTTCAATGTTTTGCTTCTGATATGGGAACATTTAGCTGTGTTAGACTAGCTTGTGGATGTCTTGAAAGCCTCTGTAGATAAGATACAGATAGTTTTCTTTGCAGAGACAATGGATGTATAATTCTGTCAAAAAACAGGTTTGGCTACAATTGAAGATAAAAGAATGCTCCAGGGAATCATGGAAATCCAACAGTGTAGAGGTGGCGGGTCACAGCTGAGTATCTACAAGCAAAAAGAAGTCAAGCTCATAATGGGGATTAAACCTGCAAAGTACTGCTGTGAAAAATAATTTAATCAAATAGGTACACAGGATCCTATTTATATGTACCAAATCTTACTCCACCAATAGGAACATAGATTATATTATAAAAGAAGGATAAGATGGTAAACTTTCTCTACTTCCACCCCTCCTTCTCCCCCAACGATTAGACCCCTCTGACAGATTCTCCGGCACTACAGGTCTTGACAACATAGACTGTGTGCAACATTCCAAATTTCAAAAAACATTTTTGTTTAATACAGAATATTTAAATTAAAACATAAGATACTACCCACACCTAACACAGTGTACAAAACTACCACTAAAACCTACAAAATCTAAAAAGCTAAATTTCAAATAAACCACTTACAAATGGACACAGACGAAATCACATATCACAGTACATAGAAAAAACCTAAATGTGTCACTAAAACAACATATAATCCCAACATGTTTCTGTTCTTTAAAGCCCCTTTCGGGCGAACATTCTTCAGGGGAACCTTTAAAACATCCACTATTCTTCTCAAAACCGTGTTGAATGGGTAGTTTCAGGCAACCAGCCTGCAAAGAAGGGAAACAGAGGAAACTAATCAGATACCCAGGGGAGGGGGTATTACCAAATGTAAAAGTGGAGTTGACTCAGTCAAGAGAACAATTCCACAAAAAGGTTTAGAAATTAAAGAACAGAAACATGTTGGGATTATATGTTGTTTTAGTGACACATTTAGGTCTTCTTTCAAACCCTGCGAGTCGTTAGCGAGGAGTTTGTTTCTCCTAATCTAGAGGTGAGCATGTTGTTCTTGAACTTTAGTAGCTACATTACTTTTAGTGATGTTGGTGGCTATTATCCCTTTTGAAATTTAGCTTTTTAGATTTTGTAGGTTTTAGTGGTAGTTTTGTACACTGTGTTAGGTGTGGGTAGTATCTTATGTTTTAATTTAAATATTCTGTATTAAACAAAAATGTTTTTTGAAATTTGGAATGTTGCACGCAGTCTATGTTGTCAAGACCTGTATTGCCGGAGAATCTGTCAGAGGGGTCTAATCGTTGGGGGAGAAGGAGGGGTGGAAGTAGAGAAAGTTTACCATCTTATCCTTCTTTTATAATATAATGTGAAAAATCATTTGACATTTTCTTTGAGACAATCATGCAATATTTTGCTTTAAGGTTCATAAATCTGTGTTCACAGAATTTGAGAAGGTTTTTACAAATTAAAATCAGTAAAATGTACATTGATAATCAATCAAATTTATAAACAAAGGGTTACTTTTACTATACATTTAAGTTGTGGGGGTTAGTTACTGTCTTAGACTGCGAAGCCCCCAGAGAGTGCATGCGAGAGATAAGGGAATGAGGAATGTGAAGGCATCATGAAGCAAGGGACAGACAACAGATTCAAAGTTCGAATAAGGCACTTTTAGTAACTTAGATGTTAGGATGGTGTGAGTCGTAACATTCCCTATGCTACGTGGGATCTGCCAACCTAAAGAAACTAAGAATAGTCTGAGTTGGAAAGTTCAACTTAAAAGTCTGTCTCTGTCAAAAACCTATATTTGCCCTCACAATTAAAGTTAAACAATGTGTAGGGATGTCAGCAACAAACAAAATAGTTTTCCAAATGAATTACTGAGCTTCTTCCATCTCTATGTTGACATTAAAGCTCCCCTTCCCAAAGTTCAAGGCAGTTCCACAAAGTCTCAGTGTTCCCTTCCCCAAGAAGACAACACCGTTCCAAAAGGACCTTGAGGTCCCTTCTGCAAGGTCACAGCAAAGTTCACAAAGTCTTAGGTTTTTCACGCCCAAGACATCAGCTCATCCAGCTTACCAACTCACAATCAGTTCCAGTCTCTTAATATTCAAAAACCAATTCCAGGTCAACTTTACACTTCTTCTGATTCCTTATCTTCACTTCAGCAATCTCTTTCATGCGTGAAGATCTGTATTTCTCCTTTTTTCTCACAGACAGGGTATCCTCAGTCTAGGTACAGTTGTCGGACCACATGTTCCATCCATTACAGGTCACACAACCAATACCCCTAGGCTTCTTGGCCACACATGTGTTTTTCTCACTCTACCTGTGTTCTTGTTCACATTCACTTTGGTTTTGCATTGACAGTCTCTTGGCTTTGCCACAATATGTTCTTCTCCTTGCCAGTCTCTTAGCTTTGCCACAATGTGATCTTTCATTCAATTCACTCTGTGGTGCTCACTTTCCTTCCCCACATCACTTTCACACTATTAGTAATGTTCTTTACTTGCTTTCATTTTATTCCATAAGATTCCTTCTTGGCCTCTCAGTATTTATTACGTGTGCTTCACACAAGCCTGTATTCCATTCATAGGCTGATAAGGCTTTCTTTTAGTTCGGTATTCAAAATGGCTTTATTCACGTTCTTTCACTTGTAGTTCAATTTGCTTCTATTGTTCAATACAACCCCTTACTTACTTTGGGTTCACTCAGGGGAGTAGCTAGTTCTGGAAAAGATCTGGGGCTACGCTGATGTCGGAACTGTTGGGACTGGGGGCTAGCTAGTCTTTTGGCTGTAGCTCCTGAGATACTATCCGGGGCTACAACCAAAAGATCAGGGGCTATAGCCCCTTTGGCCCCCCCCTAGCAACGCCCCTGGGTTCACTTTGAATTGCATCTCTATATCAGCTCAATAAGCATTAACATTTGCCCTGTAATAGACCCAGGATCGCCCTGGTACGAGCGTTCTCTTTGATGCACTCACCGGTCATCGGCAGCTCCTCTGGGTATCCTTTCTCCCTGCTCGCTGCTCTGCATCCACCTCTTTATAGTGTTGTGAGCAGCACTCGCACTTTGGAAATCTCTCTATGGATTGCAAGCAGCTCTACTTGCCACTCATGGATGCTGCCAGTGGCTTTCAGCACTGTGGCTACTTCCATGCCCCAAAGCTCAGTCTCTGGGCACCCAACCAAAGAAACTCAGATAGCTTTGCCTCTTTTACAGCCCGCTCAGGCTCCTGCGTCGCAGTCTCTCCTGAATAATTACGGGCGTCCTGGTCTCCAGGCAGCACCCTCCTCAGCAGCCTCTTTCACAACAGGATGTCTCTCCTCGTAGATCTGCACCTCTCGGCCAGGCTTCTCCCCTGCTGGTCTCCTCCTCCTGATTGTCAGTTCCACCTTTTATGCACCTGCAACCTATTAACAGGTTTCAGGTGTGAGCCTGTAAGTGCATTTGCCTGACCATAATTACTGGTGTTCTCTGGACATGCCTGGCCCTCACTACAGTTTTCAGGCCTCTTCCTCGTCTCACTGCCAGAGTGGTGTAATGACACGATAGTGTGTGCCACTTCTAGTCTTCTCTTCCTCGTCCCAGTACTAGAGTGATGTGAATGAGGTGAAATTAAGCGAAGTGATTGTCAATAGCCTACACAGGCAGAGGGAGGGTATGGTTGTTTATCACAAGGAAAAGGGGGATCCCATGTCTTGCCTACGGACATTCTCTCCCCAATCCCCAAGGACTCTTTACCCATGTGATCCGCCCTCGCATCTCCACCACCAGGATCTCGATCCAAAAGCGATGGCCTTCCCCTGGCCACCTGAGAGAAGGATCCAAGGGGAGGAGGTGTCAGGACACCCTCAGTTTTCTCACAGGAACCTTGTTTTGTTTTCTTATTTTAATCAGCCCAAGAAGAGAAATGTGAAATCAATGTTCACAACATGTATCCTCGAGCTTACAATAGTATGGTTTGTTTCGGTTAGTTATTAATGTTCAGTGTTTTTGGTGGATTCTGAACAAATTTGCTAAGCTAGGTTAGTTTCATGTAAGAAGCACTGCATTCCTAAAAAAAACTCAAATACTATGTTGGCTGCTGCAGTTTGCTTCTACTTGAGGATAATGTTGAGGCTAACGCTAGAGGTGACTATTCCTCTAACGTTGCAAGATCGCTTCTCAGAATGTATTTGAAGCAAATTAATACATTCTTTACACTTCATCAACAAAGGGAGCTTTCATATTTCCATACTGAGCAGCCATATTTAATTGTTATTTCAACTGTGGTATTCCTACATTAATATGAGTGGAGATGGAGTGGACAGTAGTTCAGTAGTTCCTTCAATTGATCAAACAATAGCTTTTTTTTTGGCTACAAGCCATAAAAGCAAAGGTATAAACACACAGGGCCTTATTACACGGTAGGCAGTAAACCATGGCGCTATTAGCGCATGGTTCATGCCGGTAATTTACCGGTACCGCCTTGGAGGAAAGGGGAATTACTGCCCTATTCCAAGGTTGGGAAGGCGGTAATTCCTCTTTCCTCCGTTGCCCTTCCCCATTCCCATTTTTTCCCCATAGGGCATAATGGGAATCGGGAAGGCGCTAATTACGGTACCGCAAATTGCGGTACCGTAATTAGCACCCCGGTCCCTTTGCGGGTCTGTTTTTTTAACGCCTGCTAAATGCAGGTGTTAATGTACCAACCCGCAAAGGGACCTCGTAGTAAGGCGGTAAGGGTTTACCGGTACCGGTAAAATACCGGTACCGGTAAACCCTTACCGCCTACCGTGTAATGAGGCCCACAATGTGCTAAATAGCCAATACAAAGACGCTATGATCTATAACATATTTCAATGAATAAAATGTCATTATTTCACAAAATGCACACAATTTTTTAAAATATTGCAGCATCTAAATAACGAAAATAGTTCATCATATTACAACAATATTAAAAAGAGATTGTGTATAATGTTTCATAAATTTGAATTGTCTATGCCCTAGTCAATGTTTAGAGATGTTATTTGCATAAGCCAGGCTTTTTTGCGAAAAAATAAAATTCATTGCAATTCATCCTCATTTTGCATTGTTTTTAAGTGATGAAGTACGTAATTTGCAGATTTTATATTATGCTTGTAAAAAAATGGGCTTAAGATATAATGTTCTAAAGGAGCTATAATGTGGGCATAGAAGTAGAAAATGTGAGAAATCCTCTTTTCAGATATCACAAATTAACACTATTCTGATACATCCTTATTCAATTTTGCAACATTATTATTTAGTGGTTGGGACGGATCTTCGCCATCAATGTTTTGGTAGCCTTTTGACACTGTACATCCAGGTACTTTTGCAAATTCGGAGTAGGATTTAAAATTAGATAATCTTTTGACAGACCTTCATTTTCAAGCTAGGCCCATATCTCCCTAGGAAACCACCCCTCAAATGCCTCTTTTACTACAGATGTATAATGTATTCCATATCTACAGGGGTTTTCCTGGTGGTTTACTAGGCACATTCTTTATTTTAGAGTTTCCTTTATGTAAGCAAACCACAAAGTTGTGGAGTTCCTTATAGTACTAGCACCTCACAGAGTGCTTCCAAATATAGTTTCAGCTCAGGAACTTACCCCAATTTTTGAAAATTGGTTTTATTGATTTTCAAAGGGTATGATACAATTTTCAACATAAACATATTAAAGCAACTTGACATGGAGAACGAAAGAGGTTGAGACCATAACACATGGTGTCAACCAACTGAAAAGACACATTGCGTTAACATTTCGATTAACTGATATCCCCTGATTCCCCCACCCCCCAACCCCACTTCCTTTGTTACTGTGGACGGCATCAATGTTTCTCAAAGTCCGGCAAAGGAGCTCTCAGGCAAAATCAATAGTTAAGACAGCGGCACTGCACGGAACTCTACATTGGCATTGTCGGCAATTTATTGGATCGGCATTCTACTTTATCGTTTCGCACACACAATGTTTTAATCAATGTACTTGACTCGACATTCAGACCATTCATTACCAATAGAGGTATGATCTGCATGGATATCAGCGGTCAATTTGTCAATTCTAAAAATATTTCTGGATACATTGATCCATTCAGCTTTTCTAGGTAGGCTCGGCCTTTTCCACACTGTTGTAAGACAGGCCCTCGCTGCCAGCAAGAGTCTGTGTATCATTTTGGGTACCTTAACTGTCTCTTCATTCATCTCGACCAGGCCAAATAGGATCATGAGCTGTTGTTTCTCCCTCTCCTCCCCATCCAGCTCTTTAAGCCAACTGAGCACTTCATCCCAATATGCTTGGGCCGCCCTGCACTCCCACAACATGTGCCAGTAGTCTGCCTTCTGGCCACAACCCGCCAGCAGTGTGGACATACATCTTGATACATCCTAGCCAATCTGAGTGGGTCGTACTGCCATCTGTATAATAACTTGACGCCATGAATTTGAACTGACAGGAGATAGAGGTTTTCAAAGTCCTTCTGCATATCTTAAGCCATGTCTTTGGGGAGAGGTGCTTCCCAAGGTCTGCTTCCCATTTGGGCCTCAGGGTGGCTGAGGGGGTCACATCGACTTCCACTAGTGCTGTGTACATTGCACTTATAAGACCCCTGGAGCCTGTTCGGGTGTCAAGGATTTTCCCAAACAGTAATGTAATGATTCTCTGTAATGCCTCCTTCCAAGCCTCTCGGGTCATGACACCTTTTAACTTTAAATATTGGAACAATGAGAGAGGGCCTAAGCCTAGGGCTTCCTGAAGCTCTTGGATGGTGATAGATGTCTTATTTCTCCATAATTGCCCTTCCCTTTCAAGCCCTGCTTCATACCATGATTGGAAACAACCTGGGTCCGGGATATTGTCCCAAATCCCTGGTACCCATAAATGTACTAGAGGGGAGGGCCATGTCGTCATCCCTTTTATACCTTTATTTGGTTTCCAGATCACCCATATAGTCCCAAGGATAGGGTGGTTACTAATTCTGTTTTGTAGTTGGGGTCCTGGCACCCATAACCATTCTCCTACTGTAAATGGGCAGAGGTGATAATTGTCTAAGCCTATCCACTGGAGGTCTGTTTGCTGTCTAAGGTGCAGGATTAGCACTCGCAATTGGGCTGCCCTGTAATACAGTTCTATGTCTGGGAGACCAACCCCTCCATTGTCTTTCCGGAGGTGGAGCAAAGTACTGGGGACCCTGGGCTTTTTGTTTTGCCATAAAAAGGTGAGGAGGACTTTCCTAGTGGTAACAAAGTATTCTTTGGGTAATCAAATAGGGAGCATCTGAAATAAGTAGAGCAGCATTGGCAGGATTACCATCTTGATGGTGTTCAGGCGGTCCATCCAGGAGATGGTAAGTCTTGACCACCTTTCAATGTCTCTTTGTATTGTGTGCGATATTGGGGGAAAGTTAGCTTGATATAGGTCATCTAGGTCTCGGGCAACATTGATGCACAAGTAGCGCAGCGTGGCGAGGCTGACCTTTATCCCTAGGGGTGCAAATCGCTCTGCTACCGAATCTCTACTCCTATCGATCGGGAGGAGGACTGATTTCCCCGTGTTGATCTTTAGACCCACCAGTTGACCATATTCCTCAATTATTTCTATCGCTGCTGGAATCGAGCTTAGGGGATTGGTTGTGTGCAATAGAATATCATCAGCGTATAGGCCTAATTTGTATTCTTGGTCGCCTACTCTAATTTCCTCCACCCTTTTATCAAACCTCAGCTTCTGTGCCAGTGGTTCCAGGGACAGGACAAATAATATTGCAGATAGGGGGCAGCTCTGCCTAGTGCCTCTTTCCAATGCAAACCATCTCGAGTAGCCACCATTCACTGCCACTGAGGTCTTGGGAGAGGAGTATATTGCTTTGCAGGGCCTGCGTCCCAAGCCTATCCAGACCCCTTCCAAGAAATCCCATGCTACTCTGTCGAATGCCTTCTCAGCGTCCAGTGACAGGAGGGTTGGGTTGTCGCTCCTCCCCTGTGCCTCATATATCAGGTACAGCGTTTTCCTCATCGTGTACGCTCCCTGTCTCCCCATTATGAAATCGACTTGGTGTGGGTGTATTAACCTCTATAAGTGTGTCTCTAGTCTGGCTGCGATGACTCTCGCATATATCTTAGCATCTATGTTAAGAAGGGAGATGGGGCGGTATGATCCGCAGTGTTTTGGGTCTCTACCTTCTTTTGGGATAACCGTTGAGGGCCTGAGCGAAAGATGGGGGTGCACTTTCCAACTCGAAGATATTGTTAAAAAGGGTCACCAGGAAGGGGGTAAGGAACGCGGTGAATGTTTTGAAAAAGCCGGCAGTGAAGCCGTCGTCTAGTTTCCCCCTAATATTAGTCTCTATCAGGGTGCGTTCCCTCTTCTTTCTGGGACCATCTCTAATGAGGATCCCCCGCCAAGTGGCCTTTGCAGCTTCCCATAAGTTCACTTTTGCTACTTCACCTGTGTCATTAGTGATGAAGAACTGTTTGAAGACCGTGACAGACCATAGTGATTCATTGCATCTCCACTTTGAATTGCGAGGGGCGAGGCCAACCAAGTCCAGATCCACCACGACCATGTCATGATCTGACCATGCAATGGGTTGTATGCTCACGGTTTGGAGTACTCTTACAAGGCCTTCGGGGAGGAACATGTAGTTGATTCTTGTGAGAGTATCACGCGGGATGGAGTGGAAGGTGAAGCCTTTGTCTAATGGGTGTAGGTGGCGCCAGCTATCTGTCAGGCCGTATAAGGCCAGTGTCGTTTTGATGCTTGCCTCCTCCTGCATCTGGGGTGGGTGCAGAGTGTTGTGTACAGTTTGCCTGTCCATGGTACTATTCATCCACGTGTTGAAGTCATCTCCAAGTATTGTATGCCCTTGTGATTTGTTAAACACCCACTCAGTTTTTTTGTGAAGAAACCTCTTTTGTCCCTGATTGGGGGCATAGATTGTGTCGAAGGTTATAACTGTGTCATGGATTGATCTCACCACTAGCATGGTCCTTCCCTCTGTGTCGGAACAGTACTTTAGGATATTCATGCAGAGGTTCTTTTGGATCAGGATCCCCAACCCCTCCATTTTAAGGATGCCCGAGCTCCAGAAGGTGTGCCCTATGAGACCGCTAGGGATCCCCCTCTTGTTCCCCTTCTGATATTGCGTTTCCTGTAGGAATAAGATGTCAATATTAGATCTCCTGAGTTCTCTCGCTGCCATGGATCGTTTGGTGGGAGAATTTAAGCCTTTCACATTGAGTGTGCATATGCGTAGTGTGTGATTCCTAAGTGTTGCCATCATTGTTACTGTTGGGTGCATATTTGCTTGCTGAGTGCGCCTGACTTATTGCCCTTGCCCTAAATTCTGCCCATATGTCTGACTCTTTGCCCTTGAGTCGGGTTGTGGCTGACCCTGGAGGGGTCGCTATACAATCTTTATGCTCTGCAGTCGACAGTTTCCGTAATGCCCCTTCTTCCTTCCCTCCCCCCACCCGTCTGCCCCACCCATCCCTTCTTCTTGCGCTCTTCCACCCTCCCCTCCCCCACACCACATGGTATCCAGTCTGGCTGGGTTATGTTCACCCAGTCATTCTCTGACCACCAGCGGGAACCGTACATCAAATGGTCCCATCCATGTGTTAATATAACTTAACAATGAGCCCCCAACCCCGCCAACATTGTGACAACGTATTGTCAAACTGAATTGTGTTGTGAACCTTGGTCTCTTATTGGGGGGACCCGGTGTTAGGCTCCCATCAGAACATTGTATAAACAGTTACTGTGTCTGTGTTAGCTTCCTACCACTTTCGTTATCCCCCCTCACCTCACGTGGCTCGTGGTTATCAGCCTCCCTTTTGCTTTCGGGTGCCGATTAAGGTGCTTTTGTTTCTATCACACAATTGCGACCTTTCCCTCGCCCAGTCTTTGGGTGCTTTGTGTGTAATAGATGAGGCGATCCAAGGGGGTGTGTCAGTTGTGCCCTCATCTGCTGTTGTTTGGACAGTAATCTTTTGTTGTTGGCACGAGCCTCCAACCAACCCGGCACCCGTCATCGAGTACACCCACGGAGAACTGCTAGAGCATCACAGTGGGGGATTTAGTGTTCCATGTCCGGGGAGGTGTTCACCCGTCTGTATTTCCTAGAAACCTGCATCTTCTTCCGTCGAGGACCTTTGGTATGCCATTCCTTTACCCCGGACCTTCCTTCCTTGTTTCTTCCTCATGGACACTCAGTAGGTCTGCAATGCAACAACGGATAGCCTTCTCAGAGGTCAATTTTATGGCAGTTCCTTACCACTCCCACTCAAAGGCGAGTGAGAAGGGGTATACCCAAAGGTACTGTATGTCCTTTTCTTTAAGCATTTTGGTGAGTGGAAGACATTTTCTCCTCATTGCCAGCGTGAGGGAGGACAAGTCTTGGTAGATGGAGACGTTTGCCATGCCCAATGTAACTTGCATGGTGTGTCTGGCCTTTTCCAGGACTCAAGCTTTGTCCGCATAATTGTGGAATCGGACAAGCACTGTTCTCGGGCCACCGGCCCTGTGGATACAGTGAATTTTTGGCTCATCGACCTAGTCATCATTGAATAATGATTTCAATATGGTGTGAAGGGATTTTTTTAGGTCCGACTCAGTCTCACCTTCCTTTTCTGGGATACCAAAAATGCTGTTTTTGCATTGTTCCCTATTTTCATCGACCTTTAGGCGGAATTCCTCCTCCCTGCCCTCGAGCTCAGCGATGCGCATATCCATTTGTGTTTCTAAGGTGTTCAGGGATGTCTGATTGTGCTCGACTTCCTCCAGTCTATCCTCTAGTTTGTCTATTCTTTGGGTGATTTTATCAATCTTACCACCAATGTCAGCTCTCATGCTCCTCATCTCTGTGAGGATGTCAGCAATGTTCGCTTTGGTTCAGACTGTCTCGGATCCCTGTGACGTCATTGTTGTGACCCCAAGTGAGCGATGGCAGTCGTGTTATGGCGAGAACCTATATGCTGACATATTTTCCTTAATGTCCATGAGCAGGGTATCTGGAGTGCTTGGATGGGCAGCCTTCTTTGATGTTTGATCAGAGGGCAGGTGCTAGTGTCCGTCCCTGGTGCTGTGAACGACAAGTTGGGTGTAACTCCCGGGCGTCAAGTTGTGATTCACAGTGGGCATCCGCGGTGCTGGAGGGGTGAGGCTTATGTTGCACGTTAATTCCGAGGAGGGCACACGCCCTGCAGTGCAGGGGACCCAACCCACGCTGTAGCAGGGGGGAACGTGGTTTGAGTTGCACCCCAAATCCGAGAAGGGCACACGCCCTGCAGTGCAGGGGCCCAACTCTCGGTATTGTAACTCGTGTGGGGGCTGGATGAGGTCTTCTGGCGTGTTCATTTGTGTGTTCCTTTGGGAGTGGGCTCACCCGTGATGCCTGGCGCAGTAGGTTGTTCTGGCTCACTTCTCCCAGTTTTTGGGGGTTACCAGCCTACCCCCGTTTCCACTTGCCGTGCCCCGTGCCCCATCCGGCAACAGTGTTCCTTCCAATCTGGCTTCCCAGGAGTTTATTATTCACTTCCACTGGTGTTTTGGTAGGGTGGGTGTATGCTCGGGCCTATATATCAGACAATGTGAGTGCAACTGCACCTCGTTTGCCGGGTCCTCATGGTGGGATGTCGCCTTGCAGTGGGTAGCATCCAGATTTCCACCATGACAGAGAGGTGGCTGTTACCTTGAAGCTAAGCGTGCTGCAAGCCCTTACGTTGAGGGGGTTGTGGCATTGTTTGAGCCGTTGCGGTGGGGGGATAGACTCACTTGTCTGTTCAGGGCACCTTGATCCCACTGCAGTCTGTTGTGAGCCAAGGAGACATGGTAGGAGCAGTAGGTGTCTGTCACCTCACCAAGTTGCAACTGGGCACCTATAGGGGTGTTGCGCACGTGTGGCAGTCCACGTCTGGGGCCCCTGCAGGAGGGATGGTCCCTTTGTTAAGCCGGTGCACCCTCTGGAGTGTGCGCACATTGTGAAGGGTAGGCAGGCTGGGCCCTGGGGTCGTTGCCTTGTGGCAAGCCCGGTTCAGCTGTGCGTTTGGCCCGCATGTGATTGTTCTTCATGGGGGGTCAGGGCTTGCACCTCTGTGCTGCGAATGGGGAGGCACACACTCCTGCAGTGTCAAATGCGTGAGCGGGCTCACGATACATTGCAGAGGGGGGGCTCTGAAGCAGATGGGCCGTCAGTGCGAGCCGGCCTCACTGGATGGATGGAGTGCTCTGCATGGCTTTTGTCGGATGTCATCCTTTCTCTTCGTTAGAGGCGAGATGGCACTGTAGGTGAGGGTATGCTTGGCGAGAGTCGACCGCTGCGTATGATCATGGCTTGGTGGCTTGCCCTTCGTCCGCTCTCCATTGCCGTTCTATTGTGCTTCCTGTGCAGGAGCCAAGACCTCCAAGGCTGTATCTGTGCAGTCTTGGGTCAGGCTCACCTCACTCGATCAGGTTGCTGAGGGCTAGTACAGGCTGCCTGGCAGAGTGCGGTGCAGTCAGGCTTTGTTACGCTTTTGTTGCGCAGGCTCCCCTCAGAGTTTCAGAGGTCCATAACTTGGTGAAAATCTGTCATTTTTCACCGGATTTTCTCCCGGAACGTGCAGGGCGCCTTATGTCTTTGAACTCAGTACATCACCAGCTCGGGAAGTCCAATATTGGGGGCTCATTCCACTTTGTTGGACCCCGATGCGGAGCTTGCACGGAGGAGCTTGACATCCGTGCACCCCCTGGTGGCCAGACATACCCCAATTTTAACCAATACAAGACAGGTTTCAAATTTACCACATATGTGATGCCATAGAAACCTAACTCATGTTTGGTGATGACTGAGGGAGTGTTACAAGGCAGTCCAAGGAGTTTGTTCAAGATTTTATTTTACTATAGGATGCAGTAGTAATTGCCTGCATGTTATATAGGTCCATTGCATGTGCAATTTTTTTATTAACTGTCAACATCTTCGATGTCTACATTATTGATTATAAAGTCCTACGAAAGCATCTAGGGAGAGGTTTTTCAAATAATTCCCATTCAATCCCCTCTCTTTGCATCTTAATGTATGTCCTAGATTTAAATGAAGGTAGTCATGAAAGGCTGGCTTACACGGGCGCACAAAACACTAGGCAGAAGGAAATTGGAACTGAAACAATCCACTGTGCACATGCAGTACGAGAGCTGCCACTCTTGATAGGCGAATGGGAATCTGGAAACCCTAGAAACAAAAAGAGCCTTTCCAATTGTCATTCAGTCAGCAAAGGGAGCGGGGGCTAAGTCATAATAGTCTCATCAATAATGGGGATCTGACCCATCAATTAAGAGGTCCACTAGGACCTGTACCTGAAGCATGTGCTTACAGCCATGTTAAGGTTCTGATGAGGCATTCTTGGCAATGCACAGCAAATGCACAGTGAGTCCTGCGCCAACAGATGTCAGGGGTACTCCACAATCAAAAAATTGAAGCCAGTGGTGAAAGTAACATTCAGGCGCAGGATAAAGGAAGAGCAACAGCAATACATGTCAAATGTTGGTCTCTTTAGTTGGTGAAATGGCTGATGTCCCACTCTCTGACTATATTGTAGCCTCTAAAAAGGTCAGACAAAGAAGACTCCCCTGTCATCCCCTACTACAGGAGGGGCGTGGCTTCGTGCCGTAGAGGATGGCAGCTAGGTTTTGCACTCTGCTCCGGTGGAGCTTTTATACTTTTATTTCTTATTCCTTACCTCATTTCTAGCATTCCCAGTGACCCGTGTGTCCTACGCTGGGATTTCTGGATGTCTAGAGCGGCTTCGTTCGAAAAGTGTCATGGCAGCATATCCCCATACGAAACATCCGGAGGCTGCACCTGAAGCGGCGTCATCCCCCTCGGAGTGTGGCTGGCGTCTCCAGTCACCTGTGTGGCTGCAGCGACGTGGGCGGCCCGCCATACATTTGGTAACACATTTCCTTCACAATACCGGCTTGCTATATAAATAAGCCTTTCCAATCAAGGATGTTTCTCATTTTTAAGTAATATTAAATACTTTTCAAGACTTGCCTGTACATTTTTGTATTCTCCTGATAGAAATCTAACACATATATTGACTGCAGCTGCTTTGGGGGAAAACACTGCTGCTTTTCTTCTCCTCTGCCTGGCTCCACAAAATACATATACATTTTGCCTCAAATACTATAATTCCTGGTCAGCCCTCCAAAATTGCTGCACTGGCCCTGAAATACTCGATGTCGAGGAAAGGGAGAAGGGAGGCAAGGGAAAGGAGAGAAACAAGAGAGGAAGAGAAAGGAGATAAAAAAAGGAGGGAAAGAAAAAAAAGAGAAAAGAGAAAGGAAGAAGGGGAGAAAGGGAAGAGAAGAAGAAAGAAATTTGTACTGCATACACACACTCTCTGACTATATTATGCCCTCAAAAAAGGTACAGACAAAGGAGACTCCCCGGTCATGCCCTACTACACTCAAAAGGCACAAAAGCGAATCTCTTACAACGAAAGAAGAGGTGACTGACCCTGTCATGCAAACTATTTTATCTGAGATTCATGGAAGACACCAATGCTAAATTGCAGCAGCTTTATAGTAAGTGGACCTTATCTGATGCTCGAATGAATGAAGTTGAGAGGCAGATTAGTAACGTGGAAGATATCTCTAACAAAGTAACCAATTTAGAAAGTGCAGTTGCAGCCCTACAAGAACAAGCTGAAAATCTCGAAAACAGAAATAGGAGAACAACCTTTCGCATCATTGGCCTCCCGGAAGGAATTGAAAAGGATAATCCCATTGCCTTCATATATGAATTTCTACCTCAAATCCTTAACTTACCAATGTCTGTGCAGCTCAACATACAAAGTGTGCATCAAATCGGTCCAATCAGATCATCTCGAAGTTCACTTGACCTACCTAGAACCCTTATTCGTGCCCGACTAGACTTTACCCATGTTACCCTCATCATGGTAAAGGACAAGCAAATCAAACATCTGACATGGGAGGGAAAGAGAATTTTCATCACTCAAGACGTCTCCAAGGCAACAGCAGCAAGAAGGAATGAGCTCTTGTCTTTTAGACCTTCCCTCAGGCAGATGAACTCCAGATATGGTATTATTCATCCTGTCATCTTAAAAGTTACCCTAAATGGCCATACTTAGACATTCCAGAACTCAGCGGATTTATGAGTACATTCAGTCCCATAAAAGGAATGATATGGATATATCAAACCCTATCACCTGAAAGATGATTGGCTCCTCACCTAAACTACTTGCCTCTTATTCCTGAATTCTATGTTTTCTCCACCACAGTGGGGTTTTGGTGAGCCTATCTCATCCTTCGGCTCTCCTCCCCCATTTTATTATTTTTAGAACATGTACTGGTGTGGCTGGTTCCTGTTTGCCACTTTTTTCTTATAACTTTTAGATTTATCTTATTCTTAACAAGTTCCATGTTTTTACTGTTTGTTATTCCTCCTCCCTTATGTGGCTTCATCTTTATGTCTTTATTTATTATGCGTGGTACATTGTTATTTCTTTTGCTAATATGTTCTGTTATTTTATTCAATTGGCATAATCCTTTTTGTAGTACTGTAAGAACCTTTTTTTATGTATCTCATAATCTATGGTTTCATTTTGCATACCTATGTCACTTAATATAGTCTCTTGGAACATTAAAGGTTTACATAACCCAATCAAAAGACAAAAAGTACTATCCCACATTAATAGACTGAAGCCCTTAATCACCTGCATTCAAGAGTCCCATCTTTCTAATGAAGAAGCAATGCAACGTAAACGACTTTGGGTGGGCCAGGTCTTCTCCAGTGCGGCTAATGGTAAAAAGAATGGAGTTATTACACTAATTAGTACATCTTTCAAATGTAAAGTGTTATCCAGTGAATCTGATGATCTGGGAAGATGGGTGCTGCTCAAGATATTGATTGATCCTAAAGAATACTCTGTACTTAATATCTATGGCACAACATCTCCTGACCCTCTGTTACGCTCATCTGGTCTCTGTGGGGACGTTGGGGCACGGTTGGAGCCCTCCCTGGATTAGGCTCCCCTGGATCGGCTCTCTCCCCCAGATGCTGCCAAGTAGACTGCTCTGGATGCTGGTACTGCCCCTGCGAGAACATGAGAGGCAATGAGAAGGGTGTGGTTGTATGGTGACTTCCCTCAAACCTTTCGTGTCAGAATAAGGTGAGTAAGCTTTTACCCATATATGCTCACCTGATTTCTTGTGAGGATGAGCTCTCTGTCCTGCTTCTCATCAGCAGGGGTGCTTCAAGTGGTCCTAGTTGCTTCACTGGTCTGTGGATGTGGTGGCCCAGGCCGGCTACGACCGAACCACGTTGAAGGTAGGTGTTCTTTGTAATGATTATTGTTCGTTAGTAATGTCTTTTCACATGATTAATATTCATATCCTTAGTAATGTCTCTCTTGATCCCCAATAGATGATGAAGGCCAGGCGGAGCCGCAATACTGGTGGAGAGCCCAAAGTGTTTCCAAATAGACGTTGGAGTCTTAAGGTAAGCGCGATGGTGATGTGGCGCGCAACCTTAGAGAATGTCTTTATGAGGTTTCTAACCTTAATTATTCTTTTCCTCCTGCAGGTACCTGGAGGCGCTTGGAGAGGAGCAGCGGTGCGAACACCTGTCGGCGGATGATGGATGTCTGCAACCGCAAGGATGCTGGCTGTGTACAACTCCAGAGTCAGTATCTGAACTGCGTATCAGGTAAGGAGCGCTGCCAGAATTTGTATTCTGGAGCCAGGTAAGTGCGCTCTAGGCAATGGTAGATGGAGTCACTGCAAGCAGGTAAGAGGCGCTTCAGGCGAGAGTTTGCTAGAAACATTTAAGGTGCGCCTCAGCAATGGTTTTGCTGGCTCTGATGGAAAACAGGTAAGATGTGCCTCAGCGATGGTTTTGCTGGTCTTGCCGGAAAACAGGTAAGGTGCGCCTCTGCGATGGTTTTGCTGGTCTTGCTGGAAAACAGGTAAGGTGCGCCTCAGAGATGGGTTGCTGGTTGTGCTGGAAAACAGGTAAGATGCTTCTTCAGGGGGCAGTCAGCGTTACGCTACATGAGCAGATTAACGCAAAGCGCTGGCATGTGGGCGGGGCAGGCTTAAATAGCCTTGTCCCGGTCACGCCCCCTTGCCCTGCTAGATGGTTCCACACTGCATTCCCAGATGATGTTGCATGTGCAGTTCCATGTATTCCTATGGCCACGCCCGGCCTGGATGCACGTGGAGGCTCATTAAGAGATGGAATAACACGTGCCCAAGGAAAGAAGTGTGCAGATCAAACTTTTCTATGAGCCTGGTGCCAGAGGTGCCAGGACTGGGTCCAACTGGACCCTTTAGGGGATGTTAACTGTGGTTCCTTTCCTGTGGCCATGACAGCACTCCCCCTCAAGGCCCCTCTCATGGGCATCCTCCCTCCTAGTCTAGGTTTGGTGGGATTATTACGATGAAATTGTCTAACTAGCCTTGGGGCATGGACAAATTCACTAGGCTCCCAAGTTCGGTCTTGCGGTCCATAACCTTTCCAATCTCTTAGATAGTACAGTTTGGATCATACTACCTTAGAATCCAAAATGTCTTTGACTTCATATTCCTGTTCCCCTTCTATGATGTCTGACTCAGGTGGTGTTTCGATCCGAGTATCTGGCTTCATCGGTTTAAGGAGGGAGACATGGAATACTGGATGGATCCGCATGTTAGTTGGCAAATCCAATTTCATGGCAGCATGATTAATAATAGCCTTGATGGGATAAGGTCCCAAGTACCTAGGGCGGAAGGCTTGGGGTCCTTTCAATGGGATGTTCTTGGATGCCAACCAAACTTTATCCCCAACTCGGTAAGGTGGGGCTTCCCTTCGGTGTCGATCTGCAAACCTTTTCTGTTGTTCTTTGGCCTTGGTTAGTGTCTCTGCGGCCTCTTTAAGAGTTTGCGATATAGTCTTGTGTAAGGTTGAGACAGCTGGCATTTCCAATTCGTCAGGAGAATCAAAGATGGATGTTCGAGGGTGGCGACCTTGGACTGCATAGAACGGGGTCTGTCCGGTGCTATTGTGGACTGATTTATTGTAGGCAAATTCCGTCAACCAGAGAAGGTTTTTCCAAGGCTCTTCAGTTTGTTGCAGCATGCACCGGAGGTATTGCTCCAAAGTCTAGTTGGTCCTCTCGGTCTGATCATCGGTTTGGGGATGGTGACTTGGGGATAGCCGGAGGTTAATCTTGGCTATTTTGCAGCATCTCCTCCAGAGAGCAGATACAAATTATGTTCCGCGATATGAAATTAGCACCGACGGGAAACCATGTAATTCGACAACTTGCTCCAAAAACACAGTGGCAAGGGCGGAAGCAGTAGGAAGCCCCTTCAATGGAATACAATGGGCCATTTTGGAGAATAAGTCCACAATAACCAGAATTGTATTAAATCCATTGCAGGGCGGAAGATAGGTAATAAATTCCATCGACAGTGTGTGCCATGGTGCTGGTAGTACTGCTAAAGGATGTAATTGCCCTGTGGGACTTTGTTTCTGAGATTTATTTTGTGCACACACACCGCAGGTGGCGATTTATTGGGCAATATCCCTTCTCCAGGTTGGCTACCAATATCCGTTTTGGATCTTGGCCTGAGTCTTAGCGATTCCAGGATATTCTTCCACCAATGATTTGTGGTAATTTGCTATTATTTGTTTTTGCAAGGTTTTGTCTTGGATATATATCCTTACTTGAAAATAGGGTAAATCATCCCTGATGGAGTATTGGTCTCCTTGAGCTAGCCATTCCTGTTGCGCGGTTTGGTTCATCCGAGATTGAAGATCAGTTTTGAATTCTTCCAAATAGGAGGTTTGCTGCGATTTGGTTCTGAATTTGTTCTTCGGGTATAATGGCCACAGGCTCAGATGTTACGAAGGCTTCTTTGTCTTCTCCCATGTGTGATAGGGCATCGGCTTTCCCATTGCGCACTCTTGGTCCCTCCCCCCTCCCCTCTACTTGCATGATCTCAATGTCACCTGGCCTAGTAAGATTGTTATCTATCTTCCCTTTGAACCCCCTCCTTTGCCTCCTCGCTCCTTGAACACTTGTGTATAGGCACGTTATAAAAGCCATATCATATCATCCTTGTTTCTGATGTGATCATTACACCTTCCAATCTTCACACCTCATGTTTTGGATGAACTCACTCGATTTGATTCACATGGGAGTACAAGATGGCACAAAAGCTATGTGAGGTGGTAGTTACTAGTAAGATAAGTGAATTTTTATGTCAATGCTTAATCACTGTATAAAGTGACAATGCTATTTTCCTCAAACTTTGTATTTTTAGAGAACGCATAGTTATCCAATATCCGCATCAAGGCACTCTATCTATGTGTGGTTCCCACATTTTTATAAACTGAATATACTTGATGCTTTATCCAGAGTTGTTTTAGTATTGATTTACTTCAATTTTGATAGGATTTATTTTAGCATCAACTGATTAAGTACTGATGGCACTGCAGATTGTTATTTTGGTGAGCTTTACCCATGAAGAGTAGTCTGAACAGAAAGGGCCTGATTCACAGAAGCGTTTTATAATGATGAATTCCCTTTGAAAAAGGCTCTGTGAACTGGGCCCATATTGTATTATTAGGTAAGAATATACATTTAATTTGAGTACATTTGTGCATTTGGTTATTATGGATAACCACATGATGCAAGTGTTTTACATTGGTTTAACATTGACTAATTTTCATCTTGTGCCACAAACTTCGACTCGGTTTGTTGTTAGTAACCAGCTGGATTTCCTGTTGCACATATGTTTTAAGTTTTATTTTAAAGATTTGCTATGGGACAATCACATATGCAATTATTATTATCCCAGTGGTTGGGCAACAACAATAGGGGTGTCTTATGTTCTCTTTGGGCTACTCTCTGAACTTGCCAGGCATGTTTTTGTCTAGAATCATGTATGTAACTGTTTTAAGAGGTTGTGTTGAGATAGTGAAATATGCATTTTGAAGCACTAAAGTAATGATTGAATGAAGTTAGGGTGAATAATTTATTTTAACATGTATAGTGAAAGCATTTGTTGCAGTAAACATACCATACGTGTACCAGATTTGTAAATATGCTTGCAAACAGACTAAGGAATTGATAAACACAGCAAAAAAGGTTTATATTTTGTGATTCTTTTGTCCTCTATCCATGTTTACATCAGAAAACGTGTGTTAGAGAAGTCTGTGGATATAGTTACAACAATAGTGCGGCGGAAAAGTCATGTTTACCTGTCTATCCACCACAGTTCTATTATGTTCCATTAAAGATGAGCATGAGCCATATGTGCCCTGAGAAATAGAAAGGGAACTGAACTTCTGTGTGGCTATGAACATGTAAATGAACACTATGAAGGCACTATTCATAACACATGCCTAACTAATAGTATACATGAGATAAAGCACATCAAACTAGTAGATACATATGGACCCTGGGACAAAAACTGTACAAAAGACAAGGAGGCTAGCTCAGGAGCAAAGCCTTTGTCTTGGAAGCAAGACAACACAGAGCAACCCCTGTTCAAATCCTGGTCCAGTGCTTAGAGACTGATTTCCTGTATTAAGAGTGGTATAAAAGATCAATTAATTAATTAATTAATCGAAGACTGCACGTGTATGATTTGCATTACAAGGTTTCTGCACAACCAAATAAAATAAAATGAAAGTGTTGAGATTGTTTTTCACATTGGAATATCCTTCAAAACAAGTAAGGACATTTGTGAATACACTTTGTACTAATGGTGACAGGATTGTGTGCAGATGAGTTTCATTTATATACAACAGCAAATTCCTCCACCTATTTAAATATGACTTTAATGAATGCCTGATATATTAGATCTCATAATTTGTTCCATTAGTAAACGGTGTTGTCAGAACATTATCTCAAATGCTGGCAGCGCAAGGCCTGGTTTAGTAATACTTGTTTTGATAGTTGGCAGATTGCTCCAGGGCTATGCATATATTACAAACTGTCTCCGTCATGAGGACTTTCTCTTTAGAAGTGCGAATTATGACCAAAAACATGCCAATTACGGTGTTCAGACAGCCCAGTGCATACATATGCATTTTGTGATCTTGCATTACTCGAACTAAATTCACGTTATATTACGAAATCTGAAACTGATTCCTCTCAGTCTGAATGTATCATGTTTGAACCTGTTGAGCGTTTTACCCTCAGAAAACAACATTCCTGCAATGTTAGTGGAATCCCAGTCTAAGATACATAAGTTAAAGGCTATAAAGGAACGTATACATGATCATATTTTAAAAACACTCGTTCATGTTATATTTAAAAATTGTATTTACAATTAAAATAGAACATAATGGGCCTCATTCCGAGTACGGCGCTAACCAATGGCGCTATTAACGCCTTGGTTGATGCCGTACCCGGACCGGCAGCGCCTTGGTGGATGGCGGAATCACCGCCCCATTCCAAGGTTGGCGGGGCGGTAATTCCCCATTCACCAAGGCTCTTCCCCATTCCCGAATGAGCCCCCATAGGGCTCAATGGGAATGGGGAAGATGCAAATAACGGTGACCGTTCATTACGGTCACCGTTATTGGCTTGGAGGCCCCTTTGCGCCCTCGACTTTAACACCTGCTCAAAGCAGGCGTTAAGGGCGAGGGCGCAGAGGGAACTCGGAGTATGGCGGTAAGGGATTACCGCCACCGGTCTCGTTACCGGTGGCCGCTATCCCTTACCGCCATACTCGGAATGAGGCCCAATGTCTTTGGGTGCATTATTTAAAGATCCCTTAATTGATTGCTGAACTAACTGCTGATGTAATATGGACGTGGTCCTCCCAGGTGCACTAATGTGTCCTGGCGAAGATTCTAAATACACAATATACAGTTCCCAGACTAGAGCAGTGATAAATATCCTCACACGTTAATAGAAAGGGATCTCCAAGTCTAGTCCTCAAGAGCCACATCCACTCTACGTTTTCACGGTATACACAGAACATTCTTTTGTTCCTTGATGCGGTGACAGTCAGACTGTTTGTGCGGCCTTTATCTTGTGGGTGGAACATTACTGATGTGGCTGGCCCGCCACTGATGCGAATCTTCCCGCTAGCACCCACGAAGAACAAACATGGCCACTAATTGCCCTTTTGTAATCAAAATAATAAACTTGATCAGGTGATACTGGAATCTGTCAAGCATTTCTTCAGTTCTATGGAGTGGTGATGACCATGATGTCATTAATAATGAAAGGTGATTTTACAAGTACTGACAGGTTTCTGATATTATGTAGTAAAGATTATTTTTTTAAAGGGATAAGGCCTAGGCACCTGCGTGTGATTTAATCAGGTGGTAATGTTTGCCTGAGAGCTTGTGAGGGGGCATGGAGAAGGTTTAGGGGGCATAGGAGGAATGGGACTCAGACTGCTCATAATCCAGGGTTGTACCTGTGAACACAGTCCACAATCCGCGCATCCTGTCTAGCCAGTGCTCTCCACCAGCATGCGAATCATATGTATGCACATGCCACGTGGTTTTCCCCGAAATCTGTTCTGATGTGACTTTCGTAACTTTCGTAGACCAGACTTGGAAACACCTGTAATGTGACCATGATAATATTGATCGATTGCTCAAGATGAGGTATGGCTTAACAAAGTATGTTATCACATTCTTGTCAAGCACCATCTCAGATTATTGTGAACTGTGCAATGTGTAACGTCCTGGTCTTCTGGTTCCCAGGCGTGTTGGTGTGCACTTGCTGATAGCTGCTTGTTCCCATTCTCCATCATTGGTTTCTCACTAGCTGATCAAGACTACAGCTAAGCGAGCACCCGAAGGTTATCCTCATTGGATGGGTTGCTGTCACTCACTGTGTTTCCCCCTGTGAACAGTAATTAATACTTTTGACAAGATGTCTTCCTCATCTGACTGTCTCCAACCACCCCCCCAACTGCTCCCTTCAAATACTTTGGCCCTCATTACAGTTTTGCCGGTATCCTGGCAGTAATTCTAGCAGGTTGCTGGTAAAACGTTCTTACCACTTCAACCACCCGCTTGGTATTACTCGGATATTTCGGGCTGCAGAGATGTCGGTAAATTCCCATTATGAATCCATGGGATGGGATTGACAGAATTACTGGCACAGGTAATACCAGTGCCGATGATTCCGGCATTTATTTGCTAGTAGGGGCGTGAACTCTCACCAAGTCAGGCCTGCCGGTAGTTCATTGCCCCCACTGACAAAATTGAGTTCCCTCCCATCCAGAATAAAATGCTGGTGCCGAAATGACCTCTCAGATAACACCAGGGTGCCCTGTGTAACCAGGAAAGCGGGGACAATAATCTACAAAACACAAGCTTCTCCTGAGCATGAACCTATTTTTGTGAATAATACTCAGCACTTCTCGGTACACCTGTCAATGTGTGTGCACCAGCATGTATCGTCCTCGGTACGCAAACAAGGGACAAACCTAAAGACCCACTCAGAGGGGCAACAACCTGCAGTGTTGCCTACATAACCTAATATAGAAAAAAAAAACGGGTTAGAAATGGAAAAAATGAAGAGTTATTAAATGTACAAATATAATTAAAATGACTGTAATTACAACAACGTGGAACAACGAAACATTTGACAGTGCATACAATAATATAAACACACCAAGACTTTGGGCCTCATTACACGGACGGCGGTGGACCTAGGTGCTATTAGCACCTTGGTCCATGCCGGTAAAATACCGGCACCGCCTTGGTGGAAAGGGGAATTACCGCCCTATTCCAAGATTGGTGGGGCGGTAATTCCCCCTTCCCCCATTGCCCTTCCCCATTCCCATTTTTGCCCCATATGGCATAATGGGAATGGGGAAGGTGCTAATTACGGCACCGCAAATTGCGGTACCGTAATTAGCTCCCTGGTCCCTTTGCGGGTTGGTTTTTAACACCTGCAGAAAGCAGGCGTTAAATTCTCTAACCCGCAAAGGGACCTCGTAGTAAGGCGGTAAGGGTTTACCGGTACCAGTAAAATACCTGTACCGGTAAACCCTTACCACCTACCATGTAATGAGGCCCTTTGTGTGAAAAACAGAAATCACATATAGACAAAGTAATGACAACTAGTAAAAATATTCATACAAGTCACCTGAGAGCAATGGTCCACCCTAAAGTACTGTGAACACAAATAGACGGCCAAATGCTGGACTCATCTATAACCTGTGATCCACTGCATAGTGTGGACACAGATGCTGCTGCAAACTAGATGCCTCTAATGTCCACAACAGTATGTCCAACTTGAAAAGGGTATATTGTACCATAAGGTCCACGAGGCAAAAGTAGCCAAAATGCACTCCTATGTTCGACTGCCACTAAAACAGTCTTCCTCAGGCTAGACGTGAAAGACGGGGTCTTCAATCAGTAACAAGAGGCCCTCCAACCTTTCTCTTTATAGTACGCCAGGTACAATAGCTGCATCAAAACCAGAATGAAAGTAAAGTTCAATACCCACACACATATGCAGCAACCTCCAGTGTGGCTATCACCTTATTACTGTGAAAAAAACAAAGTCACTTATCACCAAAAGTCGACATCCAGTGAGAAGTCAACGGTGTCCCCTGCACCAAAATCACCAGACCCATTCTAAAAAAACATGTTTACTGACATTTTCTCCAGACCGTGGAACTTCTTATGAGCCTCTTTGTGTACCTACAATTGTTTGGGAGATAGAGATGCACAGGAAGGCAGTGTCCACGCCACTGACACCTTGTCCAGCAATGGTGGTGGGTGATCCCTGAGGGTTATCTCAATAGTTGACTTCACTATACAGTCTTCCGAAGGAATGACTTGACGGCGGTTGAAATTTACCCTGCCAAGTATTGCATGTACCTTGAAATGTCTTCAATGTATTTCTTGTAGTTTTAGTTTTCCTCTATGGGTGCAGTTGTTAAACATTTCCCCATTTCTTCTCTACTTTACAGGCACCAGTGATCCCTTCTGAGTGGAGTGAAAGTGCAGCGGCCCAGGGCATAAATATGGATGTGAACATGTAGGAAAAGCATAGCGCAAGTGAAGTGCGAGGCGACAAAAGTCTTGCTCATGACTCGGGAGTCTCGGGCGTCTCTGGAGGATAGCTCAGGGACAACGTGCTCGCCTTGGAAACAAGACAACATCGAGCAACATAAGTTCGATCTCTGATTATGTGCTTAGAAACCTCTGGGTATTAAGCGCGTTATAAGCAACCAATTATTATTATAAAATAACCTTTGGTTTGTCTCTTAAGTCTCTAGTTCATTGGGAACAGTGAGGGAGGCAGAGTTTCCTTGGCCAAATCGAAGAACGACCTGGAAGAATCCCAACTGAGAGAGTTATGACTATGGGGAAAGAATGTTCAGGCAAATCCCATTCATAAGAACTTCCAGGCAGCATGTGCCGGTAGGCAGGGATTTAAATACGGCCCTGCATGTGATCTTGCATGGTTTCAGGAACCAAGAGATCCGGTGATGTCTCTCTGCCTTGCCTTTTCCGGTCTCCTTCTGCGCCCGATCCTGTGCAGCCCTCATGTGCTTGGTCTATTGTGCCATGTGAAGAGGATGATTGGCATTGACCCTTAGGTCATGTGTACAACCTTTTGTCCATGTGTACCTCTTCCCTGCCTCCCCCCAGTAAATGGAATGGCGGAGTCTGCTGCAGAGTCTTTTGGTTGCGGTTGCGAGAGGACTCTACAGCTTTTGCTCCTGAACCCTGTGAGAACCTGCTTCTTGTCCTACCTTTGTTTCACCTGCTTCCACCTGGTGACTTTAAAATACCCAGAAAACCGCAGAGCGGCCGCGGAGTCTGCTGCAGAGTCTTTTGGTCTTTAGGCTCTGCAGGCTCCGCGGCGCCCCCCCAGAAAATCCACCCACTGAATTATTCAAAGACATTCAAAACCGCGCAGGTGACCTGCTTCCCATCACGTTACATACACCCAAAGCACCGCTGCCCGCCCCGCGGGATCTTCAACCCGTGACAGGCTCCTCGTCTCCCACCTACCCACGCTCTGCATCACTGACGCCAAACTTGCCGATCGACTTGAGCCCAGTCGCGACTGCTGACAGCTGTACTGTCCCCTCGTGTGCTCGCATCGGCTGGCCTGTGTCAGGTTTCGTGGGATTTGGATGAATGAGGTGAAATGAGGATATGATTAACATAAAGTATGGGTTGGGCCTTAACTTTCTGTGCAGAGTGTGGAGAGCTTCCCAAGTCAAAATGGAGAATTCCAAAAGGATCAGTGATTGGCCAGAAGTAAAAGAAAGGCATTGTTGGAACATTCTAAACCGCCTTTCATTGTCAGAAGCCCAGCTGGAAGGTCTTATGTTTGAAGCTCTTAAGTTTTAGAAAACTTTAGTTAGGCCCTTGTGCCTAATATTAGTTATTTGGACCAGGAAAGTGTTGGAGTTTTAAAAAGAAACTTAGAAAACGTTCCGGTGAAAGAAAGAAGCAAGCTAAGTGATTTCATTATCTTTTATGGAATTTTATGATTATCAAGCAGGAGTTAAATATCAAAACTATTAATTAACTTGTTCCTGTTTTTCTTAGTTTTTGTTTATATAGTAGTTTTTTGTTCTTTCAAGAATTTATTTTTTGAACTTCTAGAACTGTATTTAAATTAATTGAACTGCGTCACATTTTTTTTGCACCTGGCAAATTGGAGTGTGGAGGTCTGTTATTCATTTTAGCGTCGTGTGTTTTTTCGGCCGTATAGAAGTTTATTGAGTATTGTACCTTTTGTCGGTAACAGTGCTTTTCTTAGCGTCGGACTAGCTTTAGAAATCTTACACTGTCTGCGCAAGTGACAGTGTGGTAGCCACGCGACTCCGAGGCGTTATGTTTAATTTACTAACATTCTAACCTGGCGCGTGATCTTCACTGGGCTGCCTCTTCAAGGATTAGTCTCCGGAACTGAGGAATTTCTCGTTTCCTGTTTGAGCAATTCATATTAAGAAGAGTGGAAGACTATTCCTTTACGCATGCGCCCAAGCCAGTTTCATTTTTGAACTCAATTCCTTGTTCATGTGCGCTTCCATTTTAGAAGGAGTAAACAATATCTTCACGCATGCGCATATTCTGGTAAAAGGAACGCTTCTTTTACGAGCGATCTTCTTTGCAAGCAAAAGATCCAATTAATGAACACTTTTACACATTCAGAAAACAAACAATTTTAAATTGAATAGTTAGAGTGTCATTCTTGGAATTTGTGTTGAAGCTAGACACCAATACAAACTACATGTATAATATTTCCAGCGGGTTGTTTGGGCAAAAGACAGTTGAACTGCTTGAAGACAAACTTCTTAAACTGATAGAGATTAGCAGTTTTTTTGCAAAACCGAATTGAAGAAATCAGTAAGAGCATCTAAGACTCTATTTTTATGTTTTCTTCAGTAGAATTCATACACGTCCTCTACGTTATTCACAGAGGATAATCAGGTATGGTGGTGTGTTTATTTACTTAAATTTATAAAGAGAAGTCAGAGCCAAGGAATTCAAAGGTTAGTGACTAAAGTGAATTGTTGTTATTTTCACCAACAGGTTGGCAGATAAAGAAGCTGAGCAAAACCTGAAGTTTATTATTTTGTCCCATTTTCCCCCTTTCCCTCGGGGGTGCTCTCAACTGAACTGTTTGATACCAGTTAAGAGGTTAGCATCCAAAGGGGACTGCGGGGGTTCAGCAGCTTCCGGGGACAACATCAGATTTGAGAAAGCCTGACAGTATGAAAGGCCAGAACAAATAGTCCTCCTAAGCTGTCATGAACCCCGAGTTCTCAATGGAAGCGTTAAGTGTTTTAGTGAGGGAATTACAGGAGGAATTAAAGGTGGCATATCAAGAGAATAAAAAATTAGGACAACGAGTAGATGAGTTAAGTGAAAAGGTGGCACAGACGCAGGGAATTGGGAGAGAAGAATTTCCCCCTGAATTGGTAAGGGCTGGTGAGGAGAGAGGTGTGGGTAGAGGAGATGGGGCAGAGGGAGGTTTTAGGGCATTAGTTATGCCAGTACCTTTGGCAGCTCCAGAGCGTTACTATGGAGATTCAAGTAAATATCAGACATTTGTAACCCAATGTGAGTTGCACTTTCTTAGTAGGCCCGAACCATTTCCTTCTGATGCTTCCAGAGTTACTTTTATGATGTCTTATTTATCTGGAGAGGCTTCTACTTGGGCAGGTTTATTGGTCAGGCAAAAGAGTTCATCTTTAAAAAATGTTTCTCTTTTTATGGAAGAATTTAAGAAAATGTTTGATAAAAGACAAATGTCCTTAGAAGTTGATGGGGAATTATTAGATTTGCGTCAAGGAAACAGAGACTTGGTCACATATATCACACAGTTTAGGTCTCTGGTTTTAGAATCCCAGTGGCCAGCAGAGAAGAGGTCTTCTCTTTTTTATAGAGGTCTCAAGGAGGAATTGAAGGATGCCTTGTCCAGTGTAGCCCAACGCCCTTCTTCTTGTGAGGAATTGATTGATTTAGTAGTTCAGTTGGACTATCGTATAAGTGAAAGAAAAGCAGAAAGGCGTCGTTGTACTCAGGGGGAGGTGAGGTCAGTCACTAGAGGAGATCGTTCAAGGTTTGAGGTGGGTAGTAAAGAAGTGAAACCAAGGTTAAATGATCAACAAAGTAGAATAAAAGGTCCTTTATCAAAGGAGGAAAAGACTAGGAGGCGTGAGAATAATTTGTGTTTATATTGTGGTAGGGGCGGTCATTTTTTAGGAAATTGTCCCTTTACACCCAAAAAATTTTCATCAGCCGGAGGAAAAGGACAGCAAGTTGCAAATACAGTTCAGTCAGCGGTTCCACACATAACTGTAAATGTATCCTTGTATTTGAAGGAGGAAAGGAAAGGGTATGGACCGGTAGTGATTGATTCAGGAGCCACAGGGAACTTTATGGATTGGGGAGTAGCTACGGCATTGGGAATACCACTTGTGAGGAAGGAAGTTGTGGAACAGGTTCGGGCTGTAGATGGAACTTCTCTTTCATCAGGTCCTATAACTCATGAAACTGGTGTTTTGGTTATGGAATTACTTGGAGGTCATAGAGAAGAAATTTCATTTGATTTAATTGATACACCAATTTTGAAAATAATTTTAGGCATGCCATGGCTAACCTTGCATAATCCTCAAATTGATTGGAGTAGGCGAGTGGTAGAATTACAGTCTAGTTTCTGTTTAGAAAATTGCCTTTTGAAAGGTAATCCTGGGAGGGAAGAAACACAAGGTTTGGTTTCCTTTTTTCTAACTGATGCAGGTATTACAGGACATAATATAGGAGCGGTGTTAGGACATCTTCCGGAGTGTTATCAAGGTTACAAGGAGGTTATTGATGAAAAGGAGGCAGGAGAATTACCTCCACATAGGAGTTTTGACTGTAAAATTGATTTGGAGCCCGGGGCGGTTTTACCAAGTAGTCGAGTGTATGCATTAACTGAAAAGGAGAATGATTATCTTAAAGAGTACCTTGCAGAAAATTTGGCTAAGGGTTTTATTCGTCATTCTCAATCTCCAGCCGCATCTCCATTATTTTTGTACCAAAACCAGACGGGTCTCTCAGAACATGCATTGATTATAGAGCTGTGAATAGGATTACGATCAAAAACAAGTATCCTCTCCCTCTAATTTCGGAAATCCTGAATCAGGTCCAGGGAGCCACAATTTTTTCCAAACTAGATTTACGTGGTGCCTATCATCTGGTGAGAGTCCAGGAGGGTGATGAGTGGAAAACGGCATTCAAAACCCGATTTGGGCTTTATGAGTACTTGGTAATGCCTTTCGGTTTATGTAATGCACCAGCTGCCTTTCAATTCTTTATGGATGAAATTTTAAGAGATTTTTTAGACATATTCGTAGTAGTATATATTGATGATATTTTGATTTATTCTCAGGATTTAGAGTCTCATAAAATTCATGTGGGAAAGGTTCTACAAAGACTCAGAGAGAATCATTTGTTTGCTAAATTAGAAAAATCCCAGTTTCATACTAATTCTGTGGAATTTTTAGGATACATTGTTTCTCCCAAGGGATTGGAGATGAATCCGAACAAAGTTCAAGCCATCACGGATTGGCCAGCACCAACGAAAGTAAAAGAAATTCAAAGCTTTTTAGGTTTTGCAAATTTTTACAGAAGATTTATTGAAGGATTTTCTCGGTTGATTACTCCCATAACAAAACTCTTAAAGAAAGGTGCCAAATTTGTGTGGTCGACAGAGGCAGAGGAGGCATTTCAAGAATTAAAGAAAAGGTTCAGTTTGGCCCCTATTTTAATTCATCCAGATCCATCTCAGCCTTTTTATGTAGAAGCGGATGCATCGAATCTTGCCATGGGGGCTGTTCTTTCTCAGAGACATCGAGAGACAGGACAACTTCATCCAGTGGCTTACTATTCTAAAAAAATTTCTATGGCAGAACAAAATTATACCATCTCGGATCAAGAATTATTGGCAATCAAGTTCGCTTTTGAAGAGTGGAGACATTTTTTAAAGGGAGCAAGACATACTGTGACTGTGTTAACAGACCATAGAAATCTGCTTTTTTTGAAATCAGCTAAGACTCTCACACCAAGGCAGTTAAGATGGTCATTGTTCTTTGCTGATTATGATTTTGTAGTGACATTTAAGCCAGGTAGGCTTAATGGAAAGGCTGATGCTTTATCACGTCAATTTCCTGGAAGTGAGATGGAATCAGAAAAGGAGATGATATCCATTATCGATCCATGCTGTTTTATTTCTGCCGGAATACAGAAAATTGAGGCTGTTAAGGAAGAAGTTCGAAAGTCCATGTCAATTGCACAAATGGAGGAATGGGTTCGAAAGGATCCGGTTCGGAAAATTGAAAAAGGATTGCCGTTTTTTGAAAATAAACTTTACTTACCTATTTTGGAATTGCGAGAGAGAGTAATAAGAGACTGTCATGAATCTATGCTGTCCGGACACCCAGGTTTTAGAAAGACGCTGGAATTGGTCAGGAGAAGCTTCTGGTGGGAAAAAATGCGTCAGGACATCTTAAATTTTGTAAAAACCTGTGCTATTTGCGCTCAAATGAAGAATCAAACCGGAAAACCAGTCGGGTTGTTGGAGCCGTTGCCTATTCCACCTCGTCCTTGGCATACAATCTCCCTGGACTTCATTACAGATCTTCCTTGTGACAAGGGTTGTACATCTATTCTAGTTGTGGTGGACCTCTTGTCAAAAGAGGCTCACTTTGTTCCAATGGAGGGAGAGGTTACTGCAGACGTTTTGGCCAAAGTCTTTTTGCGAGAAATAGTTAGACTGCATGGTCTTCCTAATCAAATTATCTCAGATAGAGGTCCTCAATTCATTTCTAGATTTTGGAGGGTTTTTTGTAAGGATTTGGGTGTGGAAGTCAGTTTATCATCAGGTTATCATCCCGAGACCAATGGACAAGTAGAAAGGGTAAATCAAGAACTGGAGAAATATCTGAGGTGTTATCTACAGGCAGGGGAAGAATGGGTGGATTTGATTTGGCTTGCCGAATTTGCTTATAATAATTGTGCTAAAGATTCAACTAACATGTCTCCGTTTTACCTTGGAAGAGGTTTTCACCCACGGTTTTTAAGTTTTGAAATTACTGAAGAGTCGGAGAATCCTGGAGTTGAGGTTCGATTAAAAACTATGAGAAAGAATTTGGAAAGAGCAAAAAGGGTACTTTTCGATAGTAAACAGAAGTACAAAAGATTTGCAGATCAAAAAAGGAGGTTGGGTCCTAAATATGAGGTTGGTGACTTGGTTTGGCTTTCGACTAGACATTTGAGAATTAAGGGCAAAAACAAATTTACTCCACGTTTTGTAGGTCCATTTAAAGTAGAAAAGGTGATCAATCCAGTGTCAGTACGGTTAAAATTACCTACTTCCTTGAAAATTCATCCCACCTTTCACATTAGTCTATTAAAACCTGTTATTCAGGGGACTAGAGTTGTACATCCACCTTCACCAGTTCAGTTAGAGAATTCATTTGAAGAGTTTGTAGTGAAAAGAATTGTAGATTCCAGGAGGTTAAGAGGGAAATTACAATATTTAATAGACTGGGAAGGTTTCGGACCTGAGGAACGTACATGGGAGGATGAGGTGAATGTGCATGCACCACAATTAGTCGCAAAATTTCATAGAAAGTATCCTTCTAAAGTTGGCCCTGGGACAGGGCATTAAGGGGGGGGTACTGTCAGGTTTCGTGGGATTTGGATGAATGAGGTGAAATGAGGATATGATTAACATAAAGTATGGGTTGGGTCTTAACTTTCTGTGCAGAGTGTGGAGAGCTTCCCAAGTCAAAATGGAGAATTCCAAAAGGATCAGTGATTGGCCAGAAGTAAAAGAAAGGCATTGTTGGAACATTCTAAACCGCCTTTCATTGTCAGAAGCCCAGCTGAAAGGTCTTATGTTTGAAGCTCTTAAGTTTTAGAAAACTTTAGTTAGGCCCTTGTGCCTAATATTAGTTATTTGGACCAGGAAAGTGTTGGAGTTTTAAAAAGAAACTTAGAAAACGTTCCGGTGAAAGAAAGAAGCAAGCTAAGTGATTTCATTATCTTTTATGGAATTTTATGATTATCAAGCAGGAGTTAAATATCAAAACTATTAATTAACTTGTTCCTGTTTTTCTTAGTTTTTGTTTACATAGTAGTTCTTTTTGTTCTTTCAAGAATTTATTTTTTGAACTTCTAGAACTGTATTTAAATTAATTGAACTGCATCACATTTTTTTTGCACCTGGCAAATTGGAGTGTGGAGGTCTGTTATTCATTTTAGCGTCGTGTGTTTTTTCGGCCGTATAGAAGTTTATTGAGTATTGTACCTTTTGTTGGTAACAGTGCTTTTCTTAGCGTCGGACTAGCTTTAGAAATCTTACACTGTCTGCGCAAGTGACAGTGTGGTAGCCACGCGACTCCGAGGCGTTATGTTTAATTTACTAACATTCTAACCTGGCGCGTGATCTTCACTGGGCTGCCTCTTCAAGGATTAGTCTCCGGAACTGAGGAATTTCTCCTTTCCTGTTTGAGCAATTCATATTAAGAAGAGTGGAAGACTATTCCTTTACGCATGCGCCCAAGCCAGTTTCATTTTTGAACTCAATTCCTTGTTCATGTGCGCTTCCATTTTAGAAGGAGTAAACAATATCTTCACCCATGCGCATATTCTGGTAAAAGGAACGCTTCTTTTACGAGCGATCTTCTTTGCAAGCAAAAGATCCAATTAATGAACACTTTTACACATTCAGAAAACAAACAATTTTAAATTGAATAGTTAGAGTGTCATTCTTGGAATTTGTGTTGAAGCTAGACACCAATACAAACTACATGTATAATATTTCCAGCGGGTTGTTTGGGCAAAAGACAGTTGAACTGCTTGAAGACAAACTTCTTAAACTGAGAGAGATTAGCAGTTTTTTTGCAAAACCGAATTGAAGAAATCAGTAAGAGCATCTAAGACTCTATTTTTATGTTTTCTTCAGTAGAATTCATACACGTCCTCTACGTTATTCACAGAGGATAATCAGGTATGGTGGCGTGTTTATTTACTTAAATTTATAAAGAGAAGTCAGAGCCAAGGAATTCAAAGGTTAGTGACTAAAGTGAATTGTTGTTATTTTCACCAACAGGTTGGCAGATAAAGAAGCTGAGCAAAACCTGAAGTTTATTATTTTGTCCCATTTTCCCCCTTTCCCTCGGGGGTGCTCTCAACTGAACTGTTTGATACCAGTTAAGAGGTTAGCATCCAAAGGGGACTGCGGGGGTTCAGCAGCTTCCGGGGACAACATCAGATTTGAGAAAGCCTGACAGCCTGGAGCTGCGCGACTCACCTCTGACGCCGGAGCCTGCCTGTGCCTAGCGTACACGCGCCTCCACTCCACCTGACACCGAACAGAATCCTCTGCTGCTCGTGCTTTTGCGGCCTCGCCCCTGCCACTTAACGTGCTAACTCCCGGCATCCCCAGCTACCCTCGTTGATCAGGAGACCGAAAGGATTTGCCCCTTGGATCCTGAAACCTCAACCCTAACCGCTCCAGAGAAACAAAACGATCATATAACCACGTACCATTCGCTGATCAGGAAACCGAAAGGGGCCCGCCCTTGGATCCTGAAAGCGCACTTGATCCTCTACAGAAGACAGAAACGAAGATACACCAGTGCACCCTCGCTGACCAGGAGACCGAAAGGGTACGGCCCTTGGATCCTGAAAGCGCAACTCGAGCCACTACAGAAGAGCGAAACGAAGATACACCTGCGCAGCCTAGCTGATCAGGAGACCGAAAGGGTTCGACCCTTGGATCCTGAAAGCGCAACCTGATCCACTACAGAAGAGCGAAACAAAGATACACCTACGCAGCCACCGCTGACCAGGAGACCGAAAGGGTTCGACCCTTGGATCCTAAAAGCGAACTAAAAAAAAAAAAAACACGGAAGACCGCAACGAACATACATCTGCGTACCTTCATCGAGCGGGAGACCCTTGATTCCCAAATGACACACCACCTAACCCAGCTCAATCTAATACAGTAAGCTGCCTACAACCTTACTCTCGGCCCTGAAACAACTTGACCCCAGCAAATACCAAAACGCTCGAATCAGACAAAGACAACAGCAGCAAGCCCTAACCAGGGGGCCAGTACTCTGAGAAACCAAACAGAAACCTCGCAAAACTTAAGTTTAGCAATCTACAATCGGGAAACAATGGCTACAAGTCGCACCAATAAACAAAACCCAACTCAACGCCCAAAAACAAGACAAACAACCAAGACCGCGATCGCTAACACCACGGAGCAAGATTCACTACAGCTAACATTGGAACAATCCTTCAAGAAAGTGACATTGTACAAAGAAATCCCAAAGTCCCTGACACAGTGTTCAGATTCTAAACAGAACTCAGAAGACGCCAGTGACCAAATTCTAGAAACTGTTAATTCCACTGTGACATCCTCCCAACTATCAGTGGAGTCACACAGTACAGTAGAAAATCAGCAAATAATCTCATCTGAGGTAAACAGCCCGAACACCAAACCTCAAGCTCAGAAAACAACTACAAAATCTGGACAACCCATTATGTCTGTGCCATCATCACCACCTCTCCAACTCGAATCTGAACAACAACTGATCAGTCCTTCAATTGCTCTGAACACAAACCACCAGCCCACAAAACAAGATCCTCTAAACAACGCGATACAAGACACCTTGACAAATCTTACAACCAGCAACAAAGAACCCATGGAACTCACAACCAAACAGTTGCAGACGACCACAAAACAGGACTTAACACCGGACAAACAAAACCGAAATCAGCAATCCATGAAATCGAAGAAAATACACGAAATAGATAGCAATCCTCAGGAAATGGCTAACAATCAAGAAGCAAAACTCACAGCTGACCCTGTCATCTTCAAGCCAACCTCAACCTGCCAACAACCTGAACGAACACAAGACCTAACTACAAAACTAGCAGTCCCAACACCAGACCAACTGAAGCAAAAAGAAAAAGCAAGATTAGCACGGCTTGCGTGGCTTAAAACCCACAACTCCGTTAAATCCACCAGCATAGTGGAACCAACAACATCCAAAACAAGCAACAAATTGGCAAAACTATCACTGGACATTACCGAAATCGAGTCAATGATGACCACTGCAGAAAAAAGAAAAGAAGTATTTGGAGAACGAACAGAAGCAAATCAAATGCAATCAACTTCAACCCCATGTATCCCCTATGGAAACCAAAACAAGCAGATGAAAAAGGAACGACAACCAGAACTGGATGAACGTAAAACTGTCCCATCACGATTCAACTATGACTCGGATGAATCCTACTATACCCCAGACCCAATAATCAAGAACCAAAAACCAAAAGACCCCCAACAGAAAAATGACAACCATGAACAAGATGAAGAAGAAGGATTGTAAAAAGGGGAAAGGGGGGGTCCTCTTTTGTATTTATAGAGGGGCCTGGATCTAGAGGAAGGATATATAGCAAAAAAGGGGGGTGGATTCAGGCTACCTCTTCCTCTGAGATAATTACAGGTGTGGCAGAACTATGGATATAACAGATTCTATTACATAAAACCTGTATATTTTTTATAATAGAACACAGATTTATTGTCAAGTGTACAACATGGTTTATTTACACATAGGGGATGACATACTTTTTTTGACATATGCACATATACATCTATATTTCAAGTGCTTGTTCATTATATTGTATCATCATATAATGTAACAGTGAGACAAAATTAATACATAGTAACTAAAAGTGCAATGTTACTGAAACATGCACATATCGAGTCAGTCGACACTCATATGTGTTTCCAGCTACGGACAACAACACGTGTAGATGATGTAGTGTCCTATAGCTTTCCTCAGGACTTGTATTGCCGAGTGTTGTGGGGAGAAATTTCACCCGTGGCTCGTAGTATCACTAGGAACTGTGGGAACATAAAGGGAGAGGGGAGTGTGTTTAGAGAAAATCATCTGTGCGTGGGGTAACTGCCACTACACGTAGTGGTGCCATAACATACCTGTTGCAAGTTTTTTGGAGTCTCAGGGCAGATAATTCGGAATGGCGTCTCTGAGTTTGCCAAAAGGAGATGGAGTCCTTAAACTCCAGTTGCATACGTAATGTATATGCTGCAACAAAAAGGACAACAAAAATGTTGTTGTTTACTTAGACTGTCGTCATACGTGACAGAAAAAGCCACGAGCCCGTGTGATATTGTTAAAAAGGGGCACACCAGTAACACTAGCTGAGTGACTGCCTGTATGCTGCCTGTGAATTTAAATTTTAAAATGCACCTCGTGTCACTCAAGATTGTCATAGTTTAAAACAAGAAGAACGGGTGCCCTTTACCTCGAGTGCTTGTTCAAGAATAAATGCGGGGATGTATCGTACCTTCTACCGTAAGGCTGTACTGCCTGCAAGAACCTCCGGACGTCCAATGCACATGCGTGGTAGTGTGCGAAAGGGCGTGCTGGAACTTTAACAAGCAAAAGGATCTGCGCATGTGATAAGTATTACTGCTGCTGTGCATGCGCACTAGCACAAATGGGAATTAACGCTTGCCGGCATATTGTGTCAGGCTAAAAGGCATAAATCCTTGTTTTGGTACCGGAAGTGCTAATTTATCGAAAAAACTTGGTGTCTAACAATGTGAAACCTAATTGTAGAAACACATTTGTTGTATAAATACAATTTTGCAGCATATGCACAAATATTTCAAAAACACTTATAGTAACACATTTTGAAATTTTTCTTATTTTGTTAAGAACGGTATTTTCATAAAAAGGACGCATCTAGGCACCACAATTTTGATATGACATAGTTCGTGTAATCTGTTTACTATGAAGACCCAGTCGATGTCGTGGATGCGTGCTACCAGATGTAAAAACACCCAGATTGTTAGTTTAGTCAGCACTAAACACCTCGTGTACTGCTAGGTACATGCGCTGTGCGAAGTGTCGTTCATGTGCTGATGCAATAATGTCTCGTGTTAATACCTTAGTACAAGCCTACTTTATTTACTAAATGAGGCGTCTAAGGGATGTGTCGAGGAGAGCTACATGGTTGTAAAGGATGAAGGGATGACATCAGAAGAACAGATTCCATTCTATACAAACATTAAGTCCGTTTTTCACTGTGTCCAATCTGTGGATCCATTTTTGTTCCAGTTTTTTCAGTGCCAGATCTCTGTCTCCTCCTCGTTCTTTTTCACTAATGGTTTGAATGATGGACCACTGGAATTCTGTGTGTTTATGTTTTAATTTACTGAAATGTGCTACCATTGGCTTATCCTCAACCGCATTTTTTAGGCAAGATCTATGCTCGCAAATGCGTTGTCTGACCTCCCGTTTACTCTTACCAACGTAGAGGAGGTTACAGGGGCAGCGTATGACATAAATACTCCATTTTGTCCGACAGTTTGAAAATGATTTATATTGCCATTTGAACCCATTTAGTACGATTTCTTTTTGATCTTTCGTTTGGCTGCACACTGAGCATTTTCCACATCTGAAATGTCCAACCACAGGGGGTAGATTCCACAGGCTTGCTTGTCGAGGTATCTGGGATGTATCTGGGTACGTATGGACTAGCCGGTCTCTCAGGTTGTGGCTCAGTTTAAATGCAAATCTTGGTTTTTCCGGACTGAAGTCATCTGTTATTAAGAGGTTCCAATTGGATAGGACAGTTTTTCGGATGTTGTTGCTTATGGGTGAGAATGTAGTGACACATGTCATTTTGTCAGTGTGTTCCACTCTAGGGTTTTTTGTGAGACAGTTGTCCCTGTTGGTATTCCTTGCCGTTTTACGGGCTTTTCTGATGATTTGAGACGGGTATCCTCTTGCTTTTAAACGAGACTCAAGTTCTTTTCCATTAAGGTCATAGTCTGATAGATTTGTGCAATTTCTGCGTATCCTTAAGAACTGACCATATGGCAAGTTCTCTCTGAGAGCTTGGGGATGGAAGCTTCTGAAGTTAAGCAGTGTGTTCTTGTCTGTTGGTTTTTTGTACAGGCTAGTCATCAGACCTCCCTCATTGGTGGTCTGGATATTGAGGTCTAAAAAAGGAATGCTGAATTTGTCTGAATGTATGGTGAATTTAATACATGAATCTATGGTGTTGAGCCATGTGTGGAACTCTTCTAGCTGTTGTTGGGTGCCTCTCCAGATGGTGAAGACATCATCGATGTATCTGACCCATCCGATTATTTTTTCTTTGTATCTGTTGTCTTCATTATAGATGTTGTTGATTTCTAGGTGGTCCATATAAAGGTTTGCTAAATCCGGGGCAAAAGTGGAGCCCATACTGGTCCCTCTTATTTGCTGAAAAAACTTTCCTTGGCACATGAAGAAATTCTCCGTAAGTGCTATCCGTATACATTCCAATATGAAGGATGTTGGTGTTGTTTGGTGTCGTCTAGTGTCTAAATAGACTTTCAGTATTTGTAGACATTCTCTCTGTGGAATGCTGGTGTATAGCGCTTCCACGTCAAACGTGACTAGAATGTCGTCTGGTTCTGTTTTGATTCTATTGAGATGGTGTATCATTGCTGTGGTATCTTGCGTATATGATTGCATTTTTCTAACAAAAGGTTGTAGGAACACATCAGTGTATATAGATAAAGGCTCCAGGAGCGAGCCTATTCCAGAAACTATAGGTCTTCCCGGGGGTTTAGTGGTATTTTTGTGTATTTTTGGGATACAATAGAAAGCCGGGGTGGTCGGATGTTCTTTGGTAAGGAAAGATTTCTCGTCTGCATCAATCCATCCCTGGGATTCTGCAAAAATCATCAGGCTTTTGATCTCATCCGTTAGGCGTTCTGTTGGATTTCTTTCCAATTTTTTATAGAACCGTGTGTCTTGGAGATGTTTTTGTAATTCCTCTTCATATAGTTTGGTACCCCATAGTACTATTCCGCCTCCCTTATCTGCTGGTTTTATACAGAAGGCTTGTTGTTCTTCTAGGTGTTTCAGTGCATTTCTTTCTTCTTTAGTGAGATTGTCTCTTTGATGATTTTTTGTTTTGAAAATAGTTTCCATTTCTTTTAGGACTTTATTCTCAAAGGCAAGTATTTCTGGGCACATCATAGATGAAGTAGGCGTAAAAGTGGATTTTGGTTTTGAGTTCCGAAAGAAATACTTCAGACGTATCATTCTAAAGAACTTTCTTATTTCCACCTCTGTGGAAAAACGGTCTGCTCTATTGGTGGGTACAAAACTCAGCCCTTTGCTAAGTATAGTGATGTCATCGGGAGTAAGGATGTAATCACTTAAATTAAAGATGGGTATTACCAATTTTTCTGTGGGGGTGGTGGCATCCATTGACGTGTTCTCATTCCATGATAACCCTGTTGGCGTGTTCGTCCTTGTTTCCCACGCCCTTGAAAAAACTGTCCTCTTTTTTGACCTGTACCTGATGTAGATGGGCCACTTATAGAGGAGTCTGATCCACTGCTGTTTGAGGAATTTGAAAAGGATACGTATTTTTTGGGGAATCTTTGTTGATTACCCCCTCTGGGGAGATTGCCTGAATTTTGCTGTTGAAAGAAGCCTGGGACAAGATATGGATATGTTTTCTCTTCTTGGTAATTCTGAATATCCTTTTTGAGTTTCCAAATTTTCTTATCCAGAGTGAACTCTTTGAATTTTTTTATTTCTTCTTCTATTTTTTCCAGTTGGGCCTTGATGTCAGGAATAACTGACTCTTCAATGATCTTAGCTTCAAGTGTTTTTAGTTCCTCTGTCTGTTTTTGCGCCTCCTCTTCTGCCGTTTCTATTATCAGTATTATCCAATCTCTCGAACATTTGTTCCCTACGCCGCTGAATTTTGCCTGGAATTTAGGGTTGTCTAAAAAGACTCTTGGTATATTCTTTATTTGTAAACCTTCTGGGATGACTCAATTTTTTAAATACTCTAACATAAGAAGTCCATGCGATTCTGTGCGTACCAGTTTTTTCTTTCTTTGTAATAGGGTCTCTGTGTCTATGGTAGAGGCTTCCTTTTCTGCTGGTGCTGTTTGTGGTATGTGTCCCAACAGCGAGGGTTTTTCCAATAATTTCCGATATAAATCGTCTGTGAATGATACTTACGGTAGAAGGTACGATACATCCCCGCATTTATTCTTGAACAAGCACTCGAGGTAAAAAGGGCACCCGTTCTTCTTGTTTTAAACTATGACAATCTTGAGTGATACGAGGTGCATTTTAAAATTTAAATTCACAGGCAGCATACAGGCAGTCACTCAGCTAGTGTTACTGGTGTGCCCCTTTTTAACAATATCACACGGGCTCGTGGTTTTTTCTGTCACGTATGACGACAGTCTAAGTAAACAACAACATTTTTGTTGTCCTTTTTGTTGCAGCATATACATTACGTATGCAACTGGAGTTTAAGGACTCCATCTCCTTTTGGCAAACTCAGAGACGCCATTCCGAATTATCTGCCCTGAGACTCCAAAAAACTTGCAACAGGTATGTTATGGCACCACTACGTGTAGTGGCAGTTATCCCCACGCACAGATGATTTTCTCTAAACACACTCCCCTCTCCCTTTATGTTCCCACAGTTCCTAGTGATACTACGAGCCACGGGTGAAATTTCTCCCCACAACACTCGGCAATACAAGTCCTGAGGAAAGCTATAGAACACTACATCATCTACACGTGTTGTTGTCCGTAGCTGGAAACACATATGAGTGTCGACTGACTCGATATGTGCATGTTTCAGTAACATTGCACTTTTAGTTACTATGTATTAATTTTGTCTCACTGTTACATTATATGATGATACAATATAATGAACAAGCACTTGAAATATAGATGTATATGTGCATATGTCAAAAAAAGTATGTCATCCCCTATGTGTAAATAAACCATGTTGTACACTTGACAATAAATCTGTGTTCTATTATAAAAAATATACAGGTTTTATGTAATAGAATCTGTTATATCCATAGTTCTGCCACACCTGTAATTATCTCAGAGGAAGAGGTAGCCTGAATCCACCCCCCTTTTTTGCTACAAGATGAAGAAGATACACATCCAAGAATCCCAACAACAATGTTAGACTTGCAAAATATGCTCATCGCAACACTCTCCCAGTCAATGATCCCCTTCTTGAACTTACAAGAAGACTTGAAAGATTCAATAAACGATCAAGCGACCCTTCTAGCACTAATCCATTCAAAACAGATACACATCGAACATTTTGTCTCGACAGTGGAATCAAGACTGACAATAGAAGCAGAAGAGACACACCGGTGGCAACAAAGATTAGCTGAGATCGCAAGAGGAGACCGACAAGAGAAAACAAAACTTACAGGAGAACTACTACAGATGCTCAAAGAACACCATCAGCAACAAGCAACCAGACCAAACGACCAACGGCTACAAATCTCGCCGGTTCCAAAATCACCACAATGCCCAATTCAGACACAACCTGAAACAATCACAGATCTTGCCCAACAAATACTGAAAGAACCAAGTCAAAATATTACTAACAAAAAAACAGAAACCATTATCTCAAGCAACATAACAAAGAATCCAAAGGAAAACTTTCAGATTTTCGAAAAAGAAAAAACAACAAACGAAATAAAAGGCACCCAACAGAAAAATAACAAAAAACGACAAACGGGCTCGCGAGCGTTTCTAAGAAATATAACCCAGAACACCCAAACTGCTCAACAATCAAAGAAGAAACTACCAGCTGCCAACACACAAAGCATTCAAGTTCAGCTAGCCCAGACAAAACCCAAACTAGCGCAACCTACCCTGCCACAATCGCCGATCGACGAGGAATTGCTCGACATGACCACCCATGAAGAACAACCATTAGAAAACAATCAACACTCTCCACAACCATTAATCCAGACGAGTTACATAATAATCGACGAATACGCCTCAATACTCTACCAACAATCGAATCAAAATCAAGACAACTCTAATGAAATCTCCCTAGAAGAAATCTCAATGATCTCAATGGAAAACATCTCAATATTCACAACCAGAGATGAGCCCTATGACCCCATCTCGTCGATCTCGATAACAACAACACCACAAGACCACAGTCAACACAGCCAGATCCAACCAACATTCGTCAATCCACTACGACAAAATGAAACATATGAAATCCACATTGAAAATGCAAATAAAAACCAGGAACCGGTAACTCTAAATAGAACAAACCTACTACGCCTTTTTGGCGTAATACCTCGCCTGAACAAACTCACAACAAAAGATATTGCTCTGATAACCTTTAAAGACGATCGGAACCTGGACAAGATCGTCATAGAGCTCCCAGACCCAAATAACCAAGAACTCATCATATCAACAAAAAGACAATTACACAAATTAGGCTTCTCATGCTGGGCATCAACATCCTCAAGAATACCAAGCAAACCAAAATATAAAGCAACCGCAAGCTACGAAGGCAAATAAATTGAACAAAGGAAACAAAAACAGGCAACTGACGATAGATACTCAAATCGTACCTCTGAAGAAGCAGACTCAAATAGAATTAACAAACCCAACAGAACTAGCTTTGAAACTCCCTCATCAGATATTGCATCTACAGAAGACTCAATAAGAAGCCAACGACCAGACAGAGATGCCCATGCAATCAGAAGAATCTATGACTTCGAAAACACCTTTTTAGAAACAGAATCTACAGAATACTCAATGAACTCAAACTCATAACAACTAATGAACTATGGATTTAATTGGTCATTGTGCTCGTGGAACACCAGAGGTAATCTACATCTATTCACGGACACAGCCGCTGAACTAGAGCAATACCATTTCATATGTCTCCAAGAAACCTGGCTCAGCGACCCACCGGCATGCGATGGTTTTATCACATTCCTAAACCCAGCTATCACACAAAAACAAGGAAGACCTGCTTCAGGCTTACTCACCCTAATCAAAATAAACCCTCACAGCACAGCAATACTCTCCGAGAATATAAACCCTTGGACGCAACTGACCATAATAACATCTACAAAAAACCAGCAAAATCGAGAAGACAAAAACAACTCAACAATCCTAATCCTAAACCTCTATTGGAACCCTCTAGCAATATCAACAAACACGTTCCTAGACGGAGTTTTCATCTCAATTGATGAGGCCACAACTAAATACCCGATATCGGAAATAATAATCTGTGGCGATCTGAACATCAAGTTATACGATAAAAACGGTGGCCTCTTAAAGCACTCAGAATTATCGCCAAATGCAAAGAGATGGATAAAAGAAACCACGACACGCAACCTACTCCTTCTAAGTCAAGGGAACACCTCGAAATCCTATACACCAACATGGAGCAGAGGTTCGTCCCATGCAATCATTGATTATATATTTCTATCTGAAAAACTTCACCAATCAGTCACAAACGTACAGACGATATTAACGGACAGGAGCGACCACAACCAACTTACCGCACACTCTGAAGCGACACTAGAAAAAACAGCGACAGCACTACCACCTCCTCCATTAGAACTAAATGGAACAACAACAAGACTGAGAATCCCACAAGCATCCTTAACCTCACTACCGGAAAAATTCCTACAGGCAAGACTGACAAATGCTATAAAAATCGACTACGAATGGATCCTAATTCCGTTCCAACAAACCAGTAAAAATCGCCCGCAGAAAGACCATCGACATTCCTACAACCAAGAAATTGCTGAAAGGAAAAAAGCCCTAAACCGAACAATAAGAGAGTTAAAGAAAACTCCAGCTCTCGATACTTCATACCAGATCAAAATTCTGAAAAACAACCATTGAAACTGGACTAAATCACAAAAAAGTCTCATTCAACAAGCAGATGCTGAACAAATACTGAAAAGCCACAAATCCCACAATACAAAAGAACTTTGGAACCTACTCAATGACAATCAACAAAAACAGCATAAGCTTACAGCTAATGTAACCCAAGAAAAATGGATAACGCACTTTACCACCATTTACGCACCACGAGAAACAGCTCAACAGAATACACAGACTACAACAGACCCAACATGGAAAGTACACGCAGAATTCGAAGATTTCATCTTCCTGATTAACAAACTCAACACTTCTAGAGCACCAGGTCCAGATGGACTATCTAATGCCATAATCAAAGAAGATCCAAACGCTTGGGCAAGCCTCCTATGCCACATCACAAACCTGATCAATAAACTGCATAGAATACCTAACTCCTGGAGAACAGCAGTAATCGTACCAATCCATAAACAAGGCCCCAGAGAAGACCCTCAAAACTTCCGTCCGATTGCCCTGCTCGATCCGCTAGGAAAACTATTCACAACAGTACTTCTAAACCAACTCACTGCGTGGGCCATTAAAAACAACAAATTCTCGACCAGACAAACAGGATTTACGGCCAATGTTGGAACAAACCTCAACCTGATATTACTACAAGTAATTAAACATGAAGCTATCAACTCCAACTCGACAATTTACGCAGCATTCATTGACCTAAAAATGGCTTTTGACGCAATCTCGCGCGAAAAACTATGGTCGAAACTTAGAACATGGAACTGTCCATCTGACATCCTAGAACCGATTATTCTACTATATTCAAAAACCACGATAAAAGTTAGATTGTCGAGACAAGGAACTACAACACCTGCCATACCAACAGAAAACGGACTCAAACAAGGATGTCCACTGGCAGCGACACTCTACAACTTGTTCACTGCTGATATTGAAGACCATCTAAAATCACACAAAACCAATCCCCCTAAAATCAACTCGATCCCAGTCCCAGTCATGGCATACGCCGATGACATCGTGTTACTAGACAAAACACCGACTGGGTTACAAACAACACTGGCAGACCTAAGCCAGTACATGGAAAAAAATGAATTAACGATCAATACGGAAAAAACAAAGACAATGACTCTCACCAAACCACTAAAAAAAAGAACAAACCAGCGTATCTTTACGATCGACAATGTTGAAATAGAAAATATTACTTTGTTTAAATACCTTGGGATCACAATAAACCAGTCTAAATCAGAAGAGCAGTGGCTAGACAAAATCGAACAAACATCCCAAACGCTATCAAGACAAGGCTGCCTCCTCCACAGAAAATACAGCAAATTCTCCTTCAAGCCAATTATCTCCTACTACAGACACAAGTACATTCCGATTCTCACCTATGGTACTGAAGCAATGCTGAACGCTCAGAGAGTCAACTGGACAAAATATGAAGCGGCTTTCTGGCGCAAAGTCCTTCGCCTCCCGCAAACATTTCCAATGCCAAGAATACGCTACGAATTGGCAACTCAATCAATTGAATCAGTCGTACAATGGAAAAGACTAGACATCTTTCGCAAAATATTGACAGACGGGAAAACTCCAGCAATTCAAATACTGCGACATAAAGAAAACACCTTCAACACGACAATATTGCAAAAATGGAAAGACACAATGAGAAAAGAAATGGTTAGTGAAAATATCACAGAAGAACTACTCATACTTCGTCCACAACACGCAAAAACAAAACTGCTGCACAATGACTGGATAAAGACCATTCAACAAAAAAACACCTACAAACAGAATCTACACTGCACAAAAGACAACAGGAGAATCCACGAACCACCAGCCTACCTGCAAACCTTTCCAGACCAAACCATTCGAACAACATTTTTAAAAATTCGACTAAACATTCTTCCAACAAAAGCATACCTGGCTACAAAAAGACAGATCAAGCAGGAAGACAACTATTGCAGGTTCTGCAAAGACCAAAAAATCGAGGAAACCATATTCCACCTCGTCATGGAATGTAACGAACTTGCGTCACAACGCAAAGAATTTGGTGCCTTTTACCAACTCTCTTCGATACAAATGTGTACGCAAGAAAGATGGACCGCTCTCCTCAGCGGCCACAACAACAAGTACACTTACACAATTGCTCTCTTTCTATTTTCTATACTCGAACTAGACAAACAAAAATAAAAAAAAATAAAAAAAGCCAATCCAACTTAACCAAATGATGAAAAAGTTTTCAAATAAACTACAGCATCAAAAAAAAAAAAAAAAAAAAAAAAAATGGAATGGCCTGTTGCCTTTGTGCTCCCATGGCACAGTATCACCTGACGTCACCTTTAGAGACTCGACAGCAAAAAGAAGGGAAAAAGTTATTATTTTAATACACTTTGGGCCTAATTCATTGAACGTTTAGTGCAGTGCAAAGTGATTTTGCACTGCCAACAAACACGTTGAACTGGGCCTAATTCACAGAGTGGTGCAAAGTATATTTTTGCAGAGCAAAGTCACTTTGCTCTGCAAAAGTACTCTGCACTGCGCTAAATGGGACTAATTAAAAAAAAAAACACTAAGGGCCTCATTACGAGTATGGAGGTAGCCATGGTGCAATCAGCACCATGGCTGCCTCCATACTGGGCTCCAATACCGGGGTCTGTGAATAAGAAATTACCGGGTCATTCCGACCTTGGAGGACCCGGTAATTCCTCATGCACAGAACCATTCCCCATTCCCATTTGAGCCCCATAGGTGCAAATAGTACTTTTGTAGTGCAAAGTGACTTTGCTCCACAGAAATACGCTTTGCACCGTTTTGTGAATTAGGCCCGGCTCAATGTGTTTTTTGCACTTCAAAATCACTTTGCACCGCTCTAAACGTTCCATGAATTAGGCCCTTTGCCTTCTGGTGACTGCCACTTTGCTTTCAATATCTGATTCTTTACTGACCGTTATAGGATAAATGCAAGTACGAGAATTTGAAACCTACTTATCCTTATCAACTATTGTTTTTTTTTTTTTTTTGGTGTTATGTTTCATAAAGAAGCCAATCTATGAAACATTGTACAACTCACTCACAGTGAAAGAAAGACTTAAATCATTTAACAATTTTGACAAATATTCTTCACCATAACAAATCACTCAATTCACAAATGGCAATGTGTAGGTCATGATACATCATTAACAATGTTTAATTTAATAACGATAGTAACCACAACATTCCAGCCATCACCTCTTTTGTTTTGCATAAGTTACCCCAAGTGGGATTGGTATGCCCAGGCATGGGTCCCATGCCTGCTGGGCTTAGAGACCCAAGCTACTCCTAACTGATGAAGCCAAATGAGGCCAACACATGTCAAGAAGGCTTGTGGTCTCTGCAGAATGGAAGCAATCCAGCAGTTTGGGCTGGATTCCACTTTTGGGATGGGTCTAAGCCTGACTTGTGTATGGTCTTGCCACTTTCTGTAATGGCTTGTCAGGTGAAGGTCGATTGTCTGGAGCGTTGCCCAGAGCAATGCCAGAGTTTAAAATGAATTCTAAACCTTCCACCCATGACCTCTTTTGTTTTGCATATGACAGCTATTGGCATCTCTCCACAGGAGCTCACATGACACCACGTGTAAGGTTTTGTACCAATAAGGACAGATGTTTCCATCACATGGCAGGTATTGGCATGATAAGCTCAGGAATGACACAATAGTACTTTGTGCGTTGCATACCCCACATAATGGCAAGCATTTCCATGATATGACTAAATATATAAACAATATGCCACGTAGTCCACATACTACATTCATATGCTGTATATTCCCATAATATATCAATGTATTCCTACCACACAGACGTGTGCAGCCTTACATGCACATAGGAACACCCACACTAACATTAATAAATATATAATCTTACATTCATATATATTGCCAAACTCAAACTGAGTCCCTCCCGCGCACTACTTCTCTGGGTTGACCCCACAGTACCACTAACACCAAATATGTTTTAGGTTTCCTCTCATGTGTATAGATCAGTTGTTCAAATTCTTCCGAAATTCTTACCAGCTATTTTCACCCATATAGGCGACAGCATATTCTCTATTCTGGAACCATCTTTGTGGAGTTGTCGGCAACTGAAAATGCACTTGTTTGTGGATATCTCGACTTCCAGTAGGTCTGTGAACACACATTTGTTTTGTTAAGGCTCCATTTTGTTCCATTGATTCCTTTGGTAGTTACTTTCAATATGTATGGCATTACTTTGCAGAGTTTCACAACGATTTAATTAAATTAATCAGAATATACTGTCAAGAATGTTTAATTGAGAGAACATATTCTGATCAGTTTAACAACCTAGCTCACACGAGAGTTAATCAATTACCTGTTTTGGATGTTTGAACCGATAAGAGTAATCATTTTAATTGTTCTCAAATCTATCATTCTACCCCACCAATGGGACAAATAACATATGTTTTTATAACAATATTTGTATTCCAAAACTGAAAATCAAATAATGTTATATTTCATTGTTCACAAACACAGAATTGTAACAGATGCACAAAACCAGGCAATCTTGTCTACCTGTAAAATTGTCACTGTCTTAAATCAGTAATCAACTTCTATTGGCAATCTCATCACTATCTACAAAATACATCACTCTTTTGCATCAGTACATGTGAATGATTGTTCAAACTTATGCACTGTCTGATGTTTTTAGTGTATTTAACATGACTTTTTGCAACATTTACAAATGTGTCCTATTGTTGTGCTTTTAAATACTTTGATGATACAATAGAAATGCAATCTCTGCAAATGACTGAAACCATGTTTTTAGGAAAGAGGAAAATGTAAAATGTATGCAAATATCTAACCATTCAGTTGGAGGGATAACTTTAGATGAAAATCACTTGTATCGCTATTGTGTTTCATGAGATTCAGAACCATCAAAAAGGTTAACGGTGGAGTGGGGCAGATTGCAGCATTCCCTGCAGTCATCAGTGCAAGCGGTCTGTTGTCTGTGGTGACATTTCGAGACAGAGCTAACTTTGAAAATCTTCCCCAACTCCGGGAAGCGAAGTGGGGCAGAGTGGAGCAGTCCCTGCAGGGGTCAGTGGAAGCGGTCTTTTGTCTGTGGCGACTTTTGGAGGCAGAGCTAACATTGAAAAACTTCCCGAAGTCCGCAGAGCAGAGTGGGGCAGAGTGGAGCAGTCCCTGCAGTCCGAGCAGATGAACGGCGTCTCTGAATGAGGTGTCACCAGATGCAAACCGGTCTGAACCCACTGAGTGGTGAGTTAAAAGACCTGACCTACTAATATTTGATCTCGTTCCTCCTGACACTGGGCCTCATTCCGAGGCTGGCGCAAAGGGATTACCGGCACCGGTAAGGACACTGGTGCTGGTAATCCCTTTGCGCCCTATTCCGAGGTCCCTCAGCGGGTCCCGCAATGGACGCCTGGTTTTACCAGGAGGCCTTAGCGGGAGCCGCAAAGGGTCTAGGGAGCAAATAATGGTACCGCAAATTGCGGTACCGTTATTTGCACCTTCCCCATTCCCATTGAGCCCTATGGGGGCTCAAATGGGAATGGGGAATGGTATTTTCAATGGGTACTTACCGGTCCCGCAAAGGTCCAACTAGACGGGTAAATCCCCATTGAATGAGGACGGACTCGGTACCGTTATTGGAGGCAGCCATGGCACTATTAGCGCCATGGCTACCTCCAATCTGGGAATGAGGCCCACTGTAGCACTGCTACTGCTACTCACACAACGGGTTCTAATTAATGTCTGACTCCTACTCGCAAAATCAAATTTTGACCTACATCACCCGACAAGTTAAGCATAATCAAATAGGTACCCAGAGTGTCTGAGGTGCCTGTGGGGCGAGTCCCTTTGATCCTCGGTATCAACTGACACAAGCATGCGAGGTAAATCAAAACATTACCCGCAGCCGAGCGCTGATGCACAACCTGTCGGTATCCCCACAGAGCTCAATGTGGTGCACAACGTAGACTCTCCTGGAATGAAGAAACAGGGAAAGATTACCACGTTCTTCCCCCTTCAGCCACCCAAACTGTTCAGCCAAGCTATCAAAGATGGGCGCACAATTTCAGACAACACCTTCATAACAATAAATGGCGCGCAATCAAAATTCAGAGTCAGAAATTTCAGATCAAGTTCTCACAGACGTGGAACACCAACTGAACACCACTATTTCTGAGACTTGTGGGACTTTGGAAAAAGAAATACATGCAAATGAAAGTATGCAAGAACGACTCAGTGTGTCTCCTGGCCTATTCAGAACTCAAGACACCCCCAATGAGCCAAATCCTGAGACACTTATATCAGATAGCCATGGAATAAATGATTTTCAAGGAAACGACTCAACCTACAGAATCAATGGAAGGGGGCTCTACATCTCTGACCAACCTAAACATGGTGCTGCAATCTTTTATTCATCTCTATGACACTGGGCCTCATTACACGGACGGTGGTAAGGGTTAACGGTCACAGTTAATGGTACCGGTGACCGTTAACCCTTACCGCCTTACTACGAGGTCCCTTTGCGGGTTGGAGACTTTAACGCCTGCTTTTTGCAGGCGTTAAAAACCAACCCGCAAAGGGACCAGGGAGCTAATTACGGAACCGCAATATGCAGTGCCGTAATTAGCACCTTCCCAATTCCCATTATGCCCTATGGGGCAAAAATGGGAATTGGGAAGAGCAATGGGGGAAGGGGGAATTACCGCCCCACCAACCTTGGAATAGGGTGGTAATTCCCCTTTCCTCCAAGGCGGTGGCGGTATTTTAGAGCACCTTGGTCCACCGCCGTCCGTATAATGAGGCCCACTGCGGCTTATGGAGTACAACAGAACACACAGTCCTTAAAGGAGATAAAGTCACTCTTGACTAAAAAACCACACTTATGTGTATCAATCCACAGCGAGAAACCTCCTACTCTTGACTTGGAGAACCCATCTGTAAAAGACCACGATACTACTAATCTCCTTGACATGGAAAAAGGTGCGAAAGCTACTAAGGGAAGAAGCTCAAATGAGACTCGTTTGTCACCAAAATCCCCCAGCAAACAAAAACGACCTGAAATCCAATCTAACGAAGAAGTAAACAAAAATGTAAGACAAAAAAAAAACATAAAAGGAGATAAAACTGCCAATAAGGGGTCCCGCAAGTTCCTGTGAAATATTTCATTTGCAGGAAGAAACACCAACCAAACGACATAATTTGTATCAGCGATAAGATACCAATGTATTGATTACAAGAGAGACAAAAAGGGGAGTAGTACTAACCCAGTATCATCAGTATCTACTCTCTTTTTTTGTTGTCCCGTTAATCTTCGTCCTTGTGTCTTTTTTCGCGCCCTGATGCTTGCGAGCTTTGGCGTGTTACAAATAAATAAATAAATAAATAAATAAAGGCCCAAGCGGCCACTATTGCAAACATTGGTCCAAAACTCTGGTACAGAGCCGGCAGCGAGAAATCAAACAGGCAACAATTCCAAACCAAACAAGCAACAACATTGCGAAGAGCGGACCAGTGTAACTCAAAAGGAAGGAACAACGAAGAAACACTGAACATCAGAAAAATGTCCACAGTCAATTTCAATAGAAGGCTTACTCCCCGAATGGACCAGAGTAAAAACAAACACCCACAAATGAACATGCGTTCTTACCGTGGTGCTCAGGTTCAGGAGGACGCTTTAAGTGACCCAGATGCATGCCCATTCAGAAGAAATCTGCAACAAGAAGAGAGGTCTGACAGCTTATTTTGAAAGGAGACTGAGGGCTTCCTTCCGAGTTTGGAGGTAGCCATGGTGCTATTAGTGCCATGGCTGCCTCCAAACCCGGGTCCGGGTCGGGTCTGGTCTGGCTGAATGGGGACTTACCAGGTCATTCGTTCTTGGAGGACCCGGTAAGTCCCCATTCAGGAGACCATTCCCCATTCCCATTTGAGCACCGATAGGGCTCAATGGGGAAGGCGCTAATAACGGGCCCGCAAATAGCGGGCCCGTTATTAGTGCCCTGGTCCCTTAGCAGGACCGGCTAAAGATTTGTGGTATGACCACATGTCCATTGCGGGACCCACTAAGGGACCTCAGAATTGGGCGGTAAGGGTTTACCGGCACTGGCATCCTTAACGGTGTTGGTAAACCCCATACCGCCCAACTCGGAATGAGGCCCTGAGTATTTTCTAATCTTCTCATTCATATGCGACATCGATTATAACATCTCACTGAACAGAAGCAGACTGTTAGCGCTCCTCAACACAATCCAACAACTGAGCTCAATTTAATCAGCGGACAGAAAAAATATGTCCATCTTTTTGATTACGAACCTTTGGGGAAATGTGCATAACATTTCCGCTCAAAAATGGTGGAAAAACATATAATCGACCAACAGGAAGCCATTTTACTTCAAGGCTTTGAATGTTATTACGCTCAGCAAGCAGAGAATAGAGGCTCGGTCCAAGTCAAACCAAGGATCTAAGTAACATGTCACTTTGACCCGGACAGTAAGTGAGAAGCCGTCCGGAACCAGGAGGCATTGAATTGGGGTTGGCTCTCCTAAGTCTTGCCAGCCACAATCTGAAGCAGGCCTGGCTTTATTTAACACATGGTATATCCTAAGGCAGAACTTTCGGAACATAACTCCTTTTTGAACGGGGGCACTAATGTGATGTGGGAAAAATCTAAACTCATTCTTTTGCAGGAAACATGGCTGAGGTCAGCAGCAGTGTGGCATGGTTTCTCTATTGTTTCTAAGTTTGCAAAAAAAGGTATTAGAGGTAGGCCAACTGGAGGGTTTATAACAGCTGTAAAGGTATCAAAGGGACTAAGTGCAACATAAATTGCAACCAACTCAGACGCCATATTGATCACGAAAATAATAGACACAATGGGCCTCATTACACGGTAGGTGGTAAGGGTTTACCGGTACCGGTAAGGGCACCGGTACCGGTAAACCCTTACCACCTTACTACGAGGTCCCTTTGTGGGACCCGACCTTAACGGCTGGTGTAGACCAGCCGTTAAAGTTGGGACCCGCAAAGGGACCTTGGTGCTAATTACGGTACCGCAATTTGCGGTACAGTAATTAGCTCCTTCCCCATTCCCATTATGCCCTATGGGGCAAAAATGGGAATGGGGAAGGGCCATGGAGGAAGGGGGAATTACCACCCCGCCAACCTTGTAATAGGGTGGTAATTCCCCTTTCCTCCATGGTAGTACCGGTATGGTACCAGCGGCAACCATGGTGCTAATAGCACCATGGTTTACCGCCTACCGTGTAATGAGGCCCACTGAAAACTCCCCACACCCCTTTGGCCCTCGTGATTAGCATGTATTTCAATTCAATAGGTGCCTCTCTTGAGGAGTGAAGACATCTTGGTCAGTTGGTCAACAGACAATCCAGAAGCAGGCACACTGATATCTGGTGACTTCAATTATCAGTGCTTAATTAATGAGTTCGACTGGGATGAATTGGACGAGGGGAAGGGAGTAACATCTATTGTGCACAAAACAGGAAAAGTTAACAATGGTAAGACCTGGTCCAAAAATCTCTCTAGATGGGCCTTCATTCAAACCAAGCTATTGACTGGAGGGACCTTTGCAGATGTACCCACATAACACCTTTGCAACCTCAGTCATTGATTACATTTTAGTAAAAGAATGTCAAGCAAAGCACACTAGAAGCCTAGAAATTGTTTTTAAAAAAGTAGCAATCATGCAATCCTCCAAGAAGCTCTGACAATTAAAGGCTTTGAGGAACAAAGAATACTAATATCAGAAAAATCATATATAGTCTCCAACTCAGGAAATGGGGTCGCCCAATATTGTTTAAATTCCAATGAGGTTAACTCAGGGCTGCTAGAGTGGTGGAATACATTAGGCAAATGTGGAAAGATATCACAAACTCTCCCAGAAAATGTTTTGAAATGATTGGCTAGACTCATGAAACCGAGGGAGAGAAAGTGCCTCAACCATACAAACACTCCCTTCCACCCAAAAAGGGAGAAATATTATAGTGAGACCCAAACCCGAAAATGCATAATGCGCAAAGACATAAGGAATGTGTGTAAATGCACTGATATTAAGTAGGAGGAGAAAGATAAACATAAACAGACCATTACACAATGAGATAGGAATTGGTGCAAAATACACAAAATACAAAAATATATTGGGAGCAACCAGGAATTGCTGTGTAAGATCAGAAAAGAACCACGAGCCATTTGGTGGGTACTGAATAACAAAATTAATTCACAGGCAGTTGCCCAATCAACTGGCATAAGTGAAGGGGAGTGGATTGAGCATTTATTGAGCATGTACAACGCTGATACCAAGAGCATAGGCTCTCTAGTAGCTTATAGGTCTAGCTCCGATCATCAACCTCTCGCCTTTGATCACCTCGACTTTGATTTGATAATTAGCAAATTAAAGAACTTGAGAGCAAGTGGTCCAGATGAAGTAACAACTTGAATATTCAATGACAATCCCGTACTCTGGGCAGACATTCTATTTCATTTGTTCACGCTTGTAATGCTAGATGACACCTGTCCCACTTCTTGGTTGGAATCTATTCTTGTACCAATTTTCAAAAAAGGGAATAGAGCAGAACCATCTTGCTATAGACCAATTTCCCTACTCAACACCTCCTCAAAAGTCTTTGCTATCTTGGTACTAAAGGAACTAATGTCATGGGCGGATACAATTCATCTTCTTAGCCCACGGCAGACTGGCTACAGAAAGCAGTTAGGCACCATAATGAGCAGCCTAGCTTTCAAGTCTTGCCTGTCTGATGTGGGGTAATACTCTGGGCGTAACCTATATGCAGCAGCAATTGAACTATCCTCAGCGTTTGATAACGTTGACATTTCTAGGCTGTGGTCGAAACTGTTGAAATGGGGAAACGATCATTCTGTGTTACCAATCATCCAACTGCTATACTCTGACAACTCCACAAGAGTAATATTAAACACATTAGGAGAATTACCCAGGAATATCCTGTTGCAAAAAGTAGTGTGTCAGGGGTGCGCACTAGCCCACACTCTTTTCAACTTCTACTTGGCTGACTTGTTGGAAGCCAGCAAGGAGTGGGGAGAGTTCATGGCCACGTGTTTGGGACTAAAACTTAGGTGCATTGCATTCACCAACAACATTTTGCTAATGGATTACACCCCAGTAGGTCTCCAACGGCAACTTGATGGGGTTGACAAATATCTGAAAGAAAACTCAATGCAAAATCTTATGTAATGGTCATCAGTACTAAAAAGAAGTGCAGGGAGTACTTGTGGAAACTGAACAACTCCACAACACAGTGAGTTTATTCAATCTGCTATCTAGGTTATGAGATCATAGTTAAGAAACAAAGTGAAAAAGAAATAGTCTCAATCGAAGAAAAGATCTCATCATGTTTGTCACTGCTGAAAATGATTAAAAGCAAACTCTGCATATTCTCTGGTTCCACTAATAGAGTTCTATAGAGTGAAAGTTTTGCCTATTGTCCTTTACGGGTGTGAAGGATGAATATCTCGGGCAGGGATTTTTTTTTATGCACTAGAGAGAAAAATCCTGAAACAAGTATTGGGGCTTCCAGTTTCAGTCCTGGTAAGTGTGATCAGACTTGAATTGGGCCTCACATCCTGGTGCTACCAGCACATCAGCAGGCATTTATCTTTGATCTATACTTTAGAAAGAGCAGGCACAAATTCTCTGTGGTTCTACCGAAATGCCCTACTAATGCAAAACATGAATCCATTTCTGAAAAATATAACAAGAGATGTGACAACTTTACCACTATGATTGAATTAGATGGCTCAGAATCAGAAATAGTGTTTAAGAACAAAATCAAAAAGTGGAACAGGTCAACTGACCTGCTGGATTTGAGCCGCTTAAATCTTTATGTGGGTAATGAACTTGTTTACTTACCCCCAATTCACTTAAGATCTTACTTGGTGTAATTTCCAAGCTCTAAGTATCGTGAATAGTATTTAAAATTTTGGCTAAATTGTCTAACTACGCTAGAGGTTTTGGGCGCCAAGGTGGGAGTCCCAAGAGAACTGCGTACATGTAGAAGCTGCGTCACCAAAACAGCGTGTGTGTTCTGGGGGTGAATCTAATGCTTGTGAATCTGTATTTCATCCAGTGATGAAGTGCCCCACATTCTTAAATCACAGGGTACGATATATTTTGAACGGTTCATTCAGTCAATGACTGCAGTCTTCACCAACGATTTATGGCACAGGTTTATGGCGACCCCCCAAATGTCACTGTTCATATCTCTAGTAAAAATGTTATTCAACATCTTTGTGAAAATTAACAAAGTCACAGCACAAGGAATCCTTTACCTAATCAACAAATGTCAATGTTAATGAGTGAACACGTAAAACAACCAGGAATTGGTATAACCAATATCCATTTAGAGTTTCAACAGGAAGTTTTTTTCCCTCTCTTCTGCTATTTTCTTTTGTTTCTGTTTTTCCTTTCTTTCTTTTGTTCTCTCTCTTCTTTTTTCTCTGCCGTTAAATGTATCTATACATCTCTATGTATAGTGCAATAATAAGTGTAACTGACACAGGTTTCCCCCTTTCTCACCTGTTTTCGCTGCTTGATGGACTCTTTAGGAGGAGTTTTCTTCTGTACGGTACGGGTCTTGTACAAGCCCGCTCGGCCGTCTTCGGCTTTGAGTGTTCGTTCAGCTTCGATGTCCGGGATCAATAGGAAACTCCAGGAAGTCCAGGATAAGGAGAAGGTGCACTCGGAGGCGGGTGCACGGAATCCGGGAAGAAGGCTGAATAAGAAGGAGAAAGGATAGTAGGGGAAAGCGAAGGATCCGGGAACCAGGAAACAACAGAGTTCCGCGAAGGCAAACTACATAGCACACGTCTAGCCACAGCTAACAGTAGCGTTAAGACGCGCAGGGCTGCGGGGGTGTGGCTAATTTATAGAACGTGCTGCATCGGACATGAAGGCTGGTAAGCAGCGTTCTGTGCTTACGGCCATGTTGGAAGTACAAAAGACTGTAAGCCCTGACGTGTCAAGGACCAGGAGGCCCAGAAAGGGCGTGTCCGATGGTTCATGACAGCATGCCTCCTCCGAAAACCCGTCCCGCCGGGTTTGCCCGGGCGTATGAGATGGAACCTTCTGAGTAACCTGGGGGAATTTAAGTTTGAGATAGGTTCCCACGTGCGTTCAGTGGGAGGGTATCCTTTCCATTCCTCCAAGTACTGGAGCTGACCACGTTTATATCTGTAGTCACATATTCTGGAGAGTTCATATTCCAGTTGGTCTTTGCCAAGTACAGGATTGGGTCTGAGGTTAGTCTGAGAGGTCTGAATGTATGGTTTCAGTGGAAATGTATGAACAACTGGGTGAATTTTCTTCCAGGAGTCTGGTAATTTGAGCCGAAAGGCCACTGGGTTAATGATTTCTTTTATGGGAAAAGGCCCATAATACCGGGGGGCCAGTTTATTTGGCCGTAGATGTTGGGGTAGGAGTTTTGAGATAGCCATACTTTATCTCCTAGTGCGTAGGAGGGCCCTGGTCTTCTCTTGGAATCTGCATAATGCTTGGTATGAGTATGCGCCCTTTCTAATTGTTCTTTTGCTTCTCTTTGAATATTGATGAGTGTTTCAATCCAAGAATCGACTGTAGGAACAGGTGTAGGGTGTAGAAGGTAGCACTGAGGGATGAAATCCTTGACTGCAGAAAAGGGCTAGTCTTGACAGCCGAATGATCCGAATTGTTATAGGAGAATTCCGCCAGAGGTATCAGAAGCAACCAATCATCCTGGACTTTCGTAGTGAAACAACGAAGATATTCTTCCATGGTTTGGTTCACACATTCGGTAGTCCCATTAGTCTGTTGATGATACCCTGAAGAGAGGGCACGTTGTATTCCTAGTATTCGGCAAAGGTGTTTCCAAAATTGAGATATCTATTGCGGTCCTCTGTCTGATATGATCTTGGAAGGGAGTCCATGGAGTCTAAATATGTGTTCCAGGAAAATTCCAGCAAGTTCTGAGGAAGAAGGTAGCTTGTATAACGGTGTGAAATGAGCCATATGAGTGAATACATCTATGGTGACCATTATGGTTGTATACCCCCTAGAAGGTGGTAGTTCTACAATGAGGTCCGTAGCAATAACTTCCCAGGGACTTGTTGGTAGTGCGGGCTGCAGTAGGAGGCCCGCCGGTCTCTTGTTATCATGTTTGTTTTGATTACAAACTGCACTGGCTTGAATGTACAGTCGTACGTCAGTCTTCATTCTCCGCCACCAAAATTGTCTTTGTATTAGATGAAGGGTGTTTGTGATGCCACGATGTCCTGAGTGAAGGGTATTGTGACAAAGGTTTATTATCCTTTGCTGTAGTTTCTGTGACGGGATGACTAAACCTTTATCCATGAAAATTAATCCATCCTTAGTTCTGAGATTCCATCAGTTCTTTCCTGAAAATTCTTTCCAAAGTTCAGAGGACTGTGTTTGTATCTGAACCTCGTCCAGGAGACTGATTGCTTGAGCTACGAATATCGTGTGTGGAAACATTTTAGGGAATGACCGATCTTCAAGGGTTTCGCAGTCAGGACGTCGAGATTGGGTGTTAGCAATTATGTTCTGTGTTCCAGGGACATGATGAATCTGAAACTGGTATTGGGCGAAGAAGAAGGCCCAATGGGCTTGACAGCTATTCCTAAATTCCAGCGCCTGTAATACGTGAAGATTTTGATGGTCTGTGCAAACCTGGACAGGATGTTTTGCTCCTAGAAGTAAATGACGCCAATCTGTGAAGGCTTGACGAATGGCTAGCAGCTCCTTTTCTAAAACAGAGTAATGGGTTTCACTGGGAGTTAATGTATGTGAAAGATAAGCAATAGGATGTTCCAGCTTGTGGTTGAATTCCTGTTTTAGGACTGCTCCAATGGCATAGTTAGAGGCGTCTGTCTCCACTAGGAATGGCCGGTTGATGTTAGGTTGAGCCAGTATGGGAGCTTGTGTAAACTCTGTTTTTAACCGTTAGAAGGCCTCCTCTTGGGCTGATGTCCAATGAAAGAGAGTCTCTTTCTTCAACAGGGCAATGATCGGTTGGACTATCTCGGAAAAGGAAGGTATGAATTTCCTATAGAAGTTAGCCAAGCCCAGGAAAGACTGGATCTGTTTCACGGTGGTTGGACTTGGCCAAGATAGTATGGCCTTAACCTTGGATTGATCCATTCCAATACCTTCTGGGCTAAGGACGAATCCTAGATAGTGAACAGTAGCGACATGGAAAAGACACTTTTCGGGTTTTGCCAGGAGCTTGTTTTCACATAGTCGCTGTAATGCTGCCTTAACATGTTCTTCATGCTTAAGAGTGTCCTTAGAGAATATTAAGATATCGTCCAGATACACGATGACAAAGAGGAACAGCATGTCTGAAAACAACCGATCCATGAAGCGTTGGAAGACCGCCGGGTTATTTGCAAGTCCAAAGGGCATGACCAAAGGGTGTTCTAAAGGCTGTCTTCCATTCGTCACCTTCTCTAATACGGGTCAGATGGTAGGCACCTCTCAGATCCAATTTAGTGAATATTACGGCTCCTCTTACTGCTTCCAGGATATCTGAGATCAAGGGCAACAGATAGCGATCCTTAAGGGTGCACTGATTTAAGCCTCAATAATCAAGACAAGGTCTGAGCTCATTGGTGTCTTTCTTAGGAACAAAAAACAGTGAGGCTCCGGATGGGGATTTGGATGGTCGTATGGTGCCATTTTCAAGGTTAGTATCCAGATATTCACGGAGGGCCGTTTTCTCCAGTTCGGATAAAATGAACATGCTTCCAAAGGGAATCACAGCTGAAGGTTCGGTTTCAAAAGCACAGTCTTCAGGTCTATGAGGAGGTAAGGCTTGAACAATAGCAGAAGAGAACACATCAGAGTATTCCTGATAGACTTTAGGAACCCGGATGATGTTTGACACTGTGAGTGGGCATTGATGGTTTGCTAAAAGTCCTTCCGATGGTGTCGGACCGTGGTCCAGGAGTAGGCATGAGACATGCAATGCTCGGAACCCAGGAACAAGGAACCTGCTGCCCAATTGATGTATGGATTGTGTCTTTGTAGCCAGGGCATTCCCAAAACCATTGGGTAATGGGCGGACTTTATGATGTCAAACTTTATCTTCCCTTGCTAGTGGTTTATTGCAAGCTCAACTTCCTTGGTCTGATGGATTATGGGTCCTGAAGAAAGAGGTCTCCCATCAATTGCTTCTACAGGTTGCATAATATCCTGGGATTAGAAAGGAATATGGTGTTTAAAGACCCATTCTTGATCTATGAATATTCCCATGGCCCCACAGTCCACCAACGTCAGAATGGGGTAGGTTTCCTTCTTGGATGGCGATAGAAAGGCCTGTAAAATGACCAGATTGTTTTGTCCAGGAGAGTTCAAGGATGGAATAGATGTGAATCAAACATCTCTCTCCTGACACTGTACTCCATCTACGATCGGGATCTGGCGTTTCCCGAACACCTTGGAGGGGCTATAGGACACTCTCTCACTAAACGTTTGTCCGAGGCACAATACATGCATAAGCCAGTATGGATCTTTCGCAACCTTTCTTGGGGGGATATGGGTCCACGGAAGGCCCCTAGTTGCATAGGTTTGGGTTTGTTACTAGGAACAGTAGCACATTCAGGTTTTGAGGAGGTCTCTATGGGGTTCTTCTGGAAGGGTAATTTGGTCTTCTTTTTCTCTGCCTTCCTTTCCTGGATGCGGAAGTCAGTCTATAGAGCGAGATCCATAAGGGCTTGGTATGAACTTGGGCGTGCCACTCTGGCTAGTTCATCCTTGATGTCTTAATTTAGTCCTCTTCGAAAGAGAGTGAAGCAGGCTTCAGAGGACCAGTCCGCTTCTTTAGCCAATTGCTTGAATCGTGTTACATACGTGAGCATGTTCTGGGAGCCCTGCTGGAAATCGAGTAAACGTTCCTGAGCAGTATAGACCTGTTCTGGGCTGTCATACATGGGCTTAAGGGCTTGAATGAATCCATCATAATCATCCAGGAGGGCATCTCCGGCATTAACTAATGGTGTGGCCCAGGTTAATGCATTCCCAGAAAGGTGCGAAATAACAAAGCCCACCTTAGCCCTGGGGGTAGAGAAATAATAGGGCTTAAAAGTAAAGTTGACCAAACAGGAATCAAGGAATCCACGAAGGTTTTTTGCTGTCCCATCGTATTTGTCTACAATGCCACCCAATAGTACACTTTCCTTCGTGGCAGAGTCGCGGGATAAGACTAATTGTTTTAACGCGGCATTCTCTGCCTTTAGGTTTTGTACTTCGGTCGTTAGTTCTTGCATGCCGCGCATAAGATCTTGAATGGCCGCCTCCATGTCTGTATCGACTTCAGTTAGGTGGCGTCTCAATCTGACACAGGTTTCCCCCTTTCTCACCTGTTTTCGCTGCTTGATGGACTCTTTAGGAGGAGTTTTCTTCCGTACGGTACGGGTCTTGTACAAGCCCGCTCGGCCGTCTTCGGCTTCCAGTGTTCGTTCAGCTTCGATGTCTGGGATCAATAGGAAACTCCAGGAAGTCCAGGATAAGGAGAAGGTGCACTCGGAGGCGGGTGCACGGAATCCGGGAAGAAGGCTGAATAAGAAGGAGAAAGGATAGTAGGGGAAAGCGAAGGATCCGGGAACCAGGAAACAACAGAGTTCCGCGAAGGCGAACTACGTAGCACACGTCTAGCCACAGCTAAAAGTAGCGTTGAGACGCACTGGGCCGCAGGGGTGTGGCTAATTTATAGAACGTGCTGCATCGGACGTGAAAGCTGGTAAGCAGCGTTCTGTGCTTACGGCCATGTTGGAAGTACAACAGAGTGTAAGCCCCAACGTGTCAAGGACCAGGAGGCCCAGAAGGGGCGTGTCCGATGGTTCATGACAGTAACAATCTTATATGTTTTTATGAAATGTGTGAAATGCTTAAAGTTTGTGTACATTTGTGTAAATGTACAATGAGTACAAATAACACAATAAAATAGAAAAAGGAATACTTGTGAATTGCGGAGCATCAGGAATAAAGGAAATGTCACGGAGGGCTCATGCAACCTTTGCAACCTTGAAATACAACAGAGTGTGAAACATATCCTAATATCGTGTGTGGTCACTAAAGGGAAAAGAGTGAAACATGTCTTTTGTTTTGTTCATACTGTTGATTGACTAGATACATGAATTTTGGAACAGAATGGCCGCCGGGAGGGAAACACTTTTATCTTTAGAAGTCGTAAGAATTTTGAATGAATTGGAATCTATCATTGAGTAATACTTCGGGGAAGGTATATTATTCTCAAAGGGTGTTTGATGTACTTATTGATGATGTTGATGTACTTTTCCTGTCCTTGATGTACTGATGTTTGTATTATATCCCTCAATGCCTTTTCTTCCAATCTTCTTTTTCATTTGCTGTATCCTTTTTTAAATGTATTATGTATTTTATGTATTTTCTACTATAAATTGTGAAAAGTCTCTTATTGACTAAACACAAATAAAAGAATAAAAACATGTATTTCATTTTCTAGGGAAAGGTTAGTGTAGGCTTTGATTTTATATAAAAGTTATTACATGATTTGCTATATACAACAAGATTCCCTCCCACAACCCACTATACAAATTGAAAGAGGCAATTGTTAGGGGCCTCATAGATTATCTGAGCTTGTAATGAACCTATATCTAGCTACAGAGGGGTTGCAGATGCAGCTAGACCATTGCTGGTAATCAATTATTAATATTAATCAACAGCCAGAATTAAACTCCACAATCTATTTAAATTCTAAAGTGATGTACATTTTATTTACTCTAGAAGGCTACTACTTGTATTACTTAAAATAGCTGTATCTCAGAGCAGTAAAGCAGGACTAAACGTTTGCTGGTGGGTATGTAAATCACCCTCTGGGTTTGCCTAATACCCTCTATTCGGGTCTTGTGGTAGATATTTTCCGTCCCTGCACTAGACTTGTCTGAGCCTTGGATCAGCTGATCTATGGAAAAACTAGGCCTTGGAATTGTTGCACCTTCTAGGATATGGGCACTGACACTTCTAGACCTGTCAGTTCCCTCTATTTGAGTCCAATCTGGATCTACATTCATGACTTCTCTTCACAAGTCCTCTTCTTCCTCCAATTCATTTTTTCTCTCCATTCAGGACAACCCCTTTGAACGCAAGTTGTCTATGACTTGGAATGACTATAATTCCCAAAGCATCTGAAAAACAAAATTCTTATTAGTACAAACTACAATTGTTTACTTTACTGTAGGGAATATTCTCAATGTCCACTTCCATTGGTTATAAGTATGGCAACCTATAAAGTATGCATATCACTAGTCATACTTCTAATCTCTCTAAAATATTATAAAGCATAATTGTGGTTCCTTCTTTTGAAATTATTTTTTTGTGACATTGCAGGTTTTGTACTAGAAACTTTAAATTCAATAATATATGGATTTGCACAGATGTCCATCCTGCATAAATTGCAATAATTTAGGTGTTTCGTGGTCCAAAGAAGCAAATGTATATCTCTTAATTTGTAGATGCACATCTAAACGAGTTTAAGTCAATGTTGGAGATTCTTGTTGAGCTTATTGTGCCTTTCATAACTGTGAACTGTTCATGTTCTTATCATGCAATGTTCCTGTAATGTTTAATGTGTAGCACATCATCTCTCTGGACCACACAGGACTTTCCCTCACAGTATCATTGCTATTTAGTGTCACACTCACAGACTCACACTCTGTTTTTTGAGTCTAGGTACCCTTGCATATACAGCACAGTGCTAATGAATGCATGTGGATAGAAATCAGCTTAGCATATGTGTCTGTGTAGAACAACCTCATTATACCAATCCTCAGCATTTTCCTTTCACAAAACTTCTTAACATTGAGTTGTTAGACTGATTATCTTCAGCTATAACAGCAGAAGCACTGACATTAACTTGTAACACACATACTATCACCTTAAAGGTAATGCTTGAATGTTCCAATGTTTTGTTTTTGTTGTGAACCTTGAATAAATGTATGCCATTTCAATTACAAAAACGATACCGCTCATTATCTGATCTTTACTGGAGGCAGAATGTATTGTATTTTTTTAAAGTATTTGCTACATTCCTTCAATTATCTTAAAACATAGACACTGTGGGATGAAATAAAAACGAATGCTGATTTTGGCCACAAGACTCTCGGTCATGCTCTTTGTCTAGTGTGCGGGTCTTGGGATGTTCAGATATTTGATACAATGTGGCTTCTGCGCCTGATAGGGCATCCTAGTGAATAAAGTCACCACATGTGCTTGTACTTAACAAAACATACAGGTTTTCTTCATATATTTTGAAAAATAATTAACTTCGTTTTCTTTGCCATAATGTGATACTTTAATACTAACAGATGAGCTGCATTAGTTCACAATATATATAGCTATTAATTTAAAGGCCACTTGCTGCAGCTGTTTATCCCTAACATCTCATAGTACAGGCTACTTTCCTGTTGAAGAATTGTGTTATCTATATTGAATGCCTATTTGAGAAATAGTGGTAACATCCTACTTTACCAAAGACATCTCGCCTCACGAGGATAGCTCAGGGGCAACGCACTCGCGCCATGGAAACACGTTATGTAGAGAAAGACAAGTTTGATTCCCGGGTCCGCGCTTCAGTGCGTTATAAATAACCAATTACGATACAGTTCACAAGCTGTGTACGTTTGCATCCTTACAGGCAAAACTTAAACCAACATACTGAGACCTATGTATAGGTGTACAAACAGGTTTTGAAATGTGTTACAGAAAACCTCTACAATATTTTTGTAATTGTTTTTTTTTTTTTTTTACAACGCACCTGGGTTCAGGATCTAAGGGCGGATCCGGGATTCGAAGTTATGCTGATCTGCACGGTCTTGTTTCCAAGACCAGCACGTTGTGCCTGTGCTATCCTCTGTTCAACACACAACATATTTCTAGTTGTTAACACTCATGCGGTCCAATCACCTATCAATGGCAGCATACTCCTCTTACGTTTTACATAGTCCCATCAGTTGACCAGGCACTCCAAAAAGATGCACACATGTATTCAAAAGGAAGGACCCAAATATGTTCACACACCACTTACTTGTCTTCTCAAAAACATGCAGATGTGTATTGAAACAACAATTTGGATTCAAACATCAATGTTCTCACGCACACTCATACCAACGCACCACAGCACATACATCCAACTATACAATAATACGTACATACACACACAAAGGCAACAAAAACATGTGTCCATTAGTTAGTGGCAGATCATGAAGTGCATGGGCTGACAGGCTAGGTCTATACATCTTAATTATGACAGAGGGCCATACGTGGAGTTATATGCGCTGAAGGCCGAGACAAAGGCAGTAGCAAAGGAAGGGCATTTAATGAGGTTTTCAGGTCCCATAACTGCCGGTATGGCCCTTGGATATGGTCTATAAAGCAAGCATCTGTGTTATGGGAAGGTAAAAAAGAAAAAAAAGAATGCAATCTGCCTCGAGTATTTCTGGGAACCGGCTAGTCTCCTAAAATAACCTTCAAATTTAAATGCGCAAAGCTTAAACAGGTATTTGAATATAAAGTTGTTCCTGAGAAAACACAAACAATAAAAAGTCAAATCCATCCCTTGCAAACCCTATTTTTTACAACAAAACAGAAAACTCAGGGGGCTGCATTTCATTCAAAATCACAGACTAAGGGGGAAGCCATGCTTTGGTAACTGTTAAAAGATAAAGATGTTCATCTATTGTCAGATCATGAATAGCTGAGGCATTTTATACAGCTGACGAGCAATGTATCAGTCCCACAATAGCAGCTAAACGATACGAAAGGAACGTATGGCGGTGGCTTCGGGATATAAATATTTGAGGCTTGTGGTTCAGAATACGGTCACGGATAATATTTATGAGAGCTCTCTTCAGTCTAAATTGTCGAATTTGATCTCACAAACTAGAATCCTCCTTTACAAGTATGGGAAATTCACATTAAAGCAGCTTTTGTTGTTTTATGAGCAAAAAGTTATTCCCATACTGTTATATGGTGTTGAATCAAAGCTATATATCTGTGATAAAATATGGAACAAGCTTGAGGCACGTTTTTGGAAAAGGGTTTTACATCTTCCGAATTGCTTGCCCTTGCCCATTTTACGATTTGAATTAGGCCTAAACTCCATGGCATGTAGAGTTAAGTGGAGAATGTACTCCTTTTTTCGAAAGTGCTTGTTGGGTTTGGAAAATGATAACATCTTGAGCACGGTTGCATATTACCTGGTCATGTCACATCATGTTTTTCCAGTGAAATGGCACAACTTTGTTCTGAACACACTGATACAAGCTGATATATCCTTGCAGCTCCTAATTGAAAATCCCGGCCGTACCAAAAGAAAGTATTATTGTTGGGACTGGATACAAAATCGTGAAGCTTGTTTAAAATATAAAGATTTTAATAGTCACAACCTTGGCAATAAGAGGCTGGGACAGGCAGCAGGATACTTGCTGAAATGTCCGTCTGGGAGCAAACGCAATACATTTCTCCGTCTTAGACTAAATTTATGGCTTACCAGGGAAGTTATAGTTAGGCTTAACTGCATTCCAAACAACATGATTTTTTGTCGTTTCTGTGAATCCCCTTTTGCAAGGGAAACTTTACAGCATTTGATTGTAACTTGTGTCAATTTGAATGAACAACGAGCCAAATTTTTCACCAACTTGTTAAATTTGCAAGAGGAAATGCACGAAAATCAGATATGGAGTGTTTTATTTTCCAGCACGAAATTCTCAGTGATAAAAGCTTTAGTGCATTTTCTTGAAGCTATTTTGCCATCTGAAATAATTCTGTAAAAATAACCATAAATTTTGCCTGGAAATAGTTCATAGGTGTTCATGCATTTTGATATGTTGTCCAAATCTCAGTTTCCCTACCTGATTCTATTAATTTCTGTGTATTTGAATTATTTTTTTACTATGTAACTTTGAGTACAATTGAAAAGTGTAATAAGTGTAATATTTGCCTTACAAATTTGAAAAGTTGATTTATTCAGCTATATCAAAATTAAAAAATAAAAATAAAAAAATAGCAGCTAAATGCAAAGTGCTGCATTTTTCAATCCAAGACAGACATTTCTAAATGATGTGGATAACTACATACTGCATTCAACCATATAAGTTATCATCAGTGCATTGTTCATTTGCCTCTGAACTGGAGGAAAACTTCACGTGATGGCTACTGAATGGTGCAGTGCTGGTTGTAACTTCGCAAAAATTGCAGACAAAACCTTTAGTTAATTATAGAGCGGCAGTCGCGCCCTTTAGTTATGGTGAGTCAGACTCCCACACGAATTTGGCTGACATTTTGAAGTCAATCAGGGACACGCCCCCTCCCCGTCCCCCTCTAACCCCCCACCACCCGACTGCAAAGTTTGGAAGTTTGGGAAATATATGTTAAGAAAATAAAAAAGTTAATAAGAAAACAAAACAAAAATCAAAGTTGAGGCCTACCTCCAAATCATTTTCCCATAGACAAAGTACATTTTTGCGGGACCACACAGCCCAAACTGCAGGACAGACTTGAACCAATCCTGAAAACCTTGGACACAAGGTGTTTACTGGAGTCTTTTTTGTGGTTTGGGATTATTCTGTGCAGTAGTTTTTTAAAATATTTTATGGAGAAGGGTGTGTCCCCTTCTCTAAAATAGATAGCTATAAGTCAGATAAATTGCCAAAACCTGGGATTTTTAACATCTGCCATCTTTGTTTTTGCTGGATGCGAGAGATAGCCACGGAAATAGCCAAGGTTATTAGAAAATAATGCCAGAAGTCTGGAGGTGGGGATGGCAAGTGGACACAAAGTGAAATTTGGGAGTTGTATGGGGTCTAGGGACTGAGTTTGCAACATAATGATTTTTTGTAACCTCAGCTAATCCATGAATAGCCAACCTCTCAAAGCAGACTGTGTCACAGAAGCAGCCTGTTTTGTGGGGGGAATGGGAGGGTGCTGGGGAGGTGAGGAGCCCATCTGGGGAGTGGTGGTAGCTGGCACAGATGAGAGGGGCACTTGGTGAGGGCCTGGGGGGGCAAGAAAGAAGTTTTTCCAATATTCACGGCTATAAATCTACAGATAGCCATGGCAACCTGTAGTCCATACATACAATGACAACAGGTAGCCAAGGGTATCTGTAGTTATGTACCTGCCGATATAGAAAAACGTTTTAAAAACAAATAGATATTTTTACAGCCAGTTACACAATAGACATCTGGGACTGCCATCTATCCAGTAACTGACCCTGCTTAACTTCAAAGCAAGGTAGCGGCGGCACCATCGGGCCGGTTGACTAATAAATTAGCACAAGTTATAAGACTTATTAGAGAAACATGGCATGAGGGGGCAGTCCCCCTCCTTGCTTTGAAGCTAAGCAGTGTCAGTCCCAGTGAATGCATGGATGAGAGACAGGCCACAGTCCTGAGTGCCCTGTGTTTTCTTAGTTTTAAATATCTCATAACACACTAAGGAAACATACGGCATCCATGTTTTTTAAAAACTGTGCTACTGTCAGTTATTGAAAGAATTGCACTTAAAGACCTTTTTTTTTCCTTTTGCTGAATGGCATTCTGGTATTTGTAGTTTGCCAGTCAAGATGGGGGAAATAGTGCCACAATTGTACACTTTTTGCATAACATACTTCTATAGCATTGAGCACCACACACCGTGGGCAATAATAAGCAGCGCTCAGATGCCTTAGGGTTCATAGTGCTCTATAAATGTGAAATATTAATTTATCATTATTAATGTATTATTATTATTATTATTATTATTATTATTATTATTATTATTATTATTATAAGGATTTATATATTTCCGTGACACTATGGTATGTGCACTTTATAAGTTATCTTTATAAAGCATAGTATTGTTGAAAGCCAGACATGGGGGTCAGGAGGGTAAATGAGAGGGCAAGAAAGTCATGAGTATTTGCCCATGATGTGGCAAGAGAGTTTGCAATCCTGGACACTAGTGCAGTTATTTGTCCACGATTGTGGCTGTTTCTCAGGACACAAGTAAAGGACACATGTGGGTGGACAGTGTGACTTTTTTTCAGAGGGTGGACGCAACCCCTTGGTTGGTAAACTTGCTGAAGTATTTGGCTACCACGATTTTACTGAGGTTGTCATGCTCCCACAAGACCACAAACACTTGTTTCATATTGGGATTTGGTTTTCCAGGGAATCTTTCATGACAGATTGCTGGTTTTAAAAGCCGAGCAGCTTTATACTTTGCCAGCATGTTTATTGGAACATTTCCTCTCTCAGGTTATTTCTCTGGCGTTTATTAATTTTTTTTTAAGGCTCAATGCTATTTTGTTTTGCACCCTTTCTTCTAAGGGGAAGGTCAATTGAAATATTTCAGTTTAAGATATATGTTCACTTTCTGTGCATATATTAATGAGTACCAGCTTTTGATTTTCGCTATGGCTGCAAGTACCTGGGTGTCATGATACCAGTGAGTGAGCACAGTTCCCATTCAAGCATGCAGGAGAAGCAAGGTACATCACATCAGACAGCAGGTCAAAAGTGGGTACAAGCCTTGCAAACATGGCATTTGTACCATTCATAGCATATGCTCCCATAGTCTTTCATAGTGCTTACAGTGGTCTCATACACTAAACATGGCCGCCACCAGATCCATTGATAACTTACAGCACACCCTATACTTATTGCAGAGGGAGCTACTTAAGCGCCGTTCCACCAGAGCGCTCGCTTTGTATCTTCTCTGCTGACAACGGGTAACTCTACCGGCGTCTCACCTCCCAGAATCTGTCGAAGGAAAAATCAGAGACATTAGTTTTCACAGAAAAAACAACAGAATTCCATAGTTATTGAAAAGACTTACCGAACCAAAGTTATCTCCGAAGAAGTTTTTCAGTCAGCAGTCTTCGTTCATAGCCGCAGCATCTTCAAGCAGCATTCATCGTTCAAAGTGTCACAGTAACTTACTCAGCAGCCACTACATCTTTCAAAGATATTTTTCCTCAGCTTTCTGAAAACCTGCAGACAAATAAGGTATTTAATTAATAAACAAACTTAATAGAAAATAAGAAAGAAGAAGTTTAAGTAAGTTTACGTACCTGAAGTTTCTTCAGGTTTTCACTGCTCAGTTATTGCTGCGCTCTTCCGCAAAAGGCTGCAGTTACTCCGCATAGATGAACTTACACTAGCTGAATGTTTCTCAATCCCGAGTAACATCGCAGCCATCCCGCAGTCATTAGACTCTCTGAATTCTGAGAACCTGCAAGAAAAAGGGAACATATTAGAAAGAGAGGTCTCTCCAACATAGGGACTATTCCAAATCTAAAAGAGTATAGTATTTTCTCCAGATACTTACCCAAGACAATTCTGGAAAAGCAAGGACATTATAAAGGCAAGAGTCTATTGAACACCTCAGCCTTCCAAGTTAAAGTTTCGTCATTCCAACGCGCCACTGTAGAATAACAGGAGGGAGAGCTCCACAAAACATACACACAGGTGAGAAAGGTGGGATTACCAAAAGCACACAGTTATATAGCAACTTCTCAGAAATCAGGTATTATAGTAGTTCTATTGTTGTTATTGTTGTTTATACAGAAAAGGAATCCTAAATGTGCTCAAGTAACAGGTCCACAGGCTGAGAAGGCATTACGCTCCCGAGGAGTCCAGGTAAGCGTTAGACTGGGCATATGTTATTCTTGCAGCTGGTCATATCTTTCCCTTTTCCATGCTCTGTAATGTTGTTAGTTGTATCACAAATTTCAAACAATAGACAGGCCATAAAACAAGGGGCTTGTAGTACGCTACTTAACCAAAGTGTGTGATCCTTGGCAAATATATATTTGTTTCAGTTACATCTTTTATTGGGAAAACATACATGAATATAAACACTCCATATCAAAACAGTTGTTTCCCCAAAATATTTTCACCAAAACACCCCCCAACCCCTGCCCAAGATAAAGTGATTTCCAGCAAACAAACACAGTTACGGATATAATGGATCAAATACTCCACTGGTTTGGCCCATGGAAAATGTCAACCTTGTAGCTTTCCATCAGGTCACCACCTATGTGGGTCCCCTCCTGCAAGCCCCACCCCCCTCTACCCACACACCTACCACCAACTACATCTACTCCCCCTTATACACCACCATTTCCCACTAAATCCCAGCACGACTTCTGTATTGTTGTCCCCCATTCCTCCGTAAAGGTACGTGCATAGCGATGGACCATAACCATCAACTTATCCATAATAAACCTGTCTCTTAGTTTACCTTTCCCTGTCTCTAAGTTCACGCTTCCAATCGTTGTGTCCGAGAATATCAAAATTCGTCAATTTCTAGGCTTGAGCCACCCAACCGGTTCTGAACATAGCTTTCCACATTCTGGAGTATCTAACAATTACTTGTCAGATGGAGGCAGCCCAAGATCATCTGAAGGGGTTTAAGTTGTAGGAGCTCTCCTGTAACCTCCGACATCCACCGCTATGGGTCCTTTCAGTAGCTCTAAACTTTTGGGCAATGCCGCCACATGTGAGCCAGTGACCCCACCTCCACACAACCCCTCGGGCATAGTGGAGAGGCTTTGCATACATCTTTGAGATCCTCAACATATCTTGGTGCAGGCTGTGCAACAACTTAACATTGTGTAGACGTTGTAAACAGATTGGGCCTCATTATGAGACCACCGGTAGCCGTGCCGGTAAAACCGGCATGGCTGCCACCGACATATATTTATTTTCTGGCGTGTGGGAATGACAATTGAGGGTCATTACGGCCCGCCAGACCCAGTAATTGCCCATTCCCAGGTGCCGGAAAAAAATGCTCTACATTCCCAATCGAGCCCCATAGGGCTCAATGGGAATGGGGAGGCCGGATGCACAGGTACCACTCTGAATGGTGCCGGTGCATCCGACATGGTATGCTCAAGGGTGCCAGTCCGCCCGCCAGGTCAGACCTGGCGGGCGAAAAGGCACTCGTGAGCAGAACTCATAGTTTGGCGGTCCGGTAACTACGGTACCAGCAAACTTACTGGTTCTGTATTTACTGGACCGGCAAACTTATAATGAGGGCCATTATCATGTACAACAATCTTTAAAATCCTGAACCACATTTCCTCTGAGACCTACTCGTCACACAATTTGTTCCAATATTTCGCTAAATTCTGCCTATCCACCCTATCTGCCATAATCAGAACCTCATAAAGTCTGGACTGAATTCCTTTCCATGAGACCAATTTGTCTAACACATTCTTGAAGGAAGTCAGCAGCCCCTTATGATTATTCAACCATTTATGATCTGTGAGGATCCCCTTGAGACGGAGGAAGTCAAAGATCAGAATCAAATTGCTACCCGAAATGTCACTGATCGAGTCATAGTCGTGAATGATTTCCTCTCTAAACAACTGCCCTGATCTCTCCAATTCATCGACCAGCCAAACCCGTGCCCCCCCGGCAGCCTTGATGCCCAAGTCCCCCCAAACCCATGTCATGGGTGACAATTTTTCGGAGAACCCTCGTCATCTCCACGAGAGCCGCAAGACTCCCAGTGTTGGGTGATCCTGCAGTCTGCTCAGCAGAGCTGAACGGAGGGCCCAAAGTAGGTCATGGACATTCGATGGGTGGGTGTCCATATCCTCCAGATATGTCCGGAAAGTAGCCAAGCCGTACCTCATGTGCTCAACTACAACTCCTAATTGGGCTGCCAAATAGTACAGGGAGAAATCAGGGCATCCAAACCCCCATACGCCCTTGGGAGAGTAAGGGTGGCCCTCTTGATCCTAGGGCACCTGCCCTTTCAAACAAACCTACTCAGCAACGAGTGTAATGCCACAAAAAAGCAACTACAGAGTTTCGTTGGAAGAGCCATGAAGAGGTAAATAGACATGGGGAAGACATTCATCTTTACCGCCATCATCCAACCATACCATGACACCATCAACTTATACCACCTCCGTAGATCACGCTTGACGGTCTCCACAAGGGGATGAAAGTTAACCTCTGCTAGCTTAGACAGCTCCTGCAGTAGCAAATCCCCAGGTATCGTATCACCATCTTCTCCATCGCTATCTGATATATCTGTCTCCTACCCTCAAGACTGGAGTCCCGGTGTTAGGAATAGGGTTTGGGGCAAGCCAAGGCGACCGTATGTAAGGAAATGAGTGGAAAAACTGTGCTTCCCAGCATGCTTGGGGGCGGGTTGTAGTTTCAATAGACTCGCGCCGTGAGCCAGCTGCATGTCATTAAGACCGTATTAAACCATTGACCGCCCGTGCACTGGTGCTGATAATTGTTGATTGTGCAGCACGGGGGGGGGCCACGACGGTTGTTGCAGGAACTCTCAAGGAGGCTGGACGATATGCAGAGGTTAATATGCGGACCACGGCGGTGAGCAACAGAAGGTCAGGTGTTTTACGCTCGCAGCGCTGATTAAACTGCCTTTCCCGGCAACGGCGGTGAGACACAGGAGGCCAGGTGATTTGCGCTTGCAGCGCTCAGTACACTGCCTTTCCCGGGCGGTAGTGGTGAGCCCAGGAGATCCCTGCGATCCACGCCCACAATACAGAGTAAGCCTGTGCAGAACCTGGTGGTGTGCAACAGGAGGCCACAGCGTTTCCAAGGTGTCATTCTATGAGGTCCAGGTGTGCTCTCGAGTCACCTAGACACTACGATATGTGCTCAACCTTTTTGTTTTATGAATTCGGCTATGTGTTTTGAGTTTCAGTTCAACTAATCCTCCTATACGAAGCAAAGGAGTATTCAAGCATTGAAATTTTCTTCTAAGACAATTTAAGGCCTGGAGTATGAAGCAATACTCGCAGTGCAGAGTGGTATCTTTACTAGGGGTGCAGGGTATGAGGTTTGGAGGGTCAGAGTCCTCCATGCACAGAGGAAAATATGCTTTATGTTGCTTTGTCGTGTCTTTTCATTATAGGGAAAACTCCCTTGTTTGTGCCATACAGTTTGTTGCTTGCTTCCTGTGTGTAATGTGGGGCCATGATTGTGCTTCTTCTGTATGTTGACACGTTATCTGGTATGGCACGTACAAATCAATGTTTATTGTGCTGTTCATGTATTTAGTAGGCAGGAGTAGGGTAGGAAAGTCTGTAACAAGTGTGGAGAGCAGTATTTGGAGAACAGCCTTTTTCAGTATTAAGCAGATGTGCTAGATGTGTAGATAGGTATGTTTTTTCTTCCCCACCTTCCCTTTGTCATTTCACACCATTTCCCTAACTCCGTCTTCCCCCCATTGGCTGCCACGTGGTTCTATGTGTTATTAACATTCAGACGCCCATGCCAACCACGGTGGGAGGGTTGATCTATTTGGCTTCTGTGGTTTGGGAGAAGGGGTCGATACCCTATCATCCCTTAGTAGACTTGACACCCGGCCCCTCAATTGCATTATGAAGGATTTAGGAGTATAGATCTCTAGCATCCACGTCACTTAGATAACACAGTGTAGAGGAGCAGCTAAATGCCTCTGCAAGAAGTCCCTCCCATCCTTCCTATATGCCGGAAGTCGGAAATCACACCATGAATGACTCCAGTGAGTGTGCCTATTCTGCGGAGAGCCTGCGAGAAAAGGTGTCCACTAAGAGAACCCCTAGATATGACAATCTCTTGGAAAAGATCCCTGAAGGAATATGAACAAGAAGCAAGCGTGGCGCACTGAGAAGAGAAGCTGAAGAAGAGGATGTATAGACCTTATGGAATCTGAACATGAGACACTGAATCATACCTTGTTAAGGTGCAAAGAAGGAACACTATGAGTGCCAAGTTGTATTCATTGTATACAATTATGCCACGTATGATGCCAGTGAGAGTGCCTATTCCGTGGAGAGCCTTCGAGAAAAGGTATCCACTAAGAAAGCCTATCTGATGTATCCTCGTAGAAATGACAAGGGACCTCATTCCGAGGTTGGTGCTAGTCATGGCGCTATCAGCGCCATGACTAGCACCATTACCGGTACCGTGTCCGCCCTGGTTCAATGGGGACTTACCGGACTAGTCTTACCTTTGCGGGACCGGTATGTCCCCATTGAAAATGTCAATCCCCATTCCCATTTTTGCCCCCATAGGGCTCAATGGGAATGGGGAGGGTGCTAATAACGGTACCGTAAATTACGGTACCATTATTAGCTCTGAAGTCCCTTTGCGGGTCCCGTCCTTAATGCCTGCTAAATGCAGGCATTAAGGAAGGACCCACAAAGGGACCTCGGAATAGGGCGCAAAGGGATTACCAGAACAGGTGTCATTACCGGTGCCCGGTATCCCTTTGCGCCCGGGTCGTAATGACCCCCAATCTCTTGGAAAAGATCCCCGAAGGAATATGAAGATGAAAGAAAGCGAAGTTGGTGATGTCACAAGAAGCAAGCGTGGCACACTGAAAAGAGTGGCTGAAGAAGAGGATGTATTGACCTTATGGAATCTGATGACGAAGTAAGTGTGTGTAAACTTTCATATGCGAAGTGAACATTGCACGTGCAAAAAGCACTGCAGAAAATGTAAATCGTTTAATAACTGTACAGATGCAGTAACGTCAGTAGGCTAAGTAATCATAAAAGCTACCTATAGGCAGTCAATAGACTGCAGGCAGTGTTGCCATTATATAGAAACTGGATATCAGTTTCACATATTTAGTAAGCTCAGACCCACAGAGAAAGAAGGATTGAAAGCTGTTTTGCAGTAAGAAAGCCGCTGGAATCTAGGAAAGACTGAGAAAGGCTGCCTGGCCTGGTGTCAAAGTCTGGAGCAGTCCAGAACTGGTTATCATTCCTTGAAGAACAGTGAACGTGAGACGCTAAATCATCCCTTGTTAAGGTGCAAAGAAGGAACACTAAGAGTGACACGTTTTATTAATTTAATACAATTAAATGTTAGAAAAATAGCTGAATTGCAATCTCCTGTCACCTGGGCTATGGATCGAAATAGTAGTTGGGCATGTAGCTCTAGACTTATTATAGCATGTGCTCACACTTCCATATATTCCCAGGAGTGAGGATACTTTGCAAGGCCAAGTTCAAAGACAATCTCCATTGCAGATGGCATGGACGATGTGAGATGTTGGGCTAATTGTGTGGGGAGACAAGATCAAAATACAGCCACTGACACCTAGGGTACCAACTTACGTGATGCTAGTGAGCCAAATGTTCTGGAAGGGCACAAGCGTGCCAACCAATTATAGAAGGCCATATAATGAAGAGCCTTATAGCTTGATAGCCAATGATGAGCCATGTATCTAATAACTGTTGAAGATGGCATGCGCTAGGGGTGAGCATGAGTTGTACACCTGACTGTACAGACCCAATCACAACCTGATCCTTTATAGAAAGTATACTTAGATGTTCCCCTCGAACCAACCCCAATCCCCCATATGTTTTTCCTGTTTGCCACATAGTTTGACATTACGTATGACAAATCTTTACTATATAAATGATTTTTTAATGAAATGCTTTGAGAGTTCTCAGATGAGATTATGTTGTGCGATGACTGTTGATGTCTGTTGTAACTCCCTGTTTTGGACAATTGATAATAAAATAGTTATAACAACTTTGCCTTAGAGTTAGTTTATCTGGTGTAAGAGGTACTCTGCATCCCATCTACTGCATGAGATGCTACCTATTTAAGGGCCATAAGCTCAAAACTTAATGTCGTTGGCAAACAAAGAAAGCTTGAATTCCAACTCCCCACTTCTAATGCGTGAGATCCTGTGGTGTTGAAGAATTGCAATGGCCAGGGGTTTCATGGTTAACGCATGTAAGAGCAGGGATAGAGGGAATCCCTGCCTCATACCTCTGGTCAGAAGAAAAGCATCCGTAAAACAGCCATTGACCTGGACCTGCGCAGATGGTTCTCTGTACAGTGCTGCAACCCATTTACGAAAGTTGACCCATGGCCCCTTTTCCACAAAAGTGTGCACATATAGCTCAATTCCACCCTATTGAATGCTTTTGGCGAGTCTAAAGAGAGTAGACAGGCATCCAGATCGAACTCCCGTGAAAAGTGCATAAGTAACGGGTTTTCTGAATGTTATCCAAGACCTGCTGACCTCTAACATCTACCTGATCCCCATGTACTAAGGAAGGCAACATTCCTGCCAATCTATTCCCCAGCAATTTCTCCAATATACTGACATCAGTATTGAACAGAGATATAGAATGGTACAAGGAACACTGTGATGGCTCCTTACCTTCTTCGGGAATCACTACAATGATAGCCGCCATCATAGTAACCGGAAAATCTCCTCCCTCCTACACCACGTTAAACATTCTAGCTAGATATGGAACCTGGGTAGAATGAAACTGTTACGCCTCGGCAGGCCCACAGGAAAGTTGTTGCCCTCCGTAAGGCTATGCGTCATTGCCCAAACCCATTTTATACCCACTGGCAACTGCTTGGAGAATAGTGGCTTTGGCTCACTCCGCGACAATTTGGGACTACAAGTCCCAGCTTTCCGCCTCCCTCTGTCAGCTCAGAGGCGATGACGCGTGAGCCTTGGTTTCGTCCGGTTCTGCCTTCTCCTTCCCGATTTAAACCTCGGAACCGGACGAAACGCTGCTTCTGATTAAAAGTTGCATCCCGGTATTTAGAAGTTCTGTCTTCAACCCTACGCTACTTGCTCGTGTACGAGAACTGTTTCTTGATTCACGGACTGCTTTTGCCTGCCGCTTTTGGAAATCCACTTGCTCGTGTACCAAACCTGTTTTTTCATTCACGGACTGCTTTTGCCTGCCGCTTTTGGAAATCCACTTGCTCGTGTGCTAGACCTGTTTCTTCATTCACGGACTGCTTTTGCCTGCCGCTTTGGAACCTTGTGATCACGGCATCGGTAAGACTCTTCTTTTCACCACTTGCTAACAAGCACATCTCCTGTACTCATTGTACCTTGCCGCTGAACTATATCACCTGCAACACTCCAACTCAATTGTGTCCTTTGCTGTTGCTGTTACCATCCTCTTGCCACAATCAGACTTCCATTGGACTTTCTTCAGTAGTGCACAGGGACGCTTTGCGGATAGTGCACCTACCCGACTCTAGTGCGGCCCTCGTTCCGCCCGGGTTCAGTTTCCCTAACTAACCTACCTATTTGTTATTTTGCACTTCCGTTGTCATGAACTTTTTGGATATTACAGAATCAACAGCACATTAGTGGTAAGGGTTTTCTTTTGTGTGGTTATTCATTTTCCTTCGCTAATTGACAACTATAGTCAGGACAGGTTACATTCTCCTCTCTTACTTGTAGGTGGTTTCCAGTTGCCTTGAATCAAGGGGAGGGCATAGTTCAGGTACTACTAGAAAGAAGTATCAAGGGAAAGGGATCTTTCTGCTGTATTCCCAATTGCTCACCTCTTGTTTTTCCTTTACAGCTGGGTTTGTGGCGGCGTGTTCTCCCCGCCCTTTTGAGCGATCAGTCTCTCTGCCTGGTCCTACCCAGCAGAGAGTCATATCGTTAAAAAGGTCTTGTGCCCTCACAGAGAGGAGGCTAGGTTGGAGGCCCCGACCTAGCTCTTCAATCAATAGTCCAGTCCTGCGCCTTCCGGCCACCGATTTGGTATACTCCCCGTCCGGCGAGTAACAAAATCAGAAGCCATGGAAGAAGCGGTTCCGTTGGCCACTCTGGTTCATTTGGTATCCGAACTACGGGCAGACATGACTGCAGCACATGATGCCTTACACCATTGGATTGATAACCTGAGGGCCTTTCCTGCACCCCAGACACTGGGGATTGATCCGTCTGGTTCTACTGCCTCAGGCTCTGGAGCCCATACAGCCTCTGCCTCGGGGTTCACCTCTGGCCCTGTTCTGATGGCCACACAATTCCCATTGGCCCCTCCGGAACGTTTTACTGGTGACCCAAAGTAATACCGGACATTTATCAACCAATGCAAATTGCATTTTCTTTGTCGTCCTTCTGCCTTTCCCAATCCTACCACGAAGGCGGCCTTTGTCCTTTCACACCTTGGAGGAATGGTGGCAGCCTGGGCTAATGCCCTGCTTGAATTCAATAGCTATGTTTTGTATGACTGTGACGCTCTTATCACAGCCATGAATAGGGTGTTTGATACCCGGCACAAGTCACAAGCCACGGACCTAGAATTCTTGAATTTACTACAGGGTACGTCTTCCTTCTTTGCATACCTCACTAGGTTTAATCAGTTGGCAGCCGAGACGGATTGGCCAGAAGAGAAGAAATCTGCGGTATTCTACAAAGGATTGTCTGAGGAGTTAAAAGACGTCCTGGCTACTGTGCCAGTAATTCCTACCACATTCGGGGAGTTGCTTGATTTGGTGTTACAAATAGACGCTAGACGATCTGAAACGAAGGGAGAACGGAAAAATGCGGCTCCAGTACCCCTTTCCCTTGATTCTGTTAATCCTCCTTCCTCTGCTTCTTCTGAACCTATGCAGATAGGGGCAGTGCGTGGTCCGTTGTCTCCTGCACAACGTGAACACCGACGATCCAACAATTTATGTATGTACTGTGGTTCGTCTGAGCACCAACTCAAGGATTGTCCAAAAAGATGCGTTAAGAAGGCGGGAAACACCAGAACCCGGCGATAGCAGGAGTCCCTACGCCGGGGGTATTATCTTTGGACTCGAATGTGGCAATTACCATACCTGTTAGTCTGCCAGTGGTATTTACCACTACAACTGACTGTTCTTTCTCTTCTTACGCTATAATTGATTCCGGTGCTACTGGGAATCATATGGATTATGACTATGCCATGAGCAATAACGTTCCTGTGGTTTCTAAACCACAACCTGAAGCCGTACATGCTGTAGACGGCTCTTCTCTGGTGTCGGGTCTGGTTACTCAAAGCACATCTCTCGTTCGTATGCAGACGGACGACAGACATACTGAAACACTCACATTTGACCTAATTAAGGCCCCCCAGCTTTGTGTAATTTTCGGCATTCCATGGTTACAGCACCACAATCCTGACATTGAATGGGCCAGCAAGGTGGTACAATTCCCTTCCTCTGTCTGTAATGAAAGGTGTTTTCAGACCAGTAGCATTTTCGGTACTTCTGTCAAGCCCTGGTGGCCTCAATGGCCTTGATAGGTGCCATTACCAATGCCATCGAACCTTGTATCCCTGTGGAATATGCTTCCTTCCGGGACGTCTTCGATAAAGGTGGCGCAGACCAGTTGCCCCCACACAGGCCATATGATTGTCCTATTGACATGGTAGCGGTGGCTAAAATACCTGCTGGCAGGGTTTATTCGCTCACACTGCCAGAAGACAAGGTGCTAAAAGAGTACATTGACAAGGCATTGGTTACAGGGTTCATCAGACCATCGAGATCACCGGCAGCGTCTACGCTGTTTTTTGTCCCTAAAAAGGAAGGCGACCTTCGCCCTTGCATTGATTACAGGGCATTAAACGCAATCACAGTTAAGAACCAGTACCCTCTCCCCCTGATCTCTGTACTCTTGGATCAGCTAGGTTCTTCTATGATCTTTACCAAACTTGACCTACGGGATGCCTACAACCTAGTCCGCATAAGAGAGGGGGACGAGTGGAAAACCGCCTTCAAGACCAGGTACGGGCTATTTGAATACCTTGTGATGCCCTTCGGGTTGTGTAACACCCCGGCCACCTTTCAGGCATTCATGAACGATGTCTTTCACGATTGTCTGGACCAGTTTGTTGTTGTCTACCTAGACGATATACTGATTTATTCTTCGTCCAAGAGTGAACACACCGAACATGTGAGATTAGTTTTACAAAGGCTGAGAGAGAACCGTCTCTTCGTCAAAGCCGAGAAGTGTATCTTCAATTCATCGGAGGTTGAGTTTTTAGGTTACAACGTTACTAATCGGGGCATCCGGATGAGCCAGTCCAAGGTTAAGGCCATTTTGGAATGGCCTGTTCCTACTACAACCAAAGCCCTACAGTCATTCCTGGGGTTCTCAAACTTTTGCAGGTGCTTTATCTTTTAGTTTTCTACCATCTCGGCTCCTTTAACAGCTTTAACAAGCTCGAAACAACCCTACCGATGGACACCAGAAGCGCAATCCACCTTCGAGGCCTTAAAGGCGGCTTTTTCTTCAGCTCCAGTGTTACAACATCCCGATCCGCTCCTACCCTTTTTTGTGGAAGCTGATGCTTCTGGGACGGCCATCGGGGCTATACTGTCACAACCCTGTCAGGACTCGGGTGAGATTAATCCGGTTGCGTTCTTTTCGAGAAAACTGACACCATACGAGCGCAACTATCCTATCACAGAAAGAGAGTTGCTGGCAGTCAAGGATGCTTTCTCGGAATGGCGTCACCACCTATTGGGGGCCCATCATCCGGTTACTGTCTTCTCTGACCATCGGAGTCTATTGGCATTCAAGTTGATGAAGTGTCTCACTGCCCGGCAGGACCGCTGGCACCTTTTCTTTTCTCAGTTCAATTTCACCATCACCTATCGGCCAGCCCGCTTAACGTTTGTGCAGACGGCTTGTCTCGCCTGCCCTCTCACCCGGAGCAAAGCAAACCCGATTGCCCTCTTCTGCTGCCTTCTAGGGTAGTATGTGCATGTACTCCACGCCCTTTGCTCCGTTCTTTAATCTCTGACTGGGTGAATACACATAAGGAGGAATGTGTAGCCCTAAATCTTGACGTGGTACAAGGACTTCCTTATTTTCAGGGCCGCCTGTTTGTGCCCCCAGGGAAAGCTCGTCCCCATGCCCTTGCTTTGTCCCATGACTCCTTGATAGCTGCTCATCCAGGCCAAAAGAAGACTCTGGACTTGCTCCGTCATTGGGCCTGGTGGCCGTCTATGTCTCAAGACGTGGTTAACTATTTGGCCTCCTGTTTTGTGTGCGCTCAATGTAAGGTCTCCCGATCCAAACCTGTGGGATTATTGCAATCACTCCCGGTCCCTCACAAGCCATGGTACATGGTCTCTATGGATTTCATTGTGGACCTGCCACCGGTAGACGGTTTTGACACCATCTGGGTGGTAAGTGATTATTTCACAAAGATGGCGCTTTTCATTCCTTGTGCGGGTTTGCCCTCTGCTCTGACATTGGCCTCATTGTTCCTTAAAAACGTGTTCTGTTTCTTTGGTCTGCCTTCTATTGTGGTTTCGGATCGCGGGCCGCAGTTTACGTCACGTTTTTGGAGGGCCCTGAAGGCATCCCTTGGCATTGATGACCGGTTCAGCTCTGCCTTCCATCCACAGACCGATGGGCAGACTGAACGGCTCAACGCTACTCTCGAGCAATTCCTACGCTGCCTTACACTTCATTTCCAGTCCTCTTGGTTGGCGTTGCTACCACCCGCTGAATTTGCTTATGATAATTCTCTGCATGCCGCTTCTGGTGTATCTCCCTTTTTTGCACTTTACGGACACCATCCACGGTCCTTGCCCCTGGATCCTGACCTTCCCATTGACAATCCAGCTGCTCATGCGTGTGTTCGGGACCTCAAGTCCATTCATGGTGTCGTTCGTCAACACCTGCTGCATGCTCAGGCAAAGGCAAAGAAACATGCAGACATGCATCAGACACCTGCACCCAACTACCGTGTGGGTATGAAGGTTTGGTTGTCTTCACGCAACCTGAGAATACCTGGTAAACTAATGCTCTTACCCAAGTTTGTGGGACCCTTTCCTGTTACAAAGGTCTTAAATCCAGTTGCTGTGCGTCTTTCATTGCCCTCGTCCTGGAAACAGTACCCAGTGTTTCATGTCAGTCTGCTGAAGCCTTGCCCAGCCAACATGCAGTTGCCGGTCCGCCCACCCCCGGTGCGGGTGGATGGCAATGATGAGTTTGAGGTGGCTGATATCCTGGACTTTAGACTTCGGAGGGGTCGTCCTTTTTACCTGGTTGACTGGAAGGGATTTGGCCCTGAGGATAGGTCTTGGGAACCTTTATCTAATATTCATGCCCCGGCCCTGCTTTGCCGCTTCCATGCCCGTAGGGGGGTGGTGCCGCCTTTGGGGGTGGATGCTGTTACGCCTCAGCAGGCCCGCAGGAAGGTTGTTGCCCTCTGTAAGGGTATGCGTCATTGCGCAAACCCATTTTATACCCACTGGCAACTGCATGGAGAATAGTGGCTTCGGCTCACTCCGCGACAATTTCGGACTACAAGTCCCAGCTTTCCGCCTCCCTCTGTCAGCTCAGAGGCGATGACGCGTGAGCCTCGGTTTAGTCCGGTTCCGCCTTCTCCTTCCCGATTTAAACCTCGGAACCGGACGAAACGCTGCTTCTGATTAAAAGTTGCATCCCGGTATTTAGAAGTTCTGTCTTCAACCCTATGCTACTTGCTCGTGTACCAGAACTGTTTCTTGATTCACGGACTGCTTTTGCCTGCCGCTTTTGGAAATCCACTTGCTTGTGTACCAAACCTGTTTCTTCATTCACAGACTGCTTTTGCCTGCCGCTTTTGGAAATCCACTTGCTCGTGTACCAGACCTGTTTCTTCATTCACGGACTGCTTTTGCCTGCCGCTTTGGAACCTTGTGATCACAGCATCGGTAAGACTCTTCTTTTCACCACTTGCTAACAAGCACATCTCCTGTACTCATTGTACCTTGCCGCTGAACTATATCACCTGCAACACTCCAACTCAATTGTGTCCTTTGCTGTTGCTGTTACCATCCTCTTGCCACAATCAGACTTCCATTGGACTTTCTTCAGTAGTGCACAAGGACGCTTTGCGGATAGTGCACCTACCCTACTCTAGTGCGGCCCTCGTTCCGCCCGGGTTCAGTTTCCCTAACTAACCTACCTATTTGTTATTTTGCACTTCCGTTGTCATGAACTCTTTGGATAGTACAGAATCAACAGCACATTAGTGGTAAGGGTTTTCTTTTGTGTGGTTATTTATTTTCCTTCGCTAATTGACAACTATAGTCAGGACAGGTTACATTCTCCTCTCTTACTTGTAGGTGGTTTCCGGTTGCCTTGAATCAAGGGGAGGGCATAGTTCAGGTACTACTAGAAAGAAGTATCAAGGGAAAGGGATCTTTCTGTATTCCCAATTGCTCACCTCTTGTTTTTCCTTTACAGCTGGGTTCGTGGCGGCGTGTTCTCCCCGCCCTTTTGAGCGATCAGTCTCTCTGCCTGGTCCTACCCAGCAGAGAGTCATATCGTTAAAAAAGTCTTGTGCCCTCACAGAGAGGAGGCTAGGTTGGAGGCCCTGACCTAGCTCTTCAATCAATAGTCCAGTCCTGCGCCTTCCGGCCACCGATTTGGTATACTCCCCGTCCGGTGAGTAACAGAAACAGTTTGTAGAACATAAAGAAAACCTGTCCTCCCGGGAGTGGTACCCACTTTCATGGATTTGATTATCTGTGTTACTTTGTTCTCCATTATAAGTTATTCTAGTGGAGACACTAGGTCTCCTGCCAGCTTTGGGATTGGCAGTGGGTCAATGAAGTGGGCAATATGCGATCCATCTTCATCATACAGATTTATATAGCATCTCCTAGTACCACCTAAATTGGGCCCCATTAACTTCTGTATCATTGTGAGTACCCCCAAGGTCCGTTTTTATAACTGTCCCACCCCCCACCTTACTCTTCTGGGCCTCCTTCAACTTCTGTACCAGGATCTTGTCTGCTGGTCGCCCTTCTCATAGTATTTTTGCTTAAGGAAGGGCAATTTATTTTCTGTGGCATGCAATTTTAATTCATTAGGCTGTGATTTGTATTCTTGCAAGTTTCCTACCTGTTCTACAAGCATTAATCCATGATGCCCCCCGACTGCACTGCCACAATCTTACTTCTCAGACCCACCTCCTTCCATGTTGGAACTCATCCTGATCAGTTCACCCCTGATCGTTGTATTGAAACCCTCCCACAGTGTGGCTGGACCCACCTCCCCATAATCATTCAATTCAAAGTACTCCTTAATTTTGGTGGGAAGGATCTGGGCCGTCTCTTTATCTTTTAATAGGGTGTCGTTACATTTCCACATTCCCCTACGTGGATGTCCCCAACCTTCCCCAACATCCACCCTCACCAGGTTATGATCGGACGAATGCACCGGGTCGTCGCGGTAACCAGAGACATGCTCTCATAGGCCACTATCCACAAGAATATGGTTGATCCTCGCAAAGGAGTTATGAACACGGGAATAAAATGTGGATGGAGGGTAACCTGGGTGCAGGGGCTTCAGGGAGTCTACCACGCCCAGCGTGCCGTGTTATCCGCTGGAACTGCTTGGAGTGCCCTTCCTGTATTCGGTAGCCCCTGCCGTCCCCATTCTCTTCCTATCCCGAGTCAGGTCTAGGGCCATGTTGTAATGCCCACCCACTATTAGGGGAACCTGCACAAAGGATATACGTTTCTCCTTCACCAGTTCCCAAAACAAAACCTGATACATTCAGATACACTGTGCTCAGAGATAATTTTCCCACAAAATAACGTATCTGCCCCTTGGGCACCTCGGCTCCTCCTCGACACTGAAACACAGCTGACTGGGCGGGATTACTGCTACCCCTCTTTTATTTGCAATGAACTAGGCATGATAAACCCCCTCTATGCTCACAGACCTGAGACAGGGCTTCCACCCTCTTAACCAGTGCGTCTCCTGTAGGAATAGCAAATCCAGCTTGGAAGGAGAATGCTCGCGAAGCTAAAGAGAGCTTTTCATTGGGTAGATAAGACCCCTTGCGTTTAACTTTCAGTACACTAGCCACTAACAAAGACAGATATCACCAAAAGTAACACCATTGTTGTCTGGCTCTTAAGATCAATACGAACCAACTCTCTGCACACTTGCATCCCACCCATGGCCAATGGAACCTGTGAAATAACTTGAAAGCCCTCCTGCCCCACCACACCCAACATCCCTGACACCCCACCCAACCTCCACAAACACTCTCCCCGTCCCACCACCCCAGCATCCAGTCAGGATCCATCTACGGCCAATATTGGCTCCCGACCAAACTACATGCAAGCCCAAATACCTCGGGTTATATCCCAACAACACCCCATTTTCTGAGCCCCTGTGCATCCCATTCAAAAATCCCAATGTCCACCCCACGCCCCCCACAAAACCTCACTACCTCCAGAAGATGTACCAGTGAAATGCCCCCCCCTCCACCCCTCTCAAAGGACGTTCAAGCCCCTAAATATCCAGAGTTGTAAATTGGACCCCTGCGAATGCTCTTCTCACAACTCAGCAATTGAACTTAACAGACTCAGAGTCAAACCAAAGTCGCCAACAGACCAGCTCAGGTCTCAGCAACCATTATAATAACTATATATAACTAATAATAAGCGCCATCTGTGTGGTAGCTGCAGCGCGGCATTTGTCATCTTTATGGATGTCTCAAAAACAATTCACGCCGTTTGGCAAACTTTCAATGCGACGCACCGCAGCTCATCACCGTAAATCACGCGAGAATGTAGGCCGCGCTCATGGCCGTAAATAAAGCACTTGCTTCATAATAAAGGGGCAGTACCTCGGGCAGAAGAGGCAAGGCTTGCAGCCGGCAAGAGCTATGGGTGGCTTCAATGATTCACCTCGCAGTGTACTCAGTTAATGTTTAAGCACGTAGAGGGGGATCACTCTGCTGAGTCCCACGCATGCTGGACAATGGGCAGGGTTAATATGTGTTTTGTCAGTGGGCTGTGTGGACAATAAAACCTTTTCCATCGGTCACTTTAAGACGGGTTTAGTAATGTGATTTATGGCGGGAAAGCACCAACAATTCCGAAAGTGCAAGATGTTGTGGCCTAAATAGATGACAGGACGCTGTAGGGTTTCTAACAGTCTTTATTGACTGACAAAAGGGAGAAAGGCTCTAACATGGCCTGATGGCGCTGGGCGCTTACTTACAGTTCATTGCAATCAAGTCCTGTGCTTTCCCAGTTGATTCACTGTTGAAAGGTTGTGCTCACTGGTGGCACGCTGTACACTTCTAGGGCCCCCATGTAGCCTCCTGTGGCTGTGGTGTTAGGCCCTAGCAGCTGTGGTGTGAGTCCTGTGGCTCACTGCTTCTTCTCGTGTAAACAGGAGCAGCGCTCCCCTGTGACCGCTTCAGCTGGCCGAGCGCCAACTCTGAAGCGGGAACGTTTTCCCGCGGAGCGTGGGCTCGCGAGATCCCGTCTCGCGAGATCTCGAGAGAACACGCTCCCGCGATAATGTGATGTCCCCACACACCTCCTTTGCTGGGAAAAGGGATGGGTGGTCACTCCATGATGAAGTCCGCATATTTCCTGGGTTTCCTTCTCTCTCTCTGGGGCCTGCCAGGATCGGGGTATGGAGCGGGATCGATGAAGTGTCTTTGGGAAGGTGCTGGTGATTCAGGTTCTCTTTGTCCAGCTCTTTGCTGTGATTCCCTGGGTGTTGTTGGGGGGATGGGGCTTGCGAAGTCGTTGTGATGGTGCGGCTCTATGGTATCTCTACTTGGGAGGTGATGGTTCTCGTATGACTCTTGGCAGACTTGTTCTTCTCCAGTGTCTCCTTGTGAGTGTACAGTGTCTTCTTTCCTGCGGTACATGGCTACCCTTTCTAGATTCCATCTCCTGCCATCGCTGGTGCAGATGTGGTTTGTCCCTCTCTCCATGACTTCTATGGGACTGCTGTATCTGGAACGAGTGGAGGTGTCCTTGTGGGGAAGTCGTATCTTCACAAGATCCCCTTTGTTGACTTGTGTGTGTCGAACGGCTCGGCGCAAATCCCCCTGTGCTTTCATTGCTTCTTTGTTGCGCTGCATGCGGCACGTTATGTCATCCATGTCAACGTCTTTGTCGGCCCTCACTTGCTGGAGCCATGGTGGTACCAGTGAGGATGCTGCCCTTCTCCCCCTCAGCAGATGGAAAGGTGAAACACCTGTGACGGCGTTGGGGGTGAGACGGTGGGCCGCTACGGATTCTTTGACTGTCTTGTATGGGTGTAGGCCCGAGGCGTGAGCCAGTTGTAGCGCCCCCTTGATGAAGCGGTTTGCCCGCTCGACTAGGCCATTTGCCTGTGGGCGGTATAGACTTGCTTTCCGCTGTTGGATGTTGGTGAGCTTGAGAAATGTTTCCATTTCTCTGGAGACTAGCTGGACACCGTTGTCCGTGACGAGTTCTTAGGGCAGGCCCTCCCGCTGGAATATGGCGGTGAGTGTTTCAATGACTGTTCCTGTGGTGATGTCTGAGGTGAAGTCAGCTTCCACCCATTTGGAAAAATACTCGACCATCACTATCCCGTACCTGTGCTCTGGGGGCATGTTGTCCAGCGGCCCTATGAAATCCAGACCCAGTTTTCGCCACACCCCTTTGGGGACTTCGGTGGGCAGCATGGGGGCTTGCCTCATGGCTAGGCGCTTGTCGCTGTTTGAGCATTCATGGCACCTATCGACCATCTGCCGTACGTCCTGGTCCATGCCTGGCCACCAGTATGCGTCGCGTATCCTTCGTCTGGTCATGTTGCACCCTAGATGGCCCGAGTGTGCACTGCACAGTATGACTTTGCGGATTCCGCTGGGTGGGATGATTTGATCGCCTCTGAGAATGAGACTGTTCATGGGGGTGATTTCCTCGTTCACCTTCCAGTAGGGACGAAGGCCTTCGGGGATCGCTCTCTCGTTGGGCCATCCATTTCGAACCCAGGTGCTTACGTGCCTTAGGGCGTGGTCCTGCTCGAACTCTTCCTGCCAGTGGCGCTCGCTCATTTCCATGTACTCGACGTTCCTCAACTCGCCGAAGCAACGACACATTCGTCTTCCAGGAATGTGATGCCGGGGGCGCTTTGGTTCAGGAGCCTGGACATGCAGTCCGCTTGTGCGTTTTTCCAGCCCGCAATGTGTTGTATCTCATAGGTATACTCTTGGAGCTTTGCGGCAATCCTGGCCAGTCTAGGGGTGGCCGTCTTGGTGCCGCCCAGGCTCAACATGTGAATTAGAGGTTTGTGATCGGTGATCAACTTGAATCTTGTCCCCCATACATATGATCTGAAATAGTCGACGGCCCAGGCGCATGCCAACATCTCTTTCTCTACCGTAGAGTAATTCTTCTCGGATGAGGATAATGCCTTGGATGCAAACGCCACAATGTTCTCAGTGTCGCCCTTCTTCTGGGTCAAGGTGGCCCCCAGGCCGTATGCGCTGGCATTAGTGGTGATGCAGGTGTCCCATTCAGGGTTGCATGGTTTAAGACACAGCGCGTGTAGAATCCTTTTCTTGATTTCGCCGAAAGCCTCATCCTGTTCTGGGCCCCAAGAGTAAGCTGCCCCCTTCTTCAGGAGCTCCCTCATGGGAGACGTGGTCTCGGAGAATCTGGGGACGAATTTGGCATAGTACTCGGCTAGGCCCAAGAATGAGCGTAGTTCCTCTTTGGATATCGGCGCCAGTGCTTCTGTAATGGCCTCCATGAGGTTCTTCTTGGGGCTTACCCCATCACTCGAGATGCAGTACCCAAGATATTATACCTTGTTCACCCCGAAGACACACTTTTCATGGCGTAGGTGAATGCCTTCCTCCTGAGGTCTGCTCAGGACTGACTTGAGTGCCTTGTCATGGGTGTCGTTGTCTTTGGCGTACACCAGGATGTCATCTTGGAAAAATGAGACATTGGTGAGTCCTTTAAGTAGGGAGTTCATCATCCTCTGGAATGCGGATGCTGCGGACGATAACCCGAAAGGCATGCGGGTGTATTGGAAGGTGCCAAAAGGAGTGATGAACGCCGTCAGGGGAGGGGAGGACTTGTGTAGAGGAATCTGATGATAGGCATCACGCATGTCCAGCTTCGAGAAAATGGCTGCCTCCTTCATCATGAGGACAATCTCATTGATGCTGGGGAGTGGGAAGCTATCCGTGATCACCTTCAGGCTTCTCAGGTCAATGCAGATCCTGAGGTCGTTGCTGGACTTTTTCTTTACTAATACTACCAGACTCAGCCACTCTGAGGATTCCACGGTTTCAATGGTTCCTTCTTCGACCATCTTCCGCAGGTGCGCGTCCAAAGCTGGTCTTGCGGTGTCAGGTACTGCCCTTACTTTGTGCTTGACCGGGGTGGCGTTGGGTTTCAGCCGAATCTTGTGGACAAAGTTTTTCACTTTTCCCGGTTTCTCGGAAAACAGGTTTGGAAAGATCTCCTTGTAGTTTTGCGCTGCTCCTGATGAAATCATGAGCATCTGTTCCCGAGTGCTGGGATCTAGTTTCATGCTGAGTTTGTGTTGGTCATCCCACCCCGGCACGGCTGGACCTTTGGGTGAAAAATACACTTTGGTGGTGGTAGACCTCCCTTTAAAATCAATCCGGGCTTTGATGTAGCCCAAAAGGTCGACCGTTGCCCCTCCAAACACGGTCGGTTTTTGCCTGGTTGATCTAATCTCCACTTCTTCTTGTCCCATCATCTCCTTGTACATGTTGATGGGCAGAATGGTGAGGTTGGATCCCGAATCAACCATGACGCGCGTTTCCATTCCGTCCACTTTAATGGTGCAGTGGGGCTTTTCTCTTCTGGCATGGGGGGCATTGACCATGACAACCATGGGTCTGTCCTGTGGTTCATCATCATCAGTTGAGGTGCAGTCACTGTCAACATGGGAAACAGTTTTCTCCCGCCACATGCATGCCGGAGCCACGTGGCCAATGCGTCCGCATTTGGAGCACTCCTTATTCCTGGCGGGGCAGTCGCGGTCGTTCGCCATGTGCTTGGAGCTGGCGCATCTGTTACATTTCGGTGCCTCCTTTTTCCTGGGACTTTTGTCTTTGGGGCCGTCGCGGGAATGCTTGTCTCTGCGACCTCTCCATTGTAGGGCCGCCATTTCGGGCACAGGCAGGTGACTTCCGGCCTCCTTGCGTCTGCTGGAGGTTTCTTCCTCCGCCCTGGCAATCTGGATGGCTTTATCGAGGGTGACCTCCTTTTCTTGGATGAGTTTGTCCTGTACTTTCCTAGAGTTTGTGTGGACAACGAGCATGTCGCAGATGACCTGTTCTGCATATTCTCCAAAGGAGCAAAGAGAAGCGAGTTCCCTCATCCTGGTGATGTAGTCATCCACGGGTTCGCTCCCTTCCTGTTTGCGAGTGTAGAATCTCAGCCTGTGTAGTACAATGTTCTCCTTGTTGGTGAATCTCTTCATGATGCGACGAGTCGCTTCTTTGTAAACATCGTCGTCTTCGACGTCATTGTCGGCCGCAGGTATTTCTTTAAGGCCGGCAAAGATGCGCTGACCTTCAACCCCTAACGCATTCAACAGCATCGCCCTCTTCCTGATGGGGGCATATCGCGTGCCGCCCACTGCTTCCAAGTAGGTGGAGAAAAGGGGTTCCCATTGCATCCATGGAATTGCCGGTGTTCCTGGCAAGGGGAGAAACGCAGGGGGTGGTGTGACGCCTTGCATGGTGGGTCCATGGGACTTCTGGTATCGTCGTCGCCAGTTATGTTGTGGCCTAAATAGATGACAGGACGCTGTAGGGTTTCTAACAGTCTTTATTGACTGACAAAAGGGAGAAAGGCTCTAACGTGGCCTGATGGCGCTGGGCGCTTTCTTACAGTTCATTGCAATCAAGTCCTGTGCTTTCCCAGTTGATTCACTGTGGAAAGGTTGTGCTCACCGGTGGCACGCTGTACACTTCTAGGGCCCCCATGTAGCCTCCTGTGGCTGTGGTGTTACGCCCTAGAAGCTGTGGTGAGTCCTGTGGCTCACTGCTTCTTCTCGTGTAAACAGGAGCAGCGCTCCTCTGTGACCGCTTCAGCTGGCCGAGCGCCAACTCTGAAGCGGGAACGTTTTCCCGCGGAGCGTGGGCTCACGAGATCCCGTCTCGCGAGATCTCGCGAGAACACGCTCCCGCGATCATGTGATGTCCCCACACAAGTATTTATATTTAATGGCTCCTTTTCAGTGTGCTTTATTGTGAACGTAATGTTGCATTCAACCATGCTTGGGGTCGATTTGTACCGCACAGTCGGTGTAACTTGCTGACAACTCTGAACTTTGATGTCCTCGCTTTCCCTGCTAACTGATCACCTTTCGGGCACATTTGTTTAAGCACCCGCACTTCTAATGGAATGGGGGGGAACTGCGGGTGGTGATATATACTGTATTTGAAGTAAGAGATAGACAAATAGGTGCACTGTGCATTACACGTTGCATACAGTGTGCTGTGAGGTTTGTGACTTGGTGTGTGCAAATCTCGGTTAATGGTGTGCACACTGTCAGTCCAACGTTAGGTGAAGGGCTGGCCCCCAGTGTTTTCAGAGATGACCACGGCCACTGTATGTTTCATGTTGGACATGGGTCTTATAGATTTCCTGCAGACCGTAGCGTTCACTCACTCGCTCACTCACTCACTCGCTCACGAATCGGTCACGATATTGATCAATGGGTCGATCACTCACTCACACACCAAGAACACGAGCCCACACTGCTTCCCGTGGAATCTCATAACATTGGGCGTTGTGCCCACTAACCTCCCCCCACCAGCCACAATAACCCCCGAGTACAAGATAGTACATGATCAGATAAGGCTGCAGGAGTGCCGTGAAGCGCCTACAAAAAGCGTTGCTCTGTTGCTGTTCACTCAGTCAGACACTCCCTCACATACTGACATGTTTAATTACTCCCCGAGTCGCTCGCACGATATGCACCTTCACTCACTCACGCACTCACGCACTCACGCACTCACTCACATGCATCATAGCTTATCCTCTCGATTGATCACTGGCATGACCAAAGACTCATCCACTCACACGCTTGATTGCCGAGTAACACTGAGAGACATTGCTACAGGCATGGAAAACCGCTCCACGATCGTCCTTCAGACCTGTGTATGCAACAGACATATTGCAATTTCAATGAATTCAGGTATTGATCCAACACAGGGGAAGATGGCAATTGATGCTAATCTCGCTTCTGGGTCAGCGTGAAAGCAGAAGGAAAGGACTCTTCTTTGTGGCAATTGGCAACGTTGCTAGCTTGAAATAATGTATTGATTTATCCGGGCAAAAGGCAAGCTGGAAGCTCAATGAGCTAACATGGCCATCCATGTGTTTCTGCTGCCAAACCGCACGCTGCAGCTTTGCTCGTTGCCTGCATGAGCATATTTCAGCAAATCGATGCACTTTACTGTAATGTGTAATTTTTTCTTCCGAGCACAGTGGGAGATATGCATTTATATTCTGTTCTGGGTGAACACTCTCATAACAGTGAACGGGAAATAGTGTTATCCTTTACCGAGAGTCACAAAAAAATACCTTTGATATGAACTTAATGATTTCTCCATTTTTGGCCAGGAGGGCAAACTAGCAGAGCAAAGCAAAATGACATAATGCAAACCCAGGGAGCATGACATCGACGCGCTGCTCAACTCGGCAAGAAGCGCCGCGCCTGAATCGCCCTCCCCAGGCAATATTTCCGATGACAGGTTCTCAGTAGCCGAAGCATGTTTGGTGTATTAATCGTCTGCGAGCCAGGAAATCAATACGACGAGTTCCAAGCCGTGCAGCCTTCCTTTCTGCTCTGGCGCTGCCATTTGCTGCGGCAGAGCGCGGGAACAGTCGCTGTACAGTCGATGCTTCGGGTACATCTGTTCTTCCTTCAGCAAGTGTTCCCTGCTGCGCCACATTGCAGCAGGTGGATGGCCCCGCCAAAACAACACTCAGCAATGATTTCTGTGGATGTTCTGTAGTGCATCACTTTTCCTCTTAATTTAGGGTGACCAGAGGTCCCGGTTTTGCCCGGACTGTCCCAGAAATTGGAGCTCTCTCTCCCTTTGTCAAGATATGTTTCCATTGGAAACTGCAGTGCTGCCGGTTTTTGGCAGTTGGTCTTCATAGCTGGCAGGAGAGGCGTTGCTAGGGGGCTAAAGCCCCTGGTCTTTTGGTTATAGCCTCAGATAGAATCTCAGGGGCTACATCCAAAAGGCTAGCTAGCCCCAAGTCCCAACAGTCTGGGCATTGGTATAGCCCCAAACCTTTTCCAGACCTAGCAAAACCCCTGGCTGGTAAGCACAGAAGAAATGCTGCATTTTACAACTTAAGATAATGTTAGTTTGTGATTAATTATAATACGTGTTTATTTGAATAGTAACATTTAAACCACCTACTCTTCCAACTGCTACTGAAGTGTAGTGCCTTGACAGCCACATTCAAGAGTTAGTCCTACTTTTATATTAGTTGCCCTGTCCCGGTTTTTTACTTTTAAAATATATCACCCTATCTCAATTGATTAGGGCCATCGATTGATAGATAATATGCATGACATCTCTACTTGCCAAGTGTTAATATCCAGTCAGAAGCTTTCCTCCCTCCAGTGGCGCACGTGACTGTTTCTTACAGATCAGCAGATCCAGAAGACCCTCCCACAACATTGTTTTTTTTGTTTTAAAGTAATAATTTAATGGCGAAACCCTGCACAAAAGACAACATTTCATCACTGTAATCTTCCCCCTTTTCTCACACGCAGTAACTCATGCCTTGCCTTCACCTGCTACAAATGGCACCCATTAAGAACAACATACGATGAACATGGAAGAAAGTAAACAACACAAACATGGGAACATTCACCTCCAGGTGTCATTGCCTTGAAAAAATCACGCTGACTGGCTCAACATCTGTCAGGCCCGGTTTGCCATTTCAATGCATATTAAATGCAAAAAACAGTAGTCAACCCCATGCAAAAAACAGTAGTCAACCCCAGTTCCTGAGTGACAAAGATTTAAAGAAAAACATCTGTAGTATGCCATTTCTTTTCATTTTAAATACTATGCAGATGGTTACATAAGATAAGGTTTGTATATTTTTGTTGGTGGTTGGTGGGCCTTTGCAGTGGTGTTTGAATGGGGACAGCCATGGACATTCAAATGGCACGTTAGCATGCAAATGTATTCTTGGCACAATTAGAGACTGATTTCCTTGGCACCTGTGACTGCAGACCTTTGAGATACCTGTGCTACATCGATGAAATCCTCCTTATCAGTGGTCGAAGTGGATGAAAAGAAGTAGTGGAACTATGTTCTCTGCTGGCCTGCCACCCACAAACCTCATCGCCACGCTCACTCCCACGCACAATCCAAACCCCCAAACACACCTGCTGTTTAAGGGAATGTTCAGTTCAGTGCACCGAAGTGAAAGTTTCAACTTCTTCCTACACTTTAATTTAAAAGTAAACCATTCCCAAACGGTTTCCTTTTAAAATGAAAGTATAAGAAAAGTAAAACCTTTTAAAAAAAGTACAGGAATACCGCTCCAGCCACACTGTTAGACCAGAAAAGTAACCCTATAATCGAATGATATGTGTAGTATGTTGGCCTGAAACCAATCGCATCATGTGACAAACCTTGCGACAAAAGAACCGTCAACATAACCTAAGGGGCAGTCCATTTTGTATAAATGTCTGCCATTTGCTTTTTTCCTTTCTGTCAAAACGCTTTGGAAATATATTCTATGCTTCAAACTCACACACAGTGTGAGGCCATGGCCTGAATGCTGAAATACTAACACAGACAAGAATGTCAAACTCTGCAGAATTACATTGTTTTTCTCTCTCACTAAGTCCTTGAAGGCGAGCAGAAGCCGCATCTAATCAGCAGACCAGGTGCCAGGTTTACTTGCAAACGCTGTAGTAAAAGGCAGTTAAAACATGAATTATATTCCTCTAGCGGTGCTCCTTCGCGGAGAATGGCATTTTCTGCTTCAGAACTATCTGACCCTTGGCTCATGAGCCAAGTCATACAGATAACATAGTAAGGAATGTTTCCCTGTTAAGAACACGATATCCTTGCTCAAACAGAGCTCCATGTTACCCATAACAGAAAGCTGTCTCTGCTGCCTTTGCTAGAATAACTATGTTTAGGTTGAATGAAGAATTGTTATAACGTGTCATAATTGTCATAATTGTCAATCACTGAACCCTAGCCTGTATGACATGTATGTGGGCGGATTGAATTGCCTTCACAAAGATTATGTCTAATGTATCAATATTGCTGCTTGAGCGCTGCTCGCTCTCTCTCGCATTTCACAATGTTTGGGAACACACGTTGTGAGGCGGTGAGACCCGGTCGGCCGACTGAGAATACTTTGAAATAAACTAGACTTGTTTGGAAAATGACCCTCGTGTCTGACGTGTCACTTTAGTATATGGTTATTGTGCCTTAGTTTCCATATGCAGTCTTTACTGCCTTGCAAATATGGAGCCCAAATAGGGACCCTCCCACTAATGCTCCCTCGTATACGTTGAAATTGAAGAAGGCAAAAACGAGTCGAGGATGAAGCCGTCGAGCCGGGATCGGAAGGTGTTCAGGGCGCCCCTGTTGAAGTGATGAGAGACTCCTCGGCAGATCTGTACACAGCTGATCCCTGATCGACAATCAGCGCCTAGAGAGCTTCAAGGCGAGGGTCCTGGAATGAGGCAGAATAAGCCAGACACACAGTCACAACGATTCTTGGTTGCGTCTAAATACGGGCGAATTTCGTCCTGAGTGACGAATTGGTTGAACAGGTGAGTCGTGCCCCGATTTCTAAAAGTCCTGATATTGGGTGAGTGTTGCTCTTGCAAGATCAAACGACCCAGGGTAAGAATTAACCATGCCTGAGAAATTGTCTTCCTGTTTAGTGAGTTTTTTTCACTGCGGTAGACAATCTTTGGAAACTGGCCAGGTCGCGCCACCCGAAGGGTCACCGGCACATGAAATGTACATAAAGTATGGTATAGGGGCAATAGTGTTTAATGCGATTTGGCATAGGCAGACCAGACGTGTACCAGACCTTCAGTGGCCTAATAATGTGAGCTTTGAATTAGCACGTATAGAACACCTAGAATCAGTATTGCTATGCAAGAAGGCCCCACCAGCAGCGTTTGACGTTGTAAGAGACTGGAGGAAGGAAGCTAATCTCCGATTGAGAAGTAAGGAGAAACACGCGCGCAGACATAAAACGAATGTAGAGAAAGCGCTAGAGCATGACCAACATCAGCAGACAGAAGCCATTAGGAACATGGACAGGGCTTTCCAATTAGATGTACAGAAAATATATCCTCAGCAAGACTTGCATAGATCAGATGAACTAATAAACAAAATATTAAATGAGCAAAGAAATGAACATCAAAGTACTGACCCAGTTGCAACTCCTCCTTATGTACCGCTCATTCCCGTTATTCCATCTGCTCCTGCAGTAAGCAGTTCCTCTCCTCCTGTCCCTGTGACATAATTTCCTCCACCGCCGTCAGCGCATGAGTTATCCGCGTTCGCAGGCAGTTATACAGAGATGGGGCCTACACAAGGAAGCATTAGACAGACTCATAGTATGATTAGCAAAGAAAGGAAAGAAGAACTGAAAGAATGGTCCGAAACGTATATTGATGATGGCAATGAAGTGGCTGTGCAAAGTTCCATATCTGATCATAGAGGCCTTGGTGAACAACAGGAATTGTTAGAATGCATGGGGAATTATCTTGTGAAAATGTGGAGTGATTTGACCGATACAGTGGTACTGCAAGAGTTGCGCGATTTGGTTGTTCTTTCGAATTTGAAAGATAATGCGACGAAAGTACGAGAACACGTAGGACGAATATTTGTGTTTAAGCGAGAACTTGATTGATTGCATAGAGAATTATTGAAAAAAGATAAACCGCATATGTCGTATGTCCAGCAATGATTTTTGCCACCGTTGAAACCTGTTAGTGAAGAAATGCGGATTTGTACGCGAGATGCGCTTAGATGGATTACGGATGCCGCCATTTCCCCAACTGAAGTGCATGATACGTTTAGTCAGCATACACCAGAAATGCAGAGAAAGGTATTACAGGTTATGGTAGAGTACCTACAAGATAAATGTATGAAGAATAAGATATGTTGTACCGTTGATTTAATGACAATTTATAAAAGAGCATTTTCGCTTGAAAGTGGAACAACTGATTTTTCACTCGATGTAGCTTTGTTGCTTAATAGACAAACAAATGTAGAATCTCCTAGTTTGCAATTACCCATGAGAGAGGTGCCTTCCACGTTTGTCCTGAAGTAGAAGTTGCTGCCTCGCGAATGATAGAAGTTCATTATATCACCCAGTTTGTACATGTCCCTTTTTCGAGGGAAGAGGTAAATACTATAAAGCAAACGATCCCTGATATTAGGAAGAACCCGTCAGGATTTTATAAGGAAATTGAATGTGTTTGAATTAATCTGTTTTTACATTGAGTGACATTGATTTATTGTTTCCCATGATTCTACCTGTAGACATATGGAAACAGGTAAGAAATATAAATGACGCGCCGATGTTAGGTGATACATGGGATAATTTGACTAGAATTGATAGTGAGAGAAAGGCTGGAGAGAAGCCACCACAGGGAATGTTGGCCTTACCATCGCGAATAGTAGAGAAATTGAAAACTTTGGTGCCCGAGAAAAGAATAGTTTGGGATAAATTGACTGCTTGTTTGCAGTGCAAAGAGGAAGGAGCGACAGATTATTTTAATTCATTTGAAGAAGTATTTGCAGATTTTAGTGGTCAAGATCTAAGTACTGAACCCGGAAATAGATTGTTTGTTGATAAGTTTGTGAGAGGGTTATACTGAAAATCCAAAGTTTAATAATGACATCTGAAAGTGCATGGCAAGCAAAAACACAAAGTGAAGTATTACACATGGCCCAGTATTATGAGAACAGAGTAAATTCGGAAAAGGATAAGGAACTGAGAGACAAAGGGAATTTGAAAACAAGAGTACTGTTACAGCAAGTAGCGAACAATAATAGAGGTGGTGAGAAAGTCCAATTTGCATTAACGTCCAATATGGAAGGCGGTCCAATAGGGATTAATCAATGTGCATATTGTAGAGAAGAAGGCCATTGGCGAGCACAGTGCCCGCATATGCAGAATAGAAATGGGACTTTTATGACAGAATAGAGGTCGTCCGGGAATACAAGGAGAGAATAGAAACCAAAGAGCCCCATCATTTCAGGATAACCAGGGAAATCAGAATCAGAACCAGAATCAGAATCAACAACGAAACAATACAAAAGGTGTGAATGTTTTTGACAATCAGTCCAGTGCATATTACTCTGGCAACTTTACATCTGATGATGTACTGATCTACTAGGACAGCCCGAGACATGGGTTGGAACCAGTATCTTTTGCCGTAGACCAAATGAAGGTTGGGAATAGGGGGCACATTTTTTTAGTGGACACAGGTGCACAAAAATGTTCAATTGGCCATCAGCGGGTTCCAGAAATACCACTGTCAGGGCATAAGAATGTCTCAGTAGGGTTCTCAGGTAAGGCAGTAATTAGTCCAGTGTCACAACCAGTGCCTATAACACTAGGTCCATTCACATAGTCTTGCCCATTTCTCTTAATGAAAAATTGTGGCGAAAATTTGTTGGGATTAAATTTATTGAAGAAATTGTATGCAGTCATTTATTGTTCTCCTGATGGAGTGTATTTGACAATCTCGCCACAAAAGACTCCCGTATCGCAATTTGTATCTAAGCCACTACCGACTGAATTGAGTAAAGTACCAGCTTGTAAATGGGCAGTGAACAACAATGATGTTGGTTGTTTGAAAGTAGAGCCACTAAAAATTGTTTTGAAAGAAGAAATTACATTGCCGCGTATTCCGCAATATAAAATGTCGGCAGAGGGAGAAAAAGCATTGAAATGCATTGTATCAGATTTGAATAAAAGAAACATTATTGAAGAAACTTCTGGTAGTACTTTCAATAGTCCGATTCTTCCGGTTTACAAGAAAGGAGGTAATGATATACCTTACCGATTTATAATTGATTTACGTGGAGTAAATAAAGTGGTTGTTCCTCAATTTCCATTATTCCCGGATGTGACTACAATTTTGACTATGACTCCAGCCTCTGCTTCATATTTTAGTGTGATTGATCTGAAAAAAACATGTTTTAGTATCCCAGTGCATCCAGATAGCAGATCTTTGTTTGCTTTTACCCTAGGAGGAAGTTAATTTTCATTCACACAAATTCCACAAGGTTACACTGAGAGTCCAAGTATTTACAGTAGAGCTTTGAAGGAACAATTAGATATGCTTGAACTACCGACAGGCTACGTATTACTACAGTACATAGACGATTTGTCAATAGCAGCAGACACAGAAGAGATTTGTAAAGAAAGTACAGTTTCATTATTGACACATTTAGCAGCACATGGACACAAAGCATTGTTGAAAAAATTCCAGTATTGTCGAAAGGAAGTGGCCTACTTGGGCTACCTCCTTTCGAAGGAGGGAAGAAGATTGACATCAGAAAGAATAGAAAGCATCTCTGATATGCCTATTCCAAATACGCAGAAAGAAGTCAGGGCTTTAATTGGCATGGCTTCATATTGTAGGCAGTGGATCGCTAACTTTTCGCTGATCGTGAAACCAATAGTGGCATTGACAAGGAAAGATGTTACCTTACCTTTGCCATGGAACATGGAATGTCAAGAATCATTTGACCTGCTTAAAGCTGCATTATGTTCGGCTCCAGTTTTGGGCATGCCAAATTACGATGAGAGTTTTAAGTTATTTGTGCATGAAAATAATGGATGTGCTTTGGCTGTTTTGACCCAGGAACACGGGGAGGAGAAATAGACCATGCGGTTACTTCTCTTCCACGTTGGATCCTGTTGCATGTGCTTTGCTGCGTTGCTTGCGAGCTGTTGCTGCAGCCGCTGCATTAGTAAAACAAACCGAGGGAATGGTTTTAGGTCACGCTTTAACCATAATGGTACCTCACTCAGTGGACGTTTTTTAAATAGAACGCAGACGATACACCTTACATCAGCCAGATTAACAAGGTATGAGATAGTTCTAGTTGCACCACATATACAAATTAAAAGGTGTTGCGCTTTAAATCCGGCTGAGTTAATGCCCCCTCCAAATGAGAAAGGGGTAAAAAACAATTCCCCCATGATTGCTTAATGGTTATTGAACAAGAGACGAAAGGAAGAATAGACATATCTGACACCCCACAGAAAGAGCCAGATGGAGAACTGTTTTGTGACGGTTCTTGTTTTAAATTACCAGATGGCACATCAACAGCTGCTTATGCCATCAATACATCGAAAAGTATTATAGAAAGCAAAAGAATCCCATACAACTCAGCACAAGCTGCAGAAATAATAGCGTTGACAAGACCATGTGAAATCTCTGCAAATCTCAATGTAAACATATATACTGACAGTCAGTATGCCTTTGAGGTGGTACACAATTTTGGTCGATTATGGGTTTAAAGGGGTTTCCTGACATCACACGGAACCAAAATCCAACATGGCACTTTGATAGTGAAACTATTGTCAGCACTTGCACTTCCCAACCGATTAGCAATAAAGAAATGTGAAGCACATAAAAATGTAACATGTAATGTTGGAAAGGGAAACGCATTTGTAGACAAAATTGCGAAACAAACTGCCACTGATTTACACACAAAAATGTATGTCGAAAAACTAGAAGAAGTACGCTGCATGATAGAGAATGGAATTGCAACAGTTAAGGAAATGCAAGCAGAAGCTACTGTGGATAAAATAAAAAAATGGTCTGAGGGCCCAGCAGAATTAGATTCTGAAGGTTGTTGGGTGGACAGATGGATGTTACCAAATGCCTATCTGATGGCAATGGTCACTATGGCCCACAGTCCAACACACATATGTGCTAGAAAAATGATACAACACCTGGATTCTGTATGGCAGAATCCACACATTAGAAAAACTGCTGAAAGATTGATTGAGAACTGCATGACTTGTTTACAACATAACATTGGAAAGGGAACAGTGACACCAGTAGGTAATTTAGGCCTGTCGTCTATGCCATTTGAAGTCATCCATTTTGATTTCATAGAAATGGAGAGGTGCCAAAACTATAAGTATGTTCTTGTGGTGGTTTGTGCCTTCAGGAAATGGTTAGAAGCCTATCCCCTGAAAGACAGTACAGCTATGTCCACAGCTAAAGCCATGCTAAAAGAATACTTTCCCCGTTTTGGCCTACCCCGTGTCATATGGTCAGATAACGGCCCACACTTTATTGCGGCCGTGATATTGCAAATCTGTGCAGGTCACCAGATTGATAAACGGTTCCATTCGGCCAGAAAACCGATGAGTGCCGGTTTAGTAGAACGTCAGAACGGTATCCTGAAAAACAAACTTAGTAAAGTAAGTGAGGGAGCAATTTGAAATGGCCCAATGCCCTACCGCTAGCTTTATTGTGCATGCGAACAACTGTACAGGTGAGGAGTGGTCTCTCCCCTTACGAAATCGTGATTGGGAGACCAGCAAATGTTTGGAATGCCCCTCGACCGAAACGGTTGAGAGACACAGAGTACCCATTACTTATTTATTACTGTAAACAGTTAACTCAAAACTTGCGTTTGATTCATCAGCAGGTGCAGGAGGCTCTTCCTGTCAGATATACCGGCCCAGGACATTGTCTCGAGCCTGGGGACTGGACGTTTGTCAAACATGTTGAAAGAAAATCTTCACTTGCACCGCGTTGGGCGAGACCCTTCCATGTGCTACTGGCTACGCAGACTGCCGTCTGAGTGAATGGACGCAAGCATTGGATCCACGCAACACACACGAAAAGAGCTTGATGATCCTGACATCGAAAGAAAGACAGCTGCACTTGATCACAAAGATAGCGCAAGTTCTCTGTCAGAAGTGCTTCCTAAGCTTGAGAAAGGGCCTGGGGAGATTGCAACGAAGATCGAAAGGCCAGAGGTGCCTCAACTTTGTCCCACTGCTGCCTTCTCATCATCGCACAGTGTATCTCGAACTGGCTCTCATCTTGCATTTGGAAATGAGAGTGCATTGTTCATCGAGCATACTGTACCTGGAGCTGTGAGGTACAATCTATGTTTGCAAAATCAGAAATGATCAGCTTCTGTTTCACCTTTGTTCCTAGCGCATGGATGACGCTAGGAACAGAGGCCTAGGGAAAAGGAGCGTATGAGCTCTATCAAGCTGCATCAAATTGAAAGCTCTGACGCGCGGTTTCTCTGTGCTACCATTGAAAAGTGAAGGACCAAAGCAACCTAGCATGGACAAGCGGGGGCATATGGTACCGACACTATCAAATTGAGACTTGCTCCTGCCTTTTTTGTGCTCTGTGCAAATTCACATCAGCTTGCTAGCATCAATAAGCAGGCTAGCCTGGACTGGCCTGAACATTTGTTGCTAACGTGTGTTGCTGTGGAGAACTTTCCCAGACGGACACTGAAAAACTCTTCCTGAGATAAACATTACAGACAATGCCTATATTCGCTCCTGTCCCCTCCTGCACTAATGCTATTGATGATATAGAGATAGAGATTAAGCATACTCCAAGACAGACTTGGTTCAGATGGAATAATATCCTAATGATTATGATACCGCTTTGCATTTTTATTACACTAGTCCCAATATTCTGGTATCTAGAAACTGTCTATCCTTTGAACTCTCTTTTGACTGCTACCAATGCTCCTACTATGAGCAGCCCAGTGCATGTGCTCTCTTTTGTACTCTCCCCTCACAAGAAGTGAAACATAGAAAAGGGTATGACAATAATACATTGATACTGATTATGAACATGACCCATGCTATCTTGAATAGGTCCAATTGTTGGGTCTGTTCCCATTTACCCCAGCACAGGGAAAGAGGAATGGGTTGGTATGTACATCCGTTGCCACTTAATACAGACTGTTATGCATCATTAAGAGGGCTATTTTTCGGAAAATTGAATGATAGTGTCACTGGTCAGTTCAATGGAACAAACATAAACTAATTTGAAAGATTGGTATTGGATCCGTTGGGTCGTTCCGTATTTACAAGCAGAAGCAAAATAAAATTGGTAACAACAAGTCCAGTAGATAGGCTCTCTAAGCCTTACAAGTCACTAATCACTTTTAAAATGGCTCCAATAGGAAATACCAATGCTTTGCCTCCCGCTTATACTATTAATCATAGTCCACGTTCTGTCCCATTTTCCTTACAGAAAAAGGGTTCCCACCCTGTGGGAACATTCACTAGATGCATGAACATTGCTGTGCTTGAGCAAGAATAAAAAACATTATATATAGGAGGTTCTGTCTATTTTATATGTGGAGATGAGGCCTACCCATGGTTACCTAGAACTTGGGAAGGGAACTGTTATTTAGTTATACTTCTGCCTGGTGTATTTCTTTCCAAAACCTCTGAGATAGCAAAACTATCTAGATCTCGGCCACGTCGAGATGATACTGCAGGGCAGATCGTAGGGGATATAGCGAAATCATTTATACCATTTTGGGGACAAGCAATACATTCATGGAATATAAGGAAACTGTCTAGGGTGTTAGAAAAAACAATAAATGGAACTACAGATATACTCTATAATATGACATTGGAACAAAAAGCAATCAGATTGATTGCACTTCAAAATAGAATGGTCCTTGATATAATTTTGGTTGATCGTGGAGGAGTATGCAAATTGGTGGGGTCAGCGTGCTGTGTATTCATTAGTGACTCCTCCCCCACGATATTTGAAGCAATTAAAAAAATGGAATGTCCTAAATTCTGAAATTCATGTTCCCACAGGTGGTTGGAATCTGAATATAAGTTCATGGTTCTGGGAACTGCTGCGATCATGGGGATGGAAACTAATTGCAATTCTGGTCATGATATTTGGAATCCTCATGTTCTGCTGTTGTTGCCTACAATGCCTGCCAGTCCTCTGCTCCCAAATTACAAATGAGTGTGTACATGCAATTAGAACGAAACCTCTTTGCATATTAAGTGAAGGTGCACAACACGAAAATTAAATAATTAAAGAATGTATAGCAATGAATATTTCTGATGACGATTACAGCAGTATGGGTAGTTCGAAATCAGATACATGTTCTGATGAAGACACAATGTATGGATGATGCTATTGGCTTACAGCCAAAAGGAGGGTTTGTTATACCAGAAAAGTAACCCTGTAATCAAATGATATGTATAGTATGTTGGCCTGAAACCAATCGCATCATGTGACAAACATTGCGACAAAAGAATCGTCAACGTAACCAAAGGCTGTCCATTTTGTACAAATGTCGGCCTTTCGCTTTTTTTCCTTTCTGTCAAAACGCTTTGCAAATATATTCTATGCTTCGATCTCACACACAGTGCGAGGCAACAGCCTGAATTCTGAAATTCTACCACACACAGGAATGTCAAACTGTGCAGAAATACATTGTTTTTCTCTCTCGCTAAGTCCTTGAAGACGAGCAGAAGCCGCATCTAATCAGCAGACCAGGTGCCGGGTTGTTTTGCAAACGCTGTAGTAAAAGGCAGTTAAAACATGAATTATATTCCTCTAGCGGTGCACCTTCACGGAGAATGGTATTTTCTGTTTCAGAACTATCTGACCCATAGCTCATGACCCAAGTCATACAGATAACATAGTAAGGAATGTTTCCCTGCTGAGAACACAATATCCTTGCTCAACCAGAGTTCCATGTTCCTCATAACAGAAAGCTGTCTCTGCTGCCTTTGCTAGAATAACTATGTTTAGGCTGAATGAAGACTTGTCATAACGTGTCATAATTGTCATAAATGTCAATCACTGAACCCTAGCCTGTACGACATGTATGTGGGCGGATCGAATTGCCTTCACAAAGTTTATGTCTAATGTATATATTGCTGCTTGAGCGCTGCTCACTCTCTCTCGCATCTCACGACGTTTGGGAACACACGTCGTGAGGCGGTGAGACCCGGTCAGCTGACTGAGAATACTTTGAAATAAACCAGACTTATTTGGAAAATTAACCTCGCATCTGATGTGTCACTTTAGTATATGGTTATTGTGCCTTAGTTTCCATATGCGGAATTCATGGCCTAGCATCACTTCGACCACTGCCTGTCTGGCTGATAAGGAGACGTTGGTGGGTGCGTACCAAGTGCAAAGATGTCAAAAAACATGGGTGCGACAGGAAGCTTCTAGCCGATATGCTGCATGGAAAAAGAACATTGTCAGAGCGTGGCAACATTGCAGTGAAACAGCTTCCATTCTTTGGTGGGAGCTGGAGGAAAATCCTCAAGTATGACCCCTGAGTGTGGAAGGAGTGAACATCTCATTTTTTAGTTTTGGCTATTAGGTGGCACTAAAGCACCACCTAAAGGCAAATACTATTGCTTTGGAGTACAAGCTAGAAGGGAGAAGAGATGTGTGGAGGGACACAAAGCTTGCAGATATTGTTAGGTTATTTACACACCCAATGACTGCCCATAGCAAAGCTAATCCTTATGTTGATTCCCACACATATCCTGCCCCTTCCCACCCAAAACATATCCTCTTGGAGTCCTGGGATCTCTTTAAGCTACCTTTATTTAGCCTTACCATCACATTTTATGCTCAAGGTGCCTGTGAGCGTTTTTTCAAAGCAGTCATCTGAGAGTTAATGGCTAAATTGGAGCTGTAAACATGCTACTCGTGTAATAAAAATGTCAATGCCTTCAACCATTGATTTGCAAGCACTATGCGTGTCCTTCTCTGAAGACCTCTTAAAAACAAGCATTGGCAAAGCCAACAGTTTTGGCATGTGTATAAGAAGTAGGCATTTGCCAGGCACTGCTATTATATGACAAGGTACTCAGACAACTTTGCAGCTGCTACAATTGATGGCCAATCAATACCACTATGGCAGTGACTGGCAAAGGCCGTTTCCATGTCTGCACAAAAACCCAAACTGTTGGCATTGCTAATGCTTGTTATATCTGGGCATGGGAAAGGTCAGAATGTTAAGGAAAGCACATGAGAGATAGGATGGTGTGCACCAATGTTATGACTTCTGAACCAATGAGCACTTCTTTATAGGTAGTCAATGTTGAGAGTTATTATGATGTTGCCTGCAATTTAATGGGAGTACCTATGTATACAATTGCATACATGACACATTGAGGGGCAATGCCTGACATGCTGTTTGAGTACACAGTCATTTGTTTGCAACACCAGGCATTTGATGGCGGGACTGTGATATAACGGGAATGCCCCAATGCTAGTGGATGCACATGGGCATATGGCTGCACTATGTGGCATATTGTGTGAGTACATTGTTATTTGAGCCAATAACTGGCATTCTATGGGGCATCCCACATTTGTTCTGAGTACTCAAGTCAATTACTACAGTACATAACCATAAAACTATTCACCTCGACCTATGGAGATGTGACTTGACAGGTACACAAATGTAGGAATAGGATGGTGGTAGTACACGTCAATGGGAGACCACTCCCTGTGTCCCTCCCTCCTCTTTCTTCTCGCTCAGCCCCCCAGTGCTAATGACTCTACGTCACAGTGCACCTCCCGTTGGAACATTATTTCCTTGGACACACCACAGTAGGCCTTCCCCTGTGCTCATTCCCCAGCACCTGTACGTTTGAAGGCACTACCTAGTAATGTAAGTCAGAAAAACGACTAAGACGTAAAACAGTAACTGAACACATGCTTTGCAACAGTACCTGGGATTTGATGGCATTATCAGGACAGTTGATGGCAATACCTGCTGCAGAAATTTGATTTGTGCATGATGGCACATTGTGTGCCATGATAGGTTATTTATAAAGCACTTAACACCCAGAGGTTTCTAAGCGCGGACCCGGGGATCGAACCTGCGGTGCTCTCTGTTGTGTTGTTTCCAATGCCGGCACGTTTCCCCTGAGCTATCCCCACGAGACAATGACTTGTCACCATATATGTCATTTGTACATGCTATATTTATCACACAATGTTAAGAGCAGACCCATATTGACGGTTACAGTGAATAAAGTGTGCCCAGAGTACCCATGGGACTACACAAAAGAATAAACAGTCAGGTATTTACCAACCACAGAGAGCATTCTGACCGTGTTCGAAATGAAAAGCACATGCACGTGTTTCCATAAACCAGAGTAACATATTCATATAATACCGCAACATGAAGATGGAAGTGCGTATGGCAGCCAGCAAATGGATTTCCAGCTAATGACTCGCAGTATGCGCACGCCTGACTCACGTGTAATTCCCCTCCCCCTTGCCAGGAGTTTTTAATGCAGCCAAGAGTGTGATTGGTTCTAAATTCCATCTGAGTCCTGATTTGAAAAGAGATCTACCCATAAATAGGACCCCCATCCGGTTTGTGTGTCCTCGTAAAATGGGATTCACTTACGGTTATGGCTGTGCCTGCTGTCGCTGAGCGTGGAAGGCCAGCTCTGCTCCCCTCATGCCCTGCCAGGCCGGCATTCCCACCAAAGCAGCAGCCCTGCTGGCACATGACCAGCTTCACTCCCTGCTTTACAGCTTCGAAATCAAAGACTATGTCAAAAAAGGAGAAGCTTTTGAAAGACCGAATGTTGCACCCTAGCACATCCAACCATTTACATCAACTCTCCCGACCACGTTCAGATGTCCGCGCTCTCCTCTGTCAATTGTTTATTTTCATCTTAACTTCACAAAAGTGTCCTCTATTCATGCATGACCCATCTTATATGTCAGCCAATGGCGGTAAAATGGCACTGATTTCTGTGCACAGAACAACGTGGATATTAGCTGCCACAGCAATGGTATTTGGGAATAGCTGTCACAAAGTCTTGTGTCATGTTGAGCACTTCGTACCAGTCCTAATATTCGTGGAAATGAGCGTTTGGATTCTGAAGCCTGTGGTTTGCTTTACTCTTTCTGAGCGTGGGCCTATTAGTCCAGGAATGCAAAGTGTTTGCAACTAAAAAAGCCAGGACAGGATGCAGGTATTAGTCTCAACTAGACCCATTTCAGGTGGGTTACAGTCCACACAGCTCTGTTTTATTCTTTACATTATGGGACTTGTAGTCCTGCTCTTACAATGAAAACATTAAAGAATAATGCTACCACAATGCAAAGAATAACAACTCTGCATGCATCTAGTTGAGAGCTCTGCTGAAGGTGCTGCGTGTGACATGGGGCTAATTCGCTGCTCCATACAGCAGAAGTGCTGGGAGTACCTGCAACTGCTGCCCCCTGAAGAGGCGGACCAGGGTTATGACCAGTGAAAATAACAATAGCACTCTGGGCTTCCTTATGAGTTCAGCTGTATTTCCTTGTGAAATACTGCCAAACTCATTGACCGTTACTACATGCGGTAACGATGCAGTATCTCGAAGGGTCTGCTTGGTCTAGCGTCATGGGAGTCCTTAAGTTAGTCCCCATGTTGTAATACCCAATGAGTAATACTGCACCTGATACTGCTTTTGTGCAGAGGTATATTTTTGACATATTGGTTCTGTGTGCAGCGATACCACAGGCTGTATTGCGAAATGTGGCATGTTTGAATATTACTGCAACACTCATAATGAGGGCCCTAATAATGCCAGTTTCTAATGTTCACACCGGGATGTGATGAGTATTACTTTAGTGTGGCCTAGCCTGGCCTCGTACCTTCTACTACTATACCCATAATTACAACAACTTAGATGGATGTTTCACCCATTTTTGGATGGAATCATTTACCTACCTGCTAGGGCTGGGGCTGGGCACATAGCCAGCGTAGACTGGCTGGTGGGCGGCTGTGTCCGTCTGCCTGCTGCTGTAGATATCGAGATGAATCAATCAGATCCTTCTGGTGTTTGGGGGCACCTGCAGTTACAGAATGTCAGCCCAATGCGCAGGCGTGGGCCAAGGTGTGATGCAGACATTGCTCCAGGCCTGCAGCTCAGTCAGACAGAGTGCTGATTTATTTTAATATCTGCGCTGTATTTTTATTTTTAAAAAAAATCGCTCTTGAGCAGTTTCATTTTGTAATAGAAGTATAGGAATGGTGACACTAAAAGAATAAAAGTATGGGAAGGCCACTCCCAGTCGCTTCCCCCACTTCAAAGTCTGCTCCTTATCTGGACTGCTGGGGAATAGGATCTCCTATACTTCCACAGAAGATTAATGGAATTCCATGAAATCATCAACCTCAAACTTTCTTACTCTCCTGAAAAATTTGAAAATTAAGCCAATCAGCCACTTGAAATCAAAAGGATGCAGGAATTGTCAGAGAACATGTTAACAAATCGCAATTCCAGGGCAAATGCTCTTGAAAATACAATACATTAACAAAAAGAAACATACACAAATAACGAAAAATAAACTGGGAGTTGAGGCAACATTGAGTGTGAAAGCTGAGCAAGACGTAGAAGTGCTGAGCAAGGGTAATATGTCTGAAGTTTGTTCAAATTAAAATGTGTCCCAGAACCGTGTCAAAACAAATTGACCTTATAGGGGGCAGCAATGAATTTGGTGAAGAATAGGTGTTATCTGATCAAATGTTGTTTGGCCAACAGAAGTCACGCAGAAGCATTTTGAATTATCTGTAGGCTCTTGTGGAGGTTGGCTATCGATGGTAGCACAAGCATCAGTGGCAAGAAGGGTGAAACATTTCTGAAGACTTTTTCGACGCTGGTTGAGTTAACCTTGGGTCCAAAAAAGTGGGATTTTTCTAGTTGCAATTCCTGTGTTCTCAAAGCATGAAAAGGAGATGGTAGAGAGCCGAAGTATACGTTTGGGGAAGAGTTTCCCAGAGAATGGCAGGGCTCCGACGAAAAGTACCAAGGTGTTTCCTAAGTTCTATTTATGTCATGATGCCTTATCCAGCCCATTCAGGCATTATGGCGTTTCCAGGTAAATTATTCAGTGTGACAAGGAGTATCTCAGAGGTGTTGCACAATCATGGCAAGTATATCATTGCCTCCTCACAGTCCAGCATTAATTGCAGTTTATTTGTTGCACATATCAGAAACATTGGCTTTGTTTTCAGTGTTCTTACATGTGTGGGGTGCATTTAAAGGCCCCAAAAAGAAGTTCCTTTCACATGAACAGCAAGATTTTAAACACTGAAACAAAAATGGCCTGGCATTTGTTTTTGATTTTAAAGTAAAATTAAAGAGCTGTGGGAAAAGGGGCCTAACTGTCACAACAAATGGATAAGCAGAATTTAAATTTACAAAAGAAGGAGGAATCAAAGATCCCTGTCACATAGAAAGCAGGATTTTTGAACATTGAAAACAAAAACGGCCTACACATATGTGTGCAAATAAAAAGTTTTTGAAGAGCCACTTTGCCTTCATGAAGAAAATGTCAGCCCAAGGCAGACCCTTTTGCCGGCTGTGGGAATAACTTCACAAGGACATCTCCCACTTCCAGCCTGGATGTCACATCTCTGATCTAATGACCAACCGCAATAAAAATGTCCTGCTAAAGGCATCGCAAATTCAGTGTTCTCCAGACCTGCTGGCTCTGAAAGCAGGGACTTCAAGAAAAGTCATCCTTGGCTGGAGCAAGACTAATATGTGTGAAAATGAGGGCTCCCACTTCAAAGAACAAGCTTCCAACACAAAGGAGACTGATAAAAGTACCCAGTGAAAACAAATGGCCAGAAGCAGGAGCAGGACCATTTGTCCCACATGAACATTCACAAATTATTTAAAAGGACTATTTTTATTTAGGCCTTTTTCTCATCCATCATAAGGTGGATGGATTTCATCTATGCACCATGTTTTATGTAATTGCCAGGCGATTTTGGGGATATAAAATTCATCTTCCTGTGACTCTTGGAACTGTAAGGGCCATTTAAACTAGGTTTCTGGCTGATCTGAACATGTTCCAGATGTGAGAGTTGGTGAGCAGGTGGAAATTGAAATTAGGGTTATGCTTAATAACTTACATATTCATAACTGTTGTGCTTTTTATGGAAACGTCAGAAAGGTGCCACCTGGCCGTGCTACATGATACGGATTTGGTGACTGGCTTATCTAATTCCCATGATAAGGGGAAACAGAAAATATGTTTAGTCCGGCAGTTGGCAGTAAAATTATGAAGTTTTGATATACAAGTAGTTTTTGCCAAAAAAGTTGAAAGGAGAACAAAGGACGGTGAGACATGGCAATTGCCATATGTTGCTCCAAACCCCCAAACCAATCCTGACATGGAGGCTGGGTTTGGGAGGAGAGGGGAGGGTAACTGTCCAATCCCAGTGGCAGGAATTATTGCACAGTACTTCACCAAGATTATAAAATTGGTGGTGTCATTGCTGCTATATAATTGAGACTGCACTAGGACACAGAGACAGAAAAACGAGAAAGACAGGAGGACAGACAGAAGAGACATGCCATCAGGAAGGCTGCTGAAACCTACCATCTGACAGCTATAAGGAGACACCAGATGAGATTGTTGAGAATGCATCTGGGTGGAGCTGTCTATCTCTAGGAAAGCCTCAAAGCTGACTGGGTTCTATGGTGGAGAGCAGGAGGCCATCTTTGAGAGTGGAGTGATTAGACCCTTGCCCTATCTTTCCAGAGCGTACTGAGATGCTGCCGGCTTTCCTGAACCTTAAACAAAGGCTTGCTATGTAAGTAGAACTAAGCCCTGGAAAACCAAAAGGTGGGGGAGTCTGCTTGCCTTGATTCCTTTCCCTTTGTAGTGGGTGGGAGGTATGGGGGCACAACTGTGTAGATCCTTAGCCTACGTATCCAAACATATTAATTTAATTAATTCCCCATTTGGCAAAACACTATGGGGTGAATTTTGTTAAAATTTGAAATTAACAAAGCTCACTTCACAGTGCACGCTGAAAACTATAGCCTATCATTTAATTGAGTAATCCTTGTTGTCCAGTTGACCCTGACATCTTTAAGGAAGTGGGGTGTTTTTGTTCTTAAATCAGTCCAAACGTTCTAGTCAGCTTCCCCAACACAGGCCTTTCAGTAAGGAGGGTCTGAAATCCAAAATTCCCCAAAGCATTCAAATTTTTCTGTCTGACTTCCCAACCTAGACAAAAGCAAGGGGGAGGAGGGGTCTGAAAAGCAAAGTGATAAATCACCCTGTGTGTATTTTAAACCAAATATGTGGGCAAAATTATAATTGTCATATGTATTGTTTCCAGTCTTGAAATTCTACTGCTACCCTTTTAAGCCTGCAGGAAAAACAAAATCGCACAACATTACATAAGTGTGTTTGTTATTGATTGGTGTAATTATTGCTTGCAGTGAAATTTACAGAAAGTAAGAATTCGGTCTGTGTTCTTTTCAATTCACTTTTGTGATTGACTTATGCTCAGAGTAGTTGATTGTGTTGTGCCACGGATAAAGTGGTGTTTTTGATATGTTTGTGCTAATTTCTATTACTGTTAATTTAAATAAATACCAATATCTTTCCTGTATACTGTTCTGGTTTTTGGCTCATTGTTAGCTCAGGGGAGAGGGATCTGAGGGGCATGACATGTGTCTGAGATAGGGCTAAAAAGAATCTGTTAAATAGTTTGTTGCATAACCACTTGAGTGGGGAGGGAAGGAACTTCCTGTGTTGTGGTTGGCTTGTCAATAGACCGTTACAAATTGGGGTCTTGGGCCGGGATTTAACTTCCTATTCCTGACCCATAAAAAGTACATTGTGACAATCTATTCATTTTGATGAAATTGCATTAAGGGGGAGGGAAACTCATCTTTGTTTTGTTAAAGTGCCGATAATACTTGACTCCTGAGGTCCAGGCAGGTGAATAGGTAAAAAATAAATTGAGTGTGTAAGAATTTATTTGAGTGAGGAAATCAAGCAGGAACAGGGTGATTTTGCCCCTGCATAAAGAAACTTTAAATTAAAGTGCACAAAAACAATTGTGAAAGTGACTACTGTACAAATTGGGAAAGCCAGGCAGCATCTCCTAACTAAATTATTTCTCAAAGGAGAATGGGTTGAGGACGATGTGGGAAACTGGCAAACCAAAATTGTGCAGGAGGTTACCTCAGTAAGCAATGATATTTGACTTGAAGCCAGGATATTGCACAAAGCACGTGAGGGATTTTATATGACCACAACTGCTCTTGATGAACGGATACAAATGGCTCAGCTAACTCCTCAGTTATATTTTCATTTGTTTTAGTGGACGAGCGTTTGCAAAATAGTGAGGCTAGTAGGATGAATCAAGCTGGGGACATGTGACAGGCCCAGGTTCTTGTTCAACAACTCAAAGCTGAGTTAAAAACACTGCATCAAGAGAGTGCACAGCGTGAAACACAGTTTTTTGCATTGAAAAATTCACAAAAAGAGTGTATAGAAAATCTGAGCACACACTGCAACACAAGCTAAATGACCAATCTGCTCAATAGAGTCTTTTTGGAGGAAATTATTGCATTCCAATTAGAAATAAAGTAAATGAAAACTGAAAATAGTCAATTAATTTTCAAAGGGGTTTATTCTCAAAATGTCTTTGATCAGATACATAAGCAGGTAAGTACTCTGAAACAACAGAGGACGCAGCTGGCTCAGGAAAAAGACCTATTGAATCAGCATAACAGTGTCCTATTACAGAGGATAAATAAGTTGGAAATGGAGGTCGAAAAGGAACAGTCAGGTTCTCTGGAACTAACAAGAATTAGAGAAGAAAGGAATGTGCTTGTAGAGTGAGTGAGGGAAATAGAAGTGGAAATATTAGAGGCAGCATAATGTATGGATGAACAAGAGAAAGAGATTAGTCTCCTGAGGTAAACATGCTTTGACTATGCATGCAGTTTACAAGGCTCACAGAGGGAGAATGAATCACGTCAGCAGGAGGTGCCGCAAACAAAGGATCGGTTGGTATCTCAGAGCAGGGTACACAGGATTATTCAGGCCTTATTATCAGATTTAAAAAGACAGCTCTCTGATTGCCAACAGCAAATAAATAAAGAGAGACACATGTGTGAGAGCCTCAACGAAGAAATCAAAAAGTATAAACAGGACCTGAGGCACCCTGACCAATCAGGATGTGGGACACGGCCCACTGATCAAGGTGAAGTGCCCTTCCCAAGAGGGGCCTCATGCTAGTCATTTACAACCTCTCGTACAAAAATGGGAACCAACCTCATGCATGCCAACTATCAAGATCAGGGTAACATGAGGCAGTTAGACTTACACAAGCCTAGCTCAGCTGATCAAGAAGATCAGTCCCTGTCTGAGATTGGTGAGTATTCATCTCTACCACACAAAAGGGAAAGTGCCTAGACCAGTGTGTCCTGGGAAGTAAGGAATAATATGGTAAGTAATTCAGACTATGAAAACTCTTATGAGGAGAGAGTCAGGGAGTTAGATTGGCTGAAAATGCGACTACAAAGAGACCACCTTGACCACTTTGCAGAAGGAGAAAAGCCAGACCCTCAGCCTAGGAAGGGCATTCTAAAGACCTCTGTATATTCAGGGTAGGGGGAGGGAATTCCCCAGACTCCCTGGTAGGAAGGATGAGGAAAATGGGTTCTACCATGATCCTAAAAGTTACTCCAGGGAGAGTGACTCTGAGAGTTCACTTTGGTCCAGGTGAGATGAGTCCAGACCCCGTGGATCTGAGAGATATTCCCAATCTCATAGAGACAGGGAGTGCCTATAAGACATGTAAGGGAGTACCACTAGCAGTTTTGAGTCAGAAGGTGAATGGACTCAGGTGCAGAGGAAGAATAATACAGCAATCCAGAGCAAGGGTCTTGTGAAAGACCCAATAAAACAAATCAAGGCCACAATGAGCTTCCTGACCCGATACCAAAAGAATGCCAAGTATTCGGTATGGGAGCACCTGGAACTTTATGAGCAGATGATCGCATCATTCCAGATCAGGAATGATGTGAATTGTATAGCATTTGCTAAACGGACGTTCTCACCTGGGTACTCCAGATTCTTTGCAGGACTGGAGGACCAGGATCATCATAAATGGTCCACTTATAAGGAGGCCGTAGTGAAACATTTTTCACCCATAGGAACCCACAAGAGGGCCATAGGGGTGCATATAACTTGCAGTGTGGGGACGATGAGTTGCCTAGGGAGATTGTGCAGGAGCTAAAGCATGCATTTGCTCAGACTTCCCGGCGGGTGAACACAAACACTAGGGAGTTCATAATTACATTTTTCTATGTGCTGTCGAAATACATAATGACTCAGTTGGTGTTTGGCTTTCAAGAGCATAGGACCGTGGATTGGGTGATTGAGCAGGCCACCAGGATTTATGAGGTCCAAACGCCTGCTGAGAGTAGACATACTGCCAAAACTCCCAAATCATCTAATACCCCTGCTGCTGCAAAGGTGGTGGAGGTAAAAACGAGCCCTCCATTGGATCTGGAGATGGGGGGGGGCTAAAAGTAACCATCCTGCCAAAAAGCAAAATGGAAAGCAGAAGGGACCCCCCAACCTAGCACAATCAAATGGTAGTCGGGTGGGGGCCAAGAACAATGATCCATCTGACACTGCCACCTACATAAGTCCTAGGTCCAAGGGTACTAAACCAATCATGGGCTATATATACACTCCCCCAATCCAAGGGGGGAACTTACCAGGTAATTACTGCCCTGGGAAACTTCCCTCCAAACTTCCCTCGGGAGAGAAGTATCAATCCACCTCGCAATTTGAACTTTTTCCCCAGATATCCCCAAACCAGAACTTTGAAAACAATCCTCTCTCTCCCTGGTTCAATGGTAATAGACCTCTGATCCCGGGAGAAGGGAGATTCAGGATGGAAAATTATGGGGGGAATTTCCAGTACCCGAGCTACTCCAGGGGAAGGGTCAGTTTCCCCTTTCAGGAACAGCAGTGGTATGACTTGAGACCTCCCTACATCCCAAACATGGTCTAGCAACTTGAGCGACAGGTCCAGCAACTGACAAACGATCTGTGCACATGCTGATGGCTCAGTCCAACTCGCAACCTAACCCTGCTTCCCAGAAATCCCCAACACCCAGGTCTGATGCCCCAGGGTGGAAATGATGGGAGGAACCTGTGACAATTCACAGTGTTCCAGAGGAGGGGAGATGCCAAGCCCTTGAGGAAACTCCTCAGCCTGAAAGAGTCTCTTCTACCCCCAAAATGTTAGAACACAAAGAACAAAGGGGAAGTAGGAGAGGCCAAAGAAGAACCCACTTTGTGAAGGAACTCTGGTTTATCCCCTTTAAAAGAGAAGAATCCCTGGAGGATTCAGGAAAACAGATCTTCTATTTCAAAAACAGCTGGGATCCCTCCCAAAGAAAAATGTATCCGAAAAGACCCTGAGTGGGAAAGGGTAAGTATGGAGACAGACCCAGAACCAGAAACTATTCAACCTCAAACATGTTAGCCAAACAGAAGTGAAACAGAGGGGTTGTCATTTCTCCAAACAGGTTCTGAAAACTTTTGCCAGGTAACCGAGGACAGTCAAGGAGCCAGGGAAAAGGAGGATTCCCCAACAACTCCCATTGCGAGTTGCAAATTCTTTTTACAGATTCCCAAACTCTGAAACAGAAAACTGCCCAAGATCATACAGTGTTACAGTTCAATATTAAGAAAATGACCGCTGGGCTGTCATATAACTCACACTTTCTTTGAACCTTGGAGGAAAGGGAAATCCGATTTTTTGCACCGGTTAAGGTGCAGTGTCAGTGTGAATTAACAGCTCTGGTGGATACTGGATCCCAAGCCACCATCCTGTCAAAAAGGGCCTTTGTCCAACAAAACTCACGATGGGTGGAGGGCCACCAAATTCCACTCACACTACTTCCCGGTCAACTCCAAAATCTAAACGGGAATGATATTTTGTTGAAGGGGCTGCGGATTTGGACATAAAAATTGGACGGCACCGGCTGAAATATCATGACTCCAGAGGGCATACCTTGTTTACTGGGGAAAGATCTCCTTAGGAGGTTATCACCTCTGATCAACTGTGTAAACAAGGTCCTCTGGGCTCAGACTAACCACCCTATCAAATTAAAAATGAGTACTAATTATGTAAGTCTGAATGATACTTGTCACTTAATTGATCATTGCTCTGAGAATGTAGAGTTCCATTTAAAAAATAATGAAGTCCCAGACATCGATGTCATCTCTGTAGGAGAACAAACTGGTGATGGGAACCCTTCTCCATTCTTGAATATCAACCTTCCTCCCAGTTTTAAGTGGCAATCCACACCAGAACACCCTGAAAGTTTACACCAGTCCAAAATCAGAAGAAACCTTGAGTTCCGTGAAACGAGACAAGGAAGAATCCGCTCAAAGTCTGATGAACATTGAGAAAAAGGGTGAGCAATTGCTTTTTTTTCCACATTCAGTTAAATGGGGGGGGGGGCTACCAGTGCTCACCAGAGTATGCCTGAACAATGGTAGGATCTTCATCAGGAAGAATTATTCAGGAACCTCCCAAAAGATCAGACCATTCCCACATTTAAATTGATTGACAAATGAGAAGTAGGTCTGGACACCCCAAATTTCAAACATCTACTGCCTAGCAGGTGAATGCTAAAAATGTCCATTGGCAACAACAGCATAGACCATCATTGTTGGGTCATGAGAGATGTCCCTTCTGCATTTTATCTGGGAAGTGACATTCTCAACTGATTCACAATCAATTTGGACCTAATTAATAATAAAGCCTGGTCCTGACTGGGGAGTAACCCCATGGGCTTTGACAACATTGCAAAAGCATTCCAGTCAGCTCGATTGCTACCTTATGCGGTTGAAGTTCGAGTGCGAGATGAGGTTACCATCCTAAAACAGGTGCGACAATTTACTCTACACCTCAAAATTAAGCAAGGACAGAACCTCAAACATCAGGACGCATATATAAATCTAAATTCCTATCTCCAACAACAAGTTTTATATTTAAATACACCTCTAGTAGACCTAAAACATAACACCATTTGAATATTGGTGGATAACAGTGACCCTCAAAGTATCATTTTGGGCGCAAACACCTTTATTGGAATGGCGGTTGATGCCAAACATTGTTCTATTGATCTAGGTAATGAAATCATGGACCAATCCCAAATGACTGTTTGGACATCAGCAACAGAATTCCCCCAGAGAGGATTTTTACTAGGCATGGGCGGAATTTCCTGTTGTACTCTTCCTGCCTCTATGGTGTGGAAGAGGTGACCTGTTATATTAGGAGGGAGAAGGTAGTGTTCAGAGACAAGGACCACTACCTTGACTCCCATGTATGCGTCAATACCACCAAAGGAGATCTCTCCACCCAACTGGAGGATACTGCTGAAATTGCCAAGCCCAAGTTCTTTTCAGGTTTCAAGCAGATGATCAAGGAAAGGATCAATCTGGCTGATGCCTGTGAGACAGAGGAGCAAAGACAAAAGCTAAAACAGGTCTTCCTGGAATTCCAAGATAACTTTTCAGCGGACTCAGATGACTGTGGAGGCACATCCATTCATTCAACCACCATTCCATACCCCGAGATGGCTCCGGTATTTGTGAAACAATACTAGTTAGCTCTCACATTTATGGAGTCACTCACAGAGATTATTAAGAATTTAAAATCCCGGGGGATAATTTGTCTGAACCACAGTACCTTCAACAACCCGGTACTGGGGATCCTCAAACCAAACAGCCAATGGATGCTATGTGCAGAACTGACCGAGTTGAACAAATGGGTCCACATGTCAAGATGGCCCCTTCCCCACTTCAATCAATCACTGGCTCAGATCCAAGGGTCAAAGGTATACACTGTCATTGACCTGACCAATGGTTACGAGACAGTACCCATGAGTAAAGAAGACCAGTACAAGCTTGCCTTTACCTTGGGGAGGCAACAATACATGTAGACCCTAACCCTCTTTGGATACATAAACTCCGGCAATGAGCTCAACATCTTCCTACATAAGGCCATGCCCGATTTGGGCGGAAGGGGAAACCTGGCCTATGTGGATGATGTTTTGATCAAGAGCTCAACTGTGGATGAACATAAAGCAGAAATCTGCTATGTTCTAACCCTTTTGTAGAAGGCTGGAGCAAAACTGCCTTTCAGAAGGCATAGTGGTGTAAGACACAAGTGAACTTTTTAGGACACAAGATCACACCTGAGGGTCTTAATCCCCGGGCGAAGAAGGTGGAAGCCTTATTGAAAGTAAAAGAGAGAAGCCTTCTTGGACTTACTAATTATATTTGAAAGTTCATTGAAGACAATGTAGAGGTCACTCAACCCTTGTTCCATTTATCAACAGTCAAGTGGGAATGGGGTCCAGAACAATCCAAGACAGTAAAACAACTGAAAAGAAAACTTTCCAAGGCTCCTTGTTTGGCTTACCCCATAAAGAACAAGGAGTTCTTCTTGGAGTCGGGGTTCTCAGATACATGCCTAACAGCCTAACAGCGGTATTGTACCGAAAGCATGACAAGGTCAACAAGGTCATCTTATACACGAGCAACACTGTCCTCTGTGGAGGAAAAATTCAATGACTGCGAGAGGGCACTCCTGGCAATTGTGTGGGCACTGAAAAATGACCACCCATTCATACAGGGGGAGCACATCATTGTCGTAACTCCTCATCAACCCTTGCAATATCTACAAAGTGACAGAATCTGGGCGGGGAATGTTAGTGATTCCAGAATTACTTCCTGGAATCTGTCTATGCAAGGCTTTCCTGTGGAGGTCGGATGTGGCCAAACAATAAGATTCCCCTAGCACAAGGGCTGGTGGACTTGCATGATTGTGCTCAAGAAAACTGTCTCGAGGACGAAAGTCTAATGACTAACAACAACATGAAGGCATACTTATTTCCCCACACAAGGTCTATGAAGATGGCACATGTCAGGGGATACCCACAGTTTATGTGGAGGGGTGCACCTACCATGTTGATAGAAATGGGGAAAAAGAACTGGAAGCTGGCATTGGGAATGCCTAGGTGAATGATACCCTGCAACCTTCTGCTGGTTATAAAATAGGACCCAGAAGCAATCAGGTTGCAGAGTTGATGGCTGTTTATCAAGCAATCCTCTTTGGAGTGCACCACCAACTCAATGAACTAACTGGTCATAATCACTGACTCTGATTATGTCAGGAATGGGTTTGTGGAGCTCTTGATTAAATGGGAGAATCAAGGCATGCTTTGTGCCAACAACAAACCCCTAAAAAATCAAACTGATCAAGTCAATTACGATCTGGTGACCACCAATGAGATGACCATCTACTGGAAGAAGATAAGAGGTCATTCAAAGAAAGAGGGGCCAGATAAAACTGGGAATGACCTGGCTGGCGAGCTGGATAAAACCAGAGCTCTGCAGGGGGATTTCATAGAAACAGAATCCCTGCTGGGTGAAATACAAATGGCAGCTGTCACCAGGTCACAAACTCGGGCTAACACATGCTTGTTGATGAAGTGAGTAGAATGTATACACGCCCGAATTGTAAGGAAGAGACAGCTGCTGCACTAATGATCAACCAAATCTTCTCTCGTTTTACCCTCCTGCAAAGAATTGAGTCAGACTGAGGAAGCCATTTTACCAATTAGGTGATGGCAAAGATGTGGGAGATTCTACTGGTAAAAAGAAAACTCCACATTGCCTACCACCAGGCCTCAAGTGGGAGGGTAGAGCGATACAACAAAACAATTGTGAGTATCTTAAAGAAGTTTGTGGCAGACTCTGGACACAGTTGGAATATCCGATTGCTGTTTTTCCTGATGGCTATTAGATCTACACCATCTTCTGCAACAAATATGTCTCCATCTGAGCTCATGACAAGACGAAAAATGGTGTTACTACAGCATCTGCTCTATAGGACTCAGGAGCAGACCCTGATAAATGCGTCCACTACTCAAGAGTACATTGAAAATTTAAGGAAGCACCTACAGCATGCTTTTGCTTATGCTCAGCGCAATTTAGAAATGTCGACTGAAGGAATGTAGACCTACTATGATCTAAAGACCACCAAGAAAGAGTATGAAATAGGTGATAAGGTTCACCTGTACAATTTTCAAAGGAATCAGGCCAAGGAGCGAAAATTCCTCCCATCTTGGCGTTGTGCCTTTGAAATTGTAGATACAATATCCCCTGTTGCTTACAAGATCCGCATCCCAAAAGGAGAACTGAGAGAAGAAAAATGGGTTCACATCAACCGGTTGAAAAGGTGTCATCCAAGACACGATTTACGACAGATTGACGAGCCAAATGAAAGTCAAGCAAGGGGACCGTCTGATAAATAAAAAGGAAGGATGAACAATAAGATAGAAATCTTCCTGGGGAAAAATGTGTGTAAAAAGTACTGAAACTCTTTTTCTATCTTTTATTAGAGAACTAACCTCCTTAACTTCCAGCCTGGAGGTGAGAGTGGAGTACGGTGAGAAACCCAGGGACCTGGAAATGAAGGAAGAAAGCGGGTGCTGTGCCCCACCCTCCAACACAAAGAAGGAATGGGAGGCTGGAGTGCCCACTCCCAAAAGAAGGAAGAAAAGGGGGTGCCATGCCATACCCCTCCAACCCAGAGACGGAAGGCGAGACTGGAGTGCCCAATCCCTGATGATAGAAATGACACCTAATGAAACCCCACTCTGCCCTGCTCTTCCCCAACAAAGATTCATTGAGGAAACAGGGGCATGTGGGGTGAATTTAAAGGCCCCAAACAGAAGTCCCTTTCACATGAATAGCAAGATTTTAAACACTGAAACAAAAATGGCCTGGTATTGGTTTTTGTTTTTCAAGTAAAATTAAAGAGCCATGTGGAAAGTCATTATCAATGGATAAGCAACATTTTAATTTACAAAAGAAGGAGGAATCAATGATCCTTGTCACATGGAAAATGGGATTTTTAAACATTGATAAAAACGGCCTGCACATGTGTGTGCAAATAAAAATAATTTTTGAAAAAGTAAAAATGAAGAAAATATCACTGCTCACAGAAAAATATCGGGAAAACAAAACATGATGTATGGGTTGACAAACACCAATGCATATTATGTTTCACCCACAAAACTCCAGTGACATTTGAAGAGCAACTTTGTCTTCATCAAAGAAATGTCAGCCAAAGGCAAACCCCTTTGCTGGCTGTGGGCAAAAGCTCAGAAGGACATCTTCCACTTCCAGCCTGGATGTCACATCTACCATATAATGACCAACCACAATAAAAATCACCTGCTGAAGGCATCAAAATTCAGTGTCATCAAGACCTGCTGGCTCTGAAAAGAGGAACTTCAAAAAAAAGTCATCCTTGGCTGGAGCACGACTAATATGTGTGAAAATGCAGGCAGCCACTTCAAAGTGCAAGCTTCCAACATAAAGGAGACTGATAAAGGTACAGGCAGATCCACTGAAAACAAATGGCCGGAAACAGGAGCAGGACCATTTGTTCCACATGAACATTCACAATTTATTTAATAGGACTATTATCACTTAGGCCTTTTTCTCAGCCATCATAAGACAGATGGATTTCATCTAAGTGCCATGTATTATGTAATTGCAAGGGAATTATGGGGATAAAACATTAATCTTCCTGTGACTCTGGAAACTGTAAGGGCCAGTTAAGCTAGGTTTCTGGCTGATCTGAACACGTTCCAAATGTGAGAGCTGGTGAGCGGGTGGAAATTGAAATTCGGATATGCTTAATAGCTTACATATTCATAACTGTTGTGCTTTTTTTATGGAAATGGCAGAAAGATGCCACATGGCTGTGCTACATGATACAAATTTGGTGGTCAGCTTATCTAATTTACCATGATTAGCAGAAACAGAAATATGTTTAGTCTGGCAGATGCAAGTAAAATTATGAAGTTGTGATACATAACTAGTTTTTGCCAAAAAGTTGAAAGGAGAACAAAGGATGATGACTAATGGGAATTGCCATATGTTGCTACAAACCCCTAAACCAATCCTCACTTGGAGGCCGGGTTTGGGAGGAGAGAGAAGGGTAACTGTCCAGTCCTAGTGGCAGGGATTATTGCTGGGTACTTCCCCAAGATTGTAACATTGGTGTTGTCATTGCTGCTATATAAGGGGCACTGCACTAGGGCAGAGGAACAGAACACAGAGACAGACAGGAGGACAGAGAGAAGAGACAGGCCATCAGGAAGGCTGCTGAAATTTACCATGTGACACCAGAGGAGATTGCAGAGACTGCATCTGGTGGAACTGTCTATCTCTAGGAAGGCTTCAAAGCTGACTGAGTCCTATGATGGAGAGCAGGATGCCATCTTTGAGAGATGCAGCTGGCTTTCCTGAACCTTAAAGAGAGGCTTGTTATGTAAGTAGAACTGAGCCCTGGGAAACCAAAAGGTGGGAGTGTCTGCTTGCCTTGAATCATGTCCCTTTGCAGTGGGTGGGGGAGGCTAAACTGTGCAGATCCATAGCCCATTTAACCAAAAATTCATACTCATTTGCATTACTATTTAGTTTTAGAAGTACTAACAGTATGAATGCGAGTCACCTTCCCAGATATTCAATCCTTTGTGTAGAGCTTTAGGCTAGTTAACCAAAATTCCCCTTTTGGCAGAACACTATGGGGTGAATTATGTTATAATTCAATATTAGCAAAGCTGAAAACTATAGCCTATAATTTAATTGGGTAATCCTTGTTGTCCAGCTGACCTCGACTTTTTTAAGGAAGAGGGTGTTTTTGTTCTTAAATCAGTCCAACCTTTTTATCTAGCTTCCACAACACAGGTTTTTCAGTTGGGGGTCTGAAATCCAAAATTCCCCAAAGCATTCCAATTTTTCTGTCTGACTTCCCTACCTAGACCAAAGCAAGGGGGTCTGAAAAACAAAGCGATAAATCACCCTGTGATTATTTTAAACCAAATGTTTTGGTGAAATTATAATTGCCATATGTATTTTTATCAATCTTGAAATCCTACTACTACCCTTTTAAGCCTGCAGGAATATCGAAATCACACAGCATTACATAAGTGCATTTGTTATTGATCAGTGTAATTATTTCATGCAGTGAAATTTGCAAAAGGTAAGAATTGAGTATGTTTTCTTTTTAACTCACTTTTGTGATGTATTTATGCTGAGAGAAGTTGATTGTGATGTGCCACAGATAAAGTGGTGTTTTTGATATTTCTGTGCTAATTTCTATTACTGTTAATTTAAATAAATATCAATATATTTCCTGTACACCAGCCTGGTTCTTGGGTCATTGTTAGCTCAGGGCAGAGGGATCCAAGGGGCATGATATGTGTCTGATATAGGGCTAAAAAAAAGAATCAGTTAAATAGTTTGTTGCATAACCACTTGAGTGAAGGAACTCCCTGGGTTGTGTTTGTTTGTTTGTTTGTTTGTTTATTTTATTTATAGCACGCGCCAGACCCAAAGGTATCAGGACGCGACAACAAGAATACTTTAAGCTTACATGGTTACAAGGTTACATAGGCACAAAGTTACAGTTCAATACAGCAGTACAGCACATAAAACATATGCATTTACATGTGTGGATCCATGGCTGACGAGTAGGGTCCAGTAGGGTTAGCAGATCATTTTCTTTCAGCCACTTGATAAAGTTTAATCTAAAGTGTGAGTAGGATTGGGTGGTTTCTCAATAAACAGTTACATATGATACAAATATATTCCTAAAAATCCACAACACTGTGCAGAAATTCGGTTTTAATTTCATATATTATTTGAAATATAAATTCAATACAACTTATTTAATTCTTAGATATCACATTATTCATTTGTGAAGCCTCTTCTACATTGCCATTGTATTTCATCATAATATACCAAGGTTATATATCCCAAGACACAACATGCTTCTGTCTTCTGCACTTATAGACATTTTTTCATCATGGGTTCAGTTTTATTAATAGACGTTTACACTTCATGAATTACTTGCACGTGAAACACATCTACCACTCTAGTAGAGGGCTAATCCGATATAAGACAACTCATAACTCATGCCTATTGAGACAAAATGTAATGCAGCATCTGAAAAAGTGTATACAAATCAATGTTCAGTTCAGGAACATTGAGTAAGAATTGTAAATACTGATTTGGATATACAAAATGGAAAATCACCACCTACTAAATATCCTATTATTCAACCATTAAGAATTATGCAGAAGCATAGCCACATGAAAAGCCCATCCACTGGGTAAAGGTTCACTCTGAAAAATAGAGTGAAACACTGAGATGATGCGCATCTTCTCAAAGAGAAAACCATGCTGTTGCAGCATGATGGAAACGTGCTCCCAAAATGTACTGGTACCTGGTAGCTCCCTCCCATAGAAAGTTAATTTAGTAAGAAGCTATGGGGAGACACATACTCAAATGGACATTAGAAGTGCTCTTGTAAAACATAACAGCACAGTCCTGCATACTGACATAGAAAATGCTGAACATTCTGAATACCCAAACAATTAAGTAAACAGACACCGGTTTAATAAAACGTTACCACTTAAACCTGTGGTTTCATGCAACCACTCCCATCCCACCCTCTCAATGGCAACAGACACTCCCAAAGGTTTGTTGAAAAATGTGCGTGTCATCAGCATTGGTGTACAATCTGACGCCTGAGGGATGGATGAGTTGACCCTTCCACTGTCCAGAGATGATAAATGATACAGGAGAAACCAATTAACCATGGGAAACTCGAAAGATCAAGGGTGTGGATGCATAGTGTTCGGACACCATCTTGTGTCAGGAAAGTAAAGTGAAACATTAATAAATATAGTGGAGTGAACATATAGAAAATTCATATAAAAGCACACACGTGCTAGGCAACCCACATTTTTCAAGTAGCTCACAAGGAAATGTAACAATAATTAAAACACTTAACACAGCAGAAAAACTACAAAACTACTTTAAAACCAAATTGGGAAAATAAAAAGCAACTCTCACTTGTCAGGGACCGATTTAGAGTGAGAAATTTGGCAGGCACAGTCTGTCATCTATGTCTGTACTTGTTCAAATTGTGAATGAGGCAACCCACCTTACAAATAACATGTAGTAAGAGAAACACACTGTTTGGCATCTGGGACGTTCCATATGCCTTATGCCTGAAGCAACATAAATATATATTTAAAACATATAAACCCTACCCAGACAACTACAGAAGAAAAAATAGTCAAAAGAAAAATAATGTTTGTAGAGGCAACACTGGAGGATATTGTAGGTCTTGTACATTACCATAACAGTGAAAATGCATATGTCAAGATCAGACAGGTGGTCAGCACTTATCAAGAATAATCATTCTAACTATCAGCTGCACCTCCTGAGAGGTATTCTTCCTTTTCTCACTTTCCCCCAGAACCACACAGTCTCCAGAGCTCTGGTCCTCTCTTGGCTGGACTATTGCAAAAGCCTATTTCTAAATCTTCCTGACTCTACTTGTTGACCTTTACAACTTATCCAGAACAGGACTGTGAGACATTTTCCTTTGGCTCAAGGCCATGGATCGTATCGCTCCAGCTCTGTAATCTCTTCACTGGATCCCTGTGGCTGTAAGGATCAACTTCAAGACCATTGGCATTGTCCACAAGGCTTTCTGGGGCCTGGGACCACTCTACTTCCAGCTTTCTCTTCCTTCTCGAGCTCTCTGCTCACCCGCTCATCCACCTCCAACTCTCTGAGGGTCCGACGCTTCTCCAAGCAGAGAGTTGGGGGCAGACCTATCTCTTTGGCTGGGGTCGCCCCCCCTCTGGAACAGCCCCTCTGCCTCTCTCAAACTTGAGCAGAACCATCTCTGGTACCGGAAGCAACTCAAGACCTTCCTTTTCGCTTCCAGTTGCACTCTTCCTTTTCCCTGCTGATGCGCCTGACTGCTCTGCACATTGGTCACCTGGTCACCCTCTGAACTCAGGCCCGGGTTCCTTCATGACCAGTTGCCCTAGCACTGCCCCTGGACTCCCCAGCACTTAAGGGTCTGTATCTGAAACCCTACAGTCCCTTCTCTCTGCACTTATGAGTCACCGGCTGGCTGCACTTTTGAGTTTACTGCACTTACCCTTACCCTCCCCCCTGGCAGTTCTCCCCTTCCCCCTTCCCCGCACTTGTGTGATCTGAATGATACAAGGCCTAGTAAGATCATTATTTTACACTCCCTTGTTTGCCCCTACTTGTCTTGTCACGCAGAGAAACACTTGTGTACCGGCAAGTTATAAATGCCATATCATATCATTCAAAAGCAACAGGGCACTTAACAGATCAGGTTGAGTACGATTAGAGCGCTACAGCAGAAATACTAAAAGGAATAAGATTAAGCGTCTGTGCAGTCCTTACAGTAATGCTGGAGATCAGCAAGCAATCCGTTCAAGGTCCACCTATATATACAAAGATGACTTGCTCTGTTTTGCTGATAACTTCATAGATGTAATTAAAGATAATGTAAAGACAATATTCATAAAATATAAGAAACACCACCTAAGAGGGCAGCTGGGGCTATGGATCCTGATGCAGTGGCAGCTGATGTATTTTTGAACTGGAGGGGCATAAATGTGTGCACCCAATATGCAGCAGCAACCTGTTCTCCCTTTCAGATTTATTTGAACTAATGGGTTAAAATTGGGAATTGTATAGCATTTTCTTTAAAAACAAATGGTATCACATCATACAGTTTGCAATCGATTTTGTTTTGGAGTATATGAAAAACCCCAATAGATGCAAGTCACCAACAGCCTAAAGGAGCATCTTGGAGCAACACATTTTCACAATGCCTTTGAACACAACATAGGCCAGCATGAAACCATTTGGATTCAGATTGTGCCCAAACATGTCCATGCAAGCTGCACTAATATATGAAAATGTTACCATATAAGAACTCCCAGCAAGTAAGATATTCAATGCCGCAGAAAGTAAGTATAACCAGCTTGGTTATAACAAAGTAGTCCAGTGTGCCACATAATCACACATTTGTTTGCTTTTACCCTTGAAGCCCAGTGCAGTAACGCCATGGCACAGCAAGAATACATGATCAGACTGGAGCCAGCAATGTAGGGCAGTGTAGCCACAACATTTCTTTTTTTTAGGAAGGGCACACTGGGTTGATAAGCAAGGGTGTTCAGGCAGAATATTTCAGTAGCAATGTTAGTGTTCAAGTATCTTGTCTTTGGTGCTCAACAGCACTGAGTTGGGATTCTAGTCACTTTCCTAGATTTGAGTCGGTGTCGAGACTATCAAGTCACATGGTCCCAAAGCTGAGCAAGTGTTAAGTCGGTTCGAGGTGCCAGCTTCCATTGGGTCGAGTCTGCGGTCGAGACAATCCAGTCAATAGCTTCCAAAAATTCAGTTCCGTGATCGAGAGGGTGACAAAAGATGCTTCTATGGCATCAAGTCAATGTTTGAGAGTGAGTTTGGGGCTTCCAGCAGGTGTTTCAGTCAGTTGCTTCTATGGAGTCAAGCTGGCAATCAGGTTAGTTTGGTGTGGTAAACTGCAATGGGTTGAGCCAGTGTCTGAATGATTTGAAGAGCAGGTCAGCAGTTAGAAGAACTAAGAGTGCCAAACACAGCACTGTGGGTCCTGTAGCGGCTCAAACTGATTGGAGCACAGAGAGCTGACTGAAAGATGTTCTGATGTGGTAAAACATACCTAGCTGGCACACCCAGGCTCTGCAGGGCCAAGTTGAGTCCTTTGTTCTACACTTCTACTCCAGGAAGCTTAACTGGCACCTTCAGTGAGCAAGTGCCTGCATCCAGGGCACAAGGAGCACAGAGGTCTTGGTCAAAGAGAAGGCTCACCGTCCACCCCGTGTTCCCTGGGAATGATTAGGAAGCAGATATTTCCACTTCCTTGGAGCTCTCTATCTTCACCTCTATGGCAGACGACTTTGGGATAGACTGTCTCCCAAACAGTGTTCCAGCTGAATTTGTCTTTTTTTTAGAGTCCAGAGATGAATAAACTAATGACAAGACTTCCTGTCCTTGTAAAGGTAAACTGCTACAGTGATTGGTCAAAAGCAAGACTGCCACCTGCAGTCCAATCCAGGCAGCTGTAACAAGTCTTGTTTGCTTTCTGACATCATACCCAGAGTGCCCTGTCTACAGGAAATGGGGATGGAAAGGAATGTGTAGGGAGGCCTAGCAGAAACTGAGATGGTGGAACATCTCCAGTGGCCTATACTCTGTTCTACACTCTACTCTAGTCCATTCTAATTGCACAATGAAAATGTAGACACGTAGTAATTTCCGAGAAACTATGATGATAAGCGTGAATTGTGATAAAACACAGGTTTATAAGAGAGAATTAATGGCCAGGAGAGGTCAGTCAGTCGTGTGCCACCGAAAAGCTAAGAACATGCAACAACCACATTATTCAGTAGCATTTAAGTACAAAAAACACAAAATTAGAATATATTTTCAGATAATCTCAGCATCATTTGTAACTAAATTCCATATTATAACAGACGAAGGTTGTTTCAATTGCTGACCTACCTAGGGTCAGGATGTGATGTTTATTCAAAAACACAAATTCAGAATAAAATTGCAAAACAAACAAAAATGTAATACAAATTGACATTCACAAACAAGAAAAAAAACAGGATTTGAATAACCAGAAGAAGTGTCCAAACTAATTATTCACAAAACCACACCATAGGACATGCAAAGTTGTTAGCTCAGTCCTAATGCCAGTGTATACATGAGTTATATATAGAGACCCAACTTGTTTCTGTCGCCATCGCTCATATGCTTAAAATTGTTCATGGGAGATCTAATGCAATTTATATCTACAGAGTGAAATTCTCTCTCGAAAAATCCTCATCAGGTTAATGGAACCATCTTCATCTAATGTGTGGACACTACCATACCATTTTCTCCATTCTCTAGACTACAATATAAAACAAAAAAATCCAATCACTGCAGTATAAACCCTAAACCATGTGTCAAAAATCACAAGACACCATTTATTTGTAAAAATATCACTTTAGCCCTTCAAAAAATCACCTACCTTTATCTATTGCTCATCAGGCAGGTAGCAAACCTCGATGAATCATCATTACCACCACTAATTTGTCTTAATCCAGACGTATCCCTGGTTGTTTCAAAGTATATGCGATTAATATCTGCAACATATTAGGAATAAGGTCCTCATCTCAGGACCTGTCTTCAAGTTCTTAACAATGGGCCATAACACCACTATTAACGTGTAGGACCTAGCAGACATTCACATGTAACCAGGCTGTGAATAATGGCCATCACCACGCCAGCTAGAACCGTGTGCTCCAACCCATGAACGGACAGCACCACAATTATGTTCTGAAACAAATGCACGAATGTATGGTAACATCCGCAAAGCCCAGCGACAATGCACCGCTGCACCAACAATGATCACGAAAAAATCTATTATTATATGGTGCTTACCATAGTATAGGATATAGTTAATGAGGCAAGACCAATATACCCGAGTATCATGCAGCAATATGTCACCTGAAATTTTACAGTTGCTATTTCACATTACAGATTTGAAGGCTACAATGTCAATCCAACAGTAAACAGCACAGCAATCTCACTATGGATAACCCGCTCACCTGATTAAAGCAGCTCAATGTGCTGATAACAGAGCCCACAGAACAATGTTCTTTCGTTGAGGACAATGCACCGCCATATTTACTTTCCCCTCCCTAGATAATTTATTAACTACACTATCGTTATATTTCATCTTGTCATATTTCAAATGAAGTCTTCGTTACTCATACTTTAAAAACACAAGTTCAATCACCTGTATATTCTTCTGGGCTACATGTTCAAAAAACAGCAGCCGCCATTCCTTGAAGTATCGACAAAACAATAAAAATAATTCTCAGGATCATCAGGGAACTCAAACAAAGTTCCTTGGGGACCAATTGGGGGATATATTCTAACCATGTGAGCCTTGTAATTGCAAGTCTCAGTGTTAGTTTTGGTATGGGCATTCTTTTGAAGGGAAGTCTCATAAGCGGATTTTAACGTTAGAGACATCATGGGCATTGCATTAGCCATCGTTGTCTTGCAGCATCCCAGAAGAAATTGGCAAGTGCAGAAAAGAACCAACAGTAGGATGATAAAAGAGAGCAATACTGTGAAGATGTTACTCATCCAGGAGGACAACCATGAGAAAATGGAGGAAAACCAGTCCTCGCCCTGCAGCCCATCTTCTTTATACATGGTGGCGCACAGAGTGTGCAGTGCATTCATTGCTTGTGTAATGCTTTAATGTTCCATATCATTTGAAGATTTGTAAGTGCAACACAGAGTTCCTATCTTTGCACAGATGCCACTCTCTATGGCAGTCATGAGGTCTAGAACGTATTTATTTTGCAATTTTGTCATCCTCATAGCTCTAAATTCTTCCCTGATGATATGCAGCCTGTTTTCTGTATCATTGGGCAGTTGTATTAACTCCCATCTGGTTATTTGCAGCCATTTGACGTGAGCTGCTGCTTGCACCCCAGTAGCGAGAAGAGAGGCGAAAAATGGTTCAGCTTTGTTAAATAGTCAGTATTCTTGTGGTATGGCATTCAGCTTGCCTGTTGATTCTTGGGACAGGTAATTGCTGTGGCATTGACAACAGAGGTCCAGAGATCATCGGACCTACTGGTGCCGTAGATGCATAGGCTTGAACATGGGATGCTTGCAGATGGCAGTAATGTTGACATCCAATACCACCAATACAGGAACTTAAAAAGTGTCCTTTGAGCACAGCACTCCCCAGAATGGTGGCAGTTGGGTGTAGGTGAATCCTCCGCACAGCCAATAAATGTCTTTGTGTGCGGCAGTGCCTCCTTGAAGGTCAGTAAGGTAGACAGTTTTGTTGCAATTGGTGGTAGAGCCCACCAAATTGCTGCCATTGTCTCTGAAACATAGCGTAAACCCTGTAAGTTTCAATAGTCTTATCTGGAGTTCATGCTGATTTATCGATGTTAGACTTTTGGCATAGCTACACCAGTTAGAAGAACAAGACATATTAATCTTTTGCAGCACATCCTTGCTTAGTATGAACAACCCTACTGCCTGGCAGCCAGCCAATTGTCCCTGCAATCCATCTGCTTTTGTAATAGATGGCAGCCAGCACATGCAAGCCAGGCCTGGGTCCACAATGAGACTGGTTCAGCCCTGTGTCATTAAAGCATTTAGAGTTGAGACCTTGTTAGAAAAAACACACTGTTCCTGGCAAACCTTTCCCATTCCTCAGTCATCTGCCTCTGCCCCCTCTGTTGATACATTTCTATTTGATTACTCAACCAGTTTTCTTCCGTAATAATTTCCTCCTGTAGATAATTGTTATCATATACTGTTGTGTTAACTGTGTGCCACCTAATGTAGGAGTTATTTGCCTGGACAGAGCTTTGCACTCTGCAAAAAGCCAAGTGAACTAAGCATAATGCCTCACTTATCAGCACCTCTTGTGGTGAAAACAACATAGGTGTGGCTGTTGCATAGGGGATCAATGAACAAACAAAACATAGGTCACTCGATTTCTCTTTCCCCACTGCCTGAATGTGGTGAAACCACATGCTCTCCTCTGTGCAGCGATACTCATCATCAGATGTATCTGAGATAACACTTGGATTCACTCTTAACACGTGTCATAGAAAAAAATGTATATTTTCAGATTCATTTTTGTTGTTAGTAACATTAGAAGACCAACCCATCTGAGTGCCTCAATACATAAAATATGACATGAAAAAAAGGACAACATAAGGCATATACTGCCTAAGTGTCAGTGTGTTTCTCTGGTTTTGTGATGAAATGTCTATTTGCCCAAATGGACACAAAGGAGGCAGGAAAAAAAAGTTATATGGCCTCATTTTAAGTGTGCCAGAATAAATGACAGTATATCAGCTCTGGTATTCATTCAGACAGTCAGACTTCAAGATTACTGGTGGGAGCCACAGATTTCCTGGCAGGCCTAACCTGCTGGGAGTTCAGGTCCCTACTGACAAATAATTGCTGGTATTACTGGCACCACTACTGGTAATTCCAGTAATACCATTGGACTCCATGGGAATGGGAAATTATCAGCACTCCACCACGCGTCATATCTTGGTAATACCGGAATATCACGCGATGGAGACGGTAAGGCAGGTTTGCCGGTATCCCACTCGTATTAGCGGCGGGATACCAGCAAACCTTTAATTAGAGCCATAGTGTTCAACAATGGTCAGATAATACTCTTTTGCACTCCCCCTCTTATGACTCTTGCTGTTGGAGGAGGGTGATGGAACTCCTTACGAATGTTGCTGAGATGATCCATGCTCATCTTCCAGATACTTTAACGGCAGATGGGTGTAGCCTAGACCACGTTGAAAGGACAGTCAAAGTGTGGTTCTGTCCACTTGCGCACAATGTTGCACACATATACTTTGTATGCAGGAAACAAAATGTGTAGCTGTGCTTGCAATGACTCTTGTTGTTACTGTGATGAGGGGTCAGGCAATGGTGGAGCCAGCCCTTGGTGTGGGGGCCCAATCTGGCGAGATATAAATGTGACAGATTTTGTTAATACCATAAGTTATAGCTGAAAGCCTTCCCCTAAAATCTGTGTGGACTTGTGTGCATCAGGGGCTGTGAGTGAGGTTGTGAGAGGTGTGTGTAGCCTCCTTCCTGTTATAATCTCATATGGAATAAGGTGATGATCTCACCCTGGCTGGTTGCACAGCATGAATAAGGTAACAGATAGACAGTGTAACCAAAATGTTTTCAGCATGTCACACATTTTAGCCAGCCTTTGCTTTGTGGGGTGCATTAAAAGGCCCCAAACAGATGCCCCTTTCACCTGAACAGCAGAATTTAAATACTGCAACCAAAAACGGCCTTGCTTTACTTTTATTTCACATGAGTGGCAAAAATGTCAACATTGCAACAAAAACAGCCTGGCGTTTGCTTTCTCTTTCACCTGAACAGCAGTATTTAAACAATGCAACCAAAAATGGCTTTGCTTTACTTTTATTTCACATGAGTGGAAAGAATTTCAACACTGCAACAAAAACAGCTTGGATTTTTCTTTTGTGCTTATATAAAATTAAAGAACCATGGAGAAAGGGGCCTACCCATCATTGTCAATCGAGAAGCAGCAATGTAAAGTCACCCAAGAAGGAGGAATCCAAGCATGCTGTGACCTGCAAAATGGGATTTTTAAACATTAAAAGCAAAATGACCTGCACATGTAGTTGCAAAAAAAAAAAATCAGCTTTAAAAAGCCACAATGAAAAAAGATATCACTGCTCACACAGAAAATGTCAGGGAAGCAGAACACGTTGTGAGGGGTCACCCAAGCAAATGTATATTACGTTTCACCCACAATCTCCAGTCACATTTGAAGAGACACTTACTTCAGGAAAAACCTGTTCTGGCTGAGGCAGGGACTTCACAATGACCAGCCCCACTTCCAGCTGGATAACACACCTCTCCTCTAACCACCCATAATAAAATGTGATGCTGCTGGAGGCGTCAGAATTCCCTATTCTGCAGACTGGCTGGCAGGAGCACAGTGAGTTCAAAGAAGGCAAAATGTGGCTGAAGCATGACAAGAAGGTGGGAGTGATTGTAGCACCCACTTCAAAGAGCCCCCACTAATTTCAAAGGGACTAATACAAATCTGTGGTCACAGGCTGAGCCCAGAGGAAGACAAATGGATGTGGGGGATGAAGCGGCCCTCCCACATGTTGAACAGACACTCCCAATTGATATTAAAAGACTGTTTCATTTTTAGTATTTTGTGCAGTAATCAGAATGAGGATTTATTTCATTTCTATGCCATTTTTCATGTAATTTCCAGGCGGTTTTGGGGATATAAATTGCATTTACCTGGGACTTTGGGGACTGTAATAGCCAGTTAGACTAGTTTTCTGGCTGATCTGAACATTTTACAAATGTGAGAGTTGGTGAAAAGGTGGAAAATGAAATTAGGAACATGCTTGAGCACTTACATATTCATAACTGTTGTACTTTTTATGAAAATGACAAAGATGCGCTACATGGCCATGCTACATCGTACAGATTTGGCGATCGGCTTATCTAATTCCCCTTGATCAACTAAAATCCCATATATGTTTCATATGGCAGTGGCTAGTATAATTATGAAGTTATGATACATGAGAGAGATGGTAACTGTCCCATCCGAGCGGCAGAGATAATTACAGGGTACTCCCCTGAGATTGTAAAATTAGTGATGCCATTTCTGCTATGTAAGGGGGACTGTACTAGGACACAGGACACACAAAACCAGGGAGACAGAAAGGGAGGATGGAGATAAGGCTGCTGAACCTTACCATCTTTGAGAATGCAGTGACCAGTCCCATGCCCTTTCTTTCCAGAGGGTTCTGAGATACAGCTGGCTTTCCTGAATCTTAAACCAATGCTTGCTATGTAAGTAGCATTACCCCAGCCCTAAATTGCATAAGTCCTTCATTTTCGTAGTGGTGCATCCAATATCCCCCTTGAAAACCCTAAATTGCCAGTGTAATTCAGTCATCCCCCCATAGTAGAATCTCTTCTTTGCCTGTGTATGTTAGCATATCTCCTTTGAAAAACCTTTCAGTTGATTGTGTAAATCCTTAGTATTTTTTTTGTAAGTAAATCAATTAATTCCACCATTCAAATTCACAGTTTAAGATTGTTGCAATTCCAAATCAACCATCTTGTTCCTAGTGTGTTTATTTAATTGTTATAATCATTAAAGCATTGACTCAAAAGAATTATTCTCCTTGTAACTAAAAACCGAATTTATCCATGTATTGTGTGCATTACCATACAAATTCCTATTTGCATCTGTCCTATTAAACCCATACCGTTGTTCCCATTGTGAGCAATCCCTTTTGCCTAGAATTCTACCTGTTATAAGCCTCTGTCCTTGTCACTGAAAAAGATTTTCCTATTGCAAACTAAACCCCTTCTGTTATCTTTCTAGCTCCAAACAAACGATCAAAGAAGTTGGTTTTCTAACTTTAAGGCAAAGGTAATCTCGGTAAAGGTAGACAATCAGAATAACAGCAAACTCTCTTACCTTGTCTTCAAACTCAATGTGGATATTAGGGAAATACCTGAGTCCCCCTCTCTCAGCCTAAGGAAACAGGCGTGGAGTGGAGGCGTCAGGGAAACCCTTGGTTGGGAAAAACCCTTGTAGCTGGGGATCGTTGAGAGTTCCTGACGAGGACTGTCGCGACTCGTGAGCGTCGGGAGACAATCCCCGGAGGTACGAAGGAGTCGAGGATGTCGGTGTCCGTGTTTTTGCCTCTGACTGTTGATACAAACCAGAAAGGTAAGTGTTCTGTCTTTTATGGTGAAAGATACTCAAAAAGCGGGGAGGAAAGGAATCTTGTACCTTGGGAGGAATTCTAAAAGGTTTCAGGTGTTGGTAACAAGGTGGCTGGCGTTCGGCAGTCTGAGAAGGGATTACTGGAATTCGTTCTGAAGATATACAAGGTAAAGATAAGTAACGAGTACTATTTGACTGATCTAAGAGAGCGGGGGATAAGTAGCGTACCTACCCTAGCATATAATTCCTTCTGTGAGAAGTCGTGACTTCCATGGAAGAGGAGGAGTCTGGGTACTGTAGTTCAAGAGGTGGAATGTGTCTGCCTTTGCTAATACAGAGTGGGAGAGAAAAAAGGTTAACTGCGGGTTCAACTGAGAAGGGGAGAGTTGTGAAAATCGATGAGCTTACTTACTGGGAGGCAAGTGCCGAAATGACTAAGTAAGAGTTGGGTGTTGGGAATGGCTGGCCTGTGAATTGGTCCGCGAGGAGGCAACTAGCAGAACAAGAAAAAAGGGATTAAGCAAGCAAAGTAGGAAAAGAAGAGGTTACGTAGAGCGGTCTGGGATATCCAAATGAATCCTAAATTACTCACGGAGCGTGGCTCACGATAGTCGTAGCAACGCGCTGGTCCATCGGTGTTGATGTGGGAAATACTCTTCCGTGCTGACGGGGAGGAGTCACACCCTCCTGATCTGATCGAAAGACTGGACCAGCGCACGAAGGACTGGGCGCCATTTTGGAAGGATAACTTCGCACCCCTTGTACATACCGCCAACGGCGCCACACAGACCAATTCCGCGTCGCACTCGTGACAGTATGCCCCCTCCTAAGGGAGGCAAACCCTGGCTTCCCCGGATGGCACCTATAGAAACGATGGATCAAACGCGGGGCATGAACAGCCGAAGCAGGTTCCCAAGTTCTGTCCGCTGAGGAATACCCCTTCCAATCCACCAGAAATTGGAGGATTCCTCTTCTGTATCTCGAATCACAAATACCTGACACCTCATATTCGGGCCCAGTACTGGTCAAGATCGGAGGGGGTGACCCCGAAGGGGTTTTATGGAAACGACTGCGAACATCTGGTTTGAGTTGAGAAACATGAAACGTAGGATGGATACGATTCCAAGAGACAGGAAGTTGGAACCTGTAGGCTGCGGATCCCCTTTTTTCGATCACAGAGAATGGTCCGAAATACCTAGGGGATAGTTTGGAAGGAATTAATCTCCTAGGGAGGAATTTACTTGATAGCCAGACTAGATCCCCTTTCCGTATGTCTGGCGAAGGGGTACGGTGTTTGTCTGCCTGTATCTTGTTTCTGTTCTGAGCTTCTACCAGTGCGGCCTGAGCGTCAACGTGGCCTTGTCGAATGGTTTCTACCAATCCATCGATGTTAGGACAAGGGGAAGACTGTGGCGTTTGATAGGGAAAAACAGAGGGATGAAACCCATAAGTGCAAAAAAAAGGGCTGGTATGAAGAACAGAATGAGCGGAGTTGTTATATGTAAATTCAGCAAGAGGAAGTAGGTCCTTCCAGTTGTCTTGGGCGGAAGAGATATAACATCTTAGATATCCTTCGAGGGTTTGGTTCAAACGTTCCGTTTGCCCGTTGGTTTGTGGGTGATACCCAGAGCTCAGGGCTCTGGAAATACCTAAGGTGTCACACAGGATTTTCCAATATTTAGAAGTGTATTGAGGTCCTCGATCAGATAGAATGGTATCCGGCAGCCCGTGTAAAGAAAAGATGTGCTCTAGGAATATTTTAGCCATTACTGCAGCCGAGGGAACTGAAGGGAGAGGAACAAAGTGTGCTAATTTCGTTAAGGTGTCTATTGTAACCATGATGGCTGTACAACCTTCGGATTCTGGAAGGTCAACCACGAAGTCAGTGGTGATAATTTGCCAGGGTCTTGTAGGGAGAGGCATCCTTACCAATTCTCCGAAGGGAGCTTTTCTGGTGGTTTTAGATTGTAGGCAGACAGGGCAGGAGGCGATATATTCCGTGATATCCTGTTTTAGATTAGGCCACCAAAAATACCTCTGTATTACTTCTAATGTGTTATAGATCCCTCTTTGACCAGCTGCTTGCGAATCATGACACATCCGTAATACCTCTGTTTGTAATCCTACATTGGGGATAAACATTCGCTCCTCCTTAAATAGAAGTTTTTTGTGTTCTGTTAGCTTTAAGCGCGGTGCGAGATCAGGTTGTGAGGTTATTATTTTCTTTGTTTCTCTCTGGACTTGGGTAAGAAAGTTTCGTATGACTGACACAATGAGTTCTGTTGGAAATAATTGTTCCTTTTGAAATGGAGATTTCTGTAACGGGTCCCTTCTGGATAGGGCATCCGCCTTTAGATTCGATTTCCCTGGAATAAAAGAAAATTCGATTCTGAAAGGAGAAAAGAAATGTGCCCATCGCGCTTGTCGACTATTACATGTCTGCGCATATTGAAGAGACCGGAGGTTGTGGTGGTCCGTTGTGACTTCAATAGGATGCGATGAGCCCAGCAGAAGATGTCGCCATTCCTCAAATGCTCTTTTTATTGCCAACAGTTCCTTCTCCAAGACTGTATAATTGAGTTCTGCTGGGGACAAAGTTTTGGACAGATAGGCAATAGGTCTTTCAATGTTCCGATCGTCGGGTTGCAGAAGTACCGCCCCTAATGCATGTTGTGAGGCGTCTGATTCCACGATAAATCGCAGTTGTTGATTGGGCATGGCTAGAATGGGCGCCTGGGAAAATAGAGTCTTCATTTCCTCAAAGGATTCTTGTGTCTTTGAGGACCATTGAAAAGGAATACCCTTCTTGAGCAAGTGAGTCAAAGGTAGAGTTAACGAAGAAAAATGAGGAATGAATCTCCTATAAAAATTTGCGAATCCCAAGAATCTCTGGATTTCCTTAACCGAACTGGGGATTGGCCATTCCTTTATTGCTATCACCTTTGTTGGGTCCATGGAGATGCCTTCACCGGAGAGTATGTAGCCCAGATAGGCCACTGAAGTCTTGTGGAATTCACATTTTTCCATCTTGCAGAATAAATGGTTCTGTTGTAAACGGCGCAATACTTCGCCTACGTGTAGGTTGTGTTTGGTTGTAGTAGAAGAGAAGACTAGTATATCATCTAAATAGACAATAACATAGTGTAAAAGTATGTCGGCGAAGATGTGATCCATGAATCGCTGAAAAACAGCTGGCGCATTTGATAGCCCAAAGGGCATTACCCGGTACTGATAATGTCCGAAGGGTGTCCTAAATGCGGTTTTCCACTCATCGCCGGCCTTGATGCGTATGAGATGATACGCGCCTCTTAAATCTAGTTTAGTGTAAATGTGAGCTCCCCGGACTGCCTCTAGAATATCCGGAATGAGGGGCATTGGGTATTTGTCGGGTATAGTGATCTTGTTCAATCCCCTAAAATCAATACAGGGACGAAGTTCCGTAGTGTTCTTTTTTGGGATAAAGAAAAGAGAGGCAGCTGCAGGGGAATGGGACTCTGTAATAAGACCGTTCTGTAAATTGGTATGAAGGTAGTCTCTTAGTACCTCTTTCTCTTTGGCTGATAATATGTACATTCTGCCAAAGGGAAGTGGGCTGTCCGGGATGAGATCTATGGCACAGTCATCTCTGCGGTGTGGAGGTAGTTCGGAATATTCCGTCTGGGAAAAGACAAGATGGTATTTTTTATATTGAGGAGGCAGCATGGAGATTTCGTTTACCGAGGCTTTCAAGTCCTCCTGAGGGGTTTTCTGGATCTCTTTCTCCCTCTTTTCTCCTTGGAGACCCATGCATCTACTGACACAATATTCTGAGCCTAAAAAGAGGGTCCCAGCCGTCCAGTTTATATACGGGTTGTGTCTCTTTAACCAAGGAAGGCCCAAAATGACAGGATAGTGAGCCGTTCTTATGATGTCCAATTCTATGGTTTCACTATGGTTGGATAAGGACATGGAGAGAGGAGAGGTGTGATCGGTGATCGGGCCCGAAGTAAGGGGACTGCCATCCACACTCTCGACTGGAATAGAAAGGGTTTTCCCTATTCTGGGAATACTATGGTTCTTAGCCCATATGTCATCTACAAAATTTCCTGCGGCTCCGCTGTCTATTAGAGCCGGGACATTTTCAAGACGAATGTTCTTCCAGGATAAAGATACTCCCACTACAACCATGGAACGGTCTGTGGAGGAAGTTTGCGAGGAGGAGAATGCTCCAATGGGGGAACAAAATTTATGGAACGAACCCGGCCCTGTAGTTCCCTTCACGACCGGGCACTGGCGTTTCCCGTCTTCCTGAGTGGAGCTATAGGGCATTCCTTGACCGTGTGGTTGTTGGCCCCGCAATACATGCAAAGTCCTAGGGACTTTCTCCTAGTCCGCTCTTCCACCGAAAGAGGGCCACGAGTAGTCCCAAGCTGCATAGGTTCTTCGTGAGATGCGGTTTTAGATACGATATGGTGGTTGTCTGCTAATGGTCTAGGATTCTTGCCCTTTCTTCTTTCTCGATTTCTCTCTTGCAAGCGATAGTCCAGTTGCATGACTAATGCAATGAACTCCGCCATGTTCTGGGGGCGCGGGACTCGGGACACTTCGTCCTTTAATTCCTCGGACAGACCACGCCGAAAGACCGTGACTAAGGTATCATCCGCCCAGGATGTGTCTGAAGCATACTGTTTGAATTTAGTAACGTAATCCAGGATATCGAGATTTCCCTGCTTTAGGTCCATAAGACGTTCTTGAGAGGCTATCACTATTTCTTGCCTACCAAACATGCTTTTGACACTGTTACAGAAGGCCGGATATGAATCTAGAATTGGGTTGTTATTAACCACTAAAGGGGTTGCCCAAGCTAGAGCTGCGCCCGTCATTTGGGCTATCATGTGTCCCACTTTATCCCTATCTGTTGGGAAGAAGGCTGTCTTGAAAGTGAATTGAATGGTACAGGATTCCAAAAATTCCTTTACCATATGCGGGTTACCATCAAAACGGCCCGAAGGGAGTGGACCTGGTGGGACCTCTGCACTATGGGCGGCTCGGTGATCCTTTTGTCTTAATGTGAGGTTTTCTTGTTTTAATTGCTGTAACTCTGTGGAGAGCGCTTGGACAGCGTTAACTAATTGCTGTATCTGCTGTTCCAAAGCGTCTGGATTCTGATTGTCTTCAATATCTAGATCACCAAAGTATTTTCTTTTTTTAAAGGCGTTGCTACTGTTATCTTTCTAGCTCCAAACAAACGATCAAAGAAGTTGGTTTTCTAACTTTAAGGCAAAGGTAATCTCGGTAAAGGTAGACAATCAGAATAACAGCAAACTCTCTTACCTTGTCTTCAAACTCAATGTGGATATTAGGGAAATACCTGAGTCCCCCTCTCTCAGCCTAAGGAAACAGGCGTGGAGTGGAGGCGTCAGGGAAACCCTTGGTCGGGAAAAACCCTTGTAGCTGGGGATCGTTGAGAGTTCCCGACGAGGACTGTCGCGACTCGTGAGCGTCGGGAGACAATCCCCGGAGGTACGAAGGAGTCGAGGATGTCGGTGTCCGTGTTTTTGCCTCTGACTGTTGATACAAACCAGAAAGGTAAGTGTTCTGTCTTTTATGGTGAAAGATATTCAAAAAGCGGGGAGGAAAGGAATCTTGTACCTTGGGAGGAATTCTAAAAGGTTTCAGGTGTTGGTAACAAGGTGGCTGGCGTTCGGCAGTCTGAGAAGGGATTACTGGAATTCGTTCTGAAGATATACAAGGTAAAGATAAGTAACGAGTACTATTTGATTGATCTAAGAGAGCGGGAGATAAGTAGCGTACCTACCCTAGCATATAATTCCTTCTGTGAGAAGTCGTGACTTCCATGGAAGAGGAGGAGTCTGGGTACTGTAGTTCAAGAGGTGGAACGTGTCTGCCTTTGCTAATACAGAGTGGGAGAGAAAAAAGGTTAACTGCGGGTTCAACTGAGAAGGGGAGAGTTGTGAAAATCGATGAGCTTACTTACTGGGAGGCAAGTGCCGAAATGACTAAGTAAGAGTTGGGTGTCGGGAATGGCTGGCCTGTGAATTGGTCCGCGAGGAGGCAACTAGCGGAACAAGAAAAAAGGGATTAAGCAAGCAAAGTAGGAAAAGAAGAGGTTACGTAGAGCGGTCTGGGATATCCAAATTAATCCTAAATTACTCACGGAGCGTGGCTCACGATAGTCGTAGCAACGCGCTGGTCCATCGGTGTTGATGTGGGAAATACTCTTCCGTGCTGACGGGGAGGAGTCACACCCTCCTGATCTGATCGAAAGACTGGAGCAGCGCACGAAGGACTGGGCGCCATTTTGGAAGGATAACTTCGCACCCCTTGTACATACCGCCAACGGCGCCACACAGACCAATTCCGCGTCGCACTCGTGACACCTTCACTGAGGTGCCTGTCATTGTAATCCTCAGTCTAAACAAATTTCCATTTGCCACTGTATTTTCCCTTTGCCTTTGCTTTCTCCCAAGAACCAATGTTCCTCCTTCATGTCTAATTTGCCTTGGTGTTCTGATTAATATTCTCTAAAACTTTGCCTATCTCCTAAATGTAAGCAAGACAACATTTCTTATATTCTGTCCCCTAGCAGTAATAATCAAAATTCCATTTTGCCATTTTGTTCCAAAAACAGGTTTTCCCTTTCATTGCTGGCTTCCCATCTTGTGGTGGTGGGCTACACTCCAAATACGATTCACCCCTATATTCCTAGTCCTTGCCACTGCCTTCCATTCAAAGGAATCAAGTTTAATTGATGTTTGGGGTGGGGGGGTGCTTAACTGTTGGTGCTATCACTTTGTGGTAAATTGTTATTTTTCTGTTCCCCCATTAAAAAAACAGAATTCACTGTAATAGTATATTTTAACCTGATAGTTTTGTAGAGATTATTGCATTTTGTGTTGCCACAACATTGGTGGCTGTGAAATTGCTTGATTTTCCTTTTTCATGAAATAATAAATTAATAAATATCTTATTGATATACACCGGCATGGTTCTTAGTCCATTATTTCACGGGGTGTTTGTGGAGGTTGGGTGTGAGACCAGTTGGATGCCTACTCAAATGAATCCATAGTATATTAAAAATAAAAAGCACATTATTGTGTGCCACCTCCATTGTAGGGGGAGGAGTTACCTAGTTGGCGTGTGCTGTGTAATAAACCGTGACAGCTTTAAGAGGCCATTCATTCTCTCAACCCGCCCGTTGGCGTTGGGTGGTAAACTGAACAAAGTTTATGTTTAAATCCTAATAAAAAAGCCCCTTTCTTTAAAGATGTTGGCCCTGTTTTCGGACCTGAGGATGTCACACATCCCCCATCGAGGAAATATATTGCACACCAAAAATATGGCTGTCCATTTGGCATCAGGGCTGACACAGAGACCTGCCTCAATCCATCGTGAAAAGGACAAACCACGGCAATAAGGTAACAATAGTTACCACACATGTTAACCATGTCGACATAGTCGATGTGTAGATGCTGAAAGGATCCTGACAGGTAGGCTAAGGTCAATTTATGTGTTTGAAGGGTGCAACCAGTAGTATACTTCTGACAGGTGATGCAGTTTGGTATGAAATCTGCAATGAGCTCTTGGAGGTTTGTAATAAACCAGTCCTGTTGTAATTCTGTAGCAATATATTCTTTGGACATGTGTGCTGGGAAGCACAGTTGTTTGAGGGCAATGGTATGCAGTGCTTGGGGCATAACTGTCTTCCCTGAAATATTCTATCACCAAGTAAGGTCAGTAGCGAAAGAGAGTACCCGTTCTTGGTCCACAAATAATTTTCCTTGCCCTTGCAATTCAATAAACTGGGCAAGGGGACAGGTATTGTAGAGAACTGAAACTTCTTCTAGTTGTATAGAGAATTCAGTGGATGCTATGTTTTAAGATCTGCTAAGTATGCTTCTGAGTTTGCTGTTATATCTGCAAAGTTGTTTATGTTGGTGGGGGTAATCAAAATATACTGCTTCATTTGCTGCTAAATCTGCTGTGTGGTTGCCATAAGCAATTGGGTCAGTGTTGATTGTCTAAGCTGCACATTTTACTAACACTACTACTGCAGGGAGTGCTAATGCATTTATCAACCTTAAGAGTAGTGTGGGATGCTGCACTGGCAAACCATCTGATTTTTAAAATCCTTGCCTTCACCATCTGGAGAGGACAGAGAGCACCGTGGATGTGGCGTATGCTGAATCTGAGTAAATAGTAATAGGGCACCCCTGGGAAGGTTCTAATGCTGTTATGAGGGCCATGAGCTCTGCCATTTGCCAATATTTCCCTGATTCTGTCATGCTAAAGACCAGGAGGTCATCCGTATACTGAATCACTGTGCTCTGTGTTTGCAAGTTCCCCCAATCCATTTGCAATACTCTGTTAAAAATACTGGGGGACTCACAGTACCCTTGTGGCAAACAAGTGTGATGGATTTCTGAATGCTGTGGGGGTACTGACACCCTGGATGTAATGGGATTGAGAAAAAAAAACATTCTTGAGGTCTATCACTGTACAACATGTTGCTTCTGTGGGGATTTTACATAAGGAGGTGGTGGGGTTGAGGACCGGTGGGGATTCTACCTCTACATTGTTGTTCAACTTAGCACAAGTCTTGCACCATCCTCCAAGAAGACCCTTTCACCTTTTTCTCAGGATAAATAGCCATGTTACAGGAGGACTCTGATGGTTAATTTATGCACTGCTGCCATATTGCTTCTAAGGTGTAGCAAATTCCTTCCCCTGCTTCTTATGACATGGGGTATTGTTTTACACAGGGCAAAATTGCCCCCGGTTTCAATTTGATGAAAACAACCCCAATGCTTTTTAGCAGCCCATTGGTCCACAACTGACTGATCACCCTTTCCAGATCTTTCTGTGAGTGTGACAATACTGTGTTAACAAGGAGCAAGGTTTGCAGTACTTCTCTGTGTTCCACTACTACCTGGCAAGGTATGAAAATGTCAAATATCTGTGTCCTCAGACAGCCGTTCATCGGACACATCCCTCAGTTGCTGTGTTGTGTCAAATCATAAAACTGTGTGCCATTCCTGGTCCTCCTAGTCCAAACTGAACAGGATTACCATGTCAGTCTTGGTGATCACTGCCTCCTAATATATCTAGGCAATGGTACCTGGCATCCAGTCATGCTGAACAGTGCATTTAAATAGGAACTTCGAGGGTAACCGCAAAACCTTGTCCTTAATCCTTAGCACCAACTTAGTACAACTTAGTACATCTGTCACCGAAAAAAAAGAATACATCAAGACGGTATGGTACACCTCTGATGGTGCTGTAGTCAAAGAGTGCTTGAATTACTACGGCAGCCTTCATGTGGGACATGCCTGGTGTGGAACACACTATACCTTCCTCTGTAAATGAGACAGTTAAATTTAACTTACTCATGAGATCTCTACTCATGAAATTGGCCCGGGTGTCTCGTAAATATGACAAAGGTGCTGAAAGTTCATGTGTACCCACATTGATAGGGAATTCTTCAATTAAAGGAACCGATGTCCCAGCGACAGAAAATCCCTGTTTGTCCAGTTACTTTGCCGTGTTCTTATCTCACGGCTGGGCAGGTGACCGGGTGAAATTTGAGGCCAGGGGTTGGGTGAAATCTGGTGCTGGTGGTTGCACCTGCTGCTTAACTGGGCTTGGTGCATAGACAACCGATTATGGGGTCTGTGGGTGAAACTGTGGTTGTATGATCTATTGGTGCTGGTACTAAAAAGTGGTACGATAGGCTGGGATATTATAGTTAAAGGGCATTTGATTTATGCTCCTACACTCTTGTGCAAAAGGACCAATTTTCTGACAAGACCATCAATGCTGCCCCATTTGAGGCCTCATGCCTCCATATCTGCCCCGTGCCCCTCTGGAAACATCTTCTTCCTCTCTGAAAACCTGCCTAACATGTTCAGGTCCCTCTCTCCATCCCTGCAGGGGGCCTTGCTAATCCGCATCGGTAGTTCCTGGTAATACTGAGCACACCAGGTCTCCCTGTGGGATGTCCTATTGAGAAAATGTGTTTGACCCTGGGAGAAGGAAAGGGTTACCCTCTAACACGCTTTCCCCCATGTAGTGAGATACTGTGCCCTGTTTCAGGGTGTTCTTTTCCCATGGTCGAGCAATTGATGGGGTGTAATTTGGTGCTGGGGGCGGGTTGAAAATTGTGCTGGGGTTTGCACCTTCTGCTGTACTGGGCCTGGGGCATAGACAACCAAGGTTGGGGTCTGCAGACTGAAATATGGTTGTGTGTTATACTGGGGTTGGGACTGAAAAGTGGGATGATAGCCTGGAATGTTCTATTTATTTATTTATGTATTTATGTATTTATCGCATTTTGTCAGGATCCTTCCCTGGAAGCTTTGGCACAAGTGGAGGTTACCATCACGTAGAACCTTGCAATGACGGTCTAGCCCTCAACCTACATGGCGGCCGCCGTTATAATACCAAGCCCCGCCCTTCTCCCTGTGCGTTGTATCTGTGTGTTTACTTCGATACGCTCGCTCAGCTGAACTTGGTTTAGCTCACTCCCGCTGCCTTCTACATTTTCCCTTCGAAACCTTCCTGCTGTTACTTTTGTTTCCAGCTAGTATTTTCCTTATTTCGGCATCTGGCCTCTCCTCCTGCTCTTTGCCTTGTTTCGGCTTCTGCCGTTCCGTCTTGCGAACCCTTTCGCCTTGCTTGTGACTCTCCGCATTCTTCTCTTTACGCTTCGTATATCATCCCCTCTTTCAGAGCGTTGGGTCTGTACCTTTTATTATACTTTTTCTTCCTTTTGTTACCTTTACCTTTACTCGCCACTTACCAATCATCTGTTCTGCATTTTGTCCTTGCCTGTTGGATATTGCCCAGCGTCTGCCACAACTTTCTGCTTAGAGCAATCTACCTGAGATATTTGTTTCCTGCCTCTTCGGTGAATCATTTGGATCTTCGTTCTCAAATTCTCTCAGTGCAACGCTTACCGGCATTCTGCAGGAGCCTTTGGTCTGTACCACAACCGGAGCCGCCTTCATCAAGAGTCCTTCTCAGAACTATCTACAGGGTTTTTGTGCCTTTCATCGGCTTTTTCCCTGTCAATAGGGGCTTGGCTCCTCGGGGCCCCCCAAGACAGGTCTCAAATCCTGTCGAGGTGGCCTCCGAGGGAGCCAGGCCCTACCTGCATGACAGGAAGTCTAAGGAAAGACTACCAAAGGAATACTCCAAGACACCTCAGAAGCCATCTTCCATCACAAAGGAAGGACAAGAAGAGGAGTCAGGTGAGGAGCAGGGGCCGAAGGTGGACCTCGTGACACATTTGTGTAAGGCCAGAACGGGGTTATCACAGCGTTTGTGCAGAAGACAGTTTAAACAATTAGGAAGAAACATACAGAGCAGGGACATGTAGGATTAGTCATATTTGTTAAACAACCAAGTTTTCACCAATTTCCTGAATGTTTGATAGTTACACTCATTTCTGATATTGGGTGAGAGAGAGTTTCAGAGGGAGGGTGCTGTGATGCCAAAGCTCAAGCCACCAGCTAATTTGCTTTTGTATCTGGCAGTGAACAGTGTGAGGCTGGAAGTGGATCTCAGAGGGCCCACTGCTGGTTTATGGGTGACACTGTTGATGAGGTAAAGGGGGCCTCTCTGTAGACACACAGGTGCATGATAGTTAGTGTTTAAAATTCAATGCAGTCTTTAATGGGGAGCCAGTGGATGTCACGCCTGGTAGCTGAGATGTGATTTCAACATTTAAGTCCCAAAGCCACACGCAGTGCTTTGTTTTGAACAAGTTGGAGTTTGCAAGGTTTTTTTGCTGAGGTGCCCATGAATAGAGCGTTTCAGTAGTCATGCTTGCTGTTGATAATGGCTAATGCAAGAGACACACATTTGGTCAGGGAGAGGAATTGTCTGCTCAAAGAGATGAGCTTGACAGTGTGGCTAGTGCAGAATGACAGTGCAGTGATATGTTTGGATATCTTGAGTTCAGCGTCCAAGTTGAAGCCAAGAGTCTAATCATGTTTTGAGATTGGTATGACATGGAGAATGAGGAATATGCTGGGTCAAGATTTTTGAGCAAGTGAGGAGCTCCCAAGAGGAGCAGCTCAGTTTAGTCATCTTTAAAACAGAGGTTATGGGTAGCCATCTATTTCTGGATGATTCTGTAGATCTTATTGATTAGCGTCAGTATCGTCAAAGTAGCATCCTGTGATGGGTATGAGGATCTGTGTGTAATCAGCAAACTTGGTGTAGCTGATGCCGACGGCATCAAGAAGTTTGAATAGGAAATTTCTGAACACATTGTAGAGGGTTGGCGAGAAGCAAGATCCTTTGGGGACAGCAAGAGGGTCAGTGATGAGATCCACTGCTAAGTCTCTAATGAAGACTCTGGAAGAGCAGTCGCTCAAAAAGGATTTGATCCATGCACTGGCCTTGGTAGAGAAGAGGAAATTGGTTGCAAGATATTGGTAGAGGATGTCGTTGTCGACCAGGTCAAAAGCTGCAGAGAGGTCTAGGAGCAGGAGAAGGGCAAGGTTATCGGAGTCACAGATGTTGTCTAATTTGTTTTTGAGATCTAAGAGAGCTTTTTCTGTGCTATACTTGCGGCGAAAGCCTTGTTGCCTTGCACCTAGTAAATGGTGGTGTTTTAAGAACAGTTGGATTTGGGAGTAGGCTATGCAGTATAACATTTATGGAGGAATGGAACGGAAGTGATGAGGCAGTAGTTAATTGAATGAGAAGGGTCCAGAGAAGGTTTCTTCAAGAGAAGAATGACCCAGGCGACTTTGAGACAGGTGGGGACGGAATTGGCTGCAAAGGATGTTTTGATGAATCTGGTAATGGTGGGGATCACAGTGGAGGCACATAGTTTGATGATATGGGCCGGACGGGTGTCTCTCATGCAATTGGAAGATTTGAAGGTGTGGATAGTATTGATTACTTCTAATTGGGAAACTGGGGAGAAGCTGAATGGTGGCAGGAGGTGCTTGGTTTGAAAAGGAGGCAACAACACCTCCAGTGAGGTGGGTTTAATGGAAAGATGAAATTATTTAGCAGAGATGTTATCTTTCAGTGTGTCAATTTTGTTGACAAGGGCAGTTTGTATGGTGGAGCACCAATCTTTATCAGAGCGTCTCTGAGAGATGGAGGAGGCTGGGTTTTCTAACTCTGAGAATCTGGAAGAGTTCTTTCGATTCGGAGCTGGCAGCAGTTATTCTGAGGTTGTAGGAATTGGCTTGAGAAGTGATGAAGGTTTCACGGTTTGTGGGTTTGGGATGTTTCAACCACATGTGTTCCAGGGCTCTCTTGAGTCTGTGGAGTGCAATACGATAATCAAAGAAGCAGATATTGGATGGCTTGTGAGGTTTCAGTCATTTAGGTTTGAGGGTGGCATGCACGTCCATGGCGCAGTGAAGGCTGTGATTGTAGTGGCCATGGGGGCCTGTGGGTCATTATTTATGAGGGGGGGGTAAGAAGCAATTTGAAAGTAGGTGCAAGAGTGAGCTTGGTGAGCTTCTGAGTGTTGCTAACCATGGTGAGAGAGGGCAGTAAGGTGAGTTTGGAGGGGGAGTGGGATAGGCCGAACTTAGTCAGTGATTGGTCAGACCATGGTAGTAGGCTGATGGCTGAGATAGAGATGGGGGTATTAGAAGTGAGAATCTAGTCAAGGATGCATCCTTTGGAATGCGAAGGGGTAGAGACATGCTGGGTGAAGTTCATTTCAGCAAGTGTGTTTTCTAGTGCTGAGACTTTTGTGTCATTGGGATCATTGAAGCCCAGATCAAAATTGCCCAGAAGGATGAACTTTAGCTAGTAGTTTTTCATAACCTAGTAGAGAAGGGGTGGGGATCTGTCTGATGTGTATGGAAGCTTTGGCAATCAGGACCACACCACCTCCTGGTGTACTAAGGTAGTCAGCTCTAAAGATAGAGAAGTCAGGTGGGAAGGCTAGGGAGAGCAGGGGGCCAGAGGCGCTATGGAGCCAGGACTCAGTGACAGAAAGGATGTCCAAGTATTACTCTTCAATGAACATTGAGAAGCACACAGTTGATAGTCACTGTATGCTCAGTTTTGGGCCTGATCTTTGTGAGTGGGATGGGTTTGGTGGGGACCTTGGGGGTAGGAGGGTGAGTGATAACTGAGTACGAGGGACAAGGAGGGAGGGTGGTATGATTGGAGACTCTAAGGGTTCTTGAATTGTCAGTTATGGGTATCAAGAGTCCAGGGTGGTGCTGTGCAGTTCCTAGGGTGCAAGAGCACAGTTTCAAGGCATTGGCAAACAAAGGAGGGGTGAGTGAGGCTAGTAGACTCGGTATCATTGATGGCACTGAGTGAGTGAGAGAGGAGGGACATGGGTGGGAAGGAAGGGGGTAGGACAGGGAGGGGTCAGTTTTGTGGTGAAAGGGAGGCTGTGTGTGGCAGACTGTGGCAGAGAGGTGAAGAGGGGAGATAGGTAGGAAGTGGGGAGGGGAAGGGTGCATTGGGAAGTGTGTGGAGAGCAGGAAGCATGTGGAAAGAGATTGCATTGGGGCTCGCAACGTGGAGTGGGACCTGTTGGGGTGACCCTCTGAGGGCATGTGTGTGAGATAGTGGTGGTAGAAATGGTATAGAGGGTGGGATGGGGCAGGTAGAGCCTGGGAGTAGTGATCATAGCTATGGGAATTAAAGGCAGAAGCAGTAGGCAGCTTACCTTAAGAGCTAGTGTGCAGCAGCTGCAAAACTGGTATTTTGTAGGTGGCATAACCGCAGGAGGTGAAGGTGCTCCGCCTGCAACGCAGGCCATGCAGTGGTGGTGGTGGACAACATAGCATGGAGCGGAGGCTCCACATGCCACAATGGACATCCAGTCAGGTTTCTGTGTAGATTCTCCTTGTGGGGTCAGATGGTGTTGTGGATGCCCAGACAGGTGTTAGAGGCTTTAAGGGAGTACCTTTTAGAAGTGGCCAGCTTCACATGCTGGTTCGGGAAGGCAGTCTCCTGAAAACTGCTCAATGACCAATCATGGTGCACCACAAGGTGCTCCACCCGCAACGCAGGGATGTTGGTAGACATCTTAGCATGGAGAGGAAACTCCACATGCAACAATGGAAGCCGAGCTGGTCTTATGTGTAGATTCTCCTCAAAAGGACATTGGTGGTCTGCTCCTAGACTCTTGTGATAGTGAACCATTTACCACAGGAACAACACTGCTGCCCCATTCAAGCCCTTGTGCCACTAAATCCCCCCTCATGCCCCTCTGGAAATGTCCTCTTCCTCTATAAAAAACACCCATGTCCCTCCTAACATCTCCAGGTCCTTCTGTCCATTCCTACCGGGATCCTTGCTCATGTTGCCCTCCTGCCATGCTGGTTATCACCGCCCAATCCACACTTATCTTTGCTAACTTTTTCTGCACAATTTTGCCTCTGCTCTTGCTCTGTCTGATCCCTTTCCTGTTTCGGTTGGCAATAATGTACTATGTTTGCCCTTATGTCTGCCCATTTCTTTGCTTCTAACCCAACAACTTTGTTCAAATATGCTTGTTTGTCCACGGGGAGTGTTAAACGCAGCAGTTGATTAAAAAATAATATGGTTGTCCCATATATATGGGTACATGTTCCTCAACACTCTCCACACATGCACTTGGCAGTTATTAAATGGGGTGTCATCATGAGCGGAGCCATTTACCATTACTCCTGGATACCCCACCTTTTTCCACATCTTGGCTGCTTGTTCCCCTAACAGGGAGGCAAACAAACATTTAATGTCTCCCATAGCAAAGATGATGCCCGTTGTATGTTTCTCAAGGGCATACATCCACTTGCCCGCTCCCGCTTTAAGGGGGGGGGGGAGATGTTCATCACGTTTTGCCGTTACATGTGAGGCCAGGACACACACTGCAGTCCACTCAGCCCCTTCTGGAGCAATGGTAATTGTGTTCCCTGCTGGTTGGGTGGGTGACCCGCACCCATTTTTTTATCTTAGATAGGGCCATCTGAACTGGCCGTGGTGGGAGCTTTATCAGGTATGATTTTACCTCCTCCTCCTCCCTGGATTCCCATCCAGTTCTGTTGTCCTCATCCTGTTCCCTAAAACCCTTGTCCCTGTCCACATCAACATCCCCATGCTGCAATCCCTCACCTGCACCACACACACTAGCCATATTGTATAGGATGTGTTGTTTATCTCTTTACTATTGATCTTAAGGAGAATTTGTCCTGTTCACCATTCATCAGCACATATAGGTGTCCCTGTTGCTGGTTTGCATTCCCCCTTCATATGAGAACGTCCTCTCTGGCTTTTGTATTGTGTCTTGAAACTGCTAGTGGAGACTGGTCTTCTATTTCTACAATCTGTGAATCTCTGGTGTCTCCTCATGTTTTCCATGACCTTGCTTTCCCCCCTCTATTGGGGGAGAAAATGTGGGGTTGGTATATCCTATAGCAAATCAAAGGGGGTCGAACCCATATGGGGGGCAGGATACTTGTTGTTGGCAGTGGCGGGGCGCTTGCCTGTTTATCCCTGGCAAAGGTATGTTCTTCTTCAAACATTTTCCATGAATTCAGAATACTTTGCCAATTCCTCCATGTTTTTCCCTTATTGTCCAGTGTTGATAACAAATAGTTATGCACATGTTTCCAATAAACCTTTGTCACGTGGGCCTTCTTCAGGCCATGGTCTAAACATTTTCCCTATCGTTCCATGCACCCGCTCTTTGTGGTATTTCAAAATCTCTCTTTATACTGTGGGAGTGTTTTACACATGTGCTCCAATAGTGTGTCCATCCTGCCGCCAAACTTCCTGTCAACACTGGCCCAGTAGAAGCACATTCCACCAAAACTTCAAATGTTCCTATCTAAACTACGCACAATCTAACAATAGAACCAGTTCACTCACACAACTGCTAACCTCATCAAACTATACAAATCCCTTTGTTAACGCAATTACTACACATATCTGACTCCAAAAACCTTAATCTACACAATTGCTACTAATAATGAATAAAGAAAAACATTTATATGTACACAGTTAATCACCCATCTTATCAATAAAAAACAATTATTTACACAGTGATGTAGATCCTTCCTCTGTGTCCTTACTTCGAGACAAGGGTACTAAAACCTCCTAGAGTTCCCTGCCCTTTTATATTAGGATGATCTCTTTACACACAATGTTGTCTTTCCCCATAAAGAGGAGCTTCCCCAATACTTCTTCAACCAATATACGTTAACAAAACTTCCAGGAAAGAAGAGAGATAGAGAGCGAGAGAAAGAGAGAAAGAGAGAGAGAGAGAGAGAGAGAGAGAGAGAGAGAGAGAGAGAGAGAGAGAGAGAGAGAGAGAAACACGGTATCTTATCCAACATGTGCTCTCTACTTACTATGCAATCTCTGAGACCTCCCGACACTGTGTCCTGGTAACAGCCTGCACAGCCCATTCTGGTGCCCCCAATACAGAAACCATGCAGGCCTTTAGGGTAACACAGTGCCTGCCCACCTCTCTGTTGGTGCGCATGTGAACTGCTCTTTCGAAGGAAGGCTCCATTGCATGGGACATGTGGCATGACCCTGTCATTCAATGGGGGCATTGGAGATGACATCAGGGTCACCAGACCCTTAGTAATTTCCAGGAAACAATGAAGAGAAGAACGAGTTGCGAGAAAAAACAGGTTTATTACAGAGAATAAACATTCGGGAGAGGTCAGTTAGTCGAGTGCGACCGAAAAGCTGAGAACTTGCCACGCCCAAATTAGTCAGTGGTATTTAAAGACAAAGACCACAAAATTAAAATATATTTGTATGTAATCTCAACATCATTTAGAACTACATACCAAATATCCTATTGACTCCTACCTATATAAAACACAAATCAGCAGAGATTGCCCTATGCTAATAGGTTAGCACATTTCCCTAATCCCATTGGTTAGTGCATTTCCCCTCTTACATTGGTTAGTACGAACAATTTGTTACATTTCGATGTACATCCCCCAGCAGGTGACCTGATCATGCACATTCAGCAAGGAAAGCGAAATCTGCCATCTCCAGCAATAAACTAAATGCAAAGCCATTCTCCTCTGTTAGACAAAATACCTTGGCATCCCTAGTTACTCCCTGCACCTGCAGATGTCCCACATTAAAGCTTCCCTGCGTTTCTATTGCATTTGTGTCTGTGTATGCTGAGACCAACACCCATGATTTCAATGTGTGATCGCCTCCCTAGGAAGGATCCATTGACAAAGTGTACCAGATGCCCAACTCTGAGAATAATAGCTAATATGTGTGCTACCTGGCCATATTGGGACGCTTGAATGATCTCGAGGATGTGGTAGAAACTGAACTTACTTCAAAATGGCAGTGACAGTAAACTAAAATGGCTATATGTTGAGAGCTCTACTTCTTGATATAATGGTTAATATGTGTGCAGCTGGTTCACTCTGCCGCATACTTGACAGTCCATGGCTTCTCTAGATTGATGAGGAAAGAAGGCCTATGTGAGACAGGCATGGTATCAAGAGAGACACATACTCAAAAGTAACAGTTTGAAAACCTTTATTGTCAAACTTTGTGGGGTTGGTGTAATGCCTACTGGCCCACACTCTAAGGGTATTGTTTCCTCAACTGATGCTTCTAAATCCCGTCGATGTCCGTAGGTCCAAAACCAAAGTTTGACTGTGTCCAATTCTATGCCTGCCCTCACTCTAAAAGCAAATGTGTAGGGGATTTAATTAAAGGAAAAATATTGACTAAACAAAGGGATATGTAAACCCCAGTTTGTTTCAGGTAGTCTTGCGAGTAGGCATAGTTCTGCCAGTTCAAAATAGTTCAACTCAAAAGGCCTGCCCTTGGAACCTTCCATTTAAGGTTCTTGCTTTAAGTCAAAAGAGTTCACAATGTCTCTGGGTCTTTTGGGGTTCCCTTCCCCAAGCTTTGATCCTTCCGGTTCCAAACAAAAAGACACAGTTCCTGTTAGGCCTCTCAGGTTTCCTTCCTCACATCTAGGCCTCTCTTCACATAGTTCAACAATGTCTTTATTGGGCCTCTTGGGGTTCGCTTCCCGAAGCCTAGGCCTCTATTTACGAAGTTCAACAAACAAACAAAAAGTTCCTCTTCTCATGCTATTAAGTGTACAGTTCTTTCATGGGGTAGTATCAGAGACTTTCGAGAACGCCAGGCTCTTTGCTCCTCCCAGGTGCGACCACTCTGATCCCTCAACACCTATCCTTCTTTTCTATACTTGTCTTCCTCTTAGCTCCTCCTGATAGGTGCCTCTTGCAACCCTTTTTACTTCATCTGTATTTCTTTTCCACTCTTCCTGTTTTATCGTGCGCACTTTTACCTTCTTCTTCCTTTGCTTTTTTCTGGTTTTACCTCTTGCACATTTCTCACTAGTTGTGCACACTTGCACCTTTCCCATTTTGCTTTCGGATCGCTTGCACCCCTTTGTTGCTTTCAGGTCACTCGCATCCTCTCCTTTTCCTTCTATTCTTTAAAGTTCACTTTCCTCTTATATCTCCTTACTTCTGTGCCACAAACACATCTTTCTTTATGCTTTCCTTCTCGCTTTACTCTCTCTTCACTTTATCTCTTGCTTTCTGCTCTCTTTAATTTCTCTCTTGGTTTCTGCTGTCTTTACCTTTGTGCCACTTTTAAATCTTGTCTGTTTCCACTCTCACTCCATGCACCCGCACTCTCCCGAGTTTCTCTTTTTACTTTCACGAAACTCAGCGGGTAGCAGAGGGCTGGCAAGCAGTCTTCTTGGGATACACTAGGTCGAGGTCAGGGTCTCATCATCTGCCCCTTAGATACCCTTGGGACTGGCACAGGTCCCAAGGAAATGAACATCTCTCTGGACTTGGTCAGCAGGTCGCAGTCTGCCTCACTCCGGCTCTCTGGAGACACTGCTCCCTAGCCACGCTGCGACCCCTCAAACACATTGAGTCAGCATCTCGGCACGCCGCTCCCCACCGGACTCTCCAGGCTTCTCCTCCTGCAGCTCCCTACTCCTTGCCTCTCCTGGTACCATTATCAACTCCAGCTCGCTCAATGCTAATGCAGGTGAAAGTCAATTGGGGTCAGATGTGCACAGTTGGAGTAAAGTGCCAGACCTGGCCTGATTCTATTAGTGGGACAATTCAAATGTGCTACATGGTATGCCTCACCTTGTATTCCTATGTTGTTACTATGGGTAATCCTCATTGCTCCTGATGGCCTCTTCTTCATCCCAGTACTTATTGGAAATGGGGAGGGGGAGATGGGGTGTGATTAAAAATACCCCATTAAGGCTGAGTGAGAGTGTGTTGGTGTGTAATTGGGAAAGGAGGAATACCATGTCTCACCATTGGGTACTCCTCCTCCCAATCCCCCGTGACCCTCCACTTAGGTGATCCCCCTCTCTTGTCCACCCTCAGAGTCGGGATCCAAAAGAGATGGCCCTTCTGTGGCCACCTGAATGTAAGATCCCAGGGGAGTAGGTGGGAGAATATTGTCAGGTTTCTCACACCTAATTCAATAAAATGGAAAGGCCCTTTGTTAATAGCAGTCGCACAGACAATATTTTCTCTTCCGTTGAGTTCATTGCACCCCCAGATTTACAACACTTTACCCATATTTGCTGCCTTCAAAAAGACACTAGTGATAAGCACCCTGCTGTGAGAGTGTTTTTTTCAGGTCATGGCCATCTTTGAAGCACCCGTTCCCAGGCACTTCCCCTCCCCCCTGGAATAGTTCTGATGGCCTGGCAGGAAGGTGCTGGACTGGATCAACTTTCCTGAAGAAACTTGAATCCCCTGAATTTTTGGTGACTCATCCAGGACTAATCTCAGATCAAATGTTGTGTCACCCACATGGTTTAAAGTGCAAGATTTTGTTGTAGTTCCTATTCATGCCCAGGAAGTTTTCAGAGAGGCAGTAGGTTATTGCTGGAGAGAAGCATCAGGTAATTAGAAAAGGGTTACATTGATGTGGAGATATAAACTGAGATTCAAGGAGGCAGGAAACATGCCGTTCAGTGTCTGTCTCTTGGAGTGGGAGGATGAGACATGCCATTGAATGACACCTGGGAGGATGAGCAGGAGTAGCCTGAATTGCCTGTGTGCAGTTTATTGGAGTTCCACATTGACATCATTTTGGTGGGAGAAAGTGTGAGGAATTACCATCTGGCAATGGTATTGAAGTCCTGCCTTGTTTGATTTTTAAAAATGGATATCATAATGCAGGTAATTCCATCTCAGAATGGCTAACATGCTAACCAGGTGCACCTTTTATAAGCTCCATGCTAAAAGCACATTGTACACCTATGCCCTTCTGATTCGGTAGCCAGATTTCAAGCGCCTGCTCTACAGTGGCAGAGGCCAAGTTCATGTCACAGGGTCCCTTTTGACAGCTGCTGTGACAGCCAAGTTACTACAACACAGGGGGTGTCTACAAAGTGCACCTCTGTTCCACAAACGACATACCTCGACATACATCAGAGCTCCTATCCTGGTGACTTGTTATAGGGATAGACCACCACAAATAACCATGATAACTCTTGCAGTAAGTCAAAGGGTGTTTATTTGGCACTTTACACACACTTTGAGCCAAGGGTTCTCAGGTATTTATCAGCCTGAACGGGTTCTTGGGGAATTGGCATTGGTGCCATTCCTCTCTTCCTTGTCTACCCTGGTCGGTAATTGGTGTTAGTACAATTGATTGGTTCCACCTGTGGTCTTCTGACAGGGACTAACAATGCTTTCCCTAAGACGATGGCTATCTTTCTCCCTAAGGATCTTCTAGCTGTCCCTAACCTAGTAGTCTTAGGGAGTTAGGGATGGTGCCTTCTTCTGCCCGGTGTCATGTTCATCTCTCTCACCCCCGCTCATATCTGATTCTTCACTATACTGGTCTCTTAAAATGTTCTCCTTCCACCATGTCACTATACTTCTTATCTCTCACTCTGCCTCCCCACCTCCATCCTTTTATATTACTTCTTTTCTTACTCCTGTTCTTACTATCCCCATATGCCCAATTACCCCTCTAGTATCTTCTCTTCCATCATTCCTCTCAATCTACTTCCTCGTCTCTTGCTATGCTTCTTGTTGTAATCTCTGTCTCATGTTATGGTGATAGTTACTCCTGATCTCCCATTCACTGCCACACTAACAATTCTGATGCTGCTACTATTTCTACTCCATATATTTAACCCTCACTACCCTCTCCCACCTTATACCACTCCACTGATTCCTCTATTCACTACTGTTCCCTACTACCGACTCCACCACTCACTAAGACTTGGTGCTGTTTACTACTACCAAAACTACCACCTCCTACTCCCACCACCACTCTACTACTCCCACAACCACTACCATTTCCATCACGACTACCACCCTGACACTTCTACTCTAGCTATACTCCTCACACTATGCACTCACTACCAAACAAATACTCCACAGACCCCCCTCTCTTACATAGCTTCTGCACTCTTGTCGCTTGCACCTCCTCTGGTCTTTTGGACGTCCTACACTAACTCCTGCCTTCACCCAACTAACCCACACCTGAATACTAATACACACCTTCTTAAATACCCCAACCTTCGCCAGGATTGGTTACTCACCCTGTCCAATCCACTTACCTGGCTTCCAGTGGCATAACAGGGGAAGACATTGGGAAAGCTGGTAGACTTCATAGGGGCTTGTAAGTTCCACACATTCCACTCCTGCATTTTGGATCTGGAACATGTACTGGCTCCAACAGACCCGCTTCCCTTCCAGGTGTTTACAATATCCCTGGTAGTTTAGAGGGTGAGTATGGCCTCTCTGGAGGCCTTTTCTCACTATTCCAATACCTGGTGGCATAGTGGGCCCCTGTTAAAATAAGATTCCCTGGTGGGGTTTCATTGTGTGAGCATCAGCTGACATCATCAGCTGAAGCTGCCTTTTCCTCCTCTCGTAGTGACTGGTGTTGTCCCGGTCGCCACATCCCCTGCTGCGTGATTGTCAGGCTATGTCCTCAGATGGTCGGTGTTACCTTGTTCACCGCACCCCACAGCATTGTTTAGGCCCTGGTGGCATGAAGTCTCCCTCTGGCTGCACTGCTCGGCAGCTCCTCCAGTCTGGTGTTCTCTGGTGGAGGGGATGCCACCAACATAATAGGTAAGGTGGGGAGGGGAAGGGGACTGCCAACAGATGCAATGGAACTGTGGGTTTGGATGGTTTCCCTCCCTCCCCTGACAGGGCCTATTCACAGGCCCTGTCTCAGATGTCAAACTGTAAATGTAAGCCGGATCTGAGTTTGAGGTATAGTGTCTGGTATCTCTCATTATTATCTATGCCACATCAATTTTACATCACACACACATGTCACCCTTTTAGCCCAGCTCTCTGAGCCCAGCCCAGCTGTAGAAGAGGTATGTACATTCCGCCTAGCTACGCTATCTTTGCTGGTCCCAGCAACTCTGTTGCCCCTGGGCTGCCTCTCTTTGATCCTATGTGAGGGCAGGTAATAGCCTCTCCAATGAGACAGCCACGCCAGTCCTGTGAACAGGAACTCAAAGGCACACCCTTCACAAAAGGATAACCCTCACAGCAGGATGCTGCATAACAAAAGGGCATTTGATGTGATTAACAAGGTAAGGGGGCAGTATTAGTTTAGACAGAGGGAGCTCAGACCATCTGGAGTAAGGCTCCACCATCTTGTTTTCTCTCCTTGTCACTTTTCCTTCCTGTCCACTCAACTTCCTTTAACACAAAGCACTGAGGGAGTGATGTCAGAAGGCAAAGTCCACTTGCTCCAAGGATTGAGCCCATACAGTAGGCTTGCTCTGGTCCAATCACATGTAGACTTTTGCCTTTAAAAGGAGGGGTCTCCCACTCCTTCTTTGAATCCTCATCTCTGAACGGTCTACCACTTCTTCTTTGAATCATCATCTCTGAACTTCAACCTTTAAAGAAGATTGTGCTTGTCCCCTGTTTGGAGAGCAATCTTTTCCAAAGTCCTTCCGTTGTGAGGTGAAGACTGGTTGTCTCAGACAGAAGCAAGCTCGGTCCCCTGGAGGCTGTGGTCAAGGGAAGCTACCCAGCTTATCTCCACCAGATCCACTCCAGTGGATGGCAGGACCTTGGAAACCATCATGGCTACAGCGTCCCCTTCTCCTACGCAGCACTGCTCCAGCAACTTGGGTCTCCAGCTTCCTTTCCTGCAGCCCATTAGTCATCTCTCAGAACGGCAGGCATTTCTATATCCATCAGTTGTGTTAAGTGACCCCAGGTGTAGGTCAGTGAGTTCTCTTGTCTGACTCTGAAAGATTCCATTAGGCAGACATGCCTGGTTGTTCCTCTGGTAAGCCTCCATAGCCCTCTTCCTCATCTCAGGGCCAGAGTGGTGTTTGGAACAATCTGATTTAATAAAAGAAGCCTTTAAACTGCTGTTTCTTCTCTGCTGTATGTGTGTGCCAGTGGAATGAGGATATGTGCTCCTAGTTGGTCTCTTCCTTGTCTCAGTAATAAGGTGTTGTTTCTGGTGAACAGTTTGGAAGGAGAAGGGAAAGGGTTGACAATACCCCGCAAAGGCTTTAGGGATAGCAGGCTCATTATTATAGGGGAAAGGGTGATGCTGTGTCTCACCTAAGGACATCCTCTCCCCGTTCCCCAAAGTCCCTCCACCCAGGTGATCCTCCATCGCATATCCACCCCCAGGGTCGGGATGCAAAAGTGATGGCCTTTTCCTGGCCACCTGAGGTGAGGATTCTGGGGAAAAAGAAGTGAGGATGCCCTCAGGTCCCTCACATACCCCTGTGAATAGGGTCTCCAACACCAGGGACATATGTTGATGGATTCAGGGGGATTTTTTTTGTAAGTCAATTGGGACTGAAGACCAGTCCCACACAGAGTTCGAGGGTATCAATGTATTTATCTGCCAATTTGTAAAGGGGGTAAGTTGTGAATGGCATGTGTTGACTTCCTCCAGCTGTGATGGAAAGTTATGGAAATCTGTCCCAATAATGTTTTTTTCAGGTAGGCCAGGAATACCGGGCAAGGAAAGATAGTAGTTGTTCCTTCAAACTGTATGGGTATAATGACTTTGGGATACATTTCTTGGTCTACATGGACAAAAGAAATTTGCACCAAAGTGGCATCATGTAACTTCTCCGGGAGAACTAGATCAGCTCACACTGCCATCTGTTTACTACCAGAATCTATCAGGGCTTGCATTAGGATCTTATTCACAAATATAGATTTGTGAGTGGGCCTATTTAAAGTCCCACACAACAAATTGCTCTGGTCTCAATATTATTGTAGAGACAGGGTTCTTCCCATTCCTCTCCTACCATACAGCCTATTTACAGGTGTTCTTCCTTCTCATTTTGGGGCAATTTCTCACTAGAAATCCTGGCTCTTTAGTAAAACAGAAAGGGGTCACTGATTTTATGCATCTACTATCTTCCTTCCTTCCCTCATTTTTGTTTTGGGATCAGGTTTTCTTTCTATTCTTTCTCTTTCCCCGCTAATGGGATCTCTAGGTTGGGGGGTATATTAGTTATTTCTCTCTGTTGATAGTTGGGATGGGTAGGTCCACTATTTTCTTGTTTCTCTTCCACCTGATATAATGACTGAAAGTATTGGTAAGCATCAGCAACATTTTGGGCTGTTTCAATAGTTAAGGACAAGATTGGTTTGTTTAGTTGTGAGACGCCCATTCATATGAAGGTGGCAAGGAGTTGATACATTGTTCTATACTTAAGGCTTCCAATGCATTAGTTAAGGTTTTCCTTCCCAACCATAAGTATATTGTGTTTTTGACTCGCTCTCCTAATTCCACTGGTGTTTCTCTGGGGCTTAATTTAATATTCCTTACCTTTTGATGATAGAAATTACTTACTTTGTCCGACTCTTTGTAAGAGACCTTCTTTTATTTCAGTGAAGTTGGACATTCCTGGGAAGTTCAGTAACTGGTAGGAGGTTTGTAATTCTCCTTTTAATAAAGTTCCTAGATTGCACAGTTTTAACTCATCCCTCCATTGGAACTGGGTTGCTAACCTTTCACAGTTTAAGATTTTATTTCGAAATCATCCCCTTCTTTGATTCCCCCTGTGGAATGTTTTGTTTTTCTTGAGCGGCAATCAGCCATTCCAACCCTTTTTTAAACTGTTCCTCCATTTGTATTTGATGCAAAAGCTAGCTGAGTTAACCCCTCATCTAAGGATGCCATGGTGTCCGTATGGTGATATGGTTTCACTTGTACTTTCCACAGAATCTGACATAGAAAAACAAATTTGTAGTCCCTTCGGTTTAAGGGCTGGTTGAACCTGTGTACCCTTTGTCCTCCTTCTTTTGAACTAATTCTGGAGAAGGAGGCAAAATGGCAGGGGAAAAACCCTTTCCAGGACTAAAAGAACCTAATGCTCCAGGTCTGATGAATACGTGGGGTTCGCTGATGTTTAGGAAGAATCTGTCCCAATGTTTCAAATGATAGTTATCCAAGGGAAGAGTGTCAAGAAGGATTTGTGATCTATATATCAATTCTTGACATTTAATGGGAACCTGCAACTGGGTGAAAATATCTTTTTGATTGTTGATACCTTATCCTGTACAGTTGTTTTCTTGCCTTGTCAGTCTCCGTCTGTGTCCAAACATATAATTGCCCTGACAACTAATTTTATATAATGTGCAGGGATGTCGGCCTCAAAAGAATCGTGTTCAAAGTTCAAAATAAAGTTCAGAGCTCAATCCAGCTCTTGGTTTAGGATTAGCTTCCCCTTCCCCAAATTCAAAATAGTTCTCAGAATATTGGGATCCTCTTCCGCAAGAGATCAAAACCGCTCGCTTCCAAAAATAGTTCCTTGCAACACCTCGTAAATCGGGGTTCCTTTCCCCAAGTGTTCCAATCTTCCAGCTTTCCAGAAATAACACAGTTCCTTGGGACACTTTCAAAGTCAGGGTTCCCTTCCCCAAGAGTTCAAAACTACCTGCTTTAAAAATTAGCACAGTTCTTGGGCTCCATTCAGGATGTATCTGGGTGATATGGCATCTGACGATGAAGCCTCTTCTAGGCCAATACCAAATGTGTGATTTTAACCATGTACAACTCTCAGAAATGCGTATTACTATGTACTGTGTTGGAATGTGCAATTTGTAACTGTCAAGACCATCAATAAATAAAGATAAAAAAAAAAATAGCACAGTTCCCTGGGACCTTTCTCAGCTCTGGGTTTCTTTTCCCAAAAGAACAAAGCTTGCAGCTTTCAAAAATAACAGTTCTATTTCTTAACTTCATTTTGTCATACAAGTGTGTGGCAACATATAAGCTTGACTTCAAATATACTTATGTTGGCTTCTTCCAAATAGGACACTGGGGGGTAATTCATAGAAATCAGCACACAAGTGGCGCACGCGGCTGGCGCACAGTGTGCGCATGCAGCAGTCTGCGCCAGCCGCGTGTGCCAAAATCCATTTCCGTGCACAGCGTATTCATGGATTTCAACATCCATAACCAGCCGTGGCGCAGAGTAGCGCAGCGACCCTGCAGCAGCGCCAGTTACGCCCCCAACCCCTCCCCGTGTGCCATGAACAGTGCACAAATCCCGTACATGGCGCACAGCCCAGTGGACCAGCATGCAGCCCCCAAACCACGAAAACGTCTGTAAAAATCCCTGCGCACCCCTCCGAATATGCGTACCCCACTGCGTGGGAAGTGTTACACGCGATTAGCCCTGTGCGAGCGGGGTACGTGTATTTCGGGGGTGCGTGGGAAGTTTTACATGCGATTGGCCCTGTGCGTGCGGGGTACGTGTATTTCAGGGGTGCACGGGAAGTTTTACACGCGATTGGCCCTGTGCGTGCGGGGTACGTGTATTTTGGGGGTGCACGGGAAGTTGTACACGCGATTGGCCGTGTGCGAGTGGGGTACGTGTATTTCTGGGGTGTGCGGGAAGTTTTACACGCGATTGGCCCTGTGCGAGCGTGGTATGTGTATTTTGGGGGTGTGCAGGAAGTTTCACATGTGATTGGCCCTGCGCGAGCGGGGTACGTGTATTGCAGGGGTGCGCAGGAAGTTTTACACGCGATTGGCACTGTGTGAGCGGGGTACGTGTATTTCAGGGGTGCGCGGGAAGTTTTACACACAATTGGCCCTGTGCAAGCGGGGTACGTGTATTTTGGGGGTGCGCAGGAAGTTTTACATGCGATTGGCCCTGTGCGAGCGGGGTACCTGTATTTCTGGTGTGCGCGGGTAGTTTCACACGCGATTGGCCCTGTGCGAACGGGGTACGTGTATTTCGGGGGTGCGCAGGAAGTTTCACACGTGATTGGCCCTGTGCGAGCGGGGTACATGTATTATGGGGGTGCGTGGGAAGTTTTACATGCGATATGCCCTGTGCGAGCGGGGTATGTGTATTTCGGGAGTGTGCGGGAAGTTTTACACGCGATTGGCCCTGTGCGAGCGGGGTACGTGTATTTCGGGGGTGCGTAGGAAGTTTCCCACGTGATTGGCCCTGCGCAAGTGGGGTACGTGTATTTCTGGGGTCCACGGGAAGTTTCACACGCGATTGGCCCTGTGCGAGCGGCGTATGTGTATTTCGGGGGCGTGCGGGAAGTTTCACACTTGATTGTCTCTGTGCGAGCGGGGTACGTGTATTTCTGGGGTGCGTGGGAAGTTTCACACACGATTGGCCCTGTGCGAGCGGGGTACTTGTATTTCTGGGGTGCGCAGGAAGTTTTACACATGATTGGCCCTGTGCGAGCAGGGTACGTGTATTTCTGGGGTGCGCGGGAAGTTTCACACGCGATTGGCCCTGTGCGAGCGGGGTACGTGTATTTCGGGGGTGCCCCAGCAAATTGGCAGTGTGTGTCCTCCCAGGTGTGCCCTCTCCCCCCTCCCCAGGGCCTGCAGGCAGACCCCATTTACAGGGGTACACACTTCACCCCTGGCCATGCCCCACGGCAGCCCATCCACCTTGGCGAAGCCCCCCAGCCAGCCCACATGTCACCACGCACAAGTGAGCACTGACTCATGTCCCCCCAGCACCCCCATCCACCCAGCATTGAGGGGCACCTGCCAGCAGGCCCCGACTCATGTTCCCCAGCACCCCCATCCACCCAGCATTGAGGGGCACCTGCCAGCAGGCCCCGACTCATGTCCCCCTGCAACACGAAAGGAAGCTGCACAATCATGGGCCTCATGTGCACCAAAATACCACAGCAAGCCACCCCAGTCTTGACATGCAATGATTTCACCAATCCACCCCACACCGACATGCCTATGTCAGGACACAAATCAAAAGTCAACCATGTACATCAACACATGTCCGTCACACACACACACACACTGTTTGCCATAGATTGTGTAAAACCACATTTTGACATGCATGGACCCAATGAGCGAATCCCACACATGGAATTAAAATATCAAAATGTATTATTAACAAAATCAATGTAATGAAATGAAAGCCAAAAAAATAATACAAACATGAAATGAAATACATGTCCAAAAATATGAAAAGTGAAATGTAGATCCAATCCAAATAAATCCTAAAGAAAAATGGTCCAAATTCTCTGTCCACCAAAACAAATCCAAAGGAAAAGTAAAAATCAAATTCCATTTCTCCATGGTGAAATCCAAAGAAAATGTACACATGAATCCAATGTTCAACTATGTACAAGCAATTTTCAAAAGGTCCATGAACCCAACAAAAGAACTGAAACCTATCTAAGAAACAACCTAAGAAATAACTATATACAAAAGTGTGGGGCAGAGTCCAATCAGCCCAAAAGAAATGAAAACGAAAATGAAAGCTAACACTAAAAACTACTTACAATGGCGGCAGGCTAGTCCGACGGCTCACTTTCCGATGTCCCGGGCCAGGGCATCATCGAACTCCTGCTCAATGTCCTGGAGGCGGTCCTCTTCCATGGCCCGAGGGTTCGCAGGGACGATGCCATGTTGGACTCCAACACCCTGCGAATAGCCTCGGGACACTCGGCCCGCCTCAGTGACCTCCGCATGGAGTTCTCCGCCCTGACCATTGTGAGCCGTGCCTCTTCCGCCCGCCGCGCTCCGCATCTATACGCTGGCCCAACCGCAACCACACGGAAGACAGACCCATTCCAGTGTCCTCCTGCCCTCTGGCCGATGCCTGCCCCTCGATGTTGATGGCCCCGAGCCATCATTGCTCCCACCTAGAGCCTGCTGCTGCTGTCCATGTGCCTTGTCCGATGATGCCCGCACATCCTCCATCTGCTGGTCTCCAGTTATTTGGGTGTCAACCCCTGCTGGACTGCCGACTTCTGACTGTGGCAGGGATGGGATCCCCACCAAGCTGGCTGTGTTGGTCGGGCCAGGTCCACAGGGGGCCCTGGTGGAATCTGGGCCGGAAGACGGCAGGGAGATCGACTGGCGCATAGTCTCCACAGAGGAGGAGAGGTCCGCGAGAGTGCGCAACACATGTAGGAACCCACCAACCAGGGCCCCTCCCAACTGTGCCATGTCATGACACTGCTCTTCGTGATGGCGTGTGTGCTCCCCCCAGGAAGCACGTACGTCATCACGAATGACATGCGTGCGCAACGCGACACCAATCAGGACGGAGCCCATACGGTCATGGGACTCCTCATCCGCAGGTAGTGGAGAGGCAGATGACATGGGCCTCCCCCCTACCTGCAGACAGGCCTGGGACGGGGCATCCCTGCTGGTGCATGGTGGTGCAGTCACAGGGTCAGCGACATGCACAGGCCCCTCCGCGGTGACCTGTGCTGCCTCCTGACCCTGGCCCTGGACTGCACCACTCGCACCATTGGTACTACCCCCACCAGGCCCCATGTGCGGCTCAGTAGCGGGCTCTTCCTTCTCTGTGGAGACCACCAACCTGGATGTCTTGGCACCGTCTTCCGCCATTGCAAGCCCCTGTGGGGGCTCACCCAGCCCTTCCGCTACAGCTGTAGTGGCAGACGCGGCACCAGTCCCCTCTCTCCCGGATGATGCCAATTCCTGGGAGGGTGGCTGGGCCTTGTGTCGCCGCCCGGTGGAGGCATCCCTGCCGCTTAGCTCCACAGTGCCGTCTCCGCCCTCTTCTTCACTCGACGCTGCATAGAGGGAGACATAGACACACAAGCATCAGGGTACTGTAAAATAGTCCCCTAGACATGAAGAAACAATACATGGGTGGCACTGTCAAACGTCACTTCCATCCTGTCCCTCCACAACACATGGGTGAATGAACGCAACACACATGCAGAAACAGGCACGGTGCATGCAATCAACATCAGCATCCATGTACAATGGCCTCTGTTAACCAAAATGTTGCCTTAAAACTCACATGCATCATGGCTCATACTGATCCCATGCAAACACATCACCGGAGGGTCATGCATCATGGCTCATACACCACAGTGGATACAACGGTGACCGCACTGCATGAGTGAATCTACACATCGTCACGGACATGTGTCATGCATCCATGGCGTTTCAAAGTCACACACACACTTTTCAGACACACACACATGTGCACCATACATGTACATGAGAGCAGCACCCATCCCTCACCCCCCCCCCATGTCCAAGAACATAGACTGGCATGCATTCATGTGTGCATTCCGCATACAGCTCCCCATGTTGCATTGGAACACATGCACCATCCATGTGGTTTACACATTATTGGTCTCACATGCATGACCATGATGTCCCTGCACACACACATCCATACATACATGGCCTATGTCACACATACAGGCAAGTATCAGACTACCAGCACACTGCAACATGCCCTGTCTCACACAGCAATGCTTGGCCACTTACTGCTCAATGGGTCTGCCTCCAAAGGATCTGGGAGTGGAGCGCTGGGCCTATGCGTTCCAGGAACCTCATCTGGATTTTGCTCATGCTGACCCGGCACCCCTCTGCATCCTCTGCCTTCACGAGGCGCCGGGCCTTGTAGAGGGTCCTGGACCTGAAATCCTCGCAGCACTTCTGGACTTGCTTGATGTCGCGGGTTGCCACCCCCTCCGCGTTGATGGCAACCACTACGTCCTCCCAGATCCTCTTCTGTCCTTCCTTGTTGGCGTGTGATGTTCCGAAGAGGGCATCATAATGCCCCAGGACATGCTCCACCAGGACACCAACTTCCTTCTCACTGAAGCTGGTGGCCCTCTGCCTCTCTGGCTGGGGGTCGCCAGTGGTCTCAGATGGTGTTTGCCACGACATGGCGACCCCGGAGGCAGGCGTGGGTGGGCAACTGGGTCCTAGGGCTGGGCTGTCGAGCGATGGTATCCCAGTCTGGAGTCTTCTGTTCCAGCAGGGGTGGACACAGCAACTGGACTCCTGCAGATGGCTGACGTACAGGCACCAAATAGCAGGGCGCGTGGGCAGCAGGCAGGCAGCAGCAGATGGCAGGTGGGAGCGTGCTGGGGGCTCTTGGGGACAGGAAAATGGCCTTTTGGGCAGGAGCGTGGTCTTCCGTGTGTTTTCGCGTGGCCAGCTTGATACGGAGTGATTTGGCACGTGAAAAAAGTGCACGTAAGTGTGTAATTCGAGGAAAGGCCCTTCACAACTTCACAGCGGATCAAGGACGTATGTCTTATTTTGGCGGGGGTATTGGCTACGCGTGTTTTTCATCATCACGCTAGTCTGACGCTGAGTCGCGCATGCTATTTCTCCAACTGTGTGTGCCCCTGTGTATCGCATACCCGTTTTTGTGGTCATAGTAGCCTGCGTGTCCCATGCGTACGTGTTTTTCGTGTTCCCGGGTGCCACCGCATACTGCGGGAGGTTAATTTTGGAGTGCCTGAGCGTTGTGTGACCCGTCACTTCATCACCGGAGTCACATACAGCCTTGCAGGTGTAGGGGTGCTGTTAACATCTTGCATCCCACCCCCTTCACCCCAATTGCCCAGGACAATTGTGGTGTACACCTCCCATTGGCACTTCTCCATCTGTGCCGGCACTACTCCATCTGTGCCATGGTTGGGAGGCCACCAAAGGTGAGGGGCGCCTCAGCTGGGCATACTCCTTGTGGCGGGCATGGTCAGGGACATGGCCAGGGTGTCCAGGGTGTCCAGGGTGGCTGCAGAGGGGGAAGAGGCAGGGGTGAGCCACTTATGCATGATGTTGTGCCATGTGTCGGTGCAGTCATGCCACCACCCCCTGTGGTTCCAGGAGATGCAGCTTCTGCATCTGGCACTGGCACCCATGTGACCCGGCAGTCCGTTTCATCGACTGCCAAGGGCCCAAGGGTAGTGGTAGCTGCAGGTGCAGCTGTGGACACCACCACCCAGGCTCAGGGTCTGCCAGCGCAGGCTGTGTTGGCACCTGAAGAGTCCTTGGAAGATTTCCAACAGGGTATGAGGCAAACCATCGATGCACGCAAGGCTGCCCTGACCGAGACACGTGTCCCTGGGCAGTAATGTCATCTGCTGCCCGACCAGCCAGGTGTTGGCAAGTGCAGGGGCAGATGCAGCCAACAACACCCCGGTTGTGAGTCTGCCAACCAGGACAGTCGCGGTCAATGACCCTGCCACAGCGGATGTTGCTGCGCAGGGTCCATTAGAGGGCACCCAGCTGCCACTGACGCAAGTCAGCCCTTTGGTCGTCCCTCCACCTGCCACTCCCTTGACTCAATCCACTGGTGCCACTGGCCAGACTGATCAGAGTGGCATTGTCCAGCCAGGGTCTGCGCCACAATCCAAGAGGAGGAAGGTTGCACCTGCAGCACAGGCTGGGACCCCACACACAGCCACAACCTCCTGCGTGTCGAGGAAGAAGCCTTTCTGCAACCAGGAACTGGACTTCCTCGTGGACTACATGCGGGACCACAGCCGTGACATGCTAGTGGGGCCTAATTGTCAGACTACGGCTGCCCACCGTGATACCCACTGGAAGCAAGTTGCGGAACATGTGAGTGCATTCGGCCATAAGTTGTGCACGGCGCAAGAGTGCAAAAAACATTGGAATGACCTCAAATGCAGCGCTAAGGCTAAGTGTGCCTCAAATTACAACTTGACTCTGGTGACTGGCAGTGGGCCTGCACCTGAGGAGGAAGACCTCACTCTGCACGAGTCACTCGTTGCGGAGTTCATACCACCTGAATTGGTCAAAGGAGTGGGAGAGATGCCGGACTTTGAGGCCTAGTCCAGTGAGTGTTGCTGCGTGTTTGTTGAGGACATGTGTGTTTTACTTGTGTGATGTGTTGTGCATGACTGCTACTACATGTCATGTGTACATGGTCCTGATGTGCAAGTAATGAAATGCTTCACTGATGCATGGCTGCTCTGCAGGATGGTGGATATGTGGAGCAGACAGGGATGTCTGCATCACCACTATTGCACCCTACTCACATGCTGGTCACCAGGATGCCCCTCCGGTCCATGTTCCAGCTCACTGCCCCTTCTGCATGTAGCCTGGGGGGACCTTCCTCTCAGCCCAGGGACTATGTCATAGCATAACTGACATGCATATGTCCTCTGCCTGCATGCGGGTACTCCACATAGCCATGCTCCCTTTGCCCTCCATCCCCCCTCTGCACCCCAATTTTACCTTTGCACCGGTCTGCATCAATTCTGCCATTAAGTACTTGCCTGTTCATGCGTCCTGTCTACATGCTAACTTCCACCAGCCAACCTGCCAGACATATGCTGTGTGGTACATCCTTTGTACTTGATGCAGGGTGTCTCAATTGGACTGTGCAGATGTCAGATGCTCTGCAGTGACATGAGTGGCCATTCATGCTCTATGTGCATTCCATGCATGCCCCTATGTGTCCATGACTGGATGATCATTGTAGTATGTGTCCAGGGTGACCTACATTACATGGCATTTCATCAGCCTTCCCATGGCCACTGTGGCTGAGTCCTGCGTCGCACACATGTTTAGGGTGTGACAGTCTGTGTGGGTCACAGGCATCAGCCTGTTTCATGCCTAATGACTCTGTCCAACTGATGTAGTGTCTTCTTCACACGTGGGTGTACTCCGGAGGTTTCATCATGTGTCCTGCTTACTGTCCCATCATCATCTGCTGTGTTGTCACTTGACTCACATGATGCAATTGATGCTAGTCAACACTGTCTGTCAATACACAGGTCTATGGTCATCCTTTTGATATCATGCAAGGCATACCTGCATTTGCACTTGAGGGAGGGCTGGTTTTCTTGTAGCCATGCTACCCATTGCATGCACATTGCACCTGATGCCTGAAGTTGACCTTGCACTGCCTTCACATTTTCTGATACACATCATGAAGTACTTTTACATGTAGATAGTGAGTAAGGTACAAATTTTCTGCACTGCACTTGGAAGAACATCACCTCCTAGGAGCGAGGCAATCAAGCTTCCATCCTCAACATGGGACTGAAACTGCTCTCATCGACTTGAAAGTATAAGTCGATAGGCTCAGAGATAATGGCCAGGCAGCCCTACTGCTCCTCCTTGACCTCTCTGCAGCCTTCGACCTGGTTGATCACTCCATCCTGTGCACTCACCTCCACACATCTGCCCATTTCTCCTCCGAGGCTATCATCTGGATCAGATTATTCCTCAATGGCAGAACCATGAGGGTCTTATCTCCTACAGCAGCAGCAGATCCCATACCCATCACTTGTGGGGTACCACAGGGCTCTTGTGTCTCCCCTACATTGTACAACATATTTACCAAGCCCCTTTTCGATGATTTGGATCAACTCAGTATCACCTACAGCAACTATGCAGATGATACCCAGATTCTCCTTCCGCTTTCTGGAGATTATGAAAAGGATTTGGCCTTGGTGAATAGTGTGTACATCATCATCCAAGCATGGATGGCCACAAATGGGCTATGCCTGAATGATGATAAAACTGAACTCATTATTCTAGGCACCACCACTAGTCTAAACTCTGGGCTTTTACCTGGACGCTAACTTCTCCTTCAACAGACAGGTAAACTCCCTGGCTTCCTCCACGGCGTACACATGTAAATTGATCCGTACAGCCAAACCATTCCTGTCTGACTCTAGTTGCCTCACCATTGCGAGAGCCCTTATTCTGTCCAATCTGGACTATTGCAATGGCCTCTACTTGGGATCCTCAAGCCATCACTAGCAAACTACAAATTCTGCAGAACAACGCCCTTAGAGCTGCCCTGGCCATTTCTAGAAGAGAGCACATCACAGGTCACAGCCAACAGAACAATTGGCTTTCCATTAAAGACAGAATTACCCTCAAAATGGCGTCCCTCACATATAAATCCTTTCATAACGCTGCCCCGACATACTTAATAGACAGATTTCACAGACAATCTTCTGAGAGACCGACAAGAACAGTTTACAAGGACTGCCTGTCTATTCCTAACTTTAAACGCTCCACTATAGGGGGCAATAGTTTCCCAGTGCAAGCTGCCAAGTTGTGGAACTCACTACCGCCAACCCTTAGAAGGGACTTGCCCTATTAAAGTTTCCGTTCAAAGATAGTTCTATGGATGAAAAAGTAAGACCCATGCCTCTCGCACACACTGTAACCAACTGTGCCTGTCTGTATATATGTATATAATCTTGCAGTCCTTCTTTGTCATTGTGCCCATGTATATTTTGATTGTTGTAACTAAGCTTTGCATATCCATGTAAAGGCTCCACCCTGTTACCCTAGTGTATGCTCGCGCATTACAAATAATAAACTAAACTAAACCAAGTCACTACTTATCAGTTTGAATCATGAAAAGCTCTGGTAGGGTAGGCTAGGATTCCACACAGACAGAGATACAGATACATTCAGAAACCAACTGGTAAGCAGGTAAGAGAAGACAATCTGAAAGTCGTATACACTCACAATCCTAGACTTCACATGTTCAGTAGGGCTTTGTTGGACTAACTCAATGAAGTATATCTTGATTCCTGAGGCATAGTAAACAAGGAGACCACATCAGGGTATATTCACTGCAATTTAGGGAGACAAACCAATTCCAACACGCATTGGCAAAGCCAACAATTTGGGTCTTGGAGTAGGCATGGTTAGGGGTCTGTCAGGCACTGCCATAAGGGTTCCACCTGTCTATAAAATGGGATAGGTTTGAAAATGGTGCGAGTGCCTGGGCATATGATGTCATTGCCTGGCAAATGCCTGTCTAATACCAATAAACAAGACAAACTGTTGACTTTACAATTGTTTGTTTTAGACATCATGTCAGTGCAAGGAACAACTGAGAGCCCACACATACTGTTTATAAATCGACTGAAGACAAACATTGTTAAGAGATGTTAACAGAGAAACATACAAACAAATGCTTAGATATGACACTGGTATGTCCAACACAGCCCAGTGTTTGATATTTCTGTGTGATGGAACTTGCCAAAAGAGTTCCCAAGAGGATATGTTTTGTTGGGAGGGGCTAATAGTTTGTGAGAATGACATAGGGGTTAACAATGTCCATCGGATATGTGTCCCTCCTGACATCGCATCCACATCATATGTGTGTTCCAGTGCAAGAGGTCTGGTTTACACCTAATTGCCAAAACTAAAACAAAAAGGTGGACCAAAGGCTCTGAATCAATCAAAACCACTTGCATTTCTCTGGTTTGCCTTCCATACCAATGCTTGTAATCAGCCCTGACCCTGTCACTAATGTGAGCAGCCCTGCCAAAACTGCTAGGCCACAAGGCTTAAAATGCCCATGGTGACTTGTGTTCAAGTGCTGAGGGGACATGACCTAGCAGTTGAGACTGAACTGCACGTTTTGTGGCTGAACCACGACGCATTTGCTAACTGGTCGTCCCCTTCTGCAATGGCACAGACGTACCAAAGAATTAGAGCATGGAAAGGCGCCCCAGATTAATGATAGGCGTAATATTTAATTCAAAGCCTTCCACCTGTCGCTTTTTGGGTTTACAACATTCTTATTCTTTCATTTTTACTCAAGTTGTTAAATCAGCAGAATACACACTTTAAAGTCAATTTGTAAGGGTCCTCTAAGTTGCTGCACAGCTGAAGAAATCAGTTTGAAAGCAACATCACCTGCTCTCAATTATTCTATGATACAGTTAACCATTGTATCCTGGAAAAAAATCTTGTGGATAATTTATATTTCCACAAAAAAAAGAAAAATACATACATTAAATTACAGAAAGGTACATGCGGTTTTAGTTTTGAGAAAATAGCTTTTCCTTGTAACTGAGAGATTGGATGTGTAAGTAAGCAGAACAGTGCCCTTAAAATAATAGCAAGACAGGTTCTTGTAAGATAGTTGTGGGTAGCCTGGCACTCTCCCCAGTCCTGTTGTGTTAACGCTGGAAAGGCCACCTTTTCAGAGGGTGGGGGGGGGGAGTTGCTTGGACGGCTCTGTCCCCACAGTTCCCCTACTGGCACCGTTTTTTGGATGGAGGCATAGCAATGACCAATATATATGTAATTATAGAGTAAAAAAGTTAGGGAAATTCCAATATTTTGGCTGATGGGGAGGGCTCCATAAAAGTGTAGAGTTGGAAGTATATCCAGAGAGTCATGGTGAAAGTGTTGCACAGAACTCCATCCTGTGCCCCCCACACTCTTCCCATACTCTCTCTATTACCCTAAATGACGCAATGTCAATAGTGCACAGCAAGCAAATGGGAATGGCAGGACAAATAAGAGGGACTGTTTGCACTCGCCTGATTTCACTAATGGCTGAGGTTTGTGTGTGCAGAGATGTTTATGGGTTGGAAGAAAAGTGCTTCTAAGAGACTGAAGCACAGCCCCATTACCAATGAAATGTATATCACATTACAGTGATATCTAACCAGGGCTGTCATTTCACCAAAATGCAGGAGGTAGCAGAAGTGGAAGTGACACCACCCGACCCTTGACCTCTGATGACATTACAGAAAGTTATGTCATTGACCCCACCTCGAAGTGACATCACGGGAAGCGATAGAAACTTTCACCTCTTGACAAAACAGAAAGTGGCATCACATAGCATTGTTCCCTAAGTATAGTACGAAAATATGGTTGATGGCAATCCTTGGCTATCGACTGTATTTATAGCTGTGTATCTTGTGAGAACATTTGGCAATGCAGCCAGCGTCCTTCAGCCTTGTCCAAGTCCTCTCTGGTCCATCTGCCAGGAATATAGGAGGTGGACCACATCCCCCGTGGAGAAGAGTTGGCTAAAGAAAAGTCAACACTTTTGGCTTTGCTAATGCTTGCTTATCTAGGCTCCAAGAGAGAAGTTCGATGCCAAAGGGAATGGGAAGGTCCAAGCAATGTAGATAACAGGCACATCTGAGATGTTTACAGTTCCGTGCATGCGCAGAGCTTCCGTTCATATTTAATAAAGATCTCTGCTTCTCGACACCGCTAATGAGAGCTGAAATAGCTTTAAACGGTTATCCCAGGCTTCAAACCCCAAGCGCCTTGTGTGGTTTCTAACTGGAGTTAAGTGTGCCTTTCAAAAACCTCTTTTTCTTTGGGTTTGTTTTTCCACTGTGTCTTAACCGCTTCATTTTTCAGGCGCTGAGATAAGACTACTTCTTCTCATAAAACTACAGCTTAGCCATTACTTAGCCCTCCTCTGTTAAGGAAAAGGTCCTTTCTGTGCACAGATACCGCCGATTAAATTGTATCTCGGAGTCCTTACAGCGCTGGTACCAGATGAACTGCCAGAAGAGCCCTAGGCAACAACTAAATTGCTTTGGTTTCAGTACACAGTGCATTTGGCTCAGACAAGCCAAATCACTACATTAAATGTGAATCCCTCACAGATCTGAGAGCCGCCTGTAGCGCGATTATTGACGGTGAGTGATGAATATGCCTAATTGAAGGAGACTTCTGCTACCTGTAGCCCAGTGCGAGTCCCTGGGAGCCAGGGCGAGCGCTGCATCTTAATTCAATGTTCCAGCTCGGAAGAAGCAATTGAGCCGAACTCCCACTTTAACGGTTCAGTAACTAGAGTGTACATAATTCATTGTTTTCTAATTCCAATAAGGGAAAAAGCTAACAAGTAAGTTAGACGGCTTGCACCTCTTCTTAACATCCATAAATTACACCTTGCAGGATTGGCAAGCAGCTTGGACAACCAGACTGTGCCAATTTGTGAGGTAAAAAAAAGTGCATTTAACAATTGAGGAACTATTCATAAAACGGCAGACTGCAAGGTCACAACCCATCTCAATGGATCCCAGTGTATTATTACATTTGTTACATTGAAGATTATAATATCTTTTCAAGAGTATTATCTGTTTCCTCGAAGGATTCGTTTCTTTTTCTGTGGTTTTTGTAAAGCACACATCTCTCTCCTCATTTTCAAATGTGCTGCGAAGTCCAAAGTTCATCTTCTAGGAGTAAAGTATAGGTTTTCTTAGATAGGTTTTCGTGCTCTGAAACACTTGTGTACGAGCGCGATAGAAATAAAATATCAATATCATTAAAGAGATTCAAGGCATATTTATGAAGGCAGCACTATTATGAAATAAGATTGTGGCATGTTTTGCTGATGTGGCTCAGAACTGGAGGTGAATTTCCGGTTGTGGAATGGGTGAGTTGGCTGAAATAGACTATTCTACTTCCACATTTCTAGTAAACGTTTTTTTTTTTCAAGTCTTTTTTAATAAATAATTATGTATAATCATTTATTGTCATATATGATGTTATTAGTGGTGGCACCAGTGATGTCATCAGTGAAGTCATACATGATGGCATTAGTGATGTACCCAGGAGATGTCATCAGTGATGTCATCAGTGAAGTTATCTGTGATGGCATCATTGTGCTCATAGGTTGCACAACGGGGGATGTGAAGTTAAGTTGACTTTAGTTGAATTTCCAGGGTTTTGCTGCAATATGTTTGTCACCGTAACTGATCATTAACTAAAGTGTTTTCATTAAATTTCAAGGCTTTTGTTATTCCATAGATTTGTTCTGCGCCACCGGCCACTACACTACCAGACCACTAGCCATGGACTTTGGATGTGCCCACTATCCATTTTAGTGCACTACCAGACCACGAGCCATGGCCTACTGCCCTGGGCAGTGGGTACAACCTCTGGCCATTCCCACTGTGTTTTTTTAAATCACAATGCTATGTCCATTTTAGAACACTACCAGATGACTAGTCATGGTCTTTGGCCATGGACAGTGGGCATGGCCTCTGGCCGTATCCCCCATATTCTTTAAATCACTACCTGGTCACTAGCAATGGCCTTTTGTCATGCACACTGTCCATTTTAGAACACTACCAGCCCACTAGCCATGATGGCGAGCATGTCCACTATATTTCTTAAATCACTGCCAGAGCACTAGTCATGGCCTTTGGCCCTGGAGAGTGGGCACAGCCTCTGACCATGCCCACAGTGTTTTAGAATTCAATGCAAGACCACTAGCCATGGCCTTCAGCCATGGCCAGCTAGCATGTGTTCCCATTGATCTATAGTACAATATCACCCATAATGCCATTTTCTATGGCATTGTGAATCCCTTTTCTTCTAATAAATATGTCCTATTGGGCTATGCAATGGGAACATGCTGAGTTAAGCCAGTCCCGAGTTCATCAATGTGTTGAATTATAAGGGTATTTTTTTGCAATACGGTTCTTACCTTAACTGATCATTAACTAAAGTGCTTTTATTGAATTGCCAGGGTTTTGTTATTCTATAGATTTTTTCCACACCATGTCGAGTTTAAGAACACTACCATCCCACTAGCCATGGTGGAGGCCTTTTCCACTATATTTTTTAAATCACTAGCAGACCACTCGCCATGGCTAGTGGGTATGGCCTTCGGCCAACGGCCAAGCCCAATATCCATTTTAGAACACTAGCAGACCACAACCCATGGCCTTTGGCCTTGGCCAGTGGGCATGGGCTCTGGCCATGCCCACTGTATTTTTCAAATCATTATGAGACCACCAGCAAGGCTGTGCCACTCTATATTTTAAAACACTTACACATTTCCATTGATCTATAATACTATATGACCCATAAGGCCATTTTCTATGGCATTGTGAATCCCTTCTCTTCTAATAAATATGTCCTCTTGGGCTTTGTAATGGGAACGCGCTGAGTTAAGCCGGTCGTGACTTCCCCAATGTGTTGATTTTCAGGGGTTTTATTGTGATAAGTTTCCTAATTTAACTGATCATTAACTAATGTTTTTCATTGAATTTCAAGGGTTTTGTTATTCCATACAGTTATTCCGCACCATGTCCAGTGGCCATGGCCTTTGGCCGTGCCCACTGTATGTTTTAGAACACTACCAGACCACTAGCCATGGCCTTTGGGCACCACTTTGGCCATGCCGACTATCCATTTTAAAACACTACCAGACCCCGAGCCATGGCCTTGCCCACTCTATGTTTTAAAATATTTGCACGCCATCGCTCAGATGCTCATCAATCACAGACTGCTTTTGACCTGTTTTGATAGTGGTATTGCCATGTATGAAAGATGGCAGGATCTGAGAACTCACAATTTGTTTAAGCAATGCGCAGAGTAATGACATTATTCCAAGCACCAAGGATCACACACTTGGTTAAGCAGTGTGCTACATGCCCCTTGTTTTATGGCTGGTCTCTTGGTCACTGTTGTGATACATCGCACCACCCCAACTAACCACATTAGAGAAGCATGGAAAAGGAAAAAATAAAAACTGGCTGAAAGAATAACATATGCCTAGGCACTTTTGCCCCCATAGCGAAAATCAAAAGCTGTCACCTATGAACATACACACAGTAAGTGAACATATTTCTTAAAGTGAAATATACAAATGTAGTTTAATTGACCTTCCCCTTAGAAGAATGTGCTCAAGATAAAATAGCATTGGACTTACAAAAAAGTAACAGCATAAAAATAACTTGAGAGAGGACATGTTCCAATAAATATATACGAAAAGTATAAAAGGTGTTCACCTTTAAAACCTTCAAAACCCAGCAATCTGTAATAGAATTTTCCCTGGAAATCAAAATCCCAATATGAGACCAGTGCTTGTGCTCTTGTGGGTAAGTGTCTGCACTGAGAACATAACAACCTTGGTAAAATCCTGGTAGCCAAACACTTGAGCAAGATTGCCAAATAAAAAAAAAAACAAGAGGTTGCATTCATACATGTGCCCTGAAAAGCAGCCACACGAGAAAATACCTGCACCAGTGACCACGATTGCACCCTCTCTTGCCACATCCTGGGCAGCAAATACTCATGACTTGCTTGTCCTCTCACCATTTCCCTTCCTCACCACTATGCCTGGCTTTCAACAATACTTTCCTTAATAAAGGTAACTTGAAAAGTGTACACACCATAGTGTCACTCAAATATATACATCCATATAGAACAATGTCAGGCCCTTCATCGCTGTGAAGCAAAGCAGGTTCAGTCCATGCTACTGCATGTGTGGGAGTCCTGGATGCCTACAGTGTCACTGGCCACCAGTGACTTTTCACCCCAACATCACTGTAGGTGTAGAAATATAAATATAATATGTATTTTTTTCTTATTATTTCTGTACCTAAAGCTATGAACTCCAAATACCCTCGGTTAGACACTGGGTTATATTTTAGTAGTCCTTATACCCGCGGTTATCAGGAAAAATGGCAAAACGCCAAAATGCTTCCCAGCCCTCCCAGACCCTCACAAAAAAGTGCCCCCCTCATGTGAACCTGCTCCCCCACTCCCCTGATAGTCTTTTCACCTCCCCTGCCCTCACATATTTCACACCTCAGCACTCACTGTTTCTGTAATGCAGTTTGCTTTGAAATGTCAGCTATTCATGGGTATTCTGTCCAATATCCAAGGTTACAGAACCACTTTGTGTTGCAAACTCAGTCACTACACCTCTTCCAACTCTCAAATGTAACTTGGCATCTTATTACCTACCCCTCACCTCTACTATAAAGGCATTTCCCTGATTTTTCACCTGGAAATGGCACTTTCCTGCTTTTTAACTTTCGGCTAAATGAGGTTATAACCGTGGCTATCTCTCACATTGAGAAAAAAAGATGGCTTTTTCATTCATAAAGACCCGGTTTCTTGGCAATTTATCTGAGATATAGCTATCTATATGGGACATGGGGTCACCCCCTCCTCAGTCAAATACTAAAAAAGTAATGGACGGAATAACCCCAAAAAACAAAAGGATCATGAGTCAATGCTGCATGGCCAAGTTGTTTAGGACCTCATCCAAATCTGTCCAGCAGCTTTGGCCCTGTGGTCCAGCAAAAATTGATGGGGTCCAGGCCAAATCTGTGTTTTTCTTTTTTGAATAATATTTCTATTTTTCAAAGAAGCTTTCCAAAGCTTTCCTGTCTGGGGTGTTCAGGTGGTTTTGACAAACCATTCTTTGCAACGTTTCAGTTAAATCCGTCAAATCAGTCAAAAGTTATTTTCAATTCATTTTTGGGATTTCCTATGTAACTCCGTTTTACCTTAACTATAAGGCAGCGACCGCCACCCTTTACTATAGTGTGTTGCAGGAAATTGGTAAAAATAGCCATTTCTATGCTTATACACTAGACCTACAGTCATAGTCCATCCATTAAAATAGCTGTTGGATCTCTTTATCCGAGGCAGTCATATCCTGAAGTACTATGGGATCAGCTAAGTGTTCCAAGCTCTGTCCCATCTGTATCTGGAGTCATGTTGCTTGCAGCTTCTCCTGCAAAATCTGTCCCTGCTGTCTTGTACAGCTGGTTTATTAAAAATGAAGACATCCCCGTTTTCCTTCTGAGCCAATCCTGTGAAGTGGATGTCATTCATTTGATCAGTTAGGCTGGCTGTCCTGTTAGTTTCACGTTGAATAGAAGCCAATTTGACTTTTACTTGCACACATTTAATGTGGTGCCTGACACAGAAAGCTAGCCACAATTGTCATCCATCTTGGAAACACCTGCTAAGGCCAGTGTCACCCCATCCACAGATGCTTTCAGCTATTCTAAAACAATAACTGTGCTTTTGGTTGTATTTCTCATTGTCTAGTATCTATTCTGCCAAATGCTCACATAATCAACTTCAAAGTACGATGTAGGTTTACAATCCCTAATCATAAATGCAGCCTATTAGCTTATGATTTTTATAACTGACAGTGCATGGGTAAGTATTGATTTCTTTACATGGCGTCACATGTCGATATGGTGAATTTCATGAATGTTCTGTGGCATAGATCTATTAATGTGAGCATCATTTCAACTGACAATTTGACAATTTACAAAGCTGTTTTGCTAATAGTTCTCTAATTAATCCTTTCAAAATAACATGCCATGTTTATTTAAACCACATCACATTGTTTTTGAATCTTCATTCTTTGATCTGTTTTCATAATAAAAAGAGAAAATACTCACTCCGTACTCACTCTTAAGCCTACTCGTCAGTTTGTCTCCCCTTCGTAGGAGCTGGAGCTCCAAAACACTGCAGGAGCAGTGTCGCACTCCTTGGAAGTGAAAGCCATGCATATATCGGTCGCAAGGTAAGCCCGAGGACCTCACACGACCCACAGCCGACTTTTAATGAAATATTATCTCTGCACCACAGACCGTGCTACAATTACACTGGCACAAATAGAATAGTGCCAGGGGCACCCCACCCGCGCCTACTACAAAGTGTATGCTCTTGTGTACCTCAGTGCACTTGTCCACCATTATACACCATGAGGTGTGGAACAGGCTAAGGTGGCCTACCTGCCTCACAAATCGACCCCTACGACCCTACGAGCCCTGAGACCTGCAATCTGAGTGCGGATTGGCTGCCCAGTGTCTCATCTGCACCTATCCCACAGCGGCAGGCATATGCCGGCCCACCCATCGAAGGCTCACCTTCTAAGGCTATTGCCTGTCTTAAACCTGTCCAAAGCCGTTCGGACCATTGGCCAGGACCCCTGCACCAGATAACCAATGCTCACCCAACTGTAAGTACTTTTCAACCATCACCCCACAAAATAAACTACCCCTGCCACACTCGAATTCTGCGCATTAAGCCTCCCTACATGTTTACCATAGAACCCATACCCCGCCCAAGGTATGCTCTGATCTACCTGTGCACGACCTTCCGGTCCCCGCAATAGCTGTGTTTAAAGGCACGCCGGCTCCCCATTACCAGAACTGTATATGTTACTCACTTAGTTTGCTCATTACTGTGATTTATCTGCTTATACACCTTAGCTTAGCCTTTGCATTTAAAATGTTTGGAAATGCCACAAATTGCCAATGAATTTTTATAACATATGCTGCCATTGTCAGACAGTCCCACTTCATACCCTGACTGTATAGACAAGTTTTGATAACTATGAGCTGTTCTGTCCAATTCCAAAATTGCTAGCTAAGGTTGCCATTTTACATACTTAACTTGCCTAAACCTTGAATAGTGACATTTGAATCGCCACTTAGATCCCCATTTTTGCTTCAACTGTGGTAATTGATAGACACTGCTGCCTCACTGTACTTTGATCTTTGTTTAATATATGTAAATTGACACCCTAACATTTGTTGCTACCTGCACTCTAACCAAACTTACTTGTGATAGCCAACAGCCATGACTTATGACAGCCAAGTGAACTAAATTGTTCTTTCTTGTGTCTCCTTACCCCGCAAACCACCAGATTCACACAAAACAACCACATCCAACAATTGTAACACTTTTAACATGCATAATGTTCCCATTTTGTATAATACTCCATACTGTGCCCTGCACAGGAGGACACTTCACCGCATTTGAATGAGGCCTTGCGAGAATAGGCTGCCAGCGTCACCACCATATTCCCTGCCCCACCCCATTCCTTCCCTCCGTCACCCATTTACCGTTCCAAGCGCACCCAATAATATATCCAACACCAACACCTCTAACCCAGATGTTCCAATTACGCCAATCCGTAACTCAACACCACCCCCCTCATGCACCAAAACCAACTACATAACTTTACCTACCACGGGGCTCAACAGACTTAACAGACTCAGAGCCAGAACCAGCTCCGACTATCATACGCCTAGACCTACCACATCTAAAGATACTGTTATCAAAACCACACCTGAACCTACCACTAGACCACCCAAAGAGCCTTACATATAACAAACTAAGCCACCTAAAGGAACCAAAAACATAAATCAGATTCCCAAACCAATTATCACTCATGTTCAAAGGCACACTTATCAATGCTCGATCCCTCGTTGCACATGCCATAGAAACCCATGACCTCATCATGGATCAACAACTTGACATACTATCAGTCACTGAAACCTGGCTACATCCTGCCGCAGGCCCCCTCCTAGCCATTGCCATCCCTACAGGCTACACTATCCTAAGAACATACAGAAATAATATTCAAGGAGTTGGAGTTGCACTAATATCTAGAACCACACTGCAACTCAGAGCCTGCCCACTGGCACAAGTACAAGGCTATGAACTCTTACTAGCCAAATTTTCACCCAATCCCAAAACCACCACCAACCTGTCAGTAGTCTACAGATCACCCAACAAAACCAGCCACCCTAACCTAGACATCCCCCTATTGCTCACGCCATTTATCAAGCCAAAGACCAAATGCATCATCCTAGGGGATATCAACCTAGGCTGTAGCGATTCCCTTGACACGGACTCTGCCACCTTTCACTCAGCTATGTCAGATATGAACTTCTCCCAGCTGATTAATGAACCCACCCATTCCAAAGGCAGAACGCTGGACTGGGTCCTGTCCCTTAACTCTCAAATCACCATAGACTCCATCCTACCCGTAGAATGGACTGACCACTTTATCATCACATTCACCCTCGAATAAAACTCCACAAGACACAAGGCACCTGACACCTTTGAATCCAGAAATATTAAAAACCTCAGAGCAGACAACCTCTCTCCCATTTTACATCAGGCCCTTGCCAATGTCACCCTCAACATGAACAACCCCGACTACTTAGCAGACTATTATCAACAAAGCCTCACCCGCACCATTGACTCACTCACCCCTGTCACTACCAAAACTCGGAAACCTGACAAACGCTCCTATTTTTGGTTTAACGAAGACTAGTCTCCCTGAGACGCACTAAAAGAGCACTCGAGCAAATACATAGGAAAACCAACAGCAGTGAATCAGCCAACACCTTCCTAACAGCCAACAAGAAGTACAAATCTGCCATAATCTCTCACAAAGCCAATGCCCTTGATACGCGCATAACCAATGCCTACTCTGACAGTAAAAAAAAACAGTTCTCCATCCTTGGAGAGCTTGAGAACCCATGCCAAGTGACAGCACCCTATAACTCCAGCAAAACCAGGTGCACCACAATACAAGATGCATTAGCCTCTAAAATTATGCTACTTCAAAAGAAAATCGACAGCAAAAAAACTCTCCTTGTGGAAAAAAAAACGCTTTCTAACATAATCCCCAACCCTCCCACTACTTCCACCTGCACCACTTTTCATTTCACCCCAGTCACTAATAAAGAAGTACTAGACACCATAATGAAACTCAAGCTTCCAACTGCAAAGAAGACAAATTCCCCTCTCATCTAGTCAAACAGTGTGCCCACACTTAAGCAACAATCATCACTGAATTTGTTAAAGCATCCTTCCACACAAACATAGTCCCCACTAGCATTAAGAAAGCCTGGGTTACACCCCTCCTCAAAATACCATCCCTGGGCCCGTCAATCACCACCAATTACAGACCCATAACTACCATCCCATTCCTATTGAAAATCATAGATAAAATAGCTTACTCCCAAATTCAAAACCACTTAGAACAACACAAATTACTAGGGTACTGACAGTCAGGATTCTGCCCCAACCAGAGTACAGAAACAGCCCTTCTCGTCCTTAAGATCCAAATGGGTGCCACGAGAGAAACATGTAACTCTGCCTGCTAATGCTCCTTGACCTCTCTGCGGCGATCGACCTGGTCGACCACGACAAACTCTGCACGGCACTAAACAACAACTTCAACCTTTCCAACAATGCCACTGATTGGATTAAATCTTTCATCGCAGATAGGACTACAAGAGTTGCCATCGTGAAAGAATCAGCAGATCCCATACCAGTCCCGATAGGCGTCCCTCAAGGCTATTGCCTTTCCCCCACCCTGTACTACACCAAGTTGCTCTTCACAGCACTGGATGCCATGGGTGTCATCTAAACCAACTTTGCAGATGACACCCATATCCTCATCCCACTTACAGGCAACCATGAGCAAGATTCTTTGCTTATCGACAAAATCTACTCACTAATCCAAAACTGGATGGCTAATAATAGCCTATGTCTCAATGATGACAAAAAAGAGCTACTCATACTAGAATCATCGTCCAAAATCACCTGCCTTCAGCCCGTGTACTCATCATTCATCATTGATGGCACCACAATCCACTTGGGGTCTACCTTGACACGACACTCACTATGTCTAAGCAAGTAAACACCCTAGCCTCCTCTACCTCTTATACAGCCAAACTTATAGCTCTCAGTCGCACATTCCTGTCACCAGAAAACTGCATGACTCTAGCAAGAGCACTTATACTATCTAAGCTTGACTATTGTAACACCCTCTTCCTAGGTACCTCCAACACCAACCTATCCAAACTCCAACTCATGCAGAACAAAGCCCTCCGAGCTGCACTAGGCATAAAAAAATCCGATCACATATCCAACATAGGAGACAAAATCACTGGCTACCCATCAAAGCCAGATTATGTCATGAACTTCAGATCACGCCCCTTTTGGACCTCCTGGTCCTTGTCTCAATGGGGCTTACATTCCGTACTACTTCCAACATGGCCGCCCAGAGCTGAAGCCCTTGCTTGCTCCATGCGCTGAACAGGGTTTGATCTATTTATAGACCATGCCGTACGCGGCTCCGCATGTCTCAATGCTATTGCAGAGTAGCCTCAGACGTGTGTTCGTAGCTTGCGGTATTGTTTCCTTTGTCCCAGTGCTATTACCCGCTCCTGACCCTTACCCCCTTCCTGATTCTGAGCATTACTAGCCTTTCCCAGACTCCCGGATTCCTGGACTCCACGCTCCCGGAACTAAATGCAACCTGGAAGCAGACGAGACTCGAGCAGCGCTGTTCAAGACCAGGAGCATTCGCAAGAAGGCAGTGATCGAAGACACCGGCAAACACCAGACCCAGGTGAGAAGGGGGGAACTCCTTGACAGTTTGAGACGCCACCCGATCGAACCTAAAAACGAGATGGAAGCCGCCGTGCAGGACTTAATGCGACGCATGCAAGAATGATCAACCGAGGTTCAAAATCTTAAGGCGGAAAACGCTGTGCTCAAACAATTGGTCTTATCCCGGGATTCTGCTACAAAGGAGGGTGCCCTGTTGGGCGGTATTATTGACAAGTATGATGGTTTGGCAAAAACACTTCACGGATTCCTGGATTCATGCCTGGTCCACTTTACCTTTAAGCCCTATTATTTCTCGACTCCTAGGGCTAAGGTGGGTTTCATCATATCCCACCTTTCCGGCAATGCCTTAACTTGGGCAACACCCCTTGTTAACTCCGACGATGCCCTCCTAGACGACTATGATGGGTTCATACAGGCCCTTTAACGCATGTTTGACCGTCCAGAGCAGGTCTATACTGCCCAAGAACGCTTGCTGGACTTTCAACAGGGCTCCCAAGATATGCTCATTTATGTGACCAGATTTAAACAATTGGCTAAGGAAGCAGACTGGTCCTCTGAGGTTAGTTTTACCCTGTTCAGGTGAGGCCTGAACGATGAGATCAAGGATGAACTGGCGAGGGTGGCCAGACCAAATTCATTCCAAGCACTAATGGACCAGGCCTTGCAAATAGACTTTCGCATCCACGAAAGGGGGGCTGAAAAGAAGAAATCCAAGGGAAACCCACGCAAGACGTCTTTTGAGAGCACAACCAGAACGGACGCAAACCCAAGTCCAGCCCCAGAACCTGAACCCATGCAAATTGGAGCCTTTCGCGGACCCATATCACCTCAAGAAAGATTGAGAAGGATCCATACGGGTTTGTGTATGTATTGTGCTTCAGACAAACATTTGGTCAGGGAATGTCCTCTGGCACCTCCTCGGCGTTCGGGAAACGCCAGCTCCCGATCTTAAATGGAGCAGAGATTCAGGAGAGAGATGTTTGCTCCACATAAATTCCATCCTTGAACTCTCCTGGACAAAACATTTGGTCATACTACAGGCCTTCCTGTCGCCCTCAAAATACAAGACCTATCCAATTCTGGCCTTGGTGGACTGCGGAGCTATGGGAATTTTCATTGATCAAGACTGGGTTGTTAGTCATCATATTGCGTATGAGACATGAAACACCATGCAGCCGGTGGAAGCAATTGACGGACGACCCCTCTCTTCAGGACCCATAAGCCTGCAAACTAAAGAGATCCAACTTTCCATAAACCATCCTCAAGAGCGGATTACATTCGACATCATTAAGTCAGCCCATTACCCCATGGTTTTGGGAATGCCCTGGTTACAAAAGCACAATCCGTATATCAATTGGACCTCAGGATCATTATTCCTGGGCTCAGAGTTCTGTATGTCCCACTGTCTATCCCTGGACCCCTCCTCGGTAACTTCTAAAGAACCACGAAGAGACCAAGAAACACCACTCATGGCTTCCAATATCATACAAGTTCCAGAGGCCTATCAGGGATATGCTGATGTATTTTCTACTGCCATAGTCCAAGCCTTACCCCCTCACAGGCCCGAAGATTGTGCCATAGATACGGATCCCTCAGCTTTAATTCCCTTCGGCAGAATGTTCATTCTTTCCGAACCCGAGAAAAAGGCCCTTCGGGAATAGCTAGGCACTAATCTTGAAAACGGCACCATAAGACCCTCGAAATCTCCAGCGAGTGCTTCATTGTTCTTCATTCCCAAGAAGGATACCAAGGAACTTAGACCTTGCCTCGACTATAGAGACTTAAATCAATTCACCCTCAAGGATCGGTACCCACTGCCCCTGATCTCGGGTGTCCTGGAAGCTGTGAGAGGAGCCGTAATATTCACCAAACTGGATCTCAGGGGTGCCTACCATTTGATCCATATCCGGGAAGGAGACGAGTGGAAGACCGCCTTTAGAACACCCTTTGGCCACTACGAGTACCTAGTCATGCCCTTTGGACTAGCCAATGCCCCAGTACTATTCCAACGTTTTATGGATAGGGTGTTCTCTATTATGTTGTTTCTCTTCGTCATTGTCTATCTGGACGACATATTGATTTTTTCCAAGGACCCTCTGAAGCATGAAGGACATGTTAAGGCAGTTCTACAAAGACTCCGGGAACATCACCTCTTAGCCAAGCCTGAAAAATGTTTGTTTCACGTTACCTCTGTGCACTATCTGGGATTTATCCTTAGTCCAGAGGGGATTGGCATGGACCCTTCAAAAGTAAAGGCCATTCTCGCCCGGCCTACTCCCATGTCCATGAAACAAATCCAATTCTTCCTAGGACTAGCCAATTTCTACTGAAAGTTCATAGCCACCTTTTCCGAGATTGTACAACCTATAGTGGCTCTGCTAAATAAGGACACCCCATTTGCCTGGTCAACATTACAAGAAACTGCATTCCAGCGTTTGAAGACCGAGTTCACACAAGCTCCCATTTTGGCTGAACCCTTTTTAGTGGAAACGCATGCCTCTAATTACGCTATAGGAACAGTGCTGAAGCAGAAAATGGAGGACGATTTGGAACACCCCGTTGCTTATCTTTTAAGAACCTTAACTCCTAGTGAAACACACTACTCCGTCCTGGAAAAGGAACTCTTAGCCATTCGCCAAGCCTTCACTGAATGGCGACACCTACTTCTGGGAGCCAGAGATCCTGTCCAAGTCCGTACTGATCATCGAAACCTTCAGATTCTACAGTCACTGGAGTGCAGGAACAGTCGTCAGGCACTTTGGGCCTACTTTTTTGCCCAGTATCAGTTCCACATTACCCATGTCCCTGGATCACAGAACCTGATCGCTGACGCCGTGTCTCACCGTCCTGACTACGTGACCACTGAAGATAAGGCATTTCCTAAAATGTTTTCTCCCACGATCTTTGTAGCCCAAGCAGTTGATCTCCTGGAAGAAGTCCGATCGCAAACCCAATCCTCGGAAATATGGAAGGACATTTCAACAAGAAATCACTGGAAATTAAGAGCCAAGGAAGGCTACTTATTCAAGGACAATGCACTACTCATTCCTACACGGAAGTTACAGCAAAAAATAATAAACCTTTGTCATGACACACTCCATTCCGGGCACCGAGGTATCACCAACACCCTTATGTCTTATAAAGAAACAGTTCTGGTGGCCTAAAATGAAGTCTGACGTACAGCAATACATCCAGGCTTGTATAACCTGTGCCCAAAATAAACATGATAAAAAAAGACCGGCGGGTATTCTTCTGCAGCCCACTCTACCCTCTAAACCATGGGAAATCATTGCTATAGACTTCATAGTGGAGTTACCACCTTCCCGAGGATATACTACCATAATGGTCACCATAGATTTGTTTACCCATATGGCCCATTTTACGCCACTGATGAAACTACCCTCCTCTTCAGAGCTAGCTGGAATATTTCTGGAACACATATTCCGACTACATGGGCTTCCTTCCAAGATCATATCTGACCGGGGTCCCCAATACATTTCACAATTCTGGAAACACCTCTGTCGGGCACTAGGAATCCAATGTGCCCTCTCTTCAGGATATCACCCCCAAACCAACGGAGACACAGAACGTGCAATTCAGACCCTGGAACAATATCTCCGATGTTTCGCCACCAAGGTCCAGGATGACTGGTCTCTCCTGATACCCGTGGCGGAATGCGCTACAGACCAGCCCTTTTTATTGTAGTCAGGGGTTCCATCCATCGGTTTTACCCTCGGTTCTTCCTTACCCTACACCAGTACCTACTGTTGACTCCTGGATCGAAATTCTTATCAACATTCACCGGGAGGCTAAAGAACACTTAGAGAAAGCCAGATTACAGACCAAGAGGAATGCGGATTCCAAGAGAAGACCAGGTCCTTCCTATATGGTCGGTGACCGAGTGTGGTTGTCATCAAAACTACTCCCCCGACACTTGCGACCAAACAAGCTGGCTCCCCACTACTATGGTCCATTTCCCATCAAGGAGATTATCAATCCTATCTCATATCGAATCAAGCTACCTGATTCCTGGAAAAGAATCTATCCAGTTTTTCACACATCCCTATTTAAGCCCTACATCCAATCCTCTCGAAAATCCAGTAGACCTCCTCCTCTACTGGTTGACAACCAACTGTAATATGAGGTGTCCCGGATTTGTGACTCCAGGTATAAGCGAGGCCATCTTCAATACCTAGTGGAGTGGAAAGGATATCCTCCTAGCGAAAGGACCTGGGAACCTGTTTCAAATATTAAGGCTCCTCGGTTGCTCAGAATATTTCACCTAATACACACAGGCAAACCTGGAGGGAAAGGCCTTCGGAGGAGGCATGCTGTCATGAACTTCAGATCACACCCCTTTTGGACCTCCTGGTCCTTGTCTCAATGGGGCTTACATTCCGTACTACTTCCAGCATGGCCGTCCAGAGCTGAAAACCTTGCTCGCTCCATGCACTGAACGCGGCGTGATCTATTTATAGACCACGCCTTCCGCGGCTCCGCGCGTCTCAATGCTATTGCAGAGTAGCCTCAGATGTGTGTTCATAGCTCGCAGTATTGTTTCCTTTGTCCCAGTGCTATTACCCGCTCCTGACCCTTTCCCCCTTCCTGATTCCGCGCATTACTAGCCTTTCCCAGACTCCCGGATTCCTGGACTCTGCGCTCCCGGAACTAAACGCAACCTAGAACAAGACGAGACTCGAGCAGCGCTGTTCAAGACCATGAGTGTTCGCAAGAAGGCAGCGATCGAAGACACCGGCAAACACCGGACCCAGGTGAGAAGGGGGGAACTCCTTGACAGATTACTCTTCTAAGCCCTCAGTATAACTCATAAATGTATCGCCAACAAAGCCCCAAATGCCTGCTCAACACAGTCAACAAGAAAACCCAGACCAGACTCCTCAGATCCAATAACAGTGAAAACCTTGAAATACCACGATACAAAAGAGAAAAAGCAGGGGGCAGTAGCTTCAAAGTTTTCGCTCCTAAGCACTGGAATGCCCTACCCATCAATATTAAGAATGAAACGTCCTTCTTACAATTTAAAAAACTATTCGAAACATGGTTATTTAACCAGTTGTAAGCTGATCCCATATACTTGTATCCCAGACCAACGCTGCATCTTCACTGTATATAAATGTATATAATTGTATATAAATTTACATAAGTGTATATAATACTGAAATGTAATCAATTTTGTACTGTCCTACTGCATTGATCAACAGCACTACTGTATCTTATGTTGCCTGAAACTACACCGTGATACCTCAGGGTCTGGGCGTATAACAAATGTAATAAATAAAATAAAAAATAAAGTAAAATACTATCATCCTTCTCTTCTCTTTCTGACCTTGACTCTTCTCCCTTTAACTCATGCCCATGCCACGGCTTCACCTTCTGACCCTCTTCCTTCTACCCTAATTCACCAAATGTACCCTCACATCTTCCTTATTTTACCTTTCTTATCAGCACCTCATTTAATAGTTCTTGTTTTCCTTCTCTTTTCAAACACATGCTCATTCTCCCTATCTTGATGAAACCATCTCAGGATACTTCAGATCCTGCTAATTTTCATCCAATATCTCTCCCTTTTTATCAAAACGTCTTGAGCATGCTGTTTTTTTATCAAGATTATGCTTATCTCAATCTTCACTCTCTTTTGCCTCTTCTTCATTCATGATTTCAACTATCCCAATGGAGACTGCCTTCTTGCATGCCTCCAATGCTCTACTGATGGCTCATCACTCTAAATGCTCTTCTATCCTTATACGTCTTGACCTCTGTGGCGTTTGACACTGTTCTTCACTCCCTTCTCACATCCTCCCTTTCCACTCTTGGGCCATCTATTTCATTTCTTAAACGTTTTCATTCTTATCTGCCGGAATGCCGCAGTGAATACCATTTTGGAAGCTGGGCCAAATCAGCCTGGTTTATATTGAGATGTTTGCTGGAAATAATCCAATCAAGGTACTACAGTATCATTAGATGCGCATAGTGAGGACTGTCTTGTGTTTTTCTAGAGGAAGTGCCCTGAGGAAGACCTTGTGTAGGGGTTGATACACATGTTAGCTTTCAGTAAAGCAACTATAATTTGTAACAGTCTAGTTTCTATATTGAGTCACTGTGACTGATATTGCTATTTGATGTTTGGTGAGGTATAGGACAAGGGATTAGATCAATACTATTGGTCATGATTTTTGTGTAACCTTGGCTTTGGTTACTTTCCTCTGACCAATGCTAGCCAGCCCCTAATAATCCAATTAGGAATTATTGAAGATTTGCACATTTTCATTTATTATGAACGTAGATAGATCAATGGGGAGGTAGCCCATTCCCGGACTTAATTCTTATCTGTTTCACTATTCTTCCTCGGGAATCTGGGATGGACACACCTCCCTCTCATATCATCTTCTTTACGGAGTCCCTGAAGGTTCTTTCCTTGGTTCCCTGCTCTTCTCACTTTATAAGACCCCTCTCTGCTCTTATTTCTTCTCCACATTTTTCTTTTCACCTATTTGGAATGACACCCACATATTATTATCCTATTCCTCCTTCGCTGACACCTTACATTCTACTGTCTCCAACTGCCTCTCTGCAGTTCAAACCTGGATGTCTTCACACTTTCTCCAACTCAATCCTTTGAAAATAGAGGTTCTATTATTTCTGTCCATTATGATTGCTCCCAATAGTATTCCCTGCTCCCTTTCATTCCCCCCACTTCCCTTCTCTTCTCTCCCTCTGTTAACTTTCTAGGTGTAATCTTTGTCTCCTCTGTGTCCTTTTGCCTACACATTTTTCCAACTGCTCGATCCTGTTGCTACACTCTTTTTAACATCTGCTTTGCCTGACCCTTGCTCTCTTTTCACGCCACCAAGCTTCTTCTTTCCTGTTTAGTCTTCTCCATTATTAATTATTAGTCTACTCTTCTGCTTGGTCTTTCTGCTTCTCATCTTCTACCTCTTGTGATTGGGTCTATACCTCCTCTATTTGTCTTCCCAATCTTGTATTACACCCTCTCTACTTTCTTTCTCTCATCTCCCCCTTTTGAGTTTCATCTTCTTTTTCATTTTCTGTCCGTCAAATTCAAGTTTCTCCATGGTCCCGCTCCTCTTTATCTCTTTTCACTTATCTCATTTTATTCTCCTCCCTGTGCCACCTGTTCCCAGAGTCAGTTTCTTCTCTATATCTATAAACCCCCATTGTGCGTCCTCTAATTTCCATTCTTTTGCTCTCCTTGCTCCCAAGCATTGCAACTCTCTGCCTCTCTCTATTCGTTCTTCCTCCTCACTCCATATTTTTCAGTCCAATCTTACAACTCATCTTCTATCTGCTCTTTCGAGTGGCTAAACTCTTACTTTTCTTCCCTCTTCTGTTCTGATTTACCTGGAATACGTTTTCACTTTAATTGTAATGTTGTTAAAACCTTTTTTTGTACAAGCAATTTTTAGCAAAAATAACTATGTAAATAAAAAAATAAAAAATACAACATAAAAAATAATAGATTATTGTCAAGAGTCAATGCTGCAATACCACAATGTACCAACATGAAAAAATGGAAAACACCAACCTGAAGCAGGCACAGCAGTCCAGCAGAATAGAGAATCCACCTGGTCACCCGCAACCTCCCCAGTGAAACCTGTCAGGAAGAGCAGGGCTTCCAGGGAAACCCTCTATGGGAAGAAAACTCTGATTTGGTAGCAGGAAACACTTGAAGGCCAGCGTGGGAGGTCCCTGTACTGAAATGTTGTCTTTGGGAGGATGTGCTGTTACCCTGTAATGCAAAGGGAACAGATTAATTCGAAAAAAGGAGACAAATTCTGGGTTTGTATATAGTAGTCTAATTACCTGTTAGTGCCGGGGACAAGTTAGGACTGTAGGAACATTGTGGATGTGTTTTTGCAGCTGGCGTGTAAAGGAATGAGAGTGCCCTGAAGTTTGTTGTTAACGAAAATAAAGTGTTATTATAGAAAACTCCAGAAAATAGAATGAGAAATAATATGGAGAGTTCCCTACTGAGGTTTCTGGGCCGGGAGGTATGAGGCACGCAAAGTAGATCCGCAGGGCAGGGGCGTTGATAGGGGGGGCTAAGAGGGCTATAGCCCCTGATCTTTTGGTTGTAGCCCCGGATAGAATCTCAGGAGCTACTGCCAAAAGACTAGCTAGCCCCCAGTCCCAACAGTTCTGACATCAGTTTAGCCCCAGGTCTTTTCCAGACCTAGCAACTCCTCTGCCGCAGGGTCTAGAACAGAAAACACAGGTGAGTGTTTGACTTAGTAAATGGGAGGGCAATCGGGAGTATAGAATGAGAAAATGAACCGAAATGAGTGGGACCTCCCAGGAAGCCGTATGGAACACTGATGTGTGCAAGTCGCTGAAAGCCACAGAACCTGACCTGGACCTGTGTGGACAGGAAGAGAGAAAAAGCAAAGGAATAGCTAAGCGTTCTGAATGAGAGGGATACAAACTAATGAGTAGCATACTTACGAAATCTGGCCACTATAGGAGTAGCAACGTGAGGATGCACAGCCGGAGCCTTCATTTGTATTCTCTTCGGAGTTGTGGGCGGAGTCGGTTCAGCTGACACAACGAGGAAGCCTGGAACGGCACTTTCCGATTGTGGTGCCATCTTGCTAGGAACATGCTGGACGGCAGAGAGAGGCCGCCAATGGCGCCACACAGACCAACCCTGCTTGCGAGATATCATAATTATGCTCTCATTTGGGCAGAAGACAAATTAATGCATTCACAAAATAATCAGTAAAGAATGCATGATAAAAATGAACATTTTAATCATTCTTCAGCATCTGTGCCTTTCAAATAGAAATATATATTGAAAATATGCAGCACTCTTCTTGCTCTAAGTTGCGCTTACATGCTAAATGCAATCTGCTCTAAATGCAGTTGTTTGTGTGTTTTTTTTAGCATAAAAAGAAAGTCTGTCAACGCTGTTAGCGCTGAATGCCCATATGTGAAAATGCATCTATGTACTTTACCAAACCTTGTAAAAGTCAGTAGGAAGTTTCAAAGCATATATGGCTTGTCTTGAAGGGTGTGCCATTTAAATCACAGGTACATTTATACAGTTTATGACTACTAAAGAGATTTATTTTCAGCCTTAGTAGATTTTCTGCAGCTCAAGTTAGACAAAGGAGAGCTAGACACACGTGAAATCCAAACACATATACAGACATGTGGCAGGCCTAATGAGGCCCTCAGTCAAAAATATTTTGCACATATGAAAGTGTACCAACCAGGAGCATGTAGATCAATAGGCCAATGCAAAGTACAAGAGAACCTGACACATCTTTATAGAATGTTTTGTGTTGATATTTATGTAGCACAGAATGTCTCAGACGCCAAATCCCAGTTAGGATTTCAGGAAGACAACTGGGACTTGCAGGAGAACATAGGGAGATTAAAGAAAATGATCTGAAATAGATGTGTTACCTCCCAGAGAGAAATCATGATATGCAGCTCGTTGATTCAGTGTGTAGATTAACCTTGCTGGCTCTTTGTGGATGATAACTCTATATGTTAAGAATCTTTAGTAGGTGTTGCTCGCATAAAATGGCAAAGGAGGCCTCTACCCAATTGGGTTGAGCAGTTGGAAGCTCTCAGTGACAAGTCTTTTCATAGCTGAAAACACTAGAAACAGGAGCTGTCAATATTGTAAGCGGAAAAGGATGCTCCTTCTAAGTACTGACTGACCAGTGTCCACACTAGCCCAGTCAGATTTCTGCAGACCAGTGTTTTAAGCATGCATTGTTCAAATCCAGTATGTCTTCTGTATACTGAGATGACATCAGTAACAGTCAATACCTGGATATTCATTTTTTACAGAAAATGCAGGTTTAGATCAGGCAGCTCCCAGCTATTAGATGTCTCTTTGGGGACCACTGATCAAATTTCTTTTTCCAAACATTCTTGGGTTGTTTGGCTTCTCAAAGCAGGCATTCTGTTCATGAGCAGACAAGTGAGGTTCTCAGAGGAAATGCAGTCTCTTTTACATGCCCACATAGAAGAACTTTTCTTGGTTGGCCTAGCTTTTTAATTTCAACACCATGTAATCTATTATCATTTTTTACATAATATATAAGTACCACAATGTGGGTAATAATGATCCAAGCACAATAAGGTGTTATCCCTGACAATATCAGCACTGTGTAAACACCAGAATTGGTATTATTGCTATCTAAAATGTCTAAAGTTCAGTGTGAACAACATTTTAGCATAGTGGAATACTCATACTCCTGTTTTCTAGGAAAGAAACTGTTGTGACTGTTAGCATTGCAAATATGGATGATTCTATTTTTTCATGTGTTGACCTATTAGTGCTTACTCTAATCGTTGTGGGGTCTTCAACAGTGGGCTTAGATGCAGAGGTTAGTTTGGGCTGAAAAGAATGCAGTAATATAGAATGCTGTGAGAAATACAGACCATCACCAATGTCATGTATGAAGCTTATTTTAGGAAAACAACATTACACATCATTGTATGACTTACATTAGTCTGAAAAGGTCAGTAACAAAGAACATTTCTTTAGAGTTTCACAAAAAATACTAGTTAAAAAAAGAAGATTCATGTATAGTAATCGAGCCCCGCCTCCCTGCATACCAAATATGGGATTACCATATTTGGCTTCAGCGACACTTTTAGTATGCCTTTCTAACTGGATTTTGGTCATATGGCACATGGGTCTCAGTATTTCTCATTCTTGCAATAGACTCTGTGGTAAACCAGAAGAAGAAATCGGACAGCTTAGTTACATGTTTAAATAGGGTTTCATTTCAAATGAAATACAACTCCTAACTTGCCCTATCGCTATGAGGGATGTTTCCTACCTAACAAAAGTAAAGCTAAGGGTGTAAGTCAAGTCCAGATAAAAAGGGCTTTTGTCCAAAAACCTATGCAACTAACTTGTCCTAGCACTTTGGAAAAACACCTAACTAGAAAGAAAAGAGTGGTTTGTGTCAGACTTCTGCCTGTCCCACTTGTAGATGACTGGTTCTCATTCTTTCAGTCCCTTGTAGCTTATCTTCGCAGCTTTAAATAAAATAAATTAAATTAAATAAAACATCAAAATATTTTGGAAAATACAATTATCGTTGGTATGGGTTTCTCTCTGCTTTTGAAAAGGAACTGTCTTTGTTTTCCAATTTAACAATCCCTCCAGGGCGACTTGAAAAATACACTTCGTTCTTTCCTGCCTTCGTAGCAGAAGTCTGATGACTCTCTAGAAAATGTTTTATTTCTTGTGATAAAATGTTTCTTTATTGTTTACTGTGATTTCAGACACTGTCCGTGTGTACAAAGTATTCAGTTTCTCTTCACTCTGTTTAAACATAGGACATGTCTTTGTGCTTTCTTGATACTTCCTAGTGATCATTTCTGCATTGAGATACACGGACTCTATATGTTTTCCACTCTCATGTAGTGGGGCCATACACCCGTCTCATTCGGTTAACTTTTCATATTTTCTTTGCTTTTCCAGCCTTGTATCACACTGTTCATATTGCTTTCTCTCTAGGATGGTGTGGCCATGTGCCCGATATGTGTTCTTGACTTTACAGACTTTGGTGGTTATTTCAGGCTTGCATAACACTTTCTCTCTTGCATAGTGGGGCCATTTGCCCGTCACATGTTCTTGACTTTACAGACTTTGGTGGTTATTCCAACCTTGCATAACATTGTATGCATCCCTTTCTCTCTTGATAATTGAGGCCGTGCGTCTGTTACATTTTCTTGACTTTATAGATTCTTGTTGGCTATTCCAGCCTTGCATAACATTGCTCTTATCCATTTCTCTCTGGATAAGCAGGCCCGTGTGTACATTCTCTTAGAGTTTTATACCTGTGTACAGGTTCCAGTGCTTTGGAAACCGCAGTCATGGTACTTGCTTGCCTCCACATGGTCGTATCGTCTCTTTCTCCATCTGTTCCTCTCATGGCAGGAAAGACGCTTGTCGGTAGGAGCATGAGATTTTGGGCTCCTCTCATTTATCAGGTCTCTGCATTCATTACAAGCTGGCAGGCCCACTAATGCTCCTCAGTGGTCCCGCCACCAAAGGAGATTATTGTCTCTACGTCCTCTCCTTCTCCTTGACCGGAACCTCTTGCTCGGTCATGGTACCCGCCTGCCAGCCTTCAGGTGGCATGTTTCTTTCTTGACATGTTACTACTGGCTCTGCGGCTCAACGTAGCTCTGCCTTCAAGGACATAAATGCTCCTGGGGCTTGCCTCTGCATAGCAGTTGCCCGCCTCCCACAGTGGGAGCTCTCTCTCCATTCATGATTGGTTTTCTTCTGATATGTCTCATTAGCATTAAGGAAGGGATGTTCATCCACATTGATTATGACACTCAGGTGAGATTATTATTAGCTGAAGCCAACAGGGTCAAAGAAGGATCTTTGGGAGTTATAGTTGCTGTAGCTAATGCATCCGTTTTTTCCGACATTCATATATGCAGAAAGGGTGGTTTGGACAAGGAATTCCATGCTGGAATGGGAGTCCTTGTCCCCAAGTGGAGAGACACTCCCAGTGAGGATCCACATACTCAGACCCCTAAGGAAGGTCTTGCAAAGCAAACTCACCTCCCTAGATGCAAAAGGGGTGGCTCCCCACTGGGGAGAAGGAACAAATTATCTGAATTGGTCACAACCCTCAGTCAACGGAAACTACTCAGTTCACCTTCCATTTTTGCAAGGTCCCTACTTTTGGGTGGGATTAATCATCATGAAGCAAATCGTGTTTGTACTTCTGAAATGTTAGTAATACTATTAATTGTAGACTTGGTTCTCCATTTCCTCAAGGATTAAGTTCAATGCAATATCATATTGCCATCCTCAAAGTGAAGAAAACATTTTCCTTTCATATATCCTTCGTCAAAGCGGACTGCATGTTAAAAGGCATACTTTAGTAGGAGGCAGACCTACTATGCACTTGGAAAGTAAGGGGAACGTAACCTCTTTGTATTTTCCTTTACTAGAGCTATGGCTAATATTTGGTTCTGGGCTTTAGTAGGCACTCTACATAGGATCTTGATCAGACCTTTTGATGTCCCGAAAAGGTGTTTTACCAACCTATGTGTCTTTAAACTCCAGTTAATCTTCCAATTGTGGAAAAAAAGATGTATTCAGAGATTACCCGGGTTATCCTTTAAAAGTTGTTCTAGCATTAAAACGAACTACAACATTTTTTCCTGTGTGATCTATGTATACTGCTCCTGCTCCAAAATGTTTTAAAACATGATAATCAGACCTGATGAAAGCACAATTCTCCCATAGCAAACAGCAGATTGTACCACCTTTACATCTCGGATAATGAGGAATGTTTACATTGTTGTCTCACATTACAGGGCCTGCGGTAGCGGCCCTGCAGTTATGGTTAAGTTGCACAACCCATAGGAAGAGCACATATTGGACGACTTATAACTTTACCCCCTGGGTTAATCCTCATGAACTTTTGCAAGGAAAGTATATGGCCCCATAAGATTAATTCTGCAAGGTTTGATGAGGTTTTGTTAAGGGGGACAAAGTTATAGGAGGGGTTCCAAAATGTTTGTTTTTTCGCATGGACACAAAGGTAAAGAAATTGTGCTCACGCCTACAGCCCTAACCGATGGATGGATTTTCTCCAAATTTGCAGCAGGAGTGGCGCCTTGGTCCCAAAAGTGTGCTTTTGTAAATTTGGTATAGATCTGTCTAGTAGTATTTTTAAAATGACCAAAAAGTAGGTAAAAAAGAATTAGCGATATCTTGGTCCGATCCACGGACTCACTTCCCTGTTCGTTCTGCAGACGGGCCTCCGATTTGCCAAGAGGGCGGGGAGAGGTCTGCGGACATCTGACGCAACTGCTGATTGGGTGGTGAAAAGTGTGAGGTGCATCATATTTTTAGAAACGCCCACCATGTTGGATCCACGGACAGAGCGCTGGTGGAAAGTCTGGAAAAAATATTTTGGGTTATTGGTGGTTGAAACAAGGGCTGTGAAGGGTGGGAGAGTGGTAAATGATTATATGGGGCTATTTTTGCAGGTGCAGAAAGGTCGGGCAGGTGTCATAGCGGTCCGCGGACACCGAAGTAGTTCACGGACAGCGCCTTGAACGGAGGGCTTGGGAAACCCATTTACAGTTATTTGGTTGGTGAAAGAGAGTTTGTAAAGGGTAGGAGAGTGGAATAAAGATGATATGGAGCTGTTTCTATAGGTTTGATTGCAGGGGGTTAGGGTGAGTTTTATTAGTTGACAGTATATGGTATGTACATGTTATGTAGTTAATTGTATTGTGGAGTTTAGACCAGGGGCCAGACTGTAGGGGGCATGGTCGCAGGCCATGGCCCCAACATATGTCCACTGGCCACAACCACCACAGTAATAATATGTGTATAATAATTGCTATGGTTACTTAGTTTTATAGCATTAAGAAGTTGGAATCTCTGGTTTGTTTTCTGTGGAAAAAAACCAGTACAATGTGTTAAGCAGGATAGTTTAAACGCTGTAGTTGTATACAATCTTAAATATATTCTTTTAGACCCTCATAAACAGTACATTCTAAGTACTATGTTTGGTACAACATTAGTTTATGAAACACTGCTGTCTGTTGTCTTGACTTTATATAATTATTGGGTCATTGGGAAAAAAATCCATAATGGTTTAAAAAAACAGATTTCAGTTATGTGAGTGTAAGGGTAATAGTATGTTTGTTTGACGTATGCTGTGATTAAGGGAATGCTTGAAGTACTTAGATACCTGTTGTATTCTAACTACATTATAGGTTAGTAGAAGCATTGGTATGCCATATTGGCTATGTGAGTATATTTGTATGTTTGAACGATTGTGTGAATTAGAAAAACGGTATTATATGCAATGATTTGCATTCTGCAGAAGCTGGTGAAATGGAATGGATTCAGAATTTGGTATGAATACAGATTCAAGTCATCCATTAGGCATGTAGTCTTGTGAAAAATGGTTGCAGAGACTGGATGTATGTTTGCACGTGTATGAAATCTGGAAGATTTCATATATAGGGATGTTTTTGGTTTCCAGTACTTGTAGTAAGTATATTAGGAATTCTTGTGGATCTTCCTGTGTGTTTATGGTAAATCTTGCCATTCCTGCACAGTAGTCCTATTGTTGCTTTATACACGAGACACTGTAAGTGTTATCACGATTATTTGTAGCATTTCTGTGAAAGACGAGCATTTGCAAACACAACTGATCCAAGTCGTTTAAGTAAATGTTGTGAACAATTGGTGGCGATTGAAAGAGAAGATTCATTGTTACATTAGCATAACAATTTGCTCCATTGGTGTTACTGATTTTAAATGGACCAGAGAGTTCTTTTTGTGGATTTCAAAACACAGGTACTGCAATACATTGTATGAAAATGTACTTTACAAACGAAAACAATACCATAAATCTTACAAGGTAGTGCAAATAAAAAATGCAATTATTGCCTTCATTCCAGTAATTTATGTCTGTATCTGTTAAACAGGTGGTGTAGGTTTGCGACATATTCTGTGTTTACATGGTGGATTCATGGAATACTGGGACATTGCATCCGAATAGTAATACCTGCCTCTGTGGTTCGAGCCATTTGTGATGAATTCCCCAGTGACAGTGGACAATACCATGGATTGATGCAGCTAGTACCTCATCCACAGCAGTACAATTTGCAGTGTCATTGATATCCACCATAACAAATAAAATACAAATATTAAAAATAATTCAAGCTAAACCGTTGTGAGAAAGTTTTGTATGTGCACTACACATCCAAACATGAAAGAGTATCATTCCATATTGGTGTGCAATAACACGTGCATAGGCCTATGGCACTCGCCTCATTCTCAAATACCTCCCCGCCAGTATCAATGGCAGTTGGTACCTGTGATCATGAGCTCTCAAAGGGGCTGTCTGGGTGGGGACGCTCAAGGTGCAGAACACCCTGTGCACCTCAAAAGCATCTTATGCACTGTGACTATTGTCCACATGGCCACCTCAGTCTATGTGTCTCTAAACTACCCTTTGAAGACCCTGTTGCTGCAATGAACATATGTATGTGTCCGAATGAACATTGCCCCAGGCCTATCGTGATTGCCCCATCCTCATCCACCCCCCCTCACTTTTACCTAGAAGCTGAACTTCTGTAGAGATCTGGTACATTCTAGGTTGTACTACAGCATCTTCCTTAATCTATCCATGTTCTCTCTTGGTCCCCTCCAGCTAATTTTAAAAATAAGGCTGCAAGATGTATCCTTGGCCTCAAGACCAGGGGCTGCATATCTCACTGTGGCTGTTCAAACTTTACCTGGCACTGTTGCCATTTGACAAACACTTTTATCATTAGCCATAATCGTATGGTTCCTTGGTCATGGCAGGCATGCAGATTAAGAGAGTGGTCCACCTGGGCAGGGTGAATTGACCTAATACTGTTCCCATTCGCCTCTTAAAACTGTCCATAACTCTTCCTGGCCTGTTTTTTTTTCTCTTTCCACCATCTGGGCTTGCCCTCGTCCTGCAGCTCTATTTACTTCATCTGCACCACTCTCTTCTGATGTTTTAATGGCTTCTTTATCACTCGTGCTCTCTAAGATTTACCCACTCTTCCTTACCTGGGAAGTCTATGACCCTCATTACGAGTTTTCAGGTAGCTGCTGGTACGACCGGGGCTCACCAGCAAATGCGCCTTAACGTTACCAGTGCCCGATATCATTGTGTTACCGGGATATTGTGGGTGCCGACAACGGCAGTAAGTTCCCATTCCATGGAGTCTCATAGGACTCCATGGAATGGGTTTGCCCCATCATCAGCACTAGTATTAACGGTGCCAGTGATAGGGGCTTTTCATTGCCGCTAGGGGTCTGAACTCCTGGCAGGTCAGGCCTGCCGGGAGTTCAGTGACCCTACCGGCAAACCTGGAGTAAGCCAGTCTAGGGAAAATTCCAGATCCGGTATGACAGTCTGTTTTACTGGCATTTTTCCCAGACCAGCTTACTTGTAAGGAACCTGTCATTCACTATGTCATCCACGATGTCCTGTCCTCATTTTGGGCGCAGCACCTCCACTGTTGTCATCATCTTCTCTGTTTCATAAAACTTCATGTTGCAAACCTCATTGTTGGTACCATCAATTCCCTCTCATTCCTAATGTTATCTGCTTCGTCTCCTCCACTCCTGATGTTACTAACTCATTTCCCAACCATTAAGCGCCTCCCACATCCTCCTGCTCCTTTCCTGATTTGGCTACCTCCTTCCTCATCCCTTCTACCCACACCACATCCTTCTGCTTCACTTCTGATTTTCAACCTCTTTTCTAAACCCATCAGTACTCACAACCTCTGCCTCGTGCTGTTCTCCTGTTTTTGACATATCTTTACTTGTCCCTTCAGCTCCCACTGAAAATGTGTGCTGTCTCCTGCACCAGCTCCCCAGTCTCCCCACTTCTGCAGCATCGTAGTCTTCAACTGCCTTTCAGTTTCCATCATTAATCAAATTTGAGCCTCCTGCTCCCACAACCAACAGTCCCAGACTGGGGTGATTTGGTTGTATACTTCCATTCCTCCTCTCCATTGTTAGGACCGTCCTTTGAGGGTCTTTACCTGTTAGGCATAACTCTGTAGGGACTCATTGTTTACATGGAGAGTGGCTTGGTTTTATCTGTGCACAAACTTTGAGACAAAGCCTTTATCCTGCCTTTCCGATATTCTGGATTTCAGAAATGTCTTAGAAATGTCCATAGCGACTGCCCATGCTAGTTTGATGGCAGTGGGGCTCCCAGCATGTATTTCATGGTTTGGAAAAGTCCCTGGGTAGGTTAATTACCTCAGGGTCATTGTGTGTCATATATGAACTGAGTGCAGAATGTGACTCAGGGCCTCATTACACGGATGGCGGTAAGGGTTTACCAGTACCGGTATTTTACCAGTACCGGTAAAACCTTACCGCCTTACTAGGAGGTCCCTTTGCGGGTTGGAGAATTTAACGTGTGCTTTTTGCAGGCGTTAAAAACCAACCCGCAAAAGGACCAGGGAGCTAATTACGGTACCGCAATTTGCGGTGCTGTAATTAGCACCTTCCCCATTCCCATTATGCCCTATGGGGCAAACATGGGAATGGGGAAGGACAATGGGGGAAGGGGGAATTACCGCCCCACCAGCCTTGGAATAGGGCGGTAATTCCCCTTTCCACCAAGGCGGTGCCGGTATTTTACCGGCATGGACCAAGGTGCTAATAGCACCTTGGTCCACCGCCGTCCATGTAATGAGGCCCTATGTGTTTCGACAGTGGGGGTTTTGTTGCTCTAGAACCCAAGCATTTTAATGCTGCTTTCTATGTTCGCTTTCTCCACATTTGCATAGTTGTTGACTGAAAGCATAGCATCCTTGGGACTTTGGATTTTGGCATGATTTGTGCAGACCTATAAGTGCAGTCCCATTGATATGCTGTTTTAACTGGCAACACGAACAATTAAATAAAAAGCCTGTCTTCATGTTGCAACTTTGGGTCTGTCTGGTACAAGCATTTGGTCTATTACTTGGGGAGGTTACCTCATCTCCTTAATCTGGCATGTTCTTGTAGGAAGGGTGGATTTGCATTAACCTGTGTGGGATTGGTCTGCCCTAAAGTTATTATGTAACTGTACCCTGCCAACTATTGGGGTTGATGGCATGGTGACAAGGGTATACTGACTATGTTTGTACCTGGCCCAACATCCACTAGCAGGGGGTGTGTATCCATATGCCTTTCCACCATTCGGTTGATCCCCAGATTTAAGTATGGGACTTCTTCAAATATCTCCCACCCTTAAGCATAGCTCCTCTCTACTTGAATTGCTACGTGATACTCTATGCTGTAGGGGGGCTCTCTCTGAGCATGGCAAGAAATCCCAGGACCACTCTAACTCCTTGGATAGACCTCATCCATAATCTCCAGATTTGTTTGTTGGGTTTCTGCCTCTTCCACCTGAAACCTCTTCTTGAACTTTGGAAGCGAGGTGCAATGATGACTTCTGCTGCCGCTGCCAGTCCTATGCCTTACATTGGCAGTTCGCAATGTCCATTTTAACTTAGATTTTGGGATACACCTCTCTAGATAGAACAATGGTCATTGATGGTATATTTGTACAGATGTTTGTTTTCTTCCCGAATTATACATAGGATGAACAGGTTAATCGTCCAGAATGATCAGCGTTAGCAGGTATTCCCTGCTCATTTCTAGCCAATATTTCTGCCTTTTCAGCCATTTCCGCTGTCTAATGTTTAGGTTTCAGCCAACAATTCCTGTCAAGGTCTTCTGTAGCACAATATTTGGCTTGGGCATGATTAGCAAGAGGAAGACCCAAGCCATTTGTCACACTTGCTCACAAGCATAGCACCAGCTTGGTGCCCATTCTAGGGTGATTGGAGTCACATTCCAGAGATCTCTACTTCCTCCTAGTAATTTCCTTGGTTTGGGTACTGGGCTGGCTTCTGAGTGCATCAAACCTTCCTGGATTTTGTTTGCAAAGTTTCTGAAATCATAATGTTGTATTTGGGCTCTAGCAGGACTCATGTTCATCCTCCAGGTACAGTGTCTCTCTTCGCATTTAACAGACCAGGTTAACACGTTAGATCATTCAGTCTGTTGGGACTGTACTGTTGAGCCCTCTTCAAACAAGAGGCTCTGTGTATGGCAAGCTCAACTGTTGGCTTGTGGAGCTGCCTCATGGGTCTTTACTTTGAATTTGAGAACAACAATGAATACACAAACCTCTCTGGGACTACTTCCAGCTTGATTTCTTCTGCTGCCTCCGATTCATTTTTCAACAATGAATTTGATCAGGTAGCACATTTTCTGGGATATCTCTTGTGGTTGTAGATGATAATCCGAGAAATGATTCTAGTGGTATTCAAAATTGCATCCTTGTCTCTTCAAAACGCCCTCTCTCAGAGTGTCATAGCTTGTCTGTTTGTTTGTTTATTAATTTATAATGCGCTCCTAACCCAAAAGTAACAGGGCACAGCCATAAGGAAATTCAAGACTTACATAGTTACAAAAAAATAATACAGTGCAAAAATCTAGTTACAAAAAAATTACAATAAATTACAATGGAGCATATATACAGGTGCGCAGCGTTGCAGATATAATACAATTTGGAGTATATAGTTACAGGAAATTACAATAGAGCATACGCACAAATATACAGGTGGAACTATTGGGCAAAGGTGTGGGACTAGAAAACATATATACAGTGGGCGATATTCAGAGTCTGCCACTTCACACTTAGGACTGGGTATGTGGCTTGTGGTGCATGGTGATAATTGTGACAATATCATTTGACCAGCTTGTCCCCTAGCACTGGACAGTCTCTGCAATTCTTTCAAAATTTTATAAAAATGTCTTGGGATCCTCAGCCTTTTCAGATTTCTGTAGGATGGAGACTGGTGCTACCGGGAGCGGTAACTGTCCTATTACTATTTTTGCAGTTGGCAGAACACAGTCTGCCTTTCTCCCTCTTCAGCTATTCCTGTTGGTCCTTATGCCAGACAACATTTTGGTGTTGCTGGTGGCCACTGTGCAATACTTTCCATTGATTGGGCTAGTCTCCACTTCTTTGGCTCAAATTGACTTACTTACTATGTTGAAAACTGTAGCATGGAAGGTTGGATGACCAGAGGGTGAAGACTTAGCAGGTCTAATTTAATGGGAAACTTCCTCCAACTAGCCTGGGTGTTGGTAACCAGCAGTTCCAACTCCAATCATAGTCCCAGTACTTAGGATCTCAGAGGGTGTTTAAATGGTCCTTGACCTTTGCTAGGATGGGTTGTGGATCCAGAGGAGGCCACTTAATACCCCACTAGGACAAAGAGTTACTTACTCACATTAACTGTTTCAGTGATGAACCCTGCGAGTGGGAGATAATGGGTCAAACTACCTTTCTGGCATCTTTTAGGGTGGGGAGGTAGGGTATAGTCCAGACGAGTGGCATTTCTGTGTTCAAATCTGTGCTAGTTTGGAGATAAGGCCATTCATTCTGATTTATGGTGGTTGGGTAAAGTCTCTGTGGGTAGACTGGTTTTTGGCACCTTGGGTTGTCTAGCCAGTCTTCTGTATCCCACCTTTGGCATCACCTGTCACGTACAATAGTGGGGACCAAGAAAGAAACCATGACCATGTTGTTTAATTCTATTGGGTTCTATTAGGGATTAAGTACATTATGAGAAAAGCAAGTCTAACAGGGAACTTCCCATACAAAAGTAATAATAATAACAGGAATAGTCAGAATGGTCATCTCCATGTAAGAGTCTCTACATCCTAGGTTGGTGGGTGGAAAGTCACCTAAATCTCAGGCATCAATATTTCAGCCATTATAGTTTCTGGAAGGTTGCACAAACTCCCCTGTATTATTGAGAGCTCATAACGTTCTCTAAACCTTTGTCACCCTAGTCTTTAGCGTGCCCAGAAAATTGCTCCACCTCCTCCATCTCTGGTGTTGCAAGCTCATGTATTGCCTTAACACTTTGGCTCCTAGGGAGTTTTTTTGTGCAGCTGGCTCAATTCCCTACTCCTAAAGGGGGTGGCTCCCTCTTGAGGAGACTGGACAAACTCCCTGGATTCATCACAACTGTAAGAGAAACTCACAATGTAAGCCCATCACACTTGACATGCTGCAAACATATGTAAACACACACTGGATAACATAAGACATGTCTCGCAAAATCACTATCCAGACACAAAATATGTACTACATGCAGTGATATCATCATCTGCAAATGTGCCCTACTGTACGCCCTGCTTTGCCAGTCCTACACAAACACAATTAGCTGACATTCCTCCTCAGATATCATACCAACTTGTTTACAAGCAGACTTTCTGCATCTTAGTCTCTTTTGTTATGTGAATATCAGTCAATCGGTGAGGCTGTACCATCCGCTGCATGAGATACCCTGTGAGTAGCACCTCACTCTGTGTCCATATGTTCATCCCTGACAAGCCTTCCACCTACAGCTTAATATCTGCATAAAGAAAGAAAGCACTCTGAGGCCTCAGGTTGTGCAGCAGTATATATATAAAAAACAGATAAATAGATAGAATGGCTGTTCTTTCCCTAACTGCATCCATTAGCAGTGGTAAAAAAACATTGTAGGAACATTAAACACAAACCCTTACCTAGCAAGGAGTCTGAGAGACTGTAAACTCCAGCCTCTCATGTTTTAGGAATGTCAATCTTGTCCATCCTGCCCTTTGCAAACCCCACTTTCTGCCCATGCCACCAAGCTCCTCTTCTGCTTCCTGCAGCCGCTGCCTCCCACCTTCTGCCAAGGAGCAGCACTTTTGAGCACTACACACTTCAACGTCTATCTTCCCTGCTCCTCGTACCATTGTGAAAAACCATTCCTAGGTTGCAGCATACCTTTGATAAAGTCCTGGTGCCTCCTCAAAGCCAGCTGAGATCTGGCTATTGGGGGCATATGGAATGTCATTTTGGTGTGAGTGACAAGGGTTGTTGGACCTGAGTAGGACAGAGCAGTGAATCAGGCCCTGTCCTCACTGTTCATTGAATGCCTGACAAACACATTATTGCCCTGCTCAAGACAGGCCCTGTTCTTGATGGCAGTGTTGCCAGTAGGCCACTGAAATCAGCACCTGAGCATGCTAGAGTGAGGTTTGCGGTATCTCTCAGCCTGGCAAGAAGTTTACTTAGATAGGTAAAATGGGTGACTCTAGGCCCATATATCAAGTTGACCTTTATCAGAACTAAAGGTTCTTCTCTCACGTAAATCTTAGCATGTTGCTTATGGAAGCTGGGTGAAGTATATATATATGTTCCATGAACAAACTTTGTTAAGGGGACGTTATGCTTAAGTTGCAGTAATAAAAACCTATGAAATTCAATGAAAAACTTTGTTAAGGGGACGTTATGGTTAAGTTGCAGTAATGAAAACCTATGAAATTCAATTAATAAACGTTGTGAAAGGGACGTTATGGTTAAGTTGCACTACTAAAAACCTATGAAATTCTGTGAAAAAACTTTGTTAAAGTGACGTTGTGGAAAAACCCCTGAAATTTTGCCAGTTATGGTAAGCTAAGCAACCATAACTCACACCACCACCGTGCACTGCTAAGAATAACACCAATGACATGAAAGATGGCATCAGAAATATGATTGATGACATCACTGATGACATCACATGTCTAGCTCCTTCTTTTTTTGTTTACTGACATATCTAGGCCAGGTGAGTTTATTCACTGACAGTGAAAAACTTAAAATTCTAAAAGTATTACATTTGTAGACGTTGCTATTCTCACATGTTATTACAGTACTTTCCTTAGAATTCAATCACATCTTATGATGCACATATATAGGGGAAGAAGAAGGCCTGAAACACATCAATCATTTCTATGCGTAAAGATAATCATGCTGGTTATACACAGTGGCTCATGATACTGCCTCTTGTTTACTTACTTTACTCTCCCTGAATAAGCCCCATATTTGTATACATTGTGGTCTCTTAATATTTTGTGTGCAGTATTACAAGCATGTAGTAAGTGATGTATTATTACCTTTAGTATATGTTTCACAGAATGCAAAAGTGTGATAGAGAAGCATTCACCATTTTACTATGCAACATTGGAAAATTAGAAATATTACATCTCTATGGTGTATGCTGCAGCCAATGCCTCTGTTTCTGTATGAGTAGGTTCCTGTACCAGAAACAACACTGCAATGAATGTTTTTTGGAGCAATACATTGCATAATCAAGTATGTAGTTCATCACACATCTCCAGATGACCTTGACACTTTTTTGCCAACATTACTTCCACAACCCCTTGTCGGGACTTCCTATGAAAATTAAATGCACATGTGATGTCATCAGTGATGTCATCAATCATATTTGTGATGTCATGTTTGATGTCATGGGCGTTATTCTTAGCAGTGCACGGTGGTGGCGTGATTTATGGTTGCTTAGCTTACCATAACTGGCAAATTTCAGGGGTGTTTCGCTTTTACTTGTAACTATAAAGTCCCTTTAACAAAGTTTTTTCACTGAATTTTATAGGTTTTTAGTAGCGCAACTTAACCATAACTCCCTTTAACAAAATGTTTTCATTGAATTTCATAGGTTTTCATTACTGCAACGTAACCATAACGTCCCCTTAACAAAGTTTTGTTATTGAATTTCATAGGTTTTTATTACTGCAACTTAATTATAACGTCCCCTTAACAACATTTTTTTCATTGAATTTCATAGGTTCTTATTACTGCAACTTAACCATAATGTCCCCTTAAAAAAAGTTTTTTCATGGAATTTCATAGGTTTTTATTAGTGCAACTTAACCATAAAGTCCCCTTAACAACGTTTTTTCGTTGAATTTCATAGGTCTTTAGGAGCGCAACTTAACCATAATGTCCCTTTAACAAAGATTTTAAATTGAATTTCATAGGTTTTCATTACTGCAACTTAACCATAACGTCCCCTTAACAAAGTTTTTTCATTGTATTTCATAGGTTTTTATTAGTCCAACTTAACCAAAACGTCCCATTAAAAAACTTTGTTCAGTGAATTTCATTGGTTTTTACCAGTGCATGCTATTTTCCTACAGCTTACTAATATCTTACTTACCCAATAGAGCAATATTTTTTTGTCCACTTTACATATTGTCACCTTAAAACCTTTCCATTTCACACCTTCTAGAATCATTTTTAACACTCCTATACACTTTTTGCAACAATTTCAACTAGTTTTGCATCCGTAGAAATCTACGAACATCTCACTTCATTGCGACACTTCCGAACAGTGCCACATGACCAAACGCTGGCACGCGGCATGATGGCGTGTCCAAGAACCCATCCGCACTTCACGATAAAATCTGTACTTCGAGGACAGTTCAGAACTGCATTTGCTACTGATCTAGGAACTTTCAACTTCAAAATGTCCCTTGCACAGCTCCAACACCTATTCCTACTCATCCATTAACTATCTAGTAGACAGTAAATACTTTTTAGCAAAACTGCTATTTATCTTACAATGGAATCAGCTAATGCCATCCCTCCTCCCCAACAGACAGAACCACTGTTGTAATCAAGGAGCATGAGAAACACTGCCCCCTACCTTAGAAATAACACAGACGCAACATTTTCCCCTGTCCACCTGCCCCTCCATATTAGTGTTTGGTGCCTCTTCCCTCATTTCCCTCCCCACTTTTCGTTCTAAGTTCTCTGAAAAAAAAAAAAAATACATCCAAAAACAATAAAATAAATGTTCCTTTAACCACGGTTCACAGTTAAAAAACAGCTAAAAAAAAAAAACCTCTAGACTCCAACTACTTTTTATTTCTCGGTAAAGTACGTACACTCAATAAGATTTTCCAACATTTCCATTTTCATTTTGTGTTATGCTAATGGAAATATTGTGGTGTTCATCCCTGATACCGGACTGGCAGCCCAAGTTATCAGCCCAAGTGAAGCGAGGGTGGATAAGGAAGTCTCCGGACCATTATCCCCCCATTCGAGCCCCTGCAATGGGGGATAGAAGGCCATTAGCACCCTAGGTTCCCAAAACGGAAACCCGGGGTGCTAAAACAAAGATTTTTCTTTCTACACCGGGACGCCAGAGGTGTCCCGGTATAGGAAGGAAAATCCTTTTCCAAGATGGCCACCATGGAAAGGAAGGCGGGGTTCCATACAGGGCCCCTCTTCCCTTTCCATGGCAGCCTGCAGAAGGCGAAAAGAGAACCCTATGATCATATTACTACGATTGCATGTTTCTTCCCTTTCAAACCTATCCCAATTTCTAATAACTTTACCACAATGCCAGTCCCAGGTGTACATGGCCACTTTAACCCCATGTGTTGTCCTTCGTGGTCATGGCCAGTAGCCGGATTGTCCCGATCATGATCTTATTCCATGACCCAAACAATCTGGCCACTGCCCATGGCCATAGGCTACACCTTATTCACAAAATATATATCACTATTTTTTGTACCTACATTGTCACACTTGTCAAAAAATAAAACACGGGCACATTTGCAAAACCATGCTTTCAGGTCCTTGCCAATGTTCCTTACTCAAGTTTGCAGGAAATCCACCCACGTTTAATTTCTTCAAAAGTGTCAAATGTATGCACATACAATAGTCATTAACCTAGCCCCCACTTGACACAATCCATTCTGACTTTATGAAAACATTTATATCTAGATCTATGATCTTTTTGCAAACCTTTGTGTAGATTTGTCAAATAGCACCACATTTATAAGCCTTCCTTTACAATATTTTTGGACCCCCCCTCTAATGTTACCACCTCTTGGCAAAATCCCACCAAACTTTGCAAAAACATTTATATCTAGATCTATTATCAGTTTGCCAAAGTAATCAAAGTTTTGTCAAATGGCACCTCATTCATAAGCCATTACATTATGTTGGGACCCCCCTCTAATTTTGCCCCCTCTTGACAAAATCCCACCAAACTTTGCAAAAACATTTAAATATAGATCTGTTATTAGTATGCCAAATTAATTGTATGTTCGTCAAATGGCACCTCATTTATAAGCCTTTACATTATTTTGGGACCCCCCCACACTAATTCTGCCCCCTCTTCACAGAATACCACCAAAATTTGCAAACTCATTCAGAATTAGGTCGGGAATGAAATTGCAAAATTTCATGCAGATTCATTAAAGGAGTACTCCGCTCAAAAATATTATTTTCCCAAGCGTTCGGGCATGTGTATTTAAGCATACGTTGATTGATCAGAAAAACTTTTGTTATGCACATTACCATGGTTTTTCTCACTTTTACGTATGCAAAATCAGGAAGCAGGGTGCAGCCATTATTTGCAAATCTTATCCGTTGCCGCATCGCCCTAAGCTCAAGTGCCCTTTCGGCATTAAATCATATTCCCCGCCCCTGAAGCTGACATCACCATTCTTAGAGATATTCTCCGCCTATATCCATGACGCTACTGTGCAGGGTAGCCGAACGCAGCATATCATCACTTACGTCCAGACGTCATTCGACGCAGAACCCGGAATACCAACACACATCCTTTCAGAGCAAAGCGCGTCCCAATTCTAAATACAAAACACTATCTTTCAACGAAACGGCAAAACTCTGCAATTTAGAATGTGCTTTTATTGTTCAATAAACGCTCCGAGAACATCTGCCGATTACCATATTCAACCAAATGTTTTATTTTTTTCTTTGTTCTCGATACACAAATGTTTATCGTCAGTCACACAGTGTTACTTTGGGTATAAGCACATTGGATGGAGGCACTGTGATTCGCAAGGCTTCAGCATCAGCTTGTTGCTACACCACCGCAAACAATGTCAAGGTACTCCTTATTAACAGTACCGCGAAAGGGTATATGGGCCCGGGGCGATCATCCCAAAACAGTCTCATGGTCATCCAACCATTGAGGTGTATCATCAACTGCCAGCTGAAGAAGCCATCATTTGGAATCTGGAAATTATGACATTCGCAGTAGGGCAGGATGTGGCTTTGTAGAAAACATAGCAGAAATGTGTCTCAGTAGCCGTTCTTATATCTATTCTAATCGATCCATTACTTTTGCACTGTGTGAAAAGTGAGGATGAACACAAACGAGAAACAGTGCAAACACAGAGAAAACCACGTGCAATGTTGGAGTCAACAATGTGATTGAGAGGTTAGTGCTATGCAGTGTGTTTAGCTCGCTATGGGAGGCTGATGCGGAAGTTGACTGAAGAATTCAAATAATACATAGACAGCATTTTAACATATGATTAGCCTAGAATTGGGCGTTGGTGGAACCTGTGCGAACACAGACGTGGACTCCATGCATTACAGTGCAGGACTGCTCACGTGCCATTGGACAAATACAAGTACACACCGGTTGTTTCTGAGTCTCCTCACCAATTAGCAAAACCAACAAGCCATTGCAATGTTACCTAGCCATCCATACCAGTCATAAAATGAAACCTTGACTCCTTTGTCTACAAATTTGTCTACAGTAAAACTTACATAATAATCAGCATTTCCATTCTCCTGGCGTAACACAGAGTGTCTTTTCAGATGAATGATTTTTCATCAAATTAAATGAAATGGTACTTTGTCCAGTTTTCGAATGCTGACCCTTATTTTGTGTGATGTTTTCACATACCTCACCCCATTCCTTTCCTTTCCTTACAAAACCTCCCTATATTTCCAAGAACAAAAAACAATAGGGGCTTATGCCTAGCTTGCTTTTGGTAAATGGAAGCGACAAATTAGCTCGGCAGGACATGAGGGAGTAGGCAGCTCAAGGCATTGACCTTGAGGCCCACTGCATCAATTCCCACATGCAGCACTATAGCATTAGGAATATTTTTTTTAAAAACAATTTTTTGATTTCATACACCAATGCCTGCAAAATTTCCAGAGATTTACTCATTTTATGAAAACACTCGGAATGCATAATCCACCTGTCAGCATTTTGCATTTTGGGGACCTTGCGCCTTCAGACCCTTCCCCTGCACCACCTCAAAATCACCTCCCATATACCTAATATGGAGTGCTCAAATGAGCCACTTTTGCAAAAGAAATGAACAAACACGGTACACCTCCAAATACATTTTTTGAATGCTTTATTTGGACAATGTATACTTTTGATAGCTTTGTAATTCAAGTTACATATGTTTTCCATTAGTCATGTTCAATGTATCAAAATTGTTGAACATACAAATAGCTGAAAATCATTTGTATCGGGATGTGAACTGTTGCACAAGTTCTGCTTTCGGTGGACAGGGCATGTTTACAATGTTATTGGGCAATGTATGTGTCCTAGGAACCAAACCACGGATGATTCCATGAGTATGCATGTCCAACACAGTCAAAATCAGATCTTTCATGACATTGAATTCCATTTCCTGGTATATTGGCTTGACCACCCACTTTTTGGATCTTTTTCCAAAGGCCATTTCGTATCGAAGCATCCCGAATTTGTCAGTAATTCCATATTGTTATCTGCCTATGTTCTCGTTATGCAAGTAGTGTGCGAGATTCCATACCCTGCATACCGAAATGCAATCTCTGGGGCCAGTACTTTAGGCACATATTGTGGAACATCCCCAAATCTCCTGTGTGATAGAATTCTGTGAGTCCCTTCAGATCTCTTGATAGAGTTTTATCAAACACGATCTTCTCAAGAGCTCTGTGTGCAGCTGAAGATGGAACCAACCACTTTTTCTTGCGTTCCTGCTCCTCCGTTAAAGGTCCATGTTCACATTTTTGAAAATGTTGGTTTTCTGTCCATGAGTGAAAGTTGGAGATGTGATGCATCAAGGAGCGCCATTTTTCAATTAGAATTTCCAACTGTTTTTCACCAACCCTGTAATGCTGAGGTGTCTGTGAACTTCGGACTTTCGCCGAGAAAAACACCAGTTGTTTTGCTTCTTGCAGCCATATCCCATCCTCATCACCCCTTCAACTCCCCAGAGATTATTTGATAAGTTTGACAAGTGCAATGTTGTGTTTTTTACATGTTTTACTGTAATTTCTACGGACACCGGTCGCTGTCCGCGGATCCAAGATGACGGGTGTTTCCAAAAATCTGACGCACTTCACGCTATACACCATCCAATCAGTGGGCACGTCTGATGTCCACGGACACCATGTTGCCTTCTTAGCCAATCAGTGTCCTGTCCGTGGAGCAAACAGGGAAGTGTGCCTGCGGAGCGGACATAGATATCACACATTTTTTGAGTCCCACTTTTTGGTCATTTTAAAAATAACTACTGGACGGATGTTCACCAAATTTACAAAAGCACGCTTTCGGGACCAAGCCGCCACTCCTGACACAAATTTGGTGAAAATCTTTCCAGCGGTTTGGGCTGTAGGTGTGAGCCACATTTTCTCTCCATTCAGTCTATGGAAATAAAGGAATTTTGGGACCCCCCATTAACTTTACCCCCATGACCAAACCTCACCAAAAATCAGAGTGGGCCATATACTTTTTTCGCAAGGTTTGGTGAGGATTCGTCCAGGAGAAGCAAAGTTATAAGCTGCCCAAAAGTGTTCCTCCTATGGGTTTTGTAACTTAACCATAACTACATGGCCGCTACCGCAGGCCATGTAGTATAATAATTTGAGACAGTAATAGGCATTGGCAATACAAGCTACTGAAACAGAGAAACCTGACTACAAGAGGACAATGGTTACAGGTTGATTTACATTGTAAGAACTTCTCCCTGTTCTCCTAACTAAACAAACTCCCCTCATAGATCTCATACCACCTTACACTACACAAATATGCCACCCACCTTGAGCGCAGCCACGGCCCTAGCCATTACCAAATTGACACTAAATGAACCAAGACTAAATCCTCCTTGTTATCCCTATGAATCTCTCTCACGTAAGCAGCTAAGTAGACAGCACAGTAGTCTATCAGAGCGAGACTATGATTTGACCCTATGACTAATTTACTCTGAGGTGTCTGTCCAAAAACCATAGAAAGCACATTTGCTCCCAGGGAATTGGTACTTCTGACCTGCACAAGAGCACCACTAATGTCCACCCCCCATATCTTTAATCCTACAGAACCAAATGCATCAATCCTACTTATAGTGGCACAAGATGGCTTAACATGACAACTCACAATATTGTCACCATATGCTCGTGTACCATGCTTTGAGGGCAAAGTTGCCTGCCCACCAAAATAAGGTCTAGCAACAGCACTGCCAGCAAAGGAAAGACAGTGACTCAATGTGTATATCATGGGAGGGCTTACCATTTACTGTGCATGATGCTGTATGTAGCACTCTGACCTATAACATACTTCTGTGTTCCACACAAACCACTCCAGATGTCATATAGTGTATATCATCTTTAATATACAGCTTGCCTCCTGTCCATACTCTCTTTGACTTCAAAGGTCACCACACTACCCTTCTCTGTATGCTAGATAGTGCCTAAACTGCAAATACTACTACATGCATTGTGCTGCTCCTCTTTCATGTCTTCATAGACTATGGTCTGCTGAAGGGTCATGCATCCCACAGTGCTTCAATGCCATTACATTTGGCAGGAGGCACTATACAAATATAAAATAGTATTCCTTATCGTGACATGGAAGTCTCTAAATCACTTACTATATCACCACCATGCAGCAACCACAGAAACCCGCACACATCAGGTGATGACCCACTGCAACCAACACATTAAGGACCCACCCAATAAAACCCCAAGAAACACAGCCCATTAACATGGAAAATAATACACATAACCACACTTCACACTGCAGAAAACTTTATTAATTAGTGTTAGAGACCATAACCTACAAAGAAGCAGCAAAAGGACAACATCTACATTCTAATGAGTAGCATAGTAGTCTACTCTCTGCAAACAATGTCTGAACCTAAGATTGCAGGTAACAGATCACAGACAAGCCTGTGTCATGGCACATACCTTTTACTATGAGAAAAAAAAAACTGTAGTACAAAATGTGTTTGTTACTACAAAAGCAGACCACATCATAACTATTCCTCCCAAAGGAAAACTGCATTACCAACCAAAAACACATTGCACCATCAAACATCCCAGGCACCACCCTCAATATCTATACACTAACAGGGAAGGCCTAAACAAATAGCATGTGAACTACATATAACCCAAAGCTGGAGAGGCAACATCTCCACTTCATTGCCAAAGTCTGATCCTCTGTAGCCACAGTAAAGCATGACTGGGAAGCATGCATCAACCTAACCCTCCCCCTAAGGAAAACTATGTCCAGTGCATGCTGTCCTTCGGTGATGCTTACGTGCACGCTGTCCATCAATGCCAACATCTCCTGATGCAGACTTTCCCTCAATATCATCATGTCCGGGTGCCTTTCTTCCTCAATGCATGTATATCATGGTAAAGATTCTTAATGCCTGTTTCCACTGTATTGCCCATTTGGGTAATATTCAGAGAAAACTCTTGCAGGACTTGACCCTGCCTGATGCCTGTATGCAGCAAGTCCTCATCCCACTCAGATTGGCTGCCAGAGGAGTGGACCCAACATAAACGTGGCCAAGCCAGATGTAACTGATCAGTCCTGTTGTAAAATTCTGTGGATGACCTCCTGTACCAGATATACTGGCCCCTCCGAGCATTATGGACTCCACAGAAGTAACAGGCAATGATGCAAACACTGATGCAAGGACTGCAGCTGTGGTCACACCTGAGAAAGACACATTTGATTCCTGACTCACATGTGCTCCACTACCATACGACTGCTGTTGTGCCTCGGCCACACCAGACAAGCTCAAGGTGGCCTGGCTCTCTTCCTCTGATGCAGCCTCTGGCATGAACCGGAGCAAATCCGTTTCATTCTGGCTTGTGAGTTTATGCTCATGAATGAGTTCTGCAAAGAAGTCAGCATCCTCCGAAGTCACATTGTCTGAGGAGGAAGAGTTCTCAGGTCTGCTCGCTATTGCCTGCAAGAACTCTGGATTTTCACCAAACACAGCTAGCTGCCCTCTGTTGGTTGATGGTCCAGCCTGATCTTCCTATGGGGAATCTTTGCCTGTAAAATAACAGACCACAACTATCAGAAACCTCAACCCTTATGCACTCAGGCTAGAATGACCATTAAATGCCCCACAATTACCCAGCATTGTCCTTGGGGCTGTGGTTTAATGTGCTGGCCACGACAATGTGATTCTTTGTTGTAACATGTGTTGCATTCAAAAAGCAAATTACCAGTTACTCTTCTTTTAATGTGTGAAGAAAAAATCATGAGTGTGAGGACAGCTATGTTACACTGTCCCTACTATCATCCGTTTATTATGCTTGACACAACCCATAATATGGGACAGATAATGTTCACATAACATGAGTAATCAGGAGAGGAAGAGAAGTCTGCTGAAACAAAATCATTTCTATATGCACACGTTGAATGTGCAGAAAACACAAATATATCATGAACACATGTCATTCAACTGATGTAGGAGCAAAGGAGGTGAGCCCAGGCTACCCCACCCATCTATATTCCACTAAGTTAGGTGAGAGCTACAGCATAATTGTGTAATTAAGACACAAGAATTCAGTCAAAGAACATATGAGATAATCGCATACCTTTTTTTCAAAATACATAAAACACTAGACTATTTTTCTTAAAATATTATAACAAAGTGTTTTCAAAGACACATACAAATATTGTGTAGAACAAGGCACACATTTTTTGGGAAGACGTAATGTCCCAAGCATCGGTGTGAAATTTGAGTCCAGAAATAAACTAAATTATTAAAGTGACTGTTAGCTTATTAACAGTGACATCATAATCACGTTTGCTTGTGGTAAGTATCCGCACATTTTAATGGATCTCAAAATCTTTTGTAAATATTAGAACATTGTTTTCAACAGGTTGACACATTGTTGTTTCCACCTCAGGAGGTGGACTGTGTCTTGCATCAGAACTCACTTAAAATTGTCCTACTGAGCTTTCCTCAGGACCATCAACACAACATTAGTTGTAACAATAATATCCCCCATTTCGGGGTTACCAATTTGGACAATCACTTTTATTTATTTTTTTGGATATACCAGGCTATTTATTAATTCACACTTCGGTGTTTGGCGTGACTTGAATTCATCTATGATAAAGATAAGACAGAGGCTGTAGGTCCCAGACCGAGGCTTGATAATTGCCACATACTGATTTACAGCAGAATCCTTTTCAACATGCAGTCTCCGTTTCATGAGACAGCGATCCTCGGTCTAACATGTGGCGGGCCGTTGGCACATCTCAGCATTCTTAGTGGAATATAGATGGGTGGGGTATCCTGGGCTCACCTCCTTTTTTACCATGTGATTTCCCCTCATGAGTCAGGCCCCCCGTAGACAAAAAAGGGCTCTTTTACCCATCATTTTTTTTAACTCAACTGATGTAGCCACATATGTGTCCCTGCCTCCAAAGACCTGCTTACTTGTTATGAGAATACTGACCACCTCTTCAATTTCAGTCTGATCATTCATCTGGGGGGGATCCTACACCTGTTGGTTACGCTGAACTCACATTTTGACTCAAGTTGTCCTTTGTTCTCCTTGTAGGATCATTCATGTGCTTAGAAAACTCCCTGGCAGTGCAATGGTCAGCTGCACAGGTATTCCTTTTATCTGTCACGTCCGGCCACAGGTGCTTGTGTTGCTTAACAAATGGTTACTCCCTGCCCAAGGATAGAAGTCCACCTGATGGACACCCACAAACGCTGAGGATAACCGGCTTTTCTTTCTGGGTAGCCCCTTCTCTTTAGTTTGTTCCTTTTCTTGGAGTTGTCCATTTTCCTATGGTAGGCCCTTTTGATGTGGTATACCCTTTTTGAGTTGTGCCCTTTTTTACAGGTAGCCCTTCTGTACATGTTGGCCCTTTCTTAGTTGAGCCATTCTCCTTCTGTGGCCCCTTGTCTCTCTGTGACTCCCACAGACATATGGTGCTCTCCAAGGATCAATTCCAGCATACAATAGTGCACACCCTGCAATTGTGTCATGTAATTCCTATGTTTGCACAAAAAAGCAAACCACTCCACGCCTGTGCTTCTTGCAGTAGCGCTACATGATAGCGAACTGCCCATGCACCCCCTTTCTTCTTTTCTTAAGTCTGTTTATTGACATTTATACATTAATTGTAATACATCAAGCAAACAAAAAAAACGGGTGGGGGCTCTTCATTCGAACAGACCACAACACAGTATTCCCCAGTGCAAAGAGAGTGGTATCTGAATGTATTCCCATACAGTATACAGTTAGTCACAGGGCGACTCGCCAGGTGCACAGGGGGCGAGGATCAAAATCTCTCTATGTGGCCAATGTTGGAGATAATATATCCATCTTCTATCATCTCTACATTCGAAGTAAATCTATTGAACAACACATTTCAATCAGGGCAGCCTATCATCAGAACATTGCACCACCTTCATATTAGCAGTGGGCTCATTAAGTCCTCTCTTCGGAGCCCTATACTACTCTTTTGTTCCCACCACTGACCACCTTCTCATATCCCACCACCACAATGTGTAATCTGGGCCATATTTCTGTTTCCACGCCATAGCCATCCTCCTTTTAGCTAAAATACAACCTAAATCTATACATTTCACTGTTTGTCTATCTTTCGCTGGTCAGGAATAAATCCCCAGAATACATTCTGCTGCGGTCGTTGGTATAGAGTAAGTACTGTGACGTGGAAAAGGGATGTGGAGATGCTGCTTTGATTACTTAGCAGTACTCTTAATTGCTTGTAGTCCTACTCTTCCTCCTCAAAGTAATGGCAATCTCCCCTGTCTCCCCCGTGGTAAGATTGTCCCAGTTACTTTATATTGACAAGTGGATTATGGATTGGTCAAGTGCTTTATACCCAGAGCCGTAACCAGGATTGCCTAACAAGTGGGCCTGAAGCTAATGTAGTTGGGTCCAACACAGTGACATTAACATCTGTAAATGCCTGCACAATGTTGCTGAATAGGCATTTACAGATTTTGGATGTGTCTTGTCCGCTCAGGCCCTTCCCTTTCTCCGCCTCTGATTATACCACCGTTTATGATGGGGAGGGGGAAAAACAAGGAGAATTTACAGTTTTGGGAAAGTGATCTTTTCGGAAGGCTGAGTGCCTTTATAGTGTATGTGTTGTGTGAAGGCAGAGTAGGGGTAGGCAGTATGCGGATTACCGATATATAATCCAAACACTCATTGAGACATTCTGTATGATTGCGCAACGCACTCACGGTAATTGTTTTTTTTTACGCTTCTGTTCACGATGCAATGTGGGTCAATGACATAATCTAGAGCTGCGCTGTGGTAATTATTGTGGGAACCAGATCACTGCGCAATAGTTTGGCTGCTGTTAAGGTTTTCCGCTTTCTGTGTGCTTTGCTTGTAAATCAGGTCTGAAATCTTTTAGGGAGAGGGTTTACCAAATTAGGAGGCTGATTCACAAATTAAAGTCAAAGATAATAACAATCTTTTTTTAAATCAATTCCTCTCTCTGGGAATAAGTCAACCTTCCTCCTCGTATTTCTTTGTAAATTGGCCGTTATAATTTCCTTTACAACTTGGTCATCTGAAGTAACCAGGGTGGGGTTCGTCCATCACCTATCAAGCAGGACACCAAGTTATATGTATGTTTATTGTGTCCAGATGTACATGTCAATTCTTATGTACACAGGGAAGAAACAATGGCCCATCCACTCAAGTTCAGCTCAATCTCCCACTAACTGTCCCCTAAAATCCTAACACTTAAAACAAAATCTTCCACCCCAACAATCCACACTCTTATAATTCTGCAGTCACCAGGTTGAAAAATTAGTTAAGCATGAGTTAAAAAAAAATGGCAACACTATAATCAACGATGGTAGGGCACCCAGGGGCCAAAACACAAACACTCACTCAAAACTCACCAGCCGCAGACTACATCAACCCATGACCAACCCCAAAATGTAAAGCACTAAGCCAAATGCCACAACACCAACACCACAACATAAAACATTTGTTGGCCTCCCCAGACACCTAAACTCCATCAATATTCACATGAAGTGAGGGCTCTGAGCCAGAAAAGAAAGCCCACACTTCTGGGTCCAAATCTCTTAAATTGTTTGTGAAACTGCTGCACCTTTCACAAAACTCTTCTCTCCATTCTGCACCCACCGTACAGATGGGACAGCTCTCCTTGACCAGGGATATACTGGCAACACAGCGCTTCCTCAGTTCATGTTCTAGATGACCCTCCGCTCCTGAAACAGCTGACCGCTGCCTCCTAATGCCCCTTCCATTCTTATCATCTTCTTCTGCGCCACTAGGCCCTGCCATACTCTGCTTGTCGCAAACAAATTCCCCAGCAGCAGAAACAGGAACTTCTGTGGACCTCGCGCTGCATTCCAACCTGATGCTGTGCACCACGCGAGGCAACGCTGCTCCTTCCTGAGCTGGTGATGTCACCACTCTGCTTCCAGCAGGGTTACAGGGATTCTTCTTTGCCCCGACCCAGTTCCCTGCAAACAGCCACCATACTACGGCTCAAGGGCACGCTGCGTCCTCTTCTCATTGCCACACTGGCTCCTCCGCGCCAGCACCTGCCGTGCCTCCAAGGAGTACCAGACACTGCAGTCCTCCTTGCATGCACTGGCACCCGCCTCACCACTGGCGGACCCTGAACCATCTGCCTGATGGCCTGGCTCAGTTCACACCACTAAGGGGCGCCAGACACCACACTCATTCTCACCGGCACACGCATCAACATCGGCGGGCCCCACACCTTCTGCCTGATCGCCATGTCCTGTGCTTCTCGGCTCACAGGTCACCAGAGGCCTTCCTCCAAGCCTCTGCACACCAGTTGCCTCTTGGATGGGCAACAGGCTCACAGCACCCCTGGGGCCCCAGGCCTCCCTGGGATCCAGCTGCTGGCTGGCTGCAGCTATGCTTGCTCTCCGACCTGCTGGTCTCAGGACCGGGCACTTGGACGTCATGAATACTGGCTGGTCAATCAGCAATGGATGGGAAATGGTCAGCAGGCCCTGGTCCTGGAAAAAATCCTTCTTGCCAGTGAAGTAACCATTACATATAAAGCAGGAACCCGGTAAATTGTATGTAAGTTTATTGTGCCCAGATGTACAGGCAAGTTCTTATGTACACAGGGAAGAAACACTGGCCCATCCACTCCAGCTCAGCTGACTCTCTCACCAACTGTCCCCTAGAATCCTCACACTCAAAACACAACCTTCCACCCCAGCATTCCACACTCTAATAATTCCGCAGGCACCAGCACATTACTACACCATCTCTGCCCAGCCAATCAGGCCTAGCATTTATCTCTCATAGTGTATGTTTATTTTCAACAATCTGAGGTTATATATTTTGGTTTTATCACTGGTTACACAAAATGAATTATAAAACGCTGCTTTGGTACATAAAATGCAATTCACTTATGTCTTCCATTTAGAATGATCTTCCACATTCCTATGATCATTCCTATGATCCCAAACATGTTGTGTCTACTTAAAATTGTGGATTGTTGGACGGCACAGTGCATGCAATGAAACTCCTCTACTGAATTGCTATATTTTTTTTACAACCAAGCCACAAAGTAGTTTCTTCCCAGAGCATTCAAGTCAGGATCATGGTGTTCCCAAAAGAGGACAATTGGCACTGTAAACAACCCTTGACAATTGCCTCGTGCTTCCATAGATGCATGCGGCTTTCAAAACGTCCCTTTGCCATTATGGTTTCCAGTGATGTTATTTTTGGCCGAGCATATTCGAGACGGACGGAAAGATTGCTTCTTCTGTGGTGGCTTCCAAAATGCATTTGCACATTAAACAAAGGGGGCAGAGAGCGGGCGATGATAGCCCTTGAATGGCGCAGTCTGCCGCGCAGCGCCCGCCTCAAGTCTCACAACAGGAGCATTATCCCGGATGGTCTTGCTTACCCTTAATTGGATTGCTTGCATACATTGCAATACATGGTGGACCTGGGATACTTGTTTCTTTTTCAACAATCAGTCATGTTGAGAGAACCTTTTGTGCGTCATGCAGGAGTGGGGGGCGGGGTGGGAAATAGTAATTTGGAGCGATGAGGAAAAGGTGCAAAAACTGATATTCGCCTTTCATAACAGATAGCCCTGAGTTGTAGAGGCCATTATTTCCTGCATTTTCAGAGCAAATGAACTTGACAGATGGCGGTGTCACCTGAACCCCTACCTACCAACTTGATTATGCAGAAAACAATACAATAGAAAAGAAATCATTACCGAAGGAACAAGGTTAGTCTGCAGAGGGCCGAGCGATGCAGAAGCACAACAATACAGTTGTGGAATTGAACAGCAAGAATGCATTTAACATAAAGTGGGTTACAGCAAGGCAATCAGTCATGGCTAAAGCTATTGTCTGGGCTTGCTTGCATGGTATATGAAGTCATCTGTCATCTCCCACTGATGCATGCTTCTTTTATAGGGCAAAACGGCAGTGGTTTTGCCAGGGCATGCCACAGTAGACTTATAGGAGCACAAGTGCAATTCGTTTAGGAAATCTGGGATGAGTTGCGTTCTGTGCATATTCATAAGACATTACCTTAATCTTCGAAAACACTTGTGATTTCTTTTTAACATGAAGCTAGTTTAGTAAAAAAAAAAAAAAAACTATTTTACGTGACGTGTCTGTATGTTTAGAACGCCCCCATTTTCTATGTGATCTGACACAGCTGGCACATTCTGAATATATTTTCCTCCAGGGGGCTGACTCAAGGTGCTCTAAGACCTAGCTATTAAAATCTGGCTTAAATCAAATGTGCCCATCTTCAGCAGAATGAATGCATGGTTGATGCCTGCCCAGAACGGGTGGGCTGCCATGTTTCTCAGGGTCCCCCAATGTTACCTCTGGCCAGTAACGTCCATCATTAGAATCTCGTAGACCTACTCCAAGAAGAGGTGCTGACCTGCACTTCCTGAGTAGGTGACATGCACATGTAGGCCTGTATGACAACCCCTGCTTTGAATTTGGATGTCTTGTAAACAGAGGTGGTACTCCAATGGTCTAGCACATAACGAGGGGGCATCCAGAAACATGGGATCAAGAGAACCTCAGCTTCTCATCAACTAAAGATGGAAACATGAAACTGGACAAACTGGGCGCCCCAAAAAGTGGGTCTCTGGTGTGCTCCCGGGCATTAGTTCAGAATGTCCACGGTACTTGTTAAAAAAAAATGAAATGCGTATTGTAGATCACTCATGAGCTTAGGACTGAATACATGCATTACCTCAGAAGTAAATACATTGGCCCTCCTTACCGCATACTGGGCCCGGGTTCCTCAAATGAGGATTTACCAGGCCATGCCAACCTTGGCGGACCCGGTAATTCCTCGTCCGAGGAATCCGTACCCGGTCCATCTCCATTACTATTCGAGCCCCCATAGGGCTCAATGGGAATGGGGAAGGAGCTAACAACGGGCCCGTTCACAACAGGCCCGTTGTTGGCTCCCTGGTCTCCTCGCGGGACCTCGAAAGGATGCCTGGTTTTACCAGGCGCCCATTGCGCCTCCCGCGAGGAGACCTCGTAATAGGGCGGAATGGGTTTACAGGCACTGGCACCATTACCACTGCCAGGAAAACCCATTCCACCAACCTCGTAATGAGGGCCATTGTAGGAATTAGATTTCGGTTGCATCCACTGAGTCCAGTACTGCCATACATCCCGACTGAAACACTTCAAATGTTGGTTGGTTCCATTGTTCAAAAAGTGACCAAACTATTGCGTTGTGTTGGTCTTTTGACTTACCAAATACAACATTGGCAAAGTGCTCATTGTGCGTCAGTGCCCCTTATTTATTGGGTGAGAATAAGATGTAAAACGCACATGTACAATGTATGTGTAAAATGTTTATGCACGCATTTTACACCACCGCACATGATCATTCATTTGTATGGAAGAGAGAGTGCACAGGACAGAAGTTCCATTTTTGGTACCCCATCCCCTTTGTCCAACACATGCAAGCGCAATTACACCAGCGTGGAATTTTCAAGCTGGCCTATAAGGTGTGGATCTGTATGGATTCTACCCTCTTTTTACACCAGCAAGAAGGAGACAAATCAAAACAAATCCATTGCAAACATTGCTTGCCGTGAATACATTGCCGGCAGCGTGTATCCACTTTTCCCTAGAAGGGCTAAAGGGGATTTTGCCTGGGGTTTACACTTCCCTTTTGCCGTGTGCAGTGAAAATGATGAAAATTGCATTGAGGGGACCCGTTTACACCTAAGTACAAATGTAACGGGACCCCTCCGTGCAATTTATGCAGATCCGAAACATGACTTTCTCTATGTCTCTGCTTAATCAGTCCCTCCACTGCATTCAATTAGTATGTTGAGTAACTTTGAAGATGTTATGCTTTATTTGCTACCTTATACCTTATTCATGAAATCTAAAAATAGAGTTCCCTGAACATTCTCTTAGATGCTCACGTGCAAATATTATTCACAAAAATGTGTTTAAAGGCATCTCAGAAATGCTCTGGACAACGCGAGTTTCGCTCTAATTTTAAGCTTTGTGAATCAGGGATGAGTTACTAGGAACACCATTGAGATGTTCAAAGCATCTCCAAATTTGCTCTTAAATCAGGTCCTTTTATGTCTAACTGTTAACCCTTTCATACCCAAGATTTCAATACTTTCCTATGGACATTTTCTTTCTATGTATATGTACTAAGGTAAGTGGATGGATGAAATATCTGTATAGTTTGTCTGGTTCTTACCTGGCTCAAACAAACCTGTGAAATATGCCTGCCTGTTAGTAGCCGAAAACTGAAGGCATGTGGTGCTAAAAGAATTGCAGTGCATTTATGGAATGTGAAAACAGTGGAAATTTGAATCTTTCAAAAATGTAGGTCTATTTGTGAGACCTGTTGGGATGCAAGTGCAATGCCCCAACTGTGGAAAGAGGTTTCGGTTGTGCAAATTGTATTAACAAAGAAAACTGGTAATTTAATGTCTGCAATTTGCTGTTTGGATTGGCCATTCTGCACACGTTTTATTTTTAGTTAGCTTTGACACATTTTAAGGACTGGGGATGGTGTTGTGGGGTTGGTGTGCTGTGGAAGGAGCCACGATATCCGGGCCAACAAGCTGTGGCGGTCTCAGAAAGTAGAAGCAGCTTTTTTCAGGAGGAACTACATTTCCCATTTAGGCCGGTGGCCACGTGATGGGACACACGAGAGAGAGGCTGCCCTTTTGGTTTCTTAAGCTCCGCCCCAGCCCATGCCGGTTGCTGGTCCTTTGGCTGAGAGTTGTAAGGCACGCCTTACACGCTAAGTCGAGGTGCAATGTCTCCACACATCCACAAGAAGTTCCGAGAGGCTGCCGAGTCAGCGGCTTGATGTGTAATGCCCTACCAAGTTCACCTGAGGGACCCACAGTCAGTCACCCGGGCCAAAGATAAGTAATTGTTGTCACTTTGGGTACGGTGACAGTGGTGTATGCACAATGGAACTAATGTCTATGCCAAAATAAAGAATGCTACAGAGACTGAGGGACCATTGATTGGGCATGTCCTACATTCCCACCAAACCTATTTCACGCTTCCATGTTTTCCGCAGTGGCATATGTAATTTTGTTTTGCTGATGTCAGGGTTCATGGAGTCCATTACATGTGCTTATGTTTGTGCTATTGTCTGGCAATCATCTGCTGTGCGTTGTGTAAGGAATGTATGATAATGTCTATCAGGAGGACAGAAAATTACAGGTTTTCAGATTATAGGCTCTTGAGTAAGGAACGGGCCGCAGTTCGGGCACTAACTCTAGGTGCTATTTGGTCATTCTATGATTGACGGAGCTTATGGTTATTGCACATTACTTGTTCACCTATGCTATGTGTTTTCCTATACTCTCCCTTCCAACCCATTTATGTTTCCTAACCCTCTTTCCGGCATTCCTAACTTCCCCTACCTGTACACAACTTCTCCCCAACCCTCTTCCCCCCTGCTGGCTGCCACATTGTGACCTGTTACTTACAATCAGGAATCCGTGCCAACCTAGGGTGGAGGGTTGACTTCCGTTCGGCTTCCGTGGTCAATGTGAAGTTGTGTTAGTTCTTCAATTGACCTGGCATACATTTTAGAGAGCATCACAGAGCCTTACACGATGAAAGAAGGAGCCGCGATGCAATAACATGTTTTATTATACTAGAGGTTAGTTGGAGCAAGGGCGTTGTTTAATAGCTTTGCAGCTAGCAGTATTGACTTATATTGTTCTTTGGTTGTATTAACCCAGGAAGTGCCATGGGCCAATTAGATTGCCTGTTCTGAATATGAAAGTGCTCAAGCCAATGTGATCAGCTCTGATTCAGGGATGTAATTTCACCAAACTGCCAGGGGTAGCAGAAGTGAAATCAGATGACCCTTGACCTCTGATGGCATCACAGGAAGCGATGTCATTTGACCCCACCCCAAAGTGACATCACAGGAAGTGATGGAACACAGCCTTTCACCCCTTGACAAAACAGGAAGTCGCATCACATAGCATTGCACCTAAGCACACAATGTAAAATATGGTTACAATATCACTGTAACGTGATAAACATTTTTACAAGAATGCATCACCACATGTATCAGCAGAAAGTAAAAAAAAACATGCTATAACTGCAACTTGTAAAACGCAAAATACATAGTCCGAAATGGAAGCTTATTCTACTCTGAATGTTTTTTGGAGTATTTTGACTGCGTTGTGAATTTGAGGTGTTTAAGAACAGACTAAATCAGTGACTCACCCCATGAAGTGTACCTGAAGTAAACCTTTAATGAGTCTAGCAATGATTTTATAGAATTCCAGAAAGGCAAATGATTTGTTATTCATATTCTTTCTTATTTAAGGTCACTGCTCCAAGTGATACACTTGTGAAACCCCCTGTTTTTTTAAAGAAGTCTGAACAAAAAAGTTAGCCACACTAGAAACAAAGAGCCACATTGCATTGGCCACATCCCATGAGCTTCAATTTGTAAAAAAGAAAAAAAAAAGAAAAGGGATCACAAGTGCGACCACTGGCAACCCTTAAATGACGTCTCTGGGTGACGTACATAACAAATGTTTGCACATGTCCAACAATAACTTCAGACATCTGCTCTAACTATGAAAACATACAGTTCCATCCAAAAGAGAATATGAGTTGGGTGACACAGTTTATATCTATAACTTCCGAATTACGGACAAAGGGGATCATGTTACATGACTCCTAACATACGCTCCATAGGACCATATTTTTTGCTTTTACATGCAAAAGACCCCCTTGTGTGTTTTTTGTCATTTCCAAATGGATGGGAAATGCAAAGAGTAAAACAAAGTAAAAATCAACTTTGCTCGTCACATTTCAAAGCTGCTTTGGAGAAAGTGGAAATACTGCTTCAAATTTACAATGAGGGCCTATATAATTTGTACGATTTTACCAGTTGGTAAATTGGGGCAGACTATTCCATTGGAAGGCACTGGTGCTCTGAAAGCATGCAAATACATGCTGGTAGAAAACCATGGTGCTATTTGAAGGCAGAACAGAAATGGTTTTAAACTACCCAGGAGTGGAAAAGCAAGGCAGACAGAATATATTATTCTCTGGGGGTTTACAAAATGACCCCATACATATCTTCTTTAGACTTCTAGATTGTCTCCAAAAGGGGATCATGCAAAATAACATTCCCTATTAATCAGCTCAAATCTTTCATCACAAATCAACCCTGAGACAAAATAAGGAATCCTCAGAAAAAGTAGTTGTGGTGGCTTCTGAATGCATTCAAGAAGGAACTATGAAGAATGAGCGGAATGGAATTATATAAAAAAAAAGTAAGTAATACTATTTCGATTGAATGTTTGACATTAAAAATACATTATATATGCTGTTAAAATATAACATATGTATCAATATTGTATATGAAAACAGACTTTCTAGCCCTCTCTCATAGTAAATTACAAACCTTCTTCCAGATGTGTGATCCCTAATCTGGGAGTAGTCCATGTGGATGAATTCTACCACCAAAGGGGAGTAGCCAGAAGGAAAAGGAACCAGGGAGAAGAAAAGAAGACAAAGACAAGATATTCTTGAGTATGAATGTGGTTCAGAAGCAAACCAAACAGAGAACTATAAAAGTCCAAAATAAGGAATGCCCAATCAAGGTTCTATAAATATATATAATTTAATCAAACACCATCTAAACTAATCACTAACGAGAAAAACACTACACAAAAAACACTACACAAAAACCCACCCCTGAGGAAAGAATACAGAATAAGCAAAGATGGCAAGATGCAGCAATCTGAGTAAAGAATCAGGGGTGAAAGGCAAGTAATAATCACAATTTTCTTTAAAGGGATATGTTCTTGGGTGCAAAAAGGGATGAAAGTGATCAAACCAGTCTCTAGTGCCCAAACATGGACCAAGAGGAGGTGAGGGGGGCAAAAGGCAGCAAGGTGGGGTCCTGGCAGTTCAAATGTGTTGAACGGTTCTTGACAAATGGCGCCAAGCAGTTCAAGGGTGAAAACACTAGGCTCTCGACTGTCTTGGCACTTAGGGTGCTGTACATACCAATCCAGGGGCTGAGGGACAAGGGAGTCCTTTTCTCATGTTTGCGGACAGGCACATAACTGCAGGGGTCGTGCAACATGGTGAGGTTCTGTGTACAGCTGTAGCTGGCAGAAAGGCAGGTCTTGCTCCAGCAGCATATCACTTCTCAAGGTGCTGTGAGTCCCACTTCAGGGACTCAGGGCAAGGATGGGGCATTGTTCTCGGGCTCCCAAACACGGGGCAGGCTGGCACACAATTGCAGAGGTCCTTCAACACAGCAAGATCTTGGTTACTGATGTGGCTGGCAGAAATGCAGGTCTTGTTCTAACAGCAGGTTCACCCCCCAAAGGTCCATGGGGATGTTTAGAGAACATAGCTCTCCCCTGCCTTGGAACACCTGCCTTTACCTCACAAATGGAAGACTCTGGAAATGACTGCTCTCCTAACAGGATCCAAACAATATCTGCTTCAATGGTTGGAGTCCAAAAGATGATTAAGAAAGTACCAACTAAGAAGATTAAGATGAGTACTGACTTTGGTTCAGTGATATTGTATGTAAATATTTTCTATGTAAAGCGCTTAGACTTAAGTGCTACATAGATCACACATCATTACATTATCATGATTCAACTAAGTGGCGTGATCCCCCTTCTATTAACGGTAAAAGCAGACCGGTGATTGGACTAAAGCTAGCCTGCCTTATTTCCTATTCCTTGCTCCTGAAATGAATGTACTGTGCCCTCCTGACATCACACCCAATGCCTTTTGCTCTAGAGGAAGTAGAGAAGACAGAAAGGGGAGAGTGAGGTAGAGAGAAACAAGATGGTGGAACTCTTCCCTATTGTACAGATATCACCAGTCTACACAATGCCCACTCACTTCCCTTCTCAACAGGATCAAAGGCCTTTAGATCTGTATCACCCTGGTGTGGGGATAAGACTTTTGTGAGTGGGTGCACCCTTTGATTCCTATTCCCATGAGAGTTTCCTGTGGAGTGGCTGTCCCTGGGAAATTGTTTTACCTGCCCTTACAAAGGAACAAAGAGAAGCAATCCCCAGAGGTTACATTCCTGCCAGTAGGGCAATGTCCAGCCTGTCTGGGGAGAATACACATAAACCCTACACAGCTGAAATGTGCCTACATTTGTGATATTAAATTGGATGTAGCTTCAATGATCATAATCAGTGCCATGCACCATGCCTTAAACCAGGCATAGCATATATTTACAGTTTCCCCTGCCACCACCATGGGCTACTTGTGACCATCAAAGTTTGGTGCCGGTTACATATTTTAAATGCAGCCTCTGCACTACAGAGACCTGGCTGTCACTGCAACTGTTAAATGGGCACATGTGAGCTCTGAACCTGCCCTGTGCAACTGGTAGATGAAGCGATGCAGATGAGGATACTGATGCAGCAGGGCACAAGTACACCCTATACTTCTTTCATGGAGTTTATGAAAGGGGATTCTGATTAGCAGATTACCCTTTCAGGGATAGAATTACCTGCACCATTTCATTCATTAATGCAAAAAAGAAAAAAAAGCCAGGGCGTTCACAACCTTGCCATATGGCAATTCATCACACATTCAGATTGTGCTAAAACTTAAAATAAACTTTGGAATGATTCAGTGTGCCATCATGCGTTGGGCGATAGCCCCGAAATGCAGCATTAATGGTATTAGCGCTGCCAATACCACTCAAATGGATAACGAGTCAGCGCAAATACCGCCAAAACCAAAAGGAACCGGCGCTATTACAGCTGGCACTAACAGTGCCGACAACACAAAGCGCAATTACAGATGTATCATAAGTGCATGTACGGTGGTATTAGCACCGAAAACCGGCACTACTACAGCTGAGAATTTCCTCTAGCCACCAACTGGATGTAATTGAACATAGGTGTCAGAAATGAAGCCACATGTGTACCTAATCCACCGCAGAGCCCTACATAAGACACACCCAAGACGCAAACACTGTTTCCAACACCATGCTGCCATTCATTGCAGCAAGCTGGGACAGGCATTTGCTCACGCTGTTGATGGGCCTTTCAGATCATGGACAAACAGGCCAGGACACAGAGAGTACAGGGTGGGGGGAAAAGAAGGAAGAGAAGGAGGAGGAGGAAGATAGACATACAAGCAAGTAGACCACCCATCCCCACGGTTAGGCCACCGCCATGGGCCCTCAGCAACACTGAGTTGGTTAGTGAATACCATATCAACCGGGAGACCATCACTGAGCTGCTGGCCACTATGCAGGTAGATATTGGAAGCAGGATCAATATGCACAGATTTGTGCCCCCACTAGTGCAGCTGGTGTAAATCCTGCAGTTCATGGGGACAGGCACCTACCAGCTCACTGGTGCCATGATACATGGCATGGTACAGCCCACATTCTTTGCAGTCCTGTGTCATGTCAACCAAAACATTGCACTGCCCACCAACCGGGCGCCGGTCAACGACATGAAGGCAAGGTTCTATGCCACCACACAACTGCCTAATGTCATAGCAGCCATTGACTTCACCCATGTTGCGTTGATGGCATCCCAGGCCCATGAGGTCTTATACAGGAACTGGAAGCACTACCACTCCATCAACGTACAGGTGACTTGCGGACCTGACCTCATCATCACCCACTGTTGTGCCCTCTACCCAGGTTCTACCCATGACTTTGTGGTCCTGCACAACAGCACAATTCCTGGATACATGGAGAGGCACAAGGGCAACAAACCTGTATAGTGGGTGAGTACAATTCCTGCCACATATGCACAGTGAAGCACCAGACCAAAAGGGGGATGGGGGTTGGCAACACTGAAAAGAAGCATGGCATGACAAGTGGATGCACTGCCAGCACGTGGGCAGCACCAGCATCAATAACAGGGTACATCCAATGGAGCATTCACACGTTGTACACACCTGGTCACACACTCTGATGTACACACAGCGCTGACATCACCTCAGCATATTTTACTGTATGTACCACAATGCATCAGGAATGTGGCACTGCACAGATCCACACAGCAGCACCCAACAGCATGTACAGCTGTTTGACAGCCATATGTCCATGTAAAGTCACCTGGGAAATGCCACAGAACACCTGACACATTTCCACAAGGTGCATGTGCAGGTGAAGTTATTCACCTGGAAATGTGTCATGCCTAGAAACACTTGTTTACAGGCGCGTTATAAATGCCACATCATATCATATCATATCACCATCCACCATGATACGTTGTGCTAGCAGACTCAAATATGAGACAACTAACTGATGTCTGTATCCCACCCCATACAGGTGACTCTAGATAGCCACAGCAGGCGTGGCTGATGACCCCTGTGCGTGACCCACATATACCGCAAGAGGCAGCATACAACCAGGCACACAGCCATACACGTGTATACATAGAGCGCACCTTTGGACTCCTCAAGCCATGATTCCATTGTCTTGATTGCAATGGTGGAGCCCTAATGCATGCCTCTGACAAAGTTGGGAAAATTGTCCTTGTGTGTGCAATGCTTCACAACATTTGTTTGAGGAGGAATGTGCCACTACCCCTCGATGTGGGTAGACCACACCTAGAGGAAGAGTCAGATGAATAGCATGAGGCAGGAGCCAGAACAAACACCCACAGGGATGACGTGAGCGAAAGGAGAGTGGCCCAGCAGGCACAAATAGACAATATTTTTCTAGAACACGCCGCCTCTGTCGACTACCAGCACCGTGAATAAATTGTACATGTAGACAATCTTGAATGTCCATGCATTACTGATGTTCAACTATTATCTAATAAATTTGCACCAACGAACCCATGCCCGTGCACACCAACTCCCCAGCACACAATCATTCCTGCCCCCACCCCCGACCAACTCTCCAGTACAGCCACTCATGGCGGTCAGTGCTCTAGTGTTCATAACTGCACACGCTGAGCATGTACCGTCAGAGCGGACGTGTTGGCACTTGTCTCTGCCCTGCTACACACCATTTGATGCACAATCCTGCATGTGGCACCCTGAATTGAGTCCCTGATGGTCTGCAGGTGTCTTGAGTGTGTATGGGCAATGACCTCCATCTCCCGCTGCTGACGCTTCATGGAGTCAAGCCTTTGCAGTATCACTTTGGTGGGTGGACTATGCCGTTGGAGACCTGGGCTAGGCATCAGGCAGGGGCTGATTGCAGGTGATCAATAGGCTGGTATGTCCACATCGGCCTCTGGTGTTGCTACAGGGCTCTCTGGGGTGTGTGGGTCTTGCCCATGTATAGACTCGAGCCTGTTGTCACTCTGTGGCTCCCTGGTGTCACTTGCAGCAGCCATTGCCTCCCTGTGCATGCTGATAGCTGCAGGTGTGGTTTCAGCTTTGCCTGCACTGCCCTGCCTGTCTGCAGCTTTAGCAGCAAGGCCGGTGGTTTCACCAGCAGCCTTGCCGTTGCTGGGTGCAGGTGTGCTGCCGTGAGCGTAGGTGATAAGGTCTGGGCCCTTCGTGGGGCGGTGTTACTGGCAGACCTTGATTGCCTTGTGGCTCTTCCTCTTCCTCCTCCTCAACCTCCTCCTCCTCCTCCTCCTCCTCCTCCACCTCCTCCACCTCCTCCTCTGGCTCGTCAGGGGCCTCTGGCAATGCATGTGTGCCTGTAGGGGACATACAACTTTGCATCAGGTAGGGTTCCACCACGTGATTTGGCATGCATTACATAATTGATATGGTACATAGTGTGTCCTCAAGCAAGTGGCCAAATGGGCATGTTTGGCCATGGAGGGTTGCATGCGGGCCCACCGTAATGGGGTGCCTGTGGCAATGGGTGTGTGGCAATGGCCTGTTGGCCATTGGCCTGTGGGTGGGCTGGCCAGGGGCCATTGCAGGGTTTGATTCTTATGACATGCATTACTGTGGCCCTTCATGGCCCCACATACCATGCCCGGTTGGCAGTGACATAGTGGGGGGCCTTTTTTCATGGCACCATCATGGCTCCGTGAGCCACTGCTGCACTTCCAGCAGGGCTGTTCCTTGGTGCATGTTGATTGGCAGGCTGTGGGCATGTTTGGAGAGGGTGTTCTTTCCTATGGCTTGGCTTTTTGGGAATGGCCTACTGGGTCTCGTACATTCAGGGGTGAATGATGCATGGTGTCATGGTTGCTATAGTGCCTCAGTCCTGCTGTTGGAGGGTGCAACAGTAGGGGTGGGGTGCACATTAATTTGTTTTTGGGATTCACTTGCCAGCCCAACCACTGCTGTGGTGCTCAAGGGTGCCATTAGTGCCCTGCCCCATGACTGCCCTGGGGTTGCCTGATGTGACTGGCCATCACTCTTCCCTGTCAGCATACTGTGCTTTATGGGATGATCGTATGTGTCTCTGAGCTCGTGGGCTTATAGTGCAGTTGTCACTTGTACATGCAGGGGGGGGTTCACTCACCTCCTACCTCCTGGCTGCTGGCTCCCACTTCAGCACTGTCAACTCCCACAATGCCCTCGAGGTCGAGCTCTGTGGTGCATTTCCAGTAGGCGGGCACTGCTTCCTCCTCTTGCAAGGGACTCTTTCACCCATACCCTGAGGTCATACCACCGTTTCCAGCAGTCCTCGCCATCACAGGGTATGTGCGACATGGCTGATACTTTCTGGGCAATGCTGGCCCATATAGCTGTGCGCTGCTGCCCACTGGTCTTTTTCCAGTGTGGTCTGCAGAGCTCATTGCTGTGGCCCACTACCTCCTCAAACAGTGCCACAAGCTCACCCTCGCTGAACTTCTGCTTTCTGAGATGAGGTTCTGGCCCCTTGCATCTCAGCTTTTCGGTTCCATTTTCTGACCTCAGTTCTTCTGGATGGCTGCTGGAAGTTGAGATTTTAAATGGATTGTATTTTCCAAAATGGTTGCTGCGATGCTTTCCGTTCAAATGGTAATGCGATCTATTAGCGCAGCTGCTCTGACAGCAGCGCTATTAGCACCGGTTTTACGGCGGTAGCCCTTATTTGGGTGCAATTACCGCCAGGCGCTAATAGTGTTAACATCAGAGTCGGGCGCGTGCACACTAGGTCATGATGCAGTGCAGATACCGCTGCACGACCCAGCAGTAACGCTATTTGTGCTCAGAGGTAATTGTGACATTTTACCGCCGGATTCGTGATGTGGCCCTAAGTCTGGGGAATCCTAAATAAATAAAACAACAGTGTTGTTGTATACATGACCTCTGTTCTGTAAGAACATTTTTAAAGCACTGCATATTTTTCCATATAACACAAGCAACCACTCAAAGAACAGCTAGAACATTAGCTCATATTAATGAATGTGGGACTCAATGTGTTTACTGCAGAAATTGTAACATCAAATATGATAGGGCCTCATTACGAGTTTGCCGGTAAAACAGCAATAATTCTGTCAAATTACCACCAAAATCAGTTCCTGTTACTGTCACTAGGCCCATGCGACTTAATATGTGATTCATAGTATTGATATGGCAATGTTAGTCCCCATGTGTGCGGTCTCTAGGACTTCCTGGGGATTTTGACGAAAATTAACACAAGCTGTAATTCTGTTGCAGTAAATCTGGAGATTTTTGGCATTAAAGTGCAGGATCTACCTCCAGCAACATGCTGGAGGTAAATCCTCCACTTCAAGTCCAAACTTGTAGTTGGGCAGTGTGGGAAATGCAGTGATAATTCAGTTAATTCCGTATCTGCCAAAAGATGGTGATAACACAATTACCACCACTTTTTACAGAGAGCCGAACTTGATAATGCATGTTCTACTTTCAACATTGTAATCAAACCAGTAGCCATTGTGAACCTCGAGACATGCTGAGGTAACAGTGCACACTGCATAATTAAACCTTGAGTACATATTTTGTGGTTGACCGTAGCAGCTGTATTGAAATCACTATCTTGACCATGCCATAGTGGCTGCAAAACACATGTTTTGAGTCTGTGGGAGTCAAACGCAAAACACACCCTTCTTTCCAACAGTGTTTTGTTTAAATCATGCACTTAACTATTTTTCTAAATGAACTTGAACATGTTTTCAACTTTCTGGGACCCAGTGTGGGACTGCCTGTGCGTAATATCAAAATCATATTTGAAATAAAAGTGAGTTGAAAACATTTTGCTTCCTTGAAGCACATAAAGAATGACTAGACATGTAAACTGTTTACCATGCATCCTATTCGCCTGCTACACGTTGTATGGTCCTGCCGATAAGGCATCGATTCCAGGCCTGCATTCCATGCATACTCTTCCTCCACCCAATGATGTTTAAGTTAAGAATGTTTTTTTCTGCTATAGGAATGAATGAATCCTACAGTGTGAGTTTCTTTGCCACTTATTTCCAGCTAAACCAGCTAAGGAAGAAGTCAAAGTGACTTCAAAGACATAGGTGTTGCTCCACCTCTGCATCAACAATCAAGTTTGTTCACTGACACACATCAAACCTGTATTTTGTGTGGAAATTAAATGACAAAGGAAAGGAAGGGATCAGTCGGAATTTCCGTCTGGGTGGGCCAGGGCGATTATAAGGAAGGCCCAAATTCCATTGGGTCTGGGTCTTGGAGTATCCCAAACAAAGTGTTGACAATGATACAGATTTCCAAGATCTGTGATCCAGCAAAAAATGCCTTCCCAACTCTAGACAAATGCATGTACACCCATCTATAAAAAAAATAGTACAGAGCAAAAGAGAAGAAAGGAAAATAGTGTTGCAACATCAATCTACCTATCTTCCCTTTCCATCTGCACTCCCCTTTCTTTTATATTCGATCCTCTTTCACCCCCCCCATTCACCTTCCTTTAGCTCTCCTAACCACCATTCCCATTTATCTCTACTCCTACCTACTCCCACCAGCCCCCAGCATGACTTTCCTGGCCTGGATGGGGAGAATCAAGGGTGATCCCTCCTCCACTGAGAGGGCTGAGCAGCAAGTCCCCAGTCTTTATACCATATGAGATGGTGTTCCCCGAGCAATGCCTTGTCAGAAGGCCTCAGAGGAGGTGTTTGTGGTCCCTCGATCATGTTGTGAAAGACACTAAATAGTGAAGCAAGGAATAGAAGATTTTGTTTCTTACAAAATTAAATTTTAAACACAACATTTTAATTTTTGTTGCATTTTGGCAGTGCGTTTTTAATTGAGTTGAGGGTACGAATAAAAGTGCTAGCATGAAGAAGAGAGTGCCAGGGCCGGGGAGCTGCATCAGGTGCAGGCGCAGGTTGAGTGGTGTATGGCCTCTTGGTATCACTTCTGGTGGTGCTTGACAGGGAGGAGCGGGTCTTGCTCCACTGCCGTGCCCCTGTACCATCAATGCCTGGTACATACTATTTGCAAACTGGTTATAATTTGCATTTGTCCATGATGGCTCTTTGTTTGATGTGTTTACTTTGAGTTGCTATTAAATGTCACAATTTTGATCAATAAATGTGGTCTGATATTTTCAGAGAAAGATGTGTGTGTGTTCTTGCCGGATTCTAACACCTGTGCTGCCCACCTACTAAACGATGAGTGAGGCTATTTGGAATAGCTTATAGTGCAAACAGAATCACTTCTAGAGGGGAGCCAATTTTAGATAATAGACCAAACATTTTCCAAGCTCAAGATGGTAAAACAATGTGTTGCAGTTTGGTTTTGAATACCTAAAATTATACTCAAGTTTAAACAGATAACTTTAAAAAATGCACAAATAACATGATAAATGAACATGACAATGTATACATCATTGTAGAAACATGTTGATGAAAAGAGTAAGGGGGTCATTTTGATTTGAATCCTCAATTCCACAAACTCCTGTTTGCACATTTTTGCAAAAGGGGCCATACATTAATTGTAATTGTTTCCACTGGGTAAAGGAAATGTAAAGAATAAAACAGAGGTGAAAATCACCTTTGCTCTTCACTTTTCCATTACATATCTGGAAAAGTAAAAATCACTTAGACAATTAACGGCAACCATTCCCAATGGTTTCCTTTGAAATCTGCCTGTTTTTACCATGGGTAAAAGTTAGGCGGATCCCGAAGGAATCCATTGGTTTTCGACCAACATAAAAATATGTGCTGGTGGAAATCCAATCAGATTTGGCAGGGTGACCTTGATAAATCTGATCTGCTCTGCAACTTAGCCTTCCAAATCATACAAAATCCTGCAGCACATAAAAAGTGGCGATAAATGCATTTAGCACCACATCTTCCATTAAGCTTGACTTGGAACATGAACCCCATTGTTTACAGCTTTATTTTACCCATCGTGAATGAAAGTCTATAGTCTCCAGCATAAAAATGTATGAGAACATACACAAATCTCATACAGACACAAAGTGAAATGAAATGCATGACAAGATCATTGTTTCACACAGCTTGTTCTGTATCCCCTTAATTACTAATCACCCGACAACCACACTTAAATACCCTCTATAATTTTAAGCTAAAAGTGTCACAGCAATGGTCATTGCCTGTTACCTTTTCCCACCATTTATTTATTCATGTATTTATTTATTCATTGACATTGCACCGACCGAGCCTATGGACATTCGGGCCCTCACAACAAACAGGCAATCACTTCCTGTTTTAAATAATCTGTCTCTGAGAAACGTGAGAAAGATAAGACCTCACTGGGAGGGCTTGTGCAGCCATGGATGTTTGAATTTGAGGTGAAAGAGGCAGGGGGAGTGGCATGGGTATTTGTCCCTTGTCCAAATGTTAAACCCACCTCTGATTGTACTCTTCAGGAAATTCTTAAATACTGCTTTTAAGTTTTAAAATAAGCAAACCTTTATACTTTGCCTGTAACATTATAGGAAATGCTGTTACCTTTTGTTATATGTAAGAAGCTGAGCTGAGTCCTAGGTGTGGCACCTGTCATGGTAAGCTCTGTTGTTCGTTCTGATATCTTTTCTTTAGTGTAAGGTCACAGATTTGGGTTGTTGAGTTGAAGCCCAGACCTCCTTGTGGTATGACCTGGCAATATCCTGGATACCTCGCTACGGTTTGTTTTAAACAATGGATTTTCCAATCAGTTTCTGGTTTAGTGATAATTCCAATTGATTTTATTCCTCAATCATTTAGGTGCATGGGCTCGTAGTCCCATTGGTGGTCAGGCGACACGTGATTCGACCCGTTGGTCTTTATCAAGGCTATTGGTAGAAATTCAGAGGCCCCCAGTGGGGTCCTGGAGGAAGGTAATGGACGTGTGTCCTAGACAGCTGGGCTCTGCATTGGTCCTAGTATGTGCGTCAATTGGCAGCGTTAGTACGGTGACAGGGGTGTTAGCAAGGGATGGGGAGAGAGAAGGAAGAAGAGAAAAGAAGGGTCTTGAGAAGCTTCCGGAAATTAAGGAGATCTGGCTCAAGCTTGAGAGGGGCAGGGAGACCATTCCAGAGGAAGGCTCTGGCAGAGGAGAGAGATCTATCCCCCCCACTCTCTGCTTAGCAAAGTGTCTGATCTTCAGAGAGTTGGAGCTAGAAGACCAAATGTCTGTAGCAGGGGGGTATTTAGCAGCGAGGGTTGGATGTATCAGGGTCCCAGTCCCAGGACAGCCTTGTGGATGATGCAGAGGGTCTTGAATTAGATCCTAGCAGCAACCAGGAGCCAGTGTGGAGATTTTAGAGCTGGAGAGATGTGGTCCCTGGGCTTGAGGCCAAGGATTAGACTTGCAGTCCTATTCTGGATTAGTTTAATGAGGCAAAGGGAGGACAAAGGAAGATTGAGAAAGAGGCTGTTGCAGTAGTGCAGTCTAGAGAGGACCATAGCTATGGAGACATTTGGCCTGATTCCAAGTAAGGAGGTGCAAAAATAAGGGTGCCGGTAGCAACCCTTTCCGGACTGCCATAATACAACAATGCCAGTAGGGGCACAGGGCCCCTGGGCTTTCAGAACCCTACAGACATGGTTGTCATGGAAGCACCAGCACCGATGTTGGTGCTTCCATGTCCCCATTTCCATGGAGTCCACTGGGACTCCATGTAAATGGGGATTAACCCTTACCCTTGCAGCTTGTGATATCCTGGTGGTACTGGGGAATATCAGGTGGTGGTAAGGGTGTTATGGGGTTGGCGGCAACCCGTTGGCCCCACCGGCGGGTTACCGAAACCTTGTAATGAGGCCCATTGAGTTTTTTCTGGGGGAAGGTGAGGAAAGGGAGAATGCCTCTGAGGAGGTACAGCTGATAGTGGGCCTTCTTGGCAAGATCCACAATGTGAGGAGAGAAGGAGAGAGAGGAGTCAAAGATGACACCAATGTGGTTTTCCTCACAAGAGGGTGAGAGGGGGGCATAGAAAGCGGCCATAGGGTAGGGGGAGAAAAGCCTGAAAAGCTGTCAGACAGTCAGGCAGACAGTCAGGGACGAAAGAGGAGGAAGAGGAGGCAGTAAAGGGAAGCTTGAAGAGAGCTGTTTGTCGTTTGCATAACACTGGAAGTGAGGAGAGAAGGAGGAGATCAGATGGACCAGAGGGGCAAGGTAGATGTTGAAAAGCCATGGCGCGAGGATAGAGCCTTGAGGGACACCAAAGGTGGAGAGTGTGAGAGTGTGATAGGGGAGAGAAAAGGGCTCAGTTCGGATGGAAGGTCGGAGAGGAACGAGGTCGACCAGTCAAGTCCAAGGTCAGTGATGCCAAGGGTGTCATAGAGCAGATTAGTCAGGGTAGCATGATTGACTGTGTCGAAGGCAGAGGAAAGATCCAGAAGGATAAGAACGGATGGAGTGTTGGAGTCAAGATGTGAGAGCAAGTCTTCACAGGTTCTCAGTAGAGTAGTTTCTGTGCCTCTGGCTGCTCTGAGGCCAGACTGGTGGTCATGGAGACAACCAACAGATTTAGTGTGTTAGATCAGTTGGGAGATGACCAACTTCTCCAGGAGTTTGCACAGGAAAGGGATAATGGAGATAGGGTGGTAGTTAGCAGGGCAAGAGGGTTCAGCAGAGGGCTTTTTGAGGAGGGGATGCATAAGGGAGTGGTTGAGGGGTATTGAGAAGGAGCCAGTGGCAAAGGAGTGAGTACATATATCGTGCAAGGCACAAGGGAGACAATGTTGTTCTTGATGCTTCTGGGGGAGCAGGGGAGCACCTGTTTGGAGGAGACTTTCACAGATAGGACTTGTCTAGAGATCTCATCTGGTGCTATGAGCGAGAAAGAGGAGAATTGGAGGGAAGAGGAGAGGGGGGCCAAGGGAGCCCTGTGTGCAGGGGAGGGAGGAGAGAAGGGAGTAGTAGAGATTGGGACAGGATGCCCTGAGTTCTGGTTTAGAAGTCGAAGGCCAATAAAGTGCAGAGGGACAGGAATGGCAAGGTGGAATTGGAGACTGCAGTAGGACTGGTGAGTTCCTTGCAGATTTTAAATAAATTGCCTGTGTTGTTGGTGTCCCCAGAGATATTGGATTGGATATGGGCCCTCTTCTTCAAGTGGGGGGAGAGTCAGTATTGCCTTTGGAGCAGGCGGCAAGCCAGTCTGTCAGAGGATGTCCCTGATGCCTACCACTTCCCCTCAGCATCTCTGCACCATGTTTCAGAGAGGCTAGGTCAGAGTTATACCAGGTGTTGTGCTTGGAGGCAGGGCAACAATGTCCAGGGTGCTGGTGATAGAGAAATGAAGATTAGCAAAGGCATAGTCAGTGTGGGAGTCTTCGGTAGGAGTGGGAGGTGGAAGGAAAGTGGTTGCAAAAGAAGCAAATGACACTTGCTTCTTCTGATGATTGACAGAGAAGAAGACTGGCAGTGCAGGCAGAGGCTTAGCCAAGGGACCTAAGAGATCCAGGCGAGAGAACAGGGGCGAATGGTCAGACCAGGGGAGAGGTGTAGTGAGAGGGTTGGAGATGGGGATGTCTGCTGAGAGGAGATCATCCAAAGTATGTCCAGCTGAGTGCATCAGACCAGAGGGTTGAATGGGGAAGGAAAGAAAGTCACAGAGGCTGCAGAAGAGTCCATTGTTCAAATCAGGAGAGTCAATTTGAATAATGAAGTCTCCCAAGGAGTTAAGGTTTGAAGGTGGAGGCAACAAGAGAAGAGGAGAAGTCAGACCACTCCGAGAGGAAGAGGCAGACCGGAACAGGCGTCCTGTTGATGGTGGCAAGAGTAAACGAGAGGGTTGGAGAGACACCAAGCCTGCAGATGAGGCATTCAAAGGAAGAATAGGTCTGAGTCGGAATGATGGTAGAAGGGACCCATTCAGGGAAGATCAAGGCCACACTGTCTCCATACCGGTTAGGCCTGGGCTTAGAGAGGATCTTGTAGCCCTCAGGGAGGAGTGTGCCAAAATCAGTGACAGAGTTGTCAGTGAACCATGTCGCAGTAAGAGCAAGAACATTGATGTCAACATCTTCAAGAAAAATACAGATATCAGAGGAGTATTTAACTGCAGAGCGAGAGTTGAGGGTAGCTATGCGAAGCTGGTTGACACCTTTGAAGGTCTTACAAGGAGGGGTACAGGGATGTGCTATGCTCGTCAGTGATGGGGAAGTGGCAAGGGGTGTAGCAGGTGAGGCAGGTGCAGGGAGGACCTTGATGAGAGTTGGAAGACACCTATCAAGAAGGAGAAGGTTGGGCTGAAAGCCATTGGCCATGATTGTGTCATTGTGATAGAAAATAATGAAGCGCCTAGACAATGAGCAGCATACCAAGAATGCTTCCCATCTGGAGCCACCATTAATGGACGACGAAGAGAAAGAGGCAGGTCAGAGACCATGTAGGGAGTCCATAGGTCCAGAGAGGGAGCGACAAAAAGGATGTCAGTGACAGTCTGCCTTGAAGAAGCATTGACATAGGTGTCAGCGATGGGCAGCTTGGGTTAGAGTCCAGGAGATCTTTCTTGAACCTTTTCCTTCCAGGCTTCAAAAGAAGGGCAGAGTAGATAGGGGAAATTGAGAGCACCATGGAGGGAGAGGGTAGGGAGATGGGAGGGGGGGGGAGTGAGAGAAAAGAGACTGCACAAAGCACAATGAACTCACCAGGTGGCCTAGTGGCGAGACAGGTGTAGATGAATCAGGTGCACAATGTCAACCAGGTCATAGCGGGGTATTGTGCAGATCCAGCAGCTGGTGGCATAGCACCAAGACAGGCAACGTCACACAGGTCACTGAGAGGCAGCAGTGGAGCAAGGAGAGCAACTCAGGTGGTATGGACCCTTCACCAGAATACAACAATAATGCCTTCAACGACCAGTAACAAGGCAGCAGCAGCCAAGCAGTTTTAATAGCTTGTCCAGCCCAATCCCAACAAGTAAGTAGCAGGCCATGAGGACATACACCCACATTCTGGCGCTGCAGATCTTGGCTAATAAGTGAAGTTGTATTATACTCATAGGTTGCTATTGTGCTGCATGAAAGGCTGGAACTGGCAATCAACAGCAGCACACCAGCCAGGAACATTGGAGTCAGTTCAGAAAAGGCAGTCTCCTCTCTCTCAGAGAGAGGAGACAGAAAGTAGTAAGAGATCAGGAGGGGTGAGCATAAGGGGCAAGCAACAGAGCCACATTCATTTTTATTGGCTTTGTCCATGCTTCTATCAACATCTGTTTTCCAGACATCTTCTTCTCCTTTCTATTTAATTGATGCAAGATTTGCAAATGCATGTTATAGTTCCATAACACCCCACACCACAATAGTCCAGCCAATCCCCTCCTAATTAGCTTTATTTTCCAACTATCTTTGCCAGCCTCCTTAAGGTATCTCTCACAAAGCCCTCGGCATGGTGGAGACACATTAATAGTTTAGCATAGTCAAATGCAGATTGAAGAATACAAAACATGCTCTGCTACTCTTGAACAATGCATTCATTATGCTCGGGAGCTGCTTCACAATTTATTATCGGATACAAAGGCCATGAGCTGCACCAGGCACATCCCAAGAGTGCTTGGCTATATATGGTCTGGAATGGTTATTCCATAACCAGGGACAGTTTGCTGATGGAGATCCATCCACAGGGTGAGTTGGTGGTTTTGCATATAATACTTGAGCAATGATTTTAATTCACTTTTCTTTTAAGTGTGCACAGTATAACATGTCTCTACTTGGATGAAGCCCACTGAACTGAAGAGCAAATTATTTGAAGGGTGCCTCTTATATACTGTGTGAACTTACAGGAGGATACTGGGCTTGTCATTCAAATCACTCACACACGTCATTAAATATCATGTGATTGTTTTGATCAATCCGATCTTGGAGTGAATAAATCATCTTTGATTTGCTAACTTCACATTGTTTCCTCCAAATTCAAAGATGACGTTTTAATGTGAATTCACTTATAAAATGGTACGACATTGTTACATCGGCAGGATATTTTTCGGGGAGTCTTTGGGCACTCATCGGAAAATATGGGGGACGGTAAGGGGATATAAGGGGGAATGTTTGTGGGGAATAGGGACTAGGTAATAGGGTAGGGGGGCTTGGTGGGGAAACACCCCCTAAATATATTTTAAAAAAAAGAATTGATGCATTTTTTCAGTGATCAATTTCAGCAGAAAACTCAGCGAAAAAATACCTGGCGATGTAAGACCATCAAACCTATAAAATATACCAAACTACTTTTCTTTTAGGAGTCACATAAGATACAGTAGTCCGTGAGCTGTGGGCTTTTTGTGCTAGCAAGCAAGTTCACTTTCTAATGCTAATATTTGTGTTGCCATGCAATTTGGACAAAAAGGACATTCCGACTATTCATTTTTCTAACCTTCTAAAAACAACGGGGGACATTTATTTTTGTGGTCTGACATTAAAGCATGAAACATAGTGTGAAAAGCTGTTTGGAACATATGGTTGTCAAATGAAAGATGATTTGTTCTCAAATAATATTAGAGAAAACTCATGTTCTATTCTATTCTAATGTAAGGATTTTTTTATAGCACCAGCCCGCCCGCAGGACACACATGTGTACATGTGTGACTTTTGCAGTTAAATATTACGATTTGGTAAATTAAAATATTGAAGCTAGTCATTTTTGTGAAGGGACCAAAAGTCTGTGGGATTTTTAGCATGGTGGACTTGATTTCCAGCTCTTTTTGCTAGCTATTCTTCTTTCACAACCTTTTTCAGAAAAGGACACATACAGCTTTATTCTTCTGGGGTTATAAATGAGAGTGAAAGTGCCTGACACCTATTGCATCCGCTTTGGTGTTCCCAGCAGCGTCGCTGCACAGTGCAGGGAATCATCATCATGGCGGACACGGGAGAAAACACAGCCGAAGACACAGAAATCACTTATCAGTGATTTTCTTCCTTGTCTCTCCATTCAGAATGAGGACTGTACTGTTCTTACAGAAGGGCTTGGAATGATGGTGACACATTCATACCGGATTCGCCCATCATTTGTATTTGGCCTTTCCATACTTAAACAGGCGAATGCCCTATTCTCTGTCAAATGCATCACAGTTGAATATGCAAGCCTTTGATGAATGGGCAACCAATTCAGAAAAAGGTAGTCTGATTTCTACAGTAAAACCTGGTTTATGAAAACCAGCATGAACATAAACATTGTGGGCTCAGTCACAAAGGTTTACATTAGGGAACATCAGGAGGTACTCTGAGCCTCTCAGAGCTTCTCCTGCTACCACATACTTGTTCACAAAGCCTGAACTTACAGCAAATTTGAAGCTGCTGGAGAAAATCTCTGAGATGCTCTGAGCAAGATTTTGTGGGCTGCGTTTTCATGTGAGAATCTGAAATATACTGCAGGCAGCTCCAAATTTGCTCAAGTATTATGGCTTGTGAATAAGGTATAAGGTAGCAGGGGCAAACAAAGATGCTCAGGGCATCCCCTGGTTTCATCAAATCAATGTATTTTGCCGACACCTCAGATTAACAACTTCAGGGGAAATACAGAAAGATGGCACAGTTCCACATATGTTCACCATGCCAGAGTGTGGCATTCGTCTCCCCTATTTCCACAGTGGAAAGTTCTCCAGGCAATGAAAGTGTCCAAATCCATCAGAATTCAGGGCCTAGAATGAATGCCTGACTGTCACCTTCTTTAAAGCCTGTGCTTCTGAGCTAGTTCTAAAGGTAACAGTTCTGGTTATTTCCCATACATCTGGAGGCTCCCTCACCCCTTCTATGTCTGAGATGAAAACAACAATCTTTCACAAAAAGCCACAGGCCCACTAGACTGGGATCCAATTGCATTGATAAACCTCAATGCTGAAATATATACCAAAATATACACCACCAGAAGAGAATGATGCATGCCCCAACTTATATAAAACAAACAATTCCCTTAACAGCGCCTCGATGCCCGCAGGCTGTGTGAGCGCTTTAAAAATGCAAAATAAAATAAAAAATATAGATTCATGTCAATGGGGCTTTATACAAGTTTCCAAACATTCATATTGTTCTTTAATTAATTAAAACACACCAACAGTCTAGAGCCCCTGCGGTCTTGATTGCGTTAGATTTTTTAAAAAGCCCTTTGATTGTGTTGACTGGTCATATTTGTTTAAAATTCTATCTGCTCTGGGCTTCTGAGCTACATTTCTAAATATGGTCAGAGCTTTTTACCAGCATCTGATAGCGGGGATATCAATTAATGACACAGTATAGCTCATTTAAACTTGCTTTGCGGAAACAACTTGGGATGTACATTAACTCCAGTTGTTTTTGTTCATTCTTTGGAATCACCATCTAAACTTATTAAAAGATATGGATATAAAGAGCAGTAACTTTGCTGATGCCTCGTGTCAGGGTCATGACACTGTCAGTGGGTAAAGGGGACCCTTACTAATCTGAGATAGGCAACCTACTAGGGGGTATATCAGAGCCGTTCCTACTCCAGAGGCAAAGTGCAGGAGTAGAGTTGGGGCAGGGTGGGGAGTCATCCCTACGTCTATGAGTGTGCATTGTATTTTTCTGCTGGTACATCTACCCTGTCTACAGTGCATGTCAGCCTCTCTTCTGACCAAAGTTCTCTCAAGTCATTTTTCAGAACCATGACTTCCAGAATGCACCTGTACACAACCAAGTCAACCCAGACTGGAACTGGGGAAATAGGAAAGAGAACGGGCATCGAATGGACTATGTTCTTTTTTCTGCCCAACAGAGAAGAGACACCCAACAGGGAAAACGATAAACCCCATTTGTACCACACTTGAAAGATGGGGGAACTGAAAGAAATTGAAGGTGAGAAGTGACAGAAGTAGAGCAGGGAAGACACAGAAATCCTCCCCAAGCCAAATTGGAAACAAAACTCACCAGTGCATTGAGAAAGCCAGAAGGAAAAAAAGCAGCCTGGACACATGACTGCCAACCTGCAAATGGAGATTGAAAAAGAGGGGGACTGAAAGCCTTCTTAACGCCTTCTAGGGATAAGTAAGCCAGAGCTCTAAAAGCTCAGACAGAAAATAGGATATTTGAAGGTGTTTAGCTGTGGTCAGGTTGAGCAGTGGTGGATCAAGAGGCCAGGTGGAGGGTGGATGGTGGAGTAGAGTGCTGATGAGATGGACAGTTGTAGCATTCTGCAAGAGTTCTGGCTAGGTATTGTGTGTAGGAGAGAGCAGCACCAATTGAGCATAGTATGGTGAAGGGTTGTAAAAGGTGAGTGAAATAGAGAAAGTGAGAGGGGGAACTTTATGAGAATTTAGAGAGGGTGTGAGACTGGGTGCAAGTGGCAGATAGTGTCTGGCAGGGGATTGTGGGATGTAAGAGTAATTGTGTGGGAGGGTAGTGAGAAGAAGGAGGAAGCTAGTGGGTGAGGCAGGCAGAGTATGTAAGGTTGGAAGACAGAGGTCTGGACAGGAGGTAGTGTGTGAGGGAGAGAGAGCGGGAGAGAGAGAAAGAGGGAGCGAGAGAGAGAGAGATGTGTGAGGATAGAGGGCAGTAGAGATACATTGAGAGAGGCAGCAGAGAGGGGAGAGGAGAGAGATGCAGGTAGTGTTATGGTGGAAAAAGAGAAGTTAGAGGAGAATGAGAGTGACAAGATAGAAAGACAGTAGAAAGGGGAGAAGTGAGAGGTGAAGGAAAGAAGCACAGGTAAAAGGAGAGGGAGACAAGGAAGATCACAGAGAGGTGGGAGAGGAGCTAGATATAGAGGAAGAAAAAGATGCAGAGAGGGAGAGAGAGAGAGAGAGAGAGAGAGAGATACAGAGAGTGTGAGGGTGGGAGACTGATGGATAAACCCTGTTAAAATCAGTCTGCAGACCAAAAGGAGAGGATCATTTAGAAATGTCCGAGGCGGTTAGCAAAGAAGGTCACAGCCTTTATGGTTCCATTGTTCCATCACAGAAAAGACAAAACAAAGACAGGGGGGGTTTCCTTGCTTTAGGATACAATGGGGTCATCATAGGGTTTTGAGATGCCTATGTGTGGGTTGAGGTAGCCCACATGGAGGTCGATATTGTCATAGGGAGCCCTCATTCTCACTCATGCCAGCCTTTCTGAAGAATAATGTAAACATGCAATAATGCACGATAAACATGACACCCTTTTCTGTGGATAATTGAGGCCATATGTTATGTCTCTCATAAATTATATATGTTCACAGATTGTTAGGGATTTTGTCAGAGGGCTATACCTAATTTGGTGGTATTTTATTATTGTGGTAAAATAGTGGTAAACTGGACTAGCGTTATTATGATATTGCCCTATTTAGTGTGACAAGACTCCCCTCTAATACCTGTACTCTATTTAGGGTCAAATTTAAACACAGAACAATGGGCTTTGTACATGTGGGAACTCGACAATCCTAACTTTCACTCCAGTCACTAATCTACAAGACTCGACTCCTGTCTTGGACAGATTTGTTCATAAGAAACATTTAATTATGAATGATTCACCAGTCACACATGCATCATACGCTTTTAAACTTATTGCTAAGGGCACCAGCTTTTACCTCCTGTTTTACCACCAGTGGTAAAATATGTTACCTCTTTTGACATACTTGGGCTCTTTCCTGCAATTTCACACCCTCTTTGTCATTGAATACACTTAGACACAGAAAACACAACCCCACTGATTCAGTTTTTAAAACGCTTCTTTTTTATATGAACTATTGTTTGAAAACAGGTTATGCGGTATGAACGTTAATACAAAATAGCACCTCTACATCAGATTGCATGACCAGTTGGTATTCATGACAAAACATCCGCAGATCTTATCTTACCCAGACCTTGGGTCCCAACACAATTGGCAGAATATACAGTCTAAGAGAAGAAACAAAAACAAAAGCACGACAGCATACCAACTTTCTTTTACTCTGTTTACACTTCAGCGTTTATCGTTTTCAAATTCTAAAAAGACACTGTTCATAAAGTGACCATTTAATCCTCACTGAATGCAAAAATAAACTCAATTATCCATACATGCTCCTCACTTTTACAAATACTCACTTCCATTGTGTGAGATTTCAGCGCTGTAATCATGGGAAACTCTTCTGGACTTGATTATCAGCATGCAGGAGTATCGTGAATTCTGCTGACCTCTGCCACCCATGAAGGACACAGCCGAAGGCCCCAGATTATTGGAAGATCTTGTGCTGCCTGATTCTGCTCTCTGCCTGCTGCTCTGCTCTTCTGTCAGCTGCACTCCTGTTCCTCTCTAAATCACATTTGCCCTCACCCCTTGTGTCTCCTGAATTTATATGCTAGCTCTGTCACTCTAACTAAAACCTGCCTTTTTCCTGATGCATACACATCATCCGAGCTGGTTTCTCTGGAAGCATAACTTTATGAAAAGATTTTCAACAATCATTTCCTCTGGTACAATGGCGTTTTTACCAGAGCACATATTTTCCTTCACAGTTTATGCAATAAAATCACAGCTAATGCACTCTGCCTGCACATATTAATCCACTGCAGAACAGCACATTACCTTTAACATGTAATCTCTCAAGCATTTTACTCTGCTTTGTTAAAGGTAAATTATCAATTATTGGAAAGTGTTAGTAATATGTATATGCATTGCAAACTGGACAGATGACCTATTCACCCTGAAGTGTTCATTTTAAAACGTGAATGTGCACTTCCATTTGCTGTCTGTATTCCAGCTACTTGATGTTTGTATTCAGTTTACAGCCTCCTCTGAATATGTCACTTACTGCCCCTCGTGTACAGTAACCCTACATCTCCTCTCCTACAGATGACACCTTTCTCATGATCACCGAACTATTGAGCTCCCTTACTTATTTGATGGACTTGTGACATTTTAATTTGGTCTCTGGCTTTAAGATGAATACAGCCAAATTAGAGTTGCTCAAGCTTACAGTTCCTTCTGACCAACAGAGAACACTCGCTGCCATTTCTCATTTCAAAAACATTAATGAACACATAAAATCCTTGAGAGTTTCTATCATCCCTATTTTGATATGTCATACACAGCCAATCTCCCAAAACTACTGTCAAGGATAAGAGAAGAGAAGTGATAGCTGATTTGACCTAATTGGGATTCTGAGGGTTGGTTCTGTAAGGATATTTGGCGTGTTACAGCACAGAGTACAGCACTACTGCACAGGTAGCAAACAGCACAGAGTACAGCACTACTGCACAGGTAGCAATTTCTTTTTTGCAGCACCACCACAAGGGTGCGGTGCATTGCTATATGTGTTACCAGATTAACAAGGAAAGAAAAGCCATTCAGTCAAAAACGATTTTAACATATAAGATGCAAATCTATTTTTACAGTTAAAAGCACACGTGCACATTCAAAAATGCACACTATTTTTCACCTGAAATGCCTATGGTGCAAGAGACACATTTGAAAATATTAACTAACATTACTTATAACTAACCTGACTAATGAAACTAAAGTTAACATAATCCACTAATAAAAATGTGTCTCCACTGCAGAATTAGGCCTATTCTGAAAGTGAACTTTTAAACGCACATCCATTTTTTTTTCTTTTCTCTGCTGCCCTGTCCACATAAATTCAGGAAGCAAAAGGGCTCGAAAGAACAGGAAATCAGTTGGTTACAAAGTATTACTATAAAAATGAGCCATTGTGTAGAGAAGGAGGAGATGGCATGATTGATTCTGATTGGAGCAGCGTCATAGCAAGTATCATGCTAGAGGGAGTGATCAGAGTTTTGCTGGGGGGAGTTTGAGGAGAGAGAAGGTCAGTCAAGATTTGGCAGAGCTGGGAGAAGGACCTTTTTCCTGGATGAGACATTCCTATCTGCAAAAGCTGAGAATTCCAGATAATAACCCCGGTTTGAGAACGGCGGGCGTTCGTTTTCACTGGGGTTAATCTTCAAGGGAGCCACATTCAGAAAGAGAACAGCTGAAGAAAACTCTGAACAGATAAGGTAATTACATAAGTGTGGGAGCTGAGTGTGTACGAGAATGTTCAGTCAGAGTAGGAAAGGAGATTCCGGTGCCTTAATCACACGTTAATGTTGCAAATTGTGTTCTGTTCTCCACCATTTTTTTTTTCTTTTTCAGTGTATTACAGACAATGCTGTTAATGTGCTGTTTTATTTATTTCTGTAAAGAGTGAGATCGTGTTTAAATGCAACTTTTATAATACAGAAAAATATTTGAAAGCAGACGGGTGGTGTGTCTTCTATTTACCAATACAGTGCTGATGATGAGGGGAGATTTTTAAACAATGCAATTGTCATTTTAAGACAGATGTGTGCATGATCATATTCAGTATGGACAGTTGAGAGTGATTGTTTGTAGCATAGCTCGTTGGAGGTACATGAGCCAACGGGAAGAGGGACTCTCTGAACATAGTTCCCTACCGTATATAAGGTAGTGGAAATTACCACAAAATTACCACATATAGCTCTCTGTCGTAAATAAGTCAGTGAGATCGCCCATGGTGGCACACTAACACTAACACTGAAAATGTGGTATTCCTAAAATGTAGGTCTGAGGTCTCTCTAGTGATTACACGAAAAATCTAAGCAAAGATAAGGGATTCTGGACATTGGGGCCACAAATAAAACAAGGGAATTATGCTCACCAAAATACCACCAACCACGCATACCAACCACGCATACCAAATATGCATGTCTGGGTGCTGAAATAATGCATGTCCACTGTATTATTGTTGCACATGGCCAAATCTGAATACAAGGAGTGATTATTGCTAAGTTATTTTTCGGCGGTAATAAAATACCGTCAGGCCCCAAATCTCCACAAAATACCCTACAGTTCATTATATAGACCTTAAATTGTATATGTTATATACTTGTTTGAACATCCTTCAAGCACTTCTATTTAGGAAACCTAAGCAGGTTATGCCTTATATTGAACTAACAGTGGCTTTCATCTGGGGCGTAAGCCCCTAAATTTGACCTTTAAAAAAACACAGAGTAGGCCTGGTACTCAAGACTTTGGCGCATACTATAACACATCCCCACTGCAAATATTATATATGTGGTCTCAATTGGGATACTCAAAAGAATGTATGTGGATGAACCATGGGGTGGTGTGCATGTTTGTAAAAAAAGGGTTTTATGGTTAAAAAAGCTGGCTCAACCAATCAGAGTGTATGACAGTACCATAAATAGCACAATGATAGAGATTTGTGATTTCTGGAAAAGTAACCTTCCCTAGCCTCTTAGGCCTATACACTGTAGATGTGTGTTTAATAAATAAATGCATTAAAAACATAGAAATAAGAAACAGAGAAATTAAGAGAGGGATCGTTTTCAGGAGGGATGAGGGTTAAACCCATATGACCTGTGGCAATAACCATCCGCCCCAATGATAGCGTGCTCCACATCCCTAGGTTTTTTTTTTCTTGGGTACTTTTATTAGGTTATCTCTTTCCCACTTTGGCTAAAGACAATTCTTGCACTGTATCCCACATCCCTAGGTTTCTTTTTCTAGGGTACTTTTATTAGGTTATCTCTTTCCCACTTTGGCTAAAGACAATTCGTGCACTGTATCTTATTAAAGAGCTCATGCACAGAGACTAAGGACTGCAGGCTCCAACCCCTCTGGGGTTACTGGAGCAGGGCTGCAGGCTTGAGATTAGCAAAATGAACCTGACTGTACTTGTCTACACAATTGACTGTTGTAAGAGAATGGAAGTCATCACAGTAGTTAGAGGACCTACGTGCCTCGACTGAGTAGGCAAGGTCAGAACAGAAGCACTTTTCTCAAAGGGGTGCCAACCTTCGACCAGATTACGCTTCACTGAAAGTGCATCAAAATATCACTTCCATTCAAAAATATTACAGACAGACTTACGATATATATGAATGGGCTTATTGTTTGCCATGATGTGGCAGAAATATGCCACAATATCTAGTCAGAGGTTTTCACAAAGCTCCCTTTGTCAGGGGAACAGAGTTTTATAAAGGTGATGAGTCTAGAATGTGGGGCAGGTCAGTTAGGTGGGTCAGGGACATAGGTAGGATGCTGGGCCCTCGACTTGCAAATCAACAACAAAAAAATCATCTCTTTTACCATCAACCTAAATTGAGGTGTGACCCTGGTTTGGTTTCTCTGACAACACTTTAACTTTAACCTTTAATTTGAATCTGATTTGAAGGGACTAGGTTTAAAAAAAAAGTAAAATCGGACACTCAAATGCTGAACTGCTAACAAAATATTTATTTAATTTCATCAAGCATTAATCATGCAATAAGCCCCCTTCGGGGGGCATTACCATATTCGGTAATGCCCAGAGGCACATAGTTACTGACCCGAGAAAAGTGAGGGCTTTAACGAAGGCGCTGGAGCATTACCAGATGCTGTATGGGCTTATTGCTATTAGTACATCGGCCCGTCGGACCGGGGAACTAAAAGCAACATTCTTCAGTTGTGAGATGCTCCAGCATTTCGCAAATGAAAAAAGAAAAGAAAGGGGCCGCCATTGGTCTGTTGTCCCTTTACATGGCGGCCATTGAAAAGAGTTACAAAAAGGAAACAAATAAGATGACAGCAATAGAGCGGGAGAATGGACCCTTTCCATGGTGGCCATTAAAAAAATAGGAAAATAAAAGTAAAGAAAGAAAATGTCTGCCATGGAAAGCAAAGAAGGGGCTACACGTAGTCCCTTCTCTCCATTCCCTGGTGGCCACACGCAGATCGGAACGATCAGCGATGAACATGGAGAGGGGCAGCAGCGGAGGTAAGGCGTTATCGGCCAGGTAATATCCTGCCGCAGGCCAATGAGCTTTGTTTTTACAAGCTCATTGACCCTCGCTGGGTACTAATAGCCGATAAGCATAAAAAATACATAGTACAAGCATACAAAATCACACAAAACACACCCTTTATAGATTTATACGACCCACAATGAATTGTGAATAAAAACACCACCTCATCTAAACATCCATGGTGTAATTATTCAAACAATTCACACATAGTAAATACTAGTATGATTTAAGTAGCAACTAGAACATTCAAGGCAGATTTAAGACAAAATTCACAATGGGAGTCAACTAGTTCAGACAATACACCGATTACTTTTGATGTAGCAATAAAGAGTCAGGACACAGCTGAGAGGTAAACCAAGTTATTATTAGAGAAAGACATACAGCAGAATACAGTAATACAGAATGACAAGGGACAGGTGTCAGAGAGCTCTCTCGGTGTTCGGTCAGAGCTCATTTTATATAGCATGGCAAGTTTGTTTGACGTTTTTAGATATTTGGTAATGCTAGAAAGCAGACATTTGTGAAAAAACCTGGCAGTTATATGCATGGTACATTGTGTTGCAAGATCAGTACGCAACTTTTGCGTAAACACCAGAATTCTCCTTATATGGTGATATTTTTACACAGTTAAGGAAAGGTACAGGGAGCTGGTGTCTCATAGATCCCAAGGGCAGCATTAGGTCGTGGCCTGCTGAGCCAAGGTGGGTGTGGGCATGCCAGGAGAGCCAGGTGTAGCAAGAGGCCCCAGGCTAAGCCATGGTAAAGGATCTGGGGCTTCGCAGGGGAGGGTGATGGCTCGGAGGTATAGTATCAGGACAATCCTGCCACGTCACTTTGATGCTCTTCTTTCTGGTAGCACCACTAGTTTCCATGAGATGCTTTCCCATTTTAAGCTGGTCTTGCTCAGGTAAAAAATCCTGTCAATAATTCATCCTATCCTGCATAAAAGCTCTTTTTTTCCATATGTGTTCTTTGTATTCATTCTTTAACACTGTCAAGAATACATTTGTTGAAGAGGAATCTTGTCACCTAGAACAGTGACAAATACAATAAATCATTTTTTTTTTATTCATAACAAATCCTCTAAATCTCACATAGTGCCAACACAACCTGCCAACCCCCTTTCCCACATGTGGTATCCCAGGTAGATGGCCCTATGAGCAGTCCAAATGCCAGTATCTTTACCAACAAGTGTTAAAGCAAGAAGAGCAAGTAAAATAAAGAATTCTATGAACGAGAAGGTGGGCGCATCACCGATAAGTGTTGATATGATCCTTTTTGTGAATTTGTCTAAAAACGTTCTAACAGTCTACTGAACATTCATGTCTGGGAGACTCCTAAAAATGCCCTCCCTCTTTCATCGGTGTCTGGCCACTGAAAATGCCAGCAGGGGTAACAAAGTACCCGATAAAATTCTGAGTCTCCCCCAGGAATTGTAGTTGAGCCACAAGGACCCAACGTATTAAAACGAGTCACATAGATTGTATTGACACAGTCTTTTTGGGCAAACAGGTATTCATTTTGACCATTTCAAATTTCAGACTGCTTGAGTTATATTGATAATAGTTCGGGATACATGTTCACGCAACATGATAATATATTCTCTTAGTGTGGCTCTACTTTACGCCTTTTTTATTGGAGAGCCTGGCCCTGCCTAACAGATTGCAGGTATATAAGTCTTTCATTACACATAACGTTGAACAGAAAGATGTCGTGTTAGTTGTGATATTGATTTCATGCTAGCATGAAACATATACTACACTGTTTGGTGTGTTAGAGTTGGAAAATACAGAGGAAAGTTGAAGACCTCTATAATGTGCTACAAATATTCAATATCACTTCTTCGACAGTACCTTGGATAGTCATGCAGTAAAATGGTCTCAGTGGGAGCAAGTGAACAATAACTAAAGTAATTGGAACTCACAAATACATTCTGAGGGCATCATTATGAGTTTGGAGGTATTTAGTCAGTAAATCAGTGGAATTACCACCAAACTCTTCACTATCACGGAAACGTGGTCCCGTTGCTTTACCATGGGAGTACCAGGGGTGATAGGGCAGTCAGACTGCCATGCTTGGAGTCTACATGGCACCATTGGGATTCTGGTAGATGTACTGCGAGCAGTGATTCTATTGTACCAATTTGTGGCGGTAAAACTGGAGGATTCCCCTCCAGTATTTTGCTTAAAAGCATTCATATTTTAAGACACCCAATCCTAATGTGTAAAATACAAATAAGCGGGAACCTCCAAACAAGGGAGGCCATTTGAGTATGTGCTGTCCACACAAAATCAGTGAATGAGAACTGTGTTATGAGGAGATATTGGAACATATCAGATGGAGAGCTCATGAATTAAGTGCTTGGCGCAGACAAACGGCCAACCTGACCTTCGCAACTTCGAATGTGAAGGCAGGGCCGATCCGGCCCTTCATCCTCCTGAGATTAATAAATTGAGTTATATTCAACCGGCTAATTATATATGCAGGCATTACACATGGGATGAATCTGTAACGAAGCACCATATAACAACACTAATCTACAAATATTCTAGATTTTTTTGTTGTTGAAATGTCTACTTAATTTGGACGTGATTATATAGGCATTCCTCCGATAGCAGCTTCTCCTGAGTGCTTCCTCCCCTCGTGGTGTTTGAGATATGGCCATATCTTGCACACCTGCTGATTGACACTGCACACACCCACCCTCCAACAGTTTCCTTTCAGGAAATTCCAAATCTCCCACATTCCTGGATGCAGCGCTGATGTTCAGAAACTATTCAGTAAGATATAAAACCCAGCGTTGTCCATGTAATGTTATTGCACTTTGCCATCTGGAATGTGTGTTATTCAGGCCTGCATCCCATTTTGTAACTTTTGGACTGATGTAAAGGAGAAACATTACATTTCCTGTGATCATTCACATACAAGCATTCCGTCTCAGCAGCCTTCTTCCAGGGACTGCCGCCCCTCAAAGGATGAGTGGGGAACAATGGCCTCGGTGTGTGCATAATATCCCTGAGGGGTGCCTGTTCCCCTCAGGTCTACATTCATCTCCTCCACTCTGGTTAAAAAAAGACAGCCTTTTGATAGTTCCCTGGGTAGTAGGTTTAGTGAGCCAGTGCTTTTGATAGTTCCCTGGGTAGTAGGTTTAGTGAGCCAGTGCTTTTGATAGTTCCCTGGGTAGTAGGTTTAGTGAGCCAGTGCTCTGTTTTTATTTGTTGTTGTATTGCTCTGCCTCCTCTGGATTATGTTGTTGCAAACTTGATTGCTTGTTTGATCACCTGTTTCTATTAGTTATTGTTTGTTTTGCAGCTCATAATGATGTTTCTAAATGCTGCATCGTCCTGCTATGACAACAGAGAGGTCGTATTCTACTGGAGTGACATCACAGCAGAGGAATGTGTACATTTCTTTGCCTGCTGGGTCTCTGCTGTTGTACAGAGTGAAGGAGGGTGTCTCTAGATACAGGTGGATTTGGGTGGTGAAAATGCAGGAATGAGCTCTCTCCAACCTTCGGTGCATCACTCATGCCACCCCTTTCCGCCTGTTGGAGTATAGGGGCATTAAACGGGATGAAGAAAGGATGCAAAAGGGTCCATACACTACATTGTATAATTGTACAAGTGCGCCTATAAACAACGAGGTTCTTTTCACCTCTGGGATCTGCTTGATGTCATTGGTCGAGCGTCACTCCAATGTCACTCTGAACCCTTTAGTGCACTATAACCCAGGGGTTGATAGCAACACATTTGCAATTCTATGTGTTTGAGGATCACACTTCATCGCAAAGTGAGTTATTACTTTCACTCTTTCTAGAATTTCTTTCCACCAGTTTGCCACCTCACTACTATAAACGCAAATAATTGTGATTACAACATTCACAAGAGCGGTTTTATTACTTCAACACTAAGGACCTTATTCCAAGTGAGGCGGTCCAGAAAACAAGGGTGCCGGTCAGCTTACTGGCACCCTTGTTTCCGGACTGCCACACTACGAGTCTGCCTGAAGGGACCGTTGTGCCTGGCAGGGCCAGACCTGCCAGGCGCAACGGCCCCTGCAGGCAGACTTTTCACAGAAGTACTGCCTCCCCACTCCGATGGAGTACTATGGGACTCCACAGGAATGGTGAGTTACCAAATCTGACGCCTGACTTCTTGTACTGCCGGGACTTGTAATGTCCCACTGGCACCGGTAAGTCAGGTGGTGGATTTGGTGTTTCCGGGTCAGCAGCAACCCACCGGCCTCATTATAACTTTGCCAGTGAGTGCAGTAATAACATTCCGGTATTCATGCATACTAGCATGTTACCGCACCGGCAAAGTACCCATTTGCTGGTGGGGCGGTTGGAATTACATGCAGCTAAGTGCTGGAGGTAATTCCGCCACCTTACCGGCAAAAATAACTAGTATTACTGGCACCGGTAATACCGGTGCCGGTAATGCAGGCAAATCCCCCTATGGAGTCGGGACTCCATGGAATGGGGATTTACCAACGTTACCACCACTTGCAATCTGGCAGTAATTCCACCAGACCAAGTGGTGGTAACAGTAATTCCATTTGCCAGTATCCTGGTTCTTTGACCGCCAGGATACCGGCAAATTTAAAATGAGGCCCTAAATATCCACTTCCAGATCTGAGGTGTTAGATGTTCTATCCTGGTGTTGGTGAGGGGGGATAGCTCAGGGGCAATGCATTTTTTCTAAGAAGCAAGAAGTTTGATTCCCGAACCCACACTTAAAAGCCAATTTCTGGCATTAAGCGTGTTATAAAAGGACAATTATAATTATCCAGTGAAATAATTGTGTCTAGTGTGCTGGTGGGACAGCTCATGAGTTAAGCGCTCACTTGCACATGAAGCCTACCTTCCGTTCTCACGATTGAATACAAGCAGAGCAGACTCAGTCCTTCATCCATGCAAGGTCAATAAACTGAGCACCACTAAACTGTGTGTTGATAACATTACCCTTCTCTCAGTTGTTCAGAAAGTTTGAAAAGCAGTCGTTTAACTCACTATTAATATTTAGTTTTTTTTAAACTGCACAAACCTAGCTCCAATGCCTATATGGTATTACCCTTAATATCCTTGTGAGCCTCAGGAGGGAACATTAATGCTTAGGAGAATGACCCTTCCACAACGTATGGCCCAAAGTGGGGGTGGGTCATTATCCTGGGATGCTGACTCCTCCGTTGATCTTCAGGGCAATATTATTACAGAGGTCAGAAGTGAGAGGCAGGAAACACTATACAAAGTATGCAAACTATTATTACTTATTCTTATTATTATTATTTTAATAATGTTCCTCACTGACTGGGCAGTTACCTTCTCCTTAATGTACCAGTCTAATTCGATCTTGATCCACTCACATACGCAAAAGAGTAAGAGCCCTCCCATTTCAGAAGTTGTCATCTATATGACCTCCTGGTGCATGAAGATGTTTACGGCCTGTGGGAATAGGAGTGTCAGATTTGGTATAAATCCTACTCCCAGGCTAGGGTTCAGGGGGATCCTGTTTCCCCTGATCAAATGTAAAACGCTTCGCTTTTATCTGTCCAAGGAGTGACATTTTCTAAAGCACTGTAATCCCCTTGCTTAAGTATCGCATCTATCAGCGGGCCATGTCATCCGTCTTGTGCGCATGACAGGTTTTGGGTTTCAGGTCTGCAAGAAAGTCTTGAGACATAAGGGGCCATTTCAGAAACACACAGGCTGACGTCGGCGCGGCGATGATGGATCATTTCCTATAAAAACGCTGTCCACCGGGCCCCAAACTACTGCAGCCAAAGAACAGCCGCAGGATCTATTAGACGGACTTCTTATTAATCCACCAAACATTTTCTAGACGTGCTGAAGATGTTATTGTACAGAGATCTAGATGTAAGGTGCTGCGTTGCTTTAAGATCAGGTCACATTCTTTAAAATACTGTTTTTGCTCCCCCTTGCTTAATGGGGACAGAACAACTGTTATTTGTGCTCAGACCATTTTTGAACATTCCCATTTCTGCACCCTGGCATAGTACCATCATGACATCGTGACATGTTTGAACTGCAAACGTAAGAAATAGTAAGATGCATCCCAAAACGACAACAAGATACAGGGGGACATAAAGCGCAGGTGTGCACTGTCTTTGATACTAACTTTCCACATGACTAAATTGCGTTCGTTTTCTTTTTGCACAAAACTATTGAGTAGCACAACTGTTTCTAAAGTCCCTTTGTGACAAGGCATCCATTATTACAAAATGTGCCAGAATATTGCCTTATTACCTAACATTGTCTTACAATGTAAGGGGGGGGTGTTACTTCACTATGTGGTTAATAGTTTTCACCAGTGTTGCTGAATGACTATTCATTAAAATGCACAATTTGCATCACATTTTATCAACAAACAACTCCCCCTTGGGTACTATTCAAACAGTCTGTCACAAAGGGATCGAATTACCATTTGCAGCCGTGGGCCACTTTTTCATTGGTGCCGAGACGGTTCTATGTCCCAGTCCGACCCTGACCAGAAACGAATGAGAAAGGAAAGACAGGAAGGTAATAAAATCTATATTTTCTTTGCCTACTCTGTATGTACATCTTTCTAGACAAATTGGGCCTCATCATGGGTTGACCAGTGTGGAATTAACACACCGGTATTAACGTTTTCCAGCATGTTTCCGCACCAGCCAACCACACGTTTGCCAGTGAGGTACCTGAATTACCTCCAGCTAAAAAGCTGGAAGTGTGTCAGGCACCTTACTGGAAAAATCACTGCTATTACCAGCACAGGTATTACCGGTGCCAGTAATACCAGCAAAATCCAATGGGACTCCATGTAATGGGAATTTACAACCAAAACTTGCACTTGTCATCCAGCGGTAATACCACCGGAGTGAGTGCCAGTATCAGTATTTCAGTTTGTCAGTATCCTGGCAGATTTCCCACCTGCATCTATCTCTCAGTTGGCTGATGATTTGTATAACTCAGGTAGCCAATCCCCCTTATATCGATCAATTCTTTTTTAATTTGGCAGTTCTTACCACAGAAAAAAAAACAATAGATGTAACTCCTGGGTCCCCAGGAAAGACTTCCCTTTTGCTGACAACACGTTTACTGTGGTTGTTCTTAATTAAGCATTATGAAAATACAGTGTATTAAGCGTAGGGCTGATTGGACCTGCAAAAAGGTACTAGGTAGGAAGGTTGGACATTGCTGGGTGGGATTGACACCAACTGTGAAATTCTCACAGGTTTTGCCGTGGAATGAACCTAAACTCAAGTCTCCAGGCAAGGTTCAAGTCCCGCCATTCAAGTTTGAGGCCCAAGACTTCAGAGGGGTGGTCAAACATGAAATCAGAGCCAATAGGCCATTCTAAAACAGGATTGTGTGTCATTTTGAGGCTCTTGCATTGTTGTCAGTGATGCTTTTTATAATCGACACAGGACTTGCCTTTCGCAATGCTGTTTACAGTTGTTTTTAATAATGTTTCTTGGTATGTTTTTGTTGGGCTTTTCAAGCTTCCCAACAAGCCTGATTACTGATTATGAACTGCTAATGTGAGGGACAGTAGCTGCTTTAAAGGCCTCATACAATCGGAATGTCCATGAAGAAGAGCCAAGCCAATCACAGACAACAGCTGATGCTTCGGAATGAGCTATAGCCTGCTTGTTTTGAGATTCTTTTCAAGGGGCATGCGGTTTGTATATTACTTTCCAACCTGGTATACCACTGTTCCTGCTTCCCTTGCATATATTGTTTCACTGAAGAGGGCAAGGTGAACAGGACAAGGTCACAAATCGATGCTTTTTTTTAAGGCGTTCTGGGATGCTTTGTTAAGTTTGGAAGAATCTTGAAGAGTTTTGAAGAGCTTGTTAGTTGTGTATTCTGTTTGGTTTCTGATTTAAACGCTTTGTTTGTAGTTGTTTGTGGTGTGTTTGTTGAACCCTGATTTATCACGTTTATGTTTGTTTCTTACATGCACTCTATGATCCCCCGTTTTTCTTGCACTCCCTTATAACAATGGAAAAATAACATTTTCTAACAAACTTCCTTTCCTGTGCGAAATGTTTATTAAACCCAAAAGTGTTCCTCTGCTGTGCATTAATCTGCCACTTTCTCCACTGTCTGTGTGTTCTGTCAACACCTCTTCCCAATTGTCACTTGTTTTGCAAATTGAAATGTAGGGCAACTGCAGGTACATTAGGCACCCTATTCACCTTTGGTGCCTTGAAACACTTTTGCATAGGTGCATTATAAATTACATATCATATCAGTGATCTTAGGCAACATGTCCCTTTATTATGAGGGATTTCCAGGGGGAGAAGATGGCGATCTGGACGAATCCTTAACCTTCATGTCAGAGGCTTAGTTTTAATTGTTCTTTTATAACGTGCTTAATACCAGAGAGGTTTCGAAGCGAGAGGCCTGGATTCAAACCTGTGTTACTATGCATTGTCTTGCTTCCAAGACAAACGCTCTGCCCCTGATTTTCCTCCCAGCCTAAATTAGTCACTTAAGAGACAGTGACTGGAGTGGTGTGGGTGCAGATGGAGTTTGAGATGGACCATGAGATAGAATAGCCTTTTCTGATGAGGGCCCTGTCGGGGCACGAGTCCTTAAGCCTAGAATTTGAGGATAATAAGTATGCATAGTCTTTCTTTTACAAAAATGGAGTCACACACTGGGTTCCTGATCTCTGATTTGTGGTTCTTCATTCCAGTTCTATTCACACTATTAAAAGTCTCCTTTGTGCATCATTACATGTGCATAGCATGTACTCATTCTCCTCAAGAAAATGCTGTTGGGAAGAAGCAATTGATCCCGTCAGATGGTCAAGAGCTGTTTCATGGCCAGTTTCTTGGTGTCTGTATCACTAGATATTTCATGTTTATGAATTAAGTTTATTAGATCGAATTCCAAAATGTTCACTAGTTGCAGAATCTCACTGGACACGTATGTCCCAACCTGCAGGACGGCCCTTCATATAAACCCAGTAAATAACAAACATTGGCCAACATTAGTCTCTTTGCAGATGTTAGGCGGGCATTGTCCAATTTCTGACACTCACTATTGTGGTAATGAGTCTCTGTGTTGCACTGTTCTTGCAGCTGCTCGCACAGATGGGGTGTACATTCATTCATTCATTGAGGCTGCATCACATTTTTAAAATGGCTGTAAGAGAGTTCTTGGTGTGACTGCAGCTTTCCTAACATATTTCAGGCACTGTAGTATTGGCTAAAGTGGCACAGATCTTCTAGGCCACATTTATCATCTCAACTAGTGGTGTGCTGAGATATGTTTTAATATGTTAGTCTATGCACTAAGAGGCAATCCCTAATGTAATGTTTCCTGGTATAAGATCCCACTCCAGAACTATGGAATGATAAACATATTATTAATAGTCAAACCTCAAATGTATATAAAAGAAAATCAAAAGTGTCCTCCTTAATTTATGCAGGGTAAGTCACCACAATCAGATATGAATGTTGAGAAATTACAAACAAAATTAGATTTGAAAAACTTGGGCCAATCTCATATTGGTGAAATATGTCCATAATACATGCATACAATCACAATATAGAACTGGTAAAGATGCTTCTAATTTCTAATAAGATAATATAACTTCTAAACCCAATCTCACTCCATATTTGCGTGACTGCTTTCCAGCCAGCAGGTTGGAACTCTGTTCAGTAAGAATGTACATACAATTAGTCTCTGTTAATAAATACCAGATTGAAATGTTTCCAATATAAAATATGAGTATTTGTGTTAAGAAAAATGTTCATAGAAAAGTTACGTTTATGTAAGCTCATTTTCATGAATGTGCCACTCTGTGTGAAGTACAATACAAACTTGGATTAGTTACATTAGTATTCACTAGACATGCATTTAAGAGAACATTGTTATCAATGTGGACCACACAATGTTGATTTACCTACTCTATAGATAGAAAAATGGCTTTATGAAGTTTGAATACAAGGATGAGTACACCTCACACTTCACGAATTGTGTCCCTCAGGTGCAGAGTCATTTCCCTACTGTGAAATGTCAGGCAAGTTTTAAAGAAGTAACTTATAATACCATCATTTTCCGTGGGAATGGAACAAAAATGTATTTCACCTTTTTAAATGTCCATGGCTTTCACAGGTCACATTATCAAGCAATTCTCCATTAGGCTTAGAACCATGAGCATTCAAGCCACATCATAACTAGTACTCTAGAGGTGTGTACATGGTCTGGGCACAGTTAAACTGAATTCATTTAACAAATAACAATAGTCTGTCTGTGCAGGAGAGCTATCAGTTGTACACTGAGCACAAATCATAGACAATATTATTGGTTTTCATTGAAATGAAAATTTCACATGGCTTTAAATATAGTGAGAAAGCACAATGCATGTCACCACTATAATATTAAAGTATTCGATTGGAAATGGACACCACCTTGTATCCCCACCCCAGTTCCATCCCACTCTTGGGACTTGGCAGGGAAATGTTTCTAGGGGACGTATCTGATTATATTTTGGGGCATGTTTATGCTCACTTCGACATAATTCTTTAAGGCACGTAGCCAGGTTGTGCGCTCGTGAGTTTTCAATAAGCTCAGTCAGCCTCTTCTCCCATTCTGAAAGCATGTATTCTCCTGGTAATAGTTCAAGGTAAAAGCTAGGCCCAGCACTGATCCATCTGCAACAGGTTGTATCTATGCAGTATCATATCCAATGTGTTTGTGTCCCTTTTATCCTGAGAAATATTGCCATGTCCTTTCTTCATTATGACACACATTTTAATTGGTGAAATATGTCCATTGTTTTACTTAATAGTCATACAATCCTAGGGAATGCACCTTCCAATCTTCATAGGCTGATCATAATTTCTGACATATGAAAACATGAGGGCTGCCGGCTTTCACAATTTGTAAAGCAGAAGTTGTTTTATTCCATATCTCATTGTAACAACAGGCCACATCACATAAATATGGATGTCTGGGATCCCTCTGCACCCACGAATGTCGGGAAATGGAACATTTGTTTGTGTGATATGTTTTCATGAAGTTATTAATATTAATGATTCTACCAATTATTAAAAAGTGTAGGCAATTTCTATTTGGTTTCATATGATAGAGGAATATATCATGGTCATAAGCACTTTTTGATTTGCTTCTAGGTTACATGTAGTGGATTTATATAACAAAACCCATGTATTTAATGCATGAATATTGTTAATTGCAGTGACCCAGTACATGTTTGAGACTGAGTTCCAGCCCTAACATTCATTTATTAGAATTGTGAATCCAAATATTCAGCTAAATTAGTCATGTCATCACTTCTCCTTAAAGCATCCAATCCATGATTGAGTTGAGTAAATTACATGTATCTTTGATTTTTCTTCTATTTGTGTGCATCTGGAGCCAGGTTATGTAAGATTTGCACCAGCACATGTACACTTTTGAAAGGTATTATCACTAGTGTCAAGTTTGCCCCAGTGCAAAAAACATTGAGGACATATTTGAAAACCTTTGCCACATGGAAAGTGAAATTTGCATGATATCAGCAGTAGGGCAAACATTGCCTTGGTGCAACAAAGCATTGAAAGCATGGGTTTTGCCCAAGTGCACATTTTGCCCTATAGCTAATACTATGCAGAATTGCACTTGACATGCTGCAAATGTTTTCTAATAAGTTCCCAATAGTGCCTGCACATTGGCAGAATTTGGCCTACTGCTAATGCTGCACAAATTTGCATCTGCACAGGTTCAATATTTCTGTAATTTGGCCTGTGGTTAACATCATTGCCTTAACTGATATCAGTGTCAACACTTTATGTGCAATAACACTTTTTGAAGCTCCGCATTAAGAGAGCAGGCTAAGTCATCATGTGAGCAATTCTAATTCTTGTTAGCTTGGAACCTGATAGATTCCATCTTGGTGCAATTTAAAATGTATTGGTTATTCACTTGAAATGGGCTCACGAAGGCAGGGGCTCCCCATTACCACATGGATCTTCGTTCAGCTCACCCTTTTTCATCTGCGGACTCAATGGGCCTAAGTTACAAAAATGTTTTAACATGCAAAAGTCACCAAATGTTTGTCTGGGTTAGGTGTCCCAGACAGATGGAATGATCTGTGTGGGAATCCACTCAATTTTTACTTCACTTTGTAAGATGTCAATCCTTGTCAGTAAATATAAATTATGATTTATCAAGTGATTTAGAGATTTTTCACAAAAAGTTTTTTTTTATTCTTTAAGAAATAGGCCTGTTGCAATTTGTGCCCAATGCATTTTGGTCAACCGTGACCATCTTCAGTGACTATTTAAAGAGTAAAGAATAACCTATGCACAAACCATATTAAAGCTAAGCTTTTAAAAATCTGTGGTTGTTTGACTTAATTTCATGCTAGATCAATTTGTACCCTTGATTTTTACCAGGCTTCTTTTTTCTTCACTTTTGTCTTGAATTCAATCTGGTACACTCCATTATTCTTTAATACATTTGTTGATTCTCGAGTGTTAAAGTGTCCTTAAAGCTCTTGTGTATTGGAGCATAAAGCATTTGCTAACCCACATCCTTAAACCCAGAAGCAGGGGCAGATAGTTAAGATTGTATACATTACTTAAGAAATGTAATTAACAAGAATGGTATGATAATTGCCATGCCAACACATTTAATTTGATTTTTTACATTAAGCTTTCTTTTTATTGTTGGCCCTAATACACCAATTAAAAGAAAAACACTGAATAACAGATTATCTCCAAGTGCATGAGAAAACCCAGCTTTATTCAAACATCTGTTTTCTCACTCAATTGGTTAGTGTAATAAAGAACATATAGTTATCTATAGGTCAACCTTTAACTATTGGTTCATCTACAACTAATAACTCCTCCTAGGTTCATCCTTCAACAAATGATACATTTCAACCTAACATGTTACTGGTTGGCACTGTACTACAGTATTCTATAAGAAGAACAGGGTTTGATTGGTCAGCTATTTTCTCAGGTACTTTCATGCAGTACCAAGGTACGCGGTTGGGAAGGAGAGGTGGGCATACTGCTTTGATCCAGTTTAAAGAAGTTACTCGCTTCTCGTTCCCAGGCCTGAGGCCTTATGTGCCAGTCTGTTCATGGCCTTGGCATGTCGTCTGTGTCTGGATGTGCTAAGGAAGAGGCAGGTGCACTATCTAATTTGGGTGGAATAAAAGACCATTGTTTAAGTCATGTGGTAGAGGACCACTGTTTAGAGCCCAATTTCATCTATTTATTACATTTTCTGCTATTCTAGCGTGTGAGTGCTTTCTTTCGGCGGCCACTTGGGACAGTTATGGAATCAAGTGGCACAGGAGCTACTTGCACCTGGCATTCAAGGATATATCAATTTCTTACTGCTACCCACTAAAACTAATTAACTTTAATAATTGCAAGCTGCGTGCCTTGAGAAACGTTATCTAGTGTGGTTTCAGTGTCTAAGCAAAACTTCCCTAACTGTGTATAGTTCAAACTATTCCTCTCTGTCCATCTCCATACTACTAGTGTGACCCTGTCTGGTTATTCTGCAACCTGTCCCTACTTCTATGAATGCAACTACTTTTGGTTTTACTTGTGTTGGACAATCTATTCTACTCCTCATGGCGACTGCATGACCATTGGTGTTTTACTGAACTTTTCACAGCTAGAACTTTCGTTTATGATTGGAAACAGGTGGGGTTGTAGAGAGACCTGGTGCAACTCTCATCTCCATTATCACATATTCATAAACATTAGCAGAAGCAAAATATCAAGTCAATTGCACCCACTATGGATAGTCCCATTGCTGTCCCACATGCAAACAAACTTCCCTTGGTGAGTTCATAAGCTGCTTTTGTTGTCCATGCTTGGCGGTGGACTCTCTGTAAGTGCAAGAGTGGAAATGTATGCCAGACAGAGTGGCCCTGCTGGCCAGCCCATCCACTCACTAGCATAGGCTCCTCCCCCATATTTTTTAGCCACATACAACGTGTATACCACTCTGCTCCCACAGACAGTATAGCTTTATAAACAAAATATAATGGTTTTGCTGGGAATTCCATTCCATACCTTTCAGTTCTCCTGACTTTATAAGTTATAGGTGTAGACAGAGCATGATTTGTCAGAGAGAAATTGTCTGAACCGCAGATTGTAGCTTCTGTCATTGATTTATTTATATGGTGCAAACTAAACGGGTGACGGCAAAAAAGTGCTCCTCAAAGAGAAAAAGGTGCAACTGGACACTGAATCAAACGTGCCTGCTCAAACAAATTGTCAAGAACATTACTTACAGTACTTGTCATTGACATCTGTAACTTCTTGTAACACTCAATGTGCCATGTACCGCAAAATGACACCCTGAATCTCATTTAGCCACCTTACACACATTCATTTTGTTTTCCCCCATATTCATATTTATTCATATAAACGAAGTGCACCTATCCACTTTCTTCATATGCACACATAATCGACCAACTTTATTAACTTTTAAATTGATTTCTGAACTAACATATTCGGTCACACTTTATGACCACTTGGGAGGGACCACTGAGCTTTTTTTCCTTTGTAGTCGCAGGGGGAAAAAAACGCATGGTGCAAGGGCACAATTCATTTGTGAATGTTAGGATGCTGTGACACCTTAACTACTTGCTAGTTGCTGGAGACTGTTAATAAAGGAGGTCTGGCCTACTTTGGTGGCCTGACATGCCTAGGGCAGGTTGAGTGGCCCATATTTTCCTCCCATTTGTGATGATTGATGATTGTTCATGTGTCATGATGGGTGTTTATCTGCTTCCTTATAGCGCTTTGATATTTTTATGCCATATGGCAGAAACAAGTCAACTGCTATGGGAAGATTAAGTAATAAAATGTTCAGGCAAGGTGCCCTGGAAACTTTTTATTGTGAAGACAGGTGCTTTAAAATGGGGTTATGCACAGTCTGATCACATAAACACCACCTGACTGCCACATGATCTCACCTGCCCTTTTACCATTCACCTCAGATACTGTGGTCTTGACAACAGGTTGGAGATCAAAGGAGGTTATTGTTAAACAGTTAATCGGTAAGCTTGTGCAGGGTGCCATAAGTTACTCAGAAGAAAAGCTGTTTCTTCAGGATGGAAAGTGTAAACCCTTTTTGTAGAGTAGCTCTTCATTTACACTCTATTTTTGGCCTTACCCTAGTCTTCCTTCATATAATGAAAATGTGTCTAAAATGTATACTTCAATATAACAATGCATTACACTGGAACAAGATATGTCATTCACATATGCCTCTGGTGCACAGTTTGGATCCTTTCATGCAATGTTCCTTTCTGTCTGGCTGTTTTCACGTTTACTGCGCACAATGGGTTTCCATCCTGTAGCCTTTAGCCTGTTGGCAATGCCTTTCACATGTGAAAATGTGTCATTTCTCAGGAGTTTGGTTGATGGTTTTCCTGCTGTAGTGGGATCTGGGAACTGGCCCGGATGGTGGACATGCAAGGCAGTGCCGTTTTTGGTATTCAAAAACATCTCCAGGCAGGTTGTATCTTGCGGAAACTCCAGAGTCTGAGTTAAGAAACACATTTCAACCTTTGATTGGCAATCCACAAATTGAATATTGGGAAGGCACCGGGACCTGATGGGCTACCGGTGGAGTTATACGTGATTTTACCTGACTACGCATTAGACTTACTAAAAGATATGTACATTGCCTCAAAGACTGAAGGTCTTTTACCATCTTCCACTGTGCATGCAACAATTTCAGCCTTTTTAAAGAAGGGAAAAGATGGAAACCTACCAACAAGTTACCGCCCAATAAGCTTAATCAATACTGACAACAAAATTCTGACAAAGGTCTTAGCCTTAAGAATGGATCACTTGATGGGAAACCTAGTACATGATAATCAATCAGGTTTCATTAAGAATCGCAAAACTTCTAGTAATGTACGGAAATTGTTAATAACAATTTCTAAAGCTCAGACATCAATTGAGGACATTGCTGCCTTTTTACTCAACGCAGAAAAGTGTTTGACAGGATAAATTGGAACTATCTTTTCTCTGTCTTAAAAAAAATGAACTTTAGGGACAGCTTTATTTCATGGATAAGACTTTTATATACATTTCCTACGGCAGATATCAAGACCAATGTTTTGCGTTCAGACTCATTTAATTTACAGAGGGGGATAAGACAGGGTTGCCACCTGTCGTCTTTGCTTTTCATTTTAGCAATTGAACCATTGGCAATTGCTTTAAGACATAATCAAAATCTATGTTGAATTGGTTTTCAAGGAGCTGTGCAAAAGATTTGGTTTTATGCAGACGATCGTTTGTTGATAATAAAGAATCTAGATAGTTCCTTACCGGTTCTGATGGAAATACTGAGTGCATTTTATAAAGTTGCGGGCTATAAAATCAATTGGTATAAATCGGAGGTTATGCCATTATCATTCACCTATGATAAGTCTTTCATTACGTTGTGGGGCTTCCAGTGATGTGAGAAGAGAATGAATTATCTTGGTGTGTGGCTGACTCCACGGATAGAGAACATGGTGGATGAGAACATGAGTGAGGTGTGTAAAGATCTTAAAATGTGTTTGGAGAGATGGGCTCTATTAAAATTATCATTATTGGGTAAAGCAAATGCATTGAAAATGACTGCTGCACTGAGAATCAATTATATACTTAGCATGAGCCTGCTACAAATGAAAGCTTCCTACTGGAAGGAGTTGGAATATTTAATTCAATCATTCATATGGGATAAGAAGTCCCTGAAATTACAACTGTGGAAACTTCAGCTTCCATCGGAAAAGGGTGGTCTTGGCATCCCTAATTTTCGAGTCTATCATCTAGCATTTACATGTCAATTCATTATGCCATTTCATAAAGAAAAACCTGATGATTGGGTTATTGCAGAGGCTGGTCTTACTGGACTGCTTCTACCAAGGGCAATCCTTACCACAACAAACGCTATAAATAAAAGAAACCCCATTACTGAATTTCTGAGGAAAAGCTGGAAAAATCTTTATGTCTATTTAGGCTCAGATGCCTTGAAATCACCCAATGCTTCCTTATGGATGAATGCAGCAATTAAAGAAAAGGGTAAAGTGTTATTTTGGGTGGATTGGTTTATTGGTGGAATGTGTTGGATTGGTGACTTATGGCAGAGTGGGAATTTGATTTCTGGGGCCGAAATTCGCCATAGGTGGGACATTGCTAATTTCACAGAACTTGATTACAGACGTCTGGAAAAGAGTATTGGACAGGTGAAGTGGGAAGATGATGTAAATTTGGATCTATTAACTGCTGAAAGCGGACCAGGAGAATGGGAGGATTGCAAGTAGAGTGTACAAACAAATTGGGCCTCATTACGACCCAGGCGGTAAGTTACCGCCTGGGCCGTGACTTTACCACCATGGCGTAAACTATGTTTACGCCATGGTGGTTGGCGGATTTACCGCCCCATTCCAACCTTGGCGGGGTGGTAAATCCCCATTTTCCCATTTTCCCTTCCCCATTCCCATTTTGCCCCATAGGGCATAATGGGAGTGGGGAAGGCGTTAATTACGCCACCGTAAATTACGGTGGCGTAATTAACATCAAGGTCCCTTAGCGCCATGGATTTTAACACCTGTGTTAAAACCTCCATGGCGCTAAGGGACCTCGGAATCAGGCGGTAAGGGTCGGCGCTGTTTACGCCGCCGTAAAACCCTTACCGCCTGAGTCGTAATGAGGCCCATTGTGTCTAAATACAAAGAACATGTAAAGTTACGAGAAAAATGGGGTCTGAGGATAGGATTTCATATCTCAGAGGAACAATGGATTGATATGTGTGGGAATGTGAAACTTTGTTCGTTGAATTTGTGTAAAAATTCTTAACAGGGTTTATTGGAGCCCAGAAAGATTGATGAAATGAGGAAGCACGGATACAAATGATTGCTGGAAATGTTTTAGTGATGTGAGCACACTGGAACATATGTTCTGGCATTGCTCACAGGTTCGAGGGTTTTGGACAGATGTTTGCAATATGTGCCTATGTGTTCTGGAAACTGTAATTGATCTAGACTTTAAGACAATGATTTTGGGCAGTAATGATTTATTGGATGATCTTTCAATTTCACAAAAAAAAATCTTGTTCAGAGGTGCCTTAATTTGTAAAAAGAGGTTACTTTGCAATTGGAAGTCACAAACTGTACCATTATCATCTGATTGAATTTCTGAGATGCATTCTCTTGCAGGTTTGGAAGATAAAATATTCAGAAGGCAAAGAAAGTTGAACATTTTTGAAAAAACATGGAGAAAATTTCAAGAAATATACTAGTTCTTCAATTATTATTTTGCTTTTAAAAAGGGGGGGGTTGAGTTAAGTTTTGTATCCTGTACATATTAGTTCAGTTTTCTTTTTATATTAATATTCATTTTTATAGCAGGGTTTATTCATTTTCATATGATTACTGTTCGGTTTTTGAATAAATTGTCAAAACTGTCACATACACTGTTCCCTTCTCCCAACTCCTCCTCACCTGAATGTTCCAAAGTATCTTCAGTTAGTTCAGACTCCTTTTTCCTTCTATGTCTTTCTGGCTTCTTTTCCTTCCTTTCCTTCTAGTAATGTAAGTGGGGGCGTGACTCCCGGGTGGCCACCATGACCGGAAGGTGATCTAGTCTCAGGGGCCCCCGAGGAGTAAGCCCCCAATCCCAGGGAAAAAGCTGGTTGGCTGAAAAAACCCTGGTTGTTGATGGTATCCTTTATAGGTGTTGGATTGATTCCAGTGGTTTCCGGTAATCTTGGTCTTTTCTCGTGAAGGGCCAATGAACAAATATCCAAATACAGATCTTTGGTGACAGCAAACCGGGGTAGATATCTGGTTGACAACCAGACTAGTGTTCCAGGACCCCATGGTGGATTAGATTTTCTTTTGGCATCCGCATACTTCTTATAGGACTTCCGGCTCTCCTCTAAAGTGCTGAGGGCCGTCTGGTGTGTCATTTGAAGTTCTGCCATCAACTCATCCACTGCTGGAGCTTTGGTACCTATAGAACCTATCCCAGGTAGAAAATGCAAATGGTATCCATAGGTGCATTTGAAGGGACTCATCCCGATCACTGTGTGGTAGGTGTTATTGTACGTAAACTCCGCCATTGGAATCAGGGATGCCCAATCATCTTGTTCTTTGCTACAAAAGCAACAAAGGTATTGTTTAAGATTGGCATTAAACCTTTCCATCTGCCCATTGAACTGTGGGTGGTAACCCGATGAGAGTGCCCTCTGGATACCCACCTTGTTACAAAGGATGGCCCAAAACTTTGATGTGAACTGTACTCCTCTATCTGAGATGACCACCTAAGGTAAGCCGTGCAATCGTACCACGTCTCCAAGGAATACAGATGCAGTTTCCGACGCAGAAGGCACTCCTGTAAGTGGGGTGAAATTAGCCAATTTTGTATATGAGTCTATGGTTACTAGAATCGCTGTCTTCCCCTGAGAAGGAGGTAAGTCTACCACAAAGTCCATGGAAAGGTTCTCCCAAGGACGTGAGGTTAATTCCGGCTGTTGCAACAGACCAAGATGTTTTAGCCTAGATACGTTCCCACTGGCGCAGACAGGACGTGCCTTAAAATACCTATTGACGTCTGAGCGCATAGAAGGCCACCAAATACTTCTGGATAAGAGTTCATACATTGCCTTTTGACCCTTGTGTCCTACTAGAGGCAGATCATGACAATACTGCAGGGCTCTCTCCTGCAGACCTGGCGTAGGCAAAAAGCGAGCAGAATCGTGAAACCATAGACCGGCTCTTTTTCGTAGGTAATTGGGTAATAAGTTCCTTTGTTTCCAAGTCTTACATTCAGTCTGTACCTTCTGGAGGAACTTATTGATCACTTCGATGAACTTTTGTTTAGGTAACATTCTTTCCTTTCCTGATACCTCCTTTTCTCCTTCTGTCCAGCTTCTTGAAAGGGCATCTGCAAGACTATTCTGTGTTCCAGGTATATAAGTAACCTGAAAGTCAAAGTTTGAAAAGTAGTATGCCCATCTGGCATGGCGGGAGTTGTGACACTCCATCTGCTGGAGTACCCGTAAATTTCTATGATCTGTACGTATAAGAAATGGATGGTTCCTTGCAATAGATGTCTCCACTCCTCACACTCCATCCTCATGGCCAGCAGTTCTCTCTCCAAGACTGAGTAGTTCCGCTCACTAGCGGTGAAGGTTCGTGAGTAGTAGGCAATTGGATGTTCTTGGCCGTCTCTGCCTTCTTGTAACAATACGGCTCCTAAGGCACCGCCTGAGGCGTCTGTCTCCAGAATGAAAGGTTTGGATTGATCAGGTTGAATCAACACAGGTGCTGTTGTAAACAGGTGTTTGAGTCTTGAAAAAGCAGCTTGCGCCTCAGGATTCCATTTAAAGGAACTTCCCTTCTTGAGGAGGGAGGTAAGTGGTAACACGATTTCTGAAAAATTAGGCATGAACCGTCGGTAAAAGTTTGCTAATCCAAGAAACTGCTGCACTTCCTTGACTGTAGAGAGTTCTGGCCTTCTGAGAATGCCCTTTACCTTGTCGGAATCCATTCTTATACCATTTGAAGATAGGATAAATCCAAGATACGGTACCTCTGAGGCTTCAAAGGTACATTCCTCGGGTTTGGCATATAGCTGGTTCTCCTTCAACCTACGAAGGACTTCCTTACCACCGAAGTATACCACCACCGATACATTAAGCATATCGGCAAAAACTCTATCCATAAATCTTTGGAACAGCGCTGGGGCATTCACTAAGCCAAAAGGCATAACACAATATTCGAACAACCCCAATGGTGTTCGAAAAGCGGTCTTCCACTCATCGCCTCGTTGTATCCTCAGTAAATGATAGGCGCCTCTTAGATCGATCTTAGTGAAGACTTGTGAATCTCTAACTTCCTCTAAGATATCCCTAATCAGAGGTATGGTGTATCTGTCTCGCACAGTTATACTGTTCAGACTTCTATAATCAATACAAGGGCAGAGCTCCTTGGTACCCTTCTTTGCTATAAAAACAGGGATGCTCCTCCGGAAGACTGATTCCCTTATCAGGCCGTTCTTGAGGTTGGAGTCCAGATAATCCTTAAGAGCGGACCTTTCTAGTTGAGATAACGGGTACATCCTTCCAAAAGTTAGTGGTGCTTCTTTTAGTTCGATGCTACAATTTTCTGGACAATGAGGTGCGAGGAGTTTGGGGATTACATCCTCAAATACTTCGGAGTATTCATTGTACTGTACGGGAATGGTAGAACTAGATATACACAGTTGAACCACTCTGCAGGCTGACTGAACCTCTGCCTTTGACTATTGGATACAACACTCTCCACAATACTCTGAGTTGAAACTCAATTTGTTGGAACCCCAGTCAATACACGGGTTATGTCGTCTTAGCCAGGAAATTCCAAGTATTATAGGAAAATGTGCTGCCCTAATTACATCGAAAATGATAACCTCGGTATGATTACCCATTCAGATATGGGTAGGTAAAGTCTCCATGGTTATCGGTCCTAGGGATAAAGGGCTACCATCAACCCCTTCAACTGGAATAGGTTTCTTCTTCTGCTGGAGTGGAATGTCCTTTTCTTTAGCCCATGTAATGTCAATAAAGTTGCCTGCCGCTCTGCAGTCCAACATAGCAAGTACGGGAATAGTAATTCCTGACCTGTCTGACAGCAAAACCTGAAAACCATCAGTCTTTTGTCTTCTGTTCTTTCTTCTCCAGTTCGGTTGGAATTGCAAGGACTTGAACTGTTTTCCCCCGTGGTCTCCCTTGCGTAGACACAGGGATGGGCATTTCCCTGATGCCTAGAAGGGATCTCTGTGCAATCCTTTAGCTGATGTTTGGAGGAACCACAGTGCATACAAGATTCTGCTCATGTCTCCTCTTCCTCTCTTCAGAGGTTAAGGGACCTCTTGTCACACCTATGTGCATAGGCTCTCCCAGAGAGGATTGGTCCTTCGAGACTGGAGAAGGGTGGTAAACTGACGGATAGCCTCTCCCTGTTCACCTCTGACGGCGTCTTTCCATCAATCAAAATTTGATCCGGAGTGCCAATGTTACCAACTCAGGGAATGTCTCTGGTCTTGCCACTCGTGCTAGCTTGTCCTTTATATCTTCATGCAGTCCTCTGCGGAATATGGTTTGTTGAGCGGTATCTGGCCATCCCACCATGGTAGCTAGCCCTTGAAATTGAGTGACATAAGTCTGGACATCCTGGTTTCCTTGCTTGACATCCAGCAACGCCTCATAAGTCGAATATTGAACCTCTAGTCTCTCAAAACGTGCCTTAAAATTGCGATCCGACTGATCGTAATCGTTAACTGAAGGATCGTCGGCTGTCACTAATGGAGTGGCCCAGGCCAGAGTACTACTGGCTAAATTGGATATCAGGAATCCTACTTGGGCTCTTCCTGTCTTGAAGGTCTTTCGTCTGAATGAAAAATACAATGAACAGGCGTCGAGAAACTCCTTCTTGACCTTTGGATTTCCATCATATTTGCTCATAGAGAAGGGCATAGGAGGTAAATCACCTCTTCCTTCGTCCCTTGCAGAGGCTTGTTGGTGGAGATTTTGATTCTCAGCCTGGAGTGTTTGCATGTCCACTCGTAAACCCTGAATGGCATTACATAATTCTTGGAATTGTTCTAAAGAAGCCATTGTTCCTCTTGGGCGTTGTACACTGTCAAAACTGTCCGATGCACTGTTCCCTTCTCCCAACTCCTCACCTGAATGTTCCAAAATGATCTTCAATTAGTTCATAGTCCTTTCTCCTTCTAGGTCTTTGTGGCTTCTTTTCCTTCATTTCCTTCTTGTGATATAAGTAGGGGCGTGACTCCCCAGTGGCCACGTGACCGGAAGGTGACCTAGTCTCGGGGGCCCCTGAGGAGTAAGGCCCCAATCCCAAGGAAAAAGCTGGTTGGCTGGAAAAACCATGGTTTTTGATTGTATCCTTTATAGGTGTTGGATTGATTCCAGTGATTTCTGGTAATCTTGGTCTTTTCTCGTGAAGGGCCAATGAACAAATATCCAAATACAGATTTTTGGTGACAGCAATCACCAGTAAACCTAAAAAGGTAAGGAAAGTTATGTCCAATGTTCAAAGAATAGAGTTCATAGATCTGTAAGCAGGACGGCGTGAGGAAACACCAGAGGATGTTTTCAGGCAGCACAGAAGAGTCTGCAAGCAGTGCGGCATCAGGGAACACCAGAGGATGTTGTCTGGCAAATAGGCAGAGTCTGCAAGCAGTGATGTGTCAGGGAACAGAAGAGGATATTGGCAGGCAGCAAAGAAGGGTCTGCAAGCAGGGCCGTGTCAGGGAACACCAGAGAATGTTGACAGGCATCTAAAAAGGGTCGGCAAGCAGCGCGGTGTCAGGGAACACCAGTGGAAAATGAAAAACCAGAAGTGAAGAATAGATAGAAAAAGTATGAAGCACAGAGATCCGTTAAAGAGTTATGGTGCGTGAGACGTAAATACGTCTCAGTGGCCAGATTGGAAAAAGCATAGACCACTAAGATGAAAATACCTGCAACCATCTTAGAAGTGTGTCCACTTGATCCAAACCCTCCATGGCTGATGCATCACATAAATAAACAAGTTAAAAAAGAAAAAAAAATATGAACTCAACAAACTGTTGTGCTATTTCCTCTGGATGAACTAACACCTGTGTATTTATACATTGGATTGGGCTCTCAACATGTTTCTGTTCCTCATCTATTATTAGCGAACATTCATCTGAGATTTCCACTTACTGTCAAGCTTAATTTTCCATATTACTTTTTAGATATCACCATAGTTTTATAAAGTTTTCTTAATACTTCTTGAGATGTTTAAACTTTGACCCATCTATGAGGTAACATTTCCTGAGATGGTCTGCGGGGGCAATCCATTTTTTTTATATTACCATGTTTATAGGTAATATGATGATACCGAATTATCGCAGTAACTTTGACCTCCTCGTCGTACTTTTTTAAGGACTGTTTGCGACTCCCCACAATACCTATATGCTAAGTTGGCTATATTTTGCTATTAATTTTGTTGTTAACATTGGAGCCACTATGCGGGAAACTAAAGGGACTAACAATGGTGTTGTGATAATCCTATATTCTCCTTTTCAAAGTGCATGCACCGATAACCATACCAATATGGCGTGCTTAATCTAAGCGCTCCGTTTACTGAACACTGATGATGGACACCAATTGACCTGCCTATGGTTTGCAAACAAAACAAACAGAGTTACTAGAAAAGCCAGAGATTGATAATTCATTTGAGTGCGTCCTAAACGGAAAAAATCTGAGATGGACGAAGCCAATTGAGAGAGATTGCAGTGGTTACAAAAGAGCAATGGGAAATCTTTCCTTTGACTTTATCGACGTGTGGTGTACAGGTAATACTGACAATTCCCGAGCCAAAACAGATGTTACATCTTTAGATTGATATAGATATCTCATTATGGTCCTGATAGGTGGTAATGAATTTACATTCTCTTCATTGCAGACCATTCAGAAACCCATGGTAGTTAATGTGCGCCCATAAGAACATGAGCTATTGAACAGATTTCCATCGGCCGCCCACCTGTTAAACCAGAAACAACCATATAGCATGTATAGTATGTTGGACTGAAACCAATCGCATCATGTGACAAACATCGCGGTCAGAGAATCATCAATGTAACCAGAGGGCGTCCATTTTGTGAAATGTCGGCCATTTGCTTTTTTACTTTCTGTCAAAACACTTTGCAAATGTATTCTATGCTTCGAACTCGCACACAGTGCGAGGTCACAGTCTGAATGCTGAAATACTAACACAGACAAGAATGTCAAACTATGCAGAAATACATTGGTTTTCTCTCTCACTAAGTCCTTGAAACCAAGCAGAAGCCACATCTAATCAGTAGTCCAGGTGCCGGCCTGTCTTGCAAACGCTGTAACAAAAGGCAGTTAAAACATGAATTATATTCCTTTAGTGGTGCTCCTTCACGGAGAGTAGTATTCTGCTTCAGAACTATCTGACCTTTTAGCTCATGACTCAAGTCATACAGATGATGTAATAAGGAATGTTTTCCCTGCTGAGAACACAATATCTTTGCAGAACCAGAAGCTACCTGGTCCCCATAACAGAAAGTTGTGTCTGTTGCCTTTGCTAGAATAACTATGTTTAGACTTAATGAAGACTTGTCATAACATGGCATAATTGTCATGATTGTCAATCACCGAACCCTAGTATGAATGACATGTTGTGGGCGGATCAAATTACCTTCGTAAAGATTATATGTAATGTATATATATATTACTGCTTTAGCGTTGCTCGCTCTCTCGCTGCTCACAGGTCTGGGAACACACGTCGTGAGGCGTTGAGACCCAGTTGGCCGACTGAGAATACTTTGAAATAAACCAGACTTGTTTGGAAAATGAACCTCATGTCTGACGTGTCACTTGGATATATGGTTATTGTGCCTTAGTTTCCACACGTGGTCTTTATGGCCTAGCAAATATGGCGCCCGAATAGGGACCCTCCCACTAATGCTACATTGTACACGTTGAAGTTGAAGAAGGCAAAAACGAGTCGCGGACGACGCCGTCGACCCGGGATAGGAAGGTGTTTGGGGCGCCTCTGTAGAAGTGATGAGACTCCTCCACAGATATGTACACAGCTGATCCCTGATCGATGAGCAGCACCCAGAAAGCATCAAGGCGAGGGTCGTGGAATGAGGCAGATTGAGCCAGACACGCAGTCATGATGATTATTGGTTGCATCTGTATACGGGCGAATTGTGTCCTGAGTGATGAATTGGTTGATCAGGTGAGTCGTGCCCAGATTCTTAAACGTCCTGATATTGGTTGAGAGTTGCTCTTGCAAGATCAAATGCCCAGGGTAAGAAAAAAGGGTAAGAATTAACCATGCTGGGAAATTGTTTTCCTGTCTCGTAAGGTTTTTTCACTGCAGTAGACAATCTTTGGAAACTGGCCAGGTTGCGCTACACGAAGGGTCGCCGGCACATGAAATGTACATAAAATATGGTATAGGGGCAATAGTGTTTAATGCGATTTGGCATAAGCAGACCAGACGTGTATCAGACCTTCAGTGGCCTAATAATGGGAGCTTTGAATTAGCACGTATAGAACACCTAGAATCAGTATTGCTACGAAAAAAGGCCCGATAAGCAGCATTCGACATTGTAAAATACTGGAGGAAGGAAGCTAATCTCCGATTAAGAAGTAGGGAGAAACATGCACGTAGACATAAAACGAATGTAGAGAAAGTGCTAGAGCATGACCAACATCAGCAGACAGAAGCCTTTAGGAACATGGACAGGGCTTTCCAATTAGATGTATAGAAAATATCTCCTCAGCAAGATTTGCATACATCAGATGAACTAATAAACAAAATATTAAATGAGCGAACAAATGAACATCAAAGTACTGACCCAGTTGCACCTCCTCCTTATGTACCTCCCATTCCCGTAATTCCATCTGCACCTGCAGTAAGCCGTTCCTCTCCCTCTGTGCCTGTGACATAATTTCCTCAACCGCCGCCAGAGCATGAGTTAGCCGCTTTAGCGGGCAGTTCTACAGAGATGGGGCCTGCGGAAGGATGCATCAGACTGACTCGTAGCACGATTAGCAAAGGAAGGAAAGAAGAACTGAAAGAGTGGGCCGAGGTGTATATGAATGATGACAATGAAGTGGCTGTGCAAAGTTCCATATCTGATCATAGAGGCCTTTGTGAACAACAGGTATTGTTAGACTGCATGGCGAATTATCTTGTGAAAATATGGGGTGATTTGAGCAATACAATGGTACCACAAGAGTTGCGTGATTTGGTTGTTCTTTCGAATTTGCGAGCTGATGTGATGAAAGCACACCTACAATTTAAGGGTGAGTGCAATTTATATATTCAAATCTAAAATGAATGACCCACTAATATTTATGGACAAGGCTATGTAGAACTATATATTCTAACTAGCTCCATCTTTCCCTCATAGTATCAAAGGGAATATATTCTCTCCAGACCATCTTAGAGGGACAGTGAGAGCCAAGTTGCCCATGATTCAGGTGGGTACCAAAAATCAACTAGAGCACTAAAGATTTCAATGAGAATCTTTAGGGTATTAGGTGGCACATATGTTGAATTGGCAACATTTAAAATCATAAAAAGTATGCTTTTTTGCAGATTGCCTGGGAAAGGACGACTATTAAGAATTCTGCTCTTTAATAATACCTGTTATTGATCGCCCCCACAGACCATCTCAGGTAATTACACCTCATAGATAGGTCAAAGTTCTAAACAGCACCAAAACAGATTATTAGCAATTATAGTTTATACAGTTTTATCTGTTTTTTTACCTGTCAGCTCTATAAGTATTAAGAAAACTTTATAAAACTACAGTGATATTTAAAAACAAAGATGGAAAATTAAGAGTGACAATAAGTGGAAATCTACTAACAGACGAGGAAGAGAAACATGTTGAGAGCACAATCCTCTATATAAATATGCAGATGTTAGATCATCCAGAGGACATAGCACTACCCGTTAGTTGAGTTTATCATTTAACAGACATGACAGAAACTGTTTTGAATAGCAGACAACCATTTTGGTCATATGCATAGTCACCATCACTATTGCTAATGCTGATTCTTTAAAAGTGTGTATCTTTGAAATGTATTTTTACTAATGTTGTTTTTAGTCTGAATAAATTAATGTTATATGTGTTGATTATAGTTTTGGAGTAATTTAGCACTCTTGAACTGTCATAATTTTCTCTCTATCTACACTTTACTGTAGGTTGGGTGGGGGGCCATGAGTAGTTTTCTGAATATTATATACTGTGAAACTGTGTACCCAACACTAGGCCCTTTAAGATGGGGTAGCAATACTTTGAGATGGATGGGGATGCAGAATATACTCAAAGGTCAATAATCAGACTGACTCAGGAAGTTGGCAAAGTACATCTGTTTTATTTTCAATAATCTAAACCAGGGAGTATAACAAACATCAATGAACATCCGCTTGATCTTCTTACTCAAAGAGTTTCATAAAATGTACAGTTTATATAGCAAAACCTTGTCATCATTGATCTCAAGCTACATGGCAAACTATAAAAACCTACTTGGGAAAGTGGTAGGCTTAAAGGTAACACCTAGGTATACGTTCCATACTTGTCAGGGAAAGTGATTGAGTCTCTAACATCAGGTGAGGCAACTATGCCCTCCTCTAGTGCAAGTCATTATGAATGTCATCAAATGCACAACATCCTATTGGTTACATAAACTATAGGACTCCCTATTACGTGGCCCTCTATAATTGGTTGGCACCCCTGTATCCCTCTGTAAAATTCCACACACGCTAGCAGCACGCAGGCTGGTACCCAGGTGCTGGTGGGCTGGTCATGACCAAAGCTTCCCACCTAATTAGCTTGCCATCTATCATCACTCTTGCTGTCTGCCAGTCAATTAGCCTTTGAACATGGCCTTGGAAATGTTCTCTGTGCTTGAGAATAAAAGGGAGTATAGGCATACTCTGTCTCTTGGTTTTGATACAGCTCAATTCAGTATCTATTTTCATCCGACCATGTGACTGGAGACCATGTTTCAGAGCTTTTTCTGTATTTAAAATACTATTAAATTATGAGCCTCTGACATCTTCAATGTTCTTGCTCCTCACCTCAGACAGGAGTTTGTTCTTTTCACACGTTTTGTAACTACTGCCTGAACATTCAGGCTCACGGTAGCCTTGAACTCCTGGTGCTGGGCCAGCCAATCCTTTCTTGAATTCACCTCCACCATTAAGTCGTTTTCCAACTGCATCTCACCAAATAAAACCTTTCTATTCAAGGGTCGAGACCCTGCTAAAGTGCACTGTGGAACATCCATTGTCTATACATTACTATGCATATATGTTAGCACATCGATGCAATCCATTCAATACGTAGCAAACCTTACAAATTCTTTTCCATACTTGCATCTACTGCATCTGTACAATTGTAAAATTACTTTGCATTTTCTTCATTTTTTCTGTAGCATGAACATCTTCATCTTGAGCCCAAAATGTTGTTCATCTTTATCATTTCGTCTTCAGATATCATGGAATGTTTACATTCTTCTGCCTCATGTCGCTGTTGTGGGTGGGTCAGTTCTACTTTAAATTTTGTCTCCAATCTCCTTTCTCACTCATTTTCGTACTTCCTCCGGGAATTCATTTAAATGGCCATCATATTGTCGTGAGTACATATATGCATATATGGCTTCCTTAATGGATACCTTACTTCCATGATTCTTTGTGGTATAGGTATTCTTGCAGGAAACTGCACGTGTTGCACACTGTGGTTCCCAGCATATAGGCAGCATGGGGGCAGAGCTTTTAGTGGGGGTATTTGACACCACCTCTACAACTCTACACTTAGATGGAATTTCCTGAGTTTAGTCTGCGCCAAATCTAGCCAGAAATGTGATTGTTAGCAGATGCCACACTTAGATGGAATTGAGTTTAGTTTGCGCCAAATCTAGCCAGAAATGTGATTGTTAGCATATGCCACACTTAGATGGAACTTCTTGAGTTTAGTCTGCGCCAAATCTAGCCAGAAATGTGATTGTTAGCATATGCCACACTTAGATGGAACTTCTTGAGTTTAGTCTGCGCCAAATCTAGCCAGAAATGTGATTGTTAGCAGATGCCACACTTAGATGGAATTGAGTTTAGTTTGCGCCAAATCTAACCAGAAATGTGATTGTTAGCATATGCCACACTTAGATGGAACTTCTTGAGTTTAGTCTGCGCCAAATCTAGCCAGAAATGTGATTGTTAGCTTATGCCACACTTAGACGGAATTTCTCAAGTTGAGTATGCGCCAAATCTAACCAGAAATGTGATTGTTAGCATATGCCACACTTAGATGGAATTTCTTGAGTTTAGTCTGCGCCAAATCTAGCCAGAAACGTGACTGTTAGCATATGCCACACTTAGATGGAATTGAGTTTAGTTTGCGCCAAATCTAGCCAGAAATGTGACTGTTAGCATATGCCACACTTAGATGGAATTGAGTTTAGTTTGCGCCAAATCTAGCCAGAAATGTGATTGTTAGCTTATGCCACACTTAGACGGAATTTCTCAAGTTGAGTATGCGCCAAATCTAGCCAGAAATGTGATTGTTAGCATTTGCCACACTTAGATAGAATTTCTCAAGTTGAGTATGCGCCAAATCTAGCCAGAAATGTGATTGTTAGCATATATGATTCATAGCATACACCGCACATAGAATTCCGAACCTAGCCTGTGTTGCAACTAGATAGAAATGTGACTGTTAGCTTGTGCCACACTAGCACTTAAATCTGAACTGTAGCCCGCGTCGCATCGAAATGGAACTGTGACTGTTAGCATGCACCTCACTCAGGACTCTGAACCCTAGCTCGCGCCGCATCTAGACAGAAAGTTGACTGTTAACAGCCTCTCTGGGAAAAGCTGCATTTGAAGTGCACCTCTCTGTGAAAGTTGATTTGGAGTACACTTAGAAGTGAATTCAGAAGTGTACCCAATAGCCTCTCTGTGGGAAGTTGATTTTAGAAATGTGCCCAATAGCCACCCTGTGAAAGTTGAATTCAGAAGTACAACTAGAAAGTGGCATTTAGAAGTACACCCAATAGATTCTCTGTGAAAGCTAAATCTAAATATATGCCCAATTGCCTCCCTGTGGAAAGTTGGATTCAGAAGTGCAGTTAGAAGTTGAATTCAGAAGAGTGTGAAAGTTGAATTTAGAAGTACATTTAGAAGTTGCACGTAGAAGCGCTCCCAATAGCCTCCCTGCGAATGCCGATTTTAGAAGGACGCCCAATAGCCTCTCTGTGAGAGTTGAACTGAGAAATACATTTAGAAGATGCATTTTAGAAGTATACCCATTAACCTTGTGAAACTGAACTAAATGTATGCCCAATAGCCTCTCTGTGGAAAGTTGATTTTAGAAATATGCCCAATAAACCTCCCTGTGAAAGTTGAATTCAGAAGTACAAATAGAAAGTCGCATTTAGAAGTACACCCAATAGCTTCTTTGTGAAAGTTGAATCTAAATGTATGCCCAATAGCCTCTCCGTGGAAAGTTGAATTCAGAAGTGCAGTTAGATGATGAATTTTTGAAGAGTATGAAAGTTGAATTTAGAGGTACACTTAGAAGTTGCACTCAGAAATGTGCCCAATAGCCTCCCTGTGAAAGTTGAATTCAGAAGTACAATTAGAAAGCTGCATTTAGAAGTGTGCCCAATAGCCTCTCTGTGGAAAGTTGCACTTAGATGTGCGCCCGAAAAGCCTCTCTATGAAAGCCGAGATTAGAAGTGTGCCCTATAACCTCTCTGTGGAAAGCTGAACTCAGAAATGTCCCCATTGGCCTCTCTGTGAAAGTTGAATTCAGAAATGTACCCTCTGTGAATTTTGGAAGCATGCCCAACAGCCTCTCTATGAATTAGAAGTCTCCGAAAGGGCATGTAACCCATCATATGTCACAAACACGCTTACTCTGTCCTTACATCACCATTCAACTAGAACACAGAGATACTATGACACCATTCGGTATAACTGTTCTCATATCAACATTCGCCGCTTACTCCACATCACTCTAAGTAATCACTGCTGGTTACACACCCCCCAGCGAGGCGTTCTCTTCAGGCCTAACGCAGCCACATCCGATCTGGATAAATCCGGCCAGAACGAACACATACTCCTGACCTCTCAACCACCACACCCACCGCTAGAAAGCAGCTATCACACCGATGCCGCACGAGCTGTACACATACCCAGTGCTCACGCGCACCTTTTGACTATCTCTTCTCTCTCTACTGATATGAACTTCGGTTCCCAAGGGCGTTCAACCTACCAGCGCCTTCAGACCATACCAATGGTATATAAGGCGCTATATAAGTGCAAAATAACAATAACAATAACAATAACAACTGGCTTCTATTTCATGGTTTTTGAGGCAATGTCGAGGTTGCCGGTAAGCTGCCAGTAGTACCGGCGACTTACCGGCAACCCCGGTTTATTGTACGGGTGCCCAATATCCCGGAATTACTGGGATATTATGGTTGGTAGAGAAACAGTAAGTTGCCATTCCATGGAATCCCGTGGAACTCCATGGAATGGGAACCACTGAAGCACCGGCACCGTTGCTAAAGGTGCCGGTGCTTCAGTGAATTATCCACGGGTAGGTGCCTGAACTACCGGCATGTCAGGCCTGCTGGTAGTTCCATGCCCCTACCGGTAGACCTGGATTATGCGGGAACACGTTGTTACCGGCACCTTCTTTCTGGACCGGCACACTCCTAATGACTGCAAATGTCTTGACCTCTAAGCTGAAAGAGAGAATCAACTCGAAACTGGCTTCTCCCCCCCCCTTACCTCTCATCAATACTGATAATCTCACTTATCACGTAGTAGAATCCGACTAAACCATTTGCCATTTATTCAATCCCAAGCTAACTTAGTATGATAATCATTTCATCTATAATGAATCAACATTCAAAGTTACAATGTAGTATCTCACAGTTTATGGACTTTCATATTATTTTATCTAAATCCATATTGTCTCCTCTCCCCCTCCCTACTTACATTTTCCACACATTCATCTATGCAAGTCTATTTCTGGCCTTGAATTATATATCTCTCAGCCAGCTAACATTCAGAGTTCCACAGGGCTGTTCTCCTTCATGATGACTGTTCAGTGTGTATGCACTGACTGGTCTTGATGATTGGCACGTTTAAATCAGCTTTTCAAAGTGTTTGCTTGATTCTCCATTCAAGCTCAACACATAGAATGATACCGTCCAAAACCAGGACTACTCTTCATGCCGGTCCTAGGTATAATAAGCATTGGCAATGCCAACAGTTTGGGCTTTTGTGAAGGCATGGGAAAGACACATGCTAGGCCCTTCTGTAGTGGTATTAACTGCCATTGATGGTAGCAGCTACATGGGCATCTAATAGCAGTGCCTGGCAAATGTCTAATACTTACATATGAGCCAAAACTGCTAGCTTTGCCAATGCTTGTTTTTGACAGTGAAGGCCATCGGCAATCTGTGGTCAAACAAGCTGTGTGCCCCTCCTGATATGTCACCTCTACCTATTTGTCTATTGCAACCGTTTTGGCTTATATGTGGTGCAAGACCTAATATTCCAAATTATACATTATCAGTGAGTGGTGTTAGCAAAGGGGCTCATCATGGTGCATAGGCTCAACAGTAAATGTCCAGATTTTTCTATAGACCAGTTCACCACTGGTTCCAGTCTTTCTTTTTGGCTGGGCGAATGGTGCAAAGTGTCTTTGAACGTTACATGGTTACAATAATAAACTGCATCTACATTACGGTGGTTTCAGCCATTGTTTGAAAGTGCTGACTTTTTGTTGTCGATTAATCAGCTTTGTATAAAGACAAAATACGTCCTTGTTTGCGCCGACAATTAGTTGGCTCGTGTTGCTGAAAATGAGCGTCCTTTCATGTTTTGTTCAATTGCTAGTGATCAGGAAGAAACCTGAGTCCACAAAACATAGACGCTACAGTGCGAATTTATAGCACGAGAGTGGCAGAAACAATGGCTATGTGTATGGGCTGTAGCACAGGGAAGGCAGTGACAAGCCCAGTATTTGTTTGCATTATCTTAAATGCTGTCAGACACACGTGCGCTCTTAAGCACACATACAGAATATTTGCTGAGAATGGCCGAGTTATGTGGTGAAATTACTGCTACAAAGAAAATGAGTGCACATACAGACAGACTGACAAATGTGACAAGCCTTTACATCATGTTTTGTGGTGATGTATCACTTTGCAAAATAGCTTCTTAAAAAAATGATATAATAAAGATAAAACAAGAATCCAAGTAATTTCCGTGAGATAAAGTTGGCACGGCCAAATTCTGAACTGGCAATGACGACCTGTGAAGAAAATCACCATTACTTAAGAAACAAGTACCATTTGTTCAAAATGAAGTTAACTCAGACTACAACTTCCAAAATGCAATTGAGTGTTACATTAATGCCCCAGACACAAAACGTGGCATGCCGTTGGGATAACATCTTGTCGAGCTAGTATTGAGACATTTTACTTATGTCAATCACACATAAGAGTGACAGCGTGAGGAAAATTCCATGACAGTGCACCTTAAAAAACACTGGCACTTAAAGAAATATAGCTCACACCACTGAGGTATTGGCTAACATGTCAACTATGCATGACGGCAGCCTGCCTTTCATTTGCCTGCCACTTTCTTTTGCCGCCACTTCAACTCTCTCGTCCTCCTCCCCTCAAAACACACAGGTCTGATAGTGAGCACACAGGTGCCCATACTCAGCAGCCAGCATGTGTGGCACGCATTTGGTCTTCTGAAGAAGCTGTTACATACTTGTCTGCAGACGCAAAGACTCACAGAAGCCTACAGGAGCATTGTGCTGTTTTTGCGGGTGTTGGGAAGGAAATCTTTCTGTATACTACAGTGGATCAGGGAGAGAAGAGAGGAGCAGGCGTTGTCATCAGGTTAACTTCTGCTTTGCGCTTGCCTGCCCACCTGCCAAGAGTGAGTTCTGTGGTGCACAGTGATGCGTAATGGTATAGCCTATTATTTTATTGTGAACTTCATCAAAGGGAGCTGCTTTCTCCTGGACTTGTATGGTAGAAACCCAGGAGAGGAAGGGCTGAAAACAGAAAGGGATCCCTCTGTGAACCCTGCAGAAGGAGACCCTGCGGAAGGAGTCAAAGGTGTGGGTTCCTTCCATGGACATCATGCGAGAATTCTGGATGTTTACACTAAACGTATTATAGCAGGTTGGACGTTAGCAAAAAGGCCTCAGTTCAGTGTGTTGCAGTTAAAAAGCAGACATTGAATTACAAGCGGAGTTCAGAAAGGCGAAGTTGGATCAACAAGAAGGTCACACCTACGCATGAAGGCAGACTGTGCTTCTTACTCTCTAAGTTTCTCAGAGCTAAGAACACTCTCCAGGATGAAGTTCAAAGGCCCAATTGACAGTAGGTCACTGAGGTGATGATGGATTGATATGCTAATTAAGTTAAGACAACCTCACCAGCATCTGGATGGCCAGCCTGCGTGCTGCTAACATAGGTAGAAAAGTACTGAAGTTGTATATAGTGCCAACCAATTGTAGAGGACCTGCGTATTCAGGTGTCCTATAGTGTGTAAACCAATGGGATGTTGTGTATTTAGTGACGTTCATAGTGGGCATTTTTTAAGGGAGGGCTTAATTACCTCACCTGATGTTAAGTAACTAATCACATAGCTACACTTTCTAGACAAGTATGGATCATATACTTAGACATTCATTCAGAACCAATAGCCCATGCACATAATTTTTTGTTTGGCACATAGGATGACGTTAGTACAAGAGTAAAAGAAAATGCCTTGCCATGTGGAGAAATTGTTTTTATTGATGGTTCTTCAAGAATAGATCAAAATGATGGACATAGATATATTGATGCCACTGTGGTAAAATACACAGCCAATGGGGAATTTCAGACATTGGTAAGTGCAAGAATCCCATCTCACTATTCTACACAAGCTGCAGAGTTAGTGGCATTGATTGTCTCACTCGAGAATCATGCATACCAGGAAGTGACAATGTACAGCGACTCCGCCTATGTGATGTCAGCGGTGCACACAGGTTTAGAATGTTGGAAAAGGAGGGGCTACCTCCGAGCGAATGGCACGCCAGTACAGCACGCTGCCTTATTGGACAGGCTTATCAAGGCACTACAACTCCCAGTGGCCATTGCAGTCATTAAATGTACAGCTCATACTAAAAGGGCAGACTTTATCTCACACGGAAACCAAGCAGCAGACGATGAAGCGAAAATCGCTGCATATTCAGAGAACATAACATCTTTTGAAACACTTGCTGTGAAAGAGAAAATGTTTTGTTGATGAATGTGGGTGAAAAATATAGTGAATTGTCAAAAACACAGCTTATGGAGGTTCAGGGGGAAGCACCTCAAGATGAGAAAGATTTGTGGACACAAAGAGGATGTTCTTTAAACCACTCTGAAGCATATTGTGACAAGACGGCACTGGTAAACCGGTGATGCCTGTAGCCTTATTGAGAGTGGCGCTGGAACAGCTACACTACCCTGCGCACACAACTAGGGAGAACCTTGCTGCAACAATTGCTGAAGATTGGTTTGTACCAAATCTGTTCGAGCATGTTGCATTTTTAACAACAAATGTTATAGTTTGTCAAATATTTTTAGATGGGCATACACTGCGCATAGTTACGGGGGTAATTCCGAGACCCATTGGCCCCTTTCAGCATTTGCATATCGACTATTTCAATATGATTCAAGTATGTAATGGATATAGATATATGATTGTCGTAGTATGTCCTTTTTCAAGGTGGATTGAGGCAGGTGCCTGTACACATCCAAATTCCACCTGTGCAGCAACATTTTTTGAGCAGTAAGTATTTCCCAGATGGGGAGTATGTGAGGTAATAAGGTCAGACAATGGCCCACATTTTGTGAACCAGACATTTGAGCAGATCAGCTTGTTGCTTGGCATAAAGCACAAGATTTCCTCGGCTTATCATCTGCAAGGAAATGGGATCTGTGAGAGGCTCAACGGCTTGCTTAAGCAAAGAATAGCCACGTTGAAGCTTACTCTGAAGAAAGGGTGGTGGCATTGCCTACCACTGGCATTATATGCTTTAAGGAACCAACCGGGTTCTGACCACGATCTCACGCCTCACAAAATTGTGACTTGGAGGCGAATGAGAACCATTTTAATGCCTCGATCCAGACTTAGAAGTGATGCTCAGTCAACTGCAGATCTGTTTGGAAAGGAAATGCATGATTATTTGAACTGTATGACGTCCAGTATTTCTGTCATTTCAGGACAGCTACAGCGACAAGGGTACAGGGCAGTACAGAACATAGAAGGAAATGCTTTAACAAGTAAATCTCAAGAATTATGACTTTTGCAAATATTCACCGGAGATGAGTCCTTAATTCGGAACCACACAAGAAAGAAGTGCGACGAACCCCGTTTTAACGGTCCGTTCATCGTGGAAGAAGGCAGGGCAGGCATGCTTGGATATTCATTGGTGATGTTGAAATCATTGCTGGAGAAACCTCTCTGCCCTCTGCACCCCAGCGAGAAGCAAGCACAAGCATCGGGGAAGAACCACAGCACGTGCAGATGAGATCCATGGCGAGGAAGAAGGATGCAGAAGCTGACAAATAGAAAGATAAAGAATTGTTGGACTGTGGTTTGGTCAGGGACACTCCTAACCGTCTCTGAAGGAGTTAAGGAAAGCAAATTCAAACACTCTGTGCAAACTAGTTGCAGAGTTAAGAGTATATCTGTATTCTTAAAGCCACAGTAGCTTATTGACTTTGGACTGAGGCATGCTTCAGCCTTGATAAGAAGAGAAATATGCCAGACTCTGATCGTGGTTTTGATAACTGGAAGAGAGTGCAGTATCCTGATTCATTCCACACCGAGTTCTTGTTCGGATTTGGCCATGGTGTTATCCAATGACAAAGTTTCAAGGATTATACTTCAGGTTTTTCCCTATGTGTTGCGCTCATATCCAGCAATTGTCTGGAGAACTTTTAACATTCGTACTTTCTTACATGATCCTAACAATGGTCTGATTGTGAGGAGACTATTTACAGCAATCATAGAGCAAGTGTTACAGTTACCTGGGTACATTGGGAATAGCACAAATGCCCCCATCACCTGAGGCTGCATATATACTTGTTGGAAGGCTTTTCTTTTGTCTGATTGAAGAATACCCACATCTTGTTGGCAGACACACAGATGTGCTCACATTCCTAAGGGATCCCAGTAATACTGAAAATCTGACTTTGATCTTGGAGGGAATAATTAGTCAAGTAAGCCTATACACTGAGAGAACCCACAGGACGGTGGTGTGAATCTTTCGTTTGAGGGACAGATAGAGAAGGTTTCTGGCAAAGACAGATTTTTTGTTTTATGCTGAAAGAAGTTCATCATGTCGCCTGGCTTAAAGCAGATTCGAGGAGTGGATTGGGAGTTGGTATATGTCGTTGAACTGATCTAGACATATTGAGAGCAGCTTTTTTCTTGCTGGAGACATTTATATTTCGCATGGTTAAAAAAAATGGCTCTAGGGAAATAGAGATCGAGAGATTATTCTTATTATTCAGCAAGCAGACAGTGGATCGAGGACGAAAGTGCAGAGGCAAGACAGCAACTTCCAGAAGGAGTTTATAATGCAGATGTATTAAAGATTACTTTTTCCTTCCTTAGGCAATAAAGATGGGTAGCACTAGTGGCAACTTTGTGATCCCGTATGTAGAAAGACATTCACGTTGTCCACGGAATAAGTGGTGTACATCAACATACCTTTGCCTTATTTATGGTTGCATTCTGTTTATAATCATATTGTTCACACTCACAGTCCGCACATCCTACTACCTTGATATTCTGAAATTCTGGTTGGACACAACAAACAGGCCTTGCAAGATGGCCAAGACAAGAGGTTGCCAGACAATATGCCCATAAAGACAATGCCTGGAAAAACACCTGATCCTGTGGTGAAAAACCCAAAGGTAATCCCCAGAAGACAGACACACATGGAGATTTTGAGAGACATTTTTATGCCTAAATGGTATGGTGAGAGGATAAAACTCTGAACTTTCTCCTACCCAGGGAACACATGTATGTGTACCCTGTCCACTGACAGATGTGTCTATGATTTATCCAGAAAAAATGAGTTATGCTGGTACACTTCATGATATGATTATGGAAGGTCACACGAGAAGAATGAGAACTAAAAGAAATACTCAAAAAGATGATTTCGAGCTAAATGATTACATGGACAGTACGGCACATTTGGAAATAACATTTGGTACCAGCATATGAAACAAGTAGGCAGAAGGACCTCCAATGAGGAATGCTTTGTGTGTGCACTTCTACCATACAGTATGGGGAAGTCTAAAATCTTCATAGCTATCGAAATAGACGTCCAGAACGCTCATTGTCTCTCACAACTAGCACTTTGCAAAACCACAGATCAGTTCATGGGTCGAGATGCCTACCTCAAATGGGCTACTGAATGGACAGATCCAGGTGAAGATGACTATGTGCAAGATATCAAGACAAGAAATAGAGCCCACAAAAAGAATCATGCGATCAGATATGAGAAGCCTGGAGTAAAAGAAGCTGGAATCAGATGGGAAGTGAATAAGAAATTGGAGGTTGCAGGAAAATCTGCAGAGGATGCTTGAAGATGGAAGAATGGAGGCCAAATGCAGATCTGGCTATCTGTGTTATCACCCGATGGATGAAAAGAAGGCGTGATCGTCTGCAGAGCCTGGGTGATCATTGGATGCTATAAACCAGTTATTTACATTGTGCAGTATGGCTGTAAGACATTATGGCTAAGACTTGCTAAACTACTGACTAGGTTTGAAAACAGAGGAGGGCCCTTGCAGATAGTGCCATTGGAAAGTTCAAAGCTGTGCTTCAGAAATAATGGCACAAGAAAAGTTGGAGAAAATAAGAATTGTGGTTGAATCTTTGATGTTCCAGGGATGGTACACGGTACAGCACTGACCATGGATCATTATTGGGCTTGTGCAGCCAGAGCTTATATCAGATTACCTGCAAATGGGGGAGGAATATGCACACTGGTAAATGTCCATGTTCCAGCTTTAGTGATTCCAAAGGGTGATTTCACATTGACAATTTCCCAAAAGCAAATGGTCACCTGAGGAAGAAGAGATATGTGGAGCTGGTAAAGTGGATGAAGAGAGTACTATTTCTCAGCTAAGTCAATGTAATGTTTCAATGCCATACCATATGAGCACGGACTGTTTAGCCAGACCTCATCTGTGTTCACATTGATCTTCATGCTAGCAATCCTGGTTGGAGCAAACCCTAAGTGGCTACAAATCACCAGGTGGGAATTGCTGTAGACAATTAACACTACAATAAAAGGATTCAATGCGATCAGAGAAGAGATGAGAGCCATCAAATTGATGACTCTTCAGAACAGATACGTCTTGGACATGATTACAGCAATGGATGGAGGTGTCTGTGCAAAAAATCAGAGAATCATGTTGCACATTTATGCCTTCTCATGATGATGAGAATGGAACTTTGACAGAGGCCATAGACATGCTGACGAAACTCCATGGCCAGATGATAGAGGAAATAGAAGACATTGCTAATGACAATTGGTTTGGATCACTTCTCTTGGGTTCTACAATGGATGGCAGACATTTCCAAATTCCTTGAAGACCTGATAGTGATGATATTGCTTGGATTTTGTGTGATCAAGATAATAATCTCACAATGCAAGAAGACAGCAAAGAAAGCCACAGGATGAAGATTATGATCGATGTTGAAACCGGATGGAAGCCCAAAGACCTGACAGATGAAGAAATCAGAGACTTTGTGAAGGCTAGTATCCATACACCTGAGGGGATACAGTTCCTGTATCTTAAAAATAATAAGAAATATGTGTGAAGGTGAATCTACTGTAGTCCAAGTGGACAGTGCCAGCTTCTGACAAGGAAAAAAGATGAGCATGTGAAAATGGGACGATGCCTGAAGGTAGTCAAAAAGATATGGGTCCCAAAGAAGTTGTTATTCAGGCCAAGCTGCCTGGATGTGAAGGATGATGTGGGGGTGGTTGGTGTTTCGCCCAGAGGGGGGGAGTGTAATGGAGGAGCAAAATACCCCCACCTCAATCGACTCACTCCTTTTACCTGTATACTGGAAAACAGAGTATGTGACATATACAGAACAGCTGAATCGACAAAGAGCAGAGTATGGACTTAGTCCAGTACCAGAGAAAGGGTCAGTACCTAAGAGAATTTGGGAGCCAAAGTACCCATTGAGAAAACCTTATCCGTATACAAAGAAATATGATGGCCATCTGAATGAAATCCCTGAATAAGCAGAGCCAATAAACGGCAAGGATGAATGATAGTATTGCTGACCATTGCCAAGTATATGTTACATGGAGCAGAAGAAGAAGCACATAAAAAGATGCAGTGACTAGAGAATGCAGATAGTCTATAAGGCATCAAGAAAGCAGTAAGGATAAGTGACATCTTGGGCTCAAGGTGAAGAAGCTTATGCCACAAGAAATAGATGAAGATATCAAGTTATTTTACACGTGTACAGATGCAGAAGAAACGCAAGCAGCAAAGTAATCATGAAGCTAGATCTAAGCTTATAGTAAATAGATTGCGGCAAGTGCCAACGTATACATATATAGGAATGAGAGAATTATGGATGTTTACACTAAACGTATTTTAGTAGGTTGGACGTTAGCAAAAAGGCCTAAGTTCAGTGTGTTGCAGTTAAAAAAACAGACATTGATTTACAGGCGGGGTTCAGAAAGGCGAAGTTGGATGAACGAGATGGTCACACCTATGCATGAAGGCAGACTGTGCTTCTCACTCCCTAATTTTCTCATAGCTAAGAACACTCTCAAGGACGAAGTTCAAAGGCCCAATTGACAGTAGACCACTGAGGTGATGATGGGTTGATATGCTAATTGCAGGGAAGCTAAGGTTAAGACAACCTCACCAGCATCTGGATGGCCAGCCTGCATGCTGCTAACATAGGTGGAAAAGTACTGAAGATGGATAGAGTGCCAACCAATTGTAGAGGACCTGCGTATTCAGAAGTCATCTAGTATGTAAACCAATGGGACGTTGTGTATTTAGTGATGTTCATAGTGGTCATTTTATTAAGGGAGGGCTTAATTGCCCCACTTGATATTAAGTAACCAATCACATAGCTACACTTATTATACTATTATAGATCATATACTTAGACATTCACTCAGAATCAATAGCCCATGCACATACGTTTTCGTAGTTTGCCACTTAGGATGACGTTAGTACACGTATAGATTAACGTCATTGATGGCACATTTTGCTCATAAAAGTGCTGTTTTTTCTTAAATGCTTTGAGTTTGAAGATCGAGTGTTTGCATTGATGTTCGTTATGCTCCCTGTTTTAGAGAATTGATATTAAAGCAGTCTTACTTATGTCAATTTCCTGAAACAGCTCTATTGTTGATGTATGGTTAAGGTCTGCATCCCCATCCATCTCTGGGGTAATTGTTTTTGTGAAATCATATATTATATCTATTTGGAATTCGCTGTACATATAAATTGAAAATATAAATGGAAAAAATGCGGTAATCGCCTGAAAAATATATCATGGAATATTTACCATTCAAAAAGGGCCAGCTTGTTTCCAGAGAGTTTTCTTAGAGACAGTCTTTCAAGATTGTTGCCTCCATGGAAGACCTCAAATAGCTCAAAGAGTTCAATAGGGATTACCATGGCTAGGGGCAGGCAATGGAAGGGATTCAATAACCTAACAACACTGTATTTCTCCTAAAATATCATCTCCATTGGAAAAGCATTACAGACCCACATTCAATGCCCCTATTTCAAGCTCTTCTTTTAAAGCTCTTATTTTAATGACAATAGTTTCAGTTTTAGAGGTAGCGCTTTGGGCTAATAGCCCAAACTAAAAATGTCCAATGCTGTGAAATATTTGCCTGAATATTATCTTCAGGAGACACAAATCATTTACAAAGCCAAATCAACAAACCTTTTTTTTACCTGGCTCATTCAGTGGGCATTCAGGCTGAGTGAGGTAAATACGTCACGTAACATGTAGATTGTCCATTAGGAGGACACAATGAAAAAGAGTGCACACTTAAAGGCATGGTCTAGTAAAAATTTGTATTGTCCCTACGGGTCGGCCATGTTTTTTTAAGCCTAAGTGGCTCGATTTTAGAAAACTTTCCTATGGACCTTACCCGAGTTTTCGTCCATTAAACGCACGCGAAAACAAGCACCAGGGAGCCGCCATTTTCTGATAATCCTATCTTTTCCCCGATCGCCCTGGCTGACCTGCTTTTGCGGCACTAAATCAATTCCCCCGCCCCTGAGCCTGTCATCAGCAGACTCGTACCACCCATTTCCCAACGCCAAAGCACGTCTCGTGTCAACATTCGCTGCGCTTCAGCTAATGACGTGTCGCCATGGAAATGGCAGGATGCCTCTTTCCTCAATAAGTATAAACAGACCGTTTCACAACACACAGCAGCAGATTTTCGATTCCATCCCTCTCTCTGTGTTACTTTGAGTATTCTGTGACTCGTTTCAGTGCTCTGGTCAGCTACCTTCGCCACTTGTAGCCCGTGTGAACAGATACCAGTACCACCGCTATAAATGATTTTAGTTTGTTTAACACACAATGGCTACAATAATGCCCTACATGTACGAGCCCGAGTATACCGAGGAGGAACTACTGGAAAGGGAAGCACATGAAAACGATGGGGATTCGGACGGCAGTTGGCAGGACGAATCAACAGATGAAGAGCCTGGGCCTAGTCGAATGGACGGCGTCTCCACCTGGTGCACATGCAATCGGTGCGAGCTAATGCCAACTGAGGACGAGAACTTCTGCTGCCGAGAAAACTCGGGATGCCTGGCCTACATTTCGGAAGGCGAGCCATGACCGCAATGCATCACCGAGCTGCCAGACTTCAGGGCAGCCTGCCTCACGCGGGCCGTGTTGAGAATAATGATGGTGCTTATGCACGAATTTCCTGCAACTGTTCGTCCTCGTAATCCGAGTAATGAGTAAGTATACTCTGCTTGTCATGCCACTCCTATTTCATGATCTTCTACTGTATCCAAAATTACATCTACATATCATTGTAACGCATGTAAGTCATTCAATAGTGTGCATTGTCTAGATAGCATTTGTCCGTGCACAATGCCACTAGTTACAAGAATTGTCATTGACAACAAACGTTTATTAAACGTATCTTGGTCATTTAAAAACAGTTTGTTTCATTCCTTTTCACAGGTGGTACAGACTGGTGGCCTATCGTTCCTTTACATGGTGGCTCCATGGGAGGCTTGGACACCGCGTTCGAAGAGTGATACTGGCCTGTGCCGTTCGTGCCATTAGAGAAACGTTCCCGAGTGACAGCAGTCAGTACAGGGGATTTTCTCTCGCTGTGCTGCAACCTGACCTGTATAATCTTTAAAGTCTTGTATTTTTGTGTCATGAAAATAAGATACAAAATAAAACACCACATATATTTTAACAACGTTTGTTTTGATTTTTTAAATGAATCAAGTGTGTCTCCATTCAAGGATGGACGTCAGACATCTGTGCTCCGAATGGGTGAAAGTCTGGTCGCTGTGAAGCAGGGTGGTCACTATCTATCTAAGCTAACATAACATATTCTCGATAATACATGCACTAAATAACACTTGTTATTATACAGGCCTTAGGGTCTTGACCACTATAATACACCGGTTGAAGTGTGGGTCTGTGCTCACAAGAATCTCCGGTATGTGGCATTTGTTATTGATAAGCAACGATATACTATCATTGATATAAAGGCGATATACCATATATTGATATAAAGGTGGTTCGCGCCGGTGGATGCGCGCTGGCATGGGGGGCTGTCAGGGGCGCGAATGGCCAAGGTGCCAAACTACATGTACACTTCAAAAGGTGTCCCATGCCAAGGGGCCATTGTTCACATGGTCTCCTCAGACCCTGTGTCTCAAGGCAGGCCTCCCCTGAGGCAGGCCGCCCCCCTGCAATCCACATAAGTGTGTCTCCATTCAGCAGTCTTCCTGTGCCTTATCTGCATGCCCCAGGCCCATCCATCCCACCCCCTGTATCAAAGGCGGTTCGCACCGGTGGATGCGCGCTGGCATGGGGGGCTGTCAGGGGCGCGAAAGGCCAAGGTCCAAACTACATGTACACTTCAAAAGGTGTCCCACGCCAAGGGGCCATTGATCACATGGTCTCCTCAGACCCCGTGTCTCCAGGCAGGCCTCCCCTGAGGCAGGCCGCCCCCCTGCAATCCACATAAGTGTGTCTCCATTCAGCAGTCTTCCTGTGCCTTATCTGCACGCCCCAGGTGCATCCATCCGACCCACCTGTATCAAAGGCAGTTTGCGCCGGTGGATGCGTGCTGGCATGGGGGGCTGTCAGGGGCGCGAAAGGCCAAGATGCCAAACTACATGTACACTTCAAAAGGTGTCCCACGCCAAGGGGCCAATGTTCACATGGTCTCCTCAGACCCCGTGTCTCCAGGCAGGCCTCCCCTGAGGCAGACTGCCCCCCTGCAATCCACATAAGTGTGTCTCCATTCAGCAGTCTTCCTGTGCCTTATCTGCACGCCCCAGGCCCATCCATCCCACCCCCCTGTATCAAAGGCGGTTCGCGCCAGTGGATGCGCGCTGGCATGGGGGGCTGTCAGGGGCGCGAAAGGCCAAGGTGCCAAACTACATGTACACTTCAAAAGGTGTCCCACACCAAGGGGCCATTGTTCACATGGTCTCCTCAGACCCCGTGTCTCCAGGCAGGCCTCCCCTGAGGCAGGCCGCCACCCTGCAATCCACATAAGTGTGTCTCCATTCAGCAGTCTTCCTGTGCCTTATCTGCACGCCCCATGCCCATCCATCCCACCCCCCTGTATCAAAGGCGGTTCGCCCCGGTGGATGCGCGCTGGCATGGGGGGCTGTCAGGGGCGCGAAAGGCCAAGGAGCCAAACTACATGTACACTTCAAAAGGTGTCCCACGCCAAGGGGCCATTGTTCACATTGTCTCCTCAGACCCTGTGTCTCCAGCCAGGCCTCCCCTTGAAGCAGGCCGCCCCCCTAATACCACGACATACATACGTCATTCATTCACAAACACATCCCAGTTTCTAATACTTTAAAAACCACTCGATATGTCTCATGAGAACATCTTTGTGCTTTGCAAGTCAACTCATGAACGTGCTACCTGGGAACCACTGAGATCTATGCTAATCTGATCATCGTCGTGCTATCCGTGAACTTCTGTGACCGCTTCGAGCATACCCATCAGTGTGCTACCAGTGGCCACCCACCTATTCTCCTGCAACATACTGTTCTGCTTGCTGAATCCAACTGTTTGTTGGTCAAGGTAAGGCCATGTCTCCTGGTCATATTTTGCAGATTTTTAAATTTCTATCTATTTGCGAGTAGAGTACCCAATAGTGCTATGTTCATTGGTCTCATTGCTAATGACTTGAATTTCCATTGCTATGCTAACAATAGATCTATTTATTTTCATCTGTGTCAATTGTCATCGAATTGCATCCTTCGGGGTCTAGTCTATGATGCAAACATGTTCCCTTCTCGTGCAATACAGAACCTTCAAGGGATGAGTCACATGTTCAGTTTTTAGTCACATCATTAACACATTTCTGCAAATTATGCAAATACTAAGCCGCACATAATGAACTGGTATAGTTCCTGCGACCAAAAAAAACCTTGCATTGATCATTGTATGATTCATTTACTTTTGTATCAAATCTTTATTCTTGAAGATAGCATAATAATGTCGATATTTACTTTTCGGATTTATCAACAATGCCTGCCTGTTCGATTATCGGTTGCCCTTCGAAGACCCATGCGAAATCTGAAGGCACTACAATGCATGTATTCCCGAAAACTGTTGATCGAATAAGAGAATGGGTCAGACATTGCGGATATCCACTGGATGAGCTGGAAAGTAGAGTCCAACAAGTCTTACAGGACAAGAGGGGTGATCAATACCGCATCTGCAGCCGGCACTTTTCCTTGGACATGTACACAACATCTTGGGTAACAAAGAAGAATAAACGGCGAACGACACGGAAATTGCTCGAAAACGCTATTCCCACTCTATTCGTCCACATTCCGCCACCAGTGAGTCAAGTGTCCGGATTTAGCTTTAGGCCTTGCGGTAGTGTGTAGGTATCCGAACGGATTAATTGATATTGTAGGTGTTCTATCCCTTGTAATAATTTCGATATTGATATTATTGTATAGTTTTTTGAATAATGACATTTACCAATATATTCTTTTTCGATTTCATAACCCACAAACGCAATGTATATATATGGGAACAGGGAACTGTGCTGTATTGAGCATTTTACAAGTATTTTGTCGCCTTACATGGCTATTTTTAATATTGGCATTTCATTATCAATCATTAATTTTCCTTTACAACTTCTTGACTATCCCTTGAATCTGAAGCAAGAACATTCTACATCCTTGATGTGGTCGCAGTTATCAACCACTTCTAGCGCGTATCAGGTAATCTTACTAGGCTAATCCGCTACAGACCTGTTTTATGCATGTCAAGTAATATTTTTATTTTATCGTGTAATCATTTTACCGAATGTTTCGTTAGTGCTTTCCAATTGATATACACCTTAGTTATCGTCCACTGGTGTTTGGTTTCGGTTATAATTAGTGTTATCCATACTAATGCAAGTACTGTCTTTCAGGGAGATGCTGAAGCGTCCGCCACATCTACAACATTTCTAGATGTTCTTCAACAGCAGGATGTATGGATACTGACAGCTCCATCGAGCGTCATCATCAGAGCTGGAATTCTTGTTGTTTGATTGTTCTACACAATGTTTCATTCGTGGTTAGCCGTTGATATGTACCTGTGCTGTCGACCCCAGGTGTGTGTTATGTTTTCACTATTGTAATCCTCACTAATGCAAGTACTATGTTTCAGGCAGTTGATGGAGCGTCAACCCCTGCACTTGATGCAGAGCCTGACATTCAAGTAATTCCAGGGGAAGTGGAAGCGGGACCATGCGTATACGAATCGGCGCAACAGCTTTCGGAAGTGCGCATTACATTTGCAACATCCATAGATATTCTTCAGCAGCACGATGTATGGATAATGACAGCTCCATCATGGGTGATCATATAACGTGATTCCATTTGCTATACTTTCTTCCCTATTAACGAAAGTGCTGTGTTTCAGGGAGACCACGAAGCTTCACTACAATCACAACATCCAATTTAGATGATGCAGATGTAAATAATTTGTTGAAAAAAGTCGATGAAATGTGATCATATTTAGATTTTCCTCGATTCTTTTGGACAATGCATCATTTGCGGGTATCTCTTTATATGTACCTGTGCGTTCGACCCCAAGTGTGTGTTATGTTTCCAATATTGAAAAACATACTAATCCAACTAATGTGTTTCAGGGAGACGACGGAGCTTCCACCACAATCACAACATTTCATTTAGATGATGCAGATGTAAAGGAATCGTTGAAATAAGTCGATTAAATGTGATCATATTTGGATTTCCCTTGATTATTTTGGACAATGCATCATTTGTGGTTATCTCTTTATATGTACCTGTGCCGTCGACCCCAAGTGTGTGTTGTGTTTCCAATATTGAAAAGCATACTAATGCAAGTACTGTGTTTCAGGGAGATGCGGATGCCTCCTCTCCAATACAACCATTCATGGCAGTCCATGCAGAGCCAGAGGTATGGATACTGACAGTTCCATCGAAATAGATCATCACAGGTCGAATACTTGTCGTTTGATTGTTGCCCACAATGTTTAAATCGTGTTTGGCTATTGAGATGTACCTGTGTATTCGTCCTCACATGTGTTTTATGCTAACAATATTTTGATACATAGTAATGAAAGTACTATGTTTTAGGGAGACGATAGAGCCTCATTCCATGCTGTCTATGCGGATACAGAAAATATAGTCGTTGCAGCGCAAGAGGAAGGGAGGACATGCGGAAAGGAATCGGAGCTACAGCGTGCAGATGTTGAAGGTCGAGTCAAAAAAGTTGCAAAGAAAAAAAAACAAAAAAGGTTAGTTACAAACAGTTCATAACTTTAAAAAAATATTCGTGCTGGGGACTATTTTATGTTTTTTTCCAGTCAATTCTACTGCACTCCATCTTGTGTTTAAACTGAACATCCCTTTTCCAATCTCTCCTCCAGTTACCCGTGGGTGTCAGAACTATACACACACAGACAGTGAAGCAAATGAGAGATGTGGCTTGCCAGACCGTGTACACTACGGAGGAATTGAGGCGAGGCATGTTCAGACTCGAGATGCTCATGTCCAATGGCCAGAACATGAATTAACTGTGTTTGGAGACTACAGCAAAGTTGCATTGGACCATAGCTACAGTGCGACCGCACCACCACAAGAAGATGTTATTGAATGTATTGAAGATAGCTCTGAAGTAGTTGCAGATCAATTTACACAATCTACACCCGCCAAAAATTTGCCACCAAAAAACCTGTCGACATTGTTGTGTTCTCCCATCTATGTTCAAGTAATAGATGTTGAAATGACAGAGAATTAACCAGCCGCAGCATCCAAAGACGCATCAGAACTTGATATCAGCGATATTACTTTCCAATGTGTTGAAATCTCCACAACGTCAAAGGCCGAAACAACGTTGACGCAGGATGACAGTCTAATGAAAGAGAGCAAATACATTGTATTCGAAAGTTGTTTGATGGAAATTATAAGTATGCTGAAATGTGTGCATTCCATTAGAGGGAAAGTATGTGGGAAGCCATTGATTAATGTGACTCGTCAAATAAAAGCGTCAAAATAAATGCCGCCTGTAGATTAAATCATAGGTTCTCATGGTCTGCACAACCGATGCTGGGGAAACTGCCAGCAGGTAATCTACTGTGTGCAGCTGCATCACTTTTTAGTGGCTCCAGTTTTAGAAAGTTAGAGGCTTTTTTTCAGTTTGTGGGACTCAATTTCATTTCTAAAGCGCTGTACTACATATACCAACGTGATTATCTGCTTGGAAAATTGAACAATTGTCTCTAGCAAGTACATTTGAAGGCAAACGATTCAGGATAGCCGGCGATGGACAGTGCGACAGCCCTGGGTTTTCTGCCAAGTACTGCACCTACCACTTTCAGGACATGGATAGTAAGAAAATTGTGAGTTCGGTGGTCGTGCAGGTAACACAATGTACATCCTCAGTGGCCATGGAGAAACTAGGTTTTATAAAATCAGCGGAATATCTACAATCGAGGGGAATGCACATCGACCTCATAGCCACGGATAGACACGTTTCAATTGCCAAGACAATGAGAGAGCAATTCCCACATATTAAACATCAATTTGACATATGGCATCTTGCTAAATCAATAAGAAAATCTCGGCTGCAGGGAAAAAAAAAGGTTTTGAAAGTATTTTGCAGTGGTCACATTCTATCACCAACCATCTTTGGTGGAGCTCAAAAACTTGTGAGGGGTCAGTGGAAATACTACTTGAAAAATGGCGGGTCATTGATGCACCACTGTACCAACGTTCACCGCTGGACAGCAAATGAACATTTCCACAAATGTGAACATGGCCTTTTGTCCCCAGAGGAGGCACGGAAGAAGAAGTGGTTGATTCCATCTGAACCGACACACAAAGCCATTGAGAAGATTGTTTTCGACAAAACTCTATCAAGATATTAGAGAGGACTGACAGAATTCTGTCACACAGGAGATTTGGAGGTGTTCCACAATATGTGCCTAAAGTACAGGCCAAAGCGCTTGCAGTTTAGCTTTCGGGGCATGAAACATCGCACTCTACTAGCGGTCCTGGCCCATAACAGCAATGTCGGACGTGAACAATCTAGGACTAGGGGTAAAGTAAGGATGCCTCGCTACACTAAGGTGTTTTCAAAACGAAGTAAGCAATGGGTGATCAAACCAGTCTATGATGAAATGCAGTTCGACTTTGTGAAAGGCCTTATTGTTGCTGTGTTAGAGAAGCACAGATATGGAATTTTGGACGTTTCTGTGCAGAGCAGTGATCCATTGCCACCGAACATTGCGACTGGGCCATGCCCACCCGAAGCACAGCGGATTGTGAAGTACAAATCCCGGTTTAAATAATTGCAATACGATTGTCTTTTTGTAAATAAATGTTATTGTACAGTGTACCTGTAAACCTAACCCCTACCTTCACTATCATGGGTGGCGAACAAGCTGGGTGTCATGTTTGAATTCTCTCTATTCACCTCACATATGTGTATGTATATATTTTTCTCATGTCTCATCTCATGTAAATGTAAATGCTGCGCACTGTTAACGGAGGGGAGGCTTGCATATTGCAAATAATAAAACAAACAAACAAACAATAAATCTCACTTTTAACTCAACTCCTGTGGTACTTTATACTTTCCCTGACCTTCCACCAAAAATTAAATGTCTCAATTTGGGCTGCAAAGCTCGCAGACAACGGGGACAAAATTGGGGCACTTGGAACGCGCGAGCCAAGCGGGCCGTGGCATTTGGGAGAGAAGCCAGTTCGCATTTGCACATTGAGGCGCACTACATAGACGGATTCTAAACTTCAAGTTCTCACAGATGCCTATACTACGTGATGTTGCAAATAAAGAATGCGAAGGACAGCGCCCAGATGAGGCCCACAAGTCGCACTGGAAGTATAAGGGTCTATTGTTTTTTGACCTTGAGACAGGGACTATGCCGAAAGAACTACATTTGAAGGGAGTGCGCAATAACATAAGAGACGATAAGGCAGAAAATTCAGAAACTAGACCGAGTTTCATTTTAGGTCAGTATACGAAAAATCGTTGTCAAGAGCACGGTCCGTTTTACAGACTGCATTACGAAGAGACACAATGGAAATTTCAAATATAATGTAAGTAAATCTTTACACGCTTTTATACAGGAATGAAGATTTAATTAATGGATGCATGAATAAATGAATGAATGAAGAGCTAGGAAAAGCAAGTAAAACTGTTCGTAGTGGGCACATGGGCATGCAGGTCCACTAGTCTCACCGATCTCGGTCCTTGGCCCAGCCACTTTTCCCTGCGCTGCCTACCTGCACTACGGGACTGTCTCTGTATCCTTCAGCATTTACCTTGCACTTGCCACCAGCTGGCCCTATTATTTAATTTGTATTCAACTAACCATGTACAGCCCTTCCCCATGCGCGATCAGAAAGACACCTGGCCTAGTAATCGTTGTCTGTCTGCCCTTGTTCCCCACCTGCCTCGTCACGCCTAGAAACACTTGAGTATAGGCGCGTTACAAATGCCATATCATATATCATATCATTCCTCACGCATGAAGACTAACTGTCGTTTATCATTGTGTGTTGGCCTCGATTTATCGCGTTACTTTTTGCATTGATTTTAGAGACGAACATACTCCATTGAACTATCCTTGCAAGCAAATAGTTTCTAATCGGCCGTAATAAATAAAATGAGTAATATTAATGAAGTTCGGCTAGCGAGACTAATTATAATTTTTTTTGTTTTCATATCACAGGTATTTGATCCCATTCTGCCACTGCCATCTGTTTGAGACACCGGCGGATGGATTCTTCAGCAGACACTGCAGCTTCGTGTCAACAACTGGAGCATGATCACCATTTTATGGGACGATCGCCAAGGGCCCACATGCCCTTACGCTGTACTAGTGGCTAGAAGCAACATAACAACCTTTAGGCTGGACTAGTGCCTAGTTGATGGAACAGCCTTGCGGTTCACCGTGCTTCCAAAGTGATTCTTTTTACGAAAATGAACACCCTGTGTACCATAAAGTAACAGCGCGTGACTCAAGATGAAATGGAACAGTTATTGCGGATACAGATAAAAGAAAATAAATGGCTTCCGGAGTTCATATGGCAATTGCTGAATATTCTCTAAACATTTAATGTCAAATAAATGTACTTTACCAAATGTACCATGTTGCTGTTTCATTTTAAAGTACAGTTTCATATTCCGAATTGTGGCGCGCTGTGTTGTGAGTTGATCTGTGTTGTTTTCCGGGTTCTGTGTGGAGTCGCGCAGAAGACGACTGGGCGCGTTTGCCTACTCAGCACAGTAACGTCATGGGGAGAGGCGGGGAATATGAATGTTTTGATAATTTCAGGCTCAGGGGCTGGGGAATTGATTTAGTGCTGCAAAAGCAGGTCAGCCAGGGCAATCGGGGAAAAGATAGGATTATCAGAAAATGGCAGCTCCCTGGTGCTTGTTTTCGTGTGCGTTTAATGGACGAAATCTCGGGTAAGGTCCATAGGAAAGTTTTCTAAAATCGAGCCACTTAGGCTTAAAAAAACATGGCCGACCCGTAGGGACAATAACATTTTTTACTAGACCATGCCTTTAAAGCTGTGCGAGTTAATCTGCCCTTTACTTTTCTTTCAGTACTGTCACACCCTGCCTACTGAAACAATATGTATATTGAATTAACTAAGAAACATATGCTACATTGATAATTAGATAAGGCCCTCCAGACAAAACCTTTCTCGATTAGAAAATGTCTCACCACATATATCCAAGCTTGACATTTTTGCACTGGCTCAAGATAAAGCAACTCATTGTCTCCAACACTCTTTGAGTGACACAGATTATGCATGTAGCCTGGTCTATTGTAAATAATCACTCTGATACAGAGTTACTTTCCACTGAGAAACCGAGTTCAGCATAGTACCCTCAATCTGCTCCACCTTGTTCATTCAGATGTATTGTGGTGACAAGACGACAAGACTCTTGCTGCAATCAGTCCTACGACCTGAAACACCACTGTTTGCTGCAATGGAAATTAAACAGGACCATTTGAAATGTGGCTGCAGACTACATTTTCTTTTTTGCCAATCATTCAATTTTTAATTATGTGATCAGCCTTCAATCTTCCCTGTGCTCATAGTTAGGCAGGCCCTCCAGCTGATTACAATTTATTTGTTTACAAAGGCATCATCTGCTTTCTAAAAGTATTGCATGTTTTGCCAAAGTCCCATGAAAATTAACTATTGCTTTAAAGATGCCGCTTTCTCGTTAAGCTCTGCGCATGCACAATATGCGTTTAGGTGTGCTGGGCCAAAAGAGGATAAGGGATTCCTCGGTTCTGGCTGGAATAGATCACATGGCAGAAAAGACTTTGTCTTGATAGTTCTCATCAGGGTATTTCACATCATCTTGGACCATGGGCAGTGCCATGACATACACCATGGCATATACCAGTCTTGTGAGGTACTGGTTTCATGACATACACCATGGCATTTACCAGTCTTGTGAGGTACTGGTGCCGTGACATACACCACGGCATATATCAGTCTTTTGAGGTACTGTTAAGCTGCAGAAAGGGAGATCAGGGGTTGGAGCTAAAAATGGAGGTGTGTTATGGCAGTGTTAGGATGCAGTACTCTGTACTTGGCACACGGGTGGATAGCTGAAGCTTGGTGGGGAGTCAGGTACAGGTGTGTGCTCGCGGTGAAAGGCATTGGGAAGACAGGAGACTGGCAGCAGCCAAGCAGCATAATGGCAGTGTTGAGGGGGGATGGGGTTGCAGGGGCGGGAACTTAATGCAGGCTGGATTTGGTGGGCTGCCAGTGGGAGACTGAAGCTGAATTAGTCCAGTAAAAATGCTGCAAAATCTTTATTTGTGTGCAAGAAATTGTCAGTTTGTTTTCGCACATAACTTGAAATTCATGCCGAAATATACTGGGGTATTTCAGATTAGATAACATTTTGTTAAATGTTTACAGTTTATTTTTTAATAATGTCATAAATCTTTAAAATCACTAATTAACACATGTTATAGGCTTTGACAAAGGGGGGGGCATACAGATTAAACAAAAGTAGGCGCAGACTGAGCCTTCTAATGTTTCTTCTTGTGAACAGATTTGTCTCTTCAACCATATAAATCTCCAATCTTTGTCCCTATGCCTCTCTTTTCAAACCAGCTTCACTGGTATAGCCAGGGCACCCACAGCCCATGTGGTGCTGCGGCCCCACTGCTCCCTGTCTACGGGATGCCCGTGCATCTGCCCTCACTCTGACTTTAGAAAGAAACAATGTCTTTCTAAAGTCAGAGCTAGGTCTCGGCTGGGGCTGTGCAGTAGTGGCGGCAAACTGGCAGCATTAGAGATGTGGGGACCTCACCTCTGTCTCCCCTGTGCCTGTCAGGAACCAATAAACTCTCCCTTTTCTAGGTTCCTGTCTGTGCAGAGCGAGAAAGCTGGAGGCCTGGAATGGAGAAGAACATCAAGTCCAGTAAAGTCCTGGGCAGGAAAAAGAAAGCCATTTTGTGTAATTTTCATGCTATGTTATTGTTGTAAGATTTGTATCCTCCTCCTGCCATATGTAATGGCGTTGAAGAGCTGTGGGTGGGAGGCCCATCTGGACATTACAGGAGAACATATGAAATAAAGAAGCACAACAGTGCATGCAGCAATCATAGTACAGAGGAAGTGCAGTATAGATATTTAGGAGAAGAAAGCTTGCTAGAAGAGGTAATTCATGTCTCTGCTGGAGAGATTTCTCTTGGGACTCCGCTGAATCCTATTGGGGTGGAGCGAAATTCAGGAAAGGTTGGCCGAGTGAGAAGTATATGCTGTACTAATGCCAATATCAGGGTTCAGCTCTCTGTCATACATTGTATGTAGCATACCGAGGTCTTACTGTATGCATAATGGAGCCACAAAGGTGGACTGGTGTCCAACATGGTGGGCAATTTCAAATCAGTATCACAGGTAATGTAAGTATGAGTATAAAGCAGGACATAACATGATTTTAAATAGAAGTATGTCCTTACATGGTGACATCAGAAGGTATTGGCAGGGCCAGCACAAACATGTTTTTTAAGTTACCACTTCTGCACGCACAGAGGTGACTGATATATATGGGTGCCATGGGGATCATGCACTGCCCCCTTGTTTGTATGCTTGGTAAAAGATTTAAGGTTTGATTTACAGCATACTCACATCTTCCACCTAATACAGTGTTTGGTGTGCCCCTGCAGAAACATGATCATCATGGGCATTGAGCATGTTGATGGTCTAGACCAGTCCACAGAGTGGCACCGTCTGTGCTCTGTTGAGGAGCTTTGGGGAAGTCCCTAGTCGTGATTTGCAGGGGCGACCTCACATTTTCTGTTGCAAAACTGATTAGCTTTCCATTATGTATCTCTGATTGTCCTCTTTTTCCTAAACAATGGATGCTTAACATTCTCTCCATTTTAACCATTCCTCATTTCATGCTCCATTCCTCATGATTGTTCTCATCACTCTTAATTTCCTTTCCTCTGATTTATCTTCCTCTCTTTTCTTTTGAGCACAATCTAGGTGTAGCTTTGTTGTCTTCTGCTTACATTCTTGAATCAGATTTCATCACTTGCAAGCATCTGTCCTTTCCAGATTCACAATATCTGCATAATCTACATATTCTGTACATTTCAGCCACTGGGATTCTCATTCTCATCCTGGTTTTCTCTCATCTTGGCTACTTTTCCTCTCTCTTGCTTGCACTGCCCTTCTACAAACTTTTTCCACTTCAATATGTCCTTATACATTTTGTTCCTCTTCTCGTTCATCCCCTTTCTTTATCTTACTTCCCACTAACACTTGCCTCACTCTACTGACTCCATTTTTCTCGCCTTCAATTGTGTTGCCTTTCCATATTGTATACATGTGTTGATGGTCTTACACCTCCCTAACATATTCTTCTATCACTCTTTACTCTACAGATTATACTGTTTGCTATTTCTCCCTCTCAGCGTTTATAATATACCTCCTTGTCCACCTTATTCCAATGTCCAGTTTGCCTTCCTTTCTCCCCTCACCCTTAGCTATGCAATTCCCTTCATCTCTGCCTGGCATGTGCCCTTTCCCACTGCATCCCAAGTGTTCCTTAAATCCAATCTCTTCTGTTCCACACCTATTCCTAACATTCTCATGTCCTAACAGCAATATCTTTCTCATTTACTTTGTGTTTGTATTTCGACCCTGTCAAGCGACACCGTATTCATGTTTCAGTTGCACTCCTCATAAAAATATAGGAAAAAACACTTTTAGGGCAGCTTATACTTCAGAGCCATGTGACAAATCAACACCAAACTTTCCCAAATTAATATAGAGCCATCCCTGAATTTCTATCGTAAATTTGGTCTGGTTTCATCAAAGGTGGCGGGGGAGCAAAGTTAAAGACGGGGTCCCAAGAATTTTGAAATCTCGATTGCATTGAATGGAAAATAATTGCTGGCCCACTTACAGCCGAAACCGCTTCATGGATTTCCACCAAACTTGCATCAAGAGTGGCGACCTGGGTCTGAACTTGCATATAGGTAGTTTCACTCCCCAAAGGAGAGCACCTTTTTCAGTGGCTTTCAATGAATCCACCCAAAAAATGTCTGACAAAATATAGATCTGACTCCGAAATGTTTAGGAAAGTTGCATACAGTGTCATCAAGGGGAGGGGGAGCAAAGAGAACAGAGTTCCCAACGTCGTACGAAATCCTCCTAATTGACTTGCATTAGAAAACATTTTTTGGGCCAACATCCTTAATCACTGGAAGGATTTTCAGCAAATATGAGCAAGTTGGCTTGACCTGGTCCAGAAAGTGTTCTTTGACATATTTGGTGTTAATCCATCCAACATTTGTTCTCAAATTTGGCAAAAAAATAGACACATGGATGCAAGCGATCAGCTTTGAGGATTAAGTAGCTACCCGGCCTCTCTACCCAATATGCACTCTGAATTGCCAGTCTCCCATGTTTGCGACCACTGGCCATGGAAGCAAGCTATGGACACTGACCCAGGGTCCTATTTTGGGAGAGAGTGAACACCGGCGCTGGCCACATGCCAGGTCCAGTGCCTATTGTTGGTGGGTTGCAGGGTGCTGGGGAATGGCAGAACCTCATGCCCAGGGCAATTTATCCATAATTGGCATCCCCGGCATGTGCTGCTCTAAGTGACACACATCAATGTGCACTGCAAAACATACATTTGTTAAAGAAATGTTATAGTTCTGCCATAAATGTTAATAGAGGGTTTCATAAATACTTACAAACCGTGCTGGAAGAGCATTAAACGTCTTCAGTAATAAAAATAAATAAAAAAATAAAAAACATTGAAATTGACTGACAGGGGTCATTGTTATGCTGCCCTGCCCACTTTCTAATGTGTTTTGCTTGGCAGGGTCTACAACATGGCTGAAGCTCAAACACCAAGCTCCTGGCCGTTGACCATTGGCGTCTGTTTGCTTTACAGCAGGTCATTGCGATCAGCATATACTAACCCAACTGCTGCATTTAAATCGGATGTGTGCTGTGTGACAGTTGGGTGGCACATTTAAAGTACACAAGGCACTGCATGCTCCCTGCTGCATTCCGAGATAGGCAGTGTGTCATAGTTGCATTCTCTTGGACTTGGCCAACTGCTGCACTCAGAAATAGGCAGGGTATAATATCTGCATTGTGTAGGGCTCTGCTTCCCGCTGCACATGGGGATAAGGACGGTGCAACATTTGTATTGTGTTGGGTCCTGCTCTATTCAGAGATAGGCATTGTGTTATATCTGCATTTCGCCGACCCTGCTTACTGCTGTGCGCAGGGATAGCCATTTTGTAATACCTATTTGGGTTTTAATTTGCCCCATTCTACTCTGAGTGGGGTTTTCCACCCAGTTATGCTAAGGGATAGCCTATTGTTGTTCTCTGCTCTCTGACCTGCAGTGCCCCAGTAGGACGGCACTACTTCTCTACCCAGCACTGCCAGTAGATGCATTTCAGGATAATGTATGCTTGAATATACATGTATTTAAGGAAAAAAAACACGCTTTGAGTATCGGTGCATGTTCAGTGCAATGAATATTATAAATCTGGGTGAATTTCCAGAATGTCTTATGCCTTGAACCTGGGTGCATTTTCAGGACATAATATGCTTTGGTTCCGGTGCATTTACAGTACGACGTGGGGCCTGTGTCCAAAATACCTTCAACTATCTCTCTGAAATCTCTCGATCTCTTCACTGCTCTACTGCTAACTCCCTCAGGGTCAGTCGTTTTTCAAGGAAATGAGCTGGGGGTAGATCTCTGTCTTCGGCTGGGGCCTCCCTCTGGAACATCCTCCCGGCCACTCTGAAACTTGAGGAGAACCATCTCCGGTTCTGGAAGCACCTCAAGACCTTCCTCTTTGCTTTTGCCTTTGCCTCTCCTCTGCCCTGCTGATCTTTTCTTTCTCGGCACCGTGCACCTTGCCACCCTCTGTCTTCCAGGCCCAGGTACCTGCTTACCCTGCCACCCATTTGCACTGCCTCTGGGCAATCCCTGCACTGGGGTCTGTATCTGTAACCATACAGCCCCCTTTCTTTTCCTGCACTTATCAGACATACCCAGCACTTGCCACTTGCTGGCTGCACTACCACTGTTTGTGGCCTTTATTATTTATTTATTTTATTATTTAGCTTGTTTCCTTTGATCCTTACTTTCCACTTCACCCCTTTCATGCACATTTCCCTTTTCCTTCTCCCATGCACTTGCACATTCTCAATGTCACTGGGCCTAGTAAGAGTGTTATTTTTTGTTCTCCCTTGTTCCCCTCCCTTGCCTTGTCGCGTTCTTGTAGTGCCACTTGTGTATGAGTGCAATACAAATCAAATATCATATCATATGACATATGCTTTTGAATCTAGGTGCACTTTCCAAGTACAATATATGTTTGAAACTATGCATGCTCGTAAAACCACTAACCACTCTCAAATATTCTTCTTACTCACCCTGAAACAGAACATTATACAGTCTACCTCTAATGCAACAATACACTAGACCTTCACAAACCACAAGGAACTACACACATTTAGCAAGAAACTAAACATTCCACAAAATACACACATGCCCACACCCACCACAAGACAACTACCACCAAAGACGGCAAACCAGCACACAGTCACTGGTCTCTCTGAACTGAAGTTACCAATAGCACATCAAAGCTCTTACACCTTTCCCACTTCATCCCAATAACAATAGCCCCATCCCTCTTTCGATTTCAGATCCGCCAGAGCACCAAGAGACCAGGCAAGTGGCAGGAGTGCATGCTGAAAGAACTGTAAGGATATTTGGCGTGTTACAGCACAGAGTACAGCACTACTGCACAGGTAGCAACCAGCACAGAGTACAGCACTACTGCACAGGTAGCAATTTTTTTTTGATGCAGCACCAAATGCCTATGGTGCATTGCTATATGTGTTACCAGATTAACAAGGAAAGACAGGCTATTCAGTCAAAAACGATTTTAACATATAACATGCAAATCTATTTTTACAGTTAAAAGCACATGTGCACATTCAAAAATGCACACTATTTTTCACCTGAAATGCCTATGGTGCAAGAGACACATTTGAAAATTAATAACTAACATAACTCATAACTAACCTGACTAATGAAACTGAAGTTAACATAATCCACTAATAAAAATGTGTCTCCACTGCAGAAATAGGCCTACTCTGAAAGTGAACTTTTAAACGCACATCCATTTTTTTTTTCATTTTCTCTGCTGCCCTGTCCACATAACTACAGGAAGCAAAAAGGCTTGAAAGAACAGGAAATCAGTTGGTTACAAAGAATTACTATAAAAATGAGCCATTGTGTAGAGAAGGAGGAGATGGCATGATTGATTCTGATTGGAGCAGCGTCATAGCAAGTATCATGCTAGAGGGAGTGATCAGAGTTTTGCTGGGGGGAGTTTGAGGAGAGAGACAGGAGAGTCAAGATTTGGCAGAGCTGGGAGAAGGACCTTTTTCCTGGCTGGAGCATTCCTATCTGCAAAAGCTGAGAATTCCAGGCAATGACCCCGGTTTGAGAAGGAAAGGCGCTCCTTTTCACTGGGGTTAATCTTCAAGGGAGCCACATTCAGAAAGAGAACAGCTGAAGAAAACTCGGCTGAACAGATAAGGTAATTACATAAGTGTGGGAGTTGAGTGTGTACGAGAATATTCAGTCAGAGTAGGAAAGGAGATTCCGGTGCCTTAATCACATGTTAATGTTGCAAATTGGGTTCTGTTCTCCGCCACTCTTTTTTCAGTGTATCACAGACAATGCTGTTACTGTGCTATTTTATTTATTTCTGTAAAGAGTGAGATCGTGTTTAAATGCAACTTTTATAATACAGAAAAATATTTGAAAGCAGACGGGTGGTGTGTCTTATATTTACCAATACAGTGCTGATGATGAGGGGAGATTTTTAAACAATGCAATTGTCATTTTAAGACAGATGTGTGCATGATCATATTCAGTATGGACAGTTGAGAGTGATTGTTTGTAGCATAGCTCGTTGGAGGTACATGAGCCAACGGGAAGAGGGACTCTCTGAACATAGTTCCCTACCGTATATAAGGTAGTGGAAATTACCACAAAATTACCACATATAGCTCTCTGTCGTAAATAAGTCAGTGAGATCGCCCATGGTGGCACACTAACACTAACACTGAAAATGTGGTATTCCTAAAATGTAGGTCTGAGGTCTCTCTAGTGATTACACGAAAAATATAAGCAAAGATAAGGGATTCTGGACATTGGGGCCACAAATAAAACAAGTGAATTATGCTCACCAAAATACCACCAACCACGCATACCAACCACGCATACCAAATATGCATGTCTGGGTGCTGAAATAATCCATGTCCACTGTATTATTGTTGCACATGGCCCAATCTGAATACAAGGAGTGATTATTGCTAAGTTATTTTTCGGCGGTAATAAAATACTGTCAGGCCCCAAATCTCCACAAAATACCCTACATATTTATGGTGCGTTGCAGGCCGGGAAAGTGATCATAGAGTACCTACTGGGCGTGTCTCACACTGCCATTTGCACATTAAAGGGAACCCATTTTATAATAGCAGTGTGCCACTAAAAACGAATTTCAGAATGTCACAAAGGGAAACCACATTCTCAGATCTAGTGCAATATTTAGAGGCAAAGTTGTTTGCACATGGGAATTGGTTGTCGAATAGCACGTTAGAATGGAGTAACCGCATTCAGGGTGAGGTGCAGAAAGAAAAACTAGACAATATTTTTGCAGAAGGCAGCATAATTCAGGTCTGCCTTACAAGATTATTGAATGCAGCCGATAAAAGTGCAGAGAAAGACTGTTTAATACGGCTATGCGGTAAAATATGGTTTATTTTAAACAAGTCCCTGCGAATGCAAGAGAATGATACTCAGCTAATTAACAGGTTAAAGACTGAATTAGATGGGGCAAGTAAAAATCAGGAAATGTTGAGAGCAGAATTGGATGTATGCCAAAAAGACATGCAATTAAAATGCAGAGACTTTGATACTCAGTTATCCAAAAGCAAGAAACAATTTGAAGATAGTGAGCAAGAATTGGCACACTTAAAAGCCTTAGTGGATCACATTAGGCAGGATAAAGATGAGGTTGTTTCAGAGATGCAGATTTTACAAAAAGAACATTGTGAAAAAGAAGGTGATCTCCAGAGTGCAGAACAAGAAATGATTAAAATGATTCAAGAAAGAGACAAGAGAAATAAAGAGTTCAATGAATGCCAAATGCAAATGTGCGACATGCAGGAGGTGATTAATAAGATGAATGGTGAAAACAACTATTTGCAAGATGAAGCCAACAGACTCCTTAAAAAGTGTAAGGACTTAGAACAGCAAATGTGCATTCCCAGGTCCCAGGAGAGGCGGCAGGGTACCACATTCAATGGAGTGGAGGTGAATTCTAGCTCTGCCCAAAGAGCTAGTGCTCCAGTGACTGGGCCGGTGACTGAACTTGGTTGCAGCGCCCTTAGGGGATTTGATACTCCCATTGGGGGCAGCCACCAATCTCATACACCTGAAAACAGGATTGAATCACAAAATAGTGCAATTCAATGCATTGCAACAAGTAGCCCCATAAAAATAATGAAATCCATTAAAGCCCTGATCAAACCATTTAAAAAGGGAGGTGAATGCTGCATTGAGGATCACTTAGAAGCGGTGCATGACATTTTTAAAGCACTCCAGATACCTAAGGAACAGTACAGACAATATTTTCATTTAACTTTAGATGCCCCGACGGCCAGCATCATAAGGGGATTAAATGAACAACAGAATATGACATGGTCGGAGTTTGAAAAAGAAATTAGGCGTCATTTGTCTCCTTTTCAGTCATTGCAGGAGGCAAAGAAAGTTGCGTGCACAATTACTGCTGGATCTAATACATCTCCTCGCCAATTTTTACAAGAATTAAAAAGAGCATTTTCTCACTTTGATGTATCTTTTGACTCAAATTCCAATGAGTTTAAAACTGCATACTTCTATGGGCTACAGAAAGACATCATATCCCAATTTGGATTGTACATCAAAGCACAAAACTATATGAGGTACTCTATTGTCAGGGTAGAGAAAGTGATAAATTGAAAGATACTAGACCTAAATCTAAAGAACCCTCAGCCACAGTAATGGAAATCAGGTCAGCCAAAAGGTCCCTTGAGTCTGCTCCAAGCCAAGGTAAAAATAATGTGACACCTGAACAAAGGGGTAATCAACAAAGATCGCCATTTCCTGTACCAATGTTCCAATCACATGATCCTAGTAATAGAGAGAGCTACATCAGCCCTAGGTATTTAGGGGACAGACCCCGGGTAGGATATCGGCCTGATTTGGCAGGTATGAACAATAACCAGAGACAAAATCAAGATCAAAGAAATGATGGTCCCTACCAGTCATTGGGGACACAGAGCAGATTTGATCCCAGCACCATGATATATGGTAATCAGGATAGGCCCCGATATGTGGATCGATTTACTGATAATGGAAATCAACATAGGGGCCAGTACCCACAATCTGAGAGACAGGACATGAGGCAAAACGTGAACTACAATCCACGCCAGTACAATGATTCCCCACCAGGGGACTATAATGAAAGGATGGGTGCAACCCGCTCCCCTCCACAAATGAATCAAGAGTTCAGAAACCATCCCAACCGACATCAATCACCTGAGAGGTATCAGAATAGATCCAATCAGGGGGAAAACAACCAATATCGACCTAGGCCACAGAAAGAGGATCCTAGAGAGATGGAAAGGTTCCAATGCCTTGAGGCCCAAGTGAAAATGTTAGCTGAGCAAATAGGAAAGCTCTATACAGCGCAAAAACAACCTTCCAAAGAGGGGGCTGATGGCCATAGCAATGACTGGGGGGCTTCCGAAAAGTGACTAAGTACTCATGATAACTGCAGTGTCAAAATGACAGATTGCTCTGATATAATTTTGCATAACGACTCTGAGATGCCTAATGGATTAAAAATGAAAGTACCAGTAAATGAAATTGTGACAGAAAGTGCAAATACTTCTAAAAAAGAGGTACGGTTTAACTTAGTGCTAAATAAAACAGTAAAGATTTGCACAAATGAAAAAGACACATTAGGAATTCCAAAAGAACAAAGGGACAGATTTAAGAAAAATGATTCATGCATGGGGAATACCAGTGAACAGGGAGTAAGTGGGGATGCTATAGCTCCTTCCGTGGGCAAGCAAAACAATGACCCAACACAGACAGAAAAAGGAAATACTCACAAGGAGGGTACAAGTCAATCACCTGAAGAATTCTTTGAGCCACATATTTTTGAAGAGGCTGAAAGGACTGGTATTACACTAAATGATCACAAATGCACAGAATTAAAAAATGACAAATTGCTGAATGATGTTGTTACACATGTTCAGTTGGAGGATTGTAATGTGGTCTCTGATGTTACTCAGATGGATGGGCGAACAGTGGCCACACTCCAAAAAACCTCTGATCATGGAGAAATTAATAAAATCTCTCGCGCAGAAATGGGTAAAAAGGAGGGAAACATGTCTTTCCATTTACCAATGTGTTTAGCCAAAAGTGAAAAAGACCTGAGAAAGGTGAGCCCTGAAATCAGTAAGAATTCACATTTCTTATGTGTATTAGAGGACGTTGAGGACAGATATTATGCACCCATCACTGTAGAAGAAAAATGCCACACCTTTGCTATGATTGACACTGGCGCACAGGCCACAATTATGTCCAAGGAGCTGGTAAAGAGTATCAATGAAGGGAGACCCCCGCAGAGTCAGATCACAGTGAAGGAAAATCAAGGCCCAGTGCATAACTTTAATGGGGAGGAGGTGCCCATCATGGGTGTAACTGAGGTTGACATAAAAATAGGAAAGCACAGAATGAAACAAGAGGTATTGATCACATCTATTTGTGAAATTCCATTTCTGATGGGGACAGATTGTCTGAAAAGATTGTCTCCTCTAATAGATGGGGTGAATGGAGTGCTGTGGTCCTTAACCAAAAAACCATTGAGGCCTAAGAAACTAAAATCACAAAACAGCAATATAAATGAATGTCACACCGTTGCCAAAACAAATGATGCTGTGGAGGTATATCTCCAGAATAGCTGCATACCTAGTGTCACTGTCATATTAATGTGTCAAGACAAAATGCAGAGCGACAATGAAAAACTACCTGTACAAATATACTTGGACCCAAGGAAAAATTGGCAGACTGCCATAGATGAGCACACATTACGTTTTTATTTAAAAGAGAAAACATGGAAACCGAATATTGCTCCTAAAACAGATTCAGAAAAACACATTACCACTCTGGCAGAAATACACATGGAAGATGAGCAACCATGGGTTCATGTTGGTATAAATGACTATTTTAAAACAATAAAAGCCACTTTAGCGCTTGAACATGAAAGGAGTTTCATTAATGAGAAATTGTTGCAAAAAATAATGGAAAGGGAAGAAATCCCGAAATTTAGGATTAAAAACCAATATGTTTCTGGGTTGGACAGTCCAGACTTTGAAAACCGAATTGCAGGCAGATGCATGCTTAAAATTAGCATTGGGCAGAAAACAATTTACCATAATGTCTGGATAGTGAGTGGAGCACAAAATGAATTTTACATGGGAAATGACATCATGCACAGAATGTGTATGGTGTTAGATTTCCTTAATCAAAAAATATGGTCACGCCTAGGTGGTCCGGCACCTGAATTTGAAGAAAAAAGAAGGGCTTATCATTGTGCACAACTGGTTCCTTATGCAATCGAATTACAAATGAGGAAAGATACTGTTATTCCTGCATTTACAAAACAGTTTGCAATAACACTGAAATGCAAAAATGGACAGCAGATGAAAGGCTCTGATGCATTTGTATGCCTGAATGAATCCATAAAACAGCAAGGCCTGTATTATGAATACATTCCATTGGTAGACATTGGTGAAGGATCTGTAAAAATCATGGTAAATAATAAAGGTTGTCAGGATATTCATTTAGAGGAAAACTCCCCATTAGGAATGGCCATACAAAAATCACATTATACGTCAGATTTAAATAACATGGTGATTGGGAATATTTCTGAAAAATATGTAGATGCCAAGGGCGAGTTGCCAGAACACCTGGACTCTCAGCCCAAAGGAATATTTAAAATTCATTCTGTGTATCCTTATGATTCAAATGAGACAGTGTGCTGCCATCAAGAGGATTGCAAAATATTTCATTTAAATGAAAATGAAACAGAAAATCAGCCCATTGAAGTGGAAGCTGATATGCCAAAATATTTAAAAGTGGCAGCTTTACAAAAAGACACAGCCACACAGTTAGAGGAAAGCGCCGAGATTCCCTTACCAGAAGATTTTCCAGAATTTTCCAAAATGGTAGAAGAGCAGATCTTCTTAGCGGATGCATGTGAAAGCAATGAAGAGAGGGACAATCTGAGGGAGATATTTATGCCCATACCCACCACAAGACAACTACCACCAAAGACGGCAAACCAGCACACAGTCACTGGTCTCTCCGAACTGAAGTTACCAATAGCACATCAAAGCTCTTACACCTTTCCCACTTCATCCCAATAACAATAGCCCCATCCCTCTTTCGATTTCAGATCTGCCAGAGCACCAAGAGACCAGGCAAGTGGCAGGAGTGCATGCTGAAAGAACCATTATCATTGTGTTCTGGTCTGTGACAGCCCTTTCATAATGCAACACTGACAAAACTGCTATTGCAAGAGCCAGAGGGTGATTATCAAACTATGTAATGGAAAAACAGGCAGGTGTTACCATTGCTTTGACCCAATTTTCCAATATTTAGTGAACATAAACATTGGAGTGCCTACCCAACGGATTTGAAAATGGGCTTAAAATGCTCTCATTAGGATATGGGTTGAGAGATGCTGTGAACTGGCACATTCTTGGGTGCATACATTTGGATTTATTTGCTTCAATTGATGCAAACCGGCAATGGGGTCGGAGCTATGAAACCCCCCTTCTCATTTATATTGGTGGCAGAACTTGGACAGATTGGGGATATAATGGATGAACCTGTGGCACTCCATTAAACCAACGTAGGGAAGAGCATGAAGTTGGGCTGGAGGATTTAGAACAACGCTGCAAAGAAGATGGAGAATTTAGAGGGGAGGGTGTAGTGTACAAAACCTGTGGGGTGGTATGTCATAAATAGATATTTGAATTCTGCAGGGCACTGTGAGAGGAGCAGAACAAGTAGGGAAACTATAAGGTGAAGTAGTGATGGAGATGTGTGAGCAGCAAAGTGGTGACTGCACAGCAGAGCCAAGTATGAATTAAACCAAATATTTTACTTTTCTGCATGCACCGTGCTAATTGCAATGTGTGTGCCTGATTTTGCTGCTATCCGAAATAGAAAGTGGGACATGATGTTTGGTGACTAAAGAGACTTAGCAGGATGTTATGGAGGTTGTCTTGGGGGTGGTAGGGCCTGCTATCACAGAGAATGCTGAATACAGTGGGGGGTGATAAAGTAAAAGACTTAGCAGGATGTTATGGAGGTTGTCTTGGGGGTGGTAGGGCCAGCGATCACAGAGAATGCTGAATACAGTGGGGGGTGATAAAGTCCTTCACGCAAGAATAATGGCAGCATGAGGTCAGTGGCCACCAAAAGTCTTCTGGTTCAGTGACACCTTCTGAATCCTAATAACTAGTCCTCTTTAATCCCTATTCCCTCCAACAGTACCTGAGGATCACAGCCGGTGTCATCACCAATGTGAACTTCATGGCCACGCCAATACTGGATGGAAGTGCCATTGTCCTTTGATCTTGGTTAGAAGATGGGAATATATGAAGTATGTAATTAAATAATGTTTATCTCCACAGGTTGAAAAAGCCAATACATCAATTGGGTGCGAAATCCAAGCTGCCATCAGATCTGTAAAATGTCCTTCTCCCCGCTTTATCCAGCTGAAATATTACTTCTGCATGACCCATGCAGCTGCAGAGAGAAACACTTTTCTTCTTTTGTGTTTCCTATAGATTAGAAGACCATCAAACAAAGGGCACTCTTGTTGAACCCCAAAACCTTGGTATGTTTAAAATAGTGTATTGTTCCCCTGTGCCAACAATAGGGTGGGGGTCAGCAGGGGGGGGGGTGTGTGCCACAAAGAATTTGAAGAGCATTATTTCTCTACAAAACCTTACATCAAAGGAGCAAATTTCCATTTGCAATGGTGGGCCACTTTTTCGTTGGTGCCCGAGGCAATTGCATGCCTCAGTCCAACGCTGCCTGGTCCTCTTCTGGGCGTGGTTGCAATATTCTATGTCTTTGTAATAAAAGCACCATGATACTAAGAGACAGGACTCTTTTGATATTGCTTTCAGAAAAGCGGATAACAATATCCAGTTAATTCCTCACTAATCCAGCGCTCTTGTGACCCAGGTTTAACCCATTTCTGTCCAAACCATTTTCGAGAGGGAAGGGCACTGTCTCACCACGCTGTGATCTACTCATTCTAGTGCTATACTTTACTTCATTCTTGTAATGTTCTGCGTTTGCACTGGACGCTACGGCTTGAGAAGGGATAGCTGTGTTTGTTCTGATCACCCGTGGCACCTTTACCCTCAACACTTTAAAAGATGACTTAAAAGATGACAGTTCGGCTACTCCTGAAAACGCAATCACTGTAACAGAGCTAATTCATGTACTGAACAATCCCCCATCTGCTCTTCATTGAAAAGTGAGTGGGTAGCAGTGCAGGCTGTAGTAGGGTTTCCGTAGCACCAGCATGCAAAAACACCGCCTCTACGGCCATAAACACTCTGAAAAGCCAAGCAGAGCGGGTAGCGGCACAGATTGTTTCCCGCTGGTGGACTGGTGGAGATGAGGGGCCCTGTAGCACCATTGCACTATCACGCCACTGCCATTACGCTCATAAACAGAGCAGGTGTTCCCTGCGGTGACTGCACCGCAGACCTTTATATACTCCTGTGGATTTGGCCAGGAACAGTGGTGCCGATACTCTCTGCGAGTTGCTTCAAGTTTCTGCGCTCCTGTGCTCATAACATCCGCGCTTTTAAAGATCCCAGCGCTTTCGGACCATTTATTTTGTCCCTCTTGATTGCCTCCTGACTTGGAACACCTCCACCTGCCTGTGCTAGAAGAGCAGCTGTTGATCTCTGTGTTTCTGCTTACTGCATAATCTTTGCCAAAGGAGAGACTGCCAAACACTCACCATGCTGTGTGACCAATGTGGTAGGCCATTCACATTTATATATGTGTAGATCTTACCACTGCCACGTGGGACTAAGGAAGCCAAGGATATGAAGAACACATTGAACCAATGAAACAAAAGTACCGAAATTTATGAACTAAATAAATCGTTTTTTTTTTCTCTTTTGTAAGATTCCTGCTGTTTTGTAATATTCATGCTGTATATGCTGCTTGCTCAACCAAAGCTTAATTAGTTTTAATACCCTTGGGTCTAGATTGTTTCCTTGTTATTTGTATTTTGCCTGAAGCTATCCAGAAGCTAGTTTTCACTTTGTAACCTAAGGCCTAGTTGTATAATGTAATATTTTGTATTTTGTATCATAGCACTTTTGCATTTTTTTGTTTGCACTTATAGGTTTTAAAATGTTTTAGGCATTACTTTTAATTCATTTCTCTGAACTAAATGTACAGTATCAAATGTACCTGGGGTGCCGACATCAGTCACGTTTGAGCAAACCCTTCAGAAGTACTTCATATTAAGGTGTCTTCTGTATCAGCCCAAATCTTTCAAGGAATTGGACTTTGTGGTTTTGAGTGGTGACTGTAGGCATTAGCCTTTGAGGCACTCCTCATGTCTAGCTGCTGATTACTCAAAAGGCACATCTAGTAATAACCCAATCCTACCTTCCAAAGAATTGGTACTCGTGTATTTCGAGTGGTGACTGCAGGCATATAGCCCATGAGCCTCTCTTTGTGCACAGAAATTGACAACAGAATATGGGAAAGTGCCAGGCAATGGAACCACATGAGGATGCATCTGGAAAGAAAGTGAGAAAGGGGCCTCGCACACTTAGTTTGACCAAATCCAACCTAATTCTCTTCTGGATAGCCATCTCCAGGAAACTTCAAGGAAGGTGGAAAAAATAATGCTGGTGGCGGAGAAATGGTACGACGTTCATTCATCACCGGGTTTTGGTTTTGCAGCACTTTTTGCTGAAAATGTTTTGCAGAAAAAAAACATCGAAATATATGGCGGGCTTATAAGGGGTTACGGTGGGGTGATGCATTGGAACTAAATAATAGGGCAGGGTGAATTGGTGGTGCACACCCCCAAATTAAAAAAATCAATTATTTTTTTTGACAAACATTTTTTTACCAAAAAGTGCAACAAAAAAATAATGGCCGATGAATGAACATAGAACCGGAGAAAGGTTTAGAAGCCATCACATTTTCTATTCAAACTTTATTTTACTTGTTTGCAGTGGGTTACAGAGAGATCATCTTAGCATTTCCAAATTCGTTTACATATACCTGTGTTTTTTGATGCAAGTATACTTTACGATTACTTTTGTATCATGCGTTACGTGCTGGCATACATATACACATTACCTTTCCTCTACAGTAATGTTACCATGCTCCGATGTCTAGTTTTGGTGGGAATACATGTATTTCCGGTAAGGTCCCCAAATGTCCTTGGGCCTGCTTGCTGACACCAGAGTACCAACATATCTCTCTTCCTTATCATTAGCAAATGCCAGTTCCTTAAGCCATTGCTGGATTGTAGGTGCCAATTTTGATTTCCAATTTAATAAAATAATTTTATTTTCAACTATACAACCCATGTTAAAGAGTCTCCGTATTGTTGTTTTAGCCTTCCCTATATCGCCAAATAGGTATTTTAAAGGAAGGAGTGTTGGGGGAATATGTAATGTTTCTGCTACTTGTTGCCAGTAATTCTGTATTAAAGGGCAGTTCTAAAACATATATATATAGTATCCGCTTCCTCATTCCCCCATTTCGGGCATTTCTGAGGGTTGTCGGGCTGAAACCGTGCAGTCTGTGCTGGTGTGTAATGTAGTCTGTTCAACACTTTGAATTGTATTAAATAGAGTCTTGCGTTCAGGGAGACTTCTTTGGTGAGATTGCAGAATTTCTGCCATTTGACATTGTCCATAACAGTTTTAGTGTCCATTTCCCACTTTGATCTCACTGTGCCTGGCTGGTCAGTCACACGTTGCCCCTTAGCATATATCCTTGTTAACAATCTTTTCCTACAGTTTCCCTGTGCTACCATATCAATACATTCATTTGTTTCGGGCTCTGTTGGGAACAATGGCCATTTCTTTTTAACAGCTGATCGCATACAGTAATATTTTAGTAGACGCACTGGGTTGTTTCCCATTTTATCGTTAAACTCCTCGGGTTTGACAAATCTGTCCCTGGGTATAGATTGCCTAGTTTCATTTGCTTGGATCCCACGATTGAATATCTGTACCTAGTGTTGGGGGGAGAGCAGGGCAGTTCCATAGTGGCATGCTTCTACAATATGGGGTTTTATTACTCATCCTGTTGTTAATTCGCCTCCATGCGTCCACTGTAGTGCGCACCAGGTCATATGTGCACGTATCTGCATACAGATTACTCAGTATTGCTTATTTTAAGTCAATCGGGGATGCCCCCATATGCTTCTAGTTTCATGTGTGCTATGTCAGTTTCTGGACCAAACCAGTATCCAGCATAGTGTGGGTGGGCTGCCAATTAATACAGCTCAAAATCAGGGGCGGCCAGGCCACCCCTTTCGTATAGTTCGGTAAGGGATTGCCATTTCATACGGGCTGCGCCACTACCCCATACCAATGCTATTGCTAGTGATGGTAATTTAGCAAAGAACTTACACCCAGGCCATATTAAAAAAGTGTTCAAGAAATACGATAATTTAGGTACTACCACCATTTCTAGAATTAGAACCCTACCATACAGCGATATAGGGTATTTTGTCCATAGGTTTAATTTGTGCTCCAGTGTATTTAAGTATTCTTCGTGATGTTTTTCAAACAGCAACGTGCTTGTGCGTGCCACCATTACTCCCAAATATTTAACTGTGTTGTCTGTCCATCACAGCCCATGTAATTCCCTGGGTTTTGGGGTGTTTTCTGTTAAAGGGAATAGTTCTGACTTTGCAGTATTTACCTTATACCTAGAGTGTTGTGTGAATTTACTTACTTCTTTGAGTACCGGCTTTATATTGTCCTTAGGGTTCCTAAGATACAGCAGGGTATCATCTGCATATAATGAGATCACATGAGGTGGACCCTGTGTATGTATGCCCCTATGGCCGCGGAACAATCTAATCCAACTCGCTAATGGCTCTATTGTTAATGCAAACAGTAGGGGAGAGAAGGCAAACCCCTGTTGTGTGCCTTTTGCGAGTTTTATAGTGTCAGAGTAGTTTCTATTGGTATGTACCTTGGCCTTTGAGTCTTCGTATAGTATTTGTACAAAGTTTATGAACCCATCTCCCAATCCAAAACTAAAATTGAGGCTTGGATTGTTCAATCAGTTCTCCATTCTGGCGAGGTGTAGGGGCAGGTATTGAAGCTTCCTCTGCCTGGGTTTCAAAGAAATGAGCTCTTCCCGCGTGCTGAATCCTCAGTTTAGCAGGGAAGATCAGGGAGTATGGGACTCGGCGTGCCCTGAGGAGACGTTTCACTGATTCATATGTCCTCCTTTGCGCCTGCACTCCAGAAGCGAAATCTGAATATATGTGTATATTACTGGATTCATAATGCAGCGTCCCCAATTTCCTTGAAAGTTTTAGGATTGTGTCTCAATCTCTATAATTCAGAAATGTCGCGATTATTATTCATGGAGGTGTGCCAGGGTGCAGCAGGGGTGTGGGAGGGGTGGCTGCTCAACAGCGCCCCCGCAGAAGCCACCACATTTGACCTGCTGCCCCTTACCTCCACCACATTGGACGCCATTACAGGTCTCGATCAGCATGCCACACTGACTTTACCTGAGCAGATCAGACCAAACTGTAATGATGGATTTGAAATTCATATAACTGATTGGAGGCTGTCAATAGGCCAGCTGATTGTTCATTGCATGAATATCAATTCTGCAATGACAATCTCTCTAGCTACAAGTATCTAACCTCCTTTAGAGATCAAATATTATACCACTGGTGCACAGTATGATGCTACCCTTTTGGCTTACATGACCAACATATTATGGATTCAATTACTTGTCTTCACAAAAACACCAAAGCAACAATTAAAGTAAAAAATGAACTCAACAATGGACTTTTTATACAAATTTAAAAAATCTATTTCCCATTCATTGTTAATTATGGATGACACTTTAAGAGAAGTAAAAAAAGAGAAATCGTTGATTGTATCAACTGTTTCTAACCTGGATTCGAACCAGGAAAGCCATGTGTTGTCATCTGCAGTAAACGTGGAACACCTACCAGCCGGTAACAGTTATTCTACTGCTATAACCACTCTAAATAACATAAAGTGAATATAGGAACCTCTGATATAGGAACTGACAGTATTAAATCTGCTCATCTTGAACGCATTGTAGTAGACCCAAATGTAGCAACCACCCCATATCCCATGATGCTCTAAATTTGGCACTAGCAGCTATTCCCACAGTGGGGGTAACCATTGAGGCTAAACCATTGTCTTTGGGAGGGATAGAGGCCATAGCCGTTCTTATAACTGCCGCATCCCATTGGATGAACTCCCACATAATTGCACCAAACATTAATCCACAAGAGATACCTATGGCACCAAGAGTAAGCTAGGTGGGCAATGGGGACAAATTATTGGAGGTGTACTGTATTGTGGTTACATTTGTGTCTCCTAGAATTGCAGCATATGCATTGAATTCAAATCTGAGAATTACTGGTTCACAACTGGGGATGCGTATTGTTCCCTTTCCCTGTTTTGTATCCCCTACATACCATATCATTCTTCCTGGCAAGGTAAAGAAGCCAATGATGCCACCTTTAAGCAATCCCCTAGAAAGATATAGAGGTTCCATGTCATTTCATCGCAGAATGTTTTTTCACTGCATTTTTTACCATGTTTTTTTTTTAAAAATTACATCAAATTTTTTACAAATAATTTTTGGGGGGGTTCGCCCCCAGTCCCCAATTCCCTTTAATTTGTTATGTATTCCCAAACACTGACACACCATATATATAATTTTCTAACCCCCCTAAAATATTTGATGGTTTTTTTTCATAAGAAAATGTGCGATGAAAGACATCATACCATTATAGAATCCATTAGTGAAGTTGGCTCCCAATCACACATAACCTTCCCGGAAGTAATGTGACTTTTTCTACCGACAGTCATTTGAATACCTCAAATACTAGCTTGCCTCTAAAGCCATTGTCAGGGCCTATACTTACCCAAAACTGATTTGACTCTTTCTCTACACTCGAGGAAGTGGTTTGACTATCTACGAATACTGTTACAGAGGGAGAAGAGCACTGCTTGTAATGCCCACCCCCGCCCTTTCCCCCAGCCCCGGTCATGATTTACACAACTATGTCTAATATGGTGGCATTATTGTCATTCTTTTCTTGGAATATAGCTGGTACAAAATGCAAGTTTTCCGGTGAGGAAGCCAATGACTACCCAAAGAAATATGATATAATTACTCTCCAAGAAACATGATCTGTTGAAGAGCTGGTACTAGATGGATACGCTACATTTTAAGTAAAGGCAACAGCATAATCTTGTGGGAGAATCTTTGGTGGCCTGGCCATTTTTGTAAGAGCTTCCTTGGATTGTTCGATTACACTGATGACCACTGATGATGATCATTTTCTCCAAGTAACAGACTTTTCTAAATCAAGAAACAATTATTAGTAAATGTTTGCAACAGTCACCAAAGTGTTGGTACTATAGATTGTTTATCAATCCTTAAAGCAACACTAATTGAAGAATATGACATTATTCTAATCAAATGCTTGGATTTATTAATGATAACTTTAAGCCATTTATAATAATCCATTTCTAATATAGTGCTTTCAACAAAGCACTTTAGAAAACAACCTCACATAAATGTATTATTATCAGCCAATTAATATGAATACTCATTTGTCGATTCCACAAGGATAAAGGTTGAGTAGACCTGATTCAAACCTATGAACTGAAAATTGTACACAGATCACAGTAGTGAGCTCTTAACCCGCTGAGCTATCTTACCAATGGTTTCTCCCTTAGTGTGCATACCAAAGCATTTGGTAATGCTCAGGCTTTGGTGGTTATTTTCCTTACTAATATAACACTTATTATTACAGCGGTTAGATGCTGGAGGAATATGTCATGGCTGACTAGTAAACATGACAATGGTACTGGACAGGACAGGAGAGGGTTGAAGAGGGAAAAATCGAGATCAAACCCATGCCCCCTCGCCCCAGGCGCATATACAGAAGAACAGCAGGAAGAACAAGGAGCGCACTTATCATTTGAACCAGGCCCCAGCGCACCCATGGGTGACAAATATGCTGAAACACACCCACTTCACCAACAGTGCAACTTCCATGCTACATTAGAATCAATGCTGCAATATCAGAATCTACAAACACAAAAGTCCCTGTTGAAAGGCTTGCAAATGCCTATATGAATTAACATGGTCTAATTGCACAGTGTAAAGCCATGTTTCAGGAAAATTACAGCCAAGTTCATTTCTCTCACTGAACACTGGCTGCAGAAACCTTCAGCAATGCTCCTCACAAAACCCATGAGCAGCCAAGGTTGCGCATTCAAGATAAGATTGCTTTCTGCAGACAAACATTTTTAATTCTCCACAAATGCGAGTAAGCCACGGCAACCCAGTGTGTTTTTTTTCTTTTCTTTCTGGGAAAGAAAGACATTTTCGCAAAGACTCGCACAACATTTGAAACATAATTGTAACAAGAATGGCTCAGCCCAGCCAATGAGCGCTCAGAGCTCAGGTGCGAAATGCTTGCTTCAGCTAAAAAGTTATGGGAACAAAGTCATAATGCAACAAGTTAGAATTAGGTAATGGAGGGCTGGCACAGCTAAACCAACCCACTGACGCAAAAGGCTAACATCCAATTGTCAGGCTCTCTATAAGGGCTACATAGGTAACCTATCACTTAGCAGCCAATAGCAGGAGGAGATAGGTTTCTGGGAGCTGATCCAATTCTGTGAGGTCAGCCTGCAGTGTGATTACAAAGCTGGCTTGCAAGCCAGCCCCGGGGGAGACGGCGCCTGAACTCATGATGTACACGATGCTCTGCGTGTTTTTTTCTTTTTTTTTGCTGCCCAGAAATGAACGCAGTTTGGAACACGTGGCTACCTGCTGGGGTCTCTGTTGCATTTCTGGGGGCCATATGGGAGGTGTTGAGGTCTCCCATAGATGGCGAGGGTATGGCTGCTGGCCCCCTAATGCCCTGGTGGGGGTCCAGCTTCTCCCCAACAGGGTGGTGGGTAGATATCCTAATAAAATGTTTCTTTATAACTGCAAAATTGATTAAAAAGCATACTGAGTCACAATTGGATAGCTCAGTGAGTTAAAACTCATGTGACGCCTGCACTTTCCAAGTTCAGATTTCAGTTTGGCTGAATAATCCCTGCATCATTCTGAAGTTCATAAATGAAGTACTGTTACATTTGGTCATAGAAACACTTCTTTCTGCAACAGTTAGAAGCAGGAGAATTTAGACATTTAGCACAATACATAACGATATGATACGATAGCAAGTAATAACGATATGATACGATAGCAAGTAATTTCTGGATACAGGAAAATCTAGGTCACAGTATTATCAAAACATGGAGTATTGTTGCTCAAAATAATAGTCTTCAGAAACATAAAACAATCAGGTTGACTCTAAATAGGGAGGTCTGTTGCAGTCTGCCTAGACTAAATAGACAAACACTACTCTGAAGTTATACCTTTGGTAGTATTGCACATTTGAGAAAACCAAAACACATGTGAAATAAGAGAGGCTTCAGACAGCCGGTATTGTGATGAACATGTCATATTGTGTCATATTAAGCTCACTTCAGAAACAATATGAACAGATGTCATCTGACTAAAGTCCACAAGCTAGACACATGGTTCTTGACCCTAGATTCTGGTAGAAGGTGACATGTGTTTGGCGAACATTACATGATTGTTGCAACATTTCCAGTGCCTTCAGTCTCCAGATTTAACCTACAAATCTTTTTGATGGTAAGTGCAATGGCCCACAGCAATATTTTAGCTTAGCCCAACTGCACCCAGAGGGCCTCATAAACATATCAATGCACTCCAGACAAACTCAAAGGGATAGTTTTGGGCTTGATTTACAAAAGTGCTGTACAATGGCGCAATCCTAGGGCTCTGGTCCTATAAAAATGTGGGGGGACACTGACATACATTGGGAAGTGATGTTGTAGCAAGTGAACATTTCCCTAAGTTAAATATGAAATTTCATTCAACATGTCTTTCACAGTTGAATAAAGTGCAGAGGACAAATAAAAATGTGCCAATCAAATATATTTTCCTATTGGATTGCTGGCTAATCGTATTGCGTTGCTAGCTAATTATAAAACACACAAACCTGTTAGATCCAGGAATCACTTCACTAAAAAAGGAATCCTGTGAGCAGAATTTTTTATGAGGAATTCGACCATTCGTACGCTCGGTGTGCACTCGCCTGGGCTTTTTTGAAAATTTAAATGAAATTGAATAATGGTAGATAAACCTCTGGGACTAATGTGGGTGGCTAATCCGCACACGTTTTCCTGTGCTCACCACACAACATATGCCTAGGATAAGATGGAAGCCTTGTCTGTATTGGTGCTGGATTCCAAATGTTTTCACTAATGAAGTAGTGGCGTTGGTATATAACAGGTCTTGAGATTAGATTGTACGTGTAGTCTTGATTTTAATGGGCAAGGTTTGCCACAGTCTTGAGAGCACCTGTAGTGCCATTCACATGGAGAAATTCCACCATGTTTTTCGACCAAAGGGTCTTTATCAAGGCTGTGATGTTGTGGCAAGGTGAGAGTGTCATTTTGGTGAAGTGGTGAGTTGCCGTGAGTAGTGTTGTGATAAGTATAAACGTACATTGTCAAGTGACATGAGGACATACTTCTTGCATATGGTACAGTAGGGTGATGTGAAGCGAATGTGGCATGCCAAATGTATACATTTACAGGTTTATGATTAAACACTGGTAATATTTAAGTTCATAGATTGCCTGGTTGGGTACATATTATAGTAAACAGTGATTGCACCAAGAAGAAGGTGAGAAGAAGGAGAGATAATTGTTTAGATGGGGGAGGGCCAAACCTGCCCCCTGCCATGGCCAGCCTGATTAACTGACAAAGGCCCTATGGATCTACCCTTTTGTTAAGCTCTACAGCTTGTGGCAGTGAGCAAAATCATTACCATACAAATAGAGTGTACTTCAAACAGGCCCACATGGGACTGGCTGCAGAGGCTACCAAAGTAGACAGGAAACCCCAACAACCTTTCATATGCAAATGTGTCAACCTGATGTCAGCTCCCGCCCTCAGTATTGATTGACAGTGGATAGCCATGTCTGGGACTGCATGTTTACAGTAGTCATCCCTGTATTGAGACACCACTCAGAAGGTACGAGTATGTGGTTTGACTGAGCCAGAAAGACTGGTCTCACCACAGCTTCAAGGGAGACCTGCAACTTTAATCAGGAACCACAGAGAGCTCCATTAACCAGAGAGACCCTTTGATCCACAACAGAATAGGAAGATGGGTGGAACTTAGTATTACATGCTTTCACCCCTTTACCTTTTCTGTTGCAGAGCACTCTGGTTATGACCTCACACAGACATAAGATTGTTGGTGGGGATCCTGGATTGGTTAATTATGGTAGGATTGGTCTATTATGGTAGGCTTAGCCTGCTCCATTGGCCTTGCCCCTGTCATGAGAATCCGCCTGAAACCTGCCTCCAAGTACAATGGCTGGTATGAATCCAATCTAGCTTCTCTGAAACATAAGTGCAGAGTTGATGAACAGAAGTGGCAGACCTCGGGTTCATCCTCTCCTCTAACAAACTGGCCTGTTGCCTGCTCCAAAGGCAATATCGCTTTTCCATCCACTCCAAGAAGAGGGCCCACATCTAAGCTCTCATCTCTGGAGCCACTAACAACATGGCTGAACCTTTCATAATCTGCTTGATACTCGCCAATCCAACTGCAGTATCCACCTTCTCCTTCCTTTCTAGGCCCTCTGCACCACTTTGGCCTCCGATTTCATATCTAAATCTCAGGACATCCTGTCCTCACTCTTCACCACCCCACCTCCACTCCCGTTCCTGCTCTGCGGACTCCCTTGGCTCCCTTCCCTCCACCTCCACTCTCCTCCCTCCTGCCCATAGCACGTGATGAGGTCTCTTAAATTGTCCTCTCTATGAAGGTCTCTTTCCGAACAGGTGCTCCTGTGCTCTTCTGGAACCAGTAAGGCCAACACCTCCTCTCTCTCCCCGGCTCTTGCCAACCTCTGTAACCATTCCTTCGCCACTGGCTTTTTCCCTCCTTCCCTCAAGCACCCTCTCCTAAAAAGGCATCTGCTGAACACTCCAGTCTGGCTAACTATCGCCCCATTTCCTCCACCCCTTTCCTGGTTAAACTCTTGGAGACATTGGTCCTCCCCCAATCGATCCTCCATACTGAACTTGTTGGTTGCCTAAATGACCATCAATCTGGATTCTGGGAATCCAGAGGCACAGAAACTGCTCTCCTGAACACCCGTGAAGACATGCTTGCAAATCTTGATGCTAACTCTCCGGCTGTTCTCATTATCCTCGATCTCTCCTCTGTCTTTGACACTGTCGTCCACTCTAGCCTTATAAAACAGCTCTGTGATACTGGCCACTGAACTGGCTGACCTCTTTCCACACTAGCAACTAGGCCCCTTCTCTACCACCTCACTCTCTACCTGCGGCATCCCCAGGGCTCCATCCTATCGCTGTGGTTCTTCAATATCTATCTCACCCCTCTGGCTCACCTGATCTCCCTTCTCTCCTCATTTCCAATGTTATGCTGATGACACGCAGCTTTCCTTCAAACTTTCCTCTACTACCTCCTCTTCCTCCTCTCTCATCCTCTACTACCTCCTCTTCCTCCTCTCTCATCCATGATTGTTAGCCGGACACCATGTCTGACCAGCAACCAGACATGGTGTCCGGCTAACAATCTCTTTCTTAATGCCAGCTAATTGTGCACCCGAGCCCTATATCACTCATACCCTCTGGCCACCATCCTTGGGCCATCTATCCTCAACATGCTGTGAGGCCAAAACATTGGGGTCATCTTGGACTCCTCTTTCTCCTTCACCCCTCACATCTTGGACCTTGCCAAGAATGCCCACTTCAAGCTTCACCTCCTTCGAGGCATTCTCCCTTTCCTTGTCTTTCCCCAGAGGCTCAATGTCTGCAGAGCTCTGGTCCTCTCTAGGCTGGAATACTGCAACAGCCTCTTCCACAATCTCCCCTTTCCTCCCTAAGCCCCATTCAGCTAATCCAGAACAGGGCTGCAATACTTATCCTTGGCCTCAAGCTCAGGGACCGTTTCTCTCCAGCTCTAAAATCTATCCACTGGCTACTGGTGGCTACAACAATCAAATTCAAGACCCTCTGCATCATCAACAAGGCTTTCTGGGGCCTGTGACCACGGCATCTCCAACTCCCTTTCCCTAATTATTTCCCTGCTGGAGCCCTTCGCTGCTGTAACTCCAACTCTCTGCTTGTCAAACGCTTCTCCAAACAGAGAGTGAGGGCAGGTCTCTCTCGTCAGCTTGTGCACTCTTTGAAACAGCCTCCCTGCCCTTCTGAGACTGAAACCGGACCTCCTTATGTTCTGGAAAATTCTCAAAACTCTGCTTTTCTCTACCTCTTTCCCTCTTTCCCTCGCCTGCTAATGACGCGCTGCCACTGAGACAGGCGGCCTGGTCCTTCATGAAGCTCACAGGTTACCAGGCCCTCCACCCAGTCGACACCAGCACCCCCGCCCCTCCTCTGCACTGCACTGCATCCACCCCTGGGATCCCTCTGCCATAGCACTTAGCCAGTGACCTCCTCCCTGGTCCTCCATGGGACTTCGCTCCCAGGCTCCCACCAGCACCTGCTCAAACATTACTCCCTGCACCGCCCCCTCCCCTCCTTATCTCCTGCACTTCCCTTTGCTGCACGAACACATCCAAATACCACAAGGCCTAGTAGGACCTTGACTGTATACATACCGTTTATGCCATTGTTTATTACTGCCTTGCTCCCTCCCCTCCTAGCCTTGTGGCACCTAGAAGCACCATTTTGTTGTATAGGCCCCTAACAAATACTCAATAAATAAATAAAAGAGGGTTATTCCCTCATTTGGCAGATCATCTGAAGGTTTCACCAGAAGCAGGAGGAAAAACTCATCATTGGACCATGGCTGAAGGTACAATCTGCTTTACATCTTCCGTCAGTGAAGGAAGGCCAGGACCTCCAGGAGGGAAGCAAGATCCCTCCCCTAAACACCTAAACATCTCCCAGGGAACAGAGGGAGATACTGAATCCAGAGGACCCTCAAACAGCTTCAGAACTGGTACACAGCCTGTACACAGCGTGCCCTGCTTGGCTGTGCTGCAAGCTTCCTTTGTGGTAAGTGCAAGAGAGTTTCTAAAACTGAAACCAAGGACAAGGGAGCTGCCTGCAACACACTCCTCAGCATTGGGCCATCCGTCTTAAAGGATTACAAAAGCCCAGTGTTGAAGCTAAGAGAAGTGCATTGACAAGCATCTACTGATGCCTGCCTTAAAGGACATTGACAAACCATTTATGCTCCTTGAGCTGCAACTGACTGCACCGCTGACTGTTGCTACGCTGAAGTTGCTAATGCCCTCCGAGGAGCCTCAACCAGTGCTTCAGAACCACCGACCAGCACTGAGAAAATGATTCCTGTCCTTGAGCTGCCATGTAGGCCAGCTGGCAGCCGTCCATCCAGCTTTGTTCTCCGAACTGCCTGCCGTCTGATGCCCGCAGCTGTCTCCCATCTTGAATCCTGTTGCAGAAGCTGCAAAACGCCCTGAAACCGACTTGACCCTTTTGAGCACCAAAAACTCCTAGAGCACAAGGTACATTGAGGTTCTGTTCCCCTGGTCCTTCTCATTAGGCCCCTAGCGACATGTTACCACTCATTGTCCCTTTGTGCTGAAACCAAGTAGCCTTGAACTGTTGCAATTATTCACTATTCCGACTACCCTCCTGTCAGTATCCAGAGTGCATCTCTTCTCCTTCTTTGAAACTCTCTGTCCTCTGCATTCCTTTAAATGTTGCAGTGTATTTTGGAGTGTTGCTAGAAATGTCCATTGTGATAATAAAGTAGATATTTTTATAAAATCTTGACTGGACAGTCCCTTATATCATTGGGTAATAATTGTATTTTCGATGTGTGGCAACTAACCAACGATTCACAGCCTTTTCAAAGATAAGCCTGCCGTTCTGTCCATATTACCAAATTGGACAAGGAGGTTTATAATTAGCTTGTGTTTCCAATCTGTTTGGATCCCTTATGGTGTATTAGAGGTTTAGGGCTGATTGATGGTTTAGAAATGGATGTGACACTTGCACTAATGGTCTTGCTTCGCTTCTTCACTTTAGTTCACTTTCTGCTAATGAGGCTTCTTCTACTCTCTCACCCACCTTTCTCTCAAGTCTTGATCAACGGTATTCTCTTACTGCCTTTCCACCTACCTGTAAACCTGCCCAAACTTGGATTTCCTCCCATATTTGTCCTATGCGATGACTCTTACGTCATCTGGAAAGATGTTGGCTTAAGTCTTGTTCTCCCACTAATCGTTCTGCTGATTTCTACTTATCACATTCTTAATGACAACTGCTTAAAATCTGCTAAAAGTACGAATTTCTCTGATCTTCTTTACTCTCAATTTGCTCACCCTGTGTGTCTGTTCCAAACTTTAACCCATCTTTTCTCTCCCCCTTCTCCTGATCCTTTTGTTAACTCCACTCTTTCTGCATCTGATTTTGCTTCTTTCTTTTCCTCCAAGGTTCACTCTCTTCATCAGGATATTATTAATTCACCCTCTTCTCCTACTGCTTTTTCACATCCACCCATAACTTTGATCTTTCTGTCTAATTCTGATGTTACATTCCTGTTGGCCAAAGTCCACCCAACAACAGCTCCTATGGACTCTATCTCATCTGCTTTTATTCCCTTAGTCTATCATTCTTTCATACCTTTTCTTGTCTCTTTTTTTAAAACTTGTCTCTCCACCTCTACCTTTCCAACTGCGTTCAAGCACGCTACATTCCTATTCTAAAAAAACTACCAACCCTCTTCTTGTTTCTAATTTCCACCCTATCTCTCTTCTTCCCTACTTATCTTAGCTCGTAGACTATTCCCATATCTCTTCTTTTGTTAATGATCTATCTCGTCTTCCTCATTTTCACCCCGGTTTTGTCCCGTCACTCCACTGAGACTGCACCGATTTTATCTAATTCTTCTTGACTTATCGGCTGCTTTCGACACTGTAGATCACTCTTTACTTCTTGATTCTCTTTCCTCTTTTGGTTTCAAGGGCTCTGTTCTGTCCTGGTTTTCTTCCTACCTTTCTAACAGAACTCTCGTGGGGCATGAAAACTTTTGTCACCTCTCCCCTCAAACACGGTGTTCCCCAAGGATCTGTCTTGGGTCCATTTCTCTTTTCTCTTTACACCTCATTACTTGCTTCTGTGATTACTGTAACACATATTATGACATGGCAAACTCCAGCTAGGGACTTCTTCTACTGACAATGAATGTGGCGCACAATAATAATGTTTTCATTTTTATTTGAACCCTGGGTTCTTGGTTTGAGTAGGCACCCAACCTGTCTCACACCCACCTTAACAAATACCCTGTGGCAATGGTCTTGAAACAGGCCGGTGAGTAACAATGAAATATTTATATATTTTTAGAATCCACATAAAATAAAGCAAATCAAAATTGGGGCAGCAGCCAAAAAATCCACACTACAGTTACTTCACACCCCTAACATAAGACACATAAATCTTTAATAGAAGGAGAAACTGAATTACTTTTCTTCAAATAACAGAGCACACAGGTTAAGCACTCCCCCTGCAACACTTCCCCCAAACACCTGCTAATTAAATTCATTGTGGATGGAAAGCAGTGGCAAGGAGAGGGAAAAGTCTGTGTATTTATCCCACCACCCCAAGATAGGAGGCCAAAGAAGAAAATGAAAACCTTCAAAAGGAACAAAATTGCATACTCAGATTGTACTTATTACTTGTATCTCACTTTACAGTTGCGGTAGGATAGCTATAACAGAAATTTGGGTGGCTGCACTTAAGAGCCAAGGAGCTTACAGGTTACTGAGCAGGGCACCAAGGCGACGTGACACAGGTAAGAACATTGATTTTGAAAGGAAAACAATGCAGAAGAAAACACACACTGCAGAATTGCAACTCTTATTTTACACTGGCTTTAAAATGACAAGCGGCTAATAAAAGGGGCTTAGATGTCAAAATCGAAAATCGTTTTTTGTATAAGAAACAAAGGCACATAACAGACAGGATTCTGAGGGAAAGGGAATCTGCTTAATGGGATTATGTTTTTTTTATGGGGAACAACGCAAATCAGAATTTAGAGAAAAGCACAATACATGGGCCAATTCGATTTTGGTGGCACAATGACAGGTTCTACTGAGGCTATATTTTAATAACTATATTATTAAAGAAAGAAACTTCACACAAGTGGGTTAATTTCACATTTTAACCAGCTTGCACTACATACCTCCTTATAGGGGGATGAATGTATTTATTTCAAAATGGTACTAAGGATTTACACAGATAACTAAAATAATTCTAAAAGGAATACGCTAACAGATGTGGACTAACAGAGATTCTTCTAAGGAAAGGTCAACAGATGATACTGGCAATTTGGGATTTTGGGATGGGATTTTAGTAGGATTTGGATAGGATGCAAGGGTAAAAACAGCGGGATATGCATTTTTTGGGTGCTGGGTAATATGATACGGTAACGCTCACCTGGTTTCCGCGGGGGCGTTGGGGCACGGTTGGAGCCCTCCCTTGATCAGGTTCCTCAGAATCACATTCCCCCTCCGAGAGTGGTTGGACCTGCAGCTCAGGAGATGGATGTTGCCCCTGTGTGAAGAGGAGAGGCAATGAGAAGGAATGGGGACCCTGTGACATCCCCCAACCCTTTCGTGCCAGAATGTGGTGGGCAAGCGCTTTCCCATAGATGCTCATCTGTAGCTTTGTAATGTTGAGCTATCCATCCTGCCTTTCTTAGCAGAGGCACGTAGAACGGGCCTAGTTAACTTCACTGGCCCGCGCGAAGGTTGATCCAGATCGGCTGCGACCAATCCAAGTATGAGGTATTTCTTTAGAGTATAGTTCGATTGGAATGACTGTCTCCGTATAGCGTTAATTCTTGCAATGTCTCATATATATGCGCCGTGTGAGCGCCTATAAGTTCTAACCTGTTTGTCCTTTTCTCCTCGTAGATGCAGACCGATGAAGAATGGCGTCCGGGCCTTCAATGATGGTTCATGGTGGCAAGAGGGCATCTCAGCCTCTCACCGTGGTGGGATGTTGGCCCAGAAGAAGGCTCAGCTCTGCCCGTAATGAAATAGAGGTAAGAAGAATTGTCTGACACAGACCACAACAAGTTGCAGGTAAGAGGCGCGTTCAGCGATGCAGCAGCTTGAATGCTAGCGATGTGGTGGCTGACGACAGGTAAGATGCGTGCTCAGCGATGAAGAGGCTGGTAGCAGGTAAGAGGCGCGCTCAGCGATGAGGAGGCTGGTAGCAGGTAAGATGCACGCTCAGCGATGAAGAGGCTGGTAGCAGATGGAGCGACTGGCAGCAGGTAAGACTCGCCTGCAGCAATGGGGTAGGTGAAGAGGAGAAGCTCGTGGTGATGAGGCGGAAGACTGCTGGTAAGAAGCGTTCCCTGGAAATCTCGAAGATGAGGCCAAATTCCAGCGAGGCACAGGCAGGTACAGCGGAGAGCGTTACACTGCTTGGAAGCAGAATAACGCGAAGCAAGGGCAAGTGGATGAGCTGGCCTTATATAGGCTGGTTCAGGCCCCTCCTCTAGCTCTGCCCACAAACTCCACCTTGTCCTTCTTTGGGTCTGTAGCACTGGACCAATGAGACCCTGGAGATGAGGACGGACTGGCCCCATGAACCATGGCCATTAAAGATACTTACAAGATAAGCTTGTGTTTGGGAATTCGGACAGCCAGCGAGGTCTCTGGACAGCAGGGCCAAGGGTCTATTCACTGGGACAGCAGGGCTCTCCTGTGTGGGATCAGTGGGCATGGTCTGGTTTCTGTGGACAGCGGGATGGGTCAGCTGGGCAAGGTCTGATCACTGGGCTCTTCTAGATGGGTTCAGATGCCTTTCCTCCTTTCTCCCTGGATTATTGGGTATGGCTGGACCTGGAGGGGTGGTTCTGCCTGGATCTGGACAGTCCTGACTGGATGGAATCAGCTGCCTCTGGATCTGTTTTTTGAGTCTGGGGGGAGGGTACTTTCCTCTACTGGGATAGGTCAGGCTACTGGTGTTCCCTCCTCCCTCTGGGTTGATTGGTTTCGGGGGAGATTACATTTTATGTGTGTGCATTTATGACTTCCTTTGCTTCCCCAAAGTTACTTTTTACAAAAATAAGTTATGGTCAAAACTTCAAATCTATACTAGTCACCATCATAAGAAACAGATATGCAGATTCCATATTTCACAGGGTGATCTGCCAGTCTGATCGCCAACTGCGAGATAGCATCGCTTTTGGGCAAAATTTTGCCATTTCTAGGAGAAACATTTTCAGCAATTTGTATGTCTGTATCATTTATACTTCATCCAGAAATGCCTTTTTTCTACACCCTTCCAGTTCCCCAGGTGCTAGGAACATGCACTGTGTCTCTTTATGCTGGTCAGAAATTCCCATGAAATACTGGCATAATATTGAATTATTGCTTATTTAGGGTGCTGGGCAAAATGTCTTAATGTACAACAGTTTTTAAAATCAATGGGCTGGATGAGTCACTGTGTGTGAGCGGTCCTTCAAAGCCCTCAGAGCCAAATTGTCTTCCCCTGGCTCAGTCTGAACAAAGGGTTCCCATGATGCCCTTTGAAGCCATGCAGTTGAGGGTGGGGAGGGGTGTCAAAGGAAATCGCACCTCTTGGTGAAAATGCTATTTCTCCTTGGGTCCTTTGTTCCTTTATGTGGGGATGCTGGCCAGTTTGACGAGGCCACAAACTCCCACACTTTGGACCTTGGCCCTTGGGGGCTGGTTCACTTGTGGAGGTAATCTTTTCCCATGGGAGGCAGGGCACCTTTGAAGTAAGTGCCTGGGCCAAACCTGTTCTGCTGGTTTCAAAGTTATTTTCTTTCTTTCAACAGAAACGAAGGGCCTCATTATGAGTCTGGAGGTAGCCGTGCCAGTAAATACCATCACGGCTGCCACCAGAGTAATATTTTCTCGGCGCCTGACAATTGCCAATTCCCGGGACATTACAGCCCTGGCATACCCGGTAATTTCCCATTGCTGGGCGCTGGAAAAATTACTCCCTTTCCCATTTCAGTCCCGTTGGACTCAATGGGAATGGGGATAACCGTAGCACTGGCACCAGTCAGAATGGTGCCAGTGCTACCGTCAAGGTTTGCGAGCGGGTGCCAATCTGCCTGCCCGGTCAGACCTGGTGGGCGGGAGGCCACTCAGCCACCTGCCCGCAGAACTCATAGTTTGCCGATCTGGAAAGCTTACCGGTACAGTTGTTTCCGGACCGGTAAGCTTGTAATGAGACTCTAAGTCTTTTTGGGAATACATATCATACCTATTTTTTAGCAAAACCCTCATCCCCACATATACAATACTGTTTCTGTGCGAGCAACGCGGTCATTTGTCATTTCACTTTTAAACAGCATTTTCCTGATTTTCAGAAGAGCAAATTCACACGTGTGTTTATTTCTATTCCTTTTGAGTTTACCAATGCAGTTTCTGCAGAACATGGTCTCACTTCAATTAACCTTCTGGAGGGCTTTTACAGATACGGTCAGTTTCTGGACACCGAGAGACATCTACGGCCAAGCATTTCTTTGAAACTGACATGGGAAAAAGAAACACAGCGTTCTTTCTTTCATTTACCACAGCGTGATGGTTTATAGCAAAAGAAAACACAAGCCGTGTTCAGTAGAAAACCAAATTCTTTGCCTTTCAAGTGATTTCCGAGTACATCATCTGTTCTGGATATGCATTGCCTCGCTTCTTGGTACTCAGCAAAAATACAGCATGAAGGTTGGATTTACATGAAGGGCACAACCTTGTGATGTTTTCAAATGAAATCAAGAGCAAGTTGCAAAGCCGTCCTGGATGATTCAAATGGAGATAAAACAATGAAGAGCACTTCATTTGGTGGAATTCTTGTGTTCAGTGCTCTCCACACATAAGCGCCAAGGAAAGAAAAGTGCTGCTGTTTTTCTGCATTATTTCCATGCGATTTTTGTTTGAAGGGGATTTCTGCACTGGCCTTAAATCTACCCCACATTACCTCCTTCGGAATTTCTTTTCACCTTTACGCTGATGACACTCAACTTTTCCTCTCTTTCTCATACTTTACACCTGACTTGCACATCACTCTCTCTGCTTGTCTCTCCGCCATTAAATCTTGGATGTCATTGTACTTTCTTACCTTAAATGCTGTGAAAACGGAGGTTTTATTTTTCCCTCACAACTCTTTTTCACTTTCTCCATCTATTTCCTTTCCACCCTCTACCCTTTCAATGCCCTCTACTGCGCAAAATCTGGGTCTTTATCTGGATTCTAATCTTTCTTTCACTCATCATATCTCCCTTATATCCCGGTCTTGACGTTTTCATTTGTATAACATCCCTAAAGTTCACTTCTTTCTTAACTTTCATGCAACCAAACTACTTATTTGTTCTCTTATCTTTTCTCGACTTGTCTATTGTTCTTTCATGCTCTTTGGTCTCCCTTCTTCTCACCTGGCTCCTTTGAAATCTATTTACCACTCCTCGGTTTGTTTAGTTTGTCTTCTCTCCTATCGGGATTCTATTTCAGCATCACTTGTTCACAATGTTCTTTTTCAAAACAAGATCAGTCTCCTTTCTTGAACAAAATAAAATGATTATTGAAATGTTGCACTTTTGTCTTCACAACAATATTTTTATTTTTGACAAGAACACATACAAACAACTCCAAGGCACCGCTATGGGGTCCAAATTTGACCCACCACATGCTAATTTGTTTATGTTTTTATTTTAAAAATAAAACATGCTTGGAAACTTCCTCTCTTACAAAGCAATATCACATTTTGGAGTCGATTCATAGACAACATTTTGATCATTTGGGAAGGCAACACTCCTGATTTAGATACTTATGTTACTCATCTCAACAACAACTCTTACAATTTAGCTTTCACCAAAACAGTCAGTGGAACCAATATTGAATTTCTGGACTTAGAATTGTTTGAGGAATAGCGCAAATCGAAACCAAACCATCGGCAGGCAATAGTCTCCTCTTTGCCACATCCCACCATCCTAAACATACCATCAACAATATCCCATATGGGGAGATCCTTAGAATTAAAAGGAATTGCAGTACACTTCTCACCTTTCAAGACAACCTCAAGCACACCCATCACAAATTTAAACAAAGAGGCTATGGATCAAAGATCATCAAAACCGCAATCAACAAAGCAGAGAAAGTTTCAAGAGACTCATTATTCATTGATAAACCAAAAACTGATACTTCTAAACTTAAAACTCAGTTCATCACGACCTATAGCACAGTACGCAAAAATATGAAACGGATACTAACAAACCATTGGAACATACTTCTCACAGACTCAAGTCTGCAACAACATTTGGACAGCCACACAAGTATCTGTTTCCAGAGAGCACCAACTATTAGAAATCTAGTTAGACTGAGTTTTTTTGAGTCCAACAGATGAAAGAAAAATGTTTTTTTGAACTAACATCAAAGGTACCTACAAATATGGACATTGCAAATTATGCCCATTCATACATCAAGGAAAAAAGGACATTCTTCTTCCAAATGGAAAGAAAAAAACAATTGATCATATGATAAACTGCAATACAACATTTGTAATATATGGAATTGAATGTTCATGTGGGAAACTCTATATTGGGAGCACAATCAGGAAATTTAAGGTGAGAATCTTTGAACATATATGAGCTATTCGAAACAAAGACCTCTGATCCCCCATTTTAGTTCATATTATCACAAATCACCCAACATTTGATTTGACCAAATTAAAAATCTTTGGCTTGGAGAAAGTTGTGCTACCCCCTCAGGAGGCAACAAGGAAGAATTACTACGTAAACAGGAAAGCAAATGGATCTGCATCATGGACACGTGGGCGTCAGGTATAAATTGTGACACAAATGAATAACTGTTTGTACATTTTTATTTTATAATTGCATGGGTGGTATATTGTGTGTTAAAAACATATATATTATATAATTTGAACAAAGTAGTAAAATTTGAACTTTTGAACAAATCAACATCTGATGGACGCTACTAAGAGACTAAGTATAATCATCTATGGCCTAAATAGGATAAACTTGATACTAATCAAAAATAAGTAAACATCTTTTCAGAAATATTGTTATTTAACTGAAGTCAAAAAAATTGCACCCAAATATTGATTATCTACATCCTTAAAAAATTTTAACTGCACTATTTAAAATAGTGCTTGAAAATGAGATTGGTGTAGCAAGCCCCATACACCACCCTTTACATTTCCACACCAAATTGCATCAGCAAGCTTGTGCTGTCATTTTTTGCTCAAACCACCATGCAGATTCACGCGATGACATCATTACATCACGCAAAGATAATGCAATTCTAGTTCAATCAGAAACCTCTTTTTCTCCATTTAATCATAACTATATATCTTTAAGGCAAACAAGCCAATGAAACTCGCTAGTTAAAATTAATTAATTTGCACTTTTTCCTTAAAAAGCATTTGCGCAATGCTATTCCCATTCCAAAATGACCAAAAATTGTGCAGCTCTATGTAATGACGTCATCACGCCATGCGAGATCACGTGGGCCGCGGCGTGATGATGTCACTGCGCTTCGCTATTTATACAAATAGCACGCTCATCCACATCAGCATACATCATTCGACCTGGTAACCTCCTGCTAACTTATCAGGGCTGTGCAGGTTTCATGAAAATGAAAAGACTCAAAAAGGTAAGATGCTTTTTGTTTTAGAAGTTAGAACAGCATTATGATATGCTCCAAGCCCTCAACTTTAACTCTCCCTTAATTCCACCTTTTATTTTTTCCATATTTATTTTCATAATTTTTCACAATTTTCAAACTAAATAGAAATATTTCATTGTTTCCTCTTCCTTCAGCAACTTTGGTAACATTGAATGCTTGAGAACTTAAATATCAGGCAAAATTTGGAAAACTAACATTTTCTTTTTAAAAAAGGAGACCAGGATATCAATCATAGTCATTTCCATTTATTGGACATAAACTAAAATATACAATCACGGTGAGTCAAAAAATCTTATACTATTTGCAAATAGAAACTGCTAAATAACATGATTGGGATTATAAAGCTCAAAATGTATTTCTTTCTTTTTGTACCTCAGATAAGAAAATATTCTTAGTGTGTTTTTCTTTCTGTTTTTTTTTTCCTTTTAGAATATTTTCCATCTCCTGAAGAACCATTGGTAACATCAATGCGGAAACACGTGTTGAGTTAGGAACTTTGAGCTAGGAACCGTATGGAAATCTAAATGCATCTAAAGTCAATGTACTCAAATCAACAATAATTAGGAAACTGAATAGAAATCAAAGTGCCACTAGGACCAGCCTATCTATTAACCCGAAGAGATTAGGATTAATACTGCAACTAAAGTACAACAAGGATTTATTTGACACACAAGGTGTGAAGCTAACACTGGCAGAATATGATTTGTTTATTGATTTGAAGTTGGAAAATAAAGAAGATTTGAATAATATCAATCACTTACTTTGACTCACCTGTGAACATTTTACAAATAAGGTTAGCGCATTTGAGTAAGCTTTTCCCCAATTCCTTATTCTCTCACTTGTTTCTCTTGGCTAGTTACCTTTTCACTCTCAACTTAAATTTCATTTTCTCTGCCTAGTCTTTAAATCTCTCTCTATCGGTTAGCCCCAGACTATCTCTGTGCTCTTCTGTCCTATTACACCCCTTCTCATGCTCTTAGTTCTTCAAGTCTTTTCAAGCTGACTGTTCCGCGTCCACCCTGCACTCAGTTTTGCTTTCACTCTTTCCAGCTTCTTTTTTTGTAACACATTATTGGTTTTCATTTTATACATTACAAACTACAACATTGGACACTTAGGGAGACGAAATACATCAACTTTCAAAGGTCATTGAATCCAAGAAACCATACACAGTAATCACAATAAAATATTTTGAGCAGCATCACATCATTTTCTTGGGTTATGCATTAATCAAGTTTGGCAGTTTATTGAGCATCTTCGCATTTCTTCCAGACTTTCCAGGCTTGCTCCAGACATCCTCTGGCTCTATATACCCTCTGTTCCATTGCTATGCATATATTTACATCTGTAACCCATTGCTCAACTTGCGGTGTTACACCAGATTCCCACAGTTTCTCTGTGTTCCTCTTAATCAAAGCTGTAGTGGTTGAAATAAATATTTTTTCATACTCCGTCATTGCCCCTTCATCTTCCACTCCCAATAACAGCAATTTGGGTTCTCCAGCGACTACAAGTCCCGAGACACTCGTGAGTTCATCACAGCACTGCTGCCAGTACTGTCAGATATGTGTGCAGTCCCACAGTATGTGGAAGAAGGTTCCCTCTTCGTGTTGTCAGCGCAGTTTGTTTGGGTCTGCAATCTTGCCTCAACGATAGAGAGCCACTCTTGGGTAGTATATTCTATGTAATATCTTTAGCTGAAAAAGCCGGAGTCTAGATGATATGGCCATTTCACAGGGGTGCATCGGAATCGTGACCCAGTGATCCAGCAGGACAGTGCCCACATCCCTCTCCCATTTAGATGTCAGGCTTAGTATCTCAGGTGTAGCAAAGGAGGTTATAGTACTATACATAACAGAGGTGATTTTAGTGTCAATACGGTCTAGGACTATATTCTTCTCCATGGGGGTTCATTCGGGCATGTTAGACAGGTCCGCAAGATGGTTTTGTAATGCATGTTGTAGTTTTGTATATCGTTCAGTATCAGGGAGGTTAAACTTAGTTACTAGATTTTCAAAGGGCACCAATTTACCTTCTGCAATTACATCACCCACCTTCGTTATCCCCAATGATACCTGACTCGGCCATCTAGGGAGTTTGAACCGTGGCAAAACTGAACCCATCGTAGTTGGCTCATTAGCCATTCTTGCTAAATTAGACCCAGCATATAAACGCTTTCAGTTGGGTGATGTGGAAATTTCAACACTCCCCAAAGTAAAAATATTAGGGGCTGTTTTGGATCAGACTCGGAACATGAAAGCCTATGTAGGTTGCACTGTAGCCTCGGCATCATATTATATTAAGCTACTATCTTATCTGAGACCATATATATCTCAAGATAATGCAGAGGCAATTGCGCGACCAATAATTGGTTCTAAAATAGATTACTGCGGCAGCCTTCTAGCAGGGGACAGCAAGGCAACTATTTAAAGACTCCAAGTGGCTCAAATGGTGCAGTTGGAGTGGTGATAGGACTCCTCTTGATCCCACGTGACGGAATCACGTCGGGCACTACACTGGCTCCCAGTTGAGGCACGTATTACTTTCAGGTTACCGGTGATCACCTTTAAGTGCCGACTAGGGACCATGTCGTCCTATTTACAAAAGTACATAATGGAAAAACCCAGCTACAGAAATCTGAGATCCAGCAAACAAATCTCGTTTTTTAACCTAAAGAAAGTCCAGGTAGGAGTGTTCTTTTGTATTGCTCTCACACTATGGAATGCCTTGCCAGCATCATTGAGTAGCTCCGAGAGCTTGAGCATGTTTAAAAAAAGAGCTAAAGACTTGGTTGTTCAGTTAAGGCATTCTCTGCCCCTCTAGACTTGGGGAGGTAGGGGGAGGGGATTCTTCACTGCCTGCCAATGCTGGACCTAGAATGTTTTGTGTTTTGTTTGTCTTGTCTGCATCCTCACACACATGGGTTTATGGATGCGCACTACAAATAGAATAAAGTAAAGTTTTCTTACCTCGGAAAGATTCCCATTTCCCCATAAGGGTTGTACTGGGGTAATTTTCTTGTCCCAACCAATGCATTTATGGGTCTCTGCCCAAATGAGTGTCATCTGAGTTAACATTTTCTGGGGGGGTACAGTACTTATTTTTTGGTAATGACATTCCAGTGGGGGCGGTCTTGGTCTTATAGCGATCTCTGCCTTCACATCTGGTAGCGATGTGTCGCTGTGTAATATGTCATTCACTACTCCCATCTGTCTCCCTAGTAGTAGGTCTGCAAGCGGCTCCCTCCCATATGGACCGCTGGAGTGTATGGAGTGCTATCCTTGGGTGTCCACCTCCCCATAAACGCTTCCTGAGTATGCATTCAATTCTGTGGGATGTGAAGTGGGGTGTGTTCTGTAGGAGTATAGGAAGCGGGGCAGGGTCATCAATTTGAACAGTGGCGATCTCCCTAAGAGGGTCATTGGCAAGGAGATCCAATGGCGTACATCTTTCATGAATCTCTCCAACATTGGATGAAGGTTTATGACCATATATTTGTTTATATCTTTTGTGATCTGTATTCCTAAATATCGAAAGTGGCTTCTTTCAATTCGGTAAGGGCAGTTCTCCTGGATGACATCTCCCATCCTTTAATCGGGAATAATATAGACTTGGACCAGTTTACCCTCAGACCACGGAAAGGTCCATATTGTTCTAGAAAACGTGTTACTATGGGACAAGAGATGGCCGGGTCTTTTAGATATATTAACAGGTCCTCTGCATACAGGGAGAACTTGTCTTCTCATTAGGCTGTCCCTCGAAGACCGCTCCATGTCTGTGTGTTTCTCAATAATCTAGCTAGGGGTTCTATTGCTAGTGCAAATAGAATTGTGGATAGGGGACAACCCTGTCTTGTCCCTTTCCCCAGTTTAAAAGGTCTGGATGGCCAGCCATTTACCCTAGTCTCAGATTCAGGGGAGTAGTAAAGAAGTTGTACCCGGCCCATTTTTTGTTCGCCGAACCGCTTTTGGCGCATTAATTCCTCAAGTGCCTCCTAGAATATCGAGTCAAAGGCCTTTTCAAAGTCCATTGCCAGTAGCGCTAGGGGATCCTGGAGAGCATTTGTTCTTTCGAGTGTCAGCTGCAGTCTGCGTATATTCATGCGCATGGACCTACGTGGCATAAATCAACATCGGTCCGGGTGTACTAGTGATGGTATGACTTGCTGAAATCGTGTGGCTAGTATTTTTGCCAGGAGTTTGGCTTTGCTGCTTATAAGGGAGATTGGTCTGTATGAACTACATTTATCTGGGGTTTATCAGCTTTGGGTATTATAATTATGGTGGCTTTCCTAAGGTCAGCAGGCAGATGGCCCTGTTCCTTTGAGTGAAAGTATATGCTTAGCAAGTGTGGGGCCACCTCATTCGCCCCTATCTTCTTCCAAATCTCGATCAGGAAGCCATTTGATCCGAGGATTTTCCCAGATTGGGGCTGCGACATAGCAGATACCAGTTCCTCCTCTGTGATATCTTTTTTCTAGAAGGATTTTTTGTTCGGCACTTAGGGAGGGGAGGGTAATCATATCTAGTATTGAGGTGTAAATGGGTATTATAGGAGATTTGTACAGCCCAGAGTAGTAGGTCGCAAAACCCTCTGCAATTTCCTGGTCAGTTAATAGTAGAACTGCGTTATCTTGTTTAATTACTCTGACCTGACTATGCTCCTCATCGCTACGTTCTAGCCACATCAGGATTTTACATGTTTTATTGCCCGTTTCATACATTCTGGCTCTCATCGCTCTATGTGCTTGTTTGGCACTGTCTAGGGATATGTTTTGTAGGTGTTTTGTGCTAGTATAAGTGATAGATGTGTGTCCGCCGGTCACATGCACGATGGGACTCTGCTTGTTTAACTCTCGTTTCAGCTTCTTCCATTGTTTTCCGATGAGTTTTTTTATGTGCTGTAGTCCACGAGAGAATCTTTCTCGGAGTACCGGCTTGTATGCTTCCCATAGTACCCCAGGACTCTGCACTGATCCAGTGTTTAGTTCAAAATATGATTTGGTAGCTGTTTGTATGTGCTCTATGAGGTCTCAGAAGGCTAGGTAGTAATTGTTGAGGCGCCACGATGGGGGAGGGAGTGGCCTCATCGTCGCAAGCTCCATCAGTAGGAGGGTGTGGGCTGATATACCCCTCGGGAGCAGCGTTCCTATAGTTGATATGTGTATGTCAGTCGCTGGGAAAAAGAAGTAGTCTAGCCTCGACAATGACGCATGGACCCCAGAATTGTATGAGTATTCTCGTGCGTCAGGGTGTAGGTCTTGCCACACATCCCACAGTCCCAATGCCGTGGCAAAGGTGGCGAGTTTGGTATGAATCATAGTGTTTCTCCATCTTAAATGTGTGCGGTCAAACTCTATGTGCATAACTTCATTGAAGTCCCCCCGCCCCCAGGATCAGTGTGTCTGAAGTGTCTTTGTTAATTACCAGTGTAATATCGTTTATCAGTGAGGGAGGTGAGTAGTCTGCTAACAAGGCAATGGTTTGGTTCCATAACATTCCTGTAACATATGTAATTCTACCCCTGGGTCCTGTACCACATTGGAGAGGGTAAGTGGACGCCCTTTATGTAGTAGTATGACCACTCCTTGTGAGCCCACAGTGAAACCAGCATGTATCACAGTGCGGTAGTTGGTGTACTTGAATAAGTTACAGGTTGTGCCTGCCAGGTGGGTTTCAGTGAGGAATGCTACATCCGGTGAATGTTTGTTCAGAAGTGTGTAATTACTCATCATTTGAGACACCTACCTAGCCCATTGACATTCCATGTCAGAGGTTTTAGGGTTCTGGCATCGCTTTTAGGTTGAGCCACCATGTGAGGGGTGGATGTAGGTGAGTGCTGCGCCATGGTTCGTGGGTGAACAGTAACTTGGTAGTTCTGTGATGCATTGTGATGTTAGAGGGATACGTGTGAAGCAGTCTTTGGATCCACACCTGACAAAACAAATACATTCTAATAAATTCACCACCCCCCTCCCCATACTCCACCCAACTTGAAGCATTTGTCGCCCAAACAACAAGTGACAGCTGAGGAAAAGAGAACAGCACAACAGTGAGCTGTCAAACAAACAAACCACTCTTCAATTAAACTTGTCATGAACAGGCCCTGGAGTAGGTCCACTCCAGAGGTGTGGGGGGGGGGGGGTTTCATACATGATGGCCGCTTAAATGTTGTCTGTCCATGGTTTCCATGGTTATGTGTCGTATGTTTGTCCCAGTTGTGGATGTTTTCATCTAGTCGAGGAGGCATCAGTGTGCCCTGTCCTTCCACTCCTGTCCATTGCTCCACACCTTCTCAAGGTGGCAGGAACCGTTCCAGCACCGGTGGTTGCATTGGTGGTGGACCTTGTTCCAGTAGAGCCCGGGGGTTTCTACTTCTATTGTTCTGCAGTCCCCCTCAATGTGTTACACTACCCACTATCACGCTTCTTTAGGGTCTGTGAAGTGGACTGTCGTGCCCTTTTGGTATATTTTAAGTTGGGCCAGGAATAGTAGGCCATTTCACCTTTAGGGTTTGCAACCGTCTCTTGAGCTGGTCGAACGATTGCCTGGCCTTCTGCACGTCACTAGTGTAATCTGGAAAGAAAGCAATTTTGGACCCATTATAGGTCAGCGTGGCTTTGGCGCATGCTCTCTGGAGCAACTCCTTTCAGTCTCTGTAATTCAGGAATTTTGCGATCACAGTGCCCGGTGGGGTGCCGGGCACCGGGTTTCCAATTGGCATTCTGTGGGCCCTTTCTATTGAGAAGAACTTGGAGAACGAATTTGGTTCAAACATGTCAGTGAGCCATTGCTCCAGGAACAATTCCATGCTCAGTCCCTCCACATTTTCTGGCAGTCCTAGGATCCAAACATTATTCCTTCTTGATCTTCCTTCAGCCTTGTCCACTCTTTCCTCCATCATTTTGAGTCATGTCACGCCGGCCAGCTGTTGTCATAGCTCTCGTAGCCCATCTTCTGCCCCAGATATACATTTTTCTGCCTCTCCAGTGCAGGACGTTAGTTTCTGCAGATCGTGACGGAGGAGCAAAACATCCATGCTGATGATATCCATCTTCTGCTCCATGGAGGCTCGTGAATCTGCAATGGTGCGCATAACGTCTTTTATGGATATTGTGGTCTCTGCCTCAGTCATGGTGTCTGGTTGGTCTTGTGCATCTTGGGATTGTATGACTGATGTTGTATACTGGTCGATCTTGCTCTGAGTGGGCTGCCCCTTGGTTTTATCCTTTCTCATATTGTGCACGATCAATGCCTGTTTGGAATGCGAGGATCCTCTGGGTGCGGTGGCATGTGGTTGTACATTACAGGTGGGGTCCTGATGTAGGCAAGTGGCTCCCCATTGTGGTATTCTGATCTCCAATCAGGGGATTTGCCCTTTTGGTGGTTGGTGATCACTTTGTTTCCCTTGTATGAATACCTGGTCCATTTTGGTCCAGCCCATTCTAGGTGCCCAACAAGGCCCAAGTTCATATAAGCCGGGAAGGGGCCTAATATCCGCTCACCATGGGAACTTTCCCCAGGTAGTGGCATTGGTATGGATAGCCCTAGGCGATATTCATTGCGTATATTGAAGATGGAATTGCTATTCACCGTGTGGAGGTTCTCAAACACTCCACCTTCGTTGCTGGTGGGCGATGCACTAGTGTTCGTTTATTAGAGACCTTAGCTCTGCCAGTCATTTCCCCTATTGTAACGATGATTCAGTGTGCAGGACTGAATGTAGCAGGTTGGGCAGCTGGGGTTGTCACAGTCGGTCTTTCCTCGAAGCCTCCGCCCGTCTCTCCGGTGGTGTAAGTCATATGGTTCAGATTCACAACAGTGGGCGATTAGGTTGTATTGTTCGGTTGGTTTTACCAGCTATCTGCTTTCTTGGCACTGTTATGCCTCCCTTTGATTTGCATGGTGTGGAGCCCGAGGGCACTGTGCTCTCCCTTTGTCTTCTATGATCAAAGTTATAGCGCTACACAGCCAAGCTCATGTGGTCCACTCCCAATTGTGGGCCCCGGATTAAATAGTGATGGTATGCGTGGGCTGTAGGCACCACCACCCAAACAGAGCCCACTCAGGAGTCCCGGGGCCGTGTCACGACGGGGGAATTGGCCGTACAGATGGCTCACTTATCAGGTCCGTCCCGTCTCCTGCACCAGTGCTCGTTTTCAGCAGTGCTCTGCAGGTCCACTCATGGTTTCAGCCTGTGTGGCTGTTGGGCAGCGTCTGGTCGGGCGTGCTCTGAGTAGGGTAATCACTGTGTGGTGCTTCGGCTGCAGTTTTCCTCCTCTCAAACACGACACTCAGCGCCAAGCAGCCTGGATCGCTCTGGGCGGCGTTTCCCATGTCTTTGGTGGTCATCCTGACAGTTCAAAGTATTGGGTAGTTCTCCTTGCTGGGGAACCGTGCCGCTCAGTGCTTCTCTTTCAGCTGTGGAGGTGGTCAAAGCAGGTACATCGGTCTGCCACGGGGCACCCTCTCACATGCGTGTGTGGCGCATTCGAGCCTTATTGGCTCCCTTGTTAGTCAGACTATTTTCCCTCGATCGGGGTATACAGCAGGACATGCTCCTCACGTTCCCTGCCCACCCAATAGTGCATGGGCAGTTTGTAGGCTCTGCAGGGATCTGCTTTCTCTCTCCCCACAGTGAAATGTCACGCAGGGCAGGTATGGCTGTACTCACGCTTCAGGCAGGTTATGCTCACTCCCAGGTTGTTCTGCAGGCATGTGCGATATCAATCACCGCGGGTCAGTTGGCAATCTCGTAGCCCGCCAAAGCACCTCAGATCGATTGGCTGTCGATGATTTACATTTGGACGGCATTCCAGTTCCACCTCCGCTATGCCAGCATCTGTCGGGTCTCTGTTTACGGGTCTCAGTATGTCGTCCTCTTTTCCTTTTCTCTCTGCGTGTAAGCAGCTTAGTCTACCCGCTGTTCACCGCATTCAGGCCGCAGTTCATGCAGTATGTATGGGCGTGGTCTCTCCTTTGCGTGGGATCACTGTGAGCAGACATAGCACAATCTGTCAGCCCTCTGGATCTCAGCACACCGAGGAGCTACCAATCTCCTTCTGTCGGACAGAGACCGCACCTCGGCTGCCTCTCCTGCGAAGCAGTCTTATGCTTGGCACTGCAGGCTCATTGCACGCCTCGTGGCCATCTTGTCTACTTCTTCCCGTTCTGTTGCGGGTTGCTCCGATAGCCAGAACTCAGTCTAGAGGCCAAGCACGGCATTCAAACTTCACCCAAATGTGCAGCAGTTGTTCAGCTCTCAGCAGGGTCGTTTTTATGCAGTTTTATCACGAACAGGAGGCGGTTTAATCAGGATGTGTGCAGCAGCCGCAGGAGCTTCAGGGACTCACGTCCAAATTACTCAGCAGCTGGCCACGCCACCGCTCTCTTTCCAGCTTCTTGCTCCTCTCCACTGGAACACTCTTCCTCTTTCATCTATTACTGTCTTCTCTCTCATGCAGGTCCGTTTGAAAAATCATCTTTTACACTGTCCATGATTGTCTGCTTTCAGAATTGATATTTGCACCTTCCTTGTCTTTTCACTTTTTTGTACTGTTGTTTTAATACTCTGTGAAGCGCTTTGGATATAAGCTATAACAAAATACAACAAAAAAACACATGTCTACACAAGACATTTTACTCCTTCTGATAGGCATTTCATGTGGTCTTAAAATGCTTGATTGTTATACGTACCCCGACTTGGCACTTCCCACTGCAAGGGGATGCCACTAATTGTTTTTCTTTGACATTCCATGAAGACATGTAAAAGCAAGAGGAAATATCGAGGCTGAGTACCACCAAAAGGAAATACACCAAACATGGGTTTATAAAGATTCACAGATCTTTATTCGACTGTGCAGTTTACAAAGAAACAAAACAGATAGCTATCTGGCCCTCAGTACATCACAGTCAATACCAGCCCTTCAGTGTGAGAAGTGAGAGGTACTGGACATCTGGACATTCATGCATTTATACAATTTCAGTAATAATGTCCAGCCCCTCTGCAGGTTAATAATCCATGGTCTAGAGTTTGTGCCGAGTTCACTTATGGCTCATACAACAATATTCACACAGATTTTGATTTACATACAAACAAGTTACAATGGCAACAGTGTATTCCCGGATTAACAGTAAGCCTTAGTACATGTCCCTTCACAATGCAGTTCAGCCAGTGTCCATGTCGATATTTGTATGTTCATGGATGAGGCTTATTGGTGCAGACAAGCCTAAAACCACAAGTCTAAACATTCAGCCTGCAGACTGTCTAAACATTAACTAAGGTGCAAGGATCGGGAAGGCTCGGTTACAAGTTGGAAACACAGTCCACCATTTTAGAACAGTTACATTTGGACAGAAATCAAAATGGCGGATGATCCCAAAATGGTGGGAAAGTCGATATAAAATCAGAACATTTGAAATGCGGTTTTCTTCACAAAGCGCTTGGGCTTAGGCCAATATACATGAGAAAAGAGGCACAATACGATTTCCCATTTAACAGAAACAGAAAGGACGGGGCCCGCCCTCTCAAAAAAGTGGGCGGACACAGTTCACACGTGTGCTCAGTCCACTTGTGTCTTGTGCAATACCATTGAAAAAAGGTTTGTAAATAAGATGCTTGGGCCTCAGGCATGTTTTATGGCGCACATCTGTGCTGAAGAGAGCGGCACGCTGCCATCACGCTTCTTTTTTCTCTTACTAATTTCCATAAATCTGCAGCAGCATAATCAAGGGAAAGAATGTCTGAGATTGGAGGCCTATATTAGCTCCCAAACGTGTAGGGGCATAGAAGTGTATGGAAGGTACAGTATTCCTAAATTGGGCTGTTCGTACCACGATCAAAACATTGCAGCCTTTTTAGGCTTTGCACATTTGTACAGGTGGCTTGTTTGTCATTTCTCTTCTGTAGTATTGTTAATAATATGCTTAAACAGCCCACCTGTCAGTTTTCAATGGTCAAGAGAAGCCCAGGAGGCATTCCATTTGTTGACACAAGTATTTACCACTGTAGCCTTGTAGCAGCATCCTAGCCAAGATATACCTTTAGTCATAGAGGCAGATGCCTCATCATATGCAGTGGACGCTACATTATCAATGCAATGCCCTACTACAGGATCTTTACAATAAGCAACATATCACTTACAAAAGTTCACGACTACAGAGCTGAAATACCCATATACAGAGAAAAAACTCTTGGCCAGCAAAGATGCATTCTGAGTATGGCAACACCACCTACTCGTCACGAAATGTCAGACGATTGTATGGACATACGGACCACCAGAATCTCGGCCGTCTTTGAGATGTACCAATAGCCGTCATGTCCATTGGTATTTTTCCTTTCTGATTTTGACTTTGTGTTAAAATACCAGCCAGGTAATTGCACAGTAAGGCCAAGGCCCTATCCCAAGCAACAGGAGATGGTACTCTACCACATATGCCCAAATAACTGTAAAAAAGACAGAACTTTGTGTGTGCACACTGCCCTCAAACTCGTAATTGGTTTCTGTCTCATGGTGACAAATTGGCCAGACCAAATTTGGACAATCTTATATTGAAGGTGACATATACTTTCCCACATCTTCAGCATGGGAGCAAGCTATGAAATGTTGCCATGATATAAAGACTGGATACCAGCATAAAACTGATATTCTTTTCAAGTGTTTGTACTGGTGGCCGGGATGAAAAGGAATGGACTTAACTATGTTTCCATCTGTGCTATTTGTATACAAGAAAAATAACAGAACAGTAAACCTGTAGGGCTTCCGCAACCTATGCCCATTCAACACAAAGCCTGGTTTATTGTGTCCATGGATTTTGTCACTGATCCTCCTTTAATTGAGGACAACATATGGGCTGTGGGGGATTACTTTTCAAAAACCTCTTGGTTGTTTTCCTGCTTTAATGTACCCTCTGCCTCCAAATAAGCAGACCTATATTTCTGCCACAGCTTTTTCTTCTTTGGACTGCTATCCATCATGGTGTTTGATAGTGGTACACAGTACATGTCTTGTTTTTGGACAGCATTGACTAGCGTATTAGGTACCGATGCACAATGTTGCTCAGCTTACCACCCAGAAACAGACAGCCTAACTGTATTAATTAAACCCTTGAGCAGTACCTTTGCTGACTGTGCCTTGAACATCAAGATATGTGGTTATCTTAATTGAGTGCCAGACAATTCAACTATAATAATGCCGCTCATTCCTCTACTAGGTAATCCCCTCTCTTTGTAGTTTGCAGTCAACACCCGCGTAAGCTGCCGGTGTCAGAAATTTCACCATCTGCCCTTTCAGCAGTCAAGGATGGTTTACGTCAGATACAAGGAGTGCAAGCTGAAGCTCGTCAGCATCTTCAAACTGCACAGAAATGTATGGGTCATTACGTTGATCGCCTTCAGAGGGACTCTCTGGAGTACCAACACAGAGATTTCATCTAGGAAGGCCACAGGGTATCGTCATATGCACAGCACACAGAAACTCGTCCCTAGATATGTAGTTCTGTAAAGGTTATTTCAGGTCATAAATCCTGTGACATGTTGTTTAGTACTTCCAGGATCTTGGATTAGACACCCAGTGTTCCATACTTCTAATCTGAAGCTATACCTGGCCTCTGTGTGCCCTACTAAGCAACTAGCTCTTCTCCTGGTGTAGTCCTCTGATAAGTGTGAGGTGAATGATGTATTACTTTCAAGTCTCCAAAGGGGATGTCTATATTATCTTACTGATTGGAAGGGCTATGGCTGGCAGAGAGGTTGTGGGAGTCAACTTTTAACATACATGCTCCTTGTTCGGTTGCTCATTTTCATTGTCTCCATCCTTCCCACCTGCAGGTCCCACAAGCATTGGAGATGAAGTCTCCCAAACATAAGCGAACTGCTCAACATTCCTGGTGTGTTCCCTAGCACATCATGGAGTCCTGAGGAACAACAGGACTATAATTGTCAGGCAGCTGAGTGCAACTGCCACAGTCACGTGATTATGCACATTGCTGGAATAGCAATCACATGATGGGGAAATTAGTACACACTGCTACAGAGACCATTAGAAGATTCTGTCGCATAAAGAACACAATAAGTTGCGCATGTGCAACTGCACTTCACAGATTCAGTTGTATTGCTGTTGAGGTGCTATTAGTGTTCTGCATCAATCTGATGTGTATTGAGCAATGGCTCTTAATTTTATTGACTGCCTTTGGATAGAAATTTGGCTCCTTGCATTGCCCCTCTCCTTATGAACTTTTGGATTTCTTGGCTGTATTTGTCAACTTGGATTTCCATTTGGCTTCTTGGTGTACTGGAACTTCCCTGCTTAAACTGTGGTCTCTATTGGACCTTTCTGTGCGACTGCGAATTGAATTCTGTTCAGTGTCAACAACACTACCCGTTATAAAACCTAGGGACACCCTCATGCTGCCCAGGACAGCTCCCATTTTTGCGTTTACTTTTTTGGGAACCATTGTTCTTCGTCCATTGTTTTTTCCATCAGGCTCTAGTTCCCCGTTTTGAAATATATATCCTGCATGTTTTTTGCTTTACTACACTTATCCAGGCACAAATACTTGGGGAATTGGAGATACATTCGCTACTTGATACTGTAATCATTGGATAAAGAACCAAGATGTCTCAGGCACTTATTCTTCAGCTTAATATACTAATTTCACAGCATCTCTTTGCGGTGGGGTAGGGCTGAAAGGTCTTAGAGGTCCCCTCTTGCTCTCTTCCACACCGGTCACTAAGCCTCTGGGCCTTATGCTAGACTTTGTCTCAGGCTGGCTGTTAGATAACCTCCTTGACCTTTCACCAAGTACTCCATCCTCTTCCCACTTTGCCCCAAATATACATGGGCCTGCATTGTGTCACATTCTATATGGCAAGCTGCATGTGTCTACAAGGGTCCTTTCACGTTGCTCTCACTCTCCTGCTATGTTTAACCTCCTTTCTAACTGCCTTTCCTTCCACCTTTATAACTTCCCAACTTACCCTCTCTGATTAGTCTTCTACTTTCTACCTAATTCAGCTCCTCCTCTTCCACCAAGCCCTCCCGAACTCCAGACTCCCTCTGCACGTGTCTACTCATGCACCATTGAATCCTCCTAGGCTACCAACTTCTACCTTACCTTCACCTACTTCTGCACCTCCAACTTCCTGTGCACCCTGACATTCTAGCGCACGCTCAATTCCTGCTACACCTGCAACTCCTCCTCCATCCCATATTCCCCTGCACCTCAAATTCTTCCTACACATAAAAGGTACAACTTCAACCACCTCCACTGACTATTTTCTAGCTTCTTTGCTACTCAATTCTGCCACATCAGATCATTCCCTGCACTGTGGCAAACCATCCACAAGGTCCAAACGCAACGGGACCCACAGTACTTGGCCTGAAGTTTTCTGTGTTAACTCCTGTTAGGCAGAATTATATGCAGTACACTTTGGGACCATCACACCCAATTAAGACTACAAGTGACAGTGCAAATTCAACTTTGGTACAAGCCTGTACTACACAGTAAACGTGGTAGCGATGGCTGAGCAGCCAGACTTAACTCAAGAGCAAGTGAGCAGTATCAATAGTTACACACAGGACAGCAATTACTATGATTCAAACAAACACTCTCAGGTTTCGGAGTAAAATAATATACTTTTATTTACACATCAGTTGTATAATATTTCACTAAAGTAAAGCAGTTTGAAAATCACTCTTAATACACAACACCACTCCTAATAGATTCCAGACAAGTTAAGCTCACAAATGAAGTGGGAGCAAAATAGCACTCCAGAAATTTAAAAGGGAGGACAAGACAAAGTTAGGCAGAAATTGAACAGCACCAACAGGTAAGTAAGCAGGGCAATCTAGAAAGAGGAACTACAGTGATGGAATCAAATCAAAAAGGTTTAGGGCCAAAGTCAACAGGACAAATGTCTTTTGCTCAAGATCACACAGTTTACGGTTAAGTCTTTGCCAAGAGTTCCGGACGAAGTTGGTTGGCAGAAAAGTTAGTTTAAAGAGTAGAGAAGGACAAGCCCTCGGATTGGAGAAAGATTTCACACACTTTCACCGCGGCTGGACGAAACAAACAACCGGATTTGCACAGTACCTTTAAATGGAGAAGAAGCTGTAGCTGAGGCGGACGTTCCTGGCAGTTCCTGCAGGCTCACGGTTCCTGAAGCGACTGTCGGACTGCCATAAAGTAGGAAGACTGGAGGGTCCTGCACTGCCCACGGAAGAAACCAGCAGCAGAGCAAAGCAACAAATATAAGGTTCGCTCCTTAAAACCCACGCATGGTCCGACTTTCCTGGCTATCCGGTCCACTGTAGCTCTGTACAGCAAATTCGACCAGAGGAGGGAGTCCTGGCTTGCAGTTTGGGCGAACTGGTTGATCCCATCAGCTCAAGGGAAGACGATTCCTGGAGGATCTTCTCTGTCGTTGGAGTTTGAAGATTCAGACCTGCGGCAGGGCTTCACCAGATGGTTCAGTCGTGGTAGGGGTCCTCTTCCGTCAGCTCCTCATCGGTTCATTCATTCCAGCAGTTCCAGAGACCTGTTTTTTTATGCAGTTTTCCCCCATTCACACAGCCTAGCTGTCAAACACACATCAGGGTGGCTGTCCAGCTGGGACAGTCCCCACAGCCAATCAGTTAATAGTGCGACATGGGTCTTCAAGGAGACCCTGTGCAAGGAGTCCTAAACCCCTCCCTCACATCCTGCCCCCCCCCAGACATACATGCACCTAAGGAGGGCTTCTGCATAGAAACCCGAGAAAAGACGGTGAACAAAGGAACCAAACCTGGTTTGGCGCGCAGAGTAAAACACGAGAAAGAATTTTACAAAAAGAAATTGCCAATAAACCCAGCCAGAACTGAAATAAAACATATATGGTCTAGGGGGTTTAAGTTAGAGACTACCAAGACAGCCTAAAACAATACCAAGGTTATTTAAGATAACCGTGGTAGGAAAAACAGGGTAGTTACCACTGCCACCAGCCAAGTCTTGATGAAAAGGGAGCAAAACAATGCTCCAAGAGAAACAGACAATAGGGATAAGTATTAACCCTTTCCAGTGCTCTATGTAAGATAGGATGTACTGGGTCTGTGGTTTTACAGAGGCTAATAAAGTTAATGGCAAATTTATAGGTTCTGGGAGACAGTAGTCAGTCCCAGAAAATGGAGTCTGAGTTGGGAAGTCTAAAAGACAACCCTGTGTCACTGCACTGAAGATGCTGTGTAACACAGTAAAAAGATGATGCCTGTGGAGTAGGAGAGGCGCCACAGTTTATGAACACAAAAAATGTTAAACACATACAGCAACACAAATATAAGAGTGTGGTGGGGGGGGGGGGGCTCACACTCTTACCAGGTGAAAAAATAAATCCTACAATTCCAGCAAAGCTGCTGAGGGAAATTAGCCATTCTGGAGAATTCTCCCTAACAACTCCTGAATCTGATTCTTTAATGGAGAAGTAGCAGCAACATAGGGTATTGGTGCCCCTCCACCCTAGTACCCCAGTGTTGTAAGGTAGACCAGGTGCCCTACCAAGCCTGGACCCCATATCACATAGCACTTGGTGAGGCCTAAAGCCACATGTGGCACCCACACTCACCTTAAGTGTATAATATTGTTACATGGTTCAGTTGGGCCATGAGGGACAAGTGTGGCATAAATGTTGTTTGTGACATAGCTATGGAGGCAGATCTTCTTCCCTTCACTATGATAAACGCCAAGATTTAATATCAATCAGAAACAATCTGATTCCTAAGGTCAGTGTTTTGAGTTTGGTACATAAGTTATTTATCCTTTGGCAGATTAAGGCCTTTTTTGAAGATGCAGGGGATGGAAGGCCACAGGTAAAATTGTCCTGCTTCCTTCACCTTTTCACTTAACCCATGAGCGCTTAGACGCATGAAAAAAGCTAAATGAAGATGGTCATTCCACTTGAAAAATTGAAAAGGGTATTAAACAACCTCTCCAGTGGAATGTGTCCTGCCTCCGTCAAAAATACACATTTCTATGTCTTCATCAGACAATTTAGACACCCACAAGGATCGATCTACTCAAATTGTGGGACACCATGCTTTGCTGCCACAGTGGCTTGGTTGAAGGTGAACTAGAGTACATTCCCATGAGTCGCTACTGCAAAGACATATGGACGACTGACTCAAACATTTTGGTACAAGGTAGTGTGATTCAAGACCTTCCTTTTCACTTCTGCTTTCTTTCTCTCTCCCCTGCTGATTCTCCTGTCTGCTGCACTTACTGGTTACCTGACCACCCACTGAACCTCACATGCACCCGGCTCATGCACTACCAGTTGCCCCTTGCTCTGCCTCCGGGCCTCCCACCCACTTTGGGACTGTATCTGCAACCCTACATACCCGTGCCTCCCTGAACTTACTTGAGCCACCATCCTGGCAGCACTAATTGTGTGTTTGTGACTGCCCCTCCCCCTCCCCCCAGGCACTTGTCCTTTTCCCTCCCCCTCTCAATTTCTGATGTGAATGATGCAAGGCATAGTAAGATCATTTGTTTTGTCCTCCCTCCATCTACCCTTGAAAGTCACCTGGTGCACACAGTTCCTTAAATCCTAAAGAGTAGAGATCCTGTCTCTTTGCTAGGAAATGGAACATTTTGAGCCCACTTAAAAATCAGTTATACAGGTTTCAGAACACACGTGGTCGGTGGTGGGCATGAGAAACATGTTCATGAGAATAAGCACCAACAGGCAAAGCCCCTTTCTTGATACCTTGTGTACAAACCTGGGTGGATATGTTAGTAAACTGCAATTATTTATTAGCAGACTTAAATTGTGTTCCATGTGATAAGATCTATATTGCAAGAAAACTTTATTTGGCCATCAAAGTACACCCTAACACAATACAATCTAATACAATTTACATTTGCCATGCACAATGCTACACATCCTGAAACATGACAAAAAATAAGATGAGTAGGGTCATCAGCAGAGCCCCATCCCTTTGAAGCAGACTCCAGCACCCCAGGGACACCCTTAATTAACCCTGCTAACTCCCTTTCCCAGAGGAGTGAGGTTTGTGCCAGTTAGGGGTGTATTCCTTGGTTTTTGCCTTGTTAGGCCAATTGGGCCAGTCGCTGAAAGGATTCCTCCTCGCTCGGTGATCTTTTATCTTTACATGGAACCACTTGGAACCCTTCTCGCTTCCCACAAAATGTACTACCACCAATATGCAGATGACACACAGCTCTACCATAAGATATCCTCCATTGAAGACATCCACAGGCTCATGGCCTGCATCTCATTGATCCAGTAATGGATGTCCAGTGCTTACATGAAGCTTTACCCCTCCAAGGCCTACTACTCCTGCAAACACTGAACACCCTGCTTTCCATTCTTGACTCTTTGCTATGCACCTTGAGGTATTCACACCCCAGCAGGCAACCTGCATCAAATCCCCAGGATTTGACATCACCATACACCTTTCCATCAAACAGCACATAGCAAAGAAGACACAAACAGCTTGGTATCAGCTTTCTCTCCTGCAGAAAATCAAGCCCTTAATCCCAGAAACGTCAGATCTGCTGTCCAAGTATTGTTCCTCCAACAGCTGTATGGTGGCAATGCCCTTTTGGAAGGCATTCCGGTGACTACCCTGTAATCCCAGATATGTGTCCTGCATGCTGCACCACGACGCATCAAAGGACTCAGTAAAGTCTACCACATCATCCCGACTGTCCTCGAACTGCACTGGCTCCCGCTGCAAGCCTGTACTATCTACAAATCCTAATGTATCATCTACAAGACGGTCACACTTAAGTCCCCAAGCTACCTCATTGAGAAACTCAGCATCTCTGGAGGCCTGTGATCCACCAGAAATAAGTACATGTGCAGACGTGAACTCTGCCTGTGCAGGAAGAAAATACCAGAAGACAGGCCTTCCCGGTCTACCCCTCTAGGTTCTGGAACCGCCTCCATGTCAACATCAGACTCTCGCCTTAACAGTTCAGGAAGACGCTCTTCCAGGAATGGTTCCTCCCTAACACCTAGGTCGACACACCGTCCAATGCCCACCCTACCTGAGACTGGGTGATTGGATCTCCACTGTTTACACTGCTGGCTGCTTGCAGATCCCTTGATGGCAAATTGCCAACCTTCCCCCTCTCCAGTTGTTAGCTCCCCACTCCCTTGTGCCCTCGTTTCTCTGCTTCCCTCACCATGTTCTGCCTCCTTTGATTGTAAAGCACTCAGGCCCATGCTCAGTAGCATCCCAACTAATAATAATAATTATTATAACAAGAATGTATCTCTATTTATTTCACTTTGTATCTATTTATTGAGATAGCGGAGTGAAGGAAAGGAGGGAACGATACAATCCGTCTGCCTTTTAACTTTTACATTTTATGTAAAACCAGATAATGTATTCAAAAACATAATTGGAATTCATTGATAAGCAAATAACTATATCAATAAATAGATGTAATTAAAGGATGATTACATGCTTTGTGTTGTGATTAATCCAACTATCCCACTCATTTATTATTTTTGAATGGTTCACTATGGTATGCAGCATGCGCCAATACTCAGTGCCCATGACTTGCCACAGATGAGGGAGGGAGCTTTCTTGGATGACTTCACGCTTTGATCCATGTAAGCCATTCTACTTTCCTCACTCAACGATGAAATGAATAAGGCATTCCTGGTCAAGGGACACATATTATGGCAACTCACGGGTACAGTGTAGTCCATTCAAGCCTAAAAAAAAATTCCTCTATTTCCAAATAAAACATGACTTCTCACATTTGCAAGGCAAATACATGCTCCTTAGCACGAGACAAGAACATGATTTTTCTCGCAATCCGTCATGACAGGAGAGGCTTGTACGAAAACAGTACACATTAGTAAACAAAGAACAAATGCTTTACTTTAATTACGTGAGGAGGAGATATAATTATATGTGACCACAACAGCCCCAATGAGTGGATAAGAATGCTTTCACGTGATCTAAAAAACAGTCAGGCGCCAGAGGTATAATTTAATGCCACAAACATTCTGTGGCAACCAGATCATCTTTCTTTATTCGTGGATTTTCTTGTTATCCTGTAAAAGCCTTAGCAATACTGCCTGATGCTGCGACTTGACCTTATGTATCCATCTTCCATCTGCTGAAGCTTTAATGGGTGAGAAACCTCAAGCCATAATTAAATAATAGACTGACAGAAACCTGGCTCACATAAGGAAAGGGGGTTTATGAAGCTAAAAAGTTAAATTATGAAAACATTCATAACATCAACATAAATGGCAGAGTATCAAATGTACTTTTGGAAGCAAATCTGAGATGCTTAACAAATAAATGTTCCTGATTACTAGAGATGTGTTCGTGCAAACAACATGCACAAAAAGAGGGGCACGAATGCTCAAAGGAGATGGAAAGCAGGTAAATCAGCCCAATGGTGCCTGCGAGAACAGAGTGACTAACAGCAGTGGGCACAGGGACACCAAACACCTTATTCACAAGACTGACGAACATTATTTGCTGCAAAGATTCCCTATTTCATTACTTCAAAGAGAAGTCGAGGACGTGGCCCTAAAAGGCACGCGATTGTTTTGCCCACCATAAATAAGTGACACATAGGACTGCAATCAGAATAGACAACATGTAAAAAAAGGCAATCATATTGCAGCAGTTACTTTTCCAAAATGGGTGATCCAGTCAGCATCATGCGGCTGCTTCGACTCATGAGGAGGATGAGGGAAATGATTTATGAGGGCAGCTTTTCCCTATTCGCACTGGCAGAAGAAGATGAGGTTATCTTCAGGTGTGGCTCCGCCCCTCCAGATAATACCAGAAGTGCATAGATTATGGATGTCTTCATCAACCATGCAAAGACATGCCATACCCCCACTAACGAAGCTACTAGCAGCCTTGCACAAGCTTTCCCTCTCTCCTTCCAGATGACAAATGACATCACAATCGGGATATTCCAGTCCTCACAAACCAGAGACTCAGTCCACAATGTAGCCTTTGCATCTGGCAGGATATATATATATATATATATATATATATATATATATATATATATATATATATATATATATATATATATATATATATATATATGTATATGTAGACATGCCTCATTATTCATGTGAACTTACAGAAATAGTGAGGGCATGTTGCTACATAGCTGGTTCTGTGGTGAAATTATTGCACCCTTGTGAACCCTCACCGACCGTGCCAACATACAACACGTGCACAGGAACCGGACACAATGTGTAGGTGATGTGGGGGTTCATGAAACAATATCATGACTGTGAATGTTACGTACCCTGGATCTTCACATAACAGTTGCATCTACTGGCACGCTGCTTTAGCACAGCGATTTCAGACTGGGTAGAACTTTGATACACGGCAGCATCATGATCAGGCCACCGGCCTGTGAATGTACCTGCCATGCAAGTAATCGCTGGAGTATTGTGGCAATACATGACACCAACACACATCCTGACCTATGTTCAGAGGTTCAACAGTGTATAATATGTTTGGTCAGCACAAAGGCATGTTGCTAGGCATTAGAGCACTTTCCACAGGATGATCTAGTGATCATGCACTTACCTAGTTTTCAATTATGTGAAATAAATGCGTATTCCTTCCCTAAATCAACACAGACATTGAGATATAGGGCCGGGAGGGGAGGATAGCTCAGGGGCAACACGCTCACCTCGGAAGCAAGAAAACACAGAGCAACACATATTTGATCCCCGGCTCTGCGCTTAGAAACCTATGGGTATTAAGATCATTATACACAATCACAATAACTCTGTGACATTCCTGAATGGCATGGAAATACTATCACCAGTGACATTTAATTGTCATACCCCTAACCAAATGATCCACATTTCAAAGGCGACTCGGCACACAGCTGAAGTCTACAAAATGTGTGTTATGGCCTTATTCTTAGACGTATTATGTAAATAACACACACAGAGAATGGACAATTGTCATTTTGGGGAGTTGCTTTCATTGTTGATGCATCTGATGCATTTGAAATGTTTATGGCACTATGTGATGCTTGTGGTGAGCTTTTCACATAAAATGGATGCAATTGAAAAATGCGCCAGAAGCATGGGCAGAACCTCAGATGTGCCAGTAAATGGGCATGTATTCACACATCTTTTGCATAGCAGTTTGTGGTCTCTTGTGCACAAGGCATTTGTGTGGGTTTCCTTGGAGAGTGTATCCGTTACAAGGAGATGCACAATGGTGCGTGTATTTGCACGCCACTGTGCATCTCATTGAGATGCACATGCTTGAGAATCTGCACCACACTATCATACATTTACCAATCATCACAATGCAGAATTCGCTAATGGCAAAGCACTGAACTCACAAAATATAAGCATTGACCCAAGTACTCTCTTTTGGAAATCTGTGTTATTAACTTTAGATTACACTTCAGGTTTTTATTGTCATATTATGTTGAGTGTTCAATTTTTTTTAAGTAAACAATTTGATAAAGTCGTGGATTTCTTTTTGTAATATTGGTTGACCTTTTGAAGCATAGGGTGAAAAGTTCGATGATTCAAATGGGTAATGTTATATTAGTCTACAGCTGAGAATGGTAAATGATGTAAATTATTTATCTACAAATTCATCAAATGATACATTGTCGGAGCCCTTCTACTTGGGAGCAATCTTGGCGATATAACCTGTTCTATAGCATGGTACCCGCTTAGGATGGTGTACAATGTCGTTTTAGCTCACTATGCATTACCTGAAGAGAACAATATCCCTTTGCTTATCGCCCTGGCCTCACTTTGAAGCACAGTCCAGCACAGAAATGCCAGACTGGTCTCCTGTTTTGCATGTGTTTGGCCATGTGGGGGAAGCACTAACAATTGCGTCTCCCTGGCCTGGCCCCCCCTTAGCAAGAGTTATTGGACTCAGACAAACAACAAACCACACATTAACAATACAATATCATAAAACAAATGGCTTGTTATAGGCCCTTTATTCACTCAGTATATACATACAAATAAACATACATACACTTAGCTATATAAAAATATGGCTATAAGAAACATCACCTTTAAACAGGATGCAGACAAAAACTTCATCTTGGCCAGAACAACACTGCTTAGACCCTCAGCAGGTAGGCAAAGAGATCGCTGGATCTAACGGGTCTGAAGCGGAGCGTCCTCCCTTTCAGCGAGACTGCATCACCTGGGCGCCCAGATTCTAACTAACTTGTTCCATGCAATGCATTCTCCTTTATGGGGGCATGGCCCCGCCCCTCTCAGTTGTGTTCTGCCCTCTGCCGAAGAGCAGATCACAAATCGAAGGGACAGAGGGTGGAAAAATCCAGTTAGAAGTGGAAAAACCCTGCACCCCTCTCACATTCATTCCCAGAATCCCTGATCATGCACATGCACTGTGCTCCGACTCCCTTTCTGTATTCGTCCTTCAGTAACAATAACTATTCTCCACAGTAAGTCCACTCGGATAATTTTATGTGACCTTGCTCTGTTTTCGCTGCTGTTCATTCATTCTGTGAGGCTCGCTGAAATGCAGGTTTTATTACTGTGATGGGAGACTAGTGTCCAAAATGGCTGCACATCGAAGCCATGTTATTGTGGCTCTCCTTTCACACAAGCATTACATCTCCTCTGGTCAGAAGTATCACCAACAACTACAGACAGAGGTTTCCGCCTTGAGTGTTGTCATTGTGCAGTGATGATAGTGTGTCTCTCTTGGCAAAGAGAGCAAGGGGCCCATGTCAGGATGCATCTTACTCAGGTATAGTGTAGTTTCTGTGGAAAAATATGGCACATATTGACAACAAAAAATATTTGGTGAAATAATGTAAATGAAACTTTAAATAAAAATACATTTTAGAATTCCTTTAAGTATATGGAAGACACAGAAGGGAGAGATCAATCGGTTTTGGTGAAAGGCAAAGGTATTTATCCTTGTTTGAATGCAGTTACATAAGCATTGATTACTGTCACTCAGACTGATCATTCCTACAGTCTTGCTCACCAATGTAAGAACTAAGCAAGACATTCGTGAAAAAGAAAATGGGAACCACATTCACAGGACTGAATTTTTGGTTTCTGTTTTAAATAAACATATGCATGCATCTATCTGTACATTTTGAGTTCAAAAAGTGTTACTGTATTTTCAACAGAGTTATCAATAGCCATTACAAATCTAAGGTCAGAACACTCAGAGGAAACAAAGTCAAAATTAAATGACAAGGTAAGTATATAAAGCATAAGTAAGGGACAAGGCGTGTTGTGGTTAAAAAAGGTAGGCAATATCAACCTTAATGGCTTGGAATGTGGGTGCGTTGAGAATTGCGAGGGTGTAGGGGAAACTCTTAAAGGCAAAAGTGTGGGTGTGCTGAGATTGGGAAGGTGTCACATGGATTTCAATGGTTGCAAGCTTCAGTGACTTACAACTCACCTTATAGAATACAATTGTATTTATAACATGCATTTCTGCAAGAGTTCCAGCTTTTGCATCAGTCTTTCCACGTGGTGAGACTCATGATTGGCCTCCATCACTAGTGTGTTTCTCATCCATCTGTGTTGCAATGTTCTTGTGCGATCTGTGGAACAGTAGGACAATCTCCTTCACCTTCAAATGTTTTGACTAAAGAGCACCAAGATCAGTTCATCAGTAGCCCAAAAACATCCTCCAAATAGTTACATGTCCTGATGTAAGTGTGTTTTATCAGCACATGTGCGTTTGCTTTAAGTGGGAAAAGTAGCATGGGGTCTCAGAATCAAATATGAGAACTATATGGTAGAGGACCACTGACAAGCAAATATATGGTAATTCTGTTAGTCACAATATGCATGCTGAATGGGACTACCTCCCTCCACATGAGCAGACTAACCAATCTGGCCCAGGCATGTTATTTCACTAGTACTCTAAGAATCATCCATCATGTTCCAAGACTAGCCTGAATCACCTACTAAGAGGTCACAACCAAATATCTACACTACCTTTCAATGAAACTAACCATAGCCAGAGGTCAGTGCACCCCTGAAAGTGAAACCCTTGCCAGGCCAGAAACAAAGAACTGCACAAGAGGAGAAAAAAAACCAGGACATAGGGTGCTTGGCAGGAAAACACTTATCTACAGAAGAAGTTACTAATTCAGATACGACTGGCCCCCTTGAAACTATACCTCAGGGAGGACCTTAATATCCTTATCTTCAAAGAACTTCACATCATTCGCTTATCACCTCTGGAGAATCCCACTCCCCTGCATCCCCTGTGAATCCCAGGTCTTATGCTATTCCAGCACCCTTACGTGTAACCCCTTGTATCAGCCCCTTTGTACAGTGCTCTGATCACATCTATGTTCACAACGTATATCTGAACAGGAGGTGAACTTCCAGTGATGGCTTCTAAATATTGCCGTGTATGTGTGACTTGGATCAAATGACTAATTCTACTATATTTTTATGGTATGTGCAATATGCCATAAGTGGCTTGTTTCAAATGGCTTATTCTACTATATATTCAAAGGAAAAAAACTTTAGTTGCAGGGACATTAACGTGAGAACTCAACAATGCCCCTGAAATTCAGTTAAAGCCACCTTAACTTGTTTAAGAAATTAAGCAGCAAAACAACAAAGAACACATGAATGCAATGTATATGTTATCATAGATAACCATACAGTAGCATACAATGTAGTATAAAAACTCTTTTTAAAAACAGACATTTTCAGATTACCACACAATGGGCCTCATTACATGTTAACCGGTCTGGATTTAACAGTGCCGGTAAAACCGTAATGCACCATTTTCTGGACTGGCTCACTACGAGTTTTGTGGCCGTGTCGTGTTATGCCCGCCAGGTCTGTCCTGGCAGGCATAATGCCACCACCGCAGACAGAAGTGGAAACACCAGTACCTTTACCACATGGTGCCGGTGTTTCCATGGCCCCCATTCTCCTGGAGTCCTATGGACTCCACAGGAATGGGGAGTAATGGAATGCAGGCTCCGGAATTACCAGACCACCGGGGCTGTAATGCCCCGGCAAGTCAGGAGCCGGTAAATCCCAATGAGTCCAGTGGCAGCCTGCCGGTTTTACCAGCACGGCTAGAGCCAGTCTCGTAATGAGGCCCAATCTCTTTTAAAATCAAAAGTGGTTATATGTACTCATAGTAAGTGGCTTTATGAGGATGGCAATCCATATGTAGTTGGTGATATTAAATTGTGGCTCAAAATGAAATTGGCTGCATCTGCTTTTCACCATAATATGCTTCACCTTGAATCCTTGTCATCAACCACCGAATATATTGGCATATCCAAGCCCAAATATATTTCGGACATATCTACTTTTGAAATTTAATACATCAGTGGCTTTATCACCGAAAAGTTGGCTGAACAAGATTGAACATAATCATAAATTCTGTTGATTATGTGGCAATTTGTTGGATGAAACATTATTTCATCTTTTAATTGTATGTGAAAGTTTGAATCATCTGCGTCTGCAATATTTTAAATCGTAAAACATTGCTGTTTTTATGTCCGATATGTTTCGATTATGGTCTGAATTTTTTCAAAGAGACAATATTAACCTGATTTATCATACTGTTAGATTTTATATCCACATAGTTGAGATTTTTAAATGTCTTTCCTGAGTGTCTTTGTAATAATTGATAAAAATGTATTTTAAGCTTCTTGTAATCCAATGTTATACAAAGCCTTGTGTTATACGTATATCCAATAAACAATTTCAATTTCATTAAAAAAAAAAAAGTGGTTATACAACCATTGTAAAAAAACAAAAAAAATAAATCATACGTCCACTTCTCTGTGATAACTTTTTTTACATTTTCACTGGAGAAAGTACAGTGTTTCTATACCATGAACCTCATGTGCAGCCTGATTCTTCGAACTGAAATCCATTTTCTTTCCCAATCAACATCTTCCAACAATTCTTGGCACACATCATATGCAGCATTACCACTGTATTTTGACCAATTACAGTAAGATACAAAAATGAAATTCCTAAAGCCCCATTAACAGCATATTGTCAAATAAACGCGTCAGCAAGGCAGTGAGGGAAAAAAAACGTATTCATGGCAACAATTATCTGTCCCAGATAACCATGGCTAAACATGGACTGCTGGTTGACCACTCTCCTTAAAACACAAAAGTAAACCAGAAAAACCCTGCTTTATAAATGATCTTTAATAACTCAAAAACACAAACTTACTTAATATATCTTCTATAAACCACAGTTCAAAATATGATATGATGGTATAGGTATGTGAAGGCGCAACTAGGCCAGGGAGAGGAAACAGGGAGGACAAAGACAAGGATCTTACTAGGCCTAGTAACATTGAGATTGCGCAAGTGCAGGGGAAAGGGGATGGAAAAAGCGCTGGCGTGAGTGGAGGAGGGCAAATGCCGGACATGGGATCAAAACAAGCAGTGCTGCCAACAGGTGGCAAGTGTGAGTGTTAAAAGTGCAGATAACAGGAGTCTAATAAGTGCTGGAAAGGGGACTGTAGTATTGCAGATGCAGACCACAAGTGCAGGGATTGCCAGGAGGCAGTGCACATGTGCAACTGGGCAGGCAGGAACCTGGGCCAGAATTCAGAGGGTAACCAGGTGACCAATGCAGTATCTGACAGGAGATCAGCAGGGGAGTGGAAGAGAGAAGGCAGAAGCAAAGAGGAAGGTATTGCGGTGCTTTCGGAACCAGAGATGGTTCTGCTCAAGTTTCAGAGAGGCAGGGAGGCTGTTCCAGAGGGAGGCACCAGGTACCAAGAACTCGAGTAGGAACATATTTCCAAAGAGAGAGCTGCAGGTATTTCGGTCCCAAGCCCTAGAAGGCTTGTGGACAATGCAGAAGTTCTTGAACTTGATCCTTGCAGCCACTCTGAGCCAATGGAGAGATTTCAGGGCTGGAGAGATACAATTCCTGGGCTTGAGGCAAAGGACAAGTTTTGCAGTCCTGTTCTGGATGAATTGTAGAGGACGGAGTGTAGAGGCAGGCAGAATTATAAAGACACTTGTAGTAGTCCAGCCTGGAGTGAACCAGAGCTCTGGAGACAGTGATCTTCTGAGGGAAGGTAAGGAAAGGAAGAATACCTCTGAGGAGTTGCAGCTGGTAGTTTGACTTCTAAGAGACAGATGTGAGGAGAGAAGGAGAGTGTGGAGTCAAAGATGACCCCAAGGTTCTTAGACTCAAGCTGGGAGCAGGAAGGGGGCCAAGAGTGGACTGCTAGAGAGCGACAGGAAAGGAATGTGCAGGTGTGCCAATGAGGAGGATCTCTGTCTTACTGGCATTAAAGCTGAGATAATTGGCGGAACACCATTCCTGGATTTCAGACAGACAATCTGGAATGAGAGAGGGAGAAGAGGTGGCAGAGGGGAGCTTGAAAGTGAGTGTCATCCAGATAGCACTGAAAGTTGGAGTAGAGAGCAGTAATGCGGTGGGCAAGAGGTGCCTGGTATTGGTTGAACAGCCAGGGAGAAAGGTTAGACCCCACAGGAACACCACAGGTAGTGAGCGAGATATAGGTGAGTAAGGACACAAGTTGGACCTGGGTGGGTCGGTCCGAGAGGAAAGAGGTCAGCGAGGCCAGGGCCTGATCAGTGATACCGAGGATATCACAGAGCCAGATGAGCAGGTTGGCATGGTTGTCTGTGTCGAAAGCAGAAGAGACATCTAGTAAGATGCGGACAGAGCAGTGATTGGCATCAAGGTTAGAGAGGAAGTCTTTGTGGATGTTCAGGAGAGCAGTTTCCGTGCTTCTGGCATCTATGAAGCCAGACTGATGGTCATGGAGACACCCAACATGTTCAGCGTGAAGATTAAGCTGGGAGATGGCCAGCTTTTCCAAGAGTTTGCCGAGGTAAGGGGTAATGGAAATCAGGCGTTAGTTAGCCGGACAGGAGGAGTCGGCTGAGGTCGTCATGAGAAGAGGGTGCACGAGAGAGTGCCATAAAGTTTTACTATCACTCACCTTCAAATAATGCACTGATCTTCACAACAGACACAGACTCAGCATCTGCACAGTGTGGGTTCTTCAATCAGAATGACAACTATCTACAAAATGGAGGCTATCATACTTTCCAAAAATCAATAGCACAAAAACAGGACTGTAGAAAATAAACTAGTAAAACAGCCGACACTTTTTCACTGCAAACTATCACAGCTAAGTATTCAATTTCAACGGTATCAGCTCCTGATTTCAAACACCAAAACCCACTCTTCATGCATGTCCCATTCCTGCTATTGGTAAAATATAAACTAAGAATCATGTTAGTGGAAACTGAGAAAGAGAACAGATATCATGACTGATTGTAAAATGTGTGGCTAATTGGAGATAGTTTCTCACAAAAAGTTATTAATCAAGAGACAACTATTAGCATGGACCTGGGCTTCTCCAGCATGGGGTCTGGCATGGATTCACATGCTCATGAATATTCCCTGTTGTCAGGCTGGTAATTCTCGCTAAAAGAAAAATCAGTTTGTTGCATTTTTGAACTGTGTTTCTCCTACCAACCAATCACTGAGCTCTGGGTCATACTGCCCCCAGCCAATGACTGCCCTCTTCCTAAGCCCCTCCTCTGGCAGCCATCTTCAGATTTTTACCACACGTTCAAGTGTTGGGAGTCCTCTCGCTTAGCTCTTGAGCTTTTACTGTGCATTTTGCTTTTTAGAACAGTTTGACTATTTTTAGGTGAATCGAGCCTGTGTGCTCCATCGATCTTCTTTCCAATTAAAGGGGACCCGTTTCTCGGATTCTTCAGCGGAAGCTTCCAGAGAAGTTTCAGGGCTACACCGCGTGGATCATGTCGGAGGAGAAGAAAGATTCCCCTTCCCTTTTCAACCTGTGCTCTGACTGCGGTTTGCGGAATGTTTACATGGACGATAAACATTCCCAGTGCCTGTACTGCCTGTACCCAATGCATAAGGAGGAGGATTGTGCGTTTTGCAATGAACTCTTGAAAAGCACGTTGAAGGATCAGTGTGTAGAGGAGGAGCCAAGTACCCCTACTCCAACCGCCCCAGCCATATTACCTGTCGATTGGAAACCAGAGTATGAGACCTACACAGAGAAGTTGAACAAAGAGTAGTTTTGTGCAGTACCAAAGAAAGTCCCAATACCTAAGAAGATCTGGGAGGCAAGATACCCATTGAGAAAGCCGTACCTCCATACTAGAAAATATGATGGCCATTTCAATGAAATCCCTGAAGCAGCAGAGCAAATAAAGTCAAAGTTGAATGGTGACGTCACACAGAATCAAGCTGACGTCTACAGAAGAGATGCAGAGACCAGAGAATGGAGATATTCTATAAGGCAACAATAAAGTACCAAGGATAAGAGGATAAGTGACGTCTTGGGATCAAGGTGAAGAAGCTTATGAAACAGATGAAGATATTAAGCTAGTTTAAAGGTGTACAGATGCAAGAGAAACACAAGCAAACAAAGTAATCATGAGGGTAGTTTTATAGTGAATAGATTGCAGCAAGCACCAATATATATCTCCATATGGACAAGTAAAGGATGGATGTTTCCACTACGCATTATAGCAGTGCTGGAAACTAGCAAGAAGGCATAATTTCAGTGTGTCACAGTTAAAAAAGCAGAATTGAATTACAAAATGAATCTCAGCAGAAGGAGTTGGACGACCCAAGAAAAGAAGCCCAGGTCTTATCAAACTGGAGTGAACTGACATTGAATATGTGAAAGAACAAAACTCCTATTCAGAAGGCATGAACATTACAAGGAAGACATCAGAGGTTTATTAAAAAACAAAACAAAAAAGAAAATAGTATTAAATGCACCAAAAGGCTTGCTTCCATGGTCTCCAGTCACATGGAAGAATGAAGTTGGACGAATGAGGTGGTCAGACCGACACACAAGGGCAGAGTGAGACATTTAAGAAGTGTGGGCACAGAGCAAAGTACAATCTCAAGGTCGAGCTTCAAAGCCCTAATTGACACTAGACCATTGAGGTGATGATGGATTGATTTGCTAATTGGTGGGAAGCTAGTGTTAAGACGAAATCATCAGCACCTGGATGTTCAGCCTGCAAGCTGCTAGACGTATGTGGGAAAGTACTGACGTGGGTTAGAAGCCAACCAATTGTAGAGGACCGCATAATTAAGGGTCTTATAGTTTGTGTAGCCAATGGGACGTTGTGTATGGTGACGTTCATAGTGGCCATTTTAAGGGGAGGGCTTAGTTGCCCCACCTGATGTTAAGTACCCTTTCAATTTCATTCACTGTCCCATACTGATATGGAACATACACTTAGATATTCACTTAGAGCCTATCGCTTCCTTCAATAGATTTTAAGTTTACCACGGAGGATGACGTTGGTAAAGACGCAGGTCAAGAAGTCACGCATGACAAATTTACTTAATATAACTTCCGTTTTTTATAAAATTTGTTGAGTAAGAGGATCGAGCAAGTGCTGGTGTTCGTTGTACTACTTGTTTTAGATAATTGACATTACATTAAAACAGCTTTCCTTTTTCCAAACTACCCGAGTCGTTTTTATTGATGTATGAATATAATCTGCATCCCCATCCATCTCCAGGGTAATTGCTACTCCTCAAAGGGGCTCTGATATCCAGGTCAGGGTTAAGGGCTGGAAGAGTGGCTGCAGGCCAAGGCCTCCTCCTATTGCTCCTCTTAATGTTCTTCTTCCTCACGTTGTTCCTCCTCTTGTCGCTCCTCCACCTTTGCTTGCCGTTACGGGTCCGGTGGGCTCGCCTGCTGGGCCAGTGATGGTACCTTTGTTTCCAGATGTTCAAAAATGGCCTACTCTACCTCTTCCAAGTGGTTCTACACCACTTGTAGTAGATCGGGGAGCGGGATCGAGGGTTGTAACTCATAATCCTTTCTTCGGAGAAAAAGCCTGAATTAACTGCGTGGGCCAACCATTGCACGGAGAGGGATGAACAAGATGATTCTCTTGCCACTCATTTGGACAATTTTCCCAAGAAAAACGTTTTTATTGAAGGATTAGGAATTCATTTATGTATAATGTGGAATAGACTAAATGATATAGATTTCCCACAAGGGTTAAGGGATCTGAATACTTTAGCATTCTATAGAGATACTGCGGAGAAAATACAAGAGCATGTCGAGAGGGATTTTGAGTATAGAAAGGAGTTGGAAAGGTTAAACAATGAAGAGAAGATAGTGTAGACGTTATGTTTGTGCAGAAACGGGTCTTTCCTTGTCGTATATCGATAAATGAGGAAACACAAATTTGTACGAAAGATGCGGTTAGGTGGATCTCAGATACGTTGATAACTCCCGTTGAAGTATGACACTTATAGTCAGTATATGCCAGAAATGCAGAGGAAAGTGATACAGGTAATGGTAGAGTACCTGCAGGATTAGTGCGTAAAAAGAAAGATTTGTTGTCCCGCAGAGTTATTGAGCATTTATAAGAGGGCTTTTTCTTTTGACACTTCAGCTGCTTTAGCGCTCGATTTAGCTCTGTTGCTTAGTAAGTGTTCGGAGTTGCCCTTTCTCAGTTGCCTATGAGAGGTTCCTCTGACATTTGTCCCAAAGGTTGAGATTCCAGCTAATGCTGCAACAGGTGCAGTTGCTCAAGAAATTCCTGCACATTATGTATCGCAATTCGTTCACGTCCCATTCGAGACAGGACGTGAACACCATCAAACAATCTATTCCCGATATTAGGAAGAATCGGACAGGGTTCTACAAAGAAATAGAGTGGCTTACAGTAGTTGGTATTCACCTTAAGTGATATCGATTTGTTATTTCCCGTACTCCTGCCTGTTGACTTATGGAAACAGATTAGGACTGTAGATGATGTACCAGGGTTAGGAGATTCATGGGATACTATAGCTAGACTCAATAAAGAAAGGCCAGCTGGTGAGAGACCTCCACAGGTAATATCAACTGATAGAATAGTTACAAAGTTGAAAACTATAATTCCTGAAAGGACGATTATTTGGGACAAGTTTACGGCCTGTGTCCAAGGAAAATCTGAGGGTGCTACCGAGTTCTTTAACCGGTTCGAAAAAGTATTTTCGGATTACAGTGGGCAAGACTGGGAAACAACTCTTCGTGGATAAATGTGTGTGGATTGCTGCCTGACATCCAGTAACAAATTATGTCTTCCGAGTGCGCTTGGCAAGCGAAGTCTCAGTCAGAAGTAGTGCACATGGCTCAGTACTATGAGAATCGTGTCAATAATGAAAAGGAAAGAATTGAAAAGAGAAAAGGTGACTTAAAGACAAAAGTACTATTGCAACAAATTGTTAGAGGCCCTAGAGGGGGTACGTCGCAATTTAGAGGTCAATACGTTCCACAGGGAAATGTGCCATTGGGTCCTGTAAACATAAACCAGTGTGCTTATTGCAGACAAGAGGGTCATTGGCGCGCACAATGGCCAATCCTCCAGCAGGGGTCTAATACCGCATTTGGGAATATGGGTAGATGATCCAGAGGTCACTCAGGGCCAGGGGGTTCTGGTAGAAGTCAGTATTTACAGGATTCACAGCAACCTTTTTTGCAGGACAATTAGGCACCAAGTGTGGACAATAGAAACATTTTTGATCATCCTTCTCCTGCTTACCTCTCTGAAGAACTTCCTTTCAATGACATTCTGTTTCACTAGGCTTGCCCGAAGCAAGGTTTGGAACCAACGCCTATTCCCCTTAATCAGAAAGGTCCCTCCGTTTAAATGACTGTGGGAAATAGGAAACATCTATTCTTGATAGATACAGGGGCACAGAAGTGTTCTATTGATCATTCACAGGTTCCAAACATTTCACTGTCAGGGCAAACCAATGTTTCGGTAGGGTCTTCTGGCACACCAGTTGTCTGTCTGCTTTCTTCACCGGTACCTATTACTTTGCGTCCATTCACAGACCACTGTCCATTCCTTTTGACCACGAATTGTGGAGAGAATTTGTTGGGTTTGAATCTGTTGAAAGAATTAAATGCGGTAATTCATTGTTCTGATGGAGTGCGTTTGAAGATTTCACCACAGCAACTTTGTCTCCCAATTCTTAACCAGACCTTTGCCACCGGAATTTAGTAACGTTCCGAGTGTTTTTGCTCAATTGATGACAATGTCGTCGGTGCTTTGCAAATTGTGCCCGTTAAGATTATTCTGAAACATGGAGTAAAGTTGCCACGTATTCCCCAGTATAAGACCTCGGTCGATGGTGAGCAAGTTTTGAAATGCTTCATCGCCGATTTTGTGCATCGAGGGGTGATTGAGGAAATTGCAGTTAGTTTGTGCAATAGTCCAATTTTGCCCATGTACAAAAAAGGCGATCATGCAATTCCCTTCCGTTTTATTATTGATTTACGTGCCATTAATAAGATTGTTGCTCCACAATTTCCCATTGTGCCTGATGTGACAACAATATTGACCATGATTCCGGCTTCAGCTACTCACTTTAGTGTTGTGGATCTAAAGAACGCTTTCTTTAGTATCCCTATACATAAGGACAGTAGATACTTGTTCGCGTTCACCTTAGGATGACGCTCGTTTACCTTTACCCATGCACCGCAAGGTTACACGGAAAGTCCTAGCATCTATAGTAGGGCTTTGAAAGAGCTGCTCGACGCACTTGAGTTGCCCTCTTCTTGTACACTGCTTCAGTATGTGGCCAATCTTCTCTTAGCTGCTGACTCAGAGCGCTTGTAAGGAGGGCACTGTGTTGTTGCTTATTCACTTAGCACAACATGGACAAAGCTTTGCTTAAAAAAAAATTCAATATTGTCGACAGGAGGTCACCTATTTAGTCTATCTCCCTTCAAAGGAGGGAAGAAGGATGACGCCTTAATGGATAAAAATAATTTCTAGCATGTCTGTTCCAAATACACAGAAGGAAGTCAGAGCCTTTACAGGAATGGCTTCTTACTGTAGGCAGTGGATCCCGAATGTCTCCTTACTGATTAAACCAAATGTTGGCTTTAACAAAGGGCATTTCTTAGCCATTGCCATGGAACTTGGAACACCAGCAATCATTTGATCTGCTCAAGACTGCATTGTGCTCGGCACCAGTTTTGGGCACAACAAACTATGAAAAGGCCTTTGTGTTGTATGTGTATGAATGTGATGTGCTTTGGCTGCATTGATGCAGGAACATGGAGGGAAGAATAGGCCGTGCGGCTACTTTTCTTCCGCCCTTGATCCTGTTGTATGCGCTTTGCCAAGATGTTTGAGAGCTTTCGCTGCTGCGTCCGTAAAACAGAGCGAGGGAATGGTCCTAGGCCATGCTTTAACCTTGATGGTACCTCACTCTGTAGATGTGCTGTTAAACAGAACACAAACGCAACACCTTACCTCCGCATGATTAACAAGATACGAATTGATCTTGTTTGCACCGCACATCCAAATCAAGAGATGTGTTCTTAATCCGGCTGAACTTTTACCTTTCTCGCAAGGTACTGCTTGCAGTGACAAAGAGTCACATGACCGTCTTTACACTACAGAACAGGAGACTAAAGGCAGAATCGAACTAAGAGACATTCCTTTGAACAATCCACAAGGGGAGCGGTTTTTGCGATGGCTCCTGTTTCAAACTCCCGGATGGTACATCCACAGCTGCTTATGCAATCACCACATTGAGCACGGTCATGGAGACCAAAAGAATCACGCATAACTCTGCACAGGCCGCAGAGATTATAGCATTGACCCGAGCTTGTGAACTTTCCGAAGGGCTTATCGTAAACATATATACTGACAGTCAGTATGCCTTTGGGGTGGTTCACAATTTTGGGTAGAAAGAGGTTTCTTGACCTCACATGGCATTAATATTCAACATGGCTCCTAGATAGTACGGTCACTTTCAGCGCTTGCACTCCCTACTCAGCTAGTGATTATAAAATGCGCAGAAAATCAGAGGATTGTAGATAATGTAGGAAACGGGAATGCTTTCACTGACCAGATAGCCAAACAGACTGCCACTGATCTCTCTTCAGAAATGTATACTTCAAGGGAAGCCACAAATGCCTGTACTTTGGATGAGGTTATCGAATCCACAAAGAACATTCAAGCCAATGCCACGTTAGAGTAATCTAAGAAGTGAGCTGAGGGTTTGGCGAAATTGGATGATGGGTGTTGGGTGAACAAAGTTGAAGGGAAGTGGTTATTGCCCGACGCGTATATTATGATGGTTGTGATGGCTCACGGTCCCACCCATATTTGTGCTCGTAAGGTCACCAAAATGTTGCAAAATGCGTGGGTAAATGACAAAATCCCTAAGGTAGCTGAACGTTTCATTTAGGGGTGTATGATTTGTTTACAGCACAATGTGGGAAAGGGCACATCAACTCCTAGTGGTAGTTTTTGTCCACCTTCTGTCCCATTTGAAGTAATCCATTTTAACTTCATAGAAATGGAGCATTGTAACAATTTTAAATATGTACTGGTTGTCATTTGTGCCTTTAGCAAATGGGTTGAAGCTTTTCCCGTCAAAGATGCCACTGCTAGGACCACGGCAAAGACCATGCTGAAGGAATATTTTCCAAGATTTGGTCAGCCAAGAGTCATCTGGTAGGACAATGGTCCACATTTTATCGCTGCTGTAATTCTGCAGATATGCACGGGATTACAGATCGATAAACGGTTCCATTCGGCCAGACATGCACAGAGTGCTGGACTAGTAGAGAGAAACAACAGCATCATCAAGAACAAGCTTGCTAAGACGTGTGCCGGCACCAAACTAAAATGGCCAGACGCCTTACCAATCATATTGTCCATGAGGACGACCCCTCAAACTAAGACTGAGCTCTCTCCCTTTGAGGTGGTCATGGGTAGGCCAGCTAACATTTGGAATGTCCTAAAGCCCCGTTCTTTACGAGATGTGGAAAATGTACTTCTTTCTGACTACTGTGGCCAGTAAAAATCTGTATTTGATTTATCACCAGGTGCGAGAGGCTTTACCTGTTAGATACGAGGGCCCCGGCCACAGCATACGGCCGGGAGGCTGGGTCCTCACAAAAGCATTTGAGCGATCTTGACTCGTACCTCGTTGCAGGGGCCCCCACCAGGTCCTCCTGGTCACACAGACGGTGGTGCAGGTAACAGGCAAGAAGAAGTGGATACACGCGTCACACATCAAGAGAATTCCGTGCTCCGTGCTACAGAAGATACAGAACTCCTTACCAGTACTGCAACCAACCATCACGAAGCAGTAAACAGCATCGAGAGTGCTTCAGAGACTTTCCCTGAGCCCGCGGGGCCCGGGGAAACAGCCATTTCACCACCACACCCTCCACCAGTTCCGTCTTTTGAATTTGTTCTGGATCTTGCATCAGATCCTGCTTTGGACTTGTCACTTCTAACGGGAAGTGACGACACATTGTTCACAGATCACTGTCAAAGGTTTCCCCTTTTCTCACCTGTTTTCTCTGTTTTGTGGAGTCCTTTGTCGGGGTTTTCTTTCGAGCAGTTCGGGTCTTGTACAAGCCCGCTCGGCCGTCTTCGGATTCCAGGATTTGTTCAGGTTCTTCGTCCGGGATCTAGGAACTCCAGGAAGCTTGGAATGTAGGCAGCACACGGAGGCGGTCTGCGTGGAACGCGGAAGAGACAGGACCAAGGAAGGTAGTAGGAAAGGAGAAGGAGGAAGGTTCGGGAACCAGGAAGCAACACAGTTCATGAGAACGAACTACAGAGCACGTCAGGCCACAGCTAACGGTAGCGTGAGACGCGCGGAACCTCAGGGCAGTGGCTAATTTATAGAACGTGCTGCATAGGACGTAAAGGTCGATAGACCACGTTCCGTTTATACGGCCATGTTGGTTGTACTACAGCGAGTAACCCCCGATGTGCCAGGGACCAGGAAGACCAGAAGAGAAAAAAAATCAAAGGGCTTGCCTTTTTGGCCCGATCAATTGTATATAAGTGGATTCTGTTGGCTAGGGTTTGTGAAAGGACTAAGACGACGCTCGGCCTGGAGGTTGCCAGCAAATAAACTTTGGTGCAAATCGTTTGAAGAATACAATGCCTGCAACCGCTCCCGCTCCTACGAAACAGACAAGAGAGTGTGAACAGGTACGAAAAAGAACGATTGAATGTGTGGGCCCCGAAAACATATTGTTGTTTAGTGATAATGTTAACTGGTTTTACAATAGTCATTGCTTTAGGATTTTGGTATCTAGAAAAAGTACATCCGCTTGAAAATGTGTTACCCACTGAAAATGTACCCACTGTTTCTACTCCATTCGTGCATCTGCACACTATCTCCTAGAAACTCTCAGCACAGACAGTTACTAGAACAACACTCTGCTACTCATTATGAATGCTACACATGCCATTTTTAATAGGTCCAACTGTTGGGTTTGTTCGCATTTACCGGAACACGGGGATAAGGGGCTGGGTTGGTATATTCATCCTTTACCTTTGACAACTCCTTGTTATGCTTCTCTTGGAGCATTATTCTTCGGCCGATGGAACAATAGCATCTCAGGGAATTTTGATGGAACCAACTTAAATGATTTTGTGAAACACGTTCTAACGCCCCTGGGATGCTCACTTTGCAAATAGGAGCAAGCCAAATGTTGCCTCTATTAGGCCTTCTGACAGGCTGTCCCGTCCTTTTCAATCCTTGATCTCTTTTAAGATGGCTCCTATAGGCAATAGGGATGCCATGCCTCCTCCTTATACTGTAAACCACAGCCCCGATTCAGTTTCTTTCTGCATACAGAGTAATGGTACTCAGTCAATGGGTGATTTTAAGGGTTGTGCCAAACTTGTGAATTTGACTAGTGAGGACAGACCTTTGTATGTAGGCGAACCTGACTACTTTGCTTGTGTTAATGTAGCATTTCCATGGTTACCCAGGGATTGGCAGGGAACTTGTTATTTAGGGATTCTATTACCCGGGGTATTCATTGCTAGCACTATAGAAGTTTCAAAGACTCGTCCACGGCAGGATGAGAGAGAATGGGGAAACTAAAGCACAAATTCTGGGCTATGTAGCTAAATCCGTTGTGCCATTTTGGGGACAAATACTAAACTCAGAAGATATCGGGAGACTAGCGAGAGTATTGGAGAGGACCATCAACCGGACCACTGATACTCTATAATATGATGTTAGAACAGAAAGCAATAAGGTTAGTGTCACTTCAGAACCGGATGGCATTAGATGTCATTCTGGCTGAACATGGTGGGGTATGTAAATTAGTGGGGTCTGCTTTTCGCACCAGATTCCTCCCCAACGATTTTCAGAGCAATTCAAAATCTGCACATCCTTAGTTCAGAAGTGCATGTTCCCGAGGGAAATTGGGATCTTAGCACTTGGTTCTGGGACTTCTTGCAATCTTGGGGATGGAAGCTGCTCTCGGTCTTGCTGATTATTTTAGGTGTTTTGCTTTTTTCTGCTGTTGTATACGATGTCTTCCTGGTATGTGTTCGATGGTAGGATGATGTTGTGCACAAGCGATGGGTGCATTAGGGCACAAGGTATACACCCCAGAGAAAATATCTAACAAATTTGTGCTGAAGGAAATCTTAGTTTCTGACCTCATGGCAATTGATATCTCAGATAGTGATTCAGGATGCATGGACATTGAGACGTGGAGTTACTCGTAAAGTGACTAGAAGTAGGTTAGCGCTTGGCTTAGGCCAAAAGAAGGGTTTGTTAAATGGGATATCATATTGTACCTCCTTTATTGTATATATTGGCCTAAACCCAGTTGCTCTGCAAAGAAATCCGCGTTGCAAGGTTTTGAACTTAGACCGACCTAGCCGCCATTTTAGGTACATCCGCCATTGTGATTTCTGTTTCAAAGTCACTGTGTTCTAAAATGGTGGACAGCGTTTTCCCGCTTGTAACCTAGCTGTCCTGACCTTCGCGCAAAGTTAATGTCCAAACTGCCCGTAGGCCAAATGTTAGGGTTGTGTAATGAGACCTTGTCCTACGTTTGACCTGTAGATCGAGGATTACCTACGCCAACAAGTCCGATCCATGGACATACAAATACAATGTTGTTTAAACAACATGAACACTTGTTGAACTACATTGTATAGGACGTGTACTAAGGCTTAATGTTAAATTTGAAGATACACTGTTACCATTGTGACTTGTTGTACAAACTAGAAATAATCCACATGCATATAGTCGGATAAACTAGGTGAACTCGGCACGAACCCTAGACTGAGAATTATTAACCTGCAAAGGGGTTGAACATTACGATTGGAAACTGTATAAACGATGCACATGTTAGACGTCCAGTACCTCTCACTTCTCACACCGAAAGGGCTGGTATTCGCTGTGATGTACTGAGGGCCAGATAGCTATCTGATACTTTGTTTCTTTGTAAACTGTACAGTTATTTGAATAAAGATCTGAGAATCTTTATAAGCCTGTGTTTGGTGTATTTCCTTTTGGGGCACTCAGCCTCGATATTTTCTTTTGCTTTTACACTCTGAGGAAATCAGCTCCTTGAGAAAATGAAGGGTCATCCCTTGTATGAAAACCAATCCTTAAAACACATGTTAGGGGTCATACCTTGTAGTAAAGCTACTCCTAAAAAAATTAAGAACCATTGTATGAAAGTTGCACCTTGGAAGCTTAAGGGACATGCCTTGGAAGCTTAAGGGACATGCCTTGTAGTAAAGGACCTCCTTGAAAAATGAACAGTGATTGCTTGTATGAAAGCGACTCCTTGGAAAATGAAGGTTCATCTATTGTAGAGAAGCTGCTCCTTTAACAATCCATGGTCAACCCTTGTAAAAAAAGCCATTTCATGGGAAATGAAGAGTCATCCCTTGTAGCAATGACCACTTGAAACGTTAATTTTCTGCCCTTGTATGAAATCTGCTCCGAAATAAATAATGGTTATCCCTTATAGCAAAGCTGCTCCTTGAAAATGGGAAGGTAATCAGTTCTATCAAGGCTGTTTTGTTTAACAATTAATTTATCACATGTACCAAAGTTGCTCCTTGAATGATTAATGGTCATTCCTTGTATAAAATACACTTGGTGAAAAAAATGAAGGTCCATCTCGTGATGAACACAATGTGCTCCTTAAAAAAATAAAAATAAATGATGGTTCATTGCTTGCAACAAAGTCGCTCCGTAAAATGAAGTTATCACTTGTAAAGTCGACCCCTGAAAAACTCAGGGCATCACTTGTTTGAAGGCTGCTTTTCATAAAAGGGTAACCACTTGTAGGAAAGCCACTCCAACAATTCAGGGACATCCCTTGTGCAACAGCTGCTCCCTAAAAAAGAAATGGTCTTCACAGTGACATTACATAATGAAATTAAGGGTCACCCCTTGGATGAAAGAGGTTCCTTGAAAAAGGAAGAGCCATCTCTTGTAGTCAAGCAGATTAGTGAAAAATGAAGGGTGGTTGAAAGAGTGTGGTATGTGTGAATTACGGGTACTTTGTATTATCTGTAATTCATGCACACGGCACCTTTTCAACTTATTGAGGATATATTAAAGTTTTGCTTGCTTTGAAGCTCTGTAATGCTTGCTTGATAACACTGTGGGAGTAGGCATTTTACTCATGGTTTTATACAAACTTTTATGGCAATGGACTTTTTTAAAGAACATTTGTTGTGTACAATGTTATATTTGTACATGTCTTATGGCTGATTGGGTGAAATAAAGCTGAATCAAATTAAAAGGTCGTTCCTTTTACAATAGCCATGCCTCAAAAAGTGTAAAGCCGCTCTATGAAACTGTTAGGGCTCATCCATTTCATTCAACAGGATATCCAAGGAATCTTCTGGTCCCAGCTGGTCTTGCTGTCCCAACATGCTTCCGACACATTTTACATAGAGTGCCTAATTTAGAGTATGGTGGACTCTGAATCCCCGTAACCCATTTATGTGGGCAGCACTGTTAAGGAGAAATACTTTAGACTGCTTTTCATTATAGAAAACTGCTCAGCCTTTTCAGAGATGAGGGTGTGTGGTGTGCGTTTCTATACTTGTGGGGATTTGGGCTTGATGACATGCACACGCTGTGGCGACCTGAACCCAAGTCCCTACATGCTAATGTCTTCCAAATGATTTCAAATTACTTAAAACTTCTGTGCCAATTTTCACAACTTTTCAAAAATAGACTTTGTGGGGACCTGTGTTTAATTTTGCGTGTGGATTTTCTTTTCAGCACTGCCCCCCATAGACTGCTGCAGGCATCAAAACACAGGAATTTAAACACTTCAGAAATCCAATACTCAAATTGGCAGCACTCAGGAGAGTTTCCTAAAAGGGAACAGTGCAATGACAATCCTCATGCATGCTTTTTATTATTTGGTATATAGTGCATGAAACTTTTACCAGTCAATAGAAAATTATACAAAGAATAAAACATCAAATGAACAGAACAAAACAACTGCAACCCAAAACAATCAGCATCCACCTCTTATCGGATTGCAGCTTAATGAATCGGATATCATACGTCTAGTTCTTTTATCCAACTTAATACTTTGTATCTGGGAAGATGTCCATTAGAAAGTTTAAGAAATTTTTGAGCGTTTCCTATAAAGGCTCTCCCACCATTCCTCGTCATTAGTCCATAGAGCGCCTGATGTTAGATGTCTCAGGTGTGGTGTTCTTTGCGTTTTCACTGCTGCACAATTTAGGACGACATGTTTTAGGTTTGCTATCGCCCCCACAGCAAAAGTCAACAATTCCTTCTTGTTTCCTTGCCAAAAGGACTTCGTGTGGATCACGTTCATTTTGAATTGTAGAAATAAGTTTCTCCGCATTGGGTACGGAAATTTCAGGAGATACTTTTGTGTTCGGTCCGACAGTGTTCCGTGCATTTTGGCCAGACTCCATTTGGATGATTCCATTTTTTCCTTTCAGTGCAGCTACAGTCAGCGCTCAATAGTTTGACCTTTGTCTTGTTGCGATTTGTTTTTAGTTGGTCTTCACCTAAGTCACTGTCCTGTAAGATCTGCTTGCAATTTGTAGACCAAGCCAATAACACTGCATCTGGATTCTAATTGCGTTTCTTTTTTAGGATCTCGAATTGCGGCATGCTGTCTTCCAAAATAAACTTTCTGAACAGATTGAGGGAATTCCACATAGTTCGCCGTACATAGACGTTAGGCCCAATGCCCAGCGAATTGCTGCCGTTGGCAGCGAGTTTGGGAGCACCAAGATTAGTTTCCAGAAGCTACCTTCTAGGAGCTCCCAGGTTTCCCATAGCGTGGAAAGGGCGGCTTCTGCACCGAATGTCAGGGCTGGGATTGCTTTCATTTTGTAGAATTCCACGCCAGTAGCAAGAGAACATTTCCCATATTTTTATGGAAAATGTGGGCCTGGGATCTCAAGCTTAAAGCTTTTTCTTTTTAGGTCATAGATTCTCACTGGGTCATCCCAATTGGTATGGACTAATGTTCCAAGGTATTTCATCACTTTTACAGTCAGCAAATAGTCATAGTTTAGTTTCCAGCGAAAAGACAAATTCTTCTTGCCTTGCAGGTTTTGGAATATTACAATTTCCGATTTCGAGGTTTTCTTCATGTAGGTCTGTATGGTGACCAGGTGTCTTTGTAGGCCTATGTGTTTGAAATATCAACACCATCAGCATTAATCATCCAACCTAACTATACACCATTTAGTTTTGGGGGATGTTTTACAGGATTGTCCAACACGTGTTTTAGGTCAGATGCATAGGCAAAACAATTCAGAGGCCAAAGGACAGCCTTGTTTCATTCCATTCTGTGACACAATTTCCTTCAACAAATGACCAGCGGTATTCCAGTACCAGAGTGCAGTTCGATGATTGGATTGGAGGAGTTCCTTTGGGCAATTCCATGCTCTTAATTTATTCCAAAGAAGAGGCCTATTGACACTGTCAAAAGGCCCGCCTTAGGTCAATGGACGCCAAGAATAAAGGTCTCACTGATGACAGTGCTTGGATCTTCAATATGTTCAGGAGGTTTAGACTACACCAGACTCCTCGCTTGAAACCAGTCTGCCTTTTATCGTAATTGCCTGATGTGGCCCAGTCTTTTAGCTGTTTGAGCAAACATTTTGTGAATAGTTGTCCCCCGACATCCAGCAGTTCTATCTGGTGGTAGTTTGCGGGTTCATCCGATCACCTTTTTTAAAATATTGGCACTAGAATTGACAGTGTCCATGATGGTGGTAAGCAGGCTTGCAATATCATCTGATTTAACAAAATGAAGCAGAAGTCAGCCCTGTGTTCAGGGTTTGTTTTTTATATGTAGTTGGTGGCAGTCTGGTCCAGCCGCTCGGTAGGCACTTCGATTTAGCGGTATATTCCAGGAATGAGCCCTCAATGTAATACACTTTGAAAGCTTATATCAGTCCAATGTAAACAGTTTACTGAAGTGCATCATCCACATGTTTTCCGAGATGGGGTTACATAACAGAGATGCATCTTTTGTCCCTGTGTTAAAGACCAATACTGTCTCGGGTTCTTGGTGAGAATGAATCGCAGAATGTGCGCCCCATTGTTTTGCATAAGATTAGCCTCATATTGTATTCGCCAATTCTGAGGGTGTTCATTTCTTTGTGGCTGCAAATCTAGTTACTTTTGGGCAGTTTTAGATTTTGTATGTCCCTTCTTAGTACTTTTCTTTGCGTGACTACTATAGGGTCATGCGTTTGTTGCTGTATTGCAATTTCCTCGTCCTTCAGTTGGTTTGTTTTAACAAATATGCAGTTAGGTTTAATTTTTTATTCAAGTATAAATGAATAAGTTATTGCATGTACCTTTTGTATATTTTCAGAACACTTAGATTTTTCAGTTTAACTTTAAACTATTGGAATCATGATTCATTATCTTAGTGCAGTGAATACGTCAATATTGCAGTTTATTTGGATATAGCAACAGTACATAAAGTGGCTTTATTTTTTCCGTTTTTCAATTGATATTGTTGTGAATAGTAACTCGTTTCGTTGAATGCTAATGCACAGAATGTTTTTTCTATAATACATGACTGTCTTGGTGCAAAAAGATGGAAAATAGCATAGAGGATGCATGTTTTTAGATCTTTTTTTTTATTTGATCCCTGCTTCACAAAGATAACTTGTTGATAGTATAGGACCGTTCTACCATTGAAAATGTACTGGCTGGCCCCTTTAATAAATCTGGTTTGCTGTGCAGGACCCAAAGCCTCTCGATTCATAATCTCCGAGCAGAAATGTGGGTGGTGGCAGCACATTTCATTAAATGGCCTGCCATTGAGAGAGGTCAACAAAGGAAAACACATCTATGCCTGTATAGGATATAACTACATGCAGGACAGCAAAGGTTAGCACTGCAGTTGCACACAAAGTGACACTTCCTAAACAATGCCACCAATATAAGAAATTACTGAACTTAGAGACTAGCCTCCTCAGCAGTGCTGAAGTGCCACATATTAAGAGACATATTGCCATGATAGCATTTATCTACAAGAATATTATGTGATCATTTGGATGTCCTCCAAGGATGGTGTGCAATGTTAGTGAAGGTTCAAGAGGAATGGTATGTGGGGTTATTGAAGTTATCACATGGATGGTATATAATAAACTTTGATCTCCCCACTGAGGTGGTCTGTGACGATATTGACGTCCCCACAGAGATGGTAAATAATTATGTTGACTCTGTACTGATGGTCTTTCACGATACTGAATTATCTACAGGAACACAGGAAAGTTTGATTATTTTGAAAGATCCGACATCAATGTGTGTGAATATTCTAAATTCCCACCTGACTTGTGTAAAATAAGATAATTTCAACTAAGAGTTGATGTTTTTCATATTCTACTATAAAACACGGATGTGTGGGATATAATGTACACTGAGGGCTAGTGTGGTGATAAATATCACACCATCCCTGTGCTATCATCTATAAGTCCCTTCAAGGATTGTATATGATAATATTGAAGTCCCCACAAGGATGGTGTGTGATGACATTGGCACAGTGATGTTGTGCTGTAATGTTGGAGTTCCCACATGCTTTCAATACTTTGTGTCAGGATAATAATTATACCCCAGAAATGGGACATCACCCCTACCCGACTGTGTGCCATACTATCAAAGCTTCCACAGGGATATCATTTCATGATATGGAAGTACCAGATTGTGTGTGATGTTGAAATCCCCACAGAGGTGTAATGACATTAATGTCCTTGCAGTGTTGATGTCTAAGAGACCCTATAGTTTTGATTTGTGATATTTCGACTTCCCAAAAGGATGGTGTATGATAGGATGGAAGTTATTACAGAGGCACTATGTGGTTATATATATATATGTTTCAATTATTGTTTTATTTAGGTGTTTGGTTTTACAACAGGCAAACCCTTATACCTATCCAGTATACAAAAATTAAGAACAAAATCTTGACAAGTTTTCCCCACCTCTGCCAAGAAGTCAAGATACATTTTTAAACATGTACAATTGTCAGTCAGCCGGTGGGTGGCCCGAGATTAGGCTCGCCCTCTTCAATTCTACTGAGAATATCCTTCAGCAGCCTGACCATGGCCAGGATCAGTTATCCATTATCCTTGTGTGAACACAAGACACCAGTCATCAATCGCCATCAATTCACATTAGCCTGGCCAGAATGGTGGTCCTTATGGCTGGGCCATATAATCCCAAGTGTTACAAAGTTTTTTTCATTACTTTATTCAGGCACAACCTACAGGATGCATCAAACCCATTGTTGCCGCTCTTGGGTTCAGAATTTCCCTTGTGGAAAATTGATTCAAACAAAAGTGCATGGACTGAGCTCTGAAGTGACAATTCGGGAACCGTTGCAGGTATTTCTTTAACATATCGAGTTTCCTGTATTCTGCCAAATTTCCCATACAGTCTCTCTTGCTGGTTGTTAATTCAGTCCTGCATCTACAGCTTTCGTTTAGTTCCGTCTGGGATGCTGATCAGGCATTTTCCTGTTTCTCCCAGGTCTACTAAGGTCACCTGGCAGATGTTCATCATTCTTTCAGAGTTGTGTTCTCAAGTAGGGCTTGGTTTAGTGCCGAAAAGCCTCCCAGGGATTTGGCAATATTTATTTTATTTGCATTTTTAAAGTGCTCACACAGCCCGGGGTCATCGAGGTGCCGTTACAGGAATAGGTCTTAGTTGCATATTTATAACATGCTTATTAGACAGAGGTTTCTAAGTGTGGACCCGGGGAAATCGAACCTGTGTTGCTTCGTGTAGTCTTGTTTCCAAGGCAAGCACGTTGCCGCTCAGCTATCCTCCTGGGACAATATAAACTTGCGGTACAAGGAAAGATATTTCCACACCACTATTGTGTACAAGGATGTTAGGCCAAGTTCCATCAGTATTGCTTGAAGTACTTTTAGGTAGGCCTAGGACTCTTCTAAAAACAGCTCTTCTAGTTTTGGCCAGGTTTCTGCTGATAGTACAAAGGATGCTTCGATGCCATATGCAAGGATCAGCATCACCTTCACCTGGTAGAATGAAACCACCGGAACCAATGAGAAGCCACAGAACTTGAGGAGCAGCCTAACCTGTGCAGTTTGATTTTTGGCTTTTTTTCTGAGGGTGGTTTCGCTCGTGGGGTCTACTGGTGGTGTTCAAACCTACACCCAGGCAGGTGATGGATCTTACCTCAGTTACCTGTTCCACACTTCTAAACCACGTATGTTTTTTTTCCGGTTTACCTCCACACTTTCCATTGAGAATAATGATCCAGGATTATTTGGGGTTTATTTTCCAGACAATTTTTCACCCACATGTTCTTGCAGAGTATCAAAACCTATCAGTGATTGGTCTATTAGTACATCATCCAAATAGATGCAAATTGCCAATGGGTTGGTATGCTAGTTTAGGGGTGGGGGGGTGGGGGGGGAAGCTTCTTCCTTTACATTAGAGATAAACCGATTGAACAGTTCAGGTGCTAGAGGACAGCCTTGTGGTGTTTGCAATGAGTCCAAGAGCAGGTCATCGTGGTTCAGCCTGACCCTTAAATTTGTTGCCTTTCAGTGCTTTGCTGATGTCAGATGGGCATTCGTCCAGTTGCCTCCATAGTTTTGGCCAGTTTATGGTGTCAAACGCTTGTGCCAAGCCGATGAATGCCATGCAGATCTTTCACGGCATCTCCCTCTCTATTTGAGCCTTTAAAATTGTAATCAGGAAGATATTTAGGTGCCAACCCCTTTAACAAACCCTGATTGCCATTTGTCCTGATTGCCAGGACACACTCCAGGATGACAGGTCCTTCAAAATCAAAGATGCAACTATTTTACCTGCCACATCCAAGAGGGCAATAGGCCAAAAGTTCTTGGGTTCCGATATGTCCTTTCTTGTAAATGGAAATCATATCAGAAGATTGACAGCAGGACCTGTTTAGACTTCTCGTGTATGAAGATATGTAGGAATGTTGTCCATAGCTCAGGATCCTTTTTAACATGGCGATGGTCATCCCATCTGGACCCAGCACCCTTGAGTTGCTTGCCTTTCTAATTAGTTCTAGAAAGTTTTCCATGCTGAAACTCCACTGGATGTTTAATGGCACCACTTGGTTCGGGTACTCTTCTTTACACTCCAAGAGCGAGGCAAAAATGGTCTACCCATGTGCTGGCTGCTACAGCATTTGTAATCAAGGCATCTTGTGGGGTGTGTATTGTGTTGATTATCTGCCAAATTTCTGCAGCGTTTTTTGATGTGAGCTTATTGAGCATGACCACTGAGTCTTGTTGAAGCATCCTCTTCCTATGTGCAAGCACCCAGGTTCAGATATTGTTGCTGGAGTTTTTTCATTTGGAGTTCACCTTCCACTGTGCAATCCTTTTTGAGGTTGCATTGTTTGGAATTCAGGGTCCTCTTCCTCGTGGCCAGTTTCAAGTCATATTTGTGGTGGTGGCAAATGATGTTTGTTATAGGTTTTGAATTCCAGTCTTTAAGCATAATGGAGTAATTAATGGGTAGCTCTGCTATATTTATATCCCACCAGTCAGTCAGTGTTTGATGATTCTGAGGTACCCACGAAATGATATGTTGTGACAATGAGGTCTGCACAGTGAATCTCTGTAGAGCCTCCCCGAAGGAACAGTATGTGATTATGTTGCCTTCTCTACAAGGATGAACCAAAAGTCCAAAAGTAGCAGTTTTATGATATTGATAAGGGACGTTGTGTGATGTTGAAGTCTCCACAGTGATAGTGTGTTGTGTGACAAATGTGCACAATTCTCCCCAGAGGGGAGCCATCCCCTTTGAGGCTCGGGAGGCAACTACTACACAAGACCCTCCTTAGGAATATGGGCAAGAGTGACTTCACTGGGAGTTACTCCCCTCCTGGGGAAAGGGACTCCCAGAGCATAACTCACAGTCCAAACCACCTTGTCTGCATATATGGATGTGGAAACGACTATCTCCTGCAATGAGTAAATTTCACAAAGATCCATCTTTTCATTTATTGGTTACAGACAATGATGCACACAGCTCAAATGTCATGATCAGCCAAGAAGTACACCGTTCTGTGTATTCCTGTGATGGGTATAAGAGGAAACTCCTATGAAGGGAAGGTAACCACTAGGCAGAGGTGAGCCTCCACATCATTGGCATCCTGGAGTGGTAGAGCCATGCTGGGTCACGGAGCCCGTGGCAAGGAGCGAGCAAACAGTGAGCCAAATGTCAGATGGTTGGTATTCTACCCAACCGAGGAACCAAGGCTGGAGGTGGAGCAGAGACTGGAATACCCACATCTCTTATAAAGGCATGACCATAAATGAGCTGCGGTGGATCAGTAGGCGTGTAATGATACAAGATAATTTAAAAGAGCCCAAGACTTCAAGCTCTGCAATGTTAGACCATAGCTACAAAGACTTGTAGCCACGAGGTGAAGCTGGTGAGGTTATGGGAGGCTGAGAAACCCGATGGAGAGGCTCCTGTTACACAGTGCGAACACAGGTGTGAAGGGGTAATCAAGGCTACGGGAGCCTGAGAAGCCAAAGTGTGTAAATATCCTATGACAGGGGACTGATATTATGATTAGCAGCTGTGGAAGCTCTCAATGTTACAGGAGCCTGAGAAACTGGAGTGTGCAAGTATTCCATGAAAGGGGCACTTAGAAAAGCAAACTTTGACTATGTCAAAACACTTGGCATATACCTGGACTCGAACCATTCAATCTCCACTTCTCAGCCTACTACGCCAAAATCATTAATGCTTCTAGACCATTCCTCTCCCAACAGAACTGTCTCGCCAGAGCCATTATAGGCTCCAGACTAGACTATTGCAATGCCCTACTATGCGGGACGTCATGCAAGAACCTCTCAAAACTACAACTAGCACAAAATAATGCCCTGAGAGCAGCCACAAGGACCTCTAGGAAAGAGCACATCTCCGATATCAGGAGACCGGTCCACTGGCTCCCGGTTAAACAGAATCATTTTTAAAACTCTCTCCTTGGCACACAAATGCCTCCATGATGGTGCCCCTCCATATATTGTACAGAAGATTGTCAAACACAGTGCCGCTAGACCTCTTAGGGAAGGCTACTCCAACCTTATCCTTGTGCCCAAAACCAAAAAGGCTTGTGCAGGAGGATCCAGCTTCCCCACGATTGCTGCCACACAATGGAATGCCCTCCCACCGAACCTAAGAATCATTCAATCCCATACAGCCTTCCGTAAAGCACTCAAAACACAACTATTCATCTAGCTAATCAGCTGTTTCTCCTGTGATACATACTGTATTAGTAATGTCAATCTTGCAATGAGTTATGTATGAAGACTAACTGTAACCAAGAGACCTCGTGGTCACATGTAACCTGGCATATTGAAACTGCATGTAAAAATTCTTGTAACAAGCGCCACAATGCCTCTGGGCTGTAGGTGCGCTCTACAAATGAAATAAATATATATTTTGACAAACTGGGAAAGCCATCACAGGTACCAGAACCTTAGAAACCTGAGTGTGACTACCGTAAGAACGGGGATTGAAAGAGATAGGAACACTTTGAAATAATGCTGAGAAAGCATTAGAAGGTATATAACATTTATAGGAGAGGATGGAGAGCCACCTTTTATGAAATAAAATAAAAGAAAATAACCTGGATGAGGATCACTAAACCAAACACCTCGAAGGAGGCAGTGAGTGTTTTGCTTATTTACAAGCAATCTTGGAGGAAGGGAAATGTACAACAAGAGAGATTTTAGATAATAGGAAAAGGTGAAACCCTTAACTTGGTGCAAAGACTAGGAAGAATATCCTGTGATTACAGGAATCTTGAAACCCAAGAACAAACCAAATATAAATTGGGCCAGCAGATTGCCTGCATAGCAGTTCCCTTCCCGCCATAGGAGTTTCCTCTAGTATATAGGGGAGGAAGGATAGCTCAGGGGTAACATGTTTGTCTTGGAAGCAAGACAAAGCAGCGCAACAAAAAACTCCTATCCTGCGCTTACAAACCACACGCTGGTATTAGGCACATTATAAAGAACTACGATTATACAAAGCCTCCCTTTCCATTTTAAATTAGGTGTTTTGTTTTCTAAAAGTAGTAGGGCCAGTTAGTTGGATAGGATTTGGACTGAAGAACTTTATTTTGGACTTTTAAATTACATCCCTCGTCCTTTTTTTATTGCTGGGTACGGAACATCCCTCATAGTGATAGGGCTAGTTAGGCTTTGGATTTTTGGTTCTTTTAATTTTATTAAAACTACCTGAAAATGAACTTGAATAATCTGAGTTCTTCTCTTGTTTCACCACAGTTGATATGTCCTCACATGGATTATATTAAGGTCAGGGTCACCTCTGATGTAAGGAGTCCAAATTTCACATGATATGACGACTAGTGAAACTGAGGTGTGCACGGAATGTGGTTTTATAACTTTGAATGTGTGATAAGTCTAAAAAAGGTACTGAGCTTGATACTGAATTTCCTACAGAATAGTGAGTTCATTTGAAAGTGTTAAATTATTGAAAATCATGTGAATGAGTCAGACGCTACTGCACTTCTTGTGCATTAGGTTGCTTTATCCCAGTCCTCATGGCTATGTTTGTGCTAGACAGCACCATTGAAGTGCCACTGTGGAGTCTTTGCCATCATTTATTTATTTAAATTTGTATAGCACGCAAGCAGCCCAAGGGCATTGAGGCGCTGTTACTTGCATGAGCTTAGTTACAGGCATAGTATCAGTAAGAGGTGTAATACAGATAGGAACAAGCAAGGTTATCATTACAGCTTATGCGGTTGGTCAATACAAATTAGGCAGTGGGTCATATGGTTGGTATTATGCAGCTGCGAGGGACCTTATGAGAAGACTCTTATCATGAAAGACTCTCTCATCCATCTGATCATGTGACTTTGACAGATATGTGCATACGCTATTGGCCCAGAGCAACACTTGAAATATGCAGATATGAGATTCCTCTCCATTGTCAGAGTCATACGTGTAGCAATGACAAGCCCCTCATTCTAGCATGGGCAAGGCGTGTTGGTCTAGGCGATTCCTCCGTGGAACTACACTGGACCAACATCATGCCATAAACGGTGACAACTGGTACTTGTGTCCATCCTATGCCATATTACCAAGGACATGTAGGATACTGCATGCTTGCTCTGACTGCCCTCATTCCTCCATTATAATGCATTTCATTTGAACATGTGAGGTAAAACAGCATTTCAATGCTAGATTAGGGACACCCATTACAAATATGAAAGCCAAGGAGCAATGGGGTCCTTTGGAGAAACAAGCAATATGTAGGGGATAACTGGCGTATGCTATCTTACATTCTAACACTTTCAAGAAGCAGCATTGTAATGTTAAGGCATGTTGAACAAGCATTTTAGTACCAAAGGATGAGCAGCCAGTACTGCCCCCTAAATACAACCCATTGCCTGTTCCTCTACCACCACCCCATTGCTGGAACAAAGAGCAAATGAGAAGGAACTTGGGATGTGTGTGGCGCACCATCATGGCCTAGTTACAGTCCCGGGAGGATAGCACAGCGGCAGCGTGCGCGTCTTGGAAGCAAGACGACACAAAGCAACAACAGGTTCGATCCCCGGGTCCGCGCTTAGAAACCTCCGAGTGTTTAAGCGCGTTATAAATACGTAACTAAGACAAAAAAATAAAAATAAAAAAAAAAAAAACCTAATCTTAATCTGTGTTTCCTCTGTAACAGCGCCTCGATGCCTCATGGGCTGCAAGTGCGCTTAACAAATGCAAAAAATAAATAAAAATAAATAAAATACAGTTCATCCATGACTGCCCTGTCTTGCAACATTCACACTCCACTCCTATTACCAGCCCCAGAATCCCCCTTCCATTGCATGGGTATTGTAAGGAAGGCATGGTGTCAACAGTAATACAAACTGTGGTCATTTGTGTCTAAAGGTGTTTATTGAACTTCAAAAAGGGTTCAAAAAATGCATATATAATCCTAAATCTAAAGATGGGAGCAAGCTACGCACATCAAAAAATAATAACAGTCCTAGTAGTGTCTTGTCAAAATAAAAGGCCTATACTAATAAACCTATTGCCAATCCTTACCTGTAAATACATAGTGTGGGAAACAATATTATGTAAAAGAAAGAAGTGTTCCAGAAATGTCAGGATATTCAGGCAGTTTGCCTCCCTTCCAGGTTTTCAGCACTGGACAAGGAGATACACTGCAGCTCAACCGTCTATGGCTTCTCTGGCATGAGGGCGACGTTCAAATATTCAGCATCATGTCCTTCAGTGCACAAGTCTCTTTGCCTTTCAAAGTCTCTTCTTGCAGAGGGCCTGATGCAAGGAACACACAATAAGCTCCTTTCCTCTCAGAATCTCACATTTCTCAGGTGATTCACTATTCACCCAGGATCCACCTCAGTCGGGCTGCAATCTGATTTGACACAACGTTCTATCAGTCTCCCTCCGCAGGGGGTCGGACCAGTTTAATTCACCAACAGAAACTATCCCAAAAGCTTTCAATTGGTTTGTCAGTATCAACATCGAAGCCTTTCAATTGTGCGCAGGATTTTGCTTGACCTGTCACAGGACCACTTCGATGTACACTTCTTTGCCACTCTTTCACCTTTCTCTACTCAGTTGGATACCTTCAAATGAGCATGCACGCGGTGCCAGACCACTGTTAAGGGTGTTGTATCTTGGTTTCAAATTTCAATCACTAAACTGTTCGATTTTTACTTGCTTTTCATAAATTGTTCAATTCAACACTCTCCATTCAATGTTGCCACTTGCAACCTTGGCTTTAACACAGACCTGTCTGATATCCGTCTCCCCAGCTCACTGGCTGTGTTGATTTCAATGGCACTGCTTTGTTGTAAGAGCCATGGACAATACCACAGCGGCAAGCGATTCTCCCCACCTTAATTATCGATGGTGGAATGGAGGTATGGGGTGTATGTGGGATGGAACACACCTAGATTCCAAATAATAAAGGCACACCAATCAATGCAAAATGGGTGGGGGTGGGGGTGGAGACCACCTAGAATCGAAATAATGCAACGCACAATTGACAGTGTGGGATGGAGAAAACACCTAGATTTGAAATATTCATAAAGGCATGCAATGCAAAATGGGGTGTGGGATGAGAACACACCTAGATTTGAAACATGAAGCAAGGTACACAATGCAAAATAGGGATTTTAAACACCTAGATTTGACATATTAAGATCAGTGCAAAATGGTGTGGGGATGGAGAACACACCTGGATCCAAAATATTAAGAAAGGCACAATTCAATGCAAAATGGGGGGAATAACACCTAGATTTGAAATATTATGTAAGGCACACAATGCAAAAATGGGGTGTGGAAGGAGAACACACCTACATTATAAATATTAAGGGGGGGGAGAGTGGCCAGAGGGGACCCAGTGGACAGAAGCTGGGGAAGGGGGGGCAATGGCCATAGGTCAAGGGGTAGATGGCAGTGCCCAGGGGCCATGGGTTGCTGGTTGAGGGGGCACAGTGGCCAGAGGGCAGGGGGAGGGTCAGAGGGGAGGAGGGTAGAGAACAAGCCTAGATTATAAATATTAAGGCACAATGCAAAATTGTAGTGTGGGCTGGAGAAAACCGAGATTCTAAATATTAATAAAGGCACACAAAGCAAATTAGGAGTTGTGGGATGGAGAACACACCTAGATGTATAAATGCACAGTACAATGCCAAATGGAAGTGGAGAAAACAGATTCGTGGTTAAACACCTAGATTCAAAATATTGTGAAAGGCATGCAATGGAAATGAAAATATATAGAATGGCAAAATGCAAAGTGGGATGTGGGATGTGGGGTAACACAGCTAGATTTGAAAAATGAAGACAACAGTGCAAAATATAGGTGGATACACATCTACATTTGAAATATTAAGGTATGCAATGCAATAGAAAACAGGTGACACTCACCTAGATTTGAAATAAGTCAAACAATGCAAAATGGGGTTTGTGCAATGGAGTACACCTCCATCCCACCCCCATATTGCATTGTGTGTCTTTAATGTTTCAAATCTAGAACACACACCTGAATCGAAATAGTAGGAAGCCACAGAGTGCAATGCAAAATGGAGGTGGAAAACACCTAGATTCAAAATAGTAAAGGCACACAATACAATGCAAAATGTGGTGTGTGGGATGAAAAAAATACACCTATACTTGTATTAAGAAATGCAAAATGGAGGTGGTTAAGCACAGATTCGAAATATTAATTAAGGCACATAATGCAAAATGGGGAACACCAAGATTTGAATTATCAAAGGCACAATGAACAGCAAAATGGGGAGGGATGGAGAAGATTCGAAATGTAATAACAGCACAACGCAAAAATGGAGGTCGCTAAACTAGATTCAAAATATTATGAAAGGCATGCAATGGAAATTGGAGGTGAAAAAAAGACCTAGATCCGAAATATGTAGAATGACAATGCAAAGTGAGATGTGTGTGATGAGAACACACCTAGATTTGAAATACTAAGAAAGTCAAACAATGCAAAATGGGGTGTGTGATGGAGAACACCTAGATTCAAAATAGTAGGAAAGTCCGACCGTACAATGCAAAAGGAAGGTGGAAAAATTTAAGGCAAACAATCCAATGCATAATGTGGGGTGCGGGATGAGAACACACCTATATTTGAAATAGTAGGAAGGCACAAACTGCAATGCAAAAGGGAGGTGTATAAACACCTAGATTAGAAATATTAAGCAAAACGGGGGTTGAGGGATGGAGAAAAGACCTAGATTTTTTTAGAGTTTTGAGAGGCACACAATGCAAAACAGGTGAGATTGAGAACACCTAGATTTAAATTAAGAAAAGCATGCAATGGAAAATTGAGGAGAAAAAACCCATATCAGGACCGGCATAATGCAATGCAAAATGGGGTGGGCTGGGGACCAAGTCAGAGTTCAAAATGTGAGTCATGGGAAGGGGAACACCAGGCAAACAATGAAAAATGGGGTGTGGGATGCAAAACACCTTGATTCAAAATATTAAGACAGGCACACAATGCCATGCAAAATGGAGTTGGTAAAGGACAGATTAGAGCTAAGAAAGGCCCACAATCAAAAATGGGGGTGTCGGATGGAGAACACATCCGAAATAAGGCACACAATGCATTGCAAGGTGGGGGGAGGAATACCTAGATTCAAAATATAAAGGCACAATGCACTGCAAGATGGGGGGTTTGAATGAGCACCCCTAGACTCGAAATATTAATCAAGGCACGATGCAATATGGGGAGGGATGGAGAAAACCCCTAGATTTGATATAGTAGGAAAGGCATGCAATGGAGGTGGATCAACACCTAGAAAAGCACAATTCAATGCAAAACGGGTGTGTGGGATGGAGAAGACACCTAGATTCGGTAAAGGCACAATGCAAAAGGGGTGGTGGATAAACCGCTACATTTGAAGTAATAAGAAAGGCGTGCAAAGCAAAGTGGGGGTGGAGAACAGACCTGGATTACAGGCACCCAATGCAATCCAAATGGGGAGTGGGATGGAGAACACCTAGATTTGAGATATTAATGAAGACACACAATGCAATTCAAAATGGGGTGGGTGAAAGATCTGAATTATTAAGAAAGGCACAATGCAAATTAATATGTGGGGTGTGGGACCGAGAACACGCAGATTCTAAAGATAAAGGCACACAATACAAAGTAAAATTGGCGGTGTGGGATGGAGAAGATCTAGAAATGAAATATTAAAAAGGACACACGTTTAAATGCAAAATGCCGGTTTGTGGGATGGAGAACAGACCTGGATTTGAAATATGAAGAAAGCGCGCAATGCAAGCTGTCGTGTGTGGGATGGAGAACAGCTAGATCGCAATATTAAGAAAGGCAAGCAATTCAAAAATGGAGGCTGCGGGATGGAGAAGAGACCTAGAATTGAAAAAGGCAAACAATGTAAAAGGTATTTGTGGGGAAAGGAGCATAACTAGATTCAAAATATTAAATGCACAATGCAAAGCAAAATGGGGGTTCAAGAACACCTAGATTCAAAATGTTAAATACAGCACACAAAGCATTGTAGAATGGAGGTCAAGCACACCTTTGTTCGAAATATTAATAAAGGCACAATGCAAAATGGAGGTAATTTGTCATTTCAATGCAAACAATGTAATATGGGGTGTGTGATGGATAACATACCTACATTATAAATATTAATGAAGGCCCACAATGCACTGCAAAAAGAACACTAAATATTAAGGCACAAAATGCAAACTGGATGTAAACAGACGATGCGAAATATTAAGAAATGCACACAATGCTAAATAGGCGATGGAAAAACGGCTACATTAGAAATATGAATTAAGGCTCACAATGCAAAGTGTGGGATGAGAACACCTTGATTCTATATATTAAGCAAGGCACACAATGCAATTCAAAATGTGGGGTTGTGGCATCGAGAAAATGCCTTGATTTGAAATATGAAGAAAGCACAATGCAAAAGTTGTGTGGGATGGAGAACACACCTAGATAAAAAAAATTCAGAAAGTCACAATTCAATGGAAAAGGTGGGGATATGGGATGGAGAACACCTAGATTAAAAAAATTAAGGCACACAATGCAAAATGGGTGGTGGGATGAACACCATGATTCTAAATATTAAAAAGGCACACAATGCACTGTAAAATGGGGGTGTGATTAAGAGAACTAAGCTAGATTCAAAATAAGAATAATGCAAAATGGGGTGTAGGATGGAGACCACACCTGGATGTGAAATATTAAAGGCACAATGCAAACTGGAGGTGAACAGACCTAAATATTAAAAAAGGCACACAATGCAATGGAAAATGGAGATAAAAACAAGTAGATTCAAAATATTAAGGCATGTAGTGCAAAATGGGGTGTGGGATGGAGAACACCTAGATTTGAAATATTAAAGACAATGCAAAATTAGGGTGATGTATGGAGATCATTCTAAATATTAAAATGGCACAATGCAAAATTGGGGTGGAGAACACACCCAAATTCAAAATATTAAGAAGGCACACAATGCAAAATGGGATGGAGAAACACCCCGACTTGAAATATGAAGAAAGGCTCACAATGCAAAGTGAGTATGTGGGATGGAAAGCACACCTACCTTCGAGATATTAAGAAAGCAATGCAAAATTGTGTGGAATGAGAACACCTTGATTCTGAATATTAAGAAATGCACACAATTCAAAATGTGGGGTGTGGGATAGAGAACACACCTAGATTCGAAACATGAATGCCCACAATGCAAAATGGGGCAGAGTGCAGAGAACACCTTAATCCAAAATATTAAGGCACAATGCAATGCACAATGTGTGTGCGCTATGGAGAACACCTAGATTCAAAATAGTAGGAAAGGCACAGTGCAATGCAAAATGGAAGCTCCAAAAACACCTAGATTTGAAATATAAAGAAAGGCACATTGAAAAATGGGATGTGTGGGATGGAGAACACCTATATTCGAAATGTTAAGTCACACTATGCAATCGAAAATGGAGGTGGATAAAACACACCTAGATTAGAAATATTAATTAAGGCACAAGGCAAAATGCAATGTGTGGGATCGAGAACACCCCTAGATTCGAAAAATGAAGGCACACTCTGCAGTGCAAAATGGAGGCGGATAAACACCTAGTGTCAATGCAATGCAAAAGTGGGATGAACAACTCGAATCAAAATATTAAGAAAGGCACATGATTAAATGCAAAATGGGGATGGGATGGCCAACACCTAGATTTGAAATATTAGTAAAGGCACACAATGCAATGCAAATGTGTGTGGGATGGAGAAAACATCTAGGTCGAAATATACAGAACAGCACAGTGCAATGCAAAATGGAGGGTGGAGAACAGACCTAGATATTGAGAGGCACCTAATGCAATACAAAATGGTGTGGGCTGGAGAAGGAACCTAGATTCACAATAAGGCACACAATGCAATGCAAAGTGTGTATATGTGGAATAGAGCAGACCTCCATTAAAAATATTAACAGGCACAATGCAAAATGGTGTGGGATGAGAACACTATAGATTTGATATATTACGAAAGGAAAACAATGGAAACTGGGGTTGTGTGGGATGGAAACGACATCTAGATTCGAAATATGAAGAAAGACACAATGCAATGCACAATGTGTTGTGTAGGATGGAGAACACCTACATTTGAAAAAAAGGCACGCTATGGGATGGAGAACACCCCCTTATTCTAATTAAAAAAGGCACAATGCAATCCAAAATGCAGGGTGGGGGATCGAGAAAATGCATAGATTCGAAATAAAGCACACAATGGGGGATGCAAGTGGAACATATCTAGATTCCAAATATTAAAGGCATGCAATACAATGGAGCGTAAAAAAAACAGCTAGATTTGAAATATGTAGAAAGGCACACGGTAAAGTACCTAGATTCAAAATATTAATGAAGGCATGCAAAATGGAGGAGTCGGGTGGAGAAGACAGCTACATTCATAAGAAAGGGACACGGTGCAATGCATAATGTGGGGTGTTGGATGGAGAACCCCTAGATTCAAAATAGTAAAGGCACAAAATACAATGCAAAATGGAGTGGGATGCAAAACACCCATATTCGACATTAAGAACGGCACAAAATGCCATGCAAAAAGGAGGTGTTAAGCACACAGATTCAAAATATTAAGAAAGAAGCAAAATGGGGTGTGGGATGGAGAAGACACCTAGCTTCGAATTACGAAGAAAGCACACTATGAAATGCAAAATTGTGTGAAGGAGAAAGCCTTAATTCTAAATATCAATAAAGGCACACAATGCCATTCAAAATATGGCGTTTGGCCTCAAGAACACTCCTAGGTTCTAAATATTAAGAAAGGTACACAATGCAAAATGGGTGTGGGATGGAGAACACCATGATTCAAATATATTCGAAAAAGCACACTGCAAAATGGGGTGTGAATATTAAGGCACACAATGCATTGCAAAATGGTGGTGTAGTTAACTAGCCTAGATTCAAAATAAGAATGACAATGCAATGCAAAATGGGGTGTAGGATGGAAAACACCTTCCTGTGAATTAAGGTACAATGCAAACTGGAAGTGAACAGCCCTAAATGCAAAATAGAAAGGCACAATGCAATGGAAAATGGGTCAGGGTCCAGAGAACACACCTAAATCCAAATTAAGAAAAGCACACAATGCAATGCACAATGTGCGTGTGTGATGGTGAAAACCTATATTTGATATACGAAGAAAGGCAGACAATGCCATACAAAATGGGGTATTCGTTGGAGCACACACCTAGATTCGAAATATTAAGGCACACAAGGCAATGCAAAATGTGAGGTGTCAGAAGAGGACCACACCTAAATTCAAAATGTTAAGAAATGCACAATTCAATCCAAAAGGGGGTGTAGAATGAACAAAAATTAAGGCACATACTTCAATGCAAAATGGGGGTGGGATGAGAACACCCATGTTCAAAATAGTAGGAAAGTCACAGAGTACAATGCAAAATCGAAGCTCAAAAAACACCTAGATTCGAAATATTAAGAGGGGACACAATGCAAAATTGTGGATGTGGGCTGTAGCACCCCTAGACTCAAAATATTATGAAAGGCATGCAATGTAAAATGGAGGTGGATAAACACCTAAATTCGATATATTAAGGAACAAGTCAAAAATGCAATGTGTGGGATCAAGAACACCACTAGATCCGAAAAATGAAGGCACAATGCAAAATGGAGTGGGATAAACACCTTCAATCGAAATATTAGGACACATGCTTAAATGCAAAATGGGGTTGATATGGAGAACACCTAGATTTGAAATATTAGTAAAGGCACGCAAAGCAAATGTGTGGGATGGAGAACACCTAGATCGAAATATACAGAACGGCACAGTGCAATGCAAAATGGGGTGTGGGGGGCTGGGGAAGACACCGAGAATCGAAATATTATGAAAGGCGCAATGCAACATGGAATGTGTGGGGTGGAGAACACCTAGATACGAAATATGAATAAAGGCGCACAATGCAACACAAAATGAGGGGGCTGGGATGGAGAACAGTGATCCGAAATATTAAGAAAGTCACACAATTCAATGCAAAATGGGGGGATGGAGAAAAGAACTAGATTTGTATTGTGGCGCACAATGCAATTCAAAATGGGTGTTTGGGGGATGGAGCAAGCCCAGATTCAAAATATGAAAGGCACAATGCAATGGCAAATGGTGTGGGATGGAGAACACCTTGATTCTAAATATTAAGCAAGCCAATGCAATTCAAAATGTGGTATGTGGGATCGAGAAAATGCCTAGTTTCAAAATATGAAAAAAGCAAACAATACAAAAGCTGTGTGGGATGGAAAACACCTAGATTCAAAATATTAAGGCACAACATACAAACTGTAGTGGAAAACACCAAGATTCAAAATATGAAGGCATGCTAAATGCGGTGTGTGGGATGGCAAAGACATCTAGAATCGAAGACACAGAATTGAAATATAAGAAAAGCACAATGCAAAATGGGGTGTCACCTAGATTCAAAATATTAAGAAAGGCACAATGCAAATAAGCATGTGGATGGAGAGCACTCTAAATATTAAGACCGTGAAAGGGAGGGGTGGGAAATAAACTACGCCGGATGCGAAATATGGAGGGGTGGATGAAGAACAGATTTGAAATATTAAGAATGACAATGCAAAGCAAAATAGGGGCGGGTGGGATGGAGAACACCTAGATTCAAAATATTAAGGACATCAAATGCAATGCACAGTGTGGGATGAGAACACCTTCATTTGAAATATTACGAAAGGCACACAATGCAAAATGGGGTGTGGATGGATAACAGATTCAAAATACTAAGACAATACAATGCAAAATAGGGGATGGAATGGAGAATGCACATAGGTTTCAAATATTAAGGATGGCGATGCAAGATGGAGTATGTAGGATAGAACACCTAGAAACAAAATATTAAGAATGGCATGCAATGAACAATGGGGTGGGGTAGACTGGAAAACACCTAGACTCGAAATGTGAAGAAAGGCGCAAAATATAATGCAAAATGGGGGCTGGAGAACCTACTAGAGAAGGAAGAGAAGGAAGGTCTTGAGTTTCTGGAACTTAAAGTGCTCTGGCTCAAGACAGGTAGGCTGTTCCAGAGGGAGACACCGCCATAGGGTCAATATCTACCCCTAAATCTTCATTTGGAAAATCTGCTCACCCACAAAGAGTTGGACGAGCGGATGGCTCTAGAGTGTATTTAGGAAGAGAGCATTGTATAGTGCGGCCCCAGCCCCAGAAAGACTTGTGGACTATGCAGAGGGTCTTGAACTTGATCCTCGCAACCACAGGGAGCCAGTGGAGGAATTTCAGCACCAGAGAGATGCGGTCCCCGAGCTTGAGGCCAAGGTTACGTCTCACGGGTCTGTTCTGGATAAATTGAAGAGGTCAGATAGAAGTAGGAAGATTGAGAAAGGCTGTTGCAGTAGTCCAGCCTAGAGAACCAGGCTCTCAAGATGGTGACCCTCTGGGGGGCGGGGGGAGTGAGAAAGGGTAGACTACCTCTGAAGAGTTGCAGCTTGTAGCGGTAATTTAAAGAGTTCCGAGATGCGAGAAGAGGAGTGTGTCGAAGATAAGCCCTAGATTTTTTGCCTCAGTAGGTGAGGACCCAGGACCAAGGGAGGCCTGCCAGGGTGAAAGTGGGAAAGCAGGAGCAGGGGTCCCAGTGAGGATCCATCTTACTGGCCTTTAGGCAGAGATTAGCAGCACACCAAGACTGAATTGCAGACAGTCAGATGAGCGAGGAGGAGGCAGATGGTAGCCTGAAAGAGAGCTGCGTGTCATCCATGTACAAGTTGGAGATGAAGGTAGAGATCCTGTGGGCCAAAGGGGCCATGTAGACCTTGAAGAACCAGGGGGAGAGGTTACATCCTTGGGGGACACCACAAGTAGAGAGCAAGGACACAAGTTCCACCTGGGAAGGATGGTCAGAGAGAATGCCAGGGCATCACAGACCGGATATCAGGATGTTGTGGTTTACTGTAGCAAAGGCAGAAGAGAGGTCAACTAGAATGGCGACAGGAGTTCAAATCTCGATTTGAGAGCAGGTCTTCACAGGTGTTCAGAAGTGAATTGTCCATGACTCTGCATGCTCAAAAGCCAGACTGATGGGCATGGAGACAACCAACAGATTCAGTATGGAGGTAAGCTGAGTGATAGCCAACTTCTCCATGAGTATGGCCAGGCAAGGAATGATGGAGATCAGTCAATAGTTTGACGGAATAAATGGTTTGGCAGAGGGTGCAAAAGACGGCGCAAGAGGAGTGGGGAAATCTCCAGTGGTGAAGGAGAGGTTGCAGAGGTCGGCCAAGGCTGGAGCAAGATGCTTTTGGAGGGGCAAGGGTCCACTTGTTTGGAAGAGGCTTTCATAGACCGAGGGGGCCCGAAAGATGTTGGTGCAGGAGGGGGTGCAGAAGAGAGGGAGGAAAGGATGTTCTGGTCTGGCAGTGAAATGTGAACCCAGGGCCAAGCAAAGGGCCTGGGTGGGTGCGGTAGAGGATGCAGCTGCAATAGGGTTTGCCAGTTCCTTTCGTACTTTGAACATGTCAGCAAAGTTAGAAGCAGCAGAGATGCAGGCTTGAAAATAGACTTTTCCTGGAGCGGATGCACCTGAAGAACCAGATTTCCATTCTGCTGCTCTGCACTTGTGTTTAAGGCCAGCCAGATCGGAGTTGTACCAGCATTTGCACTTTTTGGCATGCTTCAGTCGGACCCTCATGACAGCGGCAAGAATGTCAAGAGTGTTGAGATGGAACCGTGAAAGTTAGAGGGCTGTGTTAGGGTGGGAGTCAGCCGAGTAGGAGGAGGAGGCAAAGGCAGCCACTGACATTTCATGTGTCAAGAGGGCAGGAGGCTGTGCCAGTGGTAATGTAGAAATGTAGAAAAAAAAATAGAAGAGCCAGGTCCAGTAGAGGGAGGTAGTGAGGAACAGAACTCCTCACTAAAAATCAGGATATCTGGAGATGAGACCTTCCAAGACGTGGGCGGCAGTGTGTGTCCAGCCAGAGGCTGGCATGGAAAGTCACAGGTTGCAGAAAGCTCCTGGGGAGTCAGGACAGTCAAGATGGATGTTAAGATCCCCAGCAGGAGGAGTTGGGAAGAGGAGAGAAGATGCCAGGTCAGCACAGAGGAAAAGGGTGGACTGGCCAAGCAGCCGATAGGTGGCCAGAATAAGAGGAGACAGGTGAGATCTGTAGACTAAGCAAAGGAGGAAAGGAGAAGACCTGGGTGGGAATGATGCAACAGGGATCCACTCAGGAAAGATCAGGGCTACACCACCTCCTGGCCTGTTGGGTCTGGGCTCAGAGAAGATCTTGTAGCCTTCAGGGAGAAGTGTGTCAAAGCTTGTGACAGAGCTGTCCTTAAAGCATGTCTCAGTAAGAGCAAAATCAAGGTCCAGGGGTTCAAGGAGGTGATGGATGCCAGAGGAATGCTTGACTGCAGAGCGAGAGTTTAGTGTGGCAATGTGTAGCAGACTGCCACTTTTTAAGGACTTAGTAAGGGGATGTAGATGACCACTGTAAGTGGCGAGAGTGCCTGAGAGATTGAGGTAGGAGGTGAGGATGAAGATATTGGTGAGGAGAGTGCAGGCAAGAATGCAAGGGAGCCCAAGATATGGTGCTGGGGGTTGCCAGGGCACCATAATGGAAGAGGCTGACGAGGTTATCAGTGCGATTAAGCAAGGGAGCCTGTACAGGTGAAGGCGACAAGGGCCCAGTTGTGAGAGAGGGGGTGAGGTTGGTAGGAGGCAAGGTAGCCAAGGTGAGCATAGCTGGCAAGGAGCCTGGCCATCTGTAGAAACAGATGGCAAAGGAGACCATGAGGAGGAAAAAAAAGTTGATAAGGCGAGGAAGAACCCTATCAAAAAGGTAAGATTTAACAATACACCATGTGACATTGCTCAATAGTGCATTGTATTTACAACTCTTCCAAAGAACAAATTGGCATGCATAGCTCCTTTTATGAATATGCATGTTGTGCATACAATACTTTGACCCAATGAAGTTTGATAATTTGCTCCATTTGTGAATGAAATTTCATTCCACTCTGCATTATCTGATGAAGTCTATTGGACATCAAAAGCTGGTGCATTGCATGATCTTTGGATCATTTCAAAATGTGCATTTTGTGCGATTCTGAAAAAAAAAAAGAAATCGCAAAGTCAACATATTTATGCTTATTCTTGGAACACTTGTCTATGCATTCAAAAGTCTAGGATCAACACTGATCAATCCTGTGTGAAAATAGAAATGATTCACAGGAGGAATGCTGTTCCATCTAATACCAATTCATGACAATGCCATTTCAAAAACCTGGATGATATTCTGGAGCAATCATGAGGCGCCTAGTAATTAAAACAAGGAGTCTGAGTGAACAGGATGCTTGGCAACCTGCAGACAACATGAAGTGGAAGACTTGAGGGCTCTCTTGAATGCAACTCTACAAAAGCAAGCAGTAAGCCACTTTGCAAATGATAGATCACCTTTATATCCATGAGGGTCTTTACAAAATAGTACTCTATTCATTCACGTTAATAACGTCTTCAGGACAAAAAATGTCAACTAAATTGAAGTTGAACACGTCACTTTGAACAGGTCACTGATCTAGGATTGCATTTCTGTTCCCGATATCGTACTGGGAGGTCCTAGCGGCAATCTTTGTCACTGGTGTGTGGTTAGGTGTGGGTGGCATGTGTCGTGAAGATAGATGCACACATGTCAATATGTTCCATGCACAATCGCATGAGATTTATTGAACTCAAGGTCAGCCTAACACGTGTTTCGAGCCACTGCTCTTCTGAGGCTGAATTTTTACGCCACATATAATTCAACAAAATCCATCAATGCATTAACAGAATACAAAAATCACAAACCAGATGCATAAAAGGGCCAAAAGCCTGTTGTGTACCAGAGCACCTGTGTGTATACAACGAAGTAATGTAACATTTGTGAGGAAATTAATCCATACAATGTACAATTCAAACAATGCCCATTTCACAGAACATACAAAGAAAAGAAACCTGCGATTATTCATTTGCATGTATGGGATTGTGACGTATGGTAGTTTTAGTGGCTTGCGTCGAATCACATCTGCAAAATACATAAAGCAATATAATAACTAATGTACCTTATGTGCTCTTCTGTTCTTGAGTATCCATGGAAAGATGATGGTCATGCTCCAAAAATTGCATGGGTCAAATTGACAACACATGTCACAAAAAAACTCAATTCATACCTCAAATTCATTGCATCCAAACCACTGTCGAGGTGATTCACAGCAATCATAACTATGTTGTGCAAACTGTCACTTACCAGTAGGTGTTTTACTAATGTGGGTGGTATGTGGTTAGGTGTTGGTGGAATCATTCTAAATATCCTGGTTCCAGTACCGCAGGTGGTTCAGAAGGTCAGGGATACCCAGAGATTTTACCGCTTTTAACTGATGTACTGTACAAGGCGTACTTTGTGGATTCTTTAACTGGCTTCCCAATAAAATTCCTGGCACAAAAAGTCTTCATAGACGGGAAAAGGTGTTGGTGTTCAAATCAGTCACCTAGAATTGGAATAAAAAGACAATGGGTGGATATACACCGATATTCCAAGTATTATGAAAGGCATGCAAAGCAAAATGGGGTGTGGGATGGAGGACAGACGTAGAGTTGTGTTGGCACACAATGCAATATGTGGGGTGGTATGGAGAACACCAAGATTCTAAATATGTAAGGCACACAATTTAAAAATGGGGGTGTGGGATGAGAACACCTACATTTGAAAAATGAAGGCATGCAATACAAATTGAGTGTGTGGGATGGAGAACACCATGATTCTAAATATTAAGAAAGGGTCACAATGCAATTCAAAATGTCGGGTGTGGGATCAAGAACACGCTTCGATTCTAAAGATTTAAGCACACAATGCAAAATGGGGTGTGTGGGATGAGAAGACCACGATAAATGTTAAGGTACAAGGCAAAATGGAGGTGGTTAAGCACACCTAGATACGTAATATCAAGTAGGGAATGCAATATGGGGTGTGATGGAGAATACACCTAGATTCGAAATATTAAGGCACAATGCAAACTGGAGGTGAACAGACCTAGATGCAAAATATTAATAAAGGCACAATGCAATGCAAAATGAGGTGTGGGATGGAGAACACCTAGATTCAAAATATTAAGAAAGGCACACAATGTAATGCAAACTGGAGTATGTGAGTGGAACATACCTAGATTCAAAATACTAGAGGCATGCATTGCAAAATGCGTGTTTGGGATGGAACACACCTAGATTCATAATAAAGGCACACAATGAATGTAAAATGGTGTGTGGGATGGAGAAGACACCTAGATTCAATCTAGTAGGAAAGGCAAACAGTGCAATGCACAATGTAGGGTGTGGGATGCAAAACACCTATAGTCGACATATTAACAAAGGCACACAATGCCATCCAAAATGGAGGTGGTTAAGCACACATTAAAAAGTTACAAAATGCAAAATGGTGGTGTGGGATGGAGAATACCTAGATTCAATTTATTAAGAATGACAATGCAAAATGGGGTGTGGGGGATGGAGAACAGACCGTGATTTGTATTGAGAGGCACACAATGCAATGCAAAAGGGTGGGATGGCGAACAAACCTAGATTCAAAAGGTTAAGAAAGGCACAATGCAATTCAAAATGTGGGGTTTGGGATCAAAAATATGCTTTGATTCTAAAGATTAAGGCACACAATGCAAACCTGAGGTGAACAGACCTAGATGCAAAATATTAAGCTATGCAAAATGGGGAGTGTGGGATGTATAAGACCCCTAGAATTGAAATAAAGGCACAATGCAAAATGGATGGTGGATAATCACAGCTATATTTGAAGTATTAAGACTGGCATGCACAGCAAAATGGGGTGTGGGGTGGAGAACACCTAGATTCGAAATATTAAGGCACACAATACAATGCAAAATGGAGGGGGGAAATGCCTAGATTTCAAAAACAAATGAAGGCTCTTATTAAGCATAGCACAGAGTGCAATTCAAAATGTGGGGTGTGGGATCTAGAAAATGCTTTGATTCGAAATATGAAGAAAGCACACAATGCAAACATGTGTGGGATGGAGAACACATCTGGATTAAAAATATTGAGAAAGTCATAATTCAATTGAAAAAAGGGGTGTGCGATGGAGAACACCTAAATTCAAAATATGAAGGCACACAATGTAAACTGGAGGTGGCACACAGATTTGAAATATTAAGAAAGTCACACAACGCAATGCAAAATGGTGTGTGGGATGGCCAAGACACCTAGAATCGAAGACACCTAGAATTGAAATATAAGAAATATAAGAAAGGCATGCAATGCAAAATGGGGATGTGTGATGTAGAACACCTACAATCGAAATATTAAGGCACATAAATTAAAGCAACATTGTTGGTGAGATGGAGAAACCCTAGATTCGAAATATTAAGCAAGAAATTGCAATTCAAAATGTGGGGTGTGGGATCGCGAAAATGCCTCCATCTGAAATAAGAAAGCACCCAATGCAAAACTTGTGTGGGATGGAAAACTCCTAGATTAAAAATATTCAGAAAGGCACAACTCAATGCAAAATGGGCTGTGCGGGACACCTAGAATAGATGTAAGAAAGGCACACAATGCAAAATGGGGTGGTGTGAAGAACACCCCTAGATCCAAAATATTAAGAAAGGCACAATGCACAATGGGGGTGTGGGATGGAGAACACCTAGATTTGAAATATAAGGGCACACAATGGAAAATGGAGTTGGATAAATCTAGATTCAAGACATGCAATACAAAATGGGTGTGGAATGGAGCTCACCTAGATTCAAATTATGAAAAGAATGCTATGCAAAATGGGGCTGAGGTGGGGATTACAAAGATCTGAAATATTAAGGCACACAATGCAATTCAAAATGTGGGGCGTGGGATAGAAGACACCTTGAAACTAAATATTAAGAAAGGCACACAAATGAAAAATGGGGGTCTTTGGGACGGAGACCACACCTACATTTGAAATATGAAGCGCACAATGCAGTGCAAATTGTGGTGTGAGATGAAGAACACATCTAGATTTGAAACATGAAGAAAGGCACAACATGCAGTACAAAATGGAGGTTAAATACAGATTTGAAATATTAAGGCATGCAATGCAAAATGGAGTTGAACAGACCTAGATTTGAAATCTGAAGAAAGGCCCACAATGTAAAATGAGGGGTGTGGGATGGAGTACACGCAGATTTGAATTATTAAGAAAGGCACACAATGCAATGCAAGGTGGAGTATGTGGGATGGAGATCACACCTAGCTTCGAATTAAGCACAATGCAAAATGGTGTGGGATGCAGAATACACATTTTAAGAACTACCATAAAAATGATCATATCACGTAAAACAGAATATATTCTACAATATATAAAAAACACCAACACAAGTAAACCAATATAAGTGGGTCCTTCTCATGTAGTATGACTTTGGTCAAGGGTGTGACTAAATTCACAATGCTCCGTATGCTGTGGTAAACTCGGCTCCTGCATGTTAGCTTTCATACTTCATAACATATATGTTTTATGTATTATCGTTTTAAAAAGAATTCTTATAATTAATAAAATTTGTATTTTTTGAAATGAGAATGTTGAAACAATATTTCATTTTTTGATAGGATACCCATGCATACAGGCAAGGCACATTTTGATACATAACCTTTTTGTGGAATATAAAGTCTTTCTCCATGTATTAAGAAGTCGGTGAATCCCTTAATGTGGACATAGCTGTTTTGAGATTAGTGTGGGATGGAGAAACCTTGCTTCTAAATATTAAGGCACCCAATGCCATTCAAAATGTGGGGTGTGGGATCGAGAAAACGCCTAGATTCGATCTATTAAGAAAGGCCAACAATGCAAAATGAGGATTTGTGGAATGGAGAAGACATCTGATTTGAAATATTAAAAAAGGCACAATGCAAAAGGTGTGTGGGGGGGTGGAGCACACCTAGATTCAAAATATTATGAAAGGCACAACACGCTATGCAAAATGTGGAGTGTGGGGGTGGAGAACACCCAGATGTGGAACATTAAGCAAGTCACAATGCAAAATGGGGTGTGAATGGAGCACACACCTAGTCTTGCAATATTAATAAAGTCATGCAATGCAAAATGGGGAGGGGTGGAATGGAGCACACCTAAAATCAAAATATGAAAGGCACACAAGGCAACGTAAAATGGGAGTGTGAGATGTAGAACAGACTCGAAATATTAAGACAATGCAATGCAAAATAGGGGGTGGGATGGACAATGCACCTAGACTTGAAATATTAAGAGCACACCTTGATTCAAAATATTAAGAAATGCACACAATGCAAAATAGGGGTGGGATGGTGAGCCCACCTAGATTTGGAATATGACGAAAGGCCCACAATGAAATGCAAAATGAGTGGGATGGAGAACCCCTTTTCTTGACATAAAGGCACGCAATGCAAAATGGGGTGTGGGATGAGAACATACCTCGATTAGAAATATTAAGGCACATCATTAAGTGCAAAATGGGGGTGTGTAGAGGCATTCCCATTGTATGCTAAGCACCCTCAGCCACCTTTGCCCTGCCCCCCCATTTAACTGCCTATCCTTGCTCACACTAACGACCTAGTGGGAGGGGGAAAACTTAACTGATGAGGCCTTTTTTCTACCTGTGGCGTTTTTCCAGAGTTTCGCATTCAATTGAAAACCACAAAGCCTAACACTTCCACTAACAGTAGCATTAACTCCTCTGATGGCACTATTATGGGAGGATTACTAGGCAAGTACACTTGTTTGTGTAAAGTTAAAGAAAATGCAACCTTTTTATGATGCTCCTTTGCCGACTTAATAGATCTGCTGGCTGCACTTGCTCTGCTCCGATATCACTTCCTCGGTAAGGGCTGAAAAGCAGATAAAACTCAGGACAAAGCAAGAAAAATGCTTACAAATTAAAATATAGAATGTAATGTTTATTTCATGCTAAAAACGAGGTAGACATGTTATTGTAAAAGCTTTACATTACCTTTAAATAGAATTTAGGAGCATGAACACAGGCCATGACGAACATCCAAGCCAGGTCTCAATCCTAGTAGCAGTGTAGTATATAGCAGAATTTGAAAAATAGTTTAGTCTATTTGGTTAAGGCATTCTGAACAATGTGAGATGCACCTTCTAGCCAGACAAGACTGAAGTCTTCCCTCTTGTGTTAAATAGCTTCTGTTAGTTCAGGCACTCATTCTGGAAAACTAGCTTAAACTTACTGTGCAAAGGGGAACTGATTAACACTGAAGTTGATTTCAAATGTTGCTTTGGAAATGCGGGTAAAGGGATACATCCAGCTCAATATGTTCATCATTGAGACAGGGAGGAAGGATAAGTGGCAATGGCTTATTTTTCCCTTATAAGTTATCCTGTAAGCCGTTTTAGTTAGACACACAAGATCATACAGCAAGCCTCATTCATACCAGAGCAACCTACAAATTATATGGTACAATGTCATCAAAGCACTCATCCAAAGTTCAGGTAGCTGTTAAGTCAACCAGCATACACCAACATTCGATCTCTCAAATTACACCACCTATTGGTGAAAATATTTAAGGGAAGCTATATAGCTTGGAGACTGAACACATGCATTTATAATACGATTAATAAAGGCACTCATTACTGTATTTTGTATTTTTATGAAACCAAAATCAACTTTAAAAAATGTTCCTTGGGTGAAAGAACAAGTTATCAGACTACTGCTAATGCCTCTTAACTAAATACTAGCATATACTGCTAATGCCTCTTAACTAAATACTAGTTTATTTGTGCATTGCAATCACTAGCAGTTATCTATTAGGAACAACCAGTGATACGGTCCTGGTGCCTACTACCTTTTCTATTTCTTGTATTCATGCTGTGGTTTACAATAAACCTTTCACACAATACTAATAAACTAAAATCATATTACAATGTCAGATTACATAAACTACAAATCCATATGTCATTAAGAGAACTTCAAGTGTAAGCACAAATTAGACTGCTCCCCACATTCTGCCACAGGTTGTCCGATGCATGGTTATTTAAAATGCTGCGAACAGGAGGTAGCTAGATTGTTTCTCAGTGCAGAAGATAACTGTCTGGTTAAGCTCCCCTAGAGGGGCGTATCACAAGCGAGGCGACGCAGCGTGCACAGTACGGTTATAAGTAATTGACAAATACTCCAGGTGTGGTGGGAAGACAGCTGTGGGGATAACAGGGAACAAGTTTGTCAAATATGGCGCGCATTCATCTTTTAATAGTGCTGTAACTTCTTGTAATAGTTGGTGATGTCACCCATTGGGCTTGCATAGGACACTGCAGTCTCATTCCTCCAAGAGTGATAGGGGCAGGGACACAGTATGGGAGTGGGGTGAAGGGAGAGGCGGCCGTGCATGGAGAACGCTGGCACGTGCACAATGGGGGGTCGCACAAGGTGGTGGTGGTGCGGCCAGCGGGAGGGGGACCAGAGGAGCATACACTGCAGGCAGTGAGGACAGAGAAGGAGTTGGTATGCCTGCAACGTGCTTCTAAGTATCAGAGGCACAGGAAAGGCAGGGTAGCTCAAAAGCACGCCACGCAGGGCATACAGCCGTAGGGAGCTTTGTGCGCCATGGGTTGAAGGGGACCCTAGCTCCCGAAGGAGAAGCATAAAGGAAGGTGACACTGCTGTAGAAGTAAAGAGGGCGGTGGCGCCCAGTGCAAATGTATTGTAATATAACATTCTTGCAGCAGAAAGTTGGAAGACCCCAATTTACTGGGCTAGGTAAAGGTGGTGCTGAGAACGTAACATTTTAAAGATGTCTGTATGATGGGATAAGGGAGGGGGCCGGGTTAGAGCTCAGGGCCAGCACTTTAACACCACTGCAACATATGCACAACACTAATACCACACAGATAAAATAGTCAAGTACAGTATTGAATGGACAAGGGACAGACAAAATAAGGATACCTTGGCCGCCAACAGCAGTTTTGATATGTGCACCCAACACTCGCTGTTAGTGTATCTACATAAAACATAAGGGGAAGAAATGAGCAGGTCACTTGGAAGTTTGACCTCTGAAAAATGATGCAGGGGTGCGCAGCAGGGGTACCAGGGATGTTCAGCATGCAGGGAGCGAAGGAAGAAAAGGTGAGCAGAGGGCGGGTGCAAAGCACCCCAAAATACACCCAGTGCTGAGGAAAGGGAGGACGAATCAGAAAGATGATTCACAGTTGTAGAGGTAAAAGAGGAAGGTGGAGAAGAAACCCATAACTAAGAAGTGAAGGAGGCAGAAGGGCTGTATCCAATGAGGCAATTGAGGGAAGCTACCTGATCACAACTGCTGAGGGATATTCCAACCCTGCATACAGCCTACCACCCTACGCGCCAGCAGACTACCAAAAGGGGTTGGGCACGAGGAGTGCAGCAGATACGAAACAGGTAAGCACCAGAGGCAAAAAAAGGGTGCAGCTAGACTTAGCAAGTATAGGATCAGCCAAATGGATAGCAACACAGGTGCTGCTGAAGCTTCGAGGGACATTAACAGGGGAGGAGGAAGAGGCAGTAAAGAAGGTAAATAAAGAACAGAACACACAGAGGGGGTGCGAAGTAGAAAGGAAGGGAGAATGATCCAGGAGGAAGAGATGTTGGAGGTAAGGTTAGCTGAATTGAGGGAAGCATGGAGCGCGCTGATCAAACAGTTCGAGCAGGAAGAGTGGGGAAGGAGGGGTGGAAGCGAAGCAAGGGGGACAAGGTAGGGTTAAAACGGCAATCGGAAGAACAGAGGTAACAAGGACAGCATAAGGGCAATTGCAGAAAGGGTGGCACGCATGGAGCAGCTGGAGGTTAGGAGAAAAGAGGAACGAGAAGAAAATGACAGGGAAATGGGACTATGGAGGAAGAAGATCAGAAAGCGCACAGAAATATGAGGGGAAGGTTAGAGAAAGTACACTGGCTAAGGAGGGTGGAATATGGGGAAACAAAGGAAGAGGAAAAATATTAGAACAGGTAAGCGACACAATGAATGAACTTTGCAGAGTACGAACGGAAGTAGGTGGTGAAGTGGGCAAGCAAAATACAGCGCAAGGAGAGACACGCAAGGAACACAGGGCCAAGACGAACATGGGTAGCAATAAGGAGGTAGCGACAACACCGGCACAGAGGGGCGCGGAAAAGACAGGTGAGTACATAGACTTAACAGTGACAGTGGGGGGAAAATGCCCAAGCCCAGGATTGACATTTTCAGATGGATTCTGCAGTGAGGAGGGATTGTGTGGAGGACGAAGTGATGGAAGCGGGGAGGGGTTAAGCAAATGATACATAACACGCACAGACTGCGGGTCATCGTGAGAATGTGAGATGCAGGAAGAAGAAAACAGGGAAGGAAAAGAAAAAGACAACTATGAGGAACAACACCACAGCCGCTGAATGCCAGCGCCGCACATGCCATATGTTAACAGACAGACCTCCCAGGACGCAGAATGGAAGAATCAGCTGATACACACAGGGAGGGTCAAGTGGGTCAGAGGAGGAACAAGAGCATAGGCGGTGATAGTAATACCACATTACTGATTTTATTGAAAAACTGACATGAAGGTCAGCGAATACACTCGCACATCCCCACACAGACGAACGCCAGGCAAGGAGTACACTCTAATGCCATTACTAGAGAGGGGGAGCAAGGTCACAATATGTCCCATGGAACCATGCAGAAAAGGAAATCAAATGCAGACTCCCATCCCTGAGCAGAGGGGCCAGGAAATGGATATATGAAATGGAAAAATAAACTGCAGGGCAAAAAATAGCGGTGGGTTATGTAAAGGAGTCGTTAATTCCAATACTGGGTGACACAGCTTTGGAAGAGGACGGAATTCCCAGGAGTAAATATAAGTGACACATCGCATGATGGGGCGCCATTTGCAAACACGCACTGTGGTAGGCACTGAGGGTGCAATACCCAGGCACTTCAGACATAGGAGCAACAACAACACGCAAAATGTGAGAATGAAGATCCTATTTATATCCAGGAAATTTGGGAGACGTGGCGCCTAGAAACGCGGGAACCATGGGACAAAACACTAGCAATTTTTTACCACATTGATTCAAGGTCTCCCAGAACCAGTACAGAGACAATTCAAGAAATTAGTAGGGATGGAAGCAAAGGCATGGCCCGAGATACAGCCGATAATGGTGCACCATTGTAGACTATGGCAAGAAAAGATTAAATAGAAAGGAAGACAGAAAGGCAGAGGAAGCAAATCTGGTCCAAATGAAACTGTCCAAATATGCCATGGAAGGTGCACTGATAAGAGCCCACCCAGGCCACACTGACACCAGACACTACACAACAAACAGCATCACTACAGCAAGCATACATGACAACAAATGTCACCACCTCCACCATACACAGCACAATACACAACAGAGATGGGAAGTGGACACACAAATTAGAAATGGGTACACCAACAACTACCGGGGAGGGGCGGGCACACGAGAGGGAGGGGATTTGGGCCAGCAGCACCACTGCAAGGGGGAGGGTTCTGGGGGCAGAACCAATATGGGTAGCAGGGATACCCAGACAGCACTGGGGGATACCCATGGCAAGCACGGGAGCCACCAACGTGCTGGACATGTGGGCTGGTAGGACACATGTCACGCATGTGCAGAGCAAGACTGAAACAAGCAGGTTGGGGAGCAAGGGAAACAGGGTTACATTGAGGGACAACAATTCTACCAACAGCAGCAGCAGGGGACTGGAGCACTAATGCAAAAGCAAGCAACACCACCACAACCACCCCCACCGCCACCACCGCCTCTAAAACAGCAAGCACCACCACCTTCTAAGCAGCAACTACAAACATACACACAACCGCAAGTACACTACCAACAACCACAACAGGAACAGCAAGTGGCATCACAACACCACGTCCAGGCAGTACAACAGCGCACACAATACAGGACAATAAATGGCTACCCGCAGACACACCAATACCACAAACAATTGGGGAGGATGACAATATTAGGCCACAACCCATACACAGGGAGTGGACAGTCACTATACCCACAATAGGATAGCCCACAGATGTCCTTGATGTGGCCCATCCTATCGGTAACACCTAACCCTGCGGAGGAACCGTGCATAAAGGTGGCGATGGGTGACAAAACATTTTCCTTCCTAGTTGACACAGGAGCCACTAGGTCCTGTATTAGGGAGGGGGGAAGTTAAACTTGTCAGGAGAAGCTATGCACACTCGGGGATGCTCTGGGGATTGAAGGCTGGTTCCTTTCACTGATGACATCTTATCTGTTGGAGATCACAACCTGTCTCTTCCACTGCTATGCTCAAAGCAATGGCCAGTAAACATACTAGGGAGAGACATGAGCAGGTTGAACATGACTATCCTTTACTGATAAGGGAATAGTGTGCTCCACACCAGGCATCAACATGCTCACATCATGACACATACGTCAGGCTTACTGTGGCAAAACAGCAGCGAAGGCAGAGCCAGTGGATAGGGACCTCTTCCAATACAGGATGACATGGCACTAGCATGGCTACCAGGAATTGAGGGCAAGGTGTGGAGGAGACCACAGCTTACCTTTTCAGACCAGAAACACCGACCAGAGAAGGGGCTATCATATCAGTGGACATAGAAAGCATTGTGGCAACCACAGACTACATTGCAGTTCATGCACAGGATGGGGAGGGGAAAGCATGGAGAGCAGTAATAACACTGGCAGAAGGATGCAGGCTAACAGGTGTCAGATGAGCCGATTTCAGCTGAGGCAGGAGATTGTGTTCCAGATTAACATCTATATTTGGTTGAGCGTGGCCTACAAAGAGATAGCACAAAAAATGGCAATTGCACTAGAAGCACCAACCACTAACCAGGTACCCTACGAGGAAGATTTAGCAGCAGTACCTACCTCTCTATGGACCACTAGTCCATATGACGTAGGTTGGATAAAGAGCATTGGAGTAAAAATAAAGCTAAAGAAAGGTGCAATGCTGCCCAGGGTGAAACAGTAACCACTATCCAAAAAAGCTGATGAAGGGATCTATGAAACATGAACTGCCCTAGTGAATAGAGGAATGCTGATACCAGAGTCACCATGCAACACTGCGGTGTATCCTGTGCGCAAGAGGAAAGGAGGATCCTGGCATTTCATACAAGAACTCGGGCCCCATAACCACATTGTAGAGGCACAGTACCCAATAGCAGCTAACCCAGCAACAATACTGTGGAATACCAGCAGAGGCGCCACAATTCACTGATCGACCTAAAAAATGCATTTTTCTCAATACCTCTACACCCTGATTTACAAGACATAACAAGTTTCACATACCGCAACACAAAGTGGAAACACTAGACTACCACAAGGGTACTGCGAGTCACCATACTGCGAGTCACCATCCATCTTTAACAGAGTAATACAAATGGATCTAGGAAACAGATGGCGAGTACGGTGCTACAATATGTAGATTACATCATCTGCAGCACCACCGAGGAGAAGTGCAGAAGGGACTCTGTAAAGTTGCTCACAGTGCTGGCTGAGAAAGGATACAAGGTTGACAAGGGGACGCTGCAGTACTGTCAACAGGTGCTCTATATCGGGCAGATCATTTCACAAAAAGGAAGGAACATTGCACCAGAAAGGGCACAAGCAATAACGAATACACCACAGACAATCAGTATTGCAGCAATTATTGGGCCTTTGCAACTACTGCAGGGCATGGGTCTTTGACTACAGCTCATACATAGGACCATTGCTCGAGGCTCTTAGAGAAGCAGAGGGGAGAAAGGAAGTTGGGAGGGACAAGGGAAATTATTCAACAAATTGCAACACGCCATTTCAACTGCACTAGTACTAGCCACTCCCAACTACGAAGAGCAATTTTACATAGTCTCACATTATGATACTGCAGTAATGAAAGCATTACTGACAAAAAACAAGCATGGGACACAAGCAAGTGGCATTTTACAGTAGGCATTTCGATCCTGTAATGATGGGTCATTTCTCATGCGAACAGCCTGCCGCAGCAGCATTTGCGGTAGAAAAATCACCATGGGGTTCCCCACCACACTATACGTGAAGCACGCGCACTTTTTGCAATACTGAACAAGCCAAAATCCACATTGACCACTCAAAGAGCTACAGGTTACGAGATCATACTCTCGAGACCGGAGCTGAAAATAGTAAGATGCAGTAATGTTAACCCAGCCTGATTTATAGCAGAAGAAGTGGAAGGAGAGCATGCACATGACTGCACACAGGCAATTGAAATGTACTCAAGTAACAGGAGAGGGGAAGAAAATGCCCTAGAGGGGGGAGAAATAATGTACATAGATGGGTCATCAACAATTGATCAGAGCGATGGGATAAGAAGGACAAGAGCAGCAGTAGTATGATTGAGGGAAGACTGGACTTACGTTCCAGTGAAATGCATACAATTACCACACTATTCTGCGCAAGCAGCACTCATTTTGGGCTTAGAAGAAAACAATGAGAAAAGAGTAACTATATATTCTGACAGTGCATATGTTACATCAACAGTACACTCAGGACTAATAAGATGGCAAAGAAGGGGCTTCAGAAGAGCAGATGGTACCCCAGTACAACATGCTCTCCTACTGGCTGAACTAAGTAATTACCCAGAAGAGGTAGCATTGGTAAAATGTCAGGACCACACCAACGGGGATGACCCAATATCGAGAGGTAACGAAACAGCAGATGCACATGCAAAACATGCTGCATATTTTGGCGAGACACGGGCCCTCCCAGAAAAACAAAAAGATAAGGTGTTAGACAGATGAAGGATGGGTAAACATCCCATACACAGATCATGGAATTACAGGCATCACCAATGGCAGAAAAGGAACTACGGCTCAAAAGAGGATGCACCATGTTCCCCACAGATGCATTATGGTGACAGAATACAAATGTTGTGATGCCCCTGGCCCTATTGAAAACAGCCTTGACCCAATTACACTGTCCTACACATACAGGGAAAGAAGTAATTGCTGCACGAATAAGAATCATGGTTCTGTCCAGAGCTAAAGTCACATGCTGCAAATTTCATTAGCCACTGCCTCACATGCCAGCAATTTACGGCCAGTCACACTGCAAGTGATCAAAGGTACAATACCCTGGCCTGAAGGACCCATCCTGCACCTACACAGACTACGTTGACATGATCAATGTATGTTAAGGTTACAAATACATGATTGTAGTGGTGTGCCCATTTCCAAGGTGGATCGAGGCTGGTCCCTGCTCCCAGGCAGATGCGTTCAGAGCAGCCAAATGCTTTGTGAGTGAGGTGTTTCCGAGGTGGGGGTATGCAAAGTAATGCGCTCAGACAATGGCCCACACGTTGCCAATGAACTGTTCCAGCATGTAACTGCCCTTTTGGGAATCAAGTTTGCATGCGCGTATCACCCGCAATCAAATGGCGTCTGTGAATGCTTCAACGGCCTCCTAAAAGAGATAGCAAAGATCCAACAACCAACCAAAAAGAGTTGGCTGTACTGCCTCCCTTTGGCCTTATTTGAGTTGAGAAATAGGCCAGGGTCAGACCACCACCTCACACTCCACGTGATGGTGACCGGACGTCAAATGCACCTCCCAATCAGACCACCACTAAGGGCACAACTGACCGCTATGTCACAAGTACTGTTTTTGGTGAAGAAATGCATGAGTATGTCTGTTCCTTGGTTACTAGTGCCGCTTTATCTCAACCGATAAAATGGACACATGGCGGGTCGAAGAACACTCAACAAGGGGAAGCAACCAACGAGGAACAGGAACCACCAGCACAGTACACAGTCAAAGAGGGAGACCAGGTTCACCTCAAGAATTAGACGAACTTGGCACAATCCTAGATTTACAGGCCTGCATTTGGTGGAAAAAAATAGCCCGTAGGGCTATAAAGTTAGAATTCAAAGACGCGTGGACCCACATCCACGACATCAAGTCCTATAAAGCACAGACCCTCCCTCACCTCAGCGAAGGGGCCAATGCTTCAGCAACAATTAACGACAGTAGACAACGGATACTCCCAAGAACATAAACGACCAGCCACCCATAGCCCCACCCTACGGTCGCGAGATCCCAGGCAAAATAAATGGAGCTAAAATTAACCCCCACCAGCTAAGAACATTGTCAAACAATCTGCAATATACAACACACTTTAAACACGTGCATGCTTTCTTTTTCTGTCTCGCACATGCGGGTATTGCACATTGCTATTGTAAATGTGATGAAAAGAAAGGAATATAAGTAATTGAAGCATACGTCACTGCCCAGGGGTAAATGCTACTGCGGACCATCAGCCCAGAAGCACCGTCATACCAGTTTGTACACGTTATATAAAGGCCAAAACACAGGAGAAGAATACGTGTATATTATGACATGTTCCTTATGATAATAGCCCAATTATTGCAACAACACCATGCAGCATTATCCACCCTGAGAGATAGGACGATAAGGAAAGCATGGGAACAACTTTGTGCATGGGCATTGAACATTTGATAAGCAGGGCTTGAATAAAAATACTAACAATAACGCAGTGTTTGTGAGATTTTCATGTGGGCACCTATATCTAAAGTAAAGGAGCTGCAGAACCGCAGCAAAGGTCAGCGACATGCCAGTAGCATTAGCAACTAATACAAAATTATAGGGATATTTGCCACTAGTCTGATTACTGCCACTGTCTGGCAGGCCTACTATGCTTTATGTGATGCCATCTCCCGTTTCCCTACCATGGCTGCAACGAGCACGGTGTCAGGTGGTACAAGTAGTATGGGGCCAAACATAAAGAGGGATAAGCATAGTGTTTCTATTGATGTACATAGGGTGGACACATCTTACAGAATCCGCACATGTTTCTAACATGTGGTACAAGCACATGTCCAAAATTGGCAAGGATACGACCAAGGACAACTGCTATGTGTGCTTGTTCCCATAAGCCATGAGCACCTCAAGAACGTTTGTGGCAACTGACGTGCCAGCCACAACTGCTGAATGCTTGTTGTACCTAGCATTGTTCCAAACGCATGGCCGATTCCAAGGGAAAAAAGCAACACTAAGATGCAAATAAAGAACGAAGCCCTATGAAGATAACTTCATCAAAACACTACCAATGTATGACGAATCGTGCAGCATACCAAAGGGCTCAAGTACATAACAGATGGACCCGACAAAGGACTTAAGTTACACTGAATAACCTACTATGCGAGTGGTACGCAAAAGTTGCTGGAGAACCAGGATGCTGGGAAAGGCCACTGATAATATATGGCAAGGTGTACACTAAAGGTGGATGGAGTTGTGAGAAGCAAAATGTTGACATTGGCAAAGTTACCAGTGATGACATTGCAAGAAGAAAACAACAAATGCTACAAGGAATGGACAAAGTGCAGCACTGGTGACATGGTTAGATAAAGGAGGAATCCATAACAATACTTCCACTCACAGCACCAACATTGTTACAAGCATGATGGAGAAGTTGACGGAGCAAATTAAGGTTGCAAGAGAATAAAGATTCCTGAGGGGGTGCAGTAACAGCCGTTCTGATGGACCACTATTGGGCCTGCAGATCGAAGGCATACAGCAGCTTGAAACCATTTTGGAATGGAGTGTGCCCCATGGTACACATCAACGTACCATCACTAGTAGTACCACAAAAACACGTTAACGTGGAGAGCTTCCCTAAGATGGACGAAGGAAATAAAAGGAAAAGGTCACTGAAGATGGGAGGAGGAAAAAATGGAACACTACCGATCTATCAAGAGTAAAAAGACAAGGAGACCCACTATAGGGGCAGCAATTGCCCTGAGCAACATTCCACCAGCACAGACTATTTATCCCAGCAGCTATGTTCTTTTCTCCATTGTACATCCAGGGGTACAGGCATATGCAAATGCAAAGTGGCTACAGATGACAAGATGGGAGCCAATGACAACAAATTCCACGGGTAACGGATTCAACACGATAAAGTAAGAGCTAAGGGCGAGCAGGATGGTAGCCCTACAGAACAGATATGTACTGGACCTCCTAACAGGAATGGAAGGAGGTGTTTGCGCAAAAATTGGAAGCTCGTGTTGCATGTTTATTCCTGCCAACAACGAGGACAATGGCACGCTATCTGAGGCAGTATCACAGCTAGCCAAGATGCACGTCAAGAGGGAAGAAAAAACAAAGGGAGTGAAGAAAGACTGTAGATTGTTCTTACATCTGGTCCTGGATGCCATCTTGGCTCTCAGAAGGTTAAGGCAGGATGCATAATTTTAGGAATGGCTTTTGTGATGGGGATAAAAGTATGGAAGGAAAGGTCCAAAGGTACTGCTGAAGAAATGATTGGTATGCATGTCCTAATGCCAGCTGAAGATGACCAACAGACATTAAGGAACATGAACAGCTGCGCCAGCAGATAGAAGAACTTGTCCCCACCATCAAAGTTTGAGAACCCAAGGAACCTGAAAAGCTACGTTGTGAAATGGGTTTATTGCAAACCCAGTGGCAGATGTGTTTATATGTACTGGTCATTTGAAGATCATGGGCTGGTACGGACACTTGGCCAGAATAACGAAGGTATGGCAAGTACGAGGAATTGAGTGGTCGACAAGTAAACCAGAGGGGGGACTGAAGAGGGAAAATGGGACGATCCTCACCCCCCCCCCGATTCTCATCACGACCCAAGCACCCACCGCAAGGGGAATTCAACCCCCTCGCGGCTGCCCCCGAGGTCAAGATCCACTGTGGCTACGCCCGACAACCAAGGAAGCTGCCCGTCAATCAAACCACGTGCCGGAGCCTCAGGTTAAGCAGATACCGACCGTATGGATTAACTCGACTGGACAGCAACCACAAAATACGCCATTGTTGGTGATGCCATGATGACACGAACACACTTGCCACCATGCACATTGAACACCAATCCACATGAAGAACATACTCAGCGCTATGGCGTAGAGGACCTCTCACTCACATACATCATTGCTTTTTCACATAGGTCAACTACAGCATCGCAGAAACGCAAGACCCCAGAAGAGCTCATGTACATGCTTGCAGACGCTTCCTCACCACAAAAACCATGAAGCTGTAACCCTGTATATGGACTAATGCATACAAGTCTGTCGCCCCTCGCGACCCCCATAACATGGACCATGTATCGCCACCCATACACCAGGCCAAGGTAAGCCGCAAAGTTTCCAGTCCAGAGCAGCTCAAAGCTGCAAGGTGCTGATCATGCAGAACGAGCCCCTGACGAGAGCCCGCAGCCAAGGCCACAATGTTGCAATCTACATGCTGCGCTCCCCGTGCCAAGGTTGCACCCGACACTGCTAAACGCTCCCAGAGCCGAAATACAAATCAAATGCTCATAATTCTGCTCCAGCCACGGTCTCACAACATGTGACCAGGCCGACCTGATACGATGCCAAGCCCCATGGACCAGAGAAGCGCTAGTGACAAATTGGACACATAGGAAAAACGCGCACACCAGCTAATAGTCAGACCTGTCCATTGTCCGCCACTGACAGTCATACTTTGTTGCCAGCACCAGGTACACCGCAAGCTGGTAACGATGGTTCCAGGCTTGGGGGCTTGCAGGTGAACCAATCAGAATACGAGGAGCCCACCACTAACGCCATTATAGTTTAGCCAATCACTAATCATCCCCTTGTAACAATTATATTGTAGCAATTATTAGGGCTGGCCCAAGCGTACCACCTGACCCTTCCTCCACCAACAGACTTTCCTATATGTACCTATACTGACCCTACCACTCGGGGAGCCAACCCAAGATGGCGTTAGGTTTTGGGGCCAGTCTTCCTAGGTGACGCACGTAGCTGCGTCATACAGCTAGAAAAAGGGCCGGCAAGCCCACCATGATCGAGAGGTCTCTCGGAGGCCTATGACCGGTGAGCTTGTCCCTGCCCGTTTTGTGCAACAGCAGTAACTTTGCTCTTGTGTGTGCCTCACACTCTGTTGGGACACCGGAGGAGTTGGGGCCTCCCCAAACCCCAGAGGTCTGCGGATGGCCTTGCTGGCCCCTGGGAAATTACCCCAATACAAGGCACTGCGAAATGGGGGTTTGGGATGCAGAACACCGAGATGTGAAATATTAAGGCATAATGCAAAATGGAGGGTGTGGGATGGAGAACAGACCTAGGATCGAATTTTGAAAGGCAAACAATGCAAAAGGTGTGTGGGGAAAGGCGCATACCTAGATTCAAAATATTAAAGGCACAATGCAAAGCAAAATGGGGTGGAGAACATACCTAGATTTGAAACGTTAAATACAGCACACAAAGCAAAGCAGAATGGAGGTGGTTAAGCTAACCTACGTTTGAAATATTAATGAGGGCACAATTCAATGCAAAATGGGGGTGGGATGAACACCTACATTTGAAATATTAAGAATGACAATGCAAAAAGGAGGTGGCTAAGCACACCTAGATTTGTAATATCAAGTAAGGCACACAATGTAATATGGGATGTTTGATGAGAACATACTTATATTCAATATATTAAGAAAGGCCCACAATGCACTGCAAAATGGGGGTGAGATTGAGACCAGATTAAAAATAGAAGGCACAATTCAATGTAAAATGGGGATTGTGGGGTTGAGAACACAGCTAGATTCAAATTAAAAATTCTGCAATGCAAAATGGGTGTGTAGGATGGAGAACACCTAGATTTGAAATATTAAGGCACAATGCAAACTGGATGTGAAAAGGCAGATGCGAAATATTAAGAAAGGCACAATGCCAAGTAGGCTTTGTGGGGTGGATAAGACCTAGAATCGAAAGAAAGGCACAATTCAAAATGGGTGGTGGATAAACACCTATATTCTAAGTATTGAGAAAGGCATGCAAAGCACAATGTGTGGTGTGGGATGGAGACCACATTGAAATATGAAGGAAGGCACAATGCAACACAAAATTACAGTGTGGAATGGAGACCACCATTCTAAATATGAAATTCATACAATGCAAAATGGGGCAGGGTGAAGAATGCACCTAGATCTGAAATATAAAGCAAGGCACACAATGCAATTCAAAATGTGGGGGAACACCTAGATTTAAAATATTAAAAACAATGCAATGCAAACTGAGTTGTGGGATGGAAATGGAAAAAAGGGGTAATGCAATGCAAAATGTTAGTCGTAGGATGGCGAACACACCAGGCATGCAATGCATAATGTGGGTTGTGGGATGGAAAACTCACCTAGATTTAAATAGGAAAGGTACACAATACAAAATGGGGTGGGGGTCGGATGGAGAACACCTACATTCGATATATTAAGGGACAATGCAAACTGAGGTGAAAAAACACCTACACGCTAAATTAGAAAGTCATGCAATACAAAATGGGGTGAAGGATGGAGAACAGACCTAGATTTGTAATCAGAAGCACAGAATGCAAAATGGGGGTGTGGGAGAGCGAACACAGCTAGATTCAAAATATTGAGACAATGCAAAATGGGGGTGTGGGATGGATAACATCTAGATTAGAAATATTAATAAAGGCACACAATGTAAACTGGAGGTGCAAAAACACCTAGAACCGAAATAAGGCATGCAATGCAAAATAGGTGAAGGATGGAGAACACATGGTGAACCCACACCTAGATTCAAAATAGTAGGAAAGGCAGACAGTGCAATGCAAAATGGGGGCGTGGGATGAGAACACCTAGCTTTGCAATATTAAGGCACAATGCAATGCAAAATAGGGTTGGAATGGAGAACAGACCTAGATTTGAAATATTAAAGGCACAACGCAATATGGGGGTGGTATTGAGAAAACACCCAGATTCAAATAGTAGGAAAGGCATACAATGGAAAATGGAGTTGGATCAAAACACCTAGCAGACCTAGATTCGTATTGAGAGGCACGCAATGCAAGAGGGGTGGGATGGAGACAACTATATTCAATATATGAAAGGCACACAATACAATGTAAAATGGGTGGTGGGGGATGGAGAACACACCTAGATTCAATTTATTAAGAACAATGCAACATGGGGTGTGTGGAATGGAGAACACACCTAGATTCAAAATAGTAGGAAAGGCAGACCATGCAAAGCAAAATATTAAGGCGCACAATGCAAAATGGAGGGTGGGATGGAGAAAACACCTAAATTCAAATTATTAAGAATGACAATGCAAAATGGGAATGGGTGTGTGGGATGGAGAACAGACCTAGATTTGTGTTGAGGCACAAAATACAATAGGGTGGGGTGGGGTGGGATGGAGAACACCTAGATTCAAAATATGTAAGGCACACAATGCAATGTAAAATGGGTGTGTGGGATGGAGAACATCTACAATACAAATATTAAGAAAGGCACTTAAATGCAAAATGGAGGGTGGGCTGAACACACCTAGATTTGAAATATTAAGGCAAACAATGCAAATTGAGGGTGTGGGATGGAGAAAACCTTGTTTCTAAATATGGGGTCACAATGCAATTCAAAATGTGGGGTGTGGGATAAATAACACGCTTAGATTCTAAAGATTAAGGCACACAATGCAAAATGGGGTGTGTGGGGAGAAGACCATGATTCTAAATATTAAAAAAATGCACAATGCAAAATGAGGTGGTTAAGCACACCTAGATTCATAATATCAAGTAGGGAACGCAATGCAAAATGGGGTGTGATGGAGAACACCTATATTAAAAATATTAAGGCACAATGCACTGCAAAATGGGGCTGTGGGATGCAAAACACTTCTATTCAAAATATTAAGAAAGGCATGAAATGCAAAATGGGGGTGTGGGATGAGAACAGACCTGGATTTGTATTAAGAGGCACACAATGCATTTCAAAATGGGTGTGGGATGGACACACCGATATTCAAAATATGAAAGTTACACAATGCAAAATGGTTGTGTGGGATCGAGAGCACAGCTAGTCGAAATATTAAATCACATAGTTGAATACAAAATGGGATGGGGAACACCTATATTCAAAATATAAAGGCACACAATCCAAAATGGGTGGTGGATAAACCTATATTTGAAGTAAGAAAGGGGGTGTGGTGGAGAACAGACCTAGATTCATATTAAGAGGCATGAAATGCAAAATAGGGTGGAGGATGGAGAACACACCTAGTTTTGAAATAGATGGAAAGGCAAACAGTGCAATGCATAATGTGGGGTGTGGGATGCAAAACACCTTTATTCGACATATTAAGAACGGCACCCAATGCCATGCAAATTGGAGGTGCAATACCTAGACTCGAAATACAATGCACAATGTATGGTGTAGGATGGAGAACACCTAGATTTGAAATAAGGCATGCAATGCAAAATTAGGAGGATGGAGAATACACCATTCTTCTAATTAATACAATGCAAAATGTGGGGTGGGCGATCGAGGACACGCCTAGATTCAAAATATTAAGACAGGCACAAAATGAATGTAAAATGTGGTGTGGGATGGAGAACACACCTAGATTTGATATAGTAGGAAAGGCAAATGCAAAACACCTTTATTCGACATATTAAGAACGGCACACAATGCCATGCAAAATGGAGGTGGTTAAGCACACAGATTAAAAATATTAAGAAAAGCACAACATTGGTGTGTGGGAAGGAGAACACCTATATTTGAAATAAGGAAGGCACACAATGCAAAATGGGGTGTGGGATGGTGAACAGAACAAGCTCTGTATTGAGGCACACGATGCAATGCAAAAGGGTGGGATGGAGAACACCTAGATTTGAAATATTAAAGGCACACAGTGCAATGCAAAATTGGGTGTGTAGGATGGCTAGGACACCTAGAATTGAAATAAGAGGCACAATGCAAAATGGGTGGATAAACACCTATATTCGAAGTATTAAGAAAGGCATACAATGCAAAATGGGGGTGGGGGAACACCTAGAATTTAAATATTAAGGCACATAATTGAATGCAAAATGTGAGGGTGGGATGGAGAACACCTAGATTTGAAATATTAAAAAGGGCACACTGCAATGCAAAATGGGGTGGGGTGAAGAACACACCTAGATCTGAAATATTTCGAATAGCACAATGCAATGGAGTAAGAAAACAGAGAGGTGAAATGTAAAATGGGTGTGGGATGGAGAAGACATTGAGAATCGAAATATTAAGAAAAGACAACGCAAAATGGGGCATGGGTGTGGAGAACACCATGATTCTAAATATTAAGGCTCAATGCAAATCGTACCATCACATAGGGAATGCAGTGCAAAATGGAGTGTGACGGAGAACACCTATATGGCAAATATTAAGGCACACAAAGCACTGCAGAATAGGGGTGTGGGATGCAGAACACCTACATTCGAAATATTAAGGCACAATGCAAACTGGAGGTGGAAAATACCCAGATTCAAAATATTAAGAAAGGCACACAATGCAAAACGAGGGTGGGCTGGAGAACACCATGATTCTAAACATTAAAAAAGGCACAATGCACTGCAAAATGGGGGTGGGATTGAGAACAGCTTAAAAATATTAAGAATGACAATGCAATGCAAAATGGGGGTGTAGGATGGAGAACCCCTAGATTAGAAATATTAAGGCGCACAATGCAATGCAAAATGGTGTGGATTGAGAACACCTTGATTCTAAATATTAAGCAAGACAATGCAATTCAAAATGTGGTGTGTGGGATTGAGAAAATGCCTCGATTCGAAATAAGAAAGCACAATGGCAAAAGCTGTGTGTGGGATGGAAAACATCTAGCTAAAACATTCAGAAAGGCAAAATTCAATGGAAATGGGGTGTGCAGGATGGAGAACACCTACATTCAAAATATTAAGGCACACAATGCAAAAGGGGGTGTGTGGGATGGAGACCACACCTAGATTCGAAATTTTAAGAAAGACACACGATGCAATGGAAAACTGAGGTGATAAAAATAAATAGATTCAAAATATTAATAAAGGCATGAAATGCAAAATGGGGGTGGCATGGAGAAGACCTAGATTTGAATTAAGGCACAAAGCAAAATCGCGGTGTGGGATGGATAAGACACCTAGATTCGAAATAGGAAAGGAAAACAGTGAAATGCAAATCGGAGCTGGAAAACACCTTGATTTGAACTATTTAGACAGACAAGGCGCAGTGTGTGGTGTGGTTTGGAGAATACCTAGATTTGAATAGTGAAGAAAGGCACAATGCAATTCAAAATGTGGGGCGTGGGATGAGAAGACATCTAGAAATTAAATATTTAGAAAAGCACACAATTAAATGCAAAATGGGGGTCTTTGGGATGGAGAACACACCTAGATTTGAAATATGAATAAAGGCACAACATGCAGTGCAAAACGTGTGTGGGGAATGGAGCACACCTAGATTCATAATATCAAGGTATGCAATGCAAAATGGGGGTGGGATGAGAACACTCCTACATTCAAAATATTAAGGCACACAATGCACTGCAAACTGTGGTGGGATGAACAACACCTACATTCAAAATATTAAGGCACAAGATGCAATGCAAAATGGGGGTGTCTGATGGATATTAAGGCACAATGCAATGGAAAATGGACATGGGAGATAGGATATAGGCACACAAGCACACCTAGATTTGAAAAATTAAGGCACACCATGCAAAATGGGGTGAGTGGGATGGAGAACACCTACCTTCAAAATATGAAGAAAGCACACAATGCAAAATGGTGTGGGATGGAGAAAACCTTGATTCTAAATATTAGGCACACGCCACACAATTCAAAATGTGTGTTGTGGTATCGAGAACACGCCTAGATTCAAAACATGAAAAAAGGCACAATGCAAAATGAGGAATGTGGGATGTAGAACACCTAGATTCAAATTATGAAAAACATGCAATGGAAAAATGAGTTGAAAACACACCTAGAGGTAATATATAGAAAGGCACATTGAAAAATGGGATGTGTGGGATGGAGAACACCTATATTCGAAATTTTAAGAAAGTCACGCAATGCAATGGAAAAGGGGGCATGGGTGTGGAACACCTTGAATTGAAATATTACGGCACTTGATAAAATGCGAATGGGGGATGCGATGGAAAAACATCTAGATTTGAAATATTAAGCAAGGCACACAATGCTCTGCAGAATAGGGTGTGCCGAAGAGCAAAAACACCTAGATTCGAAATATACAGAACGGTACAGTGCAATGCAAATCGGGGTGCTAGGGATGAAGAGAAAATCAAAATATTAAGGCACAATGCAATGGAAGAGGAAAAACACCTAGATTAGAATTATTAAGTCAGGCACAATGCATGATGGGATGTGTGGGGTGGAGAACACCTATATTCGAATTATGAAGAAAGGCCAAATGCAATTCAAAATGGGGGCTGGGGTGGAGAACAGATTCAAAATATTAACGCATGCAATGCAAAATGGGTGTGGGATGGAGAACAGACATAGAATCGAATTAAAAAAGGCACACAATGGTGTGTGGAATGGAGCACCTAGATTCAAAATATTAAGGCACAATGCAAAATGGAGGTGGTTAAGCACACGTATATTCAAAATATTAAGAAAGGCACACAAGGCACTGCAAAATGGAGGTGTAGGATGGAGAAAACTTCCTACATTCAAAATACTAGGAAAGGCACGCAATGCAAAAATGGTGGTGTCGGATAGAGAACACCTAGATTCGAAATTTTAAGGCATGCAATGCAAAATGGAAGTGGAACAGACCTAGATTTGAATCATTAAGGCACACAATGCAACACAAGATGGAGTATGTGGGTTGGAGATCACACCTAGCTTCGAAATATGAAGAAAGCACACAAGGCAAAAGGTGTGGGGTGGCGAACACCTCAATTCTAATCATTAAGGCACACATTGCACTTCAAAATGTGGACTCTGGGATCGAAAACACCTATATTCAAAATATGAAAAAGGAACAATGCAAAAGGTGTGTGGGGATGAAGACCTAGATTTGAAATAAGAAAGGCACACAGTGCAATGTAAAATGGGGCGGGATGAAGAACACCTCTAGATCCGAAATATTAAGGCATGCGATGCAAAAGGTGTGGGTGGGGATGAGAACCTAGATTCAAATTATGAAAGGCACAAAACGCAATGCAAAATGTGGGGTGTGAGATGAGAACACCAAGATTCGAAATATTAAGAAAGGAATGCAATAAATGGGGCAGGGGTGGGATGGTGAACACACGGATTTAAAATACGGCCCACAATGCAATGCAACATGGGGTGTGGGATGGAGAACAGACCTAGAATCGAAATATTAAGCACATCATTTAATGCAAAATGGGGTGTGTGGGATGAAGAACAGATTCAAAATAAGAAAGGCACACAATGCAATGAAAATGAGGTGTGGGATGAGAAGACACCTAGAAAAGGAATATTAAGAAAGGCACAATTAAATGCAAAATGGGTCTGGGGGATGGAGCGTCTAGATTCGAAATGTGAAGTGCACAAAATGCAGCGCAAAATGGAGGTGGTTAAACAGATTCAATATATTAACAAAGGCACAATGCAACATGGAGGGTGTGGGATGGATAACAGACCTAGAATCTAATTAAAAAAGGCACACAATGCAATGCAAAAGGTGTGTGGAATGGCACACCTAGATAACAAATATTAAGGGACACAATGCAAAGACAAATTGGGGTGGAGAACACCTATATTCAGAATCTTCAGTACGGCACAATACAATGCAAAATGGAGGTGGTTAAGCACACCTAGGTTAATAACTAAGACATAAAATGCAAAATGGGGGTGGGATGGAGAACACCTATTCAAAATATAAAGGCACACAATGCACTGCAAAATAGAGGTGGAGAAACACCTATATTCGAAATGTTACGAAAGGCACACAATGCAAAATGGGGGTGGGATGGAGAACACACCTAGATTTGAAATAGTAGGAAATACAAAGTGCAATGCAAAATGAAAGCTGAGAAGATTTGAAATATTAAGGTAGGCGCACAACGCAATACGAAATGGGGTGAGTGAGATGGAGAACACCTAGATTCAAAATATTAAGGCACAGTGCAAACAGACCTAGATTTCAAATATTATGAAACGTATGCAATGCAAAATGATCTAGATTCAAAATATATAGAAAAGCACATTGAAAAATGGGGTCTGGGATGGAGAACACCTATATTTGAAATTTTAAGACACTGCAATGGAAAACGGAGGTGGATAAACTCACCTAGATTTGAAATATTAAGACATGCAATGCAAAATGGTGTGAGATGAGAACCCCTTGATTCTAAATATTAAGGCACCCAATGCAATTCAAAATGTGGGGCGTGGGATCGAGAAAGCGCCTAGATTTGAAATATGAAGAAAGGCATACAATGCAAAATGGGGGATGTGGGATGAGAAAAGACCTAGAATCGAAATGTTAAGGCACAATGCTAAAAGTGTGTGAGGGATGGAGCACACCTAGATTCAAATTATGGAAGGCACAACACGCAATGCAAAATGTGGGGTGTGGGATGGAGAAAACACCTAGATTTGAAATATTAATCAGGTCACAATGCAAAATGGAGTGTGTGGATGGAGAACACCTTGACTTGAAGGCACACAAAGCAATGCAAAATGCGGGATGGAGAACAAACCCAGATTCGAAATAATAAAGGCATGCAATGCAAAATGGGGGAGAGGTGGGATGGAGAACCCATCTTGATTGGAAATGTTAAGAAAGGCAAACAATGCAAATGGGCCTGTGGGATGGAGAGCACTCAAAATATTACACCGAGATTCTAAATACTTAGAAAGGCACACAATACAATGTAAAATGGAGGGGTGGATGAAAAACAGATTAAGAATTGCACACTTTGCAATATAAAATGGGGTGAGATTGAGAACATTAGAAATATGAATGCAATTCAAAATAGGGGGTGGGATGGAGAACGCACCTAGATTTGAAATATTAAGGATGACAATGCAATGCAAGATGGGGTATGTGGGATGGAGAACACACCGATTCAAAATATTAAGAAATGCACACAATGCAAAGTAGGGGTGGGATGGTGAGCACACCTAGATTTGAAATGACGAAAGGCCCACAATGCAATGCAAAATGGGGAGGGGAATGGAGAACAGTTTCAAAATATTAAAGTCACAATGCAAACTGGAGGTGGTAAAACACCTAGATTCAAAAAATAATAAATGCACATCATTCAGTGCAAAATGGGGTGTGTTGGGGCATTCTATTGTATGCTAACCGTCCTCATCAGCCACCTTTGCCCTGCCCCCCATCCAACTGCCTCATATCCTTCCTCACACCAAGGACCTACTGGGAGGGGGGAAACGCGTTTAAACCGAGGAGGCCTTTTTTCTACCTGTGGCGTTTTTCCATTGTTTCTCATTCAAATGTAAACCGGAAAGTCTAACGCTTTCTTCCACTATTAGTAGCATTACCTCTGATGGCACCATTATGGGATGATTACTAGGCAAGTACACTTGTTTGTAAGAAAATGCAACCTTTTTATGAGGCACCTTTGCTGACTTAATAGATCTGATGGATGCACTTCCTCTGCTCAGATATCAATTTCTCTGTAAGGACTGGAAAGCAGATAACAAAATTCAGGACACAAAGCAAGAAAAATGCTTACAAATTAAATATAGAATGTAATGTTTCTTTCATGCTGATAAAGAGGTAGACATTTTATTTTTGTAAAAGCTTTACGTTACCTTTAACTAGAATTTAGGAGCATGAACACAGGTCATTACTAACATCCAAGCCAGGTCTCAATACTAGTAGCAGTGTAGCATATAGCAGAATTTGAAAAATTGTTCAGAATGCCTTAACCAAATAGACTAAACTATGTGAGATGCACCTTCTAGCCAGAAAAGACGGAGGTCTTCCCTCTTGTGTTAAATAGCTATTAGTTCAGGCACTCATTCTGGAAAACTAGCTTAAATTTACTGTGCAAAGGGGGAACTGATGAACACTGGTTGATTTCAAATGTTCCTTTGAAGATACTGGTAAGGGGTTACATCCAGCTCAATAGGTTTTCATCATTGAGACAGGATTATAAGTGGCGATGGCTTATTTTTCCTTATAAGTTCAGTTATCCTGTAAGCCATTTTAGTTAGACACAAGATCATACAGCAAGCCTCATTCATACCAGAGCAACCCTCAACTGATATGGTACAATGTTATCAATGCACTCACCCAAAGTTCAGGTAGCTGTTAATTCAAACATTCAATCTCTCATATTACACCACCGATTGGGGAAAATATTTTAGGGAAGCCATTTATAACAAAGGCACTTCGTATTTTGTAATCTGAAAATGGTTATTAAACCAAAATCAACTTAAAAATAACTTGTTCTTTCACCCAAAGCAACAGTTTATCTGGCTACTGCTAATGACTCTTAACTAAATACTAGCCTATGTGTTTACTTGTGCATTGCAATCACTAGCAGTTATCTATTAGGAACAAAAGTGATACTTTCCTGGTGCCTACCACCATTTCTTTTATTCATGCTGTGGTTTACAATAAACCTTTCACACAATACTACAAAAACACTACCAATAAACTAAAATCATCATATCACAATGTCAGATTAGATAAACTACAAATGCAAATGTCATTAAGAACTTCTAAAGTGTAAGAGCACAAATTAGACTGTGCTCCCCACATTCTCTGCCACAGGTTATCCGATGCATGATTTAAAATGCTACAAACTGCGTTCAATGTTCACAAATCTTTCAAAAAGGGGCAGGCAGTAACTATGTGTCAAGGTTTCCACAATCAAATTATCTTTAACATAACCTACACGATCACTTTTCTTAAAAAGGCCCATCCTTGAACCTATGATTTAAAGAACAGGGATAAAATGTAACCTAAATCAACTTAACCTCCCAGAAAACATTAGATAAGGAAGAGAGCAACACTTGCAAAATATAGCATACTCTTATGTGCAAATGTATCTCCACCATATTGACCTAACCCCACTACATTTTGTTTGTTATTAGATCACTATGGACACTAGCCCCATCACCAATCTCAAACAGCAGACCCGTGTTCTTTGCTAACCAATTTAGTATCACAAATCACTAATTTAAGCAGCAATACCCTCAAAAACCCTATTTGGGGGCAGGTACAAGATTTTAGCATACACTTTATTTTTTCCAACAATGCATGGTCACTAATGCTGTATGCTTTAATGTAATCAAGCAATTAGTTAAACTAAGGGGCAACAAAGTTTATACTTCCAAATGCATCCTTTGAAAGTATTTAGAAAGGACACCAAGTTGAACAGGTTACAGTCCAAACCATAAAGAATTATCAGGACGATTTTCAATGAATAGGTTAAAGTTGAAATGAGAGAAAATATAGACTTAGTATAGACTTTAGTTAAACACTCGATTTACTTTTTTTTAGCTGCCACCTCTTTTTTTTGCAGATGAGTGTTAAAGACCTAAAGAGGGAAGCCCATGTACCACTTTCAATCTTACCCCCTAAACAGTCCAACACATCAATATTTGGCATAGTTAAGTCCCAGGTTTCCTTTGCAGGACAATAGCTGTTAAATCAAAAAAGATGATAGCTGTTAAATCAAAAAAGATGATCTCATCTGCAAAAGCTAGCCAATGGAGGGTTAAAAATCCAAGTCCAACCGAAAAATTGTGTAGCTCGTCCAAGAGCTCATTAATGCCGGACACAGGTAAACCATGCTGGTGCTAACATGCATCTCCTTCTCAATCTTACATGAGGTAACCTTTTGAGAAAGAACTCCCTTCTGGTTATTCTTACCTGTGTTTAGTGTCTGAATAAAGAACCTTAATACGTTTAAAAAACCCCTGTGGGATGGACACTTTCAATTGTCTTGTTTAATGTCAATAGAGTTTATGCTTGCTGGTATGGTCAAATACAATCTTACGTGATGTTTGCTCCTCATACAGAACACTGTCAGAAAAGGAGTGCTGTTTTATTGTGCTGATCAGATCCTTGCATATGTAGGATAAACTAGCCTGATTAATACCAGCAAGTGATTTCTAAGCGGGGATCAGGCTCTGCGCTGTCTTGCATCCAAGAAAAACACATTGCTCCTGAGCTATCCTTCGTCCCCATGGCCATGGCTTCCCAAAGGGATTTATTGAGGCATGCACTTTACTAAATGTTCTTGGAATGAAACCTGTATGAGAGTTCTGGGTGAGGTATGTTATATTTAAGTCTGTATGCCGGCATAACTCACAAAACACAGGTAGGAAGGCACTAGCATAAGCTTTCAATTTAACTGCATGCAACATGTATGAGATCCAGTTATCCTCAGCCACCTCAAAAGAAACTTCAGTAAAGCTCATCTGACAAACCCCAATTAAATTAAACTGGTGAAAAAAGTCAGTGAAAGTCACCAGAAGTTTAAAAACGTTTTCAAAACACGTAGAAATCTTTGAATACATGATCACCTCTGCCATTGCTCTGAGAAATTTCAATGTCATTTGTTAGCCCATATGATTAATTGCAGGATTATATAGCGCTTATGCACAAATGGAGTGCTTCAAAGCAGAAAGGGAGCAAGGGAATATAGTCAATCTTCAGCCCCAAAGTTTCCAACTGATCTAAAAAAAAGTATTCATTGTACTAGGCCTGATGGAATTCTCCTAGTGCAAGTGCATGAAGTGTTATCACGACCACGTTGGGGATGGGAGAAAAAGGGGGCATAGGATAACTTAACTTGATAGTCTTAGTAAATTCAGGTCATGCATGGTTACAGGTGAGTGCGCCTAGTCCTGCAGGGCCCTGGGTTAAGTGCAGAGAGGTGCCCCACTCTCTGAAAGTAAGCTGAAGTGCAGTAATGCTGAGCATATTGCAAAGGCCCAGAGGCAAGTGTAAGGACTGGAGTAGTCTGGGACCTGTAAGGCTCTGAATGAGATCCATGCAAAAGGAAGAGGAGGAAGGAGGCTGGAGAGAAAAGAAAGGCTATCAGGGGAGAGAAGGAGGAAGGTCTTGAGTTTTTGGAACTTACTCTGCTCTGGCTCAAGACCGGCAGGGAGAGGCAACGGCATAGGGTAAATATCTACCCCTAAACCTCCGTTGGGTAAAATGGCTCACCTGCAAAGAGATGGAGTGGATGGCTCTAGGAGCGCATTTAGGGAGAGTTGTAGATCATGCAGCCCCAGCAAACCCAGAAAGATTTGTGGTCTATGCAGAGCGTTTTGAACTTTATACACAAACAGGGAGCCAGTGGAGGAATTTCAGCACCATAGATGTGGTCCCTGAGCTTGCGCCAAGGATACGTCTCACGGTTCTGTTCTGGATAAGTTGAAGGTCAGAGTAGAAGTAGGAACATTGAGAAAGACTGTTGCAGTAGTCCAGCCTAGAGAACCAGGCTCTCGAGATGGTGACTCTCTGGGGTAAGTGAGAAAGGGAAGACTACCTCTGAGGTGCAGCTTGTACTGGGACTTTTTAGCGATGTCCGAGATGCAAGAAAAGGGAGAGAGTGGAGTCGAAGATGAGCCCTAGGTTTTTTACCTCAGTAGGTGAGGCCTGCCAGGGTGAAAATGGGAAAGCAGGAGCAGGGGTCCCAGTGAGGATCTATCTTTCTGGCCTTCAGGCAGAGATTAGCAGCACACCAAGACTGAATTGCAGTCAGATGAGTGAGGAGGCAGAGGGTAGCCTGAAAGATAACTGCGTGTCATCCATGTACAAGTTGGAGATCAAGGTAGAGATCCTCTGGGCCAAAGGGGCCATGTAGACATTGAAGAACCAGGGGGATAGGTTACATCTTTGGGGGACTCACAAGTAGAGACCGTGCTAGAAGAGAGAAAGGACACAAGTTCCACCTGGGAAGGACGGTCAGAGAATGCCAGGGCATCAGAGACAGATCAGGATGTTTTGGTTTACCATATCAAAGGCAGAAGAGAGGTAAACAAGAATGTGGACAGAAGGAGTTAGAATCTTGATTTGAGAGCAGGTCTTCACAGGGTTTTGAACAGAGGGTGCACAAGATAGTGCTTGAGAGTGGGGAAATCTCCAGTGGCGAAGGAGAGGTTGCAGAGGTCGGCCAAGGATGGCGCGAGAGTCAATACTGTCAATGCTTTTGGAGGGTCAAGGGTCCACCTGTTTGGAAGAGGCTTTCATAGACTACGGGGGCCCAAGAGATGTTGGTGCAGAAGAAAGGGAGGACAGGATGTTCTGTGTTTTGGCAGTGAAGTGTGAGACCAGGGCTGAGCAAAGGGCCTGGATAGGTGCGGTAGAGGATGCCCCTGTAGTAGGGTTTCCCAGTTCCTTTCCTACTTTGAAAGTTGCAGCAAAGTTAAATGCAGCAGAGATGCAGGCTTGAATATAGACTTTTCTTGGAGCAGATGCAGAGTCTATTTTGCCTTTGAAGAAGGTGGCAGGCCAGTTTGTCAGACTGTGCACCTGAATAACCAAATTTTCGTTCTGTTTTGCACTTGCGTTTAAGGACAGCCAGATCGGAGTTGTACCAGCAGTTGCACTTTTTGGCCTGCTTCAGTCAGACCCTCATGACAGGGGCAGGAATGTCAAGAGTGTTGGAGATGGAACAGTGAGGGCTGTGTCAGGGTTGGAATCAGCTGCAGGAGGTGGAGAGTTGGAGGCAAAGGCAGCCACACTGACTTTTCATGGGTCAGCTGACCTTGAGGGCAGGATTCTGCAGGGTGTGCCAGTGGTAAAGTAGAATAAAGCTTCAAAAGAGAAGAGTATGATAAGTCCAGTAGAGTGAGATAGTGAGAGGAATAGAAATGGGGATATCTGGAGATGAGACCTTCCAAGGCGTGGCCAGCAGTGTGCATCCAGCCAGAGGGTAGAATGGAAAGTCACAGGTTGCAGAAAGCTCCTAAAGAGTGAGGAAAGTCAAGATGGATGTTAAGATCCCGCAGCAGGAGGAGTTGGGAAGAGGAGAGAAGAGAACAGCACATTCAGAGGAAAAGGGTGGACTGGCCAAGTGGCTGATAGGTGGCCAGACTAAGGAGACATGCGAGAGAGCCTGCAGAGTAAGCATTCAAAGGAGGAGAAGACCTGGGTGGGAATGATGCAACAGGGATCCACTCAGGAAGGATCAGGGCTACTCCACCTCCTGGCCTGGTGTCTTGGCTCAGAGAGGATCTTGTAGCTTTCAGGGAGAAGTGCGTCAAAGCTCATGACAGAGCTGTCCTTAAACCATGATTCAGTAAGAGCAACATCAAGGAGTTCAGGTGATGATGGGTGTCAGGAGTGCGTGACTGCAGAGAGAGAGTATAGTGTGACAACATGGAGCAGACTGCCACTTTTAAAGGATTTACTAGGGGGATGCAGGGGACAACGGTCCCCACCGTAAGCGGCGAGAGTGCCTGACAGATGGAGGTAGGAGGTGGCAGAGGAGGCGAGGATGATGAAGATGTCGAGGAGGAGAGTGCAGGCAAGGATGCAAGGGAGCACAAGATGTGGCGCTGGGGTGGCCAGGGCACCAGAGTGGAAGAGGCTGACGAGGTTGTCACTGCAGTGCGAGTAAGCAAGGGAGCCTGTACAGGTGAAAGCAACAAGGGGCAGTTGTGAGGTTGGTAGGAGGCAAGGCAGCCATTGTGAGCATAGCTAGCAAGGGAGCCTGGCCGTCTGTAGGAACAGATGGCAAAGGAGCCCATGAGGAGGAAAGAAGTTGATAAGGCGAGGAAGAAGCCTATCAAAAGGTAGGAGTTTTACCGATATTGCTCATTAGTGCATTGTATTTACAACTCTTCCAAACAAATTGGCAAGCCTAGCACCTTTTATGAATATGCATGTCGTGCATTCAATACTTTGACCCAATGAAGTTTGATAATTTGCTCCATTTGTGAATGTACTTTTCAGTATGATTATTACTTATTCCACTCTGCATTATCTGATTAAGTCTATTGGACATCAAAAGCTGGTGCATTGCATGATCTTTGGATAATTTCAAAAAGGGCATTTTGTGAGATTCTGAAAAAATGTCAAAGTATTTATGCTTATTCTTGGAACACTTGTTTATGCATTCAAAGATCAATCCTGTGTCAAAATAGAACATGATTCACAGGAGGAAAGCTGCTCCATCCAATCGCAATCCACGAGTGCCATTCAAAAACCTGGATTTCTGGAGCATGCATGAGGCTCCTAGTAATTGGAGTCTGAGTGGATGCTTGGCAACCTGCAGACGATGAAGTGGAAAGCTTGAGGGTTCTCTTGAATGGCAAATCTAGAAAAGCAAGCAGTAAGTCACACTTTGCAAATGATAGATAGCCTATGAGGGTCTTTACAAAATAGTACCCTATTCAATAACTGGTCTTCAAGACCCAAAATATCACAAACTAAATTGACTAACACGTCACTGATTGCATTTCTGTTCTCCTTACCTTACTGGGAAGTCCTTGCTGCAATCATTGTAAATGGTGTGTGGTTGGTATGTGTTGTAAAGATAGATGCAAACATGTCATTATGTTCCATGCGCAATTGCATGAGGTTTATTGAACTCAAGATCAGCCCAACACGTGTGTCGAGCCACTGCTCTTCTGAGGCCGAATTGTTACGCAACATAATTCAACCAAATACATCATTGCATTGACATAATACAAAAAGCACAAACCAGATGCAGAAAAGGGCCACAAGCCTGTTGTCGCGTAGGAGAGCACATGTCTATATACAAGTAATGGAACATTTTTGGGAGGAAAATTAAGTCATACAATATACAATTTAAACAATGCCAATTAGCAAAAAAGCAATCACATAGAACATACAAAGATAAAACAAAGAAACCTGTGTTTATTCATTTGCATTTAAGGGAATGTTACGCATGGTAGTTTGTGACATGTGTCACATCACATCTGCAAAATACATGAAGCAATATAACTAATATACCTTATGTGCTCTTCTGTTCTTGAGGATATCCATGTAAAGAAAATGATAATGTAGTCATGCTCCAAAAATTGCATGGGTCATATTGACAAAACATGTCACAAAACCTCAATTCATACCTCAAATTGCACTCAAACCACCATTAGAGGTGATACCCAGCAATCATAATAACTATGTTGTGCAAAATGTCACTTACCAGAAGGTGTTTTGCTAATGTGGGTGGTGTGTGGTTAGGTGTGGGTGGAATTGTCCTACATATCCTGGTTCCAGTGCCGCAGGTGGTTCAGAAGGTCAGTGATTCCCAGAGATGTTACCCCTAACTGTGATGCACTGTACAAGGTGTATTTTGTGGATTCTTTAACCGGCTTCCCAATAAAATGCCTGGCACAAAATAAGTCTTCCTAGATGAGAAAAGGTGTTGGTGTTCAAATCAGAAGCATTCACCAAAGAAAAGAAATCCTGCTTAACCCCTCAAATCTTTCTCCAACTTATGTTGACCAGTCCCTGCCTTGCATTCCTCCAGCCAAGCAAATCCCACAAAAGAAACACAAGTAAATGGTTATTTTAGTTACCAAAATTGTTTTCTGACCAGGAACCTCTAAAGCATTCTGTTGCTCCTCAAAGCTAGGTCCATGCTCAATAAATACCATAATAGAATCCAAGGTCACTGATGCTCTTGGTTGAATTCCCATGTTTTGCACAAATCCACTTTCAGCAGAACTTGCAAGAGATTCTGAGATCTGTTCTGTGGTGGGTGCCAATGGATTTAGACAAATCTGGCAATGGTGTCCACTGAGATTTGTTTGGGTGATGTTTGGAGTGACTCACTCCATCTTATATGCACCACCAGATGCAGGAGAGGTCTTTGATTGCATAGGGACTCCTTGTGAAGGGCTCAGATGGGGTGGCACACTAAAGGGCTTTATAGACTTGGTAAACATATGTGCACCACTCAATGACTGCTCAAGTTCTTTGAATAAGGAATATTTACTAATCAAGTTTGCCAATGTTGTCTACCTTGGCATTTGAATGACTGAGGTGGATGCTCTGGTACAATGATGCTAAAAATGTTTGATGTAGAGGATACTATAGCCACGTCCAAAGCCCAGTCGAGCTTTCAAGGAGAGGCCGGTAGTAAGGCCACGCTGCGAGAAACAGGTGGAGGAGCTTATTTACCTTTCACCTGTACAGCTTTAAAACTACCAGTGCTGGTGAAGCTGTGGTCAAAGCTTAGTCAGCCATTCAGGCAGCAGACTTCGAGTAGCGGTCTCTGGAACACAGGCCATCAATGCAATTTGGCTGATCAATCTTATTAACTACCTCTCAACTTTAAATCTTCACAAAATGGTTTGTTCTTTTTTGTACGCATGTCTGACATCTGAAGCAGAGTGGGGCTAGTTTGTAAACATAGCTCTAACTGGATACCTCCCTGTATGGGTGCATTACGGTGGTAACTCAGTTTATTGCATTGAACCACAGCGTTTAGAGACAGAATTTTTCATTATTAACTGCATCTCATGTTAATAGGGGTGCACTATGGTGGAAGAGCTCACATATCAAGCTATTAGCTTGTATTCCCCTATGTAACAGTAACATTGACAGAAAGACAAAGGGAGCCTAATGCTTGGTATGAGAGCGCAGGCAGAGAAAAAACAGCTCAACACACCCCTTAAAATAAATCAGACCAGAACAATGAGTCTAGGGACATGTAATTTTTAAAAAAAGCAGCTTGGGGTAACTAATGTTACTAAGCAATCTTGAAGGGCTTGATAACGCAAAAGCTCCATACAAGTTATTGCATCATCCCCCTCGCCCAATAAGTGGTTGTCTCATTTTAAGAACTTGGATTTTGACAAACAGAACTGGAAAGATTATCTGTACTACATCCAGTACAACATGACCAGCCAAGAGTTTTCCTTCAGTTAGAGGGGTCAAATGTTTTGCCATCTCAGAAGAAAGGTGAGGCCATTAATCCAGACAGAACCCTGGTTGGTATTTATCACAAAAAATAATTCTGGGTCTCTGTATTGGCTGGATTTTTAAACAAGGAACAGGAACTATATAATCCACTAGCAAAAAGCCAAAACTGTTAGGACTTGCACGAAAATTACCTCGGTGAAGGTTTATGGCAAAGTGATTTTATTGAGACATGAGGAATGGGCTGTCCATAACAGACCTATTGCAGACCTCCAAGAAGAATTTCAGACATCGCAGGACAATTGAACAGGTTTTAATCTCAGCTTTGTTAAAGGAATATGTGGCTTCATAAGGTCACTACTTCATTTACATTAATTTGCAAGTGTCAATAGAGGGAAATTGTGGAAAGTGCCACAGAAACGGAAGATGCCAACACTGCTGGTAAGAGCGGTCATCCAAGATATGTAGAAAAACTCAGCCAAAGTTAAATTTGGGCAAGAAGGCAAAACTACCAAAGATTTTTTAGCACACGGGTGGGGGAAGTCAGCCAATATGGTGGCTAGGAATGCAGGCTTATCTGCTGATGTAAGCCTGCGTTCCAACGAGCTTAATGCACCCCCCACACGTCATCTTCCCCTCACACTACTCTTACACCCTTCCCACCTCCCACTCACCTTATTACAGAGGCGGCACTTGCCACCGCAGCTGCTCCTTCCTGGCTCCAGCTGCCCGCTATGGAAAGGGAAGAGGCTCTCCGTACAGAGCCGGCTTCCCTTTTCCATGGCAGCCATCTTTTCTAAAGGATTTTCCTTCATTCAACGGGACAGGCAGAGCTACCCATTGATTGAAGGAAAATACTTTGTTTAGCACCTCAGGTTATCGTTTTTGCAACTCGGGATACTAATAGCATTAATCCCCCATTCCAGGGGCTGGAACAGGGGTTAACACTTATCGGTTCGAGCAAACAGGGCTTTGCTCTGGCCGATAACTTGGGCTGCCGGGCCATAAAACCCCATTCCTGCCCTCGGAACGGGGGCTTAAAGCCATAAGATTAATCTTTGAGTCTGGCAATGATGCGTTCGACTTCTTACTTTACATTAATACCATGACATAATCTATCAAAAGTCTAGAATGCCATGAAAACAGATGTGAGGAAGGTTGGGGCATTATTGTACACCAATGTGTTTATTTCTAAGTGCCCCAAAGGGATAAGGAAACTGGAAGCTTGAGAAGTTCTGCAAGCACTGGTACCTCAAGGTTAACTCTAAATAAATGTTGCTTTAAAATTGAATGCATTATTTGTCGGGTTCTTTTTTTCATTACCTGGGGATTAGGATTATATTGAATGGTACTTGGTTTATGCATGTAGAACAATGCACAATCTTCATAGATGATAGGTACTTGAGATCAGTTTTGTATTGGGTGCAAATCCATTGATCTATTGACTGAGGATCTGCAGGAATGTCATCTGGATATATATGCAAGCCAAGAGGGTTTTAGAGTGGGACTGGTCTAAACAAAGAAAAGACTAACTGAAATGCTGGCACACTGGCACACTGATGACCATCCTACACAAAAGGACGTGCTTACTATGAAGCAGCCTTCAAGGCAACCTATGAATAATGGTCGATGAGTCGACTCTAAAAAAATGCCAATATATATATAAAATAATGTGTACATGCAATATTTCATAATGGGGAATACATAAATAAATAAGAACCCATGTGCTAACCTGAATAAGCAAAATTCTTGCTTAATTCCAAGTTGCTGTGGGGGTGGGTTTAAGAATGCCTTCAGACTTGCATTAGTGTGAGTTAACATCCATCTGCATGTGTACTAGGTGTGGCTGGCCTTGTAAAGCAGCATCTGGGCCCATTAGCACGTGCACTAGGTGTAACTAGGTGTGGCCATCCTGATGGAGGTGATCTCCATCACGCAGCTGAAAGAAAAGCTAGAGGAGAAAGGTTAGAACTCAAGGCGCATGCCGCGCTCTAACTACTCTCGCGCACGCACATGCATATCCATGCACCTGTAACTGCGGCTCCAGTGTTCAGTTCAGCTCACTGCAGCTTCCATCTTCAGCATGCCTCACTGCTGTTCTGGCGCTGTACCATTCACTGCTACTCCAGCCTAAAAAAAAGACATCATGGATGGAAAAACCGTGCAATAAAGTCAGACATTACAGAACGCTCAAGGTCAAGGGACATTAGAGACACTGAAACATACGGAATGATATCACAGAACAGACAGCATGAAACAGACCTTGTGGAGCAGACACCCAACAGAATTTTGAACCTGACATTAAACTCCATAAAGGTCCAGTGAAGTAACTAGGACCTCAGCAACAAGACGCCACTGCAGTGAATAGCAGGAAGGAGAGCTCACCAACTCAACGAGGTGAGCCACCAACATGTTCCCAATGAGGGAGCAGATATAAGGTACCCTTTCACCAAATCTCCTACCCTGTTCCCTTAGGAGTGGAACCAATAGTCCCTGCACCACCATTGTCAGACCAGTGAACCAGTGTGAATGAAAACCTCAGAACACACCAGACAGCGCACACGCCCCCCGCAGCGACAAGGTGAGCATAACACCAGCCCGTTCCTGAATGGTCAGACTTCAGACAAAACAATCATTGCACTTAATGTGTTACCTTTGACAGTTAATGCAAAGCTGGCCATATGTCCAGTAATGGAAAATAAACATTGGGGCCTCAGGGCTGTTTGTATGACTCATTAAGCTATCGGAGGATTCAGAAATTAAAACATTAAACTAAAGGCAAGAACCCTGTTTCTGAAATATTGTGTCTTCTCAATCGGTATTAATCATGCATTCAAAACGATTTTGCTTACTAAATTACAGCCATATAGCAAGACACGAACAAAAAGGTGTTGTGACCATGCTGATCTATCAAATTAAAAGGGAATTGCCCACAATTTGCAATTGCTGAAATTGATAAATATGAAAAAAAGAACTCGTCAAATTTCCAGATGTTTTTCTAGGCCAGGATAGATCCTATAAATCTACACTAAATTAATGTGGCATGGTGCTAGGACATATGGAATAAAACTAGTTTTGCATTCAAAGGTGTGAGCAAACAGAGGCCACCTTTTTATATTCACATGAATAGAATTTATGATCAGCATATGAAGATGGGACTGGTTTATTTGCAAGCCAATGCAACTGTTTCACCAATTAAAAATGCAATGTCATTTTTGACAGTATGAGTAATTCCATTATAAAAGCTGGAACACAGGGAATGGGAAGCTCAATGTGGAATGAAAAGCCGCAGGAAATGAGTACACATGTTCAAAATGAATGTTTGCTGACCTGACACAATCTGGACAAGACTAGGCCTTGTCCATGAATGTGCCTGAGCCAGTTTAACCAGAGAGACCTGCTTTCCCGAAAAAAGAAAGCAGTTAACAGGACAGTCCTGTTGGTGGAAATTCCCTGAGAACACTTGAGGGCCTTTGCTGGCTCTGTGTCTTAAAGAGTTATTCATAAGTGTGTATGAAAAGTCCCTCAACTATAAGTAGGTCCCCTGGAATCATAGCCTTGCTAAGTCCGTTAAGGGAAGTGGGGAGGGAAGTGGGGAGGTGGTTTCCACTAGATTGTGTTCATTCTAAATAAAATACATTGATGTTGCACAAAGTTCTCTCAATCTATAAGTCAGGGAGTGAGCAGAGTCTGGAGGGAAGCATTGCAATTTTTGGAGAGAGTGGCTGGAGTTTGCACTTTCTATGCAGTGTGAGAAGAGGAGCACACTTCCCCAAAACGTGCTACTTTACAGAGCATAGTGGAGTGAGCAGAGTGTTTGGGGTGGCGGAGTTGGGCGCACTCTGACCACTGTGCACACTCTTGCCACTGTTGAAAGGGTGAGTACTATATCTGCGTCAGACTCTGAAATAGGTTGTGACTGTTTGCCAAATGAACTAGTATTGCGCACAAGCCCCTTCTCAGCACAACTAGCTAGCATATTCAACTTATTCAGTTAATTCACCTTAGCAACTGTGGGGTGGGTAGCCCTTCAGCCAAGGTGAGGTTCTCCTTTGTCCGAGCCAAGGGGTACCGTAGGTGATCAACACTTATTGTGGAGGGGCTGTCAATAAACTGCAACAGTTGGCGATCTACTTAAGGAATTAATAGTTCCACTGTTTTTTTTAAATATGATGGGAATAAAGCAGTGAAAAAGACATTTTATCAAAAAATTAGCGGAGAAATCCAAAGCACCATCTACACAAGGAAAAATTACTGCATTTTATCCTTTGGTGGAAGATAAAACTTATTCTCAGGTCCTGACAGCAGTTCCATCAATCTCCAACTAAGTGACGGCAAAATTCGAAAACTAGGACTAGGTCTGACATTTCTGGTCCAGTTTAGTCTCAGGTGGAGAGGCAGGCCAGCTTATCTCTTATGGATGTTTGTATTCATCTTGAATAAGATGCTAGAGATTGACTTCCACTCAATGAGACCAAGTATGTTGCCTACATTTGACCCTTATGACACTCATGAATCAGAATTGGATCATCAGTCCTACCAATCAAAAATGACCTACCAGAAACAAAGGTCAAAAATGATTATTCAGTCTGTAAGCCGATATACCTAATCAATCCTTCCAGATCAAAGAAAGGATAAAAGATAATTTTGTTTAAGCGTGGAGCAGTCCCTTGTTATGTAAAATGTAGTCTTGCAGTCTTTCACAAGGCTTTATGATACAGTAGTGTTTGAAGTCAGATCAAATACCAATATATTGAATGAAATAAAAACATGACTTCTGACTAAAGGGTTAAGTACTGTAACAATCAGATGCGCATATCAGACGTACTGAGTTAGCTCATAAAATCTCAGCACTGGATAAAGATCAGACATCAGTGGCTAGTAAAAGAAGAACACAAGTGGAAATGGATAACACCTCAACTAAAAAGACATTATTGAATACGAAAGGTTTTCCAAAAGTAATAGAGGATCCAGGAAATCTATGTGGACAATTCTTAAGACTGCTAACTTGAAGGAAATGGATAGGAGCGCTAACATTTAATGAAAAATGAATTGTTATATATAGAACTACGTCCTGTAGGGAGACTTAATCAATACCAATTGCCCCTCATTATCATTAGGTAGTAAAGTTACAGCTAAGAAAAAGGTGCAAAACTAAAATATTAAAGAGAAACAGGGGATTAAAAGATGTTTTTGTACAATGGTAATGGAAGAAAATGAGAATAAGGTAACTGAAGTTGAACAGATGAGGTGGTTTAGATAGAAGACAAGCTAGAAGAAAATGTAAATGTGACAATAAAATCTTCAGGGTTGAATGACTGGTTACATTGAGTATGGACAAGGACCAGCCAACTAGCTCCCTGGAATAAAATATGTGTACATAGGAGTTGGATAAGCTTGCATATAAGGAACTTAGGGGGGGAGAGGTGGGGGTGATGCATTAGATTCCTCAATTGTGTTTGGATCTATCCTTCCTAATGAAAAGAACTTACCATTGAATAGATCCAAGATTCTTCTACTGTCACTTATTCCCATATTGTCAGCAATTCTATGTAGGGACCTGAAATTTGTTCACATACTTGATCGAAAGGAACCAGGAAAATGTGTAGTACAATTTCATTTTTTGTTGGTTAAGGATGTGGTACGGAGTTGTCATGAATTCAAACAAAGCCAAGGTGATTGACAACTTAGTAGGGGAAAATGTAGTTCAACTGGACACAAATCTGAATATAAAAGGTGTGTAGGGTGAAGGAGGAGCGAGGCAGGTTATAAACTTTGAGTCAGCTGGTTGGGTGTGGCTTGCCTCACTTCTCAGCACTCTCCCCCTGAAAGCTATCCCATAATTAGTTGAAAGGTATGTCCTGGAACACCAGGGGGTTTCATTGTTTCCTGGATGAAAGTTAAGTAATGAATTCTCCAAACATGAGATTGTGTGTTTATAAAGTGCTAAGAAAGGTCTTAGGAGCCATCCGTAGGGGGGATACTGATGACTTGAAATTAAAAGGAAAGGTCAATAAAAAGATACTGCACATCATACAAATCCTTTTTAGCCATTGAAATAACTGATAATCATGGAAAAATGAATTCCGTGGCATCAGTCATTAAATGTGTATTTCAATCCAGTAAAAGCAGAGCTGGAAACTCCTAAATCATATTAGTGCTTTGATAGAATGCTTAGGTGTTCATGAGAATGACTGTCATTCTAGCAGGAGATTTGAACCTTGAATGCCCTACCCTGACCTTATGAATTTGATAGAAGTATCTGATGTAGGTGGTTTTAATGTTAAAACTCAAAAGTGCTAATGAAAATTTGGACTGCATTCGGAAGATGAGGCTTTAGACAATTGAATACACTAAACAAGAGGCACACCAACATGGTGTGGTTTAGGGCGAGAATATGTTATAGATTACATGTATATACCCAACATTGATAACTTTTGCAGTAACTAAAACAAAGTAGTGACCATGCATTGCCATCTGCAATGGTTATGCTGGACAATTTAGCAGATGGCAATGAGATGTACAAGTGCAGAGACCTATTTGTAAACACTGAAGGAAATGGAGTGGGAGAGTTCTCTAAAAATGATGAGTATGTTAATGGGAAGTACTTGGTGGAGCTAACTTCATGCCTTTGTGAAAGCCTGGGTGTGGAACTAACAACTTCACAGAAGCTTTAAGTGAGTTCAAACGGTATACAAACTGACTCACTGGCAAAAGAGGAATCTTGTGGACAGACCGATTGCTGTTAACAGCAATTTCGAAGGAAAGACAAAGAAATCAGGGGGTGAATGTCTATAGTTACAGATATTAATTCTGTGAAAAATAACTTAAAATCTTGGCTTAGAAAACATAAATTGAGCTGTTAGAGTCAAATCAAGAATTAGTTGCCGATATCATTGATAATTCAAGAGCCTTATGGGGAAAATGTAATTTTAGACAAAGGTGCAGGTTAGAAAACAGTCTTCAATAATATCAGAAAATAATTGGGTATGTTTTAGTGCTAGGTTCTGGCAGAACAATGCAAATGAAAAGGCAGGGATGGTGATCAGAGCAAAAGATTACAGATAGGACTACAACCTAGAGCAATAGCTAATTGTATATGTAATAGAAAAGCTGAATAATTCTAGAGCCTGTGGGCCTGACAGATTAACAGTCTTTAAAAAAATAAAACCTGTTTTGTGGTCAGAAATACTCTTCTTGAATAAAATATAATCTACCGTCAACATGGCACACTACAATTGTCATACCAATCTATACAAAAGGGCCCAGAGATAACCTGCACAGTTATACATTTCTTTGACAGACTTTTCAGCAAAGATTAGTCCACTTCAAATGGGGTATAGAAATGGGACAGGAACTACACTTTGTGGATTTTCGCTGCTATCTTGACAGGCAGGAAAAGCCACAGGAAGATGGATATAACTAGCTACTTTGGACCAGTCAAGCTTTTTACATTGTAGAATATGTGCTGTGGAATAAATTGAAAAATCTAGTCAGAGGGGTTACTCCAATTTATTCGATTGTTCTACTCCAACACTCAAGATGGAATTGAATGTTGAGGAAGCATTATCCTGTGAAATTCCAGTCAAGGGGGTTTGACAGGGATGTGTTTTGCCCCCAAAACGTTTCTATTTATATATTTCAGGTTTGTGATAAATTCAGAATGGAATATGTATGCTCCAAAAGTACCTTCCTTGAAAGTCATAGCATAATCTGATGACTTGTTGCTCGATTTCATGCCAGCAGGTTAGCAGCAAGCTTTGGAGTAGTACGTTATCTTGAAAAGAATCTAACCGTGAATCCTCAGAAGTCGATTATGGTGATCTGAAATAAGAGGGTGAGGCGAAAGTATGAAATGTTCACTCCAGTGTACAGGAAATAGATGAATTCTGTTACCTTGGCTTCCTGCTCTCCAATAGGCGAGGACAGGAGGCTCAAAGGCCAAGACTGTTGGGTAAGATGTGACTGTACATCTCTTAAGGCAATTTTTAGAAGGTGTGCATATTCACTTAGATTTTTAGAATTTCATAGATTAAAAGTAAAATCTAGTGTTTTATATGGTATTGAATAATCTTTTTCCAATACATCTTTTTTTTAGTTCTTGGCGGGACATGTATTGAAGTAAGCCTTTCACATACCCACATGTGTCCCTAAAACTGTAACAAGGCTGGAGCTCTGCCATCTTGGTGGTCCATATACTTACTTGCATTTGGAGTAATTGCTTTGGGAAGTGCTGTTGGCTATATAAATCTGCATGGGAAAATCTGAGAGAGTGAAGAACTTGGAATGATTAACCACCTAAAAAATGATGAGCTCAAACATACATTTTTTATTAAGATTTTTAGAAAGATGTTTGAAATGCATCTCCCTTATGGTTATAAAAACTCAGTCTTGATCACCTTAAAACAGACTTGGGACATAATTTATAATATGGAGGACCTACAAAGGTCGTGAAGATGCAAGGAAAAGAGATTGATGTATACTCCTATGATACAATTAAGGCCATACCTAGAGAAGTTTCCGTCACCCTCAGCTCAAAGATGGTGCCTTAAATTTAGGTTTTACTGCCTGCCAGCAATTGCAATCCAAGGCCACTAATTACAATACCCCTGAATTGAGAACCTGTAGACTTTGTTCTGACTGGCACTGAAACACTATCACTTGGAGTGCAAGACATTGATTTTAGAATAGTATTTTTTAAACATGTTCATTATATTTCTAATGTTAACGGGAGCCATATAATGTCTTTTAGCTTTGATTAATTTAAACATTTTTGATGAACTGACAAAGGTTAATGCAATAGGATGGGCTCTTAAAAGCGGTTATAGGATAAGATTGTATTGGTTTGTGTTGATTTAAAATGTTTTTAGATTGTTTGGCGTGTATTGATTGACTGAATGGATTTGTGTAAGGTATTATGTTTACTAAAAACAAAAAATATATGTAAGGCAAGTGAGATTTGACTTCTTGGAGAAACAGCATTTTTCTGCACACACGGGTAGTCTGATAAATTGAGAATAGAATATTGTTTGCTAGTGCAAGTTATATCCTTTCACTGCATTAAAACCGAGGAAGATTACATTTAAAATAAGGACAATGCTTTATGAGTCATACACTGTATAAACGGGGAACAATTCCTAGCACCAAGAGTGTAGCATTTGGTAAGTACCTAAAATATACTTAATCCTGTGGTATTCAAAGGTAACATTTTGGGCTGTGAATCAGTGGGCATGCTGCATAGTCTAAATACAGTTTTGCTTGGTAATTTTTGACTTATGAAAGACAAATATGTTTTTAAGTGAATGCGGAAATGAAAGTATTCATCCTAATTCCATTCCCAAAGAAAATGCTAATATAAATGAGGGGTACTCATCCTATTATAAAATCATAACTATTTTCCTAAATTGGATTGGTGAGGTAAAATCAGTGCTTGGCTCACTCAAATGTAATTAGATGAAACTTGAAAATTACATTAAAATTGTATGCACATGCAAGAAACCCACAACCCCATGCTCACATGGGGAAAACTAATGTAAATGAGTACATTCAAAGTTCCTATGCAAACTTGTTCTGGTACCAATACAATGTTTTTTCCTAAATTTGCTGATTAGGTGATTAGTTGCTATGCAGCAATACCATCATTGAAGAATTTTGTAAAATTGAAGATTATTAACTGAGGGAGTGAGTGAGTCACAAGCAGATCACACATTTGTTCATATGGGTTCTCAAGCATGTATCAGATTGCGATTACTTCCCGTACATTAAGGGGGGACACCTTTGATTTTATTTTATTTGAATAAATTCAACTTTCAATGATACACAAAGCTCGCTTCATGTCCCAGAATTGTGGGGGTGGGATTATAGGCCAGGAAATATTCAATTGGGGATTGATTATGAAAAGATAAACAAACCTCAACACGATAGATGGATTTAAAAAACAGCCTTGGTGAATTTTTGTAAAATGTATGACAAAGTCAATAGGACCAAACTGACAATCTACAAGGGATTTGAAGATCTGCTGAACTTAACGTTACTGAATAATGGCACCAATGCTTGGGTACTAGCAGGCAGCAATGTAGATTGCACTACTGGTTCCCCATCAATACAGACGTGAGGCAGGCCTGTGTCCTTGTCACCCATCCCTATTTGTTTCCAGTTCCATTAATGGGGTGCATGAAACCTGACTTGGTAGTAAGGCTTATGGCCCTCATTTTGGTGACATGAACATTCAAGTTCTTGCCTATGCCTACAAGTTAGTTCATGGGAAATCTTACCCACTCTTATAAATGAGTCAAAAACAGCAGTTATGGAAATAGGTGGTTTTACACAACCTAAGTTGCTGAATTTCCTTGTGGTTACTGTAAATGTTACCACTTTGATGTATTTAGGTATCCTTTTCAGTCTAGATTCAATGGTGTCAGACATATTGAGTGAGTCAGGTGTTGTGGACAATTTTAGGGAGAGCTCATAAACCGCACACCATAGACATTTTAAATGTTTTATAGTCAAAGCAAAGGCTAATTCTAAATATGGGGCCGGAATTTAGGCAACCGCGAAAGTATGCACAGAGTCTACAAATACATTTTTCCTAAATATCTTCTTGGATCCCAGATGGCCTTCACTACAGAGTTGGGCAGGGCCTTTAGCTCCGCCAAGTATACTCCAGATTCACAAGTGGGGCCACTTAGGTATACCAAAGTGACACATTCTTGTCTGGGATGACACTGGCCTGCCACAATGGCTACTGTCCCTATGACCATGGAACTGTCTGGACACTTGTCCTCATCCCACAAAAGGGGCCACTGGCAATGGCCTTTACCCCTACGTGACTACTCATCAAGTACTGCAGCAAACACCAGTGCCCCTGTGGGCTGGGCATGGCCTTTGAGAATGCACCAAACTGACCTTGCCTTTCAAACAACAAATGCATGGGTAATTTGGAACTCTGTATATTAACAATATGGCTTGCTGGGTGAGTCATGCGTCTCCACGTGACCAATTCAACATGGGACCTATACCTGTCTGCATATCTTAGATTTCCCCCACAACTTTTAATCCCTCACAAAAAAAACATCTTTGGGCATTACTGGGGTTTACATTTCTCAAAGGTTTTTAGTGATAGTCACATGGGGCTTCAATACGAGTTAGGTGGTTTTTCCGGTGGTAAATCTGCTGCAATACTGGCCAACTGAATTACTGTGGTGGTAAAACTATGGGGCTTTTTGGTCAGAATTAGTGTGGTGGTAATTCAGCGGATTTTGCTGATTTTTCAGCAGAAGTGTAGATGCAGTGAATGGTGTGCAATCTTGACTAAAAAAAGCCAAGCCTGATGCCCCACTGGAATACAGAAAAGGGAAGTAGCAGCATGTACAGTAGCACAGCTGGAAGCATAGGAGGTATTTTAGATCAGAGGCACTGCACATGGCCAACTCAACCTTTGGGACTGCAATTGCTAACCCCCCCCTAATTATGTCACTTTCATTTTGGAAATTAATGCCCGATTCCATTTGAAACACATCTTTGTAGGTGAAACACTCAACTGACCACGATAAAGCAGACTTGCTCACACCAATCCAGGCCAAATATTTAGTTACTTAGCTAGTCACCAGTTAATGGTTCACTCGGATTCTCATTGTGATTATACTGTGCATCAATTACATACTAGCTTAACACAACCCTATCCCCCTTCAATATTTCCAACCTACCATTCCATCATCAACTAAGCAATTCCCAGTCCCCGAGTCCCACTCCAAGCTGTTTACCTCACCCCACCAACTATGCACAGCCTCCCGAACCTACTCGGGACTCCCATCCCCATGCTCCCTAGGCCATCCAGCAAGTCACGACAGCAGCCCCCAACCACCCACTCTTGCGCTCTCAAAATACCCACCCCTGCTAACCTTGCTCCAGTAAGCCGCACCCACTTAGGGTCACCCCAGCAAGCCCTTATAACTCACTGCACCAATCCCACATGTAACCCCTTACCTCATTCCAGCCACCACCAATGAAAACTAGCTCATCCAAGGAACTCCACACAAACAAATCTCACCCATGCTGATGAAAACAGCAACCATCCACTCGCTCCAGCAGCTCCCCGCCACCAACCCAAAATTATAGCTTGGCCCATAAATCGTTGCCCATTCACTAGCTCACCAAGGGCACCATCATCAGCCACTGAACAGCAACCCCAACCTACTGAAACCCCACCCACTTAATCTCATACCAGTCAATCCACCCCAGCTCACCCCAACCAAGAATTGCTCACCCAGCAACCCATCACCCACCTCTAGTCATCCAAGAAACCCTTCACCTAAGCATCCCTCTACCCGCCCTTAATCACTCCAGAAGCCATGCACCGTAGCACACCCCAAGAGCCCATATCACCTTCACCCATCGTAATATAGCAACCCTAACCATGATACCCTATCTTAGCCAAGCAACAAACCATTATTTCATCCAAAAAACGACAGACCCAACATAACAGTACATATAAACTCCCCACTTCTCACCAGCAACTACTCCACCCAAGGGATCTACCCCAGCACATGCCCCATCCACGCAAATTACCCCCAGAAAACATACCTCATTGAAGCCACCCTAGCACTGCCCAGCAGCTCAACCCCTAACTCACTGCCACCCCAATTCAATGAACAAATATAAGGCAACTGGAAAAGGTGTTAAGAACCTGCACACATCAGTGGATGCCAAGTCTATGGCAAATGTCTATATAATACCAACACAAGTGACAAAACTGTTGTCGTTGCCAATGTTATATATTCTGTTTAGTTATGTCAGCAGTCAGTGAAATTACAAAAAGTTTTATTTCGTTCTCGATTTTAAAAGGGTCAGGTGATTTTAAAATGGTGTATGAAGAAATACAAGTAAAATGTCTGTATATTATGTCACAAAGAAGGATTAACACTGCAAAATACTACCTTCATGCATACCATGCTATGCAAATAACATGTTAAAGAAATACAATGTCTGCTGCAAACTACAAAAACATTACTAAATAATTTGATTCGCTGACTAATGCGCACACTAATCTTTCATAGCCCCGTGGTCCTCCCCAGAGTAATGTACCTCTAACACCAACCGTTCCTCCAGCAACTAGTACCAGTGTCTTCCTCTGGTCGAGTATCACCAGCCCCACCCCCAGGCCTGCTTCTGCTTCTCATCTCATACATGGAATCGCTTTTGAAAATCCAGCTGCGTGTAGAAATGTATGATATGTACGGTCTCTTTCCACAGATTTTCACTGGTGCCCTAAGCTTTAAGCTGGCGATAACGGGGCTGTCACCGCCCAATGTGCTCCAATTTCTATAAAATGACAGACTCCAAACTCGCATCACGTTACCGTGATGTAGTAGCCCCTTGTTGCATAGCGCCTGCTGCGCTTCAAGTCACTTCAAAAGGAAAACCACTGGCACTAGCATGCATATCCAAGTTCACGCTCCCTCGCCTTGTCAGCCTAGTCGTGTAACTTTTATAAGGAATGGTCAATTACACTGAAGCGAGTCCAGTCCCGCAGTATTCTCCAGACATCCCCATTTCGACTCCACGTGGTGCATACCGAAGGTAGTAGGAATTGAGCACCGACCCCATGTCAACCCCTTCAACTTATCCCGATGTATTGGACGTGATCCTAAAACAACCGTACTGCTGCAGTGTTCTATCCACGACTCCACCGGTAGCTCCCCGCCTCCTTCAAGTGTCCTCTGGCCAGCTCACGGCTCTGGGTATGAGGGTTCAGCACGGGCCTGTTGGGTATTTTGTGGAGATTTGGGGCCTGACGGTATTTTATTACCGCCGGAAAATAACTTAGCAATAATCACTCTTTGTATTCAGATTTGGCCATGTGCAACAATAATACAATGGGCATGCATTATTTCAGCACCCAGACCTGCATATTTGGTATACGCGGTTGGTGGTATTTTGGTGAGCATAATTCCCTTGTTTTATTTGTGGCCCCAATGTCCAGAATCCCTTATCTTCGCTTAGATTTTTCGTGTGATCACTAGAGAGACCTCAGACCTGCATTCTAGGGATACCACATTTTCCAGTGATAGTGTTGGTGCGCCACCATGGGCAAACTCACTGACTTATTTACGACAGAGAGCTATATGTGGTAGTCTTGTGGTAATTTCCACTACCTTATATACGGTAGGGAGCTATGTTCAGAGAGTCTCTCTTCCCGTTGGCTCATATACCTCCAACAAGCTATACTACAGTCACTCACAATTATTCATACTGATTCTGACATGCACACATCTGTCTTAAAATGACCATTGCACTGTTTAAAAATCTCCCCACATCATCAGCATTGTAATGATAAATAGTAAGTACACCATCCGTCTGTTTTCAAATATTTTTCTGTATTATAAAAGTTGTATTTAACACGATCTCATTCTTTACAGCAATAAAATGGAACAATCAAAGCATTTTCTATGACACACTGCAATTATAGTGGCGGAGAACAGAACTTAAATTGCAACATTAGCACTTGATTAAGACACGCACGGGACTTTCATTTTTCTACACTGACTGCATATTTCCGTGCACACACACAGCTCCCCCAGTTAGGTAATTACCTTATCTGTTCAGAGGCTTCTCTCTGTGAATGTGGCTCTCTTGGATTAACTCCAGCAAAAAGGAACGCTTGCCTTCTCAAGCCAGGGTCATTGCCTGGAATTCTCAGCTTTTTCAGATAGGACTGCCTCAGCCAGTGGACAGGTTTTTCTTTCAGCTCTCCCCAATGTCGACTGCAGCAGGACACAGGAATCTGCATTCAGTCAGGACCCCACAGCCAGGTCTTCTCCCCAGTAGTGCAGAAAGATGTCTGCCTGTCTTTTTCCCTGCTACTGCCCACTAAAACTTTCCTCTCAGCCCTCTTTATGACGTGTCCCAATGAAATCCATCATCTCTCATCCTCCTACTCTTCAACAATAGCTTCGCTTATACATTTGCAATTGTTGCAAATCTGACTTCCTCCTTCCTGCCGTTACTGTGCACAACAACACGGATAATCAGGCAGAGAAGAAAAAAAAAAAATCTGCACACTCATTTAAATGGTTTTCAGAGTATGCCTAATTCTGCAGTAGAGAACACATTTTATTAGTGGGTTATATTAAAATAAGGTTTTATTAGTCAGGTTAATGGTTAATAGGTTAGCTGTTAATTTTCAAATGTGTCTCTAGCAATATAGGCATTTCAGGTGAAAAATAGTGTGCATTTTTAAATGAACACGTGTGCTTTTAACTGTAAAAATAGATTTGCATCTTATATGTTAAAATCGTTTTTTACTGAATAGTCTGTCTTTCCTTGTTAATCTGCTAACCCATATAGCAATGCACCGCACCCTTGTGGTGGTGGTGCTGCAAAAAAATTTTGCTACTTGTGCAGTATTGCTGTACTGTGTACTGTAACACGCCAAATATCCTTACATATACCCTCCTTTTGTTTTTAGAACTTGGCTATAATCCAAGCCAATTCCTAAAAACAACTTGTTCTATTTTTTTTTTTTTTACAATATAGCAATCCAACAAAATGAATATTCATGTGCATCAATGAAAATTTGCAATCAACATTTCATCTGAGTCCATCAGTTCATAAACTGTTCCACATTTGCCTTCTCAGTGGAAGTGGCATTACTTTAAGTTTAAATTTTCCAAGTCAATTAAAAACAATGAAATAAAACAACTAACTAAAACAAATAAGTAATATAACAAGTTCAAATAAATAATTAAAATAATAAATACGTGGAACTTCATATGCCGGAACTTTTGTTTTGTCTCTTTTGGTATGTCCCGACCAGCGATGTTATTCGGTTCATTCGAGTACTCTTTCATCTTGGCAATCTTGAATCCACAGTAGTCATCTCTTTTGGCATTCCGGTTATTTTGTCTTCACCTCCACCTGGAGGCAGGTATCTTTTGGTCTTCATCCAGGGGACTCCAGGACTCCATCGTCTCCCGTGGCCTCTGATCCCGGAACCTCCGACCAAATAATGTTAATTGTCTAAATCAAAATAGAAAATAAACAGATTAAGTACATAGCACAATACTAACTTCATCCTTTTGCCAAAAATAAAACATGCTTGGTAAAAATACTTCGTTGTTTTTTTTTTATTTTTTCTGAAATTAAACACAAGTTAAAAGAAAACAAACACATATAAAACAGCATTCAATATTTAACACACTTTCTCTCTGCACACCAACCACGAGCTTCCGTTATATGTTTATTTATTTATTTATTTATTTATTTATTTATTTATTTATTTATATTATATATTTTCACATATATTACAGTGTTTATGTGCCATCATAACAATCAACTTTTTTTTAACTTCTTTGTCACTGCCTCCTGATCACACCCATTTATTTTCTCAAGGGACTCTATCCGTTTCCACATGCTCAAGCTGCCTGATCTCATGTCTGGGATGGCATGGTTTGATTTGATTTACATGGACAAACTGCTCTATTGCTGTTTCACCTTCATTTTTCAAAATTTTATACACTACAGGAGAGACTTTATCTATAATTCGAAATGGCCCCTGCCAGGCTGCCAGAAATTTAGAATTTTTCTGTTTACTTTTTCCAAAATGAAACTTGTACACCTGATCCCCTACATTGTATTCCTTTACTGATGTCTTTTTGTCATAATATGACTTAGCGCTGTCAGCAGCTCTTTCCAGATTTCTCTGCACAAAAGCAAATGCATGTTGCAAGTGCCTCCTCAGTTCATCAATATATTCATGAACTGTGGATGCACTCACTAGAGTTTGCTCATGTGTTCTGTATAGTAGGTGTTGTGGTAACACCATTTTCCTACCTGTTAAGACCTCATGGGGGCTAACACCTGTTGCTTTGGCAGGAGTCGACCTGATTGCCATCAAAACCAATGGTAAACGCAAATCCCAGCTGGAACCTGCTTCTGCCACAAATTTCTTTAAAATATCCACAACAGACCTATTGCTTCTTTCAACTGTACCTGAAGACGCCGCCCGATATGCGATATGTAGTTTCCTTTTCACACCTAGTATTTGCCATACCTTACTCATTAGAGTACTTGTGAAATGACTTCCTCTGTCTGACTCAATTCTTTGTGGCAACCCAAACCTTGAGAACACATGGTTCACCAGCAATGTGGCTGCTGTTTGCGCACTACAATCTGGTGCGGGAATGCACTCAATCCACTTTGACATCAAACATACCACACTCAAAATATAGCGGTGTCCCCTGCTCGACCTTTTTAAAGGACCTACATAGTCTATTTGCAAATCTGACCATGGGAGAGTTAGGCCTCTTTTCATCAATGGTGCTCTATGCATTGGTGAAGCAGGTTTAAATTGGGCGCATACTAGACATCCTCTAGTATATAATTCCACATCTTGGGACATATGTGGCCAGTAAGCATAATCTTTTAGTATTTCTAATGTCTTTTGTGAACCTCTATGGCCTGCAGTTATGGCATCATGTGCATGGTGTAGCATTAGTCCTCTGAATGAAAGGGGTACTACCCACTGTATTTGCCCTGTTATGGACTCTCTAATCATGAGCCCATCCTGTAATCTAATTTGTGTTTTGTTCTTTAATAACACCCTCAACTCTTCTTTTCCCATACAATCATTTTCTGTTAAAGGATTTTGTTCAGGATCTATCAAATGATTATAATAGATTCCCAAAATTTGATCATTCTTTTGTGCCTCAATCAAATCTTGGTCTGGCGTGTCATGACTCCACTGCACCACTGGTTGATCTACCTCCTTTGGTGCTTTAGAACGTGTGACTGCATCAATTTGTATTTCACCCATTAAATAATCAATAGGTAGCAATTCTCCCATCACAGCCCCAATCTTAGCCAGATGGTCTGCCTTATCATTTCCCTCCTTATCCTCTCCTGGTGTTTTTAAATGCCCACGAATTTTTCTCCAGTATATTGTTAAATTATTTTCTGACACCAATTTGTCTATGGCTTGTATCATTTTTCCATGTTTAAGTGGCTTTTTGTTGTATGTAATCATGCCTCTTGCTTTCCAACCAGGCAAATACTCCACAAAGCTATTCCGTGCATAGTCAGAATCAGTCACCAGGACAATTTCACTGAACTTTTTATCAACTGCAGTAGCAATTGCTTTATAGATGGCTGCCAATTCCGCCACCTGACTGCTCCTATCTCCAATCCTCATCCCTATACTAGGAACGCCTTCACATTTCAACCAGACATTTCCTATTCCTGCCACTAATTGTTTATTACTGTCATTTTCAATGTGAAAAGCACAACCATCCACATATACAGTTGGCAAATCCTTGCATGTTTTTTCATCAAAAGCTTTGTGTGGTGATTGTTCAAATTCCTGTAAACTAGCTTCCACATCCATTTCATTTGTTATTTGTTCAGCTGCACAGTCATGTAAGTCAGCTAACCCTTGAGCAATTGGGCTCTTTTTATTTTGTCCATATCTTACTTCTACGGGAAAACCTTGTAATGCCAGTGTCCATGAAGTGATTCTGGATTGCGCTAGATTGCCTGATCTAATTCTTTTACTCTCTAAAAATTGCAAAGGATGATGATTTGTTTCAATAATCACCTTTTCTCCCTGAACAATGGGGCGGAAATGTTGTAGCGCCCACACAGTGGTTAATAGGGCCTTTTCGCATTCATTAAATTTCATTTCAACTTGGGAAAATGCCTTACTTGCATATGCAATGGTTTTGTGATTCAAATCGTGTTTTTGTGATAACACTGCTGACATACAATGTTCAGAAAAGCCTATTTCTATAAAGAAATCCCTGTCCTTTATGGGGTATGCTAAACATGGTGCCTTTACAAGACATTCCTTCAATCTAGCCACTGCATCAGACTGCTCTCTTTCCCATCTCCAGGGAGTATTTAGTTTAAGCAGTTTAGTCAATGGTTGAGTGATTTCTGCATAATTCTCAATGAACTTTCTGTTATAGCCTGTCATCCCTAATAAACTTTTTACTCCTTTCACATTTTTAGGATCTTTTAATCTTTGTATGGCCTCTATTTTCTTCCTTTGTGGATTTAGCCCATGTTCAGTCACTTCATGCCCTAGAAAGTTCACTTTTTTCTTGCACCATTGTGCTTTTTGCAAAGATACTTTGGCGCCGGCTTTCTGCAATTGGCCAAGCACATGTCTTATTTCATCAAAATGGCTTTTAAGGTTTTCATTTTTTATCAAGACATCATCCACATAAACTATTGTTCCTCTTTCCGCTGCATCTGGCATGGCCTTTCTCAAAAATATGCCAAATTCACTCCCACTATTGATGTACCCGAACGGAGCTCTAAGCCAGGCATATTGAGTCCTGTCAAATGTAAAGGAAAATAGGTGTTGTATCTCCTCTGCCAATGGCACACACCAATATCCAGATGTGAGATCTAACGTGGTAAATACATTTGAACCATGTATCTGAGCTAGGCCCTGATCAATGAATGGTAGTGGCCATCTAGATACTGGTACTCTTTTATTTAACTCTCTTAAGTCTGCACACAGCCGCCATTGACCATTTGGCTTTAACACACCTAAAATAGGCGTATTGGATGTGCTATGAATGGGCCTAATTATTCCCCGTGATTCCAAATTTTTAATAATCTCTGCCAATGATTCTAAACATGCCAGCGGTAGTCTATACTGGCGTACAAACACTGGATTTCTGCTACAACCTTCTGGTAGTGTGGCCACATGTAAATCAGTTAAACCACAATCATAAGCATCTTTTGCAAATACATCCTTAAACTCCATAAATATTTCCCTCAGATTGCGTCGATCCTCATCGCTGTCACATGCATCCGCTAAGGAGATCTGCTCTTCTACCATTCTGGAAAATTCTGGAAACTCTTCTGGTAAAGGAATCTCAGCGCTTTCCTCTAACTGTGTGGCTGTGTCTTTTTGTAGAGCTGCCACTTTCAAATATTTTGGCAGATCAGCTTCCACTTCAATGGGCTGATTTCCTGTTTCATTTTCATTTAAATTAAATATTATGCAATCCTCTTGATGGCAGCACACTGTCTCATTTGAATCATAAGGATACACAGAATGAATTTTAAATATTCCTTTGGGCTGAGAGTCCAGGTGTTCTGGCAACTCGCCCTTGGCATCTACATATTTTTCAGGAATATTCCCAATCACCATGTTATTTAAATCTGCCGTATAATGTGATTTTTGTATGGCCATTCCTAATGGGGAGTTTTCCTCTAAATGAATGTCCTGACAACCTTTATTATTTACCATGATTTTTACAGATCCTTCACCAATGTCTACCAATGGAATGTATTCATAATCCAGGCCTTGCTGTTTTATGGATTCATTCAGGCATACAAATGCATCAGAGCCTTTCATCTGCTGTCCATTTTTGCATTTCAGTGTTATTGCAAACTGTTTTGTAAATGCAGGAACAATAGTATTTTTCCTCATCTGTAATTCGACTGCATAAGGAACTAGTTGTGCACAATGATAAGCCCTTCTTTTGTCTTCAAATTCAGGCGCCGGCCCACCTAGGCGTGACCATATTTTTTGATTAAGGAAATCTAACACCATACACATTCTGTGCATGATGTCATTGCCCATGTAAAATTCATTTTGTGCTCCACTCACTATCCATACATTATGGTAAATTGTTTTCTGCCCAATGCTAATTTTAAGCATGCATCTGCCTGTAATTCGGTTTTCAAAGTTTGGACTGTCCAACCCAGAAACATATTGGTTTTTAATCCTAAATTTCGGGATTTCTTCCCTCTCCATAATTTTTTGCAACAATTTCTCATTAATGAAACTCCTTTCATGTTCAAGCGCTAAAGTGGCTTTTATTGTTTTAAGATAATCATTTATACCAACGTGAACCCATGGTTGCTCATCTTCCATGTGTATCTCTGCCAGAGTGGTAATGTGTTTTTCTGAATCTGTTTTAGGAACAATATTCTGTTTGCATGTATTCTCTTTTAAGTAAAAACGTAATGTGTGCTCATCTATAGCAGTCTGCCAATCTTTCCTTGGGTCCAAGTATATTTGTACAGGTAGTTTTTCATTGTCGCTCTGATCTTTGTCTTGACACATTAATATAACAGTGACACTAGGTATGCAGCTATTCTGGAGATATACCTCCACAGCATCATTTGTTTTGGCAACGGTGTGACATTCTTTTATATTGCTGTTTTGTGATTTTAGTTTCTTAGGCCTCAATGGTTTTTTGGTTAAGGACCACAGCACTCCATTCACCCCATCTATGAGAGGAGACAATCTTTTCAGGCAATCTGTCCCCATCAGAAATGGAATTTCACAAATAGATGTGATCAATACCTCTTGTTTCATTCTGTGCTTTCCTATTTTTATGTCAACCTCAGTTACACCTATGATGGGCACCTCCTCCCCATTAAAGTTATGCACTGGGCCTTGATTAGCCTTCACTGTGATCTGACTCTGTGGAGGCCTCCCTTCATTGATACTCTTTACCAGCTCCTTGGACATAATTGTGGCCTGTGCGCCAGTGTCAATCATAGCAAAGGTGTGGCATTTTTCTTCTACAGTGATGGGTGCATAATATCTGTCCTCAACTTCCTCTAATACACATAAGAAATGTGAATTCTTACTGATTTCAGGGCTCACCTTTCTCAGGTCTTTTTCACTTTTGGCTAAGCACATTGGTAAATGAAAAGACATTTTTCCCTCCTTTTTACCCATTTCTGTGCGAGGTATTTTATTCATTTCTCCATGTTCAGAGGTTTTTTGGAGTGTGGCCACCGTTCGCCCATCCATCTGGGTAACATCAGAGACCACATTACAACCTTCCAACTGAACATGTGTAACAACATCATTCAGCAATTTGTCATTTTTTAATTCTGTGCATTTGTGATCATTTAGTGTAATACCAGCCCTTTCAGCCTCTTCAAAAATATGTGGCTCAAAGAATTTTTCAGGTGATTGACTTGTACCCTCCTTGTGAGTATTTCCTTTTTCTGTCTGTGTTTGGTCATTGTTTTGCTTGCCCAGGGAAGGAGCTATGGCATCCCCACTTACTCCCTGTTCACTGGTATTCCCCATGCATGAGTCATTTTTCTTAAATCTGTCCCTTTGTTCTTTTGGAATTCCTAATGTTTCTTTTTCATTTGTGCAAATCTTTACTGTTTTATTTAGCTCTAAGTTAAACCGTACCTCTTTTTTAGAAGTATTTACACTTTCCATCACAATTTCATTTACTGGTACTTTCATTTTTAATCCATTAGTCATCTCAGAGTCGTTATGCAAAGTTATATCAGAGCAATCTGTCATTTTGGCACTGCAGTTATCATGAGTACTTAGTCACTTTTCGGAAGCCCCCCGGTCATTGCTATGGCCATCAGCCCCCTCTTTGGAAGGTTGTTTTTGCGCTGTATAGAGCTTTCCTATTTGCTCAGCTAACATTTTCACTTGGGCCTCAAGGCATTGGAACCCTTCCACCTCTCTAGGATCCTCTTTCTGTGGCCTAGGTCGATATTGGTTGTTTTCCCCCTGATTGGATCTATTCTGATACCTCTCAGGTGATTGATACCGGTTGGGATGGTTTCTGAACTCTTGATTCATTTGTGGAGGGGAGCGGGTTGCACCCATCCTTTGATTATAGTCCCCTGGTGGGGAATCATTGTACTGGCGTGGACTGTAGTTCACGTTTTGCCTCATGTCCTGTCTCTCAGATTGTGGGTACTGGCCCCTATATTGATTTCCATTATCAGTAAATCGATCCACATATCGGGGCCTATCCTGATTACCATATATCATGGTGCTGGGATCAAATCTGCTCTGTGTCCCCAATGACTGGTAGGGACCATCATTTCTTTGATCTTGATTTTGTCTCTGGTTATTGTTCATACCTGCCATATCAGACCGGTATCTTACCCGGGGTCTATCTCCTAAATATCTAGGGCTGATGTAGCTCTCTCTATTACTAGGATCATGTGATTGGAACATTGGTACAGGAAATGGCGATCTTTGTTGATTACCCCTTTGTTCAGGTGTCACATTATTTTTACCTTGGCTTTGAGCAGACTCAAGGGACATTTTGGCTGACCTGATTTCCATTACTGTGGCTGAGGGTTCTTTAGATTTAGGCCTAGTATCTTTCATTTTATCACTTTCTCTACCCTGACAATAGAGTACCTCATATAGCTTGGTGCTTTGATGTACAATCCATTCAAGGGACTTGTCACGGTCAAATTCACGGACCAATTGGGATATGATGTCTTTCTGTAGCCCATAGAAGTATGCGGTTTTAAACTCATTGGAATTTGAGTCAAAAGATACATCAAAGCGAGAGAATGCTCTTTTTAAGTCTTGTAAAAATTGGCGAGGTGATGTATTAGGTCCAGCAGTAATAGTGTACGCGACTTTCTTTGCCTCCTGCAATGACTGAAAAGGAGAAAAATGACGCCTAATTTCTTTTTCAAACTCCAGCCATGTCATATTCTGCTGTTCATTTAATCCCCTTATGATGCTGGCCGTCGGGGCATCTAAAGTTAAATGAAAATATTGTCTGTACTGTTCCTTAGGTATCTGGAGTGCTTTAAAAATGTCATGCACCGCTTCTAAGTGATCCTCAATGCAGCATTCACCTCCCTTTTTAAATGGTTTGATCAGGGCTTTAATGGATTTCATTATTTTTATGGGGCTACTTGTTGCAATGCATGGAATTGCACTATTTTGTGAGTCAATCCTGTTTTCAGGTGTATGAGATTGGTGACTGCCCCCAATGGGAGTATCAAATCCCCCAAGGGCGCTGCAACCAAGTTCAGTCACCGGCCCTGTCACTGGGGCACTAGTTCTTTGGGCAGAGCTAGAATTCACCTCCACTCCATTGAATGTGGTACCCTGCCGCCTCTCCTGGGACCTGGGAATGCACATTTGCTGTTCTAAGTCCTTACACTTTTTAAGGAGTCTGGTTGCTTCATTCTGTAAATAATTATTTTCATCGCTCATTTTATTAATCGCCTCCTGCATGTCACACATTTGCATTTGGCATTCATTGAACTCTTTATTTCTTTTGTCTCTTTCTTGAATCATTTTAATCATTTCTTGTTCTACACCCTGGAGATCACCTTCTTTTTCGCAATGTTCTTTTTGTAAAATCTGCATTTCTGAAACAATCTCATCTTTATCCTGCCTAATGTGATCCACTAAGGCTTTTAAGTGTGTCAATTCTTGCTCACTATCTTCAAATTGTTTCTTGCTTTTGGATAACTGAGTATCAAAGTCTCTGCATTTTAATTGCATGTCTTTTTGGCATACATCCAATTCTGCTCTCAACATTTCCTGATTTTTACTTGCCCCATCTAATTCAGTCTTTAACCTGTTAATTAGCTGAGTATCATTCTCTTGCATTCGCAGTGACTTGTTTAAAATAAACCATATTTTGCCGCATAGCCGTATTAAACAGTCTTTCTCTGCACTTTTATCGGCTGCATTCAATAATCTTGTAAGGCAGACCTGAATTATGCTGCCTTCTGCAAAAATATTGTCTAGTTTTTCTTTCTGCACCTCACCCTGAATGCGGTTACTCCATTCTAAGGTACTGTTCGAAGACCAATTCCCATGTGCAAATAACTTTGCCTCTAAATATTGCACTAGATCTGAGATTGTGGTTTCCCTTTGTGACATTCTGAAATTCGTTTTTAGTGGCACACTGCTATTATAAAATGGGTTCCCTTTAATGTGCAAATGGCAGTGTGAGACACGCTTGCCACGCCCAGTAGGTATTCTGTGATCACTTTCCCGGCCTGCAACGCACCATAAATATGTTGGGTATTTTGTGGAGATTTGGGGCCTGACGGTATTTTATTACCGCCGGAAAATAACTTAGCAATAATCACTCTTTGTATTCAGATTTGGCCATGTGCAACAATAATACAATGGGCATGCATTATTTCAGCACCCAGACCTGCATATTTGGTATACGCGGTTGGTGGTATTTTGGTGAGCATAATTCCCTTGTTTTATTTGTGGCCCCAATGTCCAGAATCCCTTATCTTCGCTTAGATTTTTCGTGTGATCACTAGAGAGACCTCAGACCTGCATTCTAGGGATACCACATTTTCCAGTGATAGTGTTGGTGCGCCACCATGGGCAAACTCACTGACTTATTTACGACAGAGAGCTATATGTGGTAGTCTTGTGGTAATTTCCACTACCTTATATACGGTAGGGAGCTATGTTCAGAGAGTCTCTCTTCCCGTTGGCTCATATACCTCCAACAAGCTATACTACAGTCACTCACAATTATTCATACTGATTCTGACATGCACACATCTGTCTTAAAATGACCATTGCACTGTTTATAAATCTCCCCACATCATCAGCATTGTAATGATAAATATTAAGTACACCATCCGTCTGTTTTCAAATATTTTTCTGTATTATAAAAGTTGTATTTAACACGATCTCATTCTTTACAGCAATAAAATGGAACAATCAAAGCATTTTCTATGACACACTGCAATTATAGTGGCGGAGAACAGAACTTAAATTGCAACATTAGCACTTGATTAAGACACGCACGGGACTTTCATTTTTCTACACTGACTGCATATTTCCGTGCACACACACAGCTCCCCCAGTTAGGTAATTACCTTATCTGTTCAGAGGCTTCTCTCTGTGAATGTGGCTCTCTTGGATTAACTCCAGCAAAAAGGAACGCTTGCCTTCTCAAGCCGGGGTCATTGCCTGGAATTCTCAGCTTTTTCAGATAGGACTGCCTCAGCCAGTGGACAGGTTTTTCTTTCAGCTCTCCCCAATGTCGACTGCTGCAGGACACAGTAATCTGCATTCAGTCAGGACCCCACAGCCAGGTCTTCTCCCCAGTAGTGCAGAAAGATGTCTGCCTGTCTTTTTCCCTGCTACTGCCCACTAAAACTTTCCTCTCAGCCCTCTTTATGACGTGTCCCAATGAAATCCATCATCTCTCATCCTCCTACTCTTCAACAATAGCTTCGCTTATACATTTGCAATTGTTGCAAATCTGACTTCCTCCTTCCTGCCGTTACTGTGCACAACAACACGGATAATCAGGCAGAGAAGAAAAAAAAAAATCTGCACACTCATTTAAATGGTTTTCAGAGTATGCCTAATTCTGCAGTAGAGAACACATTTTATTAGTGGGTTATATTAAAATAAGGTTTTATTAGTCAGGTTAATGGTTAATAGGTTAGCTGTTAATTTTCAAATGTGTCTCTAGCAATATAGGCATTTCAGGTGAAAAATAGTGTGCATTTTTAAATGAACACGTGTGCTTTTAACTGTAAAAATAGATTTGCATCTTATATGTTAAAATCGTTTTTTACTGAATAGTCTGTCTTTCCTTGTTAATCTGCTAACCCATATAGCAATGCACCGCACCCTTGTGGTGGTGGTGCTGCAAAAAAATTTTGCTACTTGTGCAGTATTGCTGTACTGTGTACTGTAACACGCCAAATATCCTTACAGGCCCCAACTGCAGGTGTGTCTGGGCCTCTTGCCGTGGTCCTGGTTTGATCCCCAGCACTACCTGCAAGCAGTGCACGCACAGCTTCACCTTTGGAGGGCTGGAGGTTTGGAAATGTTCAGCCAGGCCCAGCAACGCCAAGTACCAAGGCTCTGGGGTGTGGGTACTTCCAACAGTGGCAGCTTTCTCTAAACATTTGTGAAGTTGTCTAACGTAAGATTATGAACGTAACTAAACTTGAATCCGTTGCTTATGCGTGTGAAACATTTTAAATAAATGCTGTCAACTTTCATTTTTGCGGCCCGTGTGCGTGAAAATCTATCAATGCTGCTTCTAATGGGGGACGTGTCTCAAAGGGCAACAGAATTGCGCAAAGTTAAAATGGAAGCCTGTTAAGTTAAGGCCTTTACTGCCACATCACGCCAGACACTGTAAAGCTTTTAGATTTCGGCTACATTTAGATTTACACAAACTACATTTTGTAACATTGTAAATTCGATCTTTCGCATTCTCACCAAAGAATAACCTCATTTCTCCGACGTTAAACCAGCAAAGACTTTCTCTCACTGTGAGCTAGGTTTTTATACCTGCCTTTCAGGTAACTGGGGTGAACCATATTGCTTGTCGAGCAGGGGTGGAGCGGTCATTAAGCTAATATCGGTTTAAAATTAAGTGTGTGATGGTTTTACTGAGAAGGGAATGTATAAATATAGTTTGAGGAATTTATTGTAACTATTTAAACATATGTTGAGCTAAATGTAGGGAGGAAAACTAACGATTCGGAAGGTAAACCTACACTGTGCAGCTGAAGGACTTGGACTGGTCCAATCACAAATAGGGAAACTTCAGTTGACTGCATGCAGCTGTTGTATAAGGGATTGATTTTGAGTGTGATGGATTTTGGGTGTCAGGTGTCAGTAGGTTATACGTCGAGTCAGAAGTTGCGGTTAGATAGAGTACAGGCAAGAGCATTGAGAGTGTGTTCGGGTGTGATGAGGTCCTCTCCAGTGAATGCGGTTCAGGTGCTTGTGGGAGAGATGCCATTGGGGATAAGGAGGGATGCGTTAAATATGAGATGGTGGGTGAAGTGTAGTGCGAAGAGTGTGGCTCATCCGGTGCGTGAATGTTTGAAGTATAACTGGAGGTTTGACTATTACAGGGATCGGTGGAGGAGGAAGGGGGGCACTTTTGGGTTTCACATGTGGGAGAAGGGAGTACAGTGGGGTGTGGGTGATTTGATGATTGTGACAGATACGGATTTGGAGAGAAGGCCGAGGTGGATGATGAGAGCTCCAAAGGTGTGCTTGGAGTTGGCGAATGTAGTATCAAAGAAGAGAGGTATGCGGGGTGAGATCAAAGCTTTGGGTCAGGAGTATGTGGCAGGAAAGGAAGGATACAAGGTGTTTACGGATGGTTCAAAGGATCCTGTGTCTGGGAGAGTGGGAATGGCATATTATCTAGAAAGCATTGGGGAGTATAAAATAGGACGACTGACGAATGATGTGTCTATTTGTACGGCTGAGTTGGTGGCGATTGCATTGGTGATTGACAGGGTGTATGAGTTGGGGTATGAGAAAGTGGTGGTGTTTTCAGATTCATTGAGTGGGTTACAGGCGATTGTGGCAGGGGATGGTGATAGGAAGGATGTGATTTTGGACATTAGGATGAAGATTGATCGGTGTGTACGCGGAGGTATGGATTTGGAGTTGGCGTGGGTTCCCAGTCATAGTGGCATTTTGGGAAATGAGTTGGTGGATCTGGCGGCGGGTGAGGGTATGAGGAGGGGAGCGATTGAGATGAGGTTGCCTTTGAGTGTGGATGAGGTGAAGGCTGTGATGATGAGACGGGTCCTGGATGAATGGCAGGAGAGGTGGGTGAATGGGGTGAAGGGCAGGTGGATGTTCGGTGTTCGTGGGAAAGTGTCGGTGAAGGTGGATGCAGGGAGTTCAGGATGGAGAAGGGGAGAGGAGGTGATGCTGAATCGGTTGAGAATAGGTCATGTGGGGCTGAACGACTGTCTATTTCGAATAGGGAAGCGTGAATCAAGGGACTGTGCGGTGTGTGGGGTACCTGAAACGGTGGGACATTTTTTGATTAGATGTGAAAGACATGTTACGGAGAGAGAATTGATGAGGGTTCGGTTGAATGCGTTGGGGGTGGTTGAGCTGAGTGAGAGGATTATATTGGGAGGAGATGGGGAGAGAGGCAGGAAGAGGAGTAGTGTGATGTTGGACTTTGTGAGGCAGACGGGTAGGTGGGAGGAGTTGTGAGCTTAAATGGAGACAAATAATAATTAGTGGGTATGGTGCACATCATCCTATAGAATGGGGAAGCGCCTGCGTGGGTCCGCCCACGCTTCCGATAATTAAGAAGAAGAAGAAGACTGCATGCAGCTGAGGACGAGTTTTATGTGCTGTGATGGTGTTTAACATTGGAGAACATTGAAAGCTTCATTTGCAAGCAAGGTGGTTGTTTTATGAGACCCTGCTGTGGATCGTTTTGGGGGTGTTTGAATTACAACAATTTAATAAAGTGTTGGGTCTGGGTCCTACGAAATAATCGTCACTGCTTACTAATTAGCTTCCTATTAATTATCTGACATACATATGATATGAGTGCATCCTTTGTGCAGTTTACTGATGCCTGCGTTTCCTTTACCTTCTTTCTATTTTGTTTTTGTTTCAATGCAAATCATCCTATTTGTTTTCCCTATTCCTAAACGTTTCTGTTTCAAAATATTTTCCACAAAATAAAGGGAAACTCTCATTCTAGAAATGAAGCAACTATTTAATCTTTGAGGTCATTCAACACTAATAATATCAATTGACAATGTGTGTAGCTGTAACATACATGCCAGCTTAACCAATTCACTTTAGGAGAAGGTAGTCCACTCATGGCCTTTGCTTTGTTTTGCGACATGTAGTGCACGATTTCCCCCTTTTTTAAATCAAGGGGAAATCCTGGATCTCGAGTCCCAAAATGCACATTTTAAAACCAGGACTGTGTCAAAGTGTGGGCAAGTTCTGTCTGCTGAGAAGGCTGTCTGATATGTTGTGTGGACTGGCTATTCTTGCCTGGTTGTCAAGTGCTGGCCAATCAACGTTCCTCACCTGAAGCACAAAATTCCTTTCACACATGTCAGCGAGCGGGCAAGTGCTGTCCCCTTGCGAGGCTGTCTGACATGCTGTGTGGAGTGTTATTCTTCCCTGGTGGTATAGTGCTCGCCAATGAGTGTTCCTCGCCTGGAGCACAAAACTCCTTCCACATGTGTCTACGCGTGGACAAGTGCTGTCTGCTGAGGAGGCTGTCTGACACACTGTGCAGAACGGCTATTCTTCCCTGGTAGTCTAGTGCTCTGCAATCAATGTCCCTCGTCTGGAGCACAAATCCCCTTCCCTACGTGTTAGTGCACGTCAAAGTGCGGACAAGTGATGTCTGCTCAGGAGACTATCTAACTTGCTGTGCGGAGCAGCTATTCTTCCATGGTGGCCTAGTGCTCGGCAACCAATGTTCCTCTCATGGAGCACAAAACTCCTTCCACACGCGTCAGTTTAGGAAAGATTGCTCTTTACTGCAGCTTTCCTTCTTTTTTTTTGGACCCCCAAATATTTTGCTTTTATTTTTGATGCTGACCTGTACTTTCCACAGGGTAGAATTCAATAGGTGCACACCAAATTGTAGAACATATACTCAATACTACTTGATATAAACATAAATTGTTCCGGGTGCTGGGGAGGAATACAAGTCCTGACACGGGGCTTGTGCAAAACATAAACAAGAAAAAACGTGTCTATTTCTAAAGACAGTCCCGTCCCCTGCACACCTTTAAAGCTGATAAAAAATCAGTCAAGACAATGGGCCTCATTACGACCCAGGCGGTAAGTTACCGCTTGGGTCGTACCGTTTCCGCCATGGCGTAAACTACGTTTACGCCATGGTGGTTGGCGGATTTACCGCCCCATTCCAAGGTGAGTGGGGCGGTAAATCCCCATTTCCCATTTACCCTTCCCCATTCCCATTTTTGCCCCATAGGGCATAATGGGAGTGGGGAAGGAGATAATTACGCCACCATAAATTACGGTGCCGTAATTATCTCCAAGGTCCCTTAGTGCCATGGATTTAAACGCCTGCAAAAAGCAGGCGTTAAACTCACCATGGCGCTAAGGGACCTTGTAATCAGGCATTAAGGGTCGGCGCCGTTTACGGCGCCGTAAACCCCTTAACTCCTGGGTTGGAATGAGGCCCAATATCTGAATTTTTTTTACAATCATGTATTAGAATTGTACACAAAGAAAGGTAAACAAAGCTCATAAAATCCAGATACTTCTGGTTAACATTTCCATGTAAATCAACAGAAAAAGATCTTAACGGCCATAAAAAAACAAAAGCATACACAAAATTCTTGTGATGAAATAAAGATTCAGGCTCTATGCGTTTCGGGGAACATCACCTTCTTCAGGAGCGAAGTAATCTGTAATTATACATATATATAGAGAATCCATCAGTTCAATATTTATACGTTATTTGCCAGAAGACACAGAGATCCCTAAACATATTTTACAAATATTACAAATAATGCCAAAATTGTCAACGCATACTAACATGGGTCTAATACTCATCATAATAAAACAACATCTCAATAGAATGTGTGTCCAGACATACATAAGGTGTGACTCCAAAAAATAAAACTGGAAGGGAAACATTAAACATAACTGAAGGGAGTATGGTATGAAGTAACAGAATAAAAAGGTGTATCTTGTATACTAAAAGTCGACAATCAGGTAGGAAAAGTTTTTTCAAATGATGCAGACTTCTCAAGTTTGGACTGGATAGGGTATGAAGTACAACCCAAGATAGGTAAGTTCCAAGTGTTGTATCGAATTTAGGGTAACCCCAACCCAAAGATGATCTATAGAAAGCTGTGCAAAAAATGCACACATGTCAAATGATTAGCCCCAGCTACACGCAAAGTAGACAACATAAAACACTTTAGTCTAGATGGAGTGCTTACCTAAGCAACATAAATCTGTTTGCTGGCAGGATGTGTTCTGGGACTGACTGGTCCAATCCACAAACTGGTTTCAGTGTGTCCGAGTGTCATGCATGAGTGTTCCCAGCAGTGGTCCTGTTGGACCACTGCTGGGATGTGTGTGTGGCTAGTCCTGCTATTGGCTAGTGGGAGTTTCAGCTTGCAACCCCTGAAAAACAAGGACTGAGACTGATGGCACGAAAAGCAACCTCGGACCTTCTTCCATTGACCTGCTTCCAATGGGAGGGATCCCCTCCAGTGAAGCAAAGGATACAACAGTAAGGTGGGTTACTGGAAAGTAAGTGCATGGAGCCCACCAGAGAAAACCTTGAGAGGTTTGAAGTTTCTCAGGAGTTGAGTCCCTTCCTCCTACTGTTGGGGTTTGACATTCTCCTAGTGGTGCATCCTAGTGTGAGATACCACTAGAGTGGTCTAACACACTATCCTGCTGGCCCATGAAGGGGGTCCCAGAAGAAACCCACTGCAGGAGTCTGCCTCTCCGTCACCAGGTTAACAGAAGTGGACATGTATGCACATACTCCAGAGTTCACTTTTAAGAGTAGACTCAATTGTACCAGAGGCAAGGCCTACTTTGTTTAGGCCTTGAGACCTCAGGTAGTAGGTTGCAATTGGTGGTTGCTGATCACAACAACTTATGCCTTAATGCTAACTTTACTTTACTTTACTTTACTTTACTTTACTTTACTTTACTTTACTTTACTTTAAAAGATGTATTATGTGCAGCCATGGAACATGGGGCTTGTGGGCGCAACAAGACATATACAATAATAAAAAAAAATAAGTGCCATGGTCATCCATAGGTTGCGGATTCGAGATGAGGTCAGGGGTCGTATTGATTAGGTAAACAGATAAGTCTTCAATTTCTTTTTGAAAATATCTGTATATTCCGTGCCTTTTAGCTCTGTTAGGAAATTGTTCCAGATCTTAGGAGCGATTGCAAAGAAAGCTGTGTTGGATACTTTCACAGTTCTTCAAATAGGTATCACTAAGAGGTTTTGATTATTCGATCTCATTGATCTGCCATAAGTTCTTGTGGCCAGCAACTGCTGTAGATATCCGGGCATTTATCCCTGTCTACAGAGAATGACCCACAGAGAATGACTGCCAGGGCAGTCATGAATGCCACACTGACTGACTGTCCCAGAGGTAGCTCCTCTGCTGTACTCAGTAGTGGTCAGACCCAGTGGAGTGAGAGTGAAGTGACCAGTCAAGTGTCCCTTAGCTGACATCCACAGGACGGTGGTCTGAGAGAGAGAATGGTCAGATCTATCATAAGTTTGATTGGAGCCCTCAGTGAGCCCCAGAGAAGGAGGTGGGTCCTTCTCCTGTCAAATGTATTTAATAAATCCCTGAACACCTGTGAGTGGTCTGGGCCTTGCCATGTTTCACATCTTAGCAATGGAAACTATTCAGAAGGCCTTGGTGGACCTGTTCAGGTTGCCATAACGTTTCCTATGAATAGTGTGTAGGATTCTATCTTGAGAGATAGAATAGGAGCCCTGCTATGGCTATGGAGAGGGAGCCAGATAAATCTGTGTTTCTCCCCGCCATGTGTCATAGCAGTACTGTTCTCGAAAATAAGGTTCTAGATCACAGATAGGGATAAACAGATTTCTTACTCTGTGAGAGTATCTATTCTATATACAAAAAGAAATCCTATTAGTTATTCAGGTATCACCCTTCACTCTTCCCACATCAAGTGGAAAATTGCAAAAAAAACATCACAAATTTTTATTAATCATCAATTACCATATTCTCCTAAAAAACACAATCATAAAAATGATCATAGTACATAAAACACATACAAAGTACTAAAACAACACAAGTAGAAACACCATAAGTGAATCATAGTACAATACTTCTTCAAAGGATCAAACATGTGTACCCAACTGACACTTTGATTCCATTGCCTTTCTACTTTCAGCTTATTCCCTATTAATATATCAAAACCCGACTTGTACAAGTTTCTGTCCTTTTTGAATACCAATGTAGGACATTCTTCAGTCGGGTTTTGATATATTAATAGGGAATAAGCTGAAAGTAGAAAGAAATGGAATCAAAGTGTCAGTTGGGTACACATGTTTGATCCTTTGAAGAAGTATTGTACTACGATTCACTTATGGTGTTTCTACTTGTGTTGTTTTAGTACTTTGTATGTGTCATAGCAGGCCTTCTAATGGCTTCAGTGAGGATGACCTAGTGTCTCCACACCTGACCCCACATCAGTAAGGTGAGCTGCAGATTGTGCCGAGACAACCCCTCCCCCTGTTGTCACCACAACCCTCTATAACAGAATGGTGTAAACCAGACTGTATTCTAGGAGTTGGTGAACCCACCATGTTTGCGTGTTGTGGAGACTAAACAAGAAGTTCTGACAGTTGGTGTGAGATCCATCCTGTGTTGAAACAAGGAGTGTTTGAGTACTCTAGCTGTCTAAATTCGAGTTCTGAGGATCTGGAGAGACATACAGGTAAAGCCAGATTGGGATTCTGTATTGACACTAGAGCTCTGTATTCTGTTACCAAGACAGATACGCACTCTTCACTAAGAGGTAACAACTTAGTGGACCAGCTCTGTACTGAAAAGTACAGTTGCCTTTTTGATCTCTCTGCAGGATATGGCAACATATCCCTTGCAGTCTATGATGAGGTGGAGACAGCAGTTTCAGCCTTTTCAGATCCTTACTTACAGTGTATGGACTTCTGGTTTGGTGGCTGCAACTGCCACCTGTCAAATGAGCTTAGCCCATGTTCTGAATGGGAAAATGGATCTCAGCAATACATGTCTGGATGACATGGCTGATTCAACCCCCACTTGGAAGGAACTGGGAATAACTCAAGAGACTGGGTTTGATTTGATTTATTTGATTTGGATTTGTAAGGCGCTGAAGCCCACAGGCAGCAGGGCGCAGAAAACCCAACAAGAGTGGGAAAAGCCAGCAGCGGGTTGGAATAGTGCAACACCTTGGTTACTCAAAAAGAATAGTCTTGAGCCTCTTCCTAAATCTCAAGAGGTCTGTCTCGGAGCGTAACTCCTTAGGCAACTGATTCCACAGAGTGGCGGCAAGGACATTAAATGATCTGCCTATGGCCCACGTTCTTCTACTTAATGGGACAGATAAGCATACTGACCCACTTGCTCTAGTAGATCTAAGATGATGCTGAATTACAACACAATCTTTCAGGTAGTCTGGGGCCTTGCCATACAGGCATCTGTGAACAAGGGTCAAAGCTTTAAAACGGACTTGTGCTTCCACTGGAAGCCAGTGTGGACTCTTCCTATATATAGTAATAGGCTGATGACCAGGAATCCCCTTGACTATGCACATAGCATAGTTCTGGAGAACTTGGAGGTGCCTCATGTAGTTTTTACTCTCTCCAATCATCAAAACATTACAGTAATCGATCCTCAGCATGATTAGCGCATGCAAGAGGGTCTTGCAATTAGCCTCTGAAACATATGGTTTCACTCTCTTGAGTAACCTGAGAAGATATTGTGCTTTGTTACAGACCTGGTCAATATGCAAATTAGAGTTCAAAGAGGAGTAAAAAATAACTCCCAATGTTTTGACTCGATCTACCGTTTTGATAGAGTGTTTATCAATAGGGAAGCTTGTAAAGATGGGTTCCTGGCCAAAGATGACTCCAACATCTTGGCATGTACTAGTAATTTCTTTAATCAGGTTCATGTACATTACATCAAGTCATTCAAGTCAGGTACACTTAAGCTTAGGGCAACATGCACCGGCATCCTCTCTCAGGGGTATACATCTCCAACTGGCTCTCACAGAACACATTCATATATCAACATTCTCTCAGGCTGAATTCTCTGTCACTCATTCCAACATTCCAAGCATTCAGCTCAGGGTTCAGGGAAGGTTTCATCACTACATAGTCCCTTCCTTTGTGCTTACAAAGCTCTCATACAGGCTGTCCAATTTAGATCTGGCCTGGGGGGATATGAAGGGCATGAGCTCCATTTTAGTGGCGTTCAAGCACATCCCATTTTTGGCCATCCAATATTGAATTGCAGAGTAGACTTTATTTATATGTTCTTCATTCTCTTTATACATGCCACTCAACTCAAAGACAAGCTGGGTATCATCAGCATAGTTTGTAAAATGCACACCCAGCCTGTCTAAGAGTTCACAAATAGAGCAGCAAAATATATTAAATAAAGAGGGAGATAAACACGCACCCTGTGGGACTCCATATTCCAGTAGTTTGTATGGGGAATAAGCATGAACCCACACTATATGAGATTTACGGTCAGTCAAGAAGGACTTTAACCAAGTCATAGCCTGAGTGGAATACAAGCCCTCTAGGGCCAAACCAGCCAACAGTTTCCCGTTGTCGACAAGGTTGAAGGCTGCTGATAAGTCCAAAAACATCAGCAGCCCCGCCTTGCCCATGTCCATAATCTGAATCATATAATTCTTCATGTTCAGAAGTGCACTCTCTGTCCTGTAGCCAGTTCTAAATCCGGATTGATTTTGGTGCAATTTTCCAGATAATTCCAGATATTCTTGAAGCTGGAAGGTAGCCACCTTATCCAATATTTTTAAAAGAAACGGCACGTTAGTAATAGGTCTAAAGTTAGCCGGCACTGTCTGGTCAAGGCCTGTCCTTTTCAACAATGGGGTCACATAAACCTTTTTTAGTGTCTCAGGCTCACAGGATTGCCTAAAACTGGCATTAATCAGGCGAACTAGAAAAGGTAGAAACAGCTGTTTCTTGTTTAGGATGATTTTAGTAGGGAGGAGTTCCCCTTCAGATGTGATGGTTTAATCTTTTCCATCATATGTAAGAGCACTCCCTCTGATATGTTCCTGAAGGAGAAGGTAGAAGGCATGTTTTTTGCTTACTCTACCCCAAGATCCTGTTTTTGTGTAGAGGACATATTGTCTAAAGATAAAGCTGATGATATTTTTAAAGCAAAGGCTTTCTGTATAGCCTCACAATCTGCATTTGAGTGGTCTTTCTTTTGAGACATAACCATGGGTTTCTCAAGCTCTCCAAGAGTCTGGAAGAGTTTACTCATATTGTTTTTAGCTTGGCCAATTTGGTTATCCAAATACATGCCATTAGCTAAAATAATCTCTTTTTTGTATAGCTTCTCCAGAGATTTCCATTTGCCCTTGTTCCCATCAGATTGATCTTTCAAATAAGCTCTTTCTGCCCTTCCCTTTTCTCTTGTTCGATCCAACAATGCAGGAGTATACCATTTCTGGTTATTACACTTCTCCCTGGCTGATTTTAATGTAACCAGGGCAACTCGGTTAAGGAATGTGGTAACGTAGTTATCAAATTCTGCTACCAGATGATCAGGATTGTCTGTATCCTGCGTGTGGTCCACGATTGTGTCAAGACATAGCTTTAAGACTGATTGTTGTATTCTTTTCAAAATTACGACAAGAGACCTGTTGATAAGGATTATTTTCCTTGGTTTTAGAGAGTAGTATAAGAAAGCCAAATGAAATGAAAAAGAGGTCCGGCCAGACACACTGCTGGGAGTCCACTAAGCCTAAGGGGAGGTTTTTACTGGCCACCCAGTCCAACACGTTCCCTTGTCTATGTGTGGGGTTGCTCCCATTCCCCACAATAAACTGATTAAGTGTGAGTAACTGTACTAGTATAGAGGCTTCTGGGTCAAGTGGATTCCCCAGCCATCTGTTGAAATCCCCTAATATGATGGTGGAAGTATTAGGTTTATGGGTAGATGCCATAATATCTGCTAGGTCATCATACAAGGTATCAATCTCTTGAGGTGGCCTATATAGCAAAATTATATGTATCAAGTTATTTGGTGTGGGGTTAGTCTTCATAGAAATAATCTCACAGCCCCTGCATGCAACAGGGGTCTGGAAGAACTTGAGATGAGTAGGCACAATAATCGCTACTCCTACTCCTATACCCTCCTTTCTATTATGTGCAACAAATGTCTATCCAGAAGGGACAGCTAAATTGATGTTCGGGCCGGGTTCGGGTGTCAGTACCTTCATCAGTCCAACTTGTTCAGGGAGACAACCAAGTGTCAAACTGAACAGGAACCATTGGCCTTCCTTGATCATAAAGTTGGTGTATGTGGGGACAAGATGCAACCTCTTGTCGGTGAAGTACTTCATGTACATTATTGGACAACCCCCACTAACCAAGCCCAGGTGAGGACTTTCCTGGCCCTCACTGGGAAACACAGGAGTAAGGTGACAGGCTATAGCAATATAGCTGCCCCTCTGACTGCCCTCACGACTCATAGTGGTCCTAAAGCATTCTTATGGACCCTTGAGTGTGAGAAGGCCTTCACTGGCCTGAAAGAATCCTTAGGTCAGGCCCCTGGTTTAAGGGCACCTGATTGGAAGAGACCTTTCTTAGTGCAGACAGATGCCTATGACACTGGGATATTTGGGAAACTTTCACACCTTGATAACGAAGGTGAGGAGCAACCTATATGTCACATCAGCTACCAGTTTCACTATGTATGCTCACCGTAAGCTTTTGAAGTGGTTGGTAGATATTAAGGGAGAGAAAACATAGTGGCTCAGGTGGTTCATGAGTCTGCAGGCTTTGAACTTCACTCTTGGGTATAGGACAGATCCCAAATTAAGCAATTATGATGGGCTGTCCAACTGGGATAACCAAGTGAAACAAAGTACCCATCCAGGGGTGGATTAGTTCTCCCTTTCCCTAGTCTTGGGGTTGTGGGGGGTGAGTGGTAGGATAGATTTCTCTTTACTGCACCTTTCCTTCCATTTATATGGACACCCAAACGTGTTGCTTTTATTTCTTATCCTGACCTGTACATTTTACAGTGCAGTGAAGCCTTAAGCTTCAATACACTGTCATTTGCTCATCTGTTATGGGGAAACTGACATGCCCTTCAGACTGTCAATACTTAGAACAATTGTTTCTCTTAACCTTGCAACTTTGTTACTACTTTTAGCAACTTGTTATCACTTGTGGTAACATTTTATCATTGTACAATGCATCTTACAATGCAGTACAATGGGGTAGACTTTTTGTTTTGCCCTAGAGTAATGCTCAAAGGATTTTTGGTTACTCCAGGTGTGCTAAATGGACAAGCTGGTGGCAGCAGTGACTGGTAAACATTTTTTGGTGCTTTTTGTGTTAGCCTTACCGCGTTTAGCTACTAACTGTGGCTAGTGTCCAATCATGGTCCTGCCACATGGTTTTTCACTTGCCCTTTTGCCATCTTGTTCTTTAGCCTTCTTCCTGGCCTGTGAGGTTAGGAACATCCTTACATGGACTTCTAGTGCCTAGGAAAGCAGAAGCATTTGGTGGGCTACTGGAGGGCTATGTGTGTTTGTTGCCAAGAATTGGGCTGGGACTGTCTGGTCCCAATCCACAAACTGGTTTCAGTGTGTCTGAGTGTTATGCATGAGTGTTCCCACCAGTGGTCCTGATTGACCACTGCTGGGGTGTGTGTGGCTAGTCCTGCTATTGGCTAGTTGGAGTTTCGGCTCTTACCTGGCTTTTAGGATAAGAAGAGGACACCTGTACCCATTCTTCAGAGATCCTGGAGTAACCTGAAGGAGCCAAGACTCCTGTCCAGCTATGACACCTGTGGCAAGACCAGAGGCTTGGCGACAAACTTCTGCTGCTGTCCTGGTGGAGCCCTGTCTTGCTATTGTTCTTCAGCAGTCCTGTGAAGGAGCTGTGACCCTTGGAGGGGAGGGAACATCCATTCCTGATGTCTGCTCGGTACCCTGCGAAGACGATCCATCGGAAGTGTCCCAAATCGTCCAATGGATGACCAGCTCTTCATTTGGGCTACCGTGCTGCCGACATCACTCTTCCGAGTTTAGGTCTGGAACTTGGGGGATCCTCAACTTGTCCTACAAGACTTACCTCAGCGTAATTATGGAGTTTTAGCATCCAAGGGACCCGAGATAAGAGGTAAAGTCTGACCCCAACAAGTGAGGTCCTTTGTGTCACTGTGCTATGGTGACCACCATCTGAAACAGCTTACCTGCTTCAAGTCCAATCCTGAGAGGGGCCCTGCATCATGTTTTTCTACATTCTTCATCTTAGAGTCCCTGCACCAGTGAAAGACACAGACAGGAGATCAGCTCGAACCTGCAACTCCTGCGAATCAAGAACTGAGGCTGACAGCGGGAAAAGCAAACTTCGACCTTCTTCCATTGACCTGCCAAGTCCTGGGAAGATTCAGAGTATGGGGGGTACGTTACAGTGGGTCTTACCTACCCCTAAACTCCCATTAAAAGTTATCCTAACTTTTTCAAAACATTTGCTATACTTCGGCATTGCCATTGCTTGCTCACGCAAGCCTTACAAAAGTTGGGAACACTTCTATCAGTTAGAATACACTGTCCCCTAACCCTTGAATCTGTTCACTGGACACCAGAGACCCTACCTTCATTTTATCCTGCATCACAAACTGTGTCGGAACTTTCCTGAACTTTTGGGCATAAGGCCCCAGACAATTTAGGGAAGGACTTTGAAGTTAGGGTTAATTCTCTGTGGACTTGTAGTACATAAAACAAATCTGCACTTTCTTTTACAGGAATTTGATTTGTGTTGTGCCCTACTCTAGTGGCTCTATATATGTAATCTATTATTAGTGTTGTGTGATACTTCTACCTGTTAGGAATCATTTTTCATAGTGATATTTGGCCAAAAATAAATAACTGTATTTTTATACATACTGTCTAAGTGTAATTTGTGATTCCCATTGTGTGTACTCATTGTGGATCCTTTAAAAGCTCACCACCTTTTGAGACTTCGCCTAGAAGTCTTGTCACTGCTACCTTAAACTGGTTTGGCTACAGCTCCCAGAGCTGTCCCTGTCACAATATAGGTTGGCCTGCTATACATCTGTCCACCAGGCCAGAGTATAGAAAATCAGCCCTGACAGTCAGCACACGCCAAAGTGTGGACAAGTGCTGTCTGATGCCAGCGCCTGGAGGTGTGGAAATGTATCAGCCGGAGCCACCGCTTCCGGATGTTTACTGACATGATGGAATCAAGCTATCGGCTTAGGAACAACCAGACTTTGCCAGTGGGCACTTCCCTTCAGGTACTGGTAAGCACAGAACTAAACGATGTGGTCAACACAAACATTAAATCTCCTTCCTGGAGTACTTTACCCACCATAGATGATGGAGTTCAGCCATCGACAAGTAAGGGGTCACATTACTATCTCTATTAAATATTAAGAGTATTCTAACTGAGCCTGAATCAACTGAGCCTGCTGAAGCTCAAGCTGAGCGTGCTGGGAGTGTGCAGGTGAGGTTGAAATCACCTAAGCACAAAAGGCTAAGTGAGGAGACACTCTTAGTAACTGATCAATTAAAAAAAGATGTCAGCAAAGATCCTTTCTTTAGAGAGAAAGATTATAGCATTTTTCTAAAAATAAATGGTAGAGGTGAATAAACCTGTAAAAAATAAAGCTGCTCACCCCGAGCGGGGAAGTTGCAGATGTTGAATTGCTGGAGGAACTATTTCCAATGGAACATATGGCGAATAAACCTACAATAAGCAAATTATTTCCACGTCCAGAGTTTTAATTCCACAATTTGATAAAGACACCCCCTCAATTACTGGATCATTTAATGATCTGACTATAATCTCATCTATTCGCCGCCCCTACAGTCCATGCGGAAGGAGGCTTTTTCAAATAGGAAAGGAGGTTGCACTGCCAGACTCGGGTTTGGGTCTGGGCCACTCCACCATTTCTGGGAAGCATAGAGTTGTATTAGGTCATCTTGCAATAGTTGGTGATCAGGTTTTGGGAAATATATGGTTAAGCTACCACTTTCTGATATGATGCCAAATGTTCCCTTGGAGCAAATCTTGGGAATGAATGAAATTAATATGAATATTCAGGGAAGCTTCTATAAATCTGAGGGGATATCTCCCTGTTCAACCTCCTCCGACTCTTCAGTACCAATAGACCCTCGCCAACTTTTAAGACCCACGTTTAGTAAGAGACCTTTGAGTATTATGAGACCTGTCAAGGACTTTTGGTAGCGTGGATGCAATTGCCAATATGAATATAGCTCTGACACCCTTCTTAAAACAATATGCAACCATGAATGACTCTTTGAAAGATCTGGCAACATTACTGGCTGTTCTCCACTTTAAGATATTTCTTTATCAAGATATTTATTATGGCACTCAAACCTAACCTTTCATTAGTACTGAAAGATCTAGTGAACAAAGTTACTACTCTGTCAAGTGTAACTGACCAGAAACTGGGAGCAAAAGATAAAGTTTCCAACGTTCTGGTTGTGGAGCAAGAAAATCTCAGTAAACAGCCAATAATTAAACATGCCTTTGGGAAAGAAGTAAATGCTACAACTGAAATTGTTGAATTAGTTGGTGATGAATCTGGCATGAGACAAAATTCTGTATCAGGACAAGAAGACCCACTGGGTCAATTTAGTTCAGCAATTGACACTGGAGGAGTCGTAAATGAGTGCCAAGATTTAGAGGTATGTGCTGAGTTGGTTATGGATGTTTCGCTGGAAGCTATTGGGAAGCTAAATACACAAGAATGTCCCCAAAATGAATGTCCTCTATATTGTAAAAAGAGACAACAGAAGCCAAAAATGAATGACTTAATGAAAATTCTGCCAAATTTTGAAATACCATCCACCCATAAAAGTTCAACAAATAAGGGGAAAAATTAAACAATTATAAATGGCCGGGAAAATGATATACTAAAATTGTATAATGTTCCTTAATTAAGTCCTGCAGTAGAAGATATTGAGTACCCACTACTTAACCTATCGGTTTATACAGATGGAGACTGTGGTGAGGAGACACAGTCTGCAATTAACTGATTAGCTTGCCGTCAAGATAACTTTGATAAGATTTAGGTTAAATTTGGTTCCATGCTGAATACATCAAAAGTAAATGAGCCTGGTTGTAATTCTCCAAAGTTTTAAACTTTGGCTCAAAAAAGAAAAATTGAAGATGCTAGACACACTGAACTAAAAGAGAAAATACTGTCTCAAGCCCCCAGATGCAACTCTTCGATTGGAAATAATAGAAAGGAACCCACCTTGAAAAAAGACTTGGAAAGATTCCCATTATTCAAGAGATTGATTCCTGCTAATGATGGTCTTATATTGAATAACAGTAATTTGTTAAGTTTACTCCACCACATTCCGAAAATTAGAGCTATGTCAACGCAAGACTTAAAGATGGTTGAATGTGTTAACGAAATACAACTAGATAAAGTTCTCTTGCATTTGGAATCAAATCTGGTCAAGTTAACACTGCTAGAGGCTGATTCCAAACATTTACAATTGGAGGTTGGATTTATTTGAAGCTAAAGATGATGCAGCTTTTCTTTCTCATTTACATGCTGAATATGATGATGATGATAAGTAGGGAGGTCAAATATAAAAACATTTAAATAGTGAGCGAGATAGTAATTTTGGTATTGAGCAATTGGGTAAAGAAGATGAGGGTGGATGAATCCATTTTCTACAATATAAACAAAAGACAATAAGAGTGACATATAATATAAACAGGAGGATGGGAAGATGTATGGTTAGTGAATTTAGGAGCCCACCTATGCTGCCCAAAGAACTATCATGGACGTGGGTGGCAGAAGCCTTAGCAGGTGGGAAGACAAACAACTAACTGGATGCAAATTATTCCGGCTGTCTGATAATCGGATCATGGAACATGAGAGGACATGTTTATTTATTTAAAGGGGGGGCTTACATTTGTTGATTTTGATGTATTATGTCTGCAAGAGACTTGGCTTTGTTCCAACCCAATCTTAGATGGATTGACCTCTTCTGTAAAACCCAGCGTTCAAAGGCCATAAAGGCAGACCATCTGTGGTTCTCTTGATTTTGATAAAAAATGGTTTGGGCATATTTGTCAAGGAAATTAGAAATCCCAATCCATTTATTCAGATATTACAACTGTGTTGGGACCCCATAGTATACCCTGGTGGAGAGACGTGGGTGATTTTTAAACTCTATTGGAATCCTGTAGCTGTTAAGACTGTGAGAAATCTGAAGATGTCTCACCCGCTATTCCCCGGGGATCTGTTATCGAGGTGGCCAGGACACAGCCATCGCTTTTTGATCGAATTCCTGAGGGTTGACCAATACAGGAGGATCACCTGTGTGAGGGAACGTTGGGGAGTGGGAATGGCAATGGTGATTTGGTCACAACAACGGACCTCGAGAACGCCACACTAGTTAGAGTTACTTGTGTGCATGGGGATAATGGATTATACCCTAATATACCTGTATACATTAATATCAGGGGTGAGTCATGTCTGATATCATCAGCCATCATTCCCAGGCTCCCAGAAGAAGTCATTGTGGGAAGGGACTTCCCTGCATTCTCCACTCTTTTACAGGAATCCCCAACTGCCCATAGGGCATGTATACCTCAAGACTACTGGCATTCTAACTGTTATTCCCAAAACTCTTTAACATGGCATTGGAAGGAGAAAGAACATTGTCAACCTACCATTTACTGAGAACCTTACGCGAGACATATAGAACCCATATATCCTGGGTTCCTCCCTCAGAACCAATTTTTGGGTTACCTTTGAGAGACAAATAGAAGCAATTCGCCTCTGTCAGCACAGAGAAAAAGCAGCTTGTGGAATTTGCGAGAGTAATCGGGTATATCCCATTCTTGTTCTTTCCCAGGTCTTCAAACTGAAGCACCAGAACAAAGAACAACTATATCCACCTTGCATACGGGAAGGTCATGTAATGAACCTGAAGGTGTCTCACCCGCTAGTCCCCGGGGATCTGTCATCCAGTTGGCTAGGACACGACCATTGCTTTTGTATCCAGTTCCTGGGGGTGGACCAGTGTGGCAGGATCACCTGGGAGAGGGATGTTTGGGGAGCTGGAGTGGAACACCAGATGGCGAGAGGCAGTATCCCCTTCCCTGTAACATATTTATCCCATCCTATCAGGTAGGATACTTAGGAACTCAAACATCCCTGTGAGAAACCCAAAGGTGTCTCACCCACTGGTCCCCAGTGATCTGTCGATCCAGGTGGCCAGGATGCGGCCATCGCTATTGGATCCAGTTCCTGGTTGTGGACTAGTGGGGGAGCATCAAGTGGGCGTAGGGGCTTTGAGGAGTTGAAGTGGGACACTGCGGGTTGAGACACGGGATCCCCTTCCCTGTAACAACTTTTCCCAATCCTACCCAGTAGGATATTTAGAAGCTCTACCCCCCCTTCACCCACATAAACACTTTCTTACACAGTAACAGACAACGGACTAACATCAGAGTCGTTTACCTGACATGTCCCAACACTCGTATCAGGCAGAGTCAAACAATTGACAATGACCACGCACACCTCACAGCCCTTTACCATTCCCACAGGGATAAAAGGCAGAGCACAAAAGCACACTTCGAGTAAAGCTGAACGCACAAGGAGAAAGCTACACCAAACCGACAGTACATCGGGAGAAGAAAAGTGGTTGAGACCTGGAAGGACGATGAATGGGGAATTGCCCTTGCCCTTTTAAACTCTGACCCGCAAAGCCTCCAGAAGGGAAATTATAAGGCCGGGAGTTACAGCTGGCCTGCAGAGCAACATATGTCAAAAGTACACGGGGGCTTCCCGTATTGATACCAGAGGTGGAGAGGAAAGCTGGCTGCCATGGTACTATCCTTGACTCCAGAGAAGAAAGAAGGCAACGGGTTCAGTACAGCAGGTGAGTCGGAGAAATCTGATATCAAACCAAACTGTGTTAAGCCCGAGGATGTGAGTAGCAACATTTTGATAGCAAGAAGAAAGGACCTGTGTGAATGTTTGAACTTTAAAGAAAGCCCAGTTGAGGTCCAAACCCACCACATTGTAGTTCATTGGAAAGGATTTCACCGGGATCTGTTTTTGAAACTGCAACAACCAGAAGGACCTAGGAAAGAGTGGTGTGAGGCGTCAGAGTTTTCCTACAAGGGTCACAACAAATCCCTTGTACAATCGAAAGTCTCTGACCTGTTACCAGAGGAAAGTTAGGGAAAGGGAACCCCGCTTTTCACTACGATTGTGAACTGTGGTAATTGGCAAATGTGAACCCGACAGAGGGATGCCGAAAGAAAGTTGAAGAGAAAGAAACCCTGCTTTCTGATAAAACTGAGCAATAAATGAATGGTATCAGGAATACATGAACTGTGTTGAAGAACGTTTGCAGTGTGTTACACTGGGCACACAGAATACAACCAGTTACAAACATCACTGACTTACCAAAACTTCTAATCTGTCCTGATTCAGATTGCTGGGCCCTGGTGTGATGGAAGATCCTATGATGATTGGAAACCTTTAAAATCTGCAAGGAGCTGGCCAATCCTGCTGCAGTCTCAACCTCTCCTGTCCCCTCCCAGACCCTCTGCATGGCCCGGCTTCTCATTTCATCTCCGAAACTCAGGACATCATGTCCTCTCTCTCTTCCTCTCCTCCACCCCCCAATATCCCTCTCTCTTCCTCTGCCCCTTCTTTGGCCACCCCTCCTCCTCCTTCTCTGCCTTTCCACTGTTCTCCCCTGACAAGGTTTCCAGACAAGTCTGATCTACAAAGTCTTGTCAAAACAGGTTCTCCACTGTTCCTCCAAAACCATCAAGGACCACAGTGACACCCTGACTCCTGCTTTGGCTGACCTCTGCAACCACTCCTTTACCACCAGAGTTTTCCCTTCCCCCCAGAAGCACTCCCTCTTTCAACCTCTTCTGAAGAAACCCTCTGTCGACCCATCCTGCCCAGCCAACTATCGCCCAATCTCCATCACTCCTTTCCTGGGAAAACTCCTGGAAAAGCTGGCCATCTTCCATCTTAATCTCCACTTTGAATCTGCTGGTGGTCTCCATGATCATCAGTCTGGCTTTAGAGCTGCCAGAAGTATGGAAACTACTCTCCTGAAAATCTGTGAAGACCTGCTCTCCAACCTCAATTCCAACACCCCCTGTGTTCTCATCTTACTTGATCTCTCTTCTGCCTTTGACACGGTCAACCATGCCATCATGCTCAACCGTCTTCGTAATAACCTGGGTATCACTGATCAGGCACTGCCGTGGCTGACTTCTTTCCTCCCCCCGATCAACCCTCCCAGTTCCAACTTGGTTCCTTCCTCTCCTATGTATCTATTTCTATCTGTGGTGTTCCCCAGAGGACTAACTCTCTCCCTGGCTGTTCAACCAATACTTGGCACTTCTTGCCCACCGCATTTCTGCTCTCTGCCCCAACTTTCAGTGCTATGCGGATGACATTCCACTAATTTTCAGGCTCCCTTCAGCCACCTCTTCTCCCTCTCTCATCTCTGATTGTCTGTCTGCTATCCAGGAGTGGTGCACCGCCAATGATCTCTGCCTTAATGACAGTAAGACTGAGATTCTCCTCATCGGCACACCTGCTCCCTCCTTTTCTGTCACTCTCTGGGTGGCCTCTCTTGGCCCTCCTCCTGCTCCCACCTTTGAGGCTAAAATCCTTGAGGTCATCTTCGACTCCACACTCTCCTTCTCTCCTCACATCTCTGATGTCTCCAAGAAGTCACACTACCAGCTGCACCTCCTCACAGGTATTCTTCATTCTTCATGTCCTCTCTTAACCCCCAGAAGCACATTGTCTCCAGAGCTCTGGTTCTCTCTAGGCTGGACCACTACAATAGACTTTTCTAAATATGCCTGCATCTACACTCTGCCCACTGCAACTTATCCATAATAGGACTGGTAGTCTTGTCCTCGGCCTCAAGCCCAGGGATCGTATCTCTCCAGGACTGAAATCTCTGCACTGGCTCCCAGTGGCTGCGAGGATTAAGTTCAAAACCATCTGCATTGTCCACAAGGCCTTCTGGACACTGGGGCCTCAATACCTTCAACTCTCTCTTTCTAAATATTTCCTTCTTTAGCCATTCGCTCGTGCACCTCCACTACCTCAGGGTCAGTCCCTCTGGAACAGCCTCCTGGCCTCACTGAAACCTGTGGAGAACTATCTCTGGTTCCTGAAGCACCTCAAGACCTTCCTCTTTGCTTCTGCTTTCTCTCTTCCTCTCCCCTGCCGATCACCTAGCTGAAACTGAACCTGTATTGGTTACCTGGCTACCCTCTGTACTAGGGCCCAGGTCCCCCCCACCAGTTGCACACCTGCACTGCCCCCTGGACTCAGGGGCTGTTCTCTGTATCCCTACAGCCCCCTACCAGCACCTGACACTTTATGTCTGCCCTTACCCCGGCACTTGCCATCACCTGGCTACACTTCTTATTTATTGTATTGATTGGTTTTTATTTTTATTTGTTTTTACTGTTATCCTATGTACTGGACTTTTTCCTCTTCCCTCCTCTTCTCCACTTGCACAATCTCAATGTCACCTGGCCTAGTAGAGTAGTTGTCTCTGTCTTCCCTTTGTTCCCCCTCCCTTGCCTTGTCACGCCTCGAAACACTTGTGTAGAGCCACGTTATAAATGCCATATCATATCATATCACTCGACCCATCATTGGGAGGAACGGAAGGATCATAAACCCATCCACCAACCCTAACCTCAGGCAGTAGATAAACCAGGGCGATCATACAGAAACAAATAAATCTTGACACAAGAGAGAGTGGAACACAGGAAGACTGACACAAAGGCCAGAGAGGAAAGTTGTCCTACAAGGGTCACGTCAAATCCCTTGTATAATCGAAAGTCTCTGACCCGTTGTCAGAGCAAAGTTAAGGGAGGGGAACCATGCTTTCCACTATGATTGTCAACTGTGATAATTGGCAAATGTGAACCTGACAGAGTGATGCCAAAAGAAAGCTAAAGAGAAAGAACCCTGCTTTCTGATAAAACTGAGCAATACTTGAACGGTGTTAGGAATACATAAACTGTGTTGAAGAAAGGTTGCAGTGAACACGACAGAGAGAGGCCCGTTTTTGCAAGATAGGATCCGAGCCCAGCAGAGGGAGATCCCAGCGGCAAAGAACAATTGCTCAAAGAACCTTTGTTTATTTATTTGTTTGCCATTTTTATGAAAAGGGGTGAAGAATAATACATCTGAGAATAGTGTATCAACTAAAGTGTCACCTTGTTGTTTGTCTAAATTGACATTAAGGCTCCTAAAGATCACAAGCGAGATTTGAGAGACCGTAGTGAACCTGACAGAGCGAGGCCTGTTTTTACAAGGAGGATCCGAGCCCAGCGGAAGGAGATCCTAGGGGCAAAGAGCAATTGCCCAAAGTACTTTTGTTTGTTTATTTGTTTGCCATTTTCACAAAAAAGGGCAAAGAATGATACAACCGAGAACAGTGTATCAACAAAAGTGTCACCTTGTTGTTTGTCTAAACAGACATTAAGGCTGCTAAACATTATGAGCGTTATTTGAGACGTCGTAATGAACCCGGCAGAGGAAGGCCTGTTGTTACAGGAAGAATCTGGGACCGGTGGAGGAAGACCCTTGGTATGAAGACCAATCGCCCAAGGTGCAAGAACACTGAGAGAAAATTTGTTTGTGTGTTACTTACAATCAGCAAACATTCTAAAGCATGAGAAATTTTCAGGAAGGTGACTTAGCCTCTGAAGGGTTTTTGACATCATTGAACTGAACTGTGAACATCATGCTGTCGAGGCCCAGCAGCATGCTGTGCTTGAGAGTCCGGCCTTGTCCCATGCTTCAAATGTGGGGAAGGGAGACGCAGCCACACCACCCTGACTTATCATTTTGGGAACACTTCTTTCCTTTCTGATGAACATTATCCTACACTCTTTCTGTAGCTAGTAGTAAGCATTGGCAATAGTTTGTTTTAGTATAGGCCCACAATGACTGCCTTATTATTATTTGATGGTCGTAGCTTGCTTCCATCTTAGAATTAGGTTTAGATGAGGTGCGTATCTCACCCATTATAAAGTTCAATAAACACCCTTTTACTGTGATCACATGTGTGTCTTTACTGTTGTAACCATGAGTTCCTTACATATGTTGTGAAGAGTGGGATGCGATTCAACTGATACAAATTGAAACCCATGTTAATAATTGTGGTACCACCAGTAGGAGAAAACAAAATAGTTTACCTTCATTCTGTCCTGGTATCCACATTAAAGGAGATATTATTCTCTCAATTTCCTGTACCACCTGGTCAACAAGATCTGTTATTTAAAACTCAAGTACTGCTAGACACCCTTCCTCTCTCTCATTACCACATACAACCTTGGGATCGGATAATCCTTAAAGTTTGACCTGTCTTTTCTTGATCACACCTAGTGCTCTGAATCCCCCTGCATACAAACCTTTTTTTTGGTACTCAGTCATTAGCGGTTACAGGACCTTCAGGCTTGGGGGTTAATTTACCGCAGTCCACTTCTTCGACTGACTAAGAGTCAGAAGGGTTGGATAATTTTGGGACCTTTTCTGACGGAGCCGAATGTTGCTTCATGTCTGATCCAGAACCATCTACAGAAGGGACCCTTACACCCCGGGAATAAATGGCCGACCTAACCAATGTCATCGGCCAGTTAGCGGTCCATCAAATTGCGGCTGAGATCAGACTCCAAGAAAACGCAACCAAAGTTGTTGAACTACAAGCAAGACCCTTACTACCACAGAGGCTGCTTCAACCAAATCTTGAAGGTGAAGATTTAGGAAATGTTTTCTTAAAATTCGAACGCCTAGCTGACCAACTAGGGTGGGGAGAGAACCTTAAAATATGTAATTTAGCCCATTACTGAAAGGCAAGCTACAAACCTTCTATCATCTACTTAATCTTACACAGGGAGCCACCTTTCGATCTATCAAAGAAGGGCTATTCAAAGGTGTGGGGCAAACCTGCAATTTGTATCGGCAGCAAATAAAGGCCACCAGATAAAACCCAGGAGAAAGGCCCTTAGAAATAAGTGAATGTTTCAAAAACACAGTAGCCTTGTGAATTAATGATAAATCCTTAGAAGAACTGATGGAGATAATCACCCTGGAACAATTCACCAATTCCTTACCCCTTTTTTCAGAAAGCTGTTCTACAGTTAAATCGACCTACCCTAGCCATAGCCATTGAAACTGCATAGAGCCATTCCGATGCACTTGACCTATCGTTGGGAAGAACGGAAGGATCATTAACCCATCCACAGACCCCAATCTCAGGGAATAGATAAACCAGGGGGATCATACTGAAACAAAGAAAGCTTGACACGAGAGAGAGTGGAACTCAGGAAGACTGTCCCAAAGGCCAGAGAAGAAAGTAAAAGAGAGGACATGAAAGGAAGCAGATCATCTCCTCCAATCTGTTGCTCATGCAAAGAAACAGGAAACTCAGCTAGATATTGTCCAAATAACATAAGAGAGGAACCTATGGAAATAGCTTGTTTAAAGGGCAAAGAGTGGGAAGAACCTGAAGAGCTAGAGACATTTAGCATCTGTTTATGTCAGACTTGTACCAAATTTACCTACGAAAAGCTTGGGTAAACGGTCGACAAGTACAGGCCTTGATTGACTCAGGTAGCAAGCAAACTGCTACACAGGCCAATTTAATTTCCACAGAAGATCAAACCACCACAGCCCTAGTGTCACAACTCAGAGATTGTTTTCTGGTCGTTGCAGATAATACTTCCCCACTCTTCTGGGGAAGTTCCTTTCACTCAAGGAATCTGGGATCTTTATGGTGATGTGCCAAAGACTTCCCTCCCAAGAGCTCAGCCTACAGGGATCAATACAACTGGCAGGCCGGGGGTTTGAGTGAAAAGGCCAGAGCAGAATCGTCAGAGCTAGAGGAACAAAGAACAAAACAGTTTTTCAGGAAATGCAGCCAAGTAGTGCCGGAGAACAAACAGCCAACACCGCCCACAATTACCCACTCTTACCTGCTCCGTAGGAACAATATACCAGTAACCTACTACTATCAAAGTGCAGAAACAAGGAGGATGTCTGGTGAAGGGACTGGTGTGCCAGTATCCTAGGAACACCACGGTGAAAGCAGCAGAGCGTCCCAAAAAGTGTTCAAAGCAATCCAAAGTGTAAACAGCAGAGCGTCCCAAAAAGGTTCAAAGCAATCCAAAGTGTAAACAGCGGGAGCGTCCCAAATGTGTTCAAAGTAACAGGAGTGGAAAAGGAAAGAAATGAAATGATCAGGGAGGCAGGCGTTCACCTCACGCTATTTCCCTTATGGAAATGTTCGGGTTACCAGGTCACCAAAACTTAAGGATTCAGAAATGGGAGGTCAATAATGAGCAAGCCGGGTTCATATAATCCAATGGGGACAATCGAGGGAGGCAGGCATCGGGAGGCAGACAAGAACAAGGCAGAGACAATAACTTGATTCGAGCGCCGGGTAGTCAAGGATTCAAACAGGAGTCCGGGAACAGAGCTCGTAACTAACAACAGTTTAGGAGCACTCGATCTCCGGATAGACGGGAGTTAAATGCAGTTCACAACAAATGAAAACACAGCAACGTCATGCGTCTATGTCACGTGGCTATAATAGCAAGAGTTGTGGGAGTTGGAGTTTTAAAGGTTTTTACTTGCCGGATAGCGCTCAGACAATCGCCAAGGCAGTTTCCAATTTAGCCGAGACGTGACAGTACCCCTCCACAAAGAGCGCCCTCTCCTGAGCCTTCGCAAGCGTTGAGACCAAAAGGCACGTAACAAACAGGGTGCGTTCAAATTAGAGGCCGGTTCCCAGGACCTGTCCTCTGGACCATACCCCTTCCAATCAATCAGGTAAGACCGAACCCCACGACATAGGCGAGTGTCCATGATTGCACGCACCTCATACTCGTCCTCTCCATGGACGTTACCTGGGGTAGGGACAGCAGGTAACCGCGTGCCAGGTACAAAAGGGCGAAGCAAGGAGACATGGAATACCGGGTGCACCCGCCAATGAGATGGAATCTCTAGACAAACAGTGACAGGGCTAAGGCACCGTAGAATCGTATAAGGACCCAGGTAACATGGCAACAGTTTCCTTTTACCCTTAATGGCCAGATGTTTTGTAGAGAGCCATACACGGTCACCACAAGAATATGAAGGAGCCGGTGCGCGTCGCTTGTCAGCCTGCATTTTGGTACGACGTTGCGCAGCTTGTAAATGGGATAACACTGATTTACGGATGGCAAGCAAGGTATCCTTCACGGCATTAGCTGCGGGAAACTGCTTTAAAGAAGGCAAGACAGGCGGCAGAGTCCTTGGGTGCAGACCATATAAAGCATAAAATGGAGAGCAGCCAATTGATGAATGTATAGAATTGTTATAGGCAAATTCTGCTGCACCTAGTAGCGAGAACCAGTTAGATTGATGTTGCAGACACAGACAGCGAAGAAACTGTTCCATAGTGCCATTGGTACGTTCAGTCTGGCCATCCGTCTGAGGATGGTAGGCCGAGGACAAGCGGGCATCGATACCCAAGGAGGAAGTGAGGGAGCGCCAAAAGCGCGAGGTAAATTGAGACCCTCGGTCAGAAATCAGAACCGTAGGAAGTCCAAAAAAACGTACCACATGGTCAAAAAACAGACTCGCTAACATAGAAGCAGTAGGTATTCCCGAGCACGGTATAAATCGTGCCATTTTGGTGAAAACATCCACAACCACAAGAATGGTGGACATGCCCCCGATACAAGGGAGTTCCACCACAAAATCAAGGGTGACCGTATGCCACGGATACGGGGGTAATGGCATGCTCATTAGAAGACCTACGAGTTTGCCCGGTTGTCTTTTGCACTGTGTACATACGGCACACTTGGAGACATATTGTTCGGTGTCCTTCTTCATACCAGGCCACCAGCACCATCGGTGGAGAAGATCATAGGTTTTGGCCCGGCCAGGGTGAGCTGCCAACGGGAGATCATGGGACCATTCGAGAGCTTTTCGCCGAGTTTGATTATCAGGCAGGTATAGTAGACCTTTAACATATGGAAGACCGGTGATGAGTTCGGCGTCCATCTCCTTAAGAATAGGAGCATGGTCCTTAGCCCATCTCCTTAACCCATCTATGATGGACGGAGAAACCGAACGAACACACACTACAGTCCCTGAGGGTAATACTGGGGTTGACTGCTTCGTAGTTTCCGTATCTGTACCAATACGAGATAACGCGTCTGTCTTTCCATGTAATGGACCGGGGCGATATGTCACCGTGAAATCAAACATGGTAAAAAACAAATGCCACCGTATTTGCCTAGCATTGGTGCATTTCACATGGGACAACGCTTGAAGATTCCGATGGTCCGTATACACAGTAATGGGGTGCCTAGCACCTAATAGATGGTGTCTCCACTCTTTAAACGCCACCTTAATCGCCAGTAATTCTCTCTCCATGATCGTATAATTACGTTCGGCTGACGTAAGTTTCCGAGAATGGAAAGCCACCGGATGTAGTCGATGGGTAGCTGGACAAATTTGCGACAGGATGGCCCCCACTGCAATTGCAGAGGCATCAGCTTCCACGATAAATGGAAGGGATGGATTAGGGTGCTGCAAGACGGGAGCGGTGGTAAAAGCCTCCTTCAATTTGTGAAATGCAGATTGCGCTTGATCATCCCAAAGGAAAGGGACGTTCGGACTGGTCAATCGAGTTAGTGGCGCAACTATTTCGGAAAAAGAAGCGATGAAACGTCTGTAGAAGTTAGAAAAACCCAAGAATGATTGAAGGGCTTTTACTGAAGTCGGGACAGGCCAATCCAGTACTGCCCGGACCTTGGAGGTGCGCATAAGCACTCCCTTTTGAGAAAATTTGAAACCCCAGGAACTCTACAGACGATGCATGGAACACACACTTCTCCAGTTTTGAAAAGAGGGAGTGCTCTCTTAGACGGAGTAGGACAGAGCGTACATGTTGTATGTGTTGAGACAAGGCTTCTGAATATATCAGGATGTCGTCCAAATATATTACGACGTAACAATCCAACAAGTCCCTGAAAATATCGTTCACAAAGTGTTGGAACGTCGCTGGGGCATTGCAAAGCCCAAAGGGCATTACACAATATTCATAAAGCCCGAATTTCGTCTTGAAAGCGGTTTTCCATTCATCCCCCTTACGTATCCTCACCAAGTTGTATGCTCCCCGTAAGTCCAACTTGGTGAAGATAGTAGAGGAGGTCATTTTATCAAGGAGCTCCGTGATAAGCGGCAGTGGATACTGGTTTTTGATCGTGACATTATTGAGGGCACGATAATCCACACAGGGGCGTAAATCCCCTTCCTTCTTAGGTACAAAGAATATCGGGGAGGCCGCTGGGGAACGGGACGGACGTATGTGTCCCAAGCGCAAAGCATTGTCCACATAGTCTCGCAGGTGCTCTTCTTCCTTTTGAATGAGTGAGTAGATACGGCCGTGTGGAATGACTGCCCCAGGTATGAGATCAATGGGGCAGTCATAATCTCTGTGTGGAGGCAGTTTTTCTGACAAGCCTTTATCAAACACATCCGAGAACTCTCGGTATTCCAATGGAAGTACAGGGACCGGGATAGAGGATAAGGCACTGATGGAAGGAACACTAGTCACCAGGGCCAGGCAGGGAGAAAAGGCTGCTACCTCGTGAGACCCAAGGCATTTCTGTATGCAAAAAGAGGAAGAGAACCGCACGGTTTGTTCAACCCAATCAATTACAGGATTATGCGTTTGCAGCCAAGAAAGACCCAGAATCATACCGAACTGGGCGGCCGTAATAAGGTCAAAGGTGATGGATTCTGAATGACCTTGTAAGGTGGACATTTGTAGTGAAGTCGTTTGCTCCGTAACTTGTCCGGATACCAAACGGGAACCGTCTACAGCATGTATGTCCTCAGGTCGTATTTTGGGAATTATGGGTAGTCCGTAATGTTCGGCCAACCTAGAATCCATATAATTCCCACTAGCCCCTGAGTATATCATTACAGGTTTGGAAAAAGATTTGATGCCAGAGGCCTTGAAGCACATAGTAAGATAAACATGTGAAGACGGAAAACACTCATCCGAGCCCGGGTACATTTGACTCATCCTAAAGGCCCGGTTTACGGACAAGTCCTGGCGTTTCCCGCCGGTTTGGCGGGTCTTTTAGGACACAAACGAATATAATGGCCTGACTGGCCACAATAGAAACATAGGTTATTCAGTACCCGTTTCTCTCGTTCAGCCTTGGATAATGGACCCCTGATGGCCCCAATTTGCATGGTTCGGCTTCGCTTTGAGAAACCGGAGTAGTGCCATCTGGTCGGGAAGAGGTATGAATATCAGGATACCGACGTTCGCCCCGTCTTTGGCGAATCCGAGCATCGACTTGAAGAACCAGGTCGAGCAACTCAGGAAAACCAGGTGGAAGGGCGGGCACCACTGATAGGGCATCTTTTAGATCATCCGACAAACCTTTATAGAAAACAGCTGCTTTCTTCTGTTCTGGCCACGTGGTCTCAGCCGCCAACTGGTTGAAACGAGCGAGGTAGGTCAAGAGATCCGTCTTGCCTTGACTAATAGCCAAGAATTCCAAATCCGAAGTTTGTGCTTTGTATCGCATGTCAAAAACGCTGTTCATGGCTTGGATTAACCTATCGAAGTCATAAAGAGCCGGATCATTAGCTTCCAGCAAAGGATTAGCCCATGCTGCGGCACTGCCACCTAGATGGGAGAGAACGAAGGCCGCCTTAGTGGTAGCGTCTGGGAACGCCAAGGGACGACAAAGAAAGTGAAGGCGACATTGGTCCACGAAAGTCTGATACGCCTTGGGATCCCCCAAAAAGCGTTCGGGTGGGACCAAAGGAAAGGGCCCAGGAAGGACAACCAGAGCTGGAGCTGGGGGGGGGGTACAGGAGGAGGTGTTGCTGCAGCGGCATCACCGAATTCCTCATCTTGGGGTAATGGCTGCACGAAGCTCTGTAATACATCCATGCGTTGATGTAAGGTCACATGGGCGGATGCCATATCGGTACGCAAGGCAGAAAAAGCCTGCATGAGAGTTGCCATTGGGTCTGATGCAGCATCCATAACCAATAGGCGTTTTGTAAGGCTCCTAAATCTGTCACAACTCAGAGATTGTTTTCTGGTCGTTGCAGATAATACTTCCCCACTCTTCTGGGGAAGTTCCTTTCACTCAAGGAATCTGGGATCTTTATGGTGATGTGCCAAAGACTTCCCTCCCAAGAGCTCAGCCTACAGGGATCAATACACCTGGCAGGCCGGGGGCTTGAGTGAAAAGGCCGGAGCAGAATCGTCAGAGCTAGAGGGACAAAGAACAAAACAGTTGTTCAGGAAATGCAGCCAAGTAGTGCCGGAGAACAAACAGCCAACACCGCCCACAATTACCCACTCTTACCTGCTCCGTAGGAACAATATACCAGTAACCTACTAGTATCAATTTGCAGAAACAAGGAGGATGTCTGGTGAAGGGACTGGTGTGCCAGTATCCTAGGAACACCACGGTGAACGCAGCAGAGCGTCCCAAAAAGTGTTCAAAGCAATCCAGAGTCAATGCAGCAGAGCGTCCCAAAAATGTTCAAAGCAATCCAAAGTGTAAACAGCAGAGCATCCCAAAAATGTTCAAAGCAATCCAAAGTGTAAACAGCAGAGCGTCCCAAAAGTGTTCAAAGTAACAGGAGTGGAAAAGGAAAGAAATGAAATGATCAGGGAGGTGGGCGTTCACCTCACGCTATTTCCCTTACGGAAATGTTCGGGTTACCAGGTCACCAAAACTTAAGGATTCAGAAATGGGAGGTCAATAATGAGCAAGCCGGGTTCATATAATCCAAGGGGGACAATCGAGGGAGGCAGGCGTCGGGAGGCAGACAAGGACAAGGCAGAGACAATAACTTGATTCGAGCGCCGGGTAGTCAAGGATTCAAACAGGAGTCCGGGAACAGAGCTCGTAACTAACAACAGTTTAGGAGCACTCGATCTCCGGATAGACGGGAGTTAAATGCAGTTCACAACAAATGAAAACACAGCAACGTCATGCGTGTATGTCACGTGGCTATAATAGCAAGAGTTGTGGGAGTTGTAGTTTTAAAGGGTTTTACGTGCCGGATAGCGCTCAGACAATGGCCAAGGCAGTTTCCAATTTAGCCGAGACGTGACACCTAGTCAGAGTTACATGAGTACATGGAGACAATGTAGTGTACCCTAAAATACCTGTGCACATTGAAAGCTGGGGTGAAATCCTGTGAGGTGCCATCAGCCATAATTCCGGGACTCCCTGAGTAAATTATCATGGGGAGGGATTTCCCCACATTCCCTACTATTTTACAAGAGACTACACCTCCATAAGGAGATTTTCTAACTCAGAGTTCTTTGCAGGCAAACTACTACCCCAAGAAATCTCCAATATGGGTCTTGTTAACGTCTCTACCTGTGACCTAATAATAGACCTTAATCCCCAATTCATAGGGTATTGTAACAAGATTAATAACACCACTCCACCTCTACCTACACCGGCCAAAACAAATCCGTAGAATATGTGAGAGGCCCAGTCAAAGAACAGGCAAATCCACGTTGCATAGGAGAAGGGTATGTGAGAAACCTGAAGATGTCACAGCCGCTGGTCCCCAGAGATCTGTCGTCCAGGTGGCCAGGACAAGGCCATCGCTATTGGATCCAGTTCCTGAGGGTGGTCTAGTGGGGGAGGATCACCTGGGTGAGGGGGTTTCAGGGAGTAGAAGTGGGACACTGAGGGTTGAGACACGGTATGCCCTTCCCTGTAACAACACTTCCCCATCCTAACCGAAGGGTATTTACAAGCTCTACCCCCACCCCCTTCTCCCACACAAACACTTTCTTGCACAGTAACAGACAACGGACTAACATCAGAGCCACTTACCTGACATGTCCCAACACTCGGGTCAGGCAGAGTCAAACAATTGACAATAACCACGCACACCTCATAGCCCTTTACCTTTCCCACAGGGAGAAAAGGAGGAGCACGAAAGCACACTTTGAGTAAAGCTGAACGCACGAAGAGACAGCTACACCAAACCGGCAGTACAAAGGGAGAAGAAAAGCGGTGAGACCTGGAAGGATGACAAAGGGGGAATTGCCCTTGCCCTTTTCAACTCAGACCGGCGAAGCCTCCAGAAGGAAAAACGTAAGACCAGGAGTTAGAGCTGGCATACAGAGCAACAGATTTCAAAGGTACACGGGGGCCTCCTGCTTTGATATTGCAGGCGGAGAGGCAAGCTGGCTTGCATGATACTATCCTTGACTCCAGAGAAGAAAGAAGGCAACGGGTTTCGCACAGCAGGTGAGTCTGAGGTCTGATATCAAACCAAACTTTGTTAAGCCCAAGGTTGTGAGTAGCAACATTTTGATTGCAAGAAGAAAGGACTTGTGTGTATGTTTGAATTTTAAAGAAAGCCCAGTTGAGGTGCAGGTTCAGAGGGGTCAGGCTCCACATTGGCGTTCATTGAAAAGGCTCTGACCGGGATTTGTTTTTGAAACTACAACAATCAGAAGGTCCTAGGAAAGAGAGGCGTGAGGCATCAGAGTGGTTGTGCAAGGGTCACGTCAAATCCCTTGTACAATCGAAAGTCTCTGACCCATTGCCAAAGGAAAGTTAGGGGAAGGGAACCCTGCTTTACACTACGATTGTGAACTGTGATCATTGGCAAATGTGAACCCGACAGAGGGATGCCGAAAGAAAGCTAAAGAGAAAGAAACCCTGTTTTCTGATAAAACTGAGCAAAACATGAACGGTATTAGGAATACATGAACTGTGTTGAAGAAAGTTTGCAGTGAACCCAACAGAGCGAGGCATGTTCCCAGGGTGTTAAGTAGTCAGCTGGAGACAAACAAGGTTTTCTTTCACAGTGGTTTATTGCACAACAAATACTGCTCACAGATCAATAAATTCAGCCAACTGATGACGGTTCTTTTCACCTCATAGGCACAGGCGTTCTGCCTTACTTTACTTGCAACTGCCGCTGCTGGCCTTAATTAGTTCCAAGATAACAGCCAGGCGATTACAGGCTTTTCACCCTTCAACCTGTCCGCCTGCCATGAAAACGAAATTAACAAAATCACCACTCCGAATCCTTCTTCTTAGGAGGCCGTTTCTCTCCACTGGAAGGTCTTGAGCCTTGGACCGGATACGGTGTCAATCTGTGAACCTTCTGCTTACTACTAGTAAGCCCACTCGTATTCTTGGCTGGTCTCACTCCACTCGGGTGCGGCGTCTCTCGCCACGCGCTGCTCCTGAAAAATAAGATGCCTCCTGAGTCTCTTGGAGTTGCATTTAACCCTTGTCCGGCCCCTCCCCCGTAATCAGCCCCATGTGTTCTGAGCAACGGTTTTAACAATCTGATTCAGATTCCCCACCTCCTCCCTGCTCCTTCCACTGTGGGCTAACCCTGTACTTTGTTTGTGTTCGGGCGGTTTTAACATAAGGAAACCCGGTTCTCCCTTTCCTTTTTTTCCTTTCTTTACCCATCAGTGTGCCTCCCCCCTGATGCAGTATTTCGTGGGGCATTTTGGGATCTGTAGTTTGTCTCTTTTCATTGATGGTCAGCACTTGACAGGACTCTTCCCCAACCCCCTCCTTTCTCCCAGTATCCAGGGCGGCTGCCACTGCTTCCACCTCACATACTCCCTCCGAGGACCCATGCCGTTCGGGCAGGTCCATGGCACGTGACAAGTAATCAGCCACCATCTGATATTTTCCTGGTTTATGTACAGTCACGAACTGGTAAGGCTGAAGCCTCAAAAACCATCTCAGAACTCTATGGTTTGAGTCTTTTTGTGTAGCCAACCATTTTAGTGGTGCATGATCGGTAAAGATGGTAAACCTAAACCGTCTACCCAGTAGGTAATATCGAAGAGACTCAACAGCCCATTTTATGGCCAGGCATTCCTTCTCCAGCGTTGAGTACGGAATCTCGTGTGGAAGCAACTTCCTACTGATGAAGGCTATTGGGCAAAGGTTTTGCTCAGTCCCCTGGGACAGCACTGCTCCTAAACCACATCCCGAGGCATCCGCCTGCAAATAGAATTCTTTTGAAAAGTCAGGACAATGGAGAACAGGCTTTGTTGAAATCATCCAGATCAGCTTCTGGAATGCTTGCACTGCCTCCGGGGTGATTTGTAGGGGACGGTTGGTTTTCAGCGCATCTGTAAGCGGTGCAGCTATGGTAGAGAAGTGTGGCAAGAATCTCCTATAGTACCCCACAAACCCCAAGAAGGCTCGAATTTCTTTCCTAGTTTCGGGAGGCCTGAGCTTCTGTAGGGCTTGAATCTTGTCCAAAAGGGGGGTTATCACCCCTTACCCCACTGCATACGCCAAGTATTTGGTTGTGTGTGCTGCCAGTTTAGTCTTTTTCGGGTTAATGTGCAGACCAACCTCTTTTAATGATTGTATTACTTGGGTCAAATGTTCGTTCCACGTATGGCTGAAGATCACTATGTCATCCAAGTAAGCCGCAGCATATTCTTCGTGTGGTCTCAAGATTTTATCCATTAATGCCTGGAATGTGGCCGGTGCCCCATGCAAACCAAAGGGTAGGACAGTGAACTGAAATAACCCTTGATGTGTCGAAAAGGCGGTTTTCTCCTGATCTGATTGGTTGAGGGGTATCTGCCAATACCCTTTGGTTAAATCCAGGGTGCTCAGGAATGAGGCTGAACCCAGTTTTTCTATCAGTTCATCAATTCTGGGCATCGGGTAGGCTTCATAGTGGGATATTGCATTCAACTGCCGAAAGTCCATACAAACCCTAGTAGTACCATCAGGTTTGGGTACTAGGACCACTGGTGAGCACCATGCGCTTTTAGATGGCACAATGGTCCCCAATTCAAGCATGTTATCTATTTCCTTGGCTATTTCCCCACGTTTTGACTCCGGAATTCGATAAGGCCTGAGCCTTACAATTTTCCCTTCTTCCGTGGGTATAGAGTGGGTAGCCATATGTGTTCTTCCTGGTATTCCTGAAAAAAATCCCAGCCACCTGCTTCAAGGTATCCAATAATTCGTTCGTTTGGGATTCAGTCAACTGTTCCCCCATTTCCACATCTTGAAGACTACTATGGCTATTAGGGACCATTTGCTCTGAGACTGACATGTCTGAGAGGGTTGAACATAATATGTCCGTTGTTCCTTCTTTCCATAGCTTGAGCAAGTTAATGTGATAATTCTGAAATTTATTTTTCCGTTCGGGTTGTTCCACCTCATAGTTTACAGGTCCCAATATTTTTGTTATCTGATACGGGCCCTTCCACTGAGCCAACATTTTGTTTGTGTGGGTAGGCAGCAAAACCAATACCTTATCTCCTACCTTCAAAGTTCGAGGTCGGCTCCCTTGATCATAATACTTCTCTTGTCTGTCTTGGGCCCTCCCCAGGTTTTCTTGAGCAAAGTCTCTCAGTTTACCTAGATGTTCTTTTAGGTCATTAACATATTCAGTGAGTGAGGTTTCCCCCTGTTGTTCCCAGGTGTCTTTCAGTAAACCCAGTATGGACTTGGGCTGTCTTCCGAATAACAATTCAAAAGGGGAGTATCCGGTTGAGAATTGCGGGGTATCCCTTAGTACCATCAACACCCAAGGTAGAATCCGATCCCATCCCAACCCTGTGGGGCTGGTGGCTCTTCTTATCATATGTTTAATAGTTTTGTTATATCGTTCCACCAACCCACCCGTTTGGGGATGGTACACTGAGGTTTTCAAGTGTTGAATTCCTAAGGTCTTACACACCTCCTTCATAACCACTGACATGAAGTTACTCCCCTGGTCTGTCACTATCTCCAGGGGAATTCCCACTCGAGCAAAGAACGGCATAAGCACATTGCATACCTGTCTTGCTGAGATTCCCATTAAAGGGAAAGCTTCGGGATAGCGAGTGGCATAGTCCACAATCACTAAGAGAAACCGGAACCCTCTACTGGTGGGCTCCAATGGCCCTACAATGTCCATCCCTATTCTCTGGAAGGGTTCCCTAATCAGGGGCATTCTTTGTAGAGGTGCTCTAGCCGGTATATGATGACTAGTTTTTTGACATATGGCACACTCTTGACAATATCTGGCTATTTCCGCATATACTCCAGGCCAGTAGAAATTCTGCAACACCCTTTTCACCGTCATGTTTTTCGCTAAGTGCCCCCCTGTTGTGTGGTCATGGGCCAGTTGGATCAGAGTTTTCCGGTATGACTGGGCAACCAGCAATTGCTCCCTCTCCTGATTATCGGAACCTCTAGTAACCCTATATATTAGCCCTTGGTTTTCCTTGAAGTATGGAGTAGTAACTGGGGTCCCTCTCATTGCTTGGGCTTGTTCCCTGGCCCTTTTTAGGGTTTCATCCAGTCCGGTTTCGGTCCGGAATGAGGGAAGATGGTCTCCCACTCGCCAGTCTATGAGGGCAATTTCCATTCCTTTTCCCCTGTTCTCTTCCATATTTTTTCTCTGGCTTTTGTGAGTTTCCCCCTTCTTATTGGTACCCCGATCTCTGTTTTGGCAAATGGAGCTTCCTTTAACCATTTATCAAATTTTGGAATATCTGTCCCTATGAGTAACGGGGCTGTTATGGCCGGAATAATGGCTACTTTAACTGGTATCTCTTGTCCCTGTAGCCCCAACACAACGTCTTTCGTAGGATACCTTTTTACATCCCCATGCACACATTTAATGTCAATGGTTCTCACCTTTCCTGGATCTTGCTCACTCACATGCGGTTGTATGGCCGTCTGTCTGCTACCGCTGTCCATCATGGCTTGTTGGGGACGTCCATCCACCGTTACCTCTATCACATAGGGCAGTTTCTTCTGATATCCTGGAGCTTGTAGTGTTCCAATGTCCATTGGTTCTGCCTTGGTTTTTCTGGCACAGAACCGGGCTATATATTGGCCCATTCCCCACATTCGAAGCATTGGGGTGCCTGTCCCTTTAGGACACTGGTTCCGTTGTTGGGCTTAGGGTCTGGCCTATTCCTGGGTTCGTGGATTGCTCACCTGTAATTGCTGCGCATAATAGGAGTTTCGTTGGGGGGCCTTGCTGGTAGTGTTGTGAATGTGCGGGGTGCTTTTTGATAGGCGGTGGCCACATCTATGGCTTCCGACAGAGTAAGGTGGTGATGTTGCCTTACCCACCTTTGTGTGGGACTAGGCAGGGTGTCAATGAATTGTTCCAACATTACCTTTTCCTTAATCTGTCCAATCGTGGCTGTGTTGGGTTGTAGCCATTTTTCCGCTAAATCCTGTACGCGGTAGAACAGTTGCCTGGGGCTCTCTCTGGGTTTCAGTTTGGTTTCAAGAAACTGGAGCCTATAGGACTCCTCATCCATCCCCAGCCTTTCCAACACTGATTTCTTGATGTCCACATATGGGGTGTCCCCTGTGGGATTGGCAGCCTGATAGGCTCCCTGCATTACTCCAGTAAGCAGGGGCGCCAAAAAGAAAGCCCATCTGTCCTATGGCCATTGTGCTGCTCGGGCTATTCTTTCAAAGTTTACAAAGAAATAACTAGGGTCATCCCCTACCTGGTATTTTTGAAGTACGGTAGGGGGAATAGCTGGATGTGCCCGTTGGTTAGCCATTGATTCACCCAGAATCCTCAATGCTTCTCTTCCCTGTTCTTGAGCTGCTGTTTGCACTTGTAGAGCCTGTTGCAGGGCCTGCCGGTCTGCCTGGGCTTGATGTCCTTGTACTTGCACCAACTGCTGTAGTTGCTGTTGGCCTTCAGCCAATGCTTTTAACACGGCTTCCATGCTGCTGGTGATTTTGCGTTCCTCTGCAATCCCACCGCTGCCACCACTGTTAAGTAGTCAGCTGGAGACAAACAAGGTTTTCTTTCACAGTGGTTTATTGCACAACAAATACTGGTCACAGATCAATAAATTCAGCCAACTGATGATGGTTCTTTTCACCTCATAGGCACAGGCGTTCTGCCTTACTTTACTTGCAACTGCCGCTGCTGGCCTTAATTAGTTCCAAGATAACAGCCAGGCGATTACAGGCTTTTCACCCTTCAACCTGTCCGCCGGCCATGAAAACGAAATTAACAAAATCACCACTCCGAATCCTTCTTCTTAGGCGGCCGTTTCTCTCCACTGGAAGGTCTTGAGCCTTGGACTGGATACGGTGTCAATCTGTGAACCTTCCGCTTACTACTACTAATACGAGTAAGCCCACTCGTATTCTTGGCTGGTCTCACTCCACTCGGGTGCGGCGTCTCTCGCCACGCGCTGCTCCTGAAAAATAAGACGCCTCCTGAGTCTCATGGAGTTGCATTTAACCCTTGTCCGGCCCCTCCCCCGTAATCAGCCCCATGTGTTCTGAGCAACGGTTTTAACACACCTGATTCAGATTCCCCACCTCCTCCCTGCTCCATCCACTGTGGGCTAACCCTGTACTTTGTTTGTGTTCGGGGGGTTTTAACATAAGGAAACCCGGTTCTCCCTTTCCTTTTTTTCCTTTCTTTACCCATCGGCGTGCCTCCCCCCTGATGCAGTATTTCGTGGGGCATTTTGGGATCTGTAGTTTGTCTCTTTTCATTGATGGTCAGCACTTGACGGGACTCTTCCCCAACCCCCTCCTTTCTCCCAGTATCCAGGGCGGCTGCCACTGCTTCTACCTCACACCGGGGCAAAGAACAATTGCTCAAAGAACCTTTGTTTCTTTATTTGTTTGCCATTTTTTTGAAAAGGGATGAAGAATAATACACCGAGAACAGTGTATAAAATAAAGTGTCACCATATTGTTTGTCTAAATGGACATTTAGGATCCTAAAGATCACAAGCGATATTTGAGAGACCGTAGTGAACCTGACGGAGGGAGGCCTGTTTTTACAAGGAGGATCCGAGCCCGGCAGACGGAGATCCTAAGGGCGAAGAGCAATTGCCCAAGGTGCAAGAACACTGAGAGAACCTTTGTTTGTGTGTTACATATAATCAGCAAACCTTCTAAGGCATGAGACTTTTGCAGGAAAGGGACTTAGCCTATGAAGGGTTTTTGATATCATTGAACTGAACTGTGAACCTCATGTCATGAGCCTTGCCCCTGGCTCTCACTCGCAAGTCAGCCTTACCGTTAGGGGCCATGTCAAAGGCCTTAAAACCTCATCCAAGAGTCTCTTTGGCACCAGGCTCGTAACCATCATTAATACCAACATTAGGATGGGACTATTTACGTGGGACTATTTAACTTGGGGGGGGGGGGTGTTCAGCCAACATGGAGGCACACACATAGCTCAGTTACAAGGAACTGAGCTACGCGGTCTAGTCTTTTGGGTGTGGCAGACCTGGGACTACTTTACCTGGACTACTTTGGGTGTGGAAGTCCTGGGACTATTTTACCTGGACTAATTTACCTGAGACTATTTAAACCGCACCCAAACAGCAGAACATGCTTCACATTATTCTGCTGTGGGCAGCGTAATGCTCACCGTGTCCAGTTCTTTGATGCCAGCTTACCTGAAACCAAGGACCTGCAGAGAGAGAAAGAACACTACGAATCTTACCTGGAACAGCATCCTGTCTTCAACCCATCGCCAACTTCAGTTCCACTCACCTGAAGGAATGAACTCCATCATCCGGCACCGCATGCATCCTGGAATACCATAACCTGGAAAGAGGAGAAAGAAAAACAGCATTAGTAAGCATTTACTCACGTTTCCTCCTGAATGAAGAATGCCACACAATTCTTACCTGGGTAGTCATCTCCTGGTCAGTATCATCGCTGGAACATTACGGCACTCGGCGAGGAAAATCGCAACCTGCAAGGAGAGAAAAGACACTGGTTAGCAATATTAAAGGGCGAAACAGGCCATGCATCGCGCATTACTCACCGGCCAGCATCGCGCACACCGCACTTTCGCCTACCGGCCCATGCTCATCTTCAAACTGCATGACAACACCAAAATACCTTTCTATACCTAAACTAAGAGGAACATGAGAACTGCATATAAAGACTTTAAAGCAGCAAACCTACGGAGAAGCAGCAGCCCTGGATTCCCACAGGGGGGCTTGCACCAGGGAAGTAACTTGGTCGCTGCTCGCCCCCCACATCTACGCGCCCCTGCCACGAGGAGCAGGAGGGAGAATCCACCTTTTACAATATTAAGACCCATCTTTAACCAGAGGCCTTACCAAGGGACCGGAAGAGGGTTCGAGAGTGCAAATCATCCAACCATGGCTGGGTGGCGTCCCCGTGGACACCAGGTGAGCATAACACCTCGTGCTGTGGCAGCCCAGGAATGTTCTGTGCTTGAGAGTCCCGCCTTGTCCCGTGCTTCAAACTTGGGGAAGGGAGACCAAGCCATACCATCCTGACTTATCATTTTGGGAACACTTCTTTCTTTTCTGGTGAATATTATCCTACACTATTTTTGTAACTAGTGGTAAGGAATGGCGATAGTTTCTTTTTAGCATAGGCCCTTTTTATTTGACAAGATGCCACTAGGACTGTCTTATTATTATGTGATGGTCGTAGCTTGTTCCCAAATTAGATTTAGGATTAGATTAGGCATTTATTTTACCCATTATAAAGTTCAATAAACACCCTTGAACTGTGATCACTTGTGTCTGTCTTTACTGTAGTCAACATGAGTTCCTTACATATGATGTCAGGGTGGGAAATGATTCAACTGGTAAAAATTGAAACCCATGTTAATAATTATGGTATCACCAAAATGGGAAAATAAAATAGTTGACCTTCTTGATTCTGACCGCGTATCCACATTAAAGGAGATGTTATTCTCTCAATTGCCTGTACCACCTGGTCAACAAGTTTTGTTCTTTAAAATTCATGTAATAATAGAAACCCTTCCTCTCTCTCAATACCACATACAACCTTGGGATCGGATAATCCTAAAAGGTTGGCCTGTCGTTCCCTTTATCAGACCTAGTGCTCTGAATCCCCCTTCCGTCCAAACCTTTTTTTTCTGATACTCAGTCCTTAGCGGTTGCAGGACCTTCAGGCTTGGGGAGTAATTTACTGCAGCCCAATACTTCGACCGATTCAGAGTCAGAAGGGTTGGACGATTTTGAGACCTTGTACGACGGAGCAGAAAGTTGCTTCATTTCTGATTCAGAACCATCTACAGTAGAGACCCTTAATCCCCCAGAAGAAATGGCCAAACTAACCAATGTCATCACCCAGTTAGTGTTACGCTCATCTGATATCCACGGGGACGCCACTCAGCCCTGTTTGGATGATAAGCGCCTCAAACCCTCTCCCCGATCCCGGGTGGTGCCTTTGATGGAAGTTCAGCCTGAAATACAGGAGGGCTAAATTCAAGACTTAGCCATCTCTGGTAGGGTGTCTTCCCACCTCCCTTGGATTCAACCTTCCCTTGGCCCTCTCCTCACCTTGTTTCTTTAGAAGGCGTGCTCTCCGTCCTGCTCTTCATGGCAGGGGTGTGTCGTCTTGTGGTGGGGCGTGAGTGACCAAGTTACTTCACTGGTGCGAGCCTGGTTTCAGGAGCAATACGTGGAACACAGGGTGAATTTGCATGTTGGATGGTAATGTTAATTTGACGGCTTCTGGGTTGATTATGGATTCGATGGAGTAAGGTCCCAAATACCGAGTACGAAAGGTCCGGGTCCCTTTTATGGGCACATATCTTGATGCTAACCAAACCTTGTCTCCAACTTGATAGTCGGGGCCTTTCTACGATGTTGGTCAGCACATTTCTTTTGTCTGTGCTTGGCTTGGATAAGGTGTTCTGCTGGCTTTTTAAAGGCCTGGGAAATGTTTGTATGTAGATTTTTGACCGCTGGCATTTCCAAAGTAGTTGGAAGGTCTAATTCAGAAGTACGTGGGTTTGTCCTGTACGGAATGTAACAAATTATTATAAGCATACTCTCCTATCCATAACAGGTCTTCCCAGTCTCCTTCCACTTGATGCAGCATGCAACGCAATTATTGCTCGTGTGTCGGATTATTTATTTATTTTATTTATTTATTTGTATTGCACCGATAGCTCTCGAGCTTCGGGGTGCAGAGACAAGAACACAAAGACAAAAAGTAAGACAATAAAACATGTAACACAAGACATTAGAGCTGCATAGGTAGGTGGGCAGGTTTTAGTATATGTATTACTTGAAGATGTGGGTTTTCAGTTGTTTGCGAAAACGTTGGTAATTGGCTTCCATCCTTAACTGTCCGGGGAGGTTGTTCCAAAGGCCTGCTGCGGTTATAGGATTAGTTCTTTCTGTTTGGCCATCTGTTTGGGGATGGTGACTGGTGGATAGTTGGATGCTGATTTGAGCCATTGAACAGCACTTTCTCCAGTTGTTGGACACAAACTGACTCCCCCGATCAGAGATCAGAACCGATAGGAAGCCATGTAACCGAACAATATTTTCCAGGAACACTTTTGCTAAACTGAATGCATCTGGAAGACCTTTAAAAGGAATAAAGTGCACCATTTTTGAGAATAAGTCTACGACCACTAAAATAGTGTTGAATCCTTGACTGGGAGGTAAGTCTGTGATGAAGTCGAGGGAAAGTGTGTGCCATGGTGCAGGAGGAATTTCCAATGGATGAAGAAGACCAGCTGGTTTCTGCTTTTGTGATTTATTTTGTGCGCACAAGCCGCATGACTGGATAAATTGGATAATGTCTTTACGCCATGTAGGCCACCAATAGTTTTGTTTTACCTTGGCTAGGGTCTTGGCAATTCCAGGGTGGCCTTCCATCAGGGAATCGTGATAACCCAAAATTACTTGCTGTTGTAGTTCCTTTTTTGGTAAGTATAAACGGTTCCTAATATATGGTAGTTGGTCTTTAATGGTGTATTGTTCTGCCTGAGTACACCATTCTAGCAAGGCGTTAGGACCCATTACATGCTGAATCTTGTTTTGGGCTTCAGTTTGTGTCAAAGCCATCGTAAGGCCTAAGAGTTTGTCTTCAGGAATGATGGCTACTGGATCGAGAGCTGTATATACCTTTTCATCAATGCCCATGCGGGATAAGGCGTCAGCCTTCCCATTCCAGACCCCTGGTCGATATGTGATTACACAGTCATATTCGGCAAAGAAAAGGGCCCACCGCAGTTGACGTGAGGATTGAGCCTTTGCTGTTTTTAGGAATTGCAGGTTTCGATGATCCGTGATTACTGTGACAGTATGCCTGGCTCCCATGAGATAATGTCGCCATGCTTTAAAAGCGGATTTAATATTAATAGCCAAGAGTTCTTTGTCTGTGATAGCGTAGGGGGTGATAATCTTCACAACCAGAAGGCCACGGGATGTAACTGCCCAGTTTCATGGTCCTTTTGTGAGAGAACAGCTCCCATAGCCATACTGGAAGCGTCTGTTTCTACGATGTAAGGGCGGTCTGGACTAGGGTGTCGTAGGACTGGGGCAGAAGTACATTTTTTCTTAAGCTCTTGAAAGGCTCTCTTTGCTGCTTCGGTCCAAATGAACTTCTTGTTGTTTCACAGTAGTAATGTGATTGGATGTATGATTTGAGAGAAGTCTGGAATGAATCGGTGGTAGAAGATTGCAAAACCCTGCATGCTCTGGATTCCCTTAAGCAAAGTTGGTGACGGCCAATTTAAACTTGCATCTACCTTGTGCATATCCATTCTGATGCCTTTCAGAGTGAGGATGAAACCAAGCAATTCAACTTTGGTTACATGAAAAGAGCATTTTTCAAGTTTAGCACACAGTTGATGTTGGCGGAGCTTGGTGAGAATGGAACGGACGTGTTTGACATGATCCTGTTTTGAGGCTGAATAGACTAAGATGTCATCTATGTAAACCAAGGCACAAACAAAGATTAATTCCCGCAAGACATTGCTCATGAAGTACTGGAAAGCAGCAGGAGCATTGCAGAGTCCAAAAGGCATTACCTGATATTCGTACAAGCCATATTTGGTACGAAAGGCAGTTTTCCATTTATCTCCTTTCTTTACTCGGACAGGTTGGTACGCTCCTCTAAGGTCTAATTTGGTATAAATTTGGTCCTCTTTGACTTGGTCTAATAATTCGGGAATGAGTGGCAGTGGATAGCGGTTCTTTACGGTGATCTGCTTTAGTGCACGGTAGTCAATGCAAGTCCTCAAATCTCCTTTCTATTTTGGTACAAAGAATAAGGGACTGGCTGCTGGTGACTTTGACGGGCTGATGAATCCATTTGCCAGGTACTGGTCTAGATAGGATTTCAAATGGAGATTTTCTGGTTCTGTGAGTGTATAGATTCTGCCACAGGGAATTTGTGCCCCATGTATGAGGTCTATTTGACAGTCATAGGACCTGTGCGGTGATAGTATGTTAGCTTGTTTTTTTCTGGAACATGTCCTGGACATCTTGGTATTCGCTCTGTAACGTACTAGTCACGCCAAGTGCTAACGCTGCCGTTCTGGGAGGCACAGATGTACATAAGTCGGGTTCCCGCTCTTCCTGGTAATAGCAGGTAGGAGCGCAGTCATCGGAAAAGGCCAGCTTCTTTGCACGCCAATCTGTTTGAGGGTTGTGAGCTACTAACCATGGCATCCCTCATATTAGTCAGAACTGAGGCGCCTTGATGAGATCAAAGGCAATAGATTCTCAGTGTCCGTCCTGGTACAGTAGGGTTAGTCCTGCTGTACATTGGGTTACTGGTCCGGAAGCTATTTCTGTCCCATCCACGGTGGTAACCTTTTCAGTGGTCGACTTTGAACATAGGGGAAGCCCCATCTCTGCTGCCAGTTCTTGATCTATATAATTCCCAACTGCTCTGCTGTCTATGTATGCCACAATGGCGTGCATCCGAGACAGTTGTTGGTGATTGATTAGGATCACTGGTATTGCAAAGTTTGAGGGTGGTGGCTCATTCTTCTCACTCGACAAACTGACCTCTACGTTTGTCGAGCTTTGTAGTTTTCCGGCTCCTTGTTATCTTTCTTCTCTGTGGCCCCTACAATCCTCTTTGGAGGTTTCACTGGGCAATCTTTGAGGAAATGGGCTGATTTTCCGCAGTATAAATATAGCTGCTGTTGCCTTCTCTTGTCTCTTTCAATTTTTGTTAATGTGGGTCGCACGCCACTGATTTGCATGGGTTCTACTGTGTTCTCCGACACGCGTGAGACATTGTCCTTTGACCGAAAATACATGGTCCGAGTGTCTGATGTAGTCCGGTCTGCATTTTGGTCTTGTAATCTGTGATCTAGTTGCACAACCAGATTGATGAATTCAGTACAGAGCCTGGGTGGGTCAACCACCTGAGCTAGGACGTCCTTCATTTCTCCCCGTAGTCCTCGATGAAACAGCGTGGTTCTTTTTTTTCAGACCAACTAGCTTCCACGACTAAACTGTTAAAGGTCACTATATATGTTGGCAAATCTTGATTCCCCTTCCGGAGTGATAAAAGTTTGTTGCCTACTGCTTGTTCGTGGGTATGACGAGCAAAGAGTTTCTCCATTTCCCTCTGAAACATCCCAAAGTCATGTAACTGTGGATCATCTTGGCTTACTACTACCACTCAAATATGACAAAACAAAAGCAAACCATGCCTGGTCATTGGGAAATGCACCAGGTCGGCAAAGGAAATGAAGACGACATTGATTCTTGAATGTAGGATTCTTTCTGGGATCTCCCGTGAATCGTTTAGGTGAAGCTAAAGGAACTGCTCTAGGAACAGTTATTTTTACTGGAGTGGTTGATGTGGTTTGTGCTTGCATCGACAGATTGTTCCCAGGCCATGGAGCCTGTCCTGCCTGCGATTGGAGTAATGGTCTACTGATTTCCTCAGTACGATCTTTGGTGACGACTAAATCCCTCCAGAGAGTATTGGTTTCTTGCCTGGCTGAATGTACTTCGGCACGTAACTGTCCCAATAACTGAGCTAATTGGTTGATTTCAGGTGTCTCCATGACGCCCAGGTGGATTATGTTTTTTTAAGGCTTCGCATTCTGTTATGGTTACCTGATATCCACGGGGAAGCCACTCAGCCCTGAAGGATATGTGCCTCGAACCCTCTCCCCGATCCTGGGTGATGCCTGCCTCTGATGGAAGGTGAGCCTGAAATACAGGAGGGCTGGATTCAAGACTTAGCCATCTCTGGTAGGGTGCCTTCCCACCTCCCTCGGATTCAACCTTCCCTTGGCCCTCTCCTCACCTTGTTTCTTTAGAAGTTGTGCTCTCTGTCCTGCTCTTCGTGGCAGGGATGCTTAGTCTTGTGGGTAGGAGTGAGCGACCGAGTTACTTCACTGGTGCGAGCCCTTTCAAGTGTCCTTACAGTAGGTCTTGCTGCTTTACAGTCTTTGTACTCAATACTGTTCTTGTCTTCCTTCTTATTGTGCTTAATGTCTTTTCTCTTCACTTTAGGTGTGCAAGAGATTTGGTGTTGTCGTGCAGGTTGGGCTGAGCACCTGCCAGTAAATGATGGCACATTGTGCGCAATGCTTTTCAGTGAGTAATGCGTGATGCGCAGCGCTGTTTTGCCTCTTATGTGCTAACTTGTGTCTTTCCCCTTCTTTTGCAGGCTGCAATGCTTTTTCCCGATAGGCGTGATGTTCTGGAACGATGCTGGTCAAGAGGCGACTAACCAGGTAAGAGTATTGTGATTTCTGTCGTTCGTGTGAAATCTTTAGTGAGCGTTCACTAATGCTCTTGTTCTCTCTCTCCTTTTCAAGTCGCTTCATTCAGGGAAGCGTGCAGTGTCCAGAAGATGTAGTTTGCTGGATCGCTGTCCCCAGGTAAGTGGAATCGGGAGCTAGCGACAGGCTGAAGACTGGATGCTATTTTCAGGTAAGATTTCTATAACGATGTCCTTTTTCCTCACTACAGGGTTTCGGTCCCGAGGATGGCTGGTATGAAGAACACTGGGCATGGTGAGTGTTACGCTGCAAACAGCAAAACACAGGAAGCGTGTTCTGCTGTTTGGATGTGGTTTAAATAGCCTTCCTGTAAAGTAGTCCAGGTAAAGTAGCCCGAGGCCAACCACCCCCAACACACTATACTGCATAGATCAGTTCTTGGTAACTGAGCTATGTGGGCACCTCTGTGTTGACTGCAGGCCCAAAGAAAGTAGTCCAAAGTAAATAGTCCCACTTTAAAGATGCTCTCCATAATGAATATGAGCCTGGTGCCAAAGGTGCCAGGACTGACTCCAAGAGATTCTCGGATGAGGTTTTGAGGCCTTTGAGGCCATAATGGAACCATGAAACCCGGCCCTTAGCTGGCAGGCTGCCTTGCAAGTGGGGCTCAGGGGTAAGGGTCATAACATTTAGCGGCCCATCAAATGCAGGCTGAGATCAGACTCCAAGAAAAAGTAACCAAACTGGTTGAACTACAAGCAAGACCCTTACTACCACAGGGCCTGCTTCAACCATATCTTGAAGGCAAAGATTTAGGAAATGTTTTCTAAACTTCGAACACCTAGCTGACCAACTAGGGTGGGGAAAGAACCTTAAAATATGTTATTTAGCACCTTTACAGAAAGGCGAGTTACAAACCTCCTATCAGCTAATTATTCTTGCACAGGGAGCCACCTTTCACACCATCAAAGAAGGGCTATTAAAAAGTGTGGGGCAAACCTGCAATTTGTATCGGCAGAAACCTAGCTCCATCAGACTATACCCAGAAGAAAGCCCCTTAGAAATGGGTGAAAGTGTCAAAAACACAGTTGCCCTGTAGATTAGTGATACATTCTTAGAAGAACTGAAAGAGATAATCACCCTGGAACAATTCTCCATTTCCTTAACCCCTTTTTTGCAGAAGGCTGTTCTACAGTTAAATGGACCTACCCTAGCCATAGCCCTTGAAACTGCATAGAAACATTCAGATGAAGCAAAACACTTTCACTCAACCCATCGTTGGGAATAACGGAAGGATCACAAACACATCCACCAACCCCAACCTCAGGGTCAGGGAGTAGATAAACCAGGAGGATCATACCGAAACAAAGAAAGCTTGACACGAGACGAATTGCAACTCAGGAAGACTGACCCAAAACCATAGAGGAAATTAAAAGGAAGGACATGAAAGGAAGCACACAATCTCCTCCAATCTGTTTCTCATGCAAAGAAGCAGGAGACTTAGCTAGATATTGTCCAAATAAAATAAGAGAGAAACCTATGGAAATATGTTGTTTAAAGGGCAAAGAGTGGGTTGAACCCAAGAAAGAGGTAGAGACATTTAGCATCTATTTATGTCAGACTTGTACCGAATTTACCTCCGAAAAAGCCTGGGTAAACGGAGACAAGAACGGGCCTTGATTGATTCAGGTAGCAAGCAAACTGCTTTACGGGCTGATTTCATTTCCACAAAAGATCTAACCAATGGAGCCCTAGTCATAGTTGTATGCGTACATGGAGACAATGAAGTATATCCTAAAATACCTGTGGACACTGAAAGCCGGGGAAAATCCTGTGAGGTGCCGTCAGCCATAATCCCGGGACTCCCTGAGGAAGCTATCCTGGGGAGGGATTTCCTCACATTCCCTACTCTTTTACAAGAGACTCCACCTCCATATGGAGATTTTCTATCTCAGAGTTCTTGGCGGACAAACTAATACCCCCAGAACTTTCCAATATGGGACTTGGAAACTTCTGAACCTGTGAAACCTAAAAATAGGCCTTAAACCCCAATTCATAGGGTATTGTAAAGAGATTAATAACACCACTCCACATCTTCCTATCCTTCTTCTTGGACATCTATCGTCCCTGTTCTCTCCCCGGTCTTGACAAAGGGAGGCCCAGTCAATGAACATGCATATCCATATCACATAGGGGAAGGGTATGTGAGAATCATGAAGGTGTCTGAGCCGCTTTTCCCCAGAGATTTGTTTGCCAGGTTGCCAGGACATGCCATCGCTATTGGATCTAGTTCCTGGGGATGGACTAGTGGGGGAGGATTACCTGGGATAGGAGGTTTCGGGGAGTGGAAGTGGGACACTGAGGGTTGAGACATGGTATCCCTTCCCTGTAACAACTTTTCCCCGTCCTAACTGTCAGGTATTTAAAAGCTCTACCCTCCACCCCCCCACCCGTTCTCCCACACAAACACTTTCTTACACAGTAACAGACAACAGACTAACACCAGAGCCGTTTACCGGACATGTCCCAACACTTTGGTCAGGCAGAGTCAGGCAATTGACAATAACCAAGCGCATCTGACAGCCCTTTACCTTTCCCACCGAGATAAAAGGCAGAGCACGAAACCAGTCTTCGAACAAGGCCGAATGCACCAGGAGACAGCTACACCAGACCAGCAGTACCAAGGGAGAAGAAAAATGGTGAGACCTTGAAGGACGACGAAGGGGGAATTGCCCCTCACTTTTCAACTCAGAGCCGCAAAGCTTCTAGAAGGGAAATTGTAAGACCGAGAGTTACAGCTGGAGTGTGGAGCAACAGATGTCAAAGGTACATGGAGGCCTCCTGGATTGATTACGCAGGCAGAGAGGCAAGTTGGCTACTGTGGTACTATCCTTGACTCCAGGGAACAAAGAAGCCAATGGGTTCAGCACAGCCGGTGAGTCAGAGGACTCTGATATCAAACCGAACTCTTTTAAGCCCAAGGCTACAATTTTCAACATTTTGAACGCAAGAAGAAAGAACTTGTGTGTATGTTGGAACTTTAAATAAAGCCCAGTTGAAGTCCAGGTGCAGACGGGTCTGGCGCCACGTGTGCGCTCATTCAAAAGGCTCCGACCGGGCCTGAACTACTACAACCAGAAGGCCCTAGGAAATGTTGGTGTGAGGCTTCAGAGTTGTCCTACAACGGTCACGTCAAATCCCTTGTACAATCGAAAGTCTCTGAACCATTGCCAGAGAAGAGTTAGAGGAAGGGAACCCCGCATTCCACTAGGATTGTGAACTGTGATAATTGGCAAATGTGAACCTCACAGAGGGATGCCAAAAGAAAGCTAAAGACAAAGAAAACCTGCTTTCTGATAAAACTGAGCAATACATGAAAGGTATTAGGAATACATGAACTGTGTTGAATAAAGGCCGTAGTGAACCCGATGGAGGGAGGCCCATTTTTGCAAGAAAGGATGTGAGCCCGGGAGAGGCAGATCTAAGGGGAGAAGAACAATAGATCAAACATTTCTGGTTTGTTTATTTGTTTGCCATTTCTATGAAAAAAGGGGTGAAGAATAATACACCCGAGAACATAAAATGTCACCTGGTTGTTTGTCTAAATTGACATTAAGGCTACTAAAGATTAAGAGCGATATTTGAGAGGCTGTAGTGAACCCTATAGACGAAGGCCAGTTGTTACAAGAAGGATCCGGGCCCGGCAGAGGTAGACCCTTGCGGCGAAGAGCAATCGCCCAAGGTGCAAGAACACTGAGAGAACATTTGTTTGTGTGTTACTTAGAGTCAGCAAACCTTTTAAGGCATGAGGTTTTTGCAGGAAAGAGACTTAGCCTCTGAAAGGTTTTTGATATCGTTGAAGTGAACTGTGAATCTCGTGCTGTCGAGGCCGAGGAGTGTGCTATGCTTGAGAGTCCCGCCTTGTCCCGTGCTTCAAACGTGGGGAAGGGAGACCCAGGCATACCATCCTAACTTGTCATTTCGGGAACACTTCTTTCTTTTCTGGTGCACATCATCCCACACTCTTTTTGTAACTAGTGTTAAGGATTGGCAATGTTTTTTTTGTATAGGCCCTTTTTATCTAACAACATGCCACTAGGACTGCCTTATTATTGTTTGATGGTCGTAGCTTGTTCCCATCTTAGATTGAGGTTTAGATTAGGCGTTTATCTCCCCCATTATAAAGTTCTATAAACATACTTGAACTGTGATCACTTGTGTCTGTCTTTACTGTTGTCACCATGAGTTCCTTACATATGTTGTCAGAGTAGGATGGGATTCAACTGATAAAAAATTAAACCCATGTTAATATTTGTTGTACCATCAGAAAAGGAAAATAAAAAAGTTGACCTTCTTGATTCTAACCGCATAACCACATTAAAGGAGATATTATTCTCTCAATTGCCTGCACCACCCGCCAACAATATCTGTTCTTTAAAACTCAAGTGCTGCTAGACACACTTCCTCTCTCTCATTACCACATACAACCTTGGGATTGGATAATCCTAAAAGTTTGGCCTGTTTTTTCCTTCGTCAGACCTAGTACTCTGAATCCCCCTTCGGTCCAAACCTTTTTTTTTGGTACTCAGTCCTTAGCGGTTTCAGGACCTTCAGGATTGGGGATTAATCTACTGCAGACCATTAGTGCGACCGACTCAGAGTCAGAAGGGTTGAAGGATTTTGAGACCTTGTCGGATGAAGCCAAAAGTTGCTTACTTTCTGATTCAAAACCATCTACAGAAGGGACCCTTAGACCCTCGGAAGAAATGGTCGACCTAACCAATGCCATTGCCCAGTTAGCATCCCATCAAATGCAGGCTGAGATCAGACTCCAAGAAAACGTAACCAAACTGGTTGAACTACAAGCATGACCCTTACAACCACAGGTGCTGCTTTAACCATATCCTGAAGGTGAAGATTTAGGACATGTTTTCTTAAAATTCAAATGCCTAGCTGACCAACTACTGTGGGGAGAGAACCTTAAAAGATTTATTTTGCCCATTTACTGAAAGGCAAGTTACAAACCTCTTATCAGCTATTTAATCTTGCACACAGAGCCACCTTTCGATCCATCAAAGAAGGGCTATTAAAACGTGTGGGGCAAACCTGCAATTTGTATCGGCAGAAACTGAGGGCCATCAGACTAAACCTAAGAGAAACCCCAGTAGAAATGGGTGAACCTGTCAAAAACACATAGGACCTGTGGATTAGTGGTAAATCCTTAGAATAACTGATAGAGATAATCACCCTGGTACAATTCACCAATTCCTTTCCCCTTTTTTTGCAGAAGGCTGCTCTACAGTTAAATCGACCTAACCTAGCTATAGCCATTGAAACTGCATAGAACCATTCAGATGCAGCCAAACACTTTCACTCGACCCATCGTTGGGAGGAACAGAAGGATCATAAAACCATCCATCAACCCCAACCTCAGGGTGTAGATAAACCAGGGGGATCATGCTGAAAAAAAGAAAGCTTGACATGAGAGAGAGAGAGATTGGAACTCAGAAAGAATGAGCAAAAGGCCACAGAGGAAAGTAAAAGAGAGAACATGAAAGGAAGAAGACCTTCTCCCCCAATCTCTTTCTCATGCAAAGAAACAGGACACTTAGCTCGATATTGTCCAAAGAACATGAGAGGAACCTATGGACTGATATAGGTTGTTTAAAGGGCGAAGAGTGGCAAGAACCTGAGGTAGAGCTAGAGTCATTGATCATCGGTTTATGTCAGACTTGTACCAAATTTACCTACGAAAAAGCGTGGGAAACGGGAGGCAAGTACGATCCTTGATTGACTCAGGTAGCAAGAAAACTGCTATATGGGCTGATTTAATTTCCAAAAAAGATCTAACCAATGCAGCCCTAGTCAGAGTTACATGTGTACATGGAGGCAATGAGGTGTATCCTAAAATACCTGTACACATAGACATCTGGGTAAAATCCTGTGAGGTGCAGTCAACCATAATTATGGGACTCCCTGAGGAATTTAACCTGGAGAGGGATTTCCCAACATTCCCTACTCTTTTACAAGAGACTCCACCTCCATATGGAGATTTTCTAACTCAGAGTTATTGGCGGGCTAACTAATACCCCCAGATCTCTCCAATATGGGACTTGGAAACTTCTGAACCTGTGAAACTTAAAAATAGACCATACCTCAGATTAATAACACCACTCCACATCTACCTACACCAGCCAAAACCAATCAGTGGAGTATGTGAGAGTTCTTGGACATCTCTCGTCCCTGTTCTCTTCCCAGTCTGGAAAAAGGGAGGCCCGGTCAAAGAACATGCATATCCACATTGCATAGGGGAAAGTTATGTGAGAAACATGAAGATATCCGAGCCGCTGGTACCCTGAGATCGGTCATCCAGGTGGCCAGGACACGGCCATCGCTATGGGATCCAGTTCCTGGGGGTGGACTAGTGGGGTATGAACACCTGGGCAAAGGTGCTTCAGGGAGTGGAAGTGGGACACTGAGGTTTGAGACACGGGATTTCCTTCCCTGTAACAACTTTTCCCCATCCTAACCATAGGATATTTAGAAGCTCTTACCCTCTTCTCCCACACAAACACTTTCTTACATGTAACAGACAACAGACTAAACCCAGAGCCGTTTATCTGACATGTCCCAATACTTGGATCAGGCAGAGTCAGGCAATTGACAAAAACCATGCACACCTGACAGCGCTTTACATTTCCCACAGGGATAAAAGGCAGAGCACAAAAGCATACTTTGAGCAAGGCCGAATGCATGAGGAGAAAGCGACACCAAACCAGCAGTACAAAGGGAGAAGAAAAGCGGTAAGACCTGGAAGGACGACAAAGGGGGAATTCCCCTTCACTTTTCAACTCTGATCTGCAAAGCCTTCAGAAGGGAAATCGTAAGACCGAGAGTTACAGCTGTTGTGCAGAGCAACAGATGTCAAAGGTACATTGGGGCCTCCCACATTGATAACACTGGCAGAGAGGAAAAGATCCCAGCCCGGCATCCAGAGGCGAAGGACAATCAGCCAAAGAACGTTTGTTTATTTGTTTGCCATTTTCACGATAAGGGGTGAAGAATAATACACCCGAGAACAGTGTATTGATGAAAGTGTCACCATGATGTTTGTCTAAACGGACATTAAGGCTCCTAAAAATATGATTGTTATTTGAGAGGCCGTAGTGAACCTGACAGAGGAAGTCCTGTTTTTACTAGGAGGATCCGGGCCCGGTGGAGGGAGATCCAAGGGGTGAAGAGCAATTGCCCAAGGTGCAAGAACACAGAGGAAACGTTTGTTTGTGTGTTACTTATAGTCAGCAAACCTTGTAAGGCACGAGACTTTTGCAGGAAAGAGACTAAACCTCTGAAGGGTTTTTGATATAGTTGAACTGAACTGTGAACCTCGTGCTGTCGAGGCCCAGGAGTGTGCTGTGCTCAAGAGTCCCGCCTTGTCCCATGCTTCAAATGTGGAGAAGGGAGACCCAGTCAAACCATCCTGATTTATCATTTTGGGAACACTTCTTTCTTTTCTGGTGAACATTATCCTACATTCTTTTTGTAACTAGTAGTAAAGATTGGCAATCGATTTTGTATAGGACCTTTTTTATCTGACAATGCACCACTAGGACGGCCTTATTATGGTTTGATGGTCGTAGCTTGCTCCCATCTTAGATTTAGGTTTAGATTAGGCGTTTATCTCACCCATTATGAAGTTCAATAAACACCCTTGAAACTGTGATCACTTGTGTCTGTCTTTACTGTTGTCACCATGAGCTCCTTATATATGGTGGCCGAAGTGGGATGTGATTCAACTGATAAAAATTTAAACCCATGTTAACAATTGTGGTACCACCAGAAGGGGAAAATAAAATAATTGACCTTTTTGATTCTGACCGCGTAATCACATTAAAGGAGATATTATTCTCTCAATTGCCTGCACCACCTGGTCAACAAGATCTGTTCTTTAAAACTGAAGTACTGCTAGACACCCTTCCTCTCTCTCATTATCACATACAACCTTGGGATCGGATAATCCTAAAAGTTTGGCATGTCTTTTCCTTCATTATATCTAGTGCCCTAATCCCCCTTCCTTCCAAACCTTTTTTTTTGGTACTCAGTCCTTAGCGGTTGCAGGAGATTCAGGCTTGTGGATTCATTTACCGCAGCCCATTACTTCGACCGACTCAGAGTCAGAAGGGCTGGACGATTTTGAGACCTTGTCCGATGAAGCCAAAAGTTGCTTCATTTCTGTTTTCTGATTCTGAACCATCTACCGAAGGGACCCTTGCACCCTGGGAAGAAATGGCCGACCTAACCAATGTCATTGCCCAGTTAGCAGCCCATGAAATGCAGGCCGAGATCAGATTCTAAGAAAACGTAACCAAACTGGTTGAACTACAAGCAAGACCCTTACAACCGCAGGGGCTGCTTCAACCATATCTTAAAGGTGAAGATTTGGGAAATGTTTTCTTAAACTTCACACGTCTAGCTGACCAACTAGGGTGGGGAGAGAACCTTACAAGATTTTATTTAGCCCCTGCACTGAAACACTAGTTAAAAACCTCCTATCAGCTACTTAATCTTGCACTCAGAGCCACCTTTCGATCCATCAAAGAAGGGCTATTAAAAAGTGTGGGGCAAACCTGCAATTGGTATCGGCAGAAACTAAGGGCCATCAGACAAAACCCAGGAGAAAGCCCCTTAGAAATGGGTGAACTTGTCAAAGACACGTAGGCCCTGTGGATTAGTAATACATCCTTAGAAGAACTGATAGGGATACTCACCCTGCAACAATTCACCAATTCCTTACCTCCTTTTTTACAGAAGGCTGTTCTACAGTCTGATCGACCAACCCTAGCCATATCCATTGAAACTACATAGAACCATTCAGATGCAGTTAAACACTTTCACTCAACACATCGTTGGGAGGAACGGAAGGATCATAAACCCATCCACCGACACTCACATCAGGGAGTAGATAATCCAGGGGGATCATACCGATTCCAAAACAGCTTGACACAAAAGAGAGTGGAACTCAGGAAGACTAACCCAAAGGCCAGAGAGCAAAGTAAAAGGGAGGACATAACAGGAAGCAGACCATCTCCTCCAATCTGTTTCTCATGCAAAGAAACAGGACACTTAGCTCAATATTGTCCAAAGAACATAAGAGATGAACCTATGGACTGATATAGGTTGTTTAAAGGGCGAAGAGTGGGAAGAACCTGAGGAAAAGCTAGAGACATTTAGCATCTGTTTATGTCATAATCGTACCGAATTTACCTACGAAAAAGCCTGGGTAAACGGAGGCAAGTACAGGCCTTGATTGACTCAGGTAGCAAGCAAACTGCTATACTGGCCAATTTAATTTTCACAAAAGATCTAACCAACACAGCCTTCCTCAGCGTTACTTCTTTCTTTCTTTCTTTCTTTCTTTCTTTCTTTCTTTCTTTCTTTCTTTCTTTCTTTCTTTCTTTCTTTCTTTCTTTCTTTCTTTCTTTCTTTCTTTCTTTCTTTCTTTCTTTCTTTCTTTCTCGCACCAAACCCTCAGGTAACTGGGCGCAAAGGTTACAAGTTTACTTTAAGCTTCATGTTACAGAAAATTACAGGTATGGAAATACATAGGTAAAAGAGAGAGATAAAAGCATACAGGTGTTACAACTGATGAAATAAGTGAGATACAGAGTAGTGGGAGATACATGGCAACAAGTGCAGTACATGACATGGAAATGTATACATTAGAGAAAGGAACAATCAACTGTTGGTCTGGTCGGAGGTAAAGGAATGAACTCTGTATCATCAGAGGTATTCGGTAGTAGGGTGCATCAGAAGTTATTTGTCATTTGTGTTCATGGAGACAATGAAGTGTATCCTAAAATACCTGTACACATAGAAATCCGGGGAAAATCCTGTGACAGGCCGTCAACCATAATTTCGGGACTCCCTGAGGAAGTTATCCAGGCGAGGGATTTCCCCACATCAAAGTTCTTGCCAGGCAAACTACTACCCCAGAACTCTCCAATATGGAACTTAGAAACATTGGAACCTGTGAAACCTAAAAATAGACATTAAAACCCAATTCATACGGTATTGTAAAGAGATTGATAACACCACTTCAACTCTACCTACACCGGCCCAAACCAATCAGTGGAATATGTGAGAGTTGTTGGACATGTCTCGTCCCTGTTTTTATCCTGGTCTTGACAAGGGGATGCCCCGTCAAACAACAGTCATATCCACCTCACATTGGAGAAGGGTATGTGAGAAACACGAAGGTGCCTTAGCCGCTGGTCCCCGGAGATCTGCCATCCAGGTGGCAAGGACACGGCCATCGCTATTGGATCCAGTTCCTGGGGGTGGGCTAGTGGGGGAGGATCACCTGGGCGACAGGGCTTTGGGGAGTAGAAGTTGGACACTGAGGGTTGAGGTATCCCGATTCAGGAGCTCAAAATCAGGAGGCCAAACGTATGATACAAAAACGAACCGATGGCGCAATAGGTAACCTGCACACCTCTGACCATTAAACAGGAACACACGCTGCCACAACGTGTAGACCACTCACACAAACATTCACTGCATGCTTTCGAATTGTGGACTGGCTAGCTTTCCTTGGGAGGAAATATAATCTGTAATACGGAAGGAAGCAGGCATACACCATGCAGATTGCCCCTCCAAAATTACAAAGATGGAAGTGCCTGTTGTGCATTGAGTGGTTGTGATTGGTTCTCTCTCGCCTACTACCACCGTGTCAGAAACCCCCCATGAGGAAACAAGGCAAGAAAGTGGCACCGCATCAAAAACAGATTTCTAAACACGAAACACACCCATTAGCTCACCATTGCATTCCCCACAGGATGGAGGGCTGCCATATGTTGAGCTCATGCAGAATCCTAGTAAACCTGGGGCCGAATTACAGAAACCTTGCAGCAGCCCAAGTGCAGTGTTCCCAAGATATGTAAGTGCTAAGAGTGCCCTAGTGCAAGCAACCTATCATTTCAATGCCTTACTTTTTATACCTGAGTAATGTGTGTCCTAGTGCTTACTAGTGTGACTAGGGATCGTATCAGCAGTAGGGTAAATTTGCACTGGTGTAACATGCACTGAAAGTTTTTTTTTTGCACTAGGGCACTGTTTGCCCAAATGCCAATGCCAAGCAAAATGGCACTTGCAAAAGTGCAAAGATTCAGTAACCAGGGGCGCAGAATGGACTGTCTACGCCTCTTAGCGCTTTGATACCTGGTACCCAGATGGGCTTTCCCTAAACTTGCTTCAGCCAAGGAAAGCTGCACTTGTGTGGTGATTATAGGGAGCGAGTACCACCATGTCTCTGCCCGACTTGCGCAACTGCACTGCCTGCAAGATAACAAGGGAGTCTGATGGCGTGGGCTGAAGGGAAGCAGCGGTGTAAGGAAAAGGGGGGTTTGGGTTGCCCCTCATCGTTTGAGCATCGTCCTGCCACATAGCCAGCATGACAAACATCACAGCACTGCAGCTGCTGGAGCATAAGTGTATGCAAAGTCGACCATTTTGGTTCTTGTGCAGGCAAAGATAGGCATTTGGCAGGCCAGGTTGTTTGACAAAAGCCCAGGATTTGCACATGTTCAACATAGCACTGACATAATGGCACTAAAATGGCAACAGCCGGACAATGCTACAAGCACCTGGGTATATGTTAACAATGCCTGGCAAATGGTTATACAACATATAAACAAATGCCAAAGCTATTGGCTCTGCCGATGCTTGCTTTCTTTGCATTTTGGGACTTGCAGTGCTGCTTTTCCATTTCTCAAATATGTAACTGGCTCTGTATGTCTGACACATACATACAAACATGTCCCATATCGTGCAGACGGTGCAGATCCACTCCTCTTTATCCCCATGAATTCTGGGACTTGTAGTGCCGCTTTTCCCATTCTCGAATAAGGTAATGGCTCAAGAGGTCACACGCATGCATACAAACATCACCACTATCATTCAGGAGAAACCCGCCCGGTCGTGTTTATTTTTTCTTTTCTTTCTGGGACTTGTAGTTTTTAATTTCCCATTATTAATACACGACTACGAGTACCATAAGCCAAAGCAAACAAATGGACTGGATCCCCCATCTTCCTAATGGGATAAGCAGGGTTGGCATGCACACGTCCTATGCGGTCTTTATGCAGCTATTTTTGGAATTTATGGTACTCCTTTTTAATTTCTATTTCAGATTGGCAAAACATTAAAAAGTGTATTCTTTTCTGATAATCCCTCATCCCCGCTCGCAGGAGCTTTTCCCCCTCCCACCTCCTTTCTCAGCAGAAATAGCTTTATATTTTTAACACTGCGCTCGTGCCCGCGAATGCCGCGATCGTACCCCCCACGGGCTATTTGTGTGCACAAAGTGGCTACAATAATGGACTGTGCTGTCACCTACACTGGCAAACTAGCAGTTTTAGGGAAAAGATTAACATGTAATTAAACTGCGTAGGCATTTATTTTGTGGTGGGGTTCCTCCCATCCCCCAGCCACCCCTGCTATTCATTAGTCGGACTCCTGTCACAGCCTGGTGTAATTGGGGTGAAGGGAGCAGTTCTGCCCAAGGAGGGGGGCTAGAGGTGAGCGTGAGCCCTGCGGTGCCCCTCTGCACATGCTGCACTCCAGAGACACATATGCTGCACTCCAGAGACACACACACATGGGGGAAACTGGAGGGGATAAATGCATCCCCCACTTAAAATTGTGGGGGGGATTTTTCCCCCCCATTCCCCCATGTCGTACGCCCATGACTTCCCTGTAACAACTTTTCCCCATCCTAACCATAGGATATTTAGAAGCTCTACCTCCTAGCCCCCTTCTTCCACACAAACACTTTACAAGGTAACAGACAATGGACTTACCCAAGAGCTGTTTACCTGACATGTCCCAAAACTCGGGTCAGGCAGAGTCAGGCAATTGACAATAACCACATACACCTGACGGCCCTTTACCTTTTCCACAGAGATAAAAGGCGGAGCACAAAAGCATACTTCTAGCAAGGCCGAATGCACGAGGAGACAGCTAAACCAAACCGGCAGTACAAAGGGAGAAGAAAGGCAGTGAGACCTGGAAGGAAGACGAAGGGGGAATTGCCCTTGACTTTTCAACTCAGACCCGCAAAGCATCCAGAAGGGAAATCGTAAAACGGAGTTACAGCAGGCGTGCCGAGCAACAGATGTCAAAGGTACATGGGGGCCTCCCACATTGATAACGCGGGCGGAGAGGCAAGCTGGCTATGTTGGCACTATCCTTGACTCCAGAGAACAAAGAAGCTAATGGGTTCAGCACAGCCGGTGAGTCGGAGGAAGCTGATGTCAAACCGAACTGTGTTAAGCCCAAGGCTGCGAGTTTCAACATTTTAACGCAAGAAAAAAGGACTTGTGTATTTGTTTGAACTTTAAATAAAGCCCTATCGAGGTTCAGCTGCAGACGGGTCCAGCGCCACGTGGGCGCTAATTCAAAAGGCTCTGACTGGGACCTGATTTTTAAACTACTACAACCAGAGGGTCCTAGGAAAGGTTGGCATGAGGCTACAGAGTTGTCCTACTAGGTTCACGTCAAATCCCTTGCACAATCGAAAGTCTCTGACCCGTTGCCAGAGGAAAGTTAGGGGAAGGGAACCATGCTTTCCACTACGATTGTGAACTGTGATAATTGGCAAATGTGAAACCGACAGACGGATGCCAAAGAAAGTTAAAGAGAAAGAAACCCTGCTTTCTGATAAAACTGAGCAATACATGAACGGTATTAGGAATACATGAACTGTGTTGAAGAAAGGCGGTAGTGAACCCGACGGAGGGAGGCCTGTTTTTGTAAGAAAGGATGCGAGCCCGGCAGAGGAAGATCTCAGGGGCGAAGAACAATCACTCAAAAAAAGTTTGTTTTTTTATTTGTTTGCCATTTTTCCAAAAAGGGGTGAAGAATAATACACCCGAGAACATTGTATTGATGAAAGTGTCACCTTGTTGGTTGTCTAAACGGAGATTAAGGCTCCAAAAGATTATGAGCAATATTTGGCAGTGAACCCGACAGCGGAAAGTTTGTTTTTACAAGGAGGATCTTGGCTCGGTGGAGGGAGATCCTAGGGGCGAAGAGCAATCACCCAAGGTGCAAGAACACCAATAGAACTTTTATTTGTTTGTTACTTATTATCAGCAAACTTTCTAAGGCAAGAGTCTTTTGCAGGAAAGAGACATAGGGCCTCATCACGACTTGGGCGGTAACGGTAACGCTATTTGCGCGGACGGTATTAGCCCTAATGCCGAACTCCCCGGCGCTAATAGCGCCGGATCACGAGTTTGGCGGTAATGTAAGTCCCCATTCCCCACTGAGCCCATTCGGGAATGCCCCATTCCCCATTGGGCTCAATGGGGAATCTTCGCGCTAATACCGCTGGTCGGATTTCCCGCCGGCGGTAATAGCGTGAATTTTCGGCAGATTTCCCCCCAGCTCAGATCTGGGGCGAAATCCGCCGAAGCCCTGATTCGGCGGACCCTTAAATCCGGCGGTAATAGCACTACCGCCAGATTTAAGGGTTACCGCCGAAGACTTGATGAGGCCCATAGCCTCTGAAGGAATTTTGATATTGTCAAACTGAACTGTCAAACTCGTGCTGTTGAGGACCAGGAGTGTGCTGTGCTCGAGAGTCCTGCCTTGTCCCGTTCTTCAAAACAGGGAAGGGAGACCCAGCCATACCATCCTGACTTATCATTTTGGGAACACTTCTTTCTTTTCTGGTGAAAATTACCCCATACTCTTTTGTTAACTAGTAATAAGGATTGTTTTTTTAAGTTTTTCTTTTTAGTATAGGCCCTTTTTACCTTTTTATTTGACAAGACACCACTAGGACTGCCTTATTATTATTTGATGCTGGTAACTTGCTCCGATCTTAGATTTAGGTTTAGATTATGCGTTTATCTCACCCATTATAAAGTTTAAACACCCTTGAACTGTGATCACTTGTGTGTGTCTTTACTGTTTCCACCATGTGTTCCTTACACCCCCACTTCCCTTCACAACACAAACACTTGCTCGGGGACAGCTCGCTATGAGATAAAACGGACTAACACCTGAGACATTTACCTAAAATGTCCCTTTACGAGAGTCGGGCAGGGTCAGGCAATTAGTGATCATCACTTAGCCTGACTTCCATAAAATGTCCCCACAGGGATAAAAGGTGGAGCATGAGCGCAAACTCTGAGCGAAGCAAATCACAGGAGGAAGCAGCTGTTCCACGATGGCAGTTTTACATGGGGTGAAAGATGGTAAAGCAGAAGGGGATGAGGATCTGTTATTTTCACAAAACCTTGAGAATAGAAAGCGTAACACCAGGAAACCCAGCTAAAGAATCATGCATTGTGTGTCGGTGGTACCCGGCACTCTCCCACATCGATAATCAAGGCGGGCAGAATTGCCTGCTGCCATGGTACTGTCCTTGGCTCCTACAACAAAGCAGCACCAGTGAAATCAACACAGCCGGTGAGTTGGGGAGGCTGATACCAGACCAGTCTGTGTTGAAGCCAAGATTGCAAGCATCAACATTATATGGTGAACGCTGAAGCGAACAGTGTATGAAGCGCATGTGATAACCAACACAAGTAAAATTGGACAACAGATGAGTGATTGAACTTTGAAACCAAGATACGATACCTTAGAATGGGTGTTCCACCACCACTTGTCTGCTCATTCGAAGGTCTCTGTAAGGTATCCAACTGAGAGGGTGAAAAAGAAAAAGAGTGACAAAGGATTGTGAATTGAAGTAGTCCTGTAATGAGTCAAGCAAAATCCTGTGCAGAATTTAAAGTCTTCGATGTTAATAAAGTAAAGAAAGTTGATGACAAAATAAATTAAAATTGATCCGAGCCCGAACGAGGGAGATCAGCTAAGTGCTTGTGGTTAAATGAAGTTTTGTGTTAAAGTAAATAAAAATCGGTCCAAGCCCAGCAGAGGGAGACTGATTGAACATAGTGTTGAAATGGATCTGAGCCTGACGGAGAGGGATCTGAGGTGAACCGTGAATCATCAAAGAAATTTAGTGCATGTGAAATCCTGAGAGTTAAAGAACGCATTGTTTGTTTGTCGCATCATGCCCTCTGAAAGAAGAGACTTTGAAAGGCAAAGAGACTTGGGCTCAGAAGGCCCCGATGATAATGTTTGAACTGCACCCTCATGCTAGAGAAGCCAGAGACTGTGCTAAGCTCGAGTGGCCACCTTGTCCCGTCCTGAAAATGTGGGGCAGGGAGGCAAATGGCCTGAATATCCTGACCTATCATTTCTTGGACACTTCTTCCTTTTACATAAGACTGATTCCCACACTATTTGTAATTAGAGGTAAAGATTGGCAATAGGTTTTTCAGTATAGGCCCTTTTATTTTGACAAGACACCACTAGGACTGCGTTATTATTATTTGATGGTCGTAGCTTGCTCCCATCTTTAGATGTAGGATTAGATAGGCATTTTTTCAAACCTTTATTAAAGTTCAATTAACACCCTTGAACTGTGGTCACTTATGTCTGTCTTACTGTTGATACCATGCCTTCCTTACAAGACCCATACATTTATAGAATGTGTCATGATGGAAAAGGATGAATTGCATATTAATTTGGATGATCCATATATGAGTATATGTGGAGATTTGAATATAACATGCTGGGATGAAAATAATGAGTTGCTGTAGAACCTACCCTTGGATGGAAATCCGTCAGCTTTTAGAGGGTTTACTTGTTTAAATGAAATGAGATTGAAAGACCTCCATATGGTTCACGGGTGTGTGATAGGACATCCCGAGACGTACTACAAGGTCCCGAGGTAAATATACAGCTACCGTGGATTATGTATTTGTCTCTAGTAAAACACTGCCATCCATGAGGAGGTTTCAAGTAGTTCCAACTATTGTGAGTGACCATTGTAAGGAACTCATGGTGGCAACAGTAAAGACAGACACAGGTGGTCACTGTTCAAGGGTATTCATTAAACTGTATAGGTAGGTTTAAACAATGCCTAATCTAAACCTAAATATAAGATGGGAGCAAGCTACGACCATCAAATAATAAAAGGCAGTCCTAGTGGCGTCTTGTCAAATAAAAGGGCCTATACTAAAAACAACTATTGCCAATCCTTACAATTAAATACAAAAATAGTGTGGGATAGGGTACATAAGAAAGAAAGTCGTTTTAACAAAATAATAAGTCAGGATGTGGCAGCCGGGGGTCTTCCTTCCCCACATTTTGAGCATGGGACAAGGCGGGACTCTGGAGCAGAGCGTAACTCTTGAGCTTACCCCAGCACGAGAGTACAGTTCTGTTCTCAGGTATCAGGATCTTTGGTGGTTAAGTCTCTTCTACAAAATAGTCTCTTGCCTCCGATGATCTGATGGGTTCAAAACAACCAAACAAAAGTTAATTTACGTATGTATGTTGTGTGATGCCTTTTCACCCCTGTATCTCCCACTTCCGGGTTCAGACCCTTATCGAATGTTAGCCTCCCTCTGTCGGGTTCACTATGTTTTATTCCGAAACAATTTTACCAGTTGAATTCACAAAATGAATGTCCATTTAGACAATCCACTGTGGACATCACTCTGTCGGGTTTATTCATTGTCAATACAATGTTCATTGCAGCATCATGCCTTGACACCGTTCTGCAGGCATCCCACCATTGTTTCACAATTACCAACCTCACAGTTCCTTTTACTTTTGCAGTATGTGGGATTCGCTTCCCTTGGTTTTCCAAATACGTGTCGGTCAAAGACTTTCGACTGTACAGGGGGTTTTGCTAGACACTTGTATAACCACTTGGATCTTTTCCTTCTGGCTCTCCTAAGTCTTTCTGGTATCGGTAGTTTCAACAATAAGGGAATCAACCAGAGTCTCTCAAGTGAGAACCCACATGGTTCCAGACCCCTCTTCAGCTGGTTTTCCCATAAGGTGTTAACAGTTCTTTGAATTTTCCTTAATTTGCCACTCGCAACTTTCGTTCAACACAGTTTGGTTTCTTATCGGTTTTCCTTTTAGACTCACCAGTTGCTATGAACTGTTTGGCTTTTCTTGTCTTTGGAGTCAAGGACGGTACCACAGTAGCAAGGGTATCCCCCTTTCCTGGTTATCAATGTAGGACGGCTCTGTATACTGTTGACATCTGCTGCAACACCCACTAGCTATTGTGCACAGTCTTAAGATTCCTTTCACAGAGGCTTCGTGTGTCTGGCTCAAAAAGGGTTACAGCGCTTCTCTCCTTCTAGCCCCTTCGGTTCTCGCCACCTTTCTCCTCCTCTTGAACTACCACCCTGTGTTAGCTATCTTGTCGTACGGTCTGCTTTGCTCGTAGTGTGCTCTCGTGCTCCACCTTTTATCCCTGTAGGAAAGGAAAGGGCTGTCAGGTGTTTGTGATTCTGGTCAATTGCCTGGCTTTGCTTGACCCTTTTGTTAGGACATGTCAGGTAAACGGCTCTGGTGTTAGTCTATTGTCTTTTGTGTCATGAGAAAGTGTTTGTGTCAGGAAAGGGGGGCAGCTAGAGTTTCTCAGTATCCTACATGGTAGGATGGGGAAAAGGAATTATAAGATGGGGAATAACACGGCTCACCTGTTGGTGTCCCACTTCCAATCCCCAAGGTCCCCCCTCCAGGTGATCCTCCCACACTAGTCCACCCACAGGAATGGATCCAATAGTGATGGCCATGTCCTGGCCACCTGCATGACACCTTAAGGATTCTCACACAATGATATTCTAAAGCGTGGAAATGAAAAAGGAAATGATAACATTGTTGCAAACAAATCCAAGCTCTGTAATGCAATTTACCAAGAACTACAGAGACTATATAGCTGTTTGAGTGGGGAGGAAAACGGCATGGCAATTGATGGCTCACAGCTATCTTCAGGTCCAGTAACACATAACACCGAAAAGGTCCCACTTCTGTGTCAGGATTGCCACCGGGAAGAACATTACTTTTGATCTCATCGGGGCCCCACAGTTCCAGATGATCTTGGGGATGCCCTGGCTAGAGGCCCACAATCCTCGAATTGACTGGCATACTAGAGTTATGACCTTCTCCAAGGACTATGCTGAAACCTGCTACAACGTGGGATCCCCCTCTGGAGAACAGAGAAGAACAACACTGAAGGAAGGGGCCATGTTGGGTCTAACAGGTTCACTGCCGTTGGAATACATGGACTACCTAGACGTCTTCCAGAAGGAACAGGCTAATACTCTGCCCCCACATAGGCCCTTCGACTGCCAAATAGACCTCATACCCTGAGCCCAGATCCCCTGCAGTTGGATTTATGCCCTGACCGAGCAAGAGAACCTCCATTTGCAGACATACCTTGACCAGTACCTGGCAAACGGTTTTATTTGTCCATCCAAGTCACTCAAGGACTCACCCCTCTTATTCGTACCCAAGAAGGAGGGGGATCTGAGGACTTGCATCGACTATCGCTCACTCAACCAGATAACTGTACAAAATCGATACCCTTTACCACTCATGCCGGAACTCCTAGACAAGGTTAAGGATGCAACGATTTACACAAAACTGGACCTGAGGGGGCTTACCACCTAGTAAGAGTTAAAAAAGGGGACAATGGAAGACCACCTTTCATACAGAGTATGGCCTCTTTGAATACCATGTCATGCCCTTTGGGCTTTGTAATGCCCCAGCGGCATTTCAGTTCTTTATGAACAATGTGCTTTGGGAACTACTGGACGTCTGCACCCTGGTACATATTGACGATATCTTGATATACTCAGCCAAGGAAAGGACCATGTTAACCATGTTTGTGCCGTTTTGGAAAAGCTTTGGCAGCACAGGTTGTATGCCAAACTGGAAAACTGGAAAAAAAAATGTTCTATGTAACGGTGGTCGAGTTCTTAGGCTTTATCCACACCCCACATGGAGTTGGATTGGACACACGCAAGATAGACGCCATCCTCAACTGGCTCTCACCAACATCCATAAAAGGGGTCCAGAGCGTGCTTGGATTTGCTAACTTCTACCACTGTTTCATCCCAGGGTTCTCCCAAATCATCCATCCAATCACCTAATTATCATGAAAGAACAAGCCATTCAGGTGGTCTGCAGAAGCGGAGGAAGCCTTTCAGAAACTAAAAAAGGAATTCATCATGGTACCAATTCTGCAACACCCTCGGCCAGACCTCCCGTATGTGGTCGAAAACGATGCTTCCAATGTTGCAATTGGAGCAGTCCTTTCTCAACGGAACCGCAACACGGGACAATTGCACTCGGTAGCATTCTGGTCACGCAAGTTCACCCCACCTGAAATGAATTACGCGATCACAGGTAAAGAACTGTTGGCGATCAAGGCAGCATTGAAAGCCTAGCGGTACTACCACCTAGGAGCCCGACATACAGTTACCGTCATAACAGATCATCGCAACCTACAGTGCTTGAATACAGCCAAAGCACAATCCTCCTGTCAACTCAGGTGGGTGCTCTTCTTTGCCGAATACGTGATCACGTACAGACCGGGAGTGTGCAACGGCAAGGCTGACGCCTTGTCTCACATGGGAGAGGGAGACGCTGCATAGGCTACACAAGATCCAGTGGCTATCATCCCGGAGGAAAAGATTTTAGGTTCTCTTACAGTACCCGCAGAATTGGACAACCTAAAAAACAAACTTCGAGGTTGTATGAGCAAGAAGGCACAACAAGAATGGGTAGCAAAGGGAAAGCTTTACACTTTTACTGATGGACTACCATATTACCAACAGCGCTTCTACATCCCAAACAAGGATCTGCAGATCCAAATAATTACCAGTTACCACGACTCCCTTGTGAAAGGACATCTGGGCATATCTAAGACCCAAGCAAAGATTAAAACGGGATATTGGTGGCCAACTTGGTGAAAAGACATCATCCGGTTTATCGCAACCTGTGGGGTTTATGGAAAGAACAAATCCTAAAAACAAAAACCTGAGGGTCTCTTACAACCTTTAGCGGTGTCACCTGCACCTTGGCACACGCTATTATTGGACTTTATCACAGATCTTCCCCCTTGTGGGGGCTACAGTACCATTTTAGTGGTAGTTGACCTGTTCTCAAAGATGGCTCATTTTATCCCACTGAAGGGGCTTCCGACTGCCTCCACCCTGGCTAAGGTATTTCTGGAACAAATCATCCAACTACACAGATTCCCATCAGCCCTGGTATCAGATCGAGGGAGCCAGTTTATCTCAAAATTTTGGAGAAGAAGTTGCGAACTCACTAAAATCGACCTACAACTATCCACAAGCCACCATCCTTAAACTGACGGGCAAACGGAACAAACAAATCAAACACTGGAGCTATAATTGAGATGCATGCTGCACCAAACCGAAGACACCTGGAAAGAAGCATTATGGTTAGCTGAATATGCATATAACAACTCCATCCATACCAGCCCTGGACAGAGTCCCTTCTATGTGGTGTACGGATGACACCCTCGCACATCAGTCTTTGATCCACTAGAGGCATTAGAGAAGCAAGCGGTAGCTACTTTTCACACTACCATCACTCGGATTCTCAAAGAAGCCACTGAGCACCTTGGGAAAGCCAAAGACAAGCAAAAGAAATTTGCGTACCAACACCGAAAGGAGGCACCTACGTGTGAGGTGGGGGACACGGTATGGTTGGCATTCAAATACATCCCTATGAAAGGATCCCAAATGCTCTGCCCAAGGTATCTAGGCCCATACACCATCAAGACTGTGGTCAACCCTGTAGCCATGAAATTGGACCTGCCATCCAACATGCAGATCCACCCAGTGTTCCACGTTTCCCTTCTGAAACCCATACTGCCCGGTACACGATTGATGCACCACCAAGTCCAGTGGTCGTAAATGATGAACCAGAATTGGAGGTCAAAAACATCCTGGATTCCAAACGTCTCCGGACCAAAATATTTACCTTGTGGACTGGAAAGGGTACGGGCCTCCAGACAGAACCTGGGAACCTAGCAACCACATCCACACTCTATGGCTGATCAAGTGGTTCCACCACAACCATCCAACCAAAACGGGACAAGAAGAAGGACTACCCTTGAGAGGGGCCTTGAGGCGGAGTGCTGTCATGGCTAATCAGTCAGGGGCACAGTTGCCCATTCAGTCAGGGGCACAGTTAACATCCTCCCCCATATGGGGGGCTGTTTGGGGCACTCCTGAATCCCTTGTGGGATACAACATGGAGCCAGGTGGTTGTTGTCCTGGTGCCTCTGGGGTGCCAGGCTCATGAGAAAGACTAAACCATGAGGAACGTTCCAGGCCCACTCTGCATTTGCATCTGGCACTAGGTGTGGCAGGGTGTGCCCAGCCAGACTGCTTGAGGGCGAGGCTAAATAGCCCAGGGCTATATAAGCCCCACCCTCATAGTGATCTGTGCTTCATGTTACTTTGCTGCGGCTACGTGACGCACACCTCGATCCTGTCTCCAGCAATACTCACCTTCACGGACCGGCAGCCGACTCCACCAGCAGCGGCGAAACTAGGAGCCTCGCAGAATGTACCCCTCGAATCCAATGACTCACCGTGATCGCTGTAAGTGAAGAAGGGAGAAAGGTTAGCAAATTGGAATCACGCACTGCAGCTCAGTTGCTTGCAGGCATGTTTCAAACTCATCAGACCTGCGTGTTGATCCACTCTGCATAACGTGGCTCTGTCCTGTACACCACAGCTTCATTTCTGGAACTCACGGCTTCACCTCTGCTACTACGGTCTGCTCCTGCTTTCCTCCCCTCGAATTCAGAGCCGCATCAACACCTGTGGAGAGAAAGCAACAAAGTTAGAAAAGGACCATGAATATGGGAACGAACAACACACAATAAAAGACAAACAAAACGGATCCTACAGAACGAACAACATAGATCACACAGAATGAACAACATGGAATAAGACAACAATACGGAACATACAGAATGAACAACACGGATCACACAGAACAAACAACACAGAGTAAGACAAACAACGCGGAACATACAGAACGAACAATAAGGAGAAAGATAAGGAGAGCATTGAAAGGGCAGAGACAATTAACAAGCAGAAAGGGGAAAGAGCGGCAACTTCAGGACTACACCACACCAGGCCTGGGTTATTCCCCATCAGGGATCAGTGAAGTAACTGGCCCAAAGAAGAACTGTGCCCCTGCAAGAACAGCATGACGGAGAGTCCAGCATTCCAAACTACCAGGAGTAACCCCCACAGAGCCTGTTCTGAGCTATTCCAACCAGTGGATGAGGGGAAGATCGCCCACCACCCTAAAAGGACCAGCAATGTCAGACGTCCCTGCAGAGACCAGGTCAGCATAACAGAACATTTAAACTGTCCAGGTAATTTATCTAAAATGATTAAGACCTATCAAGGTCTCAAAAAGGGCTGGCCTTTGGCTGCGGCCTTGTTTAATTTGCATTTATCAGACCTGGGAGAGACCTTAAATGTGGCAAATGCTTTTCCACAATGCCTCCGTTGAAAACCCATAAGTAGACTGCTGTATGCCGAAGACTTGGTCTTGTTAGACCAAACACGTATAGGCCTACAGCATCAACTAGCTAAGCTCCATTCCTATGTCCAAGCCAATGTACAAAAGATTAATGTTCAAAAATCAAAGGTACTGATTCTATGATCGGGTTTTTCTAAGCGTAAAGAAAAATTTAAGTGGGTCTTGAATCAGGTACCTTTACAAACAGTTGATGCATTTTTATACCTCTGTATGTGTATTAATTTTTGTATAGCTGATACTAGACCTAAGGTAATGTTATTACAGTACATTTTTTTAAATCTGACAACTCACAGTATGGTGATTCTTAAGCCATAGGGACACTTTTCGCTTTTACCAATAGTTCAATTTTATAATTTTATAAATTAAAGACCACGGCTATGGGGGGGGTGTGGTCAAGCGCTGCGCGAGATGGCCGCCTAATTTTTGCTCTCCTGCTCTGGCACTACATTTAACATAATTTTGCAATGTATTTAATATTAAATACATAAATATCCTTTTAATAAGCCCTTGGTGGTCCGTGGTGGCATCTCTGGAGAGGTTTGAGCTGCTTGGTGAGGATATCCCTGTGACGTTCAAAAGAAAGGCCTCTTCCCAGTGTGTTGCAGTAAGAAAACAGATGAATTAAAAGTGAATCTCGAAAAGGCGAGGCTGTATGAGCCATGAAGCCAAGGTCTTATCAAGCTGAAGTCAAGTAGCATTGGATACAAATCGTGTGAAAGAACAAAACTCCTGTTCAAAAGACACAAACAAACAAGGAAGACGTCAGAGGTCTATTAAAACATAGTATTTTGAAGACAGTAAAAGTTCAAAATCATGGTCTTCAGTCACGTGGAAGGATGAAGTTGGACGAGCAAGATGCTCACACCCACACATGAGGGCAGAGCGTGCCTTCACTCCCATGAATTCTCCAGAGCCAAGAACACTTCCAAGGACGAGTTCAAAGTCTTAATTGCCAACAGACCACTGAGGTGATGATGGATTGATATGCTAATTGGTGGGAAGCTCTGTTTTAGACTTGTTCACCAGCACCTGGCGGTCCAATCTGCGTGCTGCTATACATAGGTGGAAAAGTACTGATGGAGGTTAGAGTGCCAACCAATTGTAGGGGAACGCATATTTAAGAGTCCTATAGTTTGTGTAGCCAATGGGATGTTGTGTATTTAGTGATGTTCATAGTGGCTATTTTGAAGGGAGGGCTTAGTTGCCTCATCTGATGTTAGAAACCTATCACTTTCGCTCACTGTCCCATACGAGTATAGAACATATACTTTAATGTTCAATAAGAGCCTATCACAGTTGTTATTAGGTGTTTGTAATTTGCCACGTAGGATGAAGTTGCTAGTAATGTAGGTCAGTGTCAATGAGGACAAATTTTGGATATAAAAGGTCAGTGTTTTAGGAAACTCGTTGAGTAAGAGGATCGAGCAAATTCATTTATGTTCGTTGTACTCTCTGTTTTAGATAATTGACAGTTATCCTTTTTGCCAACTACCTGAGTTGTTTTGATTGATGTATGAATAAAATCTGCATCTCCAGCCAACTCCAGGGTAATTGCTACTCATCTTAAAGGGCTGAGGTTATTAAGTTCAAGGTTATTTAGTATATTTTGTTTTGGGTTGGTTAGTATCCTTGTTGTTAGGAGAGATGCATATTTATATTGCATCTCCTTCATGATTTAGGGAAGGTTATTTCCCTTTGGTGATTAAGCGCGATAAGACTGTCTCATATCTCTGTCATTATGCTAAGTTAGCTACCTTTGTGTTTATGTCTTTGTGTTGGGTCAGCTCCTCTTTTATCCCAATCTGTCTTTGTTGTAACCTAGTTTTTGGGTTGATGTACTTGCAAGCTACACCCGTACCCTATGTCTTTTTTTGCGTGGGTAAGTTTGTTGGTAGTGTTGGGCATGTATGCTAATTTCTGTCCTCATGGGGTTATCGCTTGTGTTCTATTCCCCTAGTGTCGTCTCTCTTGTTCTTGTAGGGTTTGCCTCAGTCGGTCCTGGTTGTTGTCTGTGCCATCATATATTCTGTCAATCTGTTCTTTGTGTTTCCTGTTTAATTGTTTTAGTTGTTTCAATTTGGTTCTGAGGTGTTGAAGAGCCAGTTTTTAGAAGTTTTCTAAATTTTAGGTGGTCTTTGGTGTTTCTTATTTATTTCAGGAGGTTGTTCCAGGTTTTTGCGGCTAGCTGGGAGAAATGATAGACAAAGTGGAAGACATCGCTGATGACAGTTGGTTTGGATCCATTTTCTCATGGGTTCCAGAATGGATGGCCAACATTGTCAAGTTCCTTGGAGCCCTGATAGTGATGGTGTTGGTTGGATTTTGTGTGATCAGGATCATAATCTCACAGTGCAAAAAGACTGCAAGGAAGGCAGTAGGAATGAATATCATGATTAATGTTGAATCTGGATGGAAAACTAAAGAGCTGACAGATGAAGAAATCAGAGACAATGTGAAGGCCAGCATTCATGCACCTGAGGAGACAAAATTCCTGTACCCAAAGAACCACAAGAAGTATGTGGGGAGGTGTATTTTCTGCAGTACAAATGGACAATGCATGCTTATGTCCTGAAACAAGCATGAACATGTGAAATCAGCAGGATGCCTGAAAGGAGTCATAAGGATATGGGTCCCTAGGGATATGGGTCCCTAAGTAGCATTTCTTCCGACGAGGATTACTAGATGTGAAGGATGATGGGAGAGTGATAGATGAATCACCCAGAGACGGCAGTGTAGAGTTGGAGCCAAGTACCCCCACTCAAAGCTCCACCCCCATGCTGCCTATGTGTTGGGAGGCAGAGTGTGATACATGTGCAGTACCACTGAAAATACCTATACCAAAAAGAATCTTGGAAGTAAGATACCCATTGAGGAAACTGTACATCCGCTCATGACAATATGATGGCCATTTGAATAAAATCCCAGAGGAAGTGTGAAAAATGAGCAAAAGAGAAGATTGGTGACGCCTTGAAAAGCAGAGCTGATGCACCAAGATAAGAGGCGAGGGGCTGAAGACTATAGACATTCTACAGGTTCTAAGGAGGAGGTGCTAAAGATGAGCAACATTTTGGGGTCAATATGAAGATGCTCATGCTACAGAAATAATGAAGAAGATATCAAGTCATTTTATAACTGTACAGATGCAGTAATGCAAGTAGACAAAGTATTCTTGAGGCTGGCTATGCAGTGACTAGATTGCGGCGATGCAGCAAACGTACATGCATAGGAATGTATGAACTATGGATGGTTCCACAGCACACTTTAGCAGAACTGGTTCCCGTGATCAGAAAGGCTTTTTCAGTATGGTATAGTTGGACAACAACTTAATTAACAGAGGTGAATTCAAGAAAGGCTTGGCTGGCCCAGAACCAGGAAGTCAAGGCCACTGTGATCTTGGATGTTCATGCAGTTAGCGACAAAACGTGTGAAAGGAACAAATTCTTGTCTGAGGTGAGGTGCAATAACATTGAAGGCGTTGCAGGTACATAATTTAATAGTGTTTAATACAGCAAAATCCTCTGAAACATGGTCTGCAGTCACATGGTCACATGAAAATAGATACTGGGCTGAGCTGTATCGAAACCGAGACACAAAGTATGCCTATACTCCCTCTTATTCTCAGGCACAGAGAACATTTCCAAGGCCAATGTTCAAAGGGATAATTGACTGGCAGACAGCAAGAGTGATGATAGATGGCAGGCTAATTGGTGGGAAGCTATGGTCAGGACCAGCCCACTAGCACCTTGATGCCAGCCTGCATGCTGCTAGCGTATCTAGAATATTACAGAGCGGTGCAAGGGTACCAACCAATTATAAAGGGCCACGTAATAGAGAGCCCTATAGCTTGTATAACCAATGGAATGTCGTGTATTTGATGACGCTCATATAGTGACTTGCACTAGAGGAGGGCTTAGTTGCCCACCTGATGTTAGAGACCCAATCACTTTCCCAGACAAGTATGAAACATATACCTAGATGTTCCATCTAAGCCTATCACTTTCCCAAGACGGTTCTTGTAGTTTGCCATGTAGATTGACATCAATGATGACAAGTTTTTACTATAAAGGCTATATTTTTTATGAAATGCTCTGAGTGAGAAGATCGAGCGGATGTTCGTTGATGTTCGGTGTACTCCCTGTTTTAGACAATTGATATTAAAACAGACTTACTTTTGCCTACTTCCTGAGTCAGTCTGAGTATTGATGTTTGGTTATATTCTGCATCCCCATGCATCTCAAAGTATTGCTACCCCGTCTTAAAGGGCCTAGGGCCTCATTTAAGTTTGGAGGTAGCCATGGTGCTATTAGCACCATGGCTGCCTCCAAACGGGGCTCCATTACCGGGTTCCTTCAATGAGGAATAACTGGGTCATTCCAACATTGGAGGACCCGGTAATTCCTCCTTGAAGGAACCATTCCCCATTCCCATTTGAAACCCCATAGGGCTCAACGGGAATAGGGAGGGAGGTAATAACGGGCACATTACAAATGGCCCGTTATTACCTCCCTCTTCCCCTCGCGGGACCCGGAAATGATGTCTGGTTTTACCAGACGTTTGTTCTGAGTCCCACAAAGGGAACCTCGTAATCAGCGCTCCCGTAATGAAGGGTGCCGGTCACGGGACCGCAAGGGTCATAATGAGGCCCCTAGTGTTGGGTACATGGGTTCACATAATACTGTTTTTTCCTTGATGGGTGATCATCAGCTAGGGGCCAAATGTGACAAGTTCATATCCCCTTCACTACTATGATGTGTGGAGCAGGAAATCCTCCCCATACAACACCCATGTGATGAATCAACTTCCTGGTCACCAGTAGTCCAGGGATGAATATCGGTTTCTAAACCATCAATCAACCCCACACCTCTAGTACACCAGAAAGGATCCGAACAGATTGGAATACAAGCAAATTATAAGACCTCCTTGTCCAATTTTGGTAACATAGACGGAACGGCAGGCTTATCTCTGCAAGGTCGTGGATCGTTGGTTAGTTGCAACACAGCGAACATACAATTATTACCCAATGATAAAAGGGACTGTCCAGCCAAGGATGTATACAAATATCTAATGTGGTTTCTTTTAATATATTATCTTCATTGCAATATTGTCTTTTTTTGTATGTATTGTCAAGTTGAATGGTCTCGAGTTTCTCGTGACCAAAACAACTAATAAAAAAAACAATACAAATATCGACTTTATTATTACTACAACAGACAGTTCTTGCACAAAACAATTACAACCCACACTGTAAAAGAGCACAGAGGACAGACAGTGTCACAAAGGAAAATGATGCACTCTGGATACTGACAGGAGGATAGTTGGTAAAGCAATCAGTCTTACTTTTCAAGGTTATTTGGTTTCAACTCCAAAGGGGCAAAGGGTCGTAATTGTCTCTAGGGCCCTTCAGAGAAGACCAGGGGGGCAGAACCACAATGTACCTGGTGCTGAAGACGTTTTTGGTGCTTGACAGTGTTGAGGCAATTCCAGGGTGCTTCACAGCCTGTGAGACAGAGATCATGGGGGGGGAGACAGCTGCAGGTACCAGGCAGCAGGCAGTTGGGCAAGCAAGACTAGATGGACATCTGCAGGCTGTCCAGCATGGTGGCTCAGGGCCAAGAATCACTGTCTCTGTGCTGGTTGGCGGATCTGGAATGCTGGTCGAGGTATCTCAGGTGGCTCTAGTCACTGCAGCGTGACAACAATCAGCGGTGCAGCCGGATGCAGTTTGAGGACTCGACGGTCTTGAAATTGTCCTTAAAAAGATGGATGCTGGATGATGCTTGTGTGGCACTCCTCTTAGCTTCTTCACAGTGCTCATGTCCTTTCAAGGCGGACAGCCCAAAGCTCAGGAGGGTGTTAGCAGGCAACAGCCTTGTCCTTTGTCTAGAGACTCTCCGGCACTTCCCACCTAGGAAGCTTGCTGTCAGAACCTAGCAGGGTATGCTGTGTGCTGGCTGGGTACCGGTTCTGGTGCTGCTGGATGGGTCCCCTGAGTCCCTTGTTCCCTGGGAGATGTTTAGGGAGGGATCTTGCTTCCCTATTTGAACTCCTGGCCTTCCTTCACTGGCGGAAGATGTATGGTAGACTGTACCTTCAACTCGGGTCCAAATGAGCCCTTTTTCCTCCTTGCAAAGCCTTCAGATGATCTGATCAGTGAGGGGCTCAGCCCTCTTTTAAAGCCAAACAGGGCCCAGAGATTTGCATAGGCCACGCCTAACTTAATTGAGCCAATCCTTGATCGCCACCAACAATCTTCAGTGATGCTTCAGGTCAGAACCAGGGTGCTTGGCAACAGACAGGGGAAGGATGACAACATATACTTCTAAGTTCCACCCATCTTCCTGGCTGCTGTACATCAAAGTGTCACCCTAATTAACTGAGCCCTATGCAGCGCTTGATCACAACATGGGACTCCTTTGACGTAGGGGGTTGCAGGCAGACTTTCGTCTCCTACAATTCATATACTTCTCTGCTCTGAAAGGAGTGGTTCCAGACAGGACATTCACTGCCCTTTCATACCATGGAGGTGTGTTAGTACCAAGCTGACACATTGGGCCTCATTACGAGTCTGGCGGTAACCGAGGCGGTAAAACCGCCTGGTTACAGCCGGACTCATATTACCATTCCGCCTCCGTGATTCCCGGAATTACCGGGGCATTACAACCCCGGTTTCCCGGGAATCACGGAGGCGGAATGGTGTTAATCCCCATTCCCATTGAGTCCTATGGGACTCAATGGGAATGGGGATCATGGAAACACTGGCAGCATCTCGTAATGCTGCCGGTGTTTCCTCGTCCGCCTGCAGGCGGGCGGTGTTAAACCCGCCAGGTCAGACCTGGCGGGAACATCACCTCCCGCCTGCAGGAGTCGGGATCAGGCGGTCCGGAAACAATGGTGGCGGCGGGTTTACCGCCACCGTTATTTCCGGACAGCCTGATTTGTAATGAAGCCCATTGTGTTACAAAGAGGTGTTGGCGTCTGGTGTCCATTGTCACATCCTGCACCCAGGCCTTCCCTCAGGCCTGCTAATTAACATTGTTCAGCATTCGCAGCAACCAGCAAGGTTTGATAATGGAGATGCAAATCCATGGGGCTTTGGAATTCTAATCAGGCTGCCCATGGCCAAAGGCTTTTAATGTACCCAGGGCTGTCAGGTGTCTGCTACACATGACAGGGGAGGGCAGCGCTGGTAAGCTGAGTCCTCTCAGAGTACATGATCATTTTTCTGCTGCGCGGTGAGCGTGGAAAATGTGTGCGGGAATGGTCCCATCATTCATTCTTTTAAACAAACAAAAAAAGACCAGGCGAGCGCAATCTTCCCATGCGGATGGTCGAATTCCTCACAACCCATTCAGCTCATCACAAAGTGGGAGGTTGTTCCCAGACCCTTTAGTCACACCCACCACACACACACACACACAAAAGGATAGGCAGGGGATATCATCACGCACCTCCCCCTTTTCCTTTGGTGCCACTGTTGGTGTGTATAAATGGTAACAACTAAAGTAGTCTATATTGGACTGCATACAACCATCCTGATGTGCCTTGTACCTTGGTATTTGCCTAATCCTGATGTGCCACTGTCAATGTGTATGGAAGAGAGGAAGCAAGGCATAACTCGAGTTTTGATTGAGTTATTCCAGGTGCTTCCGATCTTTTAGTATTGCAGTCTATTGGAGGGACATGCTGTAGTGCTGGGGTCTGCAACCTGCAGCCTTCAATTGCTTTGGACTATGATTGCTGTGATCACTCGCCAGTGTATATACTGGCTAGGGCTGATTGGATTTGTAGACCAAAACATCTCTAGAGCCAAAGGTTGCAGATCCCTGCTCTAGTGGCTGAATGTGAATGTGTCCAGAATGAATTTCTGTGCAAAAGTGTATGTATCAATATCTTGTCTTGTACAATTTCTGGTGTTATCTTAAATTGATTGTGGACATCCATAGGCATTCCCTACTCCACACTGGCTCCTTCAAAAGTGGGCTTTCATTCTGTGGTACATCTGGTTTACAAAGCCCCGAAATGTGACCACATTACTCCTATTTTAAAATCCCTTCACTGGCTTCTGTTAGACTCCAGGATTACTTGTAAGCCTTTATCTATTGTTTATAGAGTGAGTCATTGGCAGGCCCCATCTTATTTGGCAAGCAAACACAAGATTTCAGGAGGTCTGAGAGGTCTCCAGAGCCATGATTCTCTTTGGCTTGAAGTAGGCACATTTAACCATGTTTTCTGCATGAAAAGGCCTTTTTGCGAAACCGCTGGTTCCCAATGGAATGCTCTGCCAATTGATATTCGTAGGACCACTAATTATCTGAGGTTTAGGAAACTTTTAAAAACATGGATATGGAAGTCTGTTTTTTAAACCGTTTGCAAATTGGATTTTACTCATCTTTCATCCTTGCATTGTTTCTCTGTTTTATGTGGGTTTTATTGTTGACTGCATATGTATTATTGTGATTATTATCGGCCTCATTATGAATCCAGCAGGAACCCCCCAGGCTCGTAATATTTTACCAGCACCTAGCTTCCGGGTGCCACTGGGGCATTACATGTCCCAGTGGACCAGGAAGCTGGGTGCCCCTAAATGTTAGTCCCCATTCCCATGGAGTCCCATAGACCTCCATGGGAATGGGTTCACGGAAGCATTGGCACTGTTGCTAATGGAGCCGATGCTTCCGTGATGAGTCTGCCTACCGGGGCTGCTGCGCCTGGCAGGATCTGACCTGTCGGGCGCAACAGCCCTGGCAGGCAAACTCATAGTGTGGAGGTCCAGAAACAAGGGTGCCGGTGAGCTTACCGGCACACTTGTTCCTAGACCGCCACACTCATAATGGGGCCATATATGTGGAATTTTGTGAAGTGTTTTGATGCATTTGTGCCTGTTTCACGCTATGTAAAAATGTAAGATAAAATAAAAATCATGCATAGCACTACTATATGTGCTCTCAAAAAGGAGACACATTTGCGTTTTGATAAACATCATGGCAAAGCTGTCCCCTAAAGTTTCTGGCTAGAAATTCAACCTGTATTATGCCTTAGCTGAAATTCCATTCAGTTAGGATATTCAGGGCATGGAAGAGTGCAGTAGACTTCAATTTCGAAAGGAACTGCCAAAAGAGAGATGCCTTAGAAACTGCATATCTACCTCCTAGGAAATGCACAATATTTTCAAAGATTCTTTTTCTGTGGACTTGCTATTGAATTACTAGAAATCAATTGAACCTGCTGCCACTATGCACATCGTGTTAAAGGAGGGGGGAACTCAATATTTTGTATAGTTGTAAGCGGTGCACTCACCTAAACATAAACAAAAAACAAAAACACGTTGCAAGTAATTTTCAAATGTAGAATGAGCAACTTTAATGTGCTCCAAAGCCCTATTTTTTTTTTAAAACATAGAGGCTTCCATTTTATAATATTTCTATGTGTGTGTATGATTCAGTGCCCTGGCAGCAATATTAATACACCAGCCTCCTCAGCATGCTTTCAGGCACTCTTTAATAAGAGAGAGCTTGTGTTTGTTTACTATCGTTAGTGCAGTGAATCCTAAAGACACACTAGAGTGTTATTACTTTCGCAAGACTGGAGTGTCATATTTGCCATGTCTTTATGGTTGAACTTTTCTTTAGAATTAAACTGCAAAGGTACGTCAAACATGGTTGAATTTCTACTTACATTCAGCTAAACAGGACATGTTTGCTTTGTTGCTTTGCACTGTTATAACGTTCATAAGACTGGGGTGTGCCTTGCATGCCAGTCTAATGAAAGTTATAGCACAGAGTTTCTTGGCAAGGGACTCAAGTGGTCTTCTCATTAAGTGCTTGCCCTCACAGTCATGTGACCTGTGTTCGAGTCCCGGCCACGGGGCTCTTTTTTTCAACGGTACAGCAAATGTTGATTTGTTTTAATTAGGCAATTTAAATAAAAGGAAGGTGATACTCTATGAGGATTACGTCCTGGTCCTCTTGACAGACCCAGCTACTTACACCCTGACCTCATTATTATTCTAGGCATGTTTGGGTCCATCTCAAATTAATTATAAACTCAATAGAACAAAGACTGAAATCTTCCCTACCTCCCAGGTTCACTTGATAGGATTCTTTGGAGGCTTCACATTCATTTGGGCCAAATACTTAAATATTTGGGTGCCTTGATATGCAACACCAAGAATCTCGATGTTAAGGTAGGGTAAATAGCCATGCACAGTACTAAATGGAAAAAACAAGCCCAAACCCTCTCATTCTGGGGAAACATTGAAGCCATAATAATGCCCACCTTACCCAAATTGGTGTACTTATTTAGCATGCACCCACTCTCTCTTTCTGTGAAGTTCCTCAAGAAGGTTCATAGAGTATTTGCAAATGTTTTTGGGGAAAAGGGGAAGGAAGTTAAAATCTCAAAATCAATTGTCCAAAGTCCAATACAAAGTGGTGAGTTGGCTTCCTCAAACATGAGCCCTATCACAGTGCTTTTGTAATGAAGGCACTCCAAAACTGTATTGTCGAAGTTGATGTTTCATTGACAAACTGGCCATTTATTGAATAACTGGGTTAAATACCTTGCAAGTCTGCAGTTCGTCTCTTCGGTCTTTTATTGTGGTCACCATAATAGACCGAAGAGACGAACTGCAGACATGCAGGGGATTTAACCCAGTTATTACGCGTACCAACAGACCTCAGAAACAAAAAGTGTGCATTTTCGGAAAACCGCCCTGGTTTGATGAAGGCAATGCCATTTTGCCGAAACACGTGTCACCAGTTTAGGTCTATCAATGTGATGTTCATCTTGAACTGTGTGTGACAATAAACACTAGTTCAAGAATCATTTAATTCTTTTGTGTGGCGGATTTATATACAGGAGGGTCTGTTTCTTCGTGTGTGGAAAAAGGTTCCAACTCACTGAGGTCTAAGGAAAAATAATCCACCAGTAAAGCAAAAGGTTCTGGGGTTGACACAGATCAGGAAGATTTATCATTTCTATGAAAATCTTACCTAACAGTCCAATACGATTGGTCCCGTCTTACTGAGGAGGGTAAAGCATTCCAATTGGCAGCGATGACAGGGAAGCTCAGCCCTCCAACTCTCTTCTGCAAAAATTCGGGATGATGAGACAGTGGGAGCAGTGGGATCGTGTAGGTCTCACTGACTGCTTTTTTTGTTTTTATGAGAGTTATCTGGGGGCCCTGTCCGCCAAACATGTTTGTGCAATAGCTGGAGCTTTGAAGGTGATTCTCTCACAAAAAAGCATGAATTCTTTCTGTCGGCGGAGATATGATCACGTCTTGGGATATTCCGTGCGGCTCTCAGCACATTGTTTTGGATGACCTGTAGTTTCTTAATTATATGAGAGGGGGATCCTGAGAAAAAGGTGTTGCAATAATGAAGCCTGGAGCTGACTAGTCCATGGGCTAAGGTTAGGTTAATGCCGTTGGAGAAAAATGGTCTGCAAGCATTGATCAAGCTTTTGATGGAATCTCGCCTTCCGTCCCCCATGCTTCATGGATGATGCACTCACCCCTAAAATCCTGGAAAACTAGTTATTTGTTTCAGAGCTCAAACTGTCTAATAATAGTGAACTTTTCAATCTGGAGAAAGCAAGCTGTGAAAAGGAATTGGAAAAAAATTATGAGACCTGATTTGGCCATTCAAGAATTTGGTGCAAAGAAACACCCTTGTTGAATTTGAATACTTAAAATTCAAATGCAAGCTAGACAACTTTGAAGGGTGTAGATTTGAGGCTCTTGCTAGGTGGTTCAGTGACTTAGCAAACATGCCCCTCACTCAACTTTCTAAATCAGTCCCCCTTTCAGCTTTTCTAATGTATCAACCACTAGCGAGACCTGAGGTTGGGTCGGCAGGTGCGCTAAGCAAAATCAGGCAGATTAATGATTTAACAGTGGATGAAAATATGTAATGTAGCTCTGCTTTCAAGACAAAATTAGATCTGAACTGTAATACGCAGCAATGCATAATAAAAAATGTGTACTGGTCTGATATAGGAGTCCAAGGTACTTCCTGAGAACAAGTGCTGGTCATGCAAAAAATGAGGTGGATCAATGTTACAGGTGTTTTTGAAATGTGAGAAATTTCGCACGTCTCCAAGGACTTGCATAGAATTGAGATGATCGTAGGTTTATTTTTTCTGACATCCTCTGAACACTGTGTTATGGGACTTATACCACCTGGGTTGCAACGGCACAGGAAGATGCAGCAGAATAGAGTTTTAGTTGTTTCAGATAAGCAGATCTTTATAGTATGGAAGTTGAATATTAAATCCAACGTCAAAAACCGGATTCAAGATCTCTTTCACCTGGCAGCAATAGAAAATATCTCTTTCCAGTGGAAGGGCAAGTTAGAAAACTACATATTGACCTGGGGCCAGATTACAGAATCTTTGCACTGGTGCAAGTGCAAAGTTACACTGTATTACCACTGATGCATCGTTTGCCCTACTTCAAAAAACATTGAGGACATATCCGAAAACATTTTCACTGTGACATGTGTCATTTTCCAGGGTAAAAATTGCCATACTGAAAAAGACATGCACTTTCAATGCAACAGGGCAACGTTTGCCTTAGTGTTAATACCATTCCATATTAGCATTAGGGCAACATTTTCTGTCTTGCAAAAACGTTAAAAGTGCATGATTGTTTTTTTTTTTTTTTTTTTTTTTTTTTGTATTTAATCAACAGATTTTTACAAAAATGATTTTTTGTCGTAAAATTCGCATAAAGCTGGTGCTGTCGCTAAAAGTGTTGCTTTAAAATATTGCTTAAAATGTGCCGTCCTCGCGGACTATGCCCGAGGCAGATTTAGTGATTCTAGTATTTTGTACGTAGCTATCTGCCATTTTGTCTTGTCTCCTCCCATTAAGCGAGCCCAACAAGTGTCTTCGTCAGCTATAGTAAAGTCCGAAAAAATATGTCTCAGGTAACGGCTTCTTACTTGTTGGTTTGCAGCACATTTTAGCAATAAATGACGTATTGACTCTATTTCTTGTATATTGCAAAAACGACAGAAATTGGATTCAGTTTTGCCTCTTATTGCCAAGATCTCGTTTGTTGGCAAGAGATTGAGGCGAGCACGTAGTAACATGTCTCTCCCCTTCCTACAAGGGAATTTTTTGATGAATTCTTGTAGTTCGTTTAGTCTTTTTACGTTTGGAGGCAGATGTGCGGTTAACTTGTTTTTTTCTGCAATTTCCAGAGTTCGTATCCAATCGTATTCTCTTAGTTTTTTAAGGACTAATTTCGGGTTGGTGGTTAGTGTTTCTTCGTTCTCCTGAATTTGTTCCAACACCTGGATGTTGTCGTTTTTCCATTTCATTAGGCTTCCAGTATTGGTTCGTTCGAGTTCCTGATTTATCAAATTGTAAATTGATGGAGGCTCCGCCATCCGACATTTCCTATAAAGCATCAATTTTGCCTGTTCGACAGAGCTTTTAAGGGACGGCAAGCTGAGCTCTTTACGAATCGAGGCACCTGATGTTGAGTTAGGCAGCATGAGGACTTTTCTCCAAAACTTTGACTCCATTTTTGTCCAGATATCTAAAGGCAGGTTTATCATGGCATCGCCTCCATATGATAGAGTTGGCATAACTTTTTTCTTGTAAAATTCTCGCACTGGTATCAGCGAGTATCTGCCAAACTTTCTATCTATTGCCCTGGCTTGGGCTGCCATTAGGTTTACTTTCGTTGTTAGTGCTATTTGCATGGCTTTGTCTTGTTTTGTACTGTCTAATGTGACTCCTAGGTATTTAAAGACCAAGACTGTATCAATTGGTTCGCCCTCCAGATTTAAGCTCGGTCCTTTGCTTTTTCTAGTCGCCTTCCCGAATCTCAGCAATTTGGTTTTTTTGATGTTGATTTCTAGCCGGTTTTCTTGCATATACTTCTGCAGACTTGCCATTTGTCGCTGTAGTCCCACGGGAGTGTGGTCCAAAAGTACTAGGTCGTCCGCGTATAAGAGCCTCGTTATTGGTGTTTTACAAATTTTCGGTGGAAAAGATCGTATAGTTGTGTCTGAGCCATTTATATCACCAATAAATGCTAAGAATAAGGCCGGGGCCAGTGGGCACCCCTGTTTCACACCTCTAGCTGTTGGTATCTGGTTTGATAATAAGCCGTTTTGGTCCAAACGGATCCGCATGCTGGTGTCTGTGTATAGTGCCTTAATTGGGTTCAGCAAGGTTGCAGGACAGTCCCATTCCTCCAGTTTAGACCAGAGCCTTGCCCTGTCTATACGATCAAAGGCCTGGGTCAGGTCGATGAAAGCCACAAAGATGCTAGGGCCCCCTTCCAGGACTTTATTTTTCAGGACAGAAAGGAGTAGAATATTGGCCGTCGTGCCCATGTTTTTCTTAAATCCCGTTTGAAAAGGGTCTTCACAAGGAGCTTTTGCTGCCCATCGCTTAAAGTGGTCTAGTAACATTGCTCCAAACACTTTCCCTATGACATCGAGGAGCGCAATTGGTCTATAGTTCATTGGATTCTTTTTGTCACCTTTTTTGAAAATGGGTACCACTGTTGCTGATTTCCAGGACGACGGTATAGTTCTCAAATCCGCACATTTTCTGAAGATTTTACTCAGAAGACTTGCCCACTCTTCGGGATTTGTTTTTAAGTCCACATTTGTGACCCCGTCGGGCCCCGGGGCTCTTGAGTTCTTTAGACTTGATATCTTTAGTCGGATCTCCTCGGAGTCGTCTACTTTTAGCCATGGGCCTTGCTCGTGTCCAACGGGTTCACTAGTGGGTTTCGTTGGAGCCAAATACATTGTTTCAAAGTGTTTTACCCATGTTGTTTCTCCCACCTCATTTATTAATGATTTTTCTTGAACGTCCGTCGTGGCTCTCAAGGTGCTCCAGAATTCTCTTGTGTTTCTCCCACTAATCATTTTCAAGATGTTTTCCGAGTCTTGTTGGTAGAGTTTTAACCTGTGTTCTCTAACCCAGGCTTTGTAGTGCTTTGCTGCCGCCGCTGCTTCTTCGTATGCTGCCGGTGTATCATTAATTTTTGCTCTTCGTTGGATTTTGCGAAGGATGCAGCGTTTCTCCACCAAAGGTTTATCGAACACATGTTTTGGTGGGTTTCCACCAAATTTTTTTACAAATGTAGTTTTTTTGTACTTTGTTAGAAGAGGGATATAGTTAGTTTTGTTCTCCTCCGCTGTTTCCGTCATGGAATTAAATCGATTTTCTAGTTCCACAATGTGCTCCTTTGATAGTTTTAATCGATTGCCTTGTCCGTTGACTATGATATCGGCTTTCATGTAGTCATTCGGGGGGCTTGATGCCTCCCAAGAAGTTGAGAGCAAATTGTGATCACTGGCCCTTGTTCTAATTATTCCAAAGTCTTTTGTTATAGCCAAGATCGGTTCTGTGACGAACATGTAATCTATTGTTGCCTTTGAATTATTTCTTTCCCATGTTGGCAGATGCTTTGGGTCTGGGAAGGCTTCTTGTAAGTTGTGCAGATTTCTTGATTTCATCAGACGGGTCCATAGTATTCCGCGCTGTTCTCCCCGCTGTCTGTTTACTTGACTGCTTCCTTTCTCTGGATCTGTAGAGCATATTGCGTTTAGATCTCCGCAGATCATGAAGTGGTTTACTAAGTGTTCCGCCATGGCTATATCCAGTGCTTCTTCAACTTTCTCCAGGAAGGTAGTTGTTTCTGTAGATGCTGGATTCCAGTAGACGTTTGCTATAATTAATGGTGTTTTTCCATAGCTTTCTTTGTTATTTGTCTTGCGAGTCCATGAGGCTTTCACCATCAGTATTTCCAGGTTACTAATCAATGTCTCGTCTAGTGTGATCCCACTTCCGTTTTTGCAGGCGATCAGGAGCCCTGAAGATGGTCTTCCCAGACGGCCCTTATTTGCGGGTGCCAAGATTAAATCGAATCCTCGCATAGAGGGTGGTTCACACAGCCAGGTTTCTTGGAGGCATATTAAATCATATGCTCCTAAAGTCATGTCGCTAGCCGATAGGAGGTGAAGATGTCCTCTCGTATTCCACGAGCACATTTTTATTGTCTGCTTCTGTTCTCCTCCCTTGTATTTCCCTCGTTGAATGTGCTCGACTCCAGGAAACTGCTATTTTTGCTTCTTTTCTGTTAGTGCTTTTGGCAGCCAGGACCATATTCCTTTCATTGGGGCACATTTTAGTGAAGGTTCGCTCTCGGTTTTATTTTGTTGTTGCTCCTGATTTTGTTCCCTGCGAGTCGCTGTTTCCCTGGCTCTGTGAATGTTTCTTGGATCTTCTTGTTTTCGTTCCTGTTTTCGCGAGGATGTTTCCATGTCACTATGGCTAAGTCTCTTGTCTTCTGTCTGGTTTCTTCCATACTGGATGTTTTCCTTTAACTTCAATGATTTTTGACCTTCTCGCTTTTTCATTTCTTCCGTCTTTTCCTTAACTCCGAAACTTGTGTAACTTTTCTTTGTTTGTAAGTTGGAGTTACTCTGTTTATTTAAGTTTTTGTCTGGAGATTCTTTCCTCTTCCTATCATTGTTGTCATGTTTTTGCTTTGTCTGCGTCACTTGGTACACCCTTAAGTCGTATCCCATGTTTTCTAGTTCTCTTTTATTTTCAAGGAGGGTGTTTTTTAACTTCGTTGACGCTATATGCAGGTAAGTTCTGGCCTTGGTGTTTCTATGACTTGGTTCTACCACTAATAAATCTTCTGATTTGATATATTTTAGGTTTCGGATGTATTTGAACAACTTTAATACCGAATTTCTGTTTAGTGTTACCTTGTCCTCATTTTCTTCTACTTGCGTTATTTTAATCTGCCATTTCGCTTGGTCCCATTTCCTAGGCTTTGGGTTGGGCCACTTGGTCCTGTCTCTATGCTGTGGACTCAGTTCTCCGTAGCCACGTGATGAAGTTGTGATGATCTTTTCATTTTTCCCTCGTTTGTCATGTTTATATTTCATGTCCTTGCTCGTTGGCGTATATCCTCTTAAGTTTTTGCTTTCGCTCTCTTGCTCGTCTTGGCGATACTGAAAATCGACTTGCTGTGTTAGATTTGAGCGTTCTCCCTCGCGGGCCTCTTGTCTTGCGCGGGAATGGTGGTCTACCTTCTTTAGAGTTCTGCCACTCCGTTGATCTGGTGTTCTTGATCTCGCCCTTTCTCTCTCCTTTTTTGTATCCATCATTTGTTTCAGAATTTTTTGTCTCACCGTTTCAGTGACCTTGATTTCGTTTTTGTCTCTGCTACGTGTCTTTACCAATTTTTGTTTTTGCCGTTGTTCGGTCCGTTGTGAATTTACCTCTACTTTGTTGTCTGCTTTATTGCTTTTACCGGCCAATTGTGAATACAGGCTTTTGGAGGTTTTCTTTGGGCTTGAATCTGAGGTGGAGTCTTCTGACACGTATTGACTCAGGTTCATTAGTTCATCGTTTTCCAGAAAGTCATAAGTTATCTTCGGTGGTGCTGTCTTATTCGTTTCCGAGTTTTCCTGTTTGTTCATGGGTTCTATATTTATATCCAAGCTCTCCTCCATGCGTACTTTATCTTTGTGGCTTGCAGGCCGCTTAAAGACTTGAAAAATCGCCTCTACTGATTCTGTACGTGTCTTAGGCAGCTTAGGTAACGATTTTTTTGTTCCCTCTTTTTTTTTTGAACGATTTCTCCTCCCTGAAGTTGGTCTCCAGGTACTTCAATTGTGATTTCTGGTTTGTTTGAGTTCAGTGTACACTCTGATTGTCCTAGACGGGTATTCATCTGAACTACTTTAGTGACTTTTTCTGTGGATGATTTGCTCTCTGTTAAGTCTATCGTGATAATTGTTTGAGTTTCTATAGTTTTTGTCTTCGTTGCGTGAGCCTCATCTTTCCCACATGTTTGGTTGGGCATGGCTGATGTATCTTGGTTCTCTTCTTGGTTGTTTTTTTTCCTGGCTTCTAAAGCCATGATATATGCTTCTAAAAAGATGACTTTGCTGTACATCATTGCTTGGATACTGGTGTGATCCTTCAGTGAGTCGGCGATGGCTTCATAGAGCTTCATGAATGGAGCGAGTGCTATATTTACAGATGACATGATGGAAAGTAGGTCAGTCTTTTTGTTTAAGTGTTCCGCTGAGCTCGAAGAATATTGCTGCGTTGAAGTTCTCCTTAAAGGGGCGTCAATTATAATTGTTGTCTTGTTTCCCCCCAGATTTTGTGATGGTGCAACAGTGTCAAGTAAGCGACTTCGATGTTCCGTCGTATCTGGTCGAGGACTAAGTGGTTCATGGCCCCACTGGTTTTGATGGTGATTCTGTCCGTGTTTTTTCATTTGGGCCTGAACTGGAGTCGGCGCTTTGGACGGGATTGGTTGATCAACTGAGTGTGTGTTTTCCTCCGTTTTGCTCAGATGTCGTTCCCGTATAGTCTCGTCGTTTACTATCGGGTCGGGCTCCAGAAGTGGATTTGTGGATGTTATGTTGTCTGATTCAGACGTATCTCCTTTCTCCAAATTTGAAACTAGTGTAGTATCTATTTCCCGCAGTGTTTTATTTATCTTATCCATCCCTGTTTGTATACCACCCAAGGTTTCTTCTTTCTCACCGGTACCTGGTTTTTCAAATAGACTTTCCCTTTCCTGTTGGTGTTTTGGTTTCTCCTGTTCCCTGGCCCTTAAGTTGTCCCGTTTCTCCCTTTCTTCTGTTGTTTTTGTGTTGATTTGTAGATGCAGGTCGCCATTGAGTGTCTCTATTTCTTGCAAGGCCGTTGGGGGGAGAAGTGTCTTAAGTGTTGCGGGCTCTTCACTTTCTCTTTCTTCTAACTGATTCAATGATCCCTCTTTCTCCTCCAATGGTAAAACGTCCTTCGCTCCTGGTTTTCCACTCTTTTTACAGTCTAACCTTCGTAGTTTGAAAGGGGGTAAACATTCATTTAAAGCATCGAGTATCTCCATGTCTGATAGCTCCATGTGATGTCTATTTATCCCTTTTGTGTTAGATCGAGACGTGAAGTAGTTTGTCATTGGGTTTTTTTCATTTGTTGTTGTCCTAATTTTGTTGAGATGTTTACCACCCTTATTTCTTTTTGTGGTGATTTTAACCAATTGCCTTTGCCTTTTTTTGCTGTTAGTTGTTTTACTGCCTTCACTGGCCGTAAGAACTTCTTCCATATCTATTTGATTGTCCTTGTCGTCTGTACTGTCTTCTGCCTCTGCGTGAATTGCCGCCACCACTTGGATTTGGCCCAACGTCAACTCCCCCTGATGGGCCGTGCTGGGAGGTGCTCGGCTAGACTCGCCGGATGGTGCGTGTTTTGTGGTCTCTACGGCGTCCACCCCTCCCCCGCCTTCCTGGCCGTTCTCCACCCCACTCGTAGCTAAGGGGCCGACTCTGTGAGTCCCCGGTGTCTTAGCCGAGGACTCCCTGCGCTGGTCACCCAGGTCCATCGCGACCTGCTCCACAACGGGGTCCGGATCGAGCTCGGGTAGTAGTTGCAATGGTGGCGATGGCTGCGGTTGTGGTTTTTTCCTTGCATTTTGCGGAAACACCCCTATTGGAGACAGCAATGAGTTTGAGGGGTCTGTTTGTTGTATTTGTACATTTTGTTCTGGTTGCGGAGCCCAAGTCTGATGTAAAGTCTGTTGGCCACCCTTGTCTTGCAGACCCCATTCACTAATTTTGTCATTTTCGTTTCTCTTTGGACTATGTGTCGGTGTTGTCTCATGACCCCTTGAGGTGCTTCCCATGATTATTGCACTAGGAACATTATAAATACCATGAAAAACTGCACTTGTCACATTGTAAATGTTTTCAAATAAGGCTCCAATGTTTTTTGCACACTAGGGCAAACAGGGTTGGTGAAGACGGGTGGGGGGAAGACTTACACCCAAGACTGTGAATTAAGAGACTTTGATTTGTCATCACGTTGTTGCCTTTATCTTTAAGTCATGTAGTTAAACTTAGTTCCACACATGTTCTGTATGTTGCTTTTGTTTCCCTTGGCTACCTGACAATCAGAATTAATAAACCAGTGAACTTGGGTTAAATATGAACCCATATGACACGATTGCTATTACTTTCCTTCTTAATGTTAATTTGAGCAATAATAATCATTTCAACAACTTTATGCATAACACACAAACCTTGGTATTTGCCTAATCTTTGCTTTAACACTGATCAATGTAACCAATATTTCCAAATGATAACATTAAGGTCCAAATGTATGGCAGTCAGATACCCTCTAACAAATCTTGATTGTCTAGCAAACCAACACAGCTTCAAAACCCCACATATTACATTATGATACAGACAGACAAAAGGGGGAAACAAACTTGGTTAAGGCACCAGTATTAATTGACTGAGTTTACATTAGATTATTACAAAATGTCAGTATTATAAACATTCCTATTGATTGCATATTGGACAGCCCATTCCAACTTAAAAAAGGTCCTTACTGCTCACTATTTATGTAGATTATTTTCTAACTCAAGAATGTAAAAGGAGATATAAGTCACCATTGTCACACACATTGTGCAAGGATTAGAAGCACACACATCACCTCTGCGAGGACTTCATTATTATCACACACCATCTGTATAGGGACATTAACTTAATTATCACACACCACGTCTGTGAGGACCTGAACATCCATATCATGACACACAATCTCTTTTGGGACTTAAGCACAACATATTATCTGTATGGGCAATAATCACACGCCATCTCTGTGGAGGCTTCAACATCGCTATTTCCATTCAACATCTTTGTGGATTCTTTATCATCATCATCATCATCAAATACCATCTCCATCATTAAGACCACAAACTATACCTGTGGGAGACATTTACATCACCATTATCAAACACTGTGTCAGGGAGGATTTAGCACCTTTATGAACACACACCAACACTATGGGTACTTCAAAAATAGTATTAACACACAATCATTGTGAGGACTTTCCATTTACAATAATCATGCACCCTCCCCGTAGTCAAATGAGCTTCAATATTATCACAGACATTCCCAAAGACTGCCGCAACAGCTTTATAAAGTCAATCCTCAAAAATAAGTGTTTCAAATCATTGGAATCACACACCTCCGCTGTGAGAACTTCATTCTTATCACACGGCATTGCTGTGGGGACATAAACATAAGTATCACATACCACCTCTGTGAGCACCTGAACATCTGTATAATGACACACAATCTCTTTTGGGACTTGAACACAATACACCATCTGTATGGGGAATTTAATATCTTGATAATCACACGCCATCTCTGTGCGGACTTCAACATCAGTGTTACCATACAAAATCTCTGTGGATTCTTTATCATCACAACACACCATCTACATCTGGATTTAACATCATTATTAACATACACTATCGCTGTGAGGCACTTTTACATCACCATTTTCACACACTATCTCTATGAGGACTTGTCATCTTTATGAACACACACCAGCCCTATGGGTACTTCAATAATATTAACACACAATCTTTGTGGGAGCCTTCCATTTGCAATAGTCATGAACCCAACCCATAGGGTAATTAACCTCACCAATATCACACACAGTTCCAAAATGGACTGTGCCATCTTTATAAAGCCAATCCTCAAGAGGAAATGTGTTTAAAATCATTATACTCATACACCACCTCTGTGAGGACTTAATTCTTATCACACACCATCTCTCTGGGGACATTACCTTAATTATCAAACACTACCTCTGTGTGGACCTGCACATCCATATCATGACACAAATCTCTTTTAGGACATAAACACAATACACCATCTTTATAGGGGACTTTAATATCCTGATAATAACACACCACCTCTGTGGAGACTTCCACATTGGTATTCACATACATCTCTGTGGATTCCTTATCATCATCATCACACACCATATCCATCATTATTATCAAAGACTATCCCTGTGAGAGACATTTGCATCACCATTATCACACACCATCTCTATGAGGACTTATCATCCTTGCAAACACACATTGACCCAATGAGTACTTCAATAATATTATTAACATGCATACTTTGTGCAGACCTTCCATTTACATGAATCATGCACCCACCCCATAAGGTAATTAACTTCACCAATGTCACTCACAGTCCCAAAGTGGACCTTACCATCTTTATAAAGGCAATGCTCAAGAGGAGATGTGCTTAATATCATTATACTCACACACCACCTATGTGAGGACTTCATTCTTATCACACAAATTATCTGCAGGGACATTAACTTATTTATCAAACACCATCTCTGTGAGGACCTGAACATCTGTATCATGACACAAAATCTTGATTGGGATTGCAGCACAATACACCATCTGTATTGGGACTTTATTATCCTGATACTCACAAGCCATCTCTGTGAGCACTCCAACATTGATATCGCCATACAACATCTCTGTGTATTCTTTATCATCATCATCACACACCATCTACATCCTTATTATCACAGACTATCCCAGTGAGATATTTACATTATGATTATCACACACCATCTCTATGAGAACTTAGCATCTTTATGAACACACACCAACCCTATGGGTACTTGAAAAATAGTATGAACACACAATCTTTGTGGGGGCTTTCCATTTACAATAATCATGCACCCTCCCTGCAGGGAAATTAACTTCAATATTATCACAGAAAGTCCCAAAGTGGGCCGTTACATCTTTATTATACCAATCTTAGAGAGATGTGTTTCAGTCGGCAAGAAGGTAACTGTTAAACAAAAAACCTGAATATAAATCCATGCTCCCCCCTTGACTACAGTATGTGATCCTGGGTTGGTTGTGTGATCTTTCTGTTCCCCAGTTTTCTTTGCAGACACATTTTGGAGTGTTGATAAAAGAGCATAATGACAGAATGAAGAGGATTTTAGTTAATACCTTATGGGAAATACAATACCATCACTATCAATATCTTGTCCATCGCTGTGATGCGAGCAGGTACTCATGAATAGAAGTAGAATTGTATAATGTAAAACGAGTAATGTGAAACAAATATTTAGCCATTTGCATATGAATGCATTCAATACCAAATAAGAATAATGAACTAAGTCCCCACAAGAATGGTAACAGATGTCAAAGTCCCGCAATGATGGTACAGTACACATGATTTTTGGAAATCTGAAGCTGGATCCGGAATTCTGATTTTTTTCTGAATATATTTCTGTCATCAGCATGTTTTTACAACATTGGGAAAGGATAGTACCCACAAGGCAGGGGGAGTTTCCCTCCCAGAGTGATGCCCTTAATGTTGAATTTCCCGTTAACCTAGCTAGACTACATATTATATTATACACTTACCTTTAATTGAATTCACTCATACTGTACTGCAGTGGCTTATTTACCAATGCACTACATTCAAGAGCAGAACATGTTCGATCTTCTCCACCCAAGACCAATTTGGTATGGGCCAGGGTGGGGAGATCCTCTCGTCAATCTCTCCTTTTGCGTCACCAGCACATACTCTGCACATAGCCAATTACTGGAAAGGACACCTCTTTCAGTGGGCTCATATTTACCATAACCCCCTATGGCTAACAGCTGGGGGAATGCAATATGATTATCTGATTACTATCCCCCACAACACCGAGAACCTTTTCAGCACACATCAAGGCCCTTAACGTCAGAGCTTGACTTAAAGTAATACCAGTACTACACTGGTAATGGCCTCCATGACAATTCTGCTGTCCAATCAAGGAAGTTTCCCTTCTTTCAATGAGATGGTCTTTTTGTCTACACACTGAGAACAATAAGTCACTTAGAAGCAAGAGCACCTTTGCTATGAAACACCATACTAAAATATTGTGTTATTGCATTGCTTGTTTAGATCATACTGCATCCATGTATGCCTGACACTAGTTATCCGGCCTTTGAATGTCATGAGCACCACACGCCGTGGGTAATAATAAGCAGCGCTCAGATACCTGCGGGTTTCGTAGCGCTATATAAATGGGAAATTATTATTATTACTTTTTTTATTATTAAATGGGTCTAATAAGTCTCACATATGTCACAATAATGGGTATGTATTAAATGCATCTTTGACATATCTTCTTTAGAGTTAAAACCTTTGTATTAAAACCTTAGGAGAAAGGAGAATGTCACTGATGACCATGGAACACATAACACTATCACCTAGGGAGTGTATGGCAGCTCATAACAATCAGAAACATTTGCATTACTGCTATTTTCTCCACAAACCAAGTATTGATCATTAAATATACAAACACTATCTCAAACACATAAGTGTTGCAGTATGAAAGAGAAAGGGAAATAAAGAAGAATAAGATAGCTCAAGAAAGAGGGAAAAAAGGAGAGGGCCGGTAAGTTAAAAACAGAAAGAAAGAAAGAAAGAAAGAAAGAAAGAAAGAAAGAAAGAAAGAAAGAAAGAAAGAAAGAAAGAAAGAAAGAAAGAAAGAAAGAAAGAAAGAAAGAAAGAAAGAAATGTGCAATATAATAAGGAACACATTTATAGGAAGTTCTCTATGGTGTAAACCGATGTTTGTACCCGTGCTTCACATAGTAATTCCTACAAAAAACAAAGAAAAAATAGAAAGGTATATTCATACTTTATACATTTTACATTGTCTACACCATGGAACCTACCCACATGCCACATTTCAGGTTTGTAACATGTTGGAAAATATGCTGAACATTTCGATCAGACACACACACACATCCAAGCATTACAGACCACTTAAAAATGCTTAGAAAAAACAAAATTAGAACAATTAATATTTGATAATTTTTACATTGTCTGTACCATGGAACCTACCATCATGCGAAGATTCAGGTTTGTAGCATGATGGGTAGTATGTTGAACATTTCAAGCAGACACACACATATCCACAAATGTTCCCCAAAATATAATTAGACAAAGGTATATTTACATTGTATACACCATGGAACCTGCCCACATGCCAGATTTCAAGTTTGTAGAATGTTGGGAAGTATGCTGAACATTTCAAACAGACACACACACACATCCACAAATGTCCCATTTGTATTTATAGAGACATACAAAAAGAAACACAAAGATATAGAATCTGCACAATGACAATCAATATACCCAGCAGTATACTGGCCTGTTACAGTAGTAAAAATGTTGAAACTGTGATAACCTCCTCTCTACTTTTATCTTTGACATATCTGACAAATGTGCAGCTAATTTGCATGAGATTGCATGTTGTTTATTATGCATGTTTTCTGTATGTAAAGTTTAGCAGGGACCTGAACTGTGGACAGTTGCCATTGGAGTTGATAGAAAGACAAATATTATCTCTATTTTAGCTTTAGCACTGCGCCCCAGAGAAATTGGCCATAAAGAAATGTGGTCCACTTGTCACAAACTCATTGACACAGCAATCCGTGACACTCCTGAACGCTACTATGGCTATTTTAATGTGACTACAGTATGTATTTCATTTAATAATTGTGCAGTCACTTAAAACTATAAATACTATTTGCATCCAATGTATGCTCCTTTTATTTTATGTTTGTTCAGACTATGGTCTGTCCAGGGACATTCACCACTTTGTTATTCAAAACAATGACAATGGCAGAAACACACATAACAAAGGTTTCCCTACAGACACATGAATTGAATTGTGTTTAAAGGCAGTATGTGTACAAAATTAAGGTTAGAGGGCAGGCAACAAATGAACACACACAAACAGACCAAATAGGTTAAACCAGAGATCAAGTAATAGCAAAAACACCACTAACAGATAACAAGCTCTGGAAAACACCCCTAAACTCTCCAAAACCCTTAAACAGCACTCCAAAAGAACTAGTAATATCAATTTGAAAGCATGTCACGACTACCCCTAAATCGATAACCAAATAACACCCAAAAAGGAAGCAAGAGGTAAGCTGGGCCGTATAAAGACCAGTTTTGAAATATTTGGTGATATGTTGCTCTTTTCACTATGTGGCAATCCCTGATATTTCATTCATTGGTATTCAATTCCACCCCACAATTCTGGGACAGGAGACAGGCTGTATTATGAATCAAAGTTTTGTTTGATTAAATCAAATTCAATACAATGGTAGCATCAAATGTTTATGCTGGTGAAGTCACCACAATACAATCCCTATGCACGTTAGTAGCTGACATACAGAAATACAATGTGCCTGACTGTGGCATCTCACTAAGAAATCGTGCACACATGCAGTTTTCACAAATATCCAGTGAATATATTTCTAACATTTCTGAACACAAATACTACAATGCCACCTCTAAGCAACAGCCATTTTTATATGAATCCGTCAATTGGCTATCCACTAAAGACAACATTTTCCTCAAATCGGTGTCCTTGACTCACAAATGTCTCCACCAAGCAGCCCCTCAATACCTTATCACTAGATTCACCAGACCCACTTCCTCTCGCCCTTCCAGGATGGCCAACTCTAATCTCCTTCTGGTGCATTGGTTTAAACCATGGGTACACAACATACGGCCCGCGGGCCAGTTGCGGCCCGCCATGCCCTTTTGACCGGCCCGCGAGGCACAAAGACTTTCCTAATGGAGGGCGGCCCGCGACCACCCTCCATTAGGAAAGTCTTTGTTGTCTTCCGGGCCGGTGAAAACACTGGCCCTCATTGGCTCAGCACACACACGCATCACGTCGCTCCTACGAGCCACGTAATGCGTGTGTGCTGCACCAATGGAGGGCCAGCACTACGGCTGGCGTGGCCCATAAGGCTTGATGCCGGAAGGCATTTCAGCCTTGGACCACGCCAGCCGTAGTGCGATTCCAGCGTTCCAGTTTACCTGCCGCTTACCTGCCTGCCTTCCAGCACGTCTCCGGTAAGTGGTCTGTTTGTGTTTGTGTGTCAGGTTTGTTTTGCTTTATGTTTGTGTGTATGAATGTTTGTGTTTGAATGTATTTTGAGTGTATGTTGAGATGCGGGGGTGGGGGGGTGTGTCGGATGTGTATGAATGTTTGTGTTTGAATGTATTTTGAGTGTATGTTGAGATGCGGGGGTGGGGGGGTGTCGGATGTGTATGAATGTTTGTGTTTGAATGTATTTTGAGTGTATGTTGAGATGCGGGGGTGGGGGGGGTGTCGGATGTGTATGAATGTTTGGATTTGAATGTATTTTGAGTGTATGTTGAGATGCGGGGGTGGGGGGGTGTGTCGGATGTGTATGAATGTTTGTGTTTGAATGTATTTTGAGTGTATGTTGAGATGCAGGGGTGGGGGGGTGTGTCGGATGTGTATGAATGTTTGTGTTTGAATGTATTTTGAGTGTATGTTGAGATGCGGGGGTGGGGGGGTGTGTCGGATGTGTATGAATGTTTGTGTTTGAATGTATTTTGTGTGTATGTTGAGATGCGGGGGTCGGGGGCTGTCGGATGTGTATGAATGTTTTGATTTGAATGTTTTTTGTGTGCTGAGTTGGGGGGTGGGGGTTCGGGTCTGTATGGGTGCTTGTTTGAGAGTTTGCTGAGTTGGGGCGGGTGGGGGGTTCGGGTCTGTATGGGTGCATGCTTGAGTGTGTGTGTGCTGAGTTGGGGGTGGGGGTTTGGAGGGGGGTGGGGGGTTTGGGTCTGTATGGGTGCATGTGTGTGTGCTGAGTTGGGGGGTGGGGGTTCGGGTCTGTATGGGTGCATGCTTGAGTGTGTGTGTGCTGAGTTGGGGGTGGGGGTTTGGAGGGGGGGTGGGGGGTTTGGGTCTGTATGGGTGCATGTGTGTGTGTTGATTTGGGGGGTGGGGGTTCAGGTCTGTATGGGTGCATGCTTGAGTGTGTTTGGGGCATAGTGTTTGGTTGGGGGTGAGGGGGCCATGGGGCATAGTGTTTGGTTGGGGGTGAGGGGGCCATGGGGCATAGTGTTTGGTTGGGAGTGAGGGGGCCATGGGGCATAGTGTTTGGTTGGGGGTGAGGGGGCCATGGGGCATAGTGTTTGGTTGGGGGTGAGGGGCCCATGGGGCATAGTGTTTGGTTGGGGGTGAGGGGGCCATGGGGCATAGTGTTTGTTTGGGGTTGGGAGCCATGGGGCATAGTGTTTGGTTGGCGGTGAGGGACAGGGGGCATAGTGTTTGGTTGGGGGTGAGGGCCATGGGGCATAGTGTTTGGTTGGGGGTGTGGGGGCCATGGGGCATAGTGTTTGGTTGGGGGTGAGGGGGCCATGGGGCATAGTGTTTGGTTGGGGGTGAGGGGCCCATGGGGCATAGTGTTTGGTTGGGGGTGAGGGGGCCATGGGGCATAGTGTTTGGGGTTGGGAGCCATGGGGCATAGTGTTTGGTTGGCGGTGAGGGATAGGGGGCATAGTGTTTGGTTGGGGGTGAGGGACAGGGGGCATAGTGTTTGGTTGGGGGTGGGGGCCATGGGGCATAGTGTTTGGTTGGGGGTGAGGGGGCCATGGGGCATAGTGTTTGGTTGGCGGTGAGGGGCCCATGGGGCATAGTGTTTGGTTGGGGGTGAGGGGGCCATGGGGCATAGTGTTTGTTTGGGGTTGGGAGCCATGGGGCATAGTGTTTGGTTGGCGGTGAGGGACAGGGGGCATAGTGTTTGGTTGGGGGTGGGGTCCATGGGGCATAGTGTTTGGTTGGGGGTGAGGGACAGGGGGCATAGTGTTTGGTTGGGGGTGGGGGCCATGGGGCATAGTGTTTGGTTGGGGGTGAGGGGGCCATGGGGCATAGTGTTTGGTTGGCGGTGAGAGACAGGGGTCATAGTGTTTGGTTGGGGGGTGAGGGACAGGGGGCATAGTGTTTGGTTGGGGATGGGAGCCATGGGGCATAGTGTTTGGTTGGGGGTGAGGGGACCATGGGGCATAGTGTTTGGTTGGGGATGGGAGCCATGGGGCATAGTGTTGCACTCCAAGAGTGAACTCAATAATAAAGCTAAAACAGGCACAGTTAGGAGATGTACATCCTTTGCTTTTTTGAGGAAACCTGACTCAACGAAGGCCATACTCCTCTTGGGTAACCCAAACAGCAAACTATAGCAGTCCAAAATAACGGAATGTCCAATCAAGGGTCAATAAAATATATATAATTTAATTAAACAGACGATATACAATAACTAAATCGAAATAAATGATAGCAATGGAAAATGTGTAGTACAAAATGTAAGTTTGAAATGCAATAAAAATCGTTACCCCTCAAAAACATATATTTTTCCATGTGTTTAATACAAATTGGGGGTTGAAAAAGCCTCCTGACATGTCCCGCCTACTGCCCCGCCCACTTTTACTTTTCGGCCCACTATAGCCCTCATGTAAGGTACTTTCGGCCCTCTGTCAAAATCAGTTGTGCACCCCTGGTTTAAACGTACTATGTCGGGAGGGAACAGCTTTCCGGTAAAAGCAGCACAATTCTGGAACTCCCTCCCTCCTACTTGTAGGGAGGACCTTCCCTACCGCCAATTTAGATCTAAAACCATCCATTGGCTCAAGGCTCACGACACATAACGACCGCCTGCTCTCTTGCTGCCCTGATGCCCCACACCACTATGTTTGTAAATATGTACATTTAGGTTGTCATCTGTTTGGCGTAGATATCTGTCATGAGACAACCTGCACCTTGTATATATTATTGCCTATATTGTTTATCCCTGTAATTTATGCCTCCTCGGCGTGCATTGTCTCCATTTTACACGTCCAGCACTGTAACCACAGCTGGACCGCGTATCTTTGTATGTAACCAAGCTATACAATCCTCTTGTTGCCTCTGCGTCTTGCTACCTCTTGGTTAGGTGCGCAATATAAATAAAATAAATACTAAAATACTAAATGACAACCTTTCCGCTTATTAGTCAGTGTGCTCAAAGGTTGCACACTATTTGTACATCATAAAAATGTCCTTATAATCAATCACCAATTGTATAATATTTCATTTTCTCCAGTTTCTAAAACTGGTATTGGGACCAGAGAAATCATTGCAAATAAAATAAAATGTATATTCATACATTTAAATTAATTTCACCACATATATGAATGTGGTGTTGTTGGTTTCTAATGAGTTCAGGATATCATGAGTTGCATCTAATTCTACAGGTTTGTGTTAAAGAAGCAGTGCTATCAATTTAGAATGCATTGCATTGATTTAGCAAGTCTATGGGCCTTATTTCGACCCTGGCGCTCCCGTAATGAAGGGTGTCAGTATGGGACCGGCACCGTTCATTAGGGAATGCCCTATTACGAGGTTCCCTTGCGGGACCCGCTCAGAACGTCTGTTAAAACCAGACGTCCTTAGCGGGTCCTGCAAGGGGACCAGGGAGCTAATAACGGGCCTGTTATTAAGGGGCCCGTTATTAGCTCCCTCTCCATTCCCATTGAGCCCTATGGGGGCTCGAATGGGAATGGGGATGGGTTTTTTCAATGAGGAATTACCGGGTCCTCCAAGGTTGGAATGACGTGGTAATTCCTCATTGAAGGAACTCGGTACAGGAACCCGGTATGAAGGCATCCATGCCCTTATTAAGGGCATGGCTACCTCCATACTCGTAATGAGGCCCTATATGTCTAACCTAGATTCATTCTGGAAGGACAACAGGTATGCTCCCTCAATTCCTTTCAATTAATTGGGTATATTCATTCAGTGGTCCTCTCACTGTAATACAACATCAGTGGGGTAGTCGTGTTTATTTGGAAGTGAATCTTTTCTCTAGGAATACAACTGTTAAACTCCCTCCCATCACAATGTGTCCTTTTACATATGTATAGCTTTCACAGGTGTCGATTTATCAATTCCCTATTAGGCTTTGGATCTTGACCACAAAAAAGGTGTTGGCTACACTTGTGAACACCTGAGGATCCAATTTATTTTGGCTATAATTAGACAATTGTTGCACTATCAGTGCTGGGAATTATGCTATGCTTTCAACAAGAAGTCAAAGCTCACTTGCATTTAATTATAGTGAAAAACCACTGTTGCATTACAAACTAAAATAACAACATGCAGGGGAATGATTCTAGGGGGTATATTTTATTTAATTTGGGGAGTTTTTCTGCTCACTTTTGAATATTGCTAGAGTCAGTAGAAAGCCTCATGTGTTCCCAGTGATTCCCCAGTCTGATGGACTTTCATAGACGCTTTCTCCCTTGCAGGACCGCAGGTCTGCCCCAGGTTAACCTGGTTTAGGCTCCCTCATGGACAAGGCCTTTTCACCTTCAGATATTGACCCAAATCAGCACTCAGCCATTTGGAACCTATCCTATCCTTCTACGCAGGCTCTGATTGCCAAACTCTCCAGTTCCCCTCTCTCTCTCTCTCTCTCTCTCTCTCTCTCTCTCTCTCTCTATTCACTGTGTTTCCCTTTTGATTGATCACATCTTTCGATTGCTTGCTTAACAGTCAGACACTCTCAGAGAATGCATACCTCTAATCTTCAAAGGTTGATAATATGTTCTATACATGGGAAGTTTATGGGCTGCCTCCTCTCACACTTTTTAATGGAAATTCGTGTGTATTCCTTTCACTCTCATAGCGCTAAAGCATTTTTATGAAATATGGATTTCTGGGATCCCTCTGTCCAGACGGATGTATGGACATGCAGCATAATTGTGTATGCTGATTTTTCATGAACTTATTAACACTCATAATTGTATTAATAATTCAAAAATAAGGCCATTCAGAGTTTAACTTATTTGATAGAGGGTGATCTTGCAGTCATAATGCGCTTTACTTTTTCATTTGGAGTCATAGGGTTGTGGATTTATATCAAAATCTATTTTAAATGCATAACACATTTTGATTTCAGTGGCCCATTACATTTTTGAAGCAGGGTTAAAGCTTTGCATTTCATTTCTTAGAATTACGAACAACTGATGCAAGCATGATAAGCCATGTTAACAGCTCTCAGATGCCCCATTGTCTATTTCCATTACTAGACATCTGCTCAGCTTTATTACTTGAAATTATGTTATGAGGAGACACTCTAAGTACATTGAGATGTTTGATGGTCTGGCTTTCACAGGCCAGATTGCCCTGTAAATGTTCAAGATTTTGATGAACTCAGGATGCAGTGGAATCTTTCTTGGTGGAATTTTAAAGATGTATTTATTAGCGATATCCATTTAAAATTAGTTCACGAGTGTGGGGGCATCTCTGAAAACCTAATGCATTTATTAAATGAAAGTTAAACCAAGTCTGCTCATTCCAATCTCCTGAATCACTCAACCGCCTTTAATCATGCCTGTGGGGCTAAGACAGAACAAATGAGTCTGTCAGAGATTGCAATGTTAAGCTAACAAACATTGCCAAAGTTCACACTACAAACCCATTGACATTTAAACAGTAATGTAAACACTGGGTCTTTTCATATTTTCCGTTGTCACTTTAAAGTTGCTAAAAACATAGTCAATGGACCTATGTAAAGGAATGTTTCTGGTGTTTGGGTACTTAAATGATGTGTCAGGTGCTGTCTCTTATGGGAGCAGGTAATTACCTGCATCCCATAAGCGATTTTCCCACACCGGCTTTGAGAATGGGTCGAAGCATCTGAATGGATTTTGGATCTCCTCTCTCGAGCCTCGGGCCTTGCAATTGAACAGAATGCTTGAGGCAATCACCTGATTCAAATACCCACAGGAAAGCACAAGTTTTCTTTTTAATTAGGATGCTGAGCACCCCTATTGTCAGCCCACATAACAAATGCCATAAGGGTGTCATATTCCATGAATTGCATTGTAGAGTCACAAGTGGCACAATCATGTAAGTGTATCAATTTGAGAGCATAAGGATAGTGTACCATTATGTTATGTATATTTATAGAGTACCAAATACCGTAGGCATCAGGGTGCTTCCACAAACACAAGACACGAAGACAGCAACAGGTCACCGTGAATAAAGGCCAACTGACTATATTACTTGAACAGGAGGGTTTTCACATGTTTCCTAAGAGTATGATGGCATGCTTCCCTATGCAATTGAATTGGAAGTTCATTACATGCCTGTGCAGCCAGTACTGGGAATGATCTACCATTCCCTCTGGCTCATTTAAAATGTGAGATGGTGAGCTATTGTGCATCACAAGACCGCAAAGTGCGGCAAAGCTTGTAAAATTCATTTTTTTCTTTCAAATAGATTGGGGCACCTACAAATAAACATATATGTCCCAATGTAAACGTTTCAAATCAGACTCTTGCCGCCACAGGGAGCCGTGTTGTCTCTTATGATTTAATTATGGAGCAGGCAATATAAGCACAGTGATTTTCCCTATTTGGAGGGAGCCTTTGTTAAGATACATAGTTTTTTAGCTATTTCTTTTGGGTGTTTTGCCTAGGGATGGGAGGTATTTCATTGGGAGATAATTGAATAGCTCTAATTGGACCAGTTCTGCGTCATTCATAAGGATAAAAAAAGATTTTTGTAGTGGGTCAAAAGTTTATGTTGTGAGTGAGGAGAGGATGCTGTTGATGATAGGCTTTATTTGACTGTTTCACTGATTTGTGTTATTGGTGGGGAGTGAATGGTATCTTAATTGGAATAGGACGTGTTTATTTATTTATTTTATGTATTGCTTGCTTGTTAGGCGCTTATACAATAAGAATATACTGTTTCAAAGTGCCCACAGGGCAGGGAGGGAGGGAGGGAAATACATTAAAAAAGAATATTAAGAGAAGAATGGGAAGAGGGAGAGGGACAAACCTACTACACCTTCTGAGCATTCAGAACATGCAAGTGCAGAAAGGAAGAGGGAACGGGGTAAGTGCTGGGGAGTCTGAGCTTGGGGTGAGCCCTGGACGAAGTGCTGGGAATGTTGAGTGCTACACGGCAAGGGCTGCAGGAGGTTTAAGTGGGAGTGTCCAGAGCAGAGGGTGTGCAGATGCAAGTGCTGTGTAATACAGAAGCTGAGAAGAATTGGTTTCGGAGGTCAAGGCCCTAACACTACATAAAGGCTAAGGACACCGATTCAACAACTGTGAGGTTAGCAAAGCAGAGAAGGAGGGAAGGAGGAGGTTAAGAGGAAAGTCTTATGGAGCTGCCGAAATTTGAAAAGATCCTGCTCAAGGTGCAGGGGTAGCAGGAGGCTATTCCAAAGGAGTGAGTCCCCCCTGCCCTCTGTTTAGCAAAACATTTTACACACAAAGAGTTGGTGCCAGAGGAGCGAAGTGGTCTAGAGTGAGTGTATTTGGTCAGATAAAGTTGAAGATAGTGTGGTCCCCGTGCCCAGACAGCCTTGTGGATGATGCAGAGGGATTTCAATTTACTCTGTGCCGCAACTGGCAGCCAGTGAAGACATTTTAGTGCAGGAGAGATGCAGTCCTTGGGCTTAAAGCCAAGGATAAGTCTCTCTGCCCTGTTCTGGATAAGCTGGAGGGTTGCAGAGTGGAAGAAGGAAGTTTCAGGAGAAGGCTGTTACAGTAGTCAAGTCTAGAGAGAACCAGGGATTGAGTCATATTGAGCCTCTGCGGGAAAGTGAGAAAAGGTAGAGTTTCTTTGAGCAGGAAGAGCTGATAGTTGGACTTCTTGGCAATGTCCTGAGTGTGAGTGAGGAAGGAAAGAGAGGAGTCGAAGATGACGCCAAGGTTTCTGGCTTTAGTTCAAGGTGCAGGAGGAGAGTCCAAGAGTGAAGGGAAGAAGGAGGGAGCAAGAGTCCCAATGGGAAGGATCTCCGTTTTACAGGCGTCGAGGAGTTTGTGATATGCAACAAGGTTTTTTAATGGTATTGGCAGATATTTTTGACACTTCTACGTGGTGGTGGCGGGAAAGGGTTGTGATGAATAAGCGTGCCATTGTGTCTATTTGGAGGTCAAGAACTTCATCGACCCAAAAAGTATGCAAATACAAATGACTACGTTTGTGATTCCATCATCTAATGCAACAGCAGTAGACAGAGCTGGCTGAAGATGTGTCAGAGCTGATGGGCCCCATTTCAACATGATGCCTGGGAACACTGTTGGATTTACAACTGGGAAAAAGCAATCAGAGCCAACGTGGGGTATTTAAATTATAATATTGGCAAAAGGATGTAGTAAACTAGTCAATTGCTGCAGATTATTACGAGACAGGTAACCTGCAGGTGGTAGAATACTGTAATGTCAAGAGAAAAGCTAGTAATTGCTCTTTGACAGCACTGTGATAATGTTGGGGAAACCTGAATAAAAAATGCAATGCGATGCTAAGTATGTTGCAGGAGACAGCAAGAGGGTAGTGATGGCCTGATGGTGCCAACAAAGGGACCTTTAACGTGCACACGACATACATTTCACCTCCTAAATTAATAGAATTTGTTTCGGTGTCATTAGACAGTTAATGTGCTGCTCAGGGTCCCCCACCGCCCATGTGGGACATTTTTTTACAGAAATGTTTGAAAGGCCCAGATGCCGTTTCTGGCTGTAGAAAGATTCCAACTTTGTATGCATTGAGAATTGCAAAGGAAAGAGCAACTGAAAAGAGCTACTCAAAATTCGGACAGATGCCAGGATGCAGTTTAGTAATAAGCATTGGGTAGGGGATATATCTGAAAATATTGACATCCCACCTTACTGCTGAATTACAAAGAAACTTTAGGCTCAATTATACCTTATAAAAGCATTCTCTGAAGGCAATGCATCTTTCAGACGTGTCTCTTACTATAAACGTGCAGTGATAAATGATACTCAAAGTGTCACACGCTCCACCAAAAAAGCGTAATCAATGGGAATTCAACAAATATTTTGTAATCCCTTCAAAATAACTAACTCTGCTCTGAACCAATTCGAAAGTGGCCAGCTCCACGCGGGTGCGTTTAGAGATTTGCAGCATATTTATTTGCTAAGCCGTTTATAAGTAGATACACCTTGGTCCTCCTATAAATAAGCCAGGCGTAGTTTTAGTTTCACATTGCCTCACCCCCTGACAACTAGAGGGTTGTATCAGGTAGAGTTTTTGTGTGACAGCTCCCAGTAAGGCTTGGACCCCTCCTCTCAGCAATGTCGAGAATAGGACTGTATAATGTTTGTTTCTGCTGCCATGTGTTGGGAATGCAAATATTTCCTATTAGAGATTCGACGCCTCTCTCTCCACCCATCACCCAGACACTCCTATTAATCTGCTTCTCCACATTGCTAGAAAGTGACCTTGTGCCCTTTCTCCCAATTAAGCCTCCTTTGGATGTACCCTGACTGGCCACTTCAAGCTCGTGCACGCAGAGTGCATTTGGAGCAGCGGTGTCTCTGAGGAAGCCAGGCGAGAATCAAAGGCGGCCTAAGCTCTGGAGGCACACTGCTATGTTTCTGAGGAAACGCGCGTTCGAAAAGGGAAATGTCACACCGTGGTGTGAGGTAAACAGAGCACTGCCTGTAAATGAATTCGCTCCCCTGGCGTGATGAATGCCGGCGTTGCAAATCCTTTTTAGCTAATTGCTATCAGCTTGCGTGATTTTCTCCCATGTTCAATTTCAATTGTCAGCGCCAAAGGAGATAGCACTTCCCCCTCGAGTCTCCACTGGCGACCTGGAAGCTGCTGCAAGCACCACTTAACAGTTTAAAAGGTGGGGCGTCACCCTTCCAGCAGCTGCTGCCATTGACTGCAAAATGGTGGGGTAAACAGAAAAAGAAAGGCCTGTGCATGCACTACTGCTTAGAAAACAGAACCCCTGCTGTGTTGCAATATCATTTTATTGATATAATACTTCTCTTATTATCTAGCCAATATTCTGTTCTGAAACGTGTTGTGTGTTTGAGGTCTAAACCCGAGACACTGTTTTTTTTTTTTTAAATACTCCACAAGCAATACGCTCGTAAACAAGGGCTGTGTAATTTTCTCAAATACACAGCCTCTGACTTGAACGGGACAGTCTTGGAGGCCGTCTCTGGCAAAATCATTATGTGAGTGAGTCGTTGTGCGCAATGTCTATCAGTCAGCCAGGTCTCCGTGTTACCTATTTGAAAATGAGTCATAAGGGAGCCTAGCTTCTTGGATCTCAAGTAACAGGTCAAATAAATCAGAACAATGGTCCACCATCAATTCGATTCCAGTTAGTAGTTTTAATTTGCTGACGGATGGACCACAGCTTTTTCTACAGAGAGCTCCACGAGGAAACGGAAATACAATGAATTAACTCAACACTCAAATTCTTTTCTTTAAACAAATCTAGGGGTTCTTTTTAGACAAGATGTCAAAAATACAAACTGCAGGTTTTCCCCCTAAACTAAGGACAACAGCAGCGATTTCACTTAATTTTCTCTAATTTCAGTATACCTTTTTTTTAGTAAAAGTTAAAAGCTGAAGAATATAACACACGCAGACAGATTATTTGCTACAAAGCAAATGCTTCGTAAATATGTCAATCATGCTCACGCAACCATAACTAATTTCCCACCTTGCATTGCTCATATCACACAAGACATAACAAATGGCGTCCTCAATGACATCACGTTCAAAGATATCAGAATGATCATGCTTCATAAAGACCAGGCAAGGAACTCACAATGAAATATCTCTCTCTCTCTCTCTCTCTCTCTCTCTCTCTCTCTCTCTCTCTCTCTCTCTCTCTCTCTCTCTCTCTCTCTCTCTCTCTCTCTCTCTCTCTCTCTCTCTCTCTCTCTCTCTCTCTCTCTCTCTCTCTCTCTCTCTCTCTCTCTCTCTCTCTCTCTCTCTCTCTCTCTCTCTCTCTCTCTCTCTCTCTCTCTCTCTCTCTCTCTCTCTCTCTCTCTCTCTCTCTCTCTCTCTCTCTCTCTCTCTCTCTCTCTCTCTCTCTCTCTCTCTCTCTCTCTCTCTCTCTCTCTCTCTCTCTCTCTCTCTCTCTCTCTCTCTCTCTCTCTCTCTCTCTCTCTCCCCCGTTTTCCTGTCTCTTGACCCCATGGAGTGGGGTGATCTTTTCAAATGAACATTGGCGGCAGACGAAATCAGAGGAGTGTTGAACAAGTCCAGGTATGTTGTAGGCAATGGAGTTCAATTCAAGGGAGGGGCGTAGCCTGGTGATGGTGACATCAGCATGAGCATTCCTCGGATAGGTGAAACCAGCTGGAGTCCACGAAAGAGGACACATGAGGTTTAATTGTATTTGCTTTCGTGGTTTGCCAGACCTGCATCACTTTGCTGCCTTCCAGTTAGTATGTGGATGGGGTGTTGGGAGATCCTTTAGCAAGCCTGGGACACTTGCGTTAGGGAATTAGATGAAGGGAATACTGGGGAGGATTTTGGAGGCAAGCATTGTAGTAAGACCTGCTCTTTGGCTACAGATGGGATAGTTTGTTGGGATGCACGTCCAGCTCACATGCGCACCCAAATAATTCAGGCTTAGGAACATTTATAAGGACACACAAAAGTGAACATGCGTGGGTGCAGGGGGTGGAACTTGCAAATTGGGAATAACAAATACGGTTGTTTTGGAATAGCTATGGAAGTGTAGGCAGGCCCAGGTATTGGGCATGAGTGAACTTATAGTATAACAGTCAAACAATAGTGTATAGCAATAATGACATAGACCCTAGTCCAAGGCGCAAGAAATACTAAAGCACCCCCATACTGGAAGTGAAGGCTAGTATTTTGCAAGCCCTGTTGGAAGTGGCAGTGTAGTTCAATAAATATTCTGTATCACTTTCCCATTTCAAGTCCCATCAGGGATTTCAAGCATAGAGACATTCAAGCAGAACAGACACAATGTAATTGCATCGAGCTGTAGGCCTGCAAAACCAGAAAGGAATGTGAAGGACAAATCCATAGGAGCGGGGCTAGAGGTCCTGAGCTGCCAAAATGTCCAGGGTATATTTAGAGCACAAGCGTCGCCAAGGACTGCTAGATGCCCATTAAACAGAATTCCCAAATCGATCAGAATTCGGCTGACTAGTGTGGTAATAAAAACGCCCAGGCGAAGCCCCAGTGAAGGGTTGCTGAGAAGGGGGAGCCACGAGGAAACGACCATGTGATTTGTGGGACGAGGAGCAGGAGGTGAAGCCAACAAATTCACTTCAGTGATGGGGAGTCATGGTGGGGGCGCTCACATGTCTGACATCAAGAGAAGCGTACCATTATTCTAAGGAGCCATTTGACCTTGGATTTACCCACTGAGCTCATGTTAACGACCTGGTGTGCACCATGTAACTAAGCCAATGGGGAGGGTAACATTGCAGGCACCTCACCAATTAGGTGGCAGAGAACCAAGATGACGGAATAGGGGGACCATGTGTTAGAGGGTAGGGGTAGATTAGGATGTGGCCAATCAGCAAATGGACTATAGGGGACTTGTAGTAAGTAGTATAGGTGGTAGCCTATGCGGTGGGAGGGTTAACACTGTATATTGTTTAGGTCAAAAGTCACAAAGTCTCTTAAAACTTTGTAATTGCTTTGAACTAACAGAGAGCTTTGTGGCAGTTTGGGTCTAACGGACAAAATATACCTTGTTTTCCTTGCAAAGAGGTGCACCAAGCCTTTTTCCTTAGAGGAGTGTTTTTATTGTCTGGTTGTCTGGAAGTCTTGCCATACAAATTTGGTGACCCCGACATGATCCCAGACCCTCTGCGGTGATGGAGGATTCTTAGCTGCACATCCTGAGTGGCCGTGCCCACCTGCAGTGACTTGTCCCCCTGTGCACAAACAGAAGAGGTTTACAAGAGCCGTGTTGCTTGAATTCCTGTCTGCTCGTTGGAGCAGAGTGCTGCCCGGATTGTGCACCCCTTTCCCATTTCTAGTACACCTTTCTCCCTGATCCTCAACCCTCACCTGCACACCCCAATCTCTTTATACCACTATAATTCACACATCCGCACACCAATCACCCACACTCTACTCGTGATTGAGGAACTCAGAGAGCGCGCAGATGTAAGTGTACCTTTTGCGGGAGAAAACAATAGCGAGGTAGGGGTGTGTGTGTGTGAATGTGTCGACAGTGAACTGGATGTGGAGTGGAGACCACATTGTATTATATATATATTTTTTTATTATATAAGGTAAAGGATAAGTGTGGGACAGGATACCCATTGGGGGGAGAAGACAGCTGAAAAATGGAGAATACATTTAGAGGCCCTCTATATTGAGAGGGCTCTGGATCCATCCACCTGGTATAGAGGGATTGTGAGGATGAAAAGTAGAGTTTTTATTGTGTTTTTTGTTTTTTTATTGTGGAGGTGCGGACCAAGATGGGGTCCAGTGGTGGTATAGCTTTTTGTGGAATGCAATTTGGGTGTAGTGATTGGTATGTGAGTTAGTGGATTATAATAGTGTAAGGAGATTAGTTTGTGTAGGTGAAGGTGACGTACGGAGAGAGCCGTGAAGAGAAATTGAAAATGAATGGGGCAAGGGTATTAAGGCACTGCTTGATTGGGACCTGGGTTTATTGAATACATCACGCGTAGGTAGGGACTATTAAAATGGAGCCGTCTACTCAACTGGAGTATATGTGTACACCCTCCCTTTATATCAGGAAAAAATCATGAAGTATTAACGAGAGTGAGTGGCCGAGACAAGAGGGGGAATTTATAAGCCATTGCCAGAATGGGAATAAATAACAAGGAGGTGTTGGGTCACATGTACATGGTCTTGGCAGACACATATAAGGGGAAAAAGCTGCAGAACAGAAAGGGAGTGCTAGAATTATGGAGGATGGTGGAGAATTTGGTGGATGCCCCCCAAGAAACGGTAAAATCAATGAGTGGGCCGCCGATAATGGGTGTCTCAGTTCCACCTACGTCCAGTGTTCTGTATACCAAGGAGTGCCCCACCAAACACAATATCCAGAGTAACGCGTCCATCAGTAGGGTGTTACCCCACACACGCAACGACTACACAAACTCAATGATTGTCCTACATCCTGCCACAGCCCCTCCCACTCCTCCGGTCATGGCTCAGTATGAGAATATGCTGAACCCCATAGCATCAGCAGCTACTCGACCTCAAGTACACATGGCATCAGATAGAAGGCCACAGAAGGAGTTAGAAAAAGCATTGAAAAAGACAGAAGAAAAGTTAGCAATGTTAAAACTGAATATAGGGGATGGGCAAAATGCCCCAATTTGTACAGATAAATGGAGAGCAGGGGACATCTTATTAAGAATTGATAGTCCAGCAATAATGGATGTGCATATGGCAACAGAAGGAGTCGGGAAGTATTCTGAGGGGCAGTGTAGAGGAAGGCTGTCGGCTGGTAGTTTAGATTACAGATCAGTCCAGTCCAATGTCAACATGGCTGCAGTAGCGGAGGAGGAAGAGTTGGACACTGAAGATGAGCAGGGGAGGATTGTATTTACCCATGATTTCACTGCAGGTGGAAAGTTTGTGGGGGCCCAGGTTGAGAGTCTGCAACGGTGCATGGCGATAGTTAATGGGAAACACAGAGGAAAGAAAAAGGTAGCAAAGTAGGTGGGGCACAGTTTCCATTATTACACAAGGGCCCTGGAAGGGCACAATATATCCCATGGACCCATATTGATCAGAGCAATTTCATCAAAGAGCTAGTATCCCTCAATTCATGCATGGGAAAATAGATACACATACTTAAAAAGCAGACAGCAGGTATTACTCTAGCTGTGGGTGCATGATGAGCTTGTTTGCATCTGTATTAGGAGACAAGGCAGAAGACAGATGTTTCAAGGCAGGGTACCCCGGGGTGTGAATAGGAGATGATAGCTATGATGGGGCTAATTTTAACCTCTGTAGGAAATGTGCATGGGTGGCGCTGCAGCACACATCCTGATACAACAGATATGCAATCTATAATGGTGCAAACTATAAGGGATGATGAGGACCCAGCCGAGTACATACTGCAGATACAAGAAATTTGGAGGGCCAAGAGTGGAGAACTGTGGGACAGGTGCATAGCATTTTTCTATTATACAGTAACGAAAGGCCTCAATAAGAAAGTGCAGAAAGCCCTAGATAAAGTGTTGGGGTCTAAAGCTAAAGGATGTGTGAAAAAACAGTCCATTATTGTACAAGATTGTAAACGGCTCAGAGAGAAGGCAAAGGAAACAGAATAAACAAAAGAATAAGAGGGAGCAAAACTAACACAAAATTCTAGAAATACCTACACAAAACCCTGGAAACATAACCATTGACAAATACAGGGCTTTTGTGACCTCTCCCGACGGGAGAGCCACCACTTTTGACAATGGTGAGCGACTATGCTTAACACCCCCTATGTGACAGGGTAAGCAGGATCCCTCTGGAGGTGACTCCCCATTATGGGTTAGGGAAACCTCAGAGAGGGATTTTAGTAATCATCCCACCATTGCTCCAGACACTAACACCTAATAACACCTCATAACCGTGCCACAGGGACTGGAGGATTTTCAGGATTTTCGGGGGTGGGGGCGTGCAGGCAGAGGAGGACTTGGAGGAATGGGCCGGCTGGGTGGGAACATGCAGCAATGATGGACATGTGGGAGGATGAGCCACTTCTCACGGAAGTGTACGAGCAGGCAAATAGCTGCATATAACGCACAAATGGCCCTGTATGCCCCAAGCCCACCGGCCCCTTACCCACAGCCATATGCCACAGCATTCCAGAACGTCCCTTGTGGCACCGAGCAGCTCATGGCCCCTCCTGTACCCCCTCCGCAGTTCCTGCATATGTCAGCCCCTACACCTAAAAGTGCACCAGTTTATGCGATACATATAGCACCTCCATATGCCCTGCAGGTGTCTAATAACAATGTGGTACCTCACAGAACAGTTACATACTACCAAAGGGCCAGCATGGTAGGAGGCAATCCTTTCGCCTTCCCAGAAACAAACACATATCCAGATTAGGACAGCTCATAGAGAGAATTGTGTGGCACGTCCTGCCAATCACTGCCAACCCAGAAGAGGAACCGTTGGTGGTTGTGGAGATAGGAAATAAACCATTTGTTTTTATGGTAGACACTGGAGCAACAAAGTCATGCATTAAGGAGATGCATTTCCCCTTATTGGGTGGGTTAATGGACATGCAATGGTTCTCTGGGGCAATACAATTGGTTCAATTTGCAGAAGGATTTCCCATTATGGTAGGTAACAGGGAAGTGCATGCACCATTATTGTTTTCAATGGCCTCACCAGCAAATTTTTCGGGAAGGGATGTCTTAAACAAATTGAACATGACAATCTCATTCACTGAGGAAGGTCTAGTGTGTTCAACCCTAGGTATATGCTATGTAAGGGCAATGATCATTGTGCATGCATTGGAAAGTGAGGGAGAAACCTGAGGGGTACTATTGCACCCTGACTTGTTAATCTATGGGGGCTACAGTATTGCTCAAAAGAGTGCCAGGCGTAACCCACCAGGCATGGACGGTACCATCCACATTTTTGTGCTCAGACCAGCCCAAGATCATGATGAAGGTACGATTATCACACTAGATTTTAATGGGGTGGAGGTTTAAAAAAACAAAATAGTGTTGATAGGGACAGAAGCAGAGGGAGGAGAATGGTGCACTGTCTTATGTATAGACCAAGCAAAGCCATCGAGGGGTGTATCAGATGGTAACTTTTTGAGAACATGGACAATGACCGACAGATGATATTTGAAGTGTGCATTCCACGTGAAGTAATGATCCAGCACTGAAATGTCCCATGCCCCATAATGATAGCAGGAAGTGTCCCACAGTTTACTCCAGGTGACTTAGAGTAGGTGCTTGACGGGTTGTGGTCAGGCAATCCCCATGATGTAGGCCTTTTGAAGAAAGTGGCAGCAGTACACATCACCCTTAAAGCAGGAGCAATCCTACCCGAGGGAAACAGTATCCACTGTCTAAAGAGGCAGATGAGTTGATTAATGACACCAATATGGAATTACTACACAAGGGTTTATAGTATCATAAGAAACCCCATGCAATACAGCTATATGCTCCATCAAGTAAGTAAAGGGGGTAAATCGGAGGATGATTCAGGGCTTACACCCCCTGACCAGCATAGTGCAGAAAGAGTTTACAATTCTACTGAACCCAGCAATGATACTCTCTGATATACCAACCACAGCAACCCACTTTACTGTCATTGAGTTGAAGAATGTGTTTTTCTCTATTCCATTACATCCCGATTCCCAGTACCTAACCACATTCACCTATTGTGGGAAGAGATTCCAACATTCTTGGCTCCCACATGGGTACTGTGAGTCCCCCAGTATTTTTAACAGGGTACTCCACACCGATTTAGGAAACATACAAGTGCCCAGTATCATTGTCCAATATGTTGACAATTTGTTGGTGTGTAGCGCCAATGAGCAGCAGTGCAGAGGTGATTCCATCACGCTGTAGAAATTGCTCTCAGACAAAGGGTACACAGTACTCGGGGCAAAGATGCAGTATTGTCAGTAAGTGTCACGACCCTCACCCAAAACCCCCTCTGGCAAGCCCAAAACCCCCTCTGGCAAGCCCATTGGCCAGGTGGGGTCAGGTCTCGGATCTCTAGGGCCTGAAATCCTCTTCAAAAACCCTCCTGGGGACAGTCCTGACGCCAATGGCACCAGGCTCATACACCATGAAAAACATGTGTTCTGGAACTACTTTATTGAGACTGTCAGCCAACATGGAGGCATCCACATAGCTTGGTTCCTAGAAACCAAGCTATGCAGTCTAGTGTTTTGGTGTGTGGTGGCCTAGGGACTAATTTACCTGGACTGTTTTGTTGGGGCTATTTAAACCACACCCGAGCAAGACAACACGCTTTGCGTTACTTTGAAGTTTGCAACGTGATGCTCATTGTGTCCAGCTATACCCACAAGCCCCGGAAAAGCTGAACCTGCAGGGAGACAAAAGGAATACCATTAGCAGCAGCATCTTACCTGCAATCTTCATCTTCATCTTCTCGCAGCTCCTGTGAACAGCTTCCTCGAATCCGCATGCCTCCCGGACTGAACGACCTGAAAGAGGAAGGTAGAGACAACATTAAGGAAGGCATTAAAGACATTGCAAATTACGAACTGCTCAAAAGGCTTACCTGGCTGGTCGCTTCTCAGCTGGCATCACTCCGGAAATTCCATGCGCTAGAAGAATACCGCGACCTATGAGAAAAGCAAGACAACAGGTTAGCAAAAGCAGGACACCGCAGCGCTGAGCATAGTGCTTACTTACCGAATTGTAGCGCTTATTACACGCCATCAGATACCAGCAAGGCTCAACCAGGCCAGTTCGCCACGCTGAAGCTCAGCATATCTAAGGGAGACAAAGACATTATTAAATTCAGAAAGGCATGCAGGAATAACAACAATACGAAAGAACAGCAATAAGACCTACCTGAAAGACATCACGGGCCGTCGTCAGTGAAATAACTAGACCGCATACGCACATGGAAGACAACGCGCCCCTGCCAAGAAGGCAGGACGGAGAGCACGCCTAATTCTACTACAAGGTGAGGAGAGGGCCCAGAGGGGCTGAAATTATACGGGGTGAAGGGAAGATATTTACCTCATTAAACCAGTCTTGAAAACATCCCTCCTGTATTTCCAGGCAGAACCTTCCCCGCAGATCACATCTGGGAATCACTGAGGAGTAAACCAGCAAGCAGTCCGGCTGGGTGGCATCCCCGTGGATACCAGGTGAGCGTAACAGTAAGAAGTGCTATATTTGGGTCAACTGATTTCCATTGATTGTAAAATGATAACGCCCGAGTGTCCAGCTGCACTGTGCAGTACTCCCCAGCCTGTCACATTTAAAGATATGCAAAAGTTCATGGGGTTCTGTAATTATTGCAGGGCATGGATATTTGACTACACCACATACAAACAGCTATATTAAATGGACTAAAGAAGGCCCACAGGACAAAAGGCAACATCACATGCACAGAAGAGATGCTCATGAGTATCCAGGAACTCAAGGACGTCATTAGTACAGCCCCGGTTTTAGCGACCTCTGACTACACACAAGAGTATTATTTGTTTTCTCATTCAGATAGACATATGATGACAGCAGTGTTGACGCAAAAATGTACACTGGGCCACACGCATCTGGCCTACTATAGTGGCATGTTGGCCTCAGTAATTCAGGCCAATTTCCATGTGAGCAGGCCTTGGCAGCAGCAGACTTTGCCATTCAAAAATCTGCCACCATTACTATGGGGTACTCAGTTACCCTCTATTTTGTACATGCAGTATTTGCAATCCTTGAAAGGACAAAATACACACTGATGACAAAGAGAGAATCAGCATACAACATCATTTTTGTCTAGTCCCTCCATCCATATTGTCAGGTGCAAGACTGTAAACCCAGCAGCCTTTATAACTGAACTACTCACTGAGGGTAATGACTACGCACATGACTGTGTTATCTATGATGGCCCTGACAACGGCACACCTAAGGTGAGGGACTATGCGCTCGATGATGGGGAAGTCATTTTCTTTGATGTTTCAGCGACCATTGGCCAGGAGATGGGAAAGAGACACATGGGGGCGGCAGTGGTATGCTTAGTGGATTGGAAAGTATGAGGTACTGGTTCAAAAGAGGAAGCCAATGCATTACTCTGCCCAATCAGCAGAGCTCATTGCCCTAATTGATGCGCAGGAGGCATCCCCAGTGTGCCAAGTGACAACATACTCTGATTCAGCATATGTTACCACCACTGTGCATTCTGGATTATCACAGTAGAAAAGGAAATGTTTTCGAAGGGCTGATGGGTCCTTCATGCAACATGAGGCACTTTTAGACAGGTTTATCTATGCTCCCTGTGGTGCACACTTGTCACCATCGTCAAGAGCACCACACATACTAACAACACAGACCCAATTTCCCTCAGGAATGAAACAGTAGACGAAGTAGCCAAACTAGCAGCTCCCCTGCACTAGATACTGAGGCATACCCAGAAATAGTGAGGGTTCAAATACAACTAGAGGTCCCAAACAGAGCAGTTCTAATTGCCCAGATTATAGAGTTACAGGGACAGGCAGCCCAGGAAAAGAAACATGTTTAGCAAAGAAGAGGGTGTATGCAATCCCCCACTGACCTAATATGGAGACAGGTCATCACAGGTAAAATAGTGATGCCTCAGGAATTGGTTATGGTTGCTTTTGAACAGCTGCATTATTCCTCAAATGTCTCTAAGCAACATACAGCTGCAGGCATGCAAGATGAATGGTTTGTGCCAAACCTCAGGAATCGCTAAACATATTTATTGCCAATTGTGTCGCCTGCCATATGTGCAAAATGGGGTAAACACTGAGGACTGTGTGTGGCACATTACCCTGCCCCAGCGGACCATTCAGAGAATTGCACATTGATTTTGCCGACATGGGAGAGCGCTGCAATGCCTATCGGTACCTCATTGTTATCATTTGCCCATTCTCTCGGTGGCTTGAGGCTGGACTATGTGCACATCCAGATGCTAAATCAGTGCCCACATTTTGTGTTCGAGAAGTGTTGCCCCAACAGGGGGTGTGCATGTTCTTAAATCTGATAACGGAATGCATATCTTCAACAAGCTTTTTAAAGAAATAGCTGCATAGTTAGGTATTCGGCATAAGATGTGCTCCATATATCACCCTCAAGCGAACATCATTGTGGAGAGTATGAACGGCCTCTTGAATGGAGAATTGTCCGAGTAATGTGTGACCCTCAAGAAGAATTTGGTCCACTGTTTGCCCCTGGCCCTTTTCAGTTTGAGAATGCAGCCCTGTAAGGACCATCACCTCATGCCTCACAAAATCATGACAGGAAGGAGAATGCACATGCCATTTTCATCCATGCTTACTGCATCTGATGCTCACAGGGGTGTCGCAAATTTGGGAGATGAATGTACAGTAGATTTGCATCAGTTAACCAGATGTATAACATTCCTTTCTCACCAGATAGCACCAAGAAGAGAAGAAGCAAATGACTGCACAGCGCCAGTCCCTGCAAGTTTGCCACCACTCTATTTGTTCCCCAGCGATACAGTGTACATAAGGAATTGTATCCGCTGATGGAGCAGCTGAGATTTAACGGACCGTACACGCTGGTGTATGCCACCCTGTTTACGGTGAAGGTAAAGGAGTTACAGTATTGGGTGTGCATTTCTGATTTCCAAAAACACCCCTTACAGCTCCGCCTTTGACAGAGTCCCAGTGCCTACCTATGTAAATAAAAGTACCATTGAAGACTGTGTTTTTCTTTTGAGCTATATTCATCCAGTGGTACAAAGCGTTTGTTTTGATATTAAGAAATCTGAATAATGCTGTGATTGTTGCATGGTTGTCTCATTCTTCTCACCCTCTTCAGATTTCTCATCACAAGCATTGTGTAATAATGTCTATATTGTACATATGTTTGGGATTTAGTGTACGGTTATGTCTAGATTCGCAGAGCCAGTTTATATGGTGAGGACATATAGGGTGTATTAGAGGATGTAAAGAATATGATGTTTCTGAATATGATACTGTTTGAAGTGATGTTTTTCAAAAATGAGTTAGTAAATATGAAAAGAAACCGTATACTGGATACAGTTACATGGTGTTTGAGGCCACAGGTCAAAAGAGGGGTTGATGAAGAGAAGGAATATGACCAATATAAAGGGGTAGTATTTGACACAATGACTGATGTGCACCATAAAGAATTTAGAAACTTGTGGTACAGTCACATGCCTTCAGTGTGGAAGCAGAGGTGAAATGGGAGCTTTTATGTTTGCTCTCTCATCCCACATGCATCAGGGGCACCCAAAATGATAGTACTCCAAGAGATGCCATCGCTAGAAAGCCCAGTGCTTAGTCCATTTGGCACTGTGCCGGGTACAGAGCATGTTCCAAGGGCACAGAATGTGAGTTGTATTGATGGAAAAAGACACAGAAAATTGTGCAAAAGATCATAAAGACCCCCAGTGCAAGGCACGCCCATTGCTGAAGATGGACAGAGTGTTGTTCATATCTAACAGATGGGAAGAGGCAGTAGTACGCTGTGTAGCAGGGGGGTTGGTGGGATTCAATTAATAGATCATATTGAACATAAATAAGAACTGTCTCACCACATGGCCACATATGTGTCAAAATTGCCAATGGATGGAAACAAAAGAAACTCCAGTTAAAGTGCAAGCAGCAGATGAATATGAGTTTTATTTTTGAGGACATGAGATTGTTGCTGTGGGAACTAACAGCAAGTGAAACAAGACACTGTTTATTCATGACCTCAGCAAAGGTACATCGGCTCTCACAGGCATATTCTGGGTATGTGGCCAGTGGGCATGCATTAATCTCTCACCATCGTGGAGAGGAACATGCTCATTAGCAACCCTGCATTCAGCTATATTAGTGGTCCCTGATGCCCACTTGACCATAGCAAACATGCCCTCAGTAGAGCCAGAGCCATCGCAACCCTCACGAGTGAAGAGGAAGAAGTGCTCAATGGGAAGAAATAGACAGAAGCAATCAAATTATATATCTGAATACTCTTCCAAACTCTTGAAAGTAAGCCCAAATAAATATTGCTTATACAGCAAAACAGAAGTGTTCTTTGCCTCTCTCCTACAGCCAAGTGTCTAGGCTGCAGCCAATCTCAAATGTCTGCAGATTGTGCAGTGGGAAATGATCCAGCTGGCAAAGAACACAGAGCAAGGGTTGAATTTGATAAAAAGTGAGATGCGTGCAATCCGGCTGTTGACCCTACAAAACAGATATATTGTAGACATGTTGACGGCCATGGTGGGGGTCATGTGCAAGAAGATCGGATTGTCAGGTCGCACATACAACCCCCCCAAATGATGCAGAGAATGGGTCCTTGTCACATATAATAGGGGCCCTGCTCAAGCTGAAGACAAGCATGGAAACTGAGGCAGGCGTGGGAGCTGAAGATTGGTTCAGAACAATGTTCTTGTGGGCTCCAACCTGGCTAGGAATAGCAGTGAAAATACTGGTTCCTATCATGGTGTTCTGGCTATTGATGTTCTGCACGTGCCAAGTGATACTTTGGTGTGGCACAAAGGCCCTCCCAAACAGTGCCATAATGATGGTGTTGATAAGGGCAGGTAAAGGTAAAGCTCCTCCTTTCATAAAACACGAGTACACCCAGATGGATAAATGGAAATATGCCAAGGATGGTAATAATAGATAGGCCCCTTGAACTCCATTGGGGACATTACTCACCCACTGAGAGAATTATGAAAAATGTTGGATCGACTTTGCAGCAAATGGAGGGTGTTGTTTTATGACTGGTACTCCAGAGTAGTATGCCCGAGGTGGGCGGACTTGATATAATGTTTGTGTATCATGGGTCCCCAAAGATGAAAAGATCAGAATGAGGGAGGCTATTAAGTTAGTTAATGAAGGATTCACCAAAGGGTGAAAGTTGGGATGCACATCCAGCTCCCATGCCCACTAAATAGATTCAGGTTTAGGAAAATGTATTAGCGCACGCAAGAGTGAAGGTGCCCTGCTGGATGGGAGTGGAATTGAACATTTGGAATTACAAATAAAAGTTGTTTTTATTTATTTTATTTATATATATATTGGTTATTTATAATGTGCCTATACTGCAATTGATGTTTCAAGGTGCAAAACACATAAAAAAAACATTTAAGGCAGGCCCAGGTATTGGGCATGAGGGATGTTGTAGTATAACAGTCAAGAAATAGTGTATAGTAATGATGATGTAGACCCTAGTCCAAGGTGTGAGAAATACCAAAGCACTGCATACTGGAAGTGAGGCCTAGTATTTTTCAGCACTGTTTGAATTGGCAGCGTAGTGCGATAAAGAGTCTGAATCACCTTCCCATCCCAAGCCGCAGCAGTGAAACGGAGCATAGAGGTCTTCAGGCTGAACAGATACAAATGTAATTGTATCTAGCAGTAGGCCTGTGAAACCTGAAAGGAATGTGATTGGCAGAGCACGGGCAGGGCGGCGCCTGTCCCAAAGGACAAACCCATAGGACTCAGGGTAGAGGTCTTGAGCTGCCAAAATGCCCAGACTAGATTTAGGGCACTAGCACCCCCCAGGAAATTGGCCATCCCATTTGAACTGCCAGATACCCATAAAACAGAATGTCTAAAGACGTCATAATTTGGCTCATTGGTGTTATCCTCAAAAGGCCCAGTTATAGTGCCAGGGAGGAGTAGCTGATAAGGGGTGAGCCAGGAGTGAACCAACATGTGATTTGTGGGTTGAGGAGTAGGATGTGATGCCAATAAATTTAGTTCAGAGAAAGGGAAGTCCGGTAGGGGAACCCACATGTCTGGCATCAAGAGAAGCATACCATTATTCTAAGCAGCCAACTTGACCTTGGAGTTATGCACCGAGTGCAGATTAATGACCAGGTGCACACCACGTGACTCAGCCAATGGGCAGGGTAACATCCCAGGTACCTCACCCATCAGTTAGCGGAGAACCAAGATGGTGGAATAGTGGGACCATATGTTAGAGGGTATGGGTAGATTAGGATGTGGCCAATGGCTCAAGGGACTACAGGGGACTGGTAGTATGTATATAGGTGATAGCCAATGCAGGTGGAGTGTTAACACTGTATATTGTTTACCTCACGAGTGACATTGTCCTCTCTTAAAACATCATGCTTGCTTTGAACTAACAGAGAACTTTGTGGCAGATTGGTTCTACTGCACCTTCTGTTTGTTTGTTTGTTTGTTTGTTTGTTTGTTTGTTTGTTTGTTTGTTTGTTTGTTTGTAATGTGCGCCAGACCCAAAGGTATCAGGGCGCAGGAAATACAAGAGAACTTTCAGCTTAGGTTACAGGTGGCATGTAAAGATACAGGACATGGTACACAGTTACATAATATACCGGAAATGTTGGGTAGGTACCATACAAGAAGAAAACTATACAACAGGAACACATTTTAACAAAGGCAATCTATTTACAGTACAGGTAAGATGGGAGGCAGATGAATTACTGGTCATTGATTTTAAGCCAGTTAATGCAGTTCTGTCTATAACTAGTGTATTTTTGCTCAACTCTCAGTGATGGAGGCAGGAAGTACCAGAACTGCACTGCTTTGACTGGGAAACTGCTGCCCCCGATTTTAGATAGTCTAAATCTTGGCACCGTTAGACAGTTAGAATTGGCTGATCTTGTGGGCCTACTCAAAGATTTTCAAACAAATCTCTCAGGATAGCAGGGTGCAGCGTTATTCAGGCATTTGTAAGTCAAAGAGGCAGTTTTCAGCCGGATTTTATCGCTAGTAGACAGCCAGTTATTCAGTCTCCTAATCTCTGAAATGTGATCTTTCCTTGCTAAGCCCGGAGCAGCTCTGAAGGCATTGTTCTGGAGCATCTGTATCCTTCTGGAAATGTACTTATTGACACCAATGTAGAGGGAGTTACAGTAGTCCAGTTTGGACAGAGTCAGAGCTCTGGCCAGGATAAGACAGCTATTCTTGGATAAGAAAGATTTACCAGCTCTGATTAATTTGCATGTATATGCAGTGGCAGAGGCCATGGAATTTACTTGTTTGGTAAAATTGAGGCTGGAATCGAGTTAGAAGCCGAGGGTTTTTACCTCTTTGGCAACTTTGATAAGGTTGCCGTAGATATTGAGGGCAGTATATTCAGGGCCAAGTTTTTTTAGTTTGGAATTTTTCCCAGGATAATGAGCTTGGTTTCAACATCATTCAGGCATAGGTCATGCACAGCCATCCATGCCTGGATGATGAGGTAGACTCTATTTACCAAGACCAAATCCTTGTCATAATCCCCAGTAAGTGGTAAGAGAATATAGGTATCATCTGCATAGTTAGTGTTGGTTATACCGAGATGGTCCAGATCATCGAAAAGGGGCTTGGTAAATATGTTATATCGGGGGCGAGACACAAGAGATCTGCGGCACCCCACAGGTAATGTGGATATTGTCAGCAGCTGCTATAGGTGAGAAGACCCTCATAGGCCTGTTGCTTAGGAATGATTGAAGCCAAACTATAGCTTCCTTAGAGAAATGCGCTGCTGAGTCCAATTGGCTGCATAAGACCTTGTGATCTACCAAGTCAAATGCAGCCGAAAGGTCAAGAAGGAGAAGTAATGCTGATTTTCACTTGTCCCTAAGCTCATCGATTTGGGCTTTGAGGTTGATTAATGCTGTTTTGGTGCTGTGTTGTGGCCGAAATCCTGATTGGCGGGCTCCGAGGAGTTGGTTAAGCTCCAGATACTTCTGTATTTGGAGATAGGCTTCCTTGTCTAGGGTTTTGAGAAAAAATGGCACTGTGGTTATCGGCCTGTAGTTGGTTGGTATGGGTGGGTCTAGTGTCTGTTTCGTAAGGAGAGGGTGTACCCAGGACTCTTTAAGTTTACTAGGGATAGTGCCAGAGGAGAAAGAGGCATTAATTAGCTTCGATATGAAAGGTGCTAGGTCGCTCGCAACATCCTTGATTAGTTGGGCTGGGCATTGATCAACCTGGCAATTCGAAGGTCTAAGGGAAAGGATGACTTTTTCCACCTCGAGTACAGAAGTTTTAGAGAAGCTAAAGCGGAGTGGAGATTTTTGAGTAGGCACAGGGGTATTGATAGATAGGGTCATGTTAGTTACTGAGGTTTTTTTCTTTTTCAATCTTGTCCTGAAGGGTTAAGACTTTGTTCGAGAGTACATGCTGAATATTAGATCCCCATGTTTTGTCCTTCACACAATTATCCTGCACTGGAATTGGGGTTGCTAGTTCTTTTAAAATTTCAAATAGCTCCTTCATACTCGAGTAACCTTGCAGAATTCTGTTATTGTAGGTTTTTTGTTTGGCTAGAAGAATTTCTTTCTTGTAGCGCAATGATATATTTTTGAGGTCGGTTTTATTTTCAGTGGTGGGTAAGAGCCTCCATAAGACTTCACATTTTTTTTTTTCCAATCTCAGGGTTTTTAGGTGAGGGGTGAACCAAGAATGAGGTGACCTTTAGGCTTGCTTTGTCTCAATTTTGGAGGGGCAATGGAGTCAAGTGCTGCCATCATAATTTTGTTGTATTCATCAACTAATATATCCGGATCTGTATTATCAGAAAGCGAGTTGAGGATGGGTAAGATAAGAGGTAGGAGGTTGTTGACCGTAATGTTCTTTTTGTTCCTTGTTAACGTAGGAGGGGCAGATGGAATGTTTTTGGTGGTGGGTGTTATGGTTACTAATGTGAATGTTACAAGGTAATGGTCTGTCCAGACCTGAGGGGTTAGGGGGGTGATTGAGGCATTACAATTGTAATCTGCCACCCAGTCTAGAGATCTTCCCTTGTCATGTGTGGGTAAGTTCACTTTTTGGGTAAAGCCGAGATCTGAGAGGATATTGGCAACGGTGGTTGCTTGTCAGTCTTTAGGTTCATTAAATCCCTAATTGAAATCGAAGAGGGATAGTGAGTGTTTGGGAGAGAACAGTGGGTAGTTTAGCCGTGAGGGTTTCACATGATTTAAAGTCTAATGAGGGGGCTAGTCTTAAGGAGAGATTAGATTTAGCAATGAGGGCTATACCTCTTCCTCGTGTCTCAAATCTGTCTGCTCTCTGGATGGTGTAGTCGTTAGGAACTGCTAACATAAAGACGGGACCTGCTGCTGCATGCAGCCAAGATTCAGTGATGGCGAGAAAATCATAGTTTTCTGCCAGGATTATGTCGGCTATCTCAGCGGCATGCATAATTAGGGCTCTGCTGTCTATTAAGATGAGCAGGACCACAAATGTGATTCAGTTCACTTAGCGGTTGTCAGTGGGGTGTGTGGGCATGTCTCCCAGTGGCATTGTCATATTAGTTGTGAGGTTGCAGTCTAATGCTGGTACGGTAGGAAGTCCTGTACAGTTAAGCAGTATACATAACATGGGTAAGGTGCCTAATGAAACTGAGTTTAGCACGGTAGCATACATATTGCACGAAAGGTTAAGATTAGTGCAAAAGTTACACTCAGTATATTAATGTGTTAATAGCATAAATTGCAGTCAGATTCAAAGGGTTAACGGTGAGTCACAGCTGAAGTACAAGCAGTATGGGACTACTATGGTAATACCTTTGCATACAGTACAGGCGGATTCAAAGGATTAGCAATGAGACACAGCTAAAGTATACGCAGTAGGGCAGTACTATGCTAATATGCTTGCATACATTACAGGCAGATTCAGAGGATTAGCAATGAGTCACAGATAAGGTAGTATGCATAGTCGAGTAGAAGGCAGGATTGTAATGATGACAATGACGTAGCATGCAAGTTAGTGTCAGTTATACTGATGGAGGGATCAAAAAGCATGGAAATGGATATGATAGCGTGGCACTCAGAACGGCAAAGATACTGTTGTACACAGTGCAGCATGCAGATACACTCTAAAGGCTTCAGGTAAGGGGAGCAATGCAGTTAATGGCAGAGGGGCATTGGTCATGTTAGGTATAGTAATTAGGCATTAAGTTTCTAGCTATACACCATTCAGCGTGGCCTGAGCAGTTAGAGAGCTATTGTTCGTGGACTTACTGGAAATTCCTTGTTGGACACGTAGCTCGGCTGTCTTGGTGGAGGGGTACGCCAAGCTTGTGCAGGGTTCATGGTGTAAAGGCCAGAGTCAGACTGTTAAGGTAATGGAGGGTGGGCCCCTAGTGCTCCATTGTGAACAGGGGCAAACAGGGCATTAACTCTCACAGGCCTTCACGCGGGAGAGCTGGCTCCCGCCTGCCGGTGGGAACTTACTTATTGGAATAAAGCCGTTGCTAGGCAACGAATCAACAAAAACGAACTGTGCCATTTTAGGAAATCCAGCTGCTTGCGGTTAGGTGTGGAGGCTTCAAGATGGCCTGAAATCAATGGTTAAATGCTGCAAAGACCCAGGGGGCAGTGGACAACGCATAGATTGGGCTATAGACAGAGCATGTGACAAAGATGCAGCAGCTCCTGCATTGCGGGCATTCGGAGCGCGGCTGCTCCTACAGCGTGGTCATCGGGTTGCTTCATGGAGTAGGAAGAGGGGAGTGATATGGGCTCCTGCCCTCTCCTACGACTTCGGTGCAATGAAGTTTCAGAAGGCACTGGGCAGGGGCAAACAGGGCCTTAACTGCGAGAGGGTTGGCTTACACCTGCCGGCGGGAATTGCCCTCTCCGACAACTTCTGTCTGCTTTTTCCTTTTTGTATACAAAAATAAACCTTGTTTTTCATACAAAGAGGTGCACTAAGTCTTTTTCCTTAGAGTAGTGTTTTCATTGTCTGGTTGTCTGGAGGTCTGGACCAGATCCAGAGGGGATATGTATCATATGAATTCTGTTTGAATTTGTTTTGGTATCCATTTTGTGTGATATGTTTTGATTTACCTCAGTGTGTATGGCTTTCTATGAGGTCAGTGTGGACAATTGTTGGTGTGCAGAAAAGGGTGCAGGTGGATATGGATTGTTATGTGTCTGATGTCCTTATTGTGTCTGACACTTTTACCCTAGGGCCTTCTCTGCAATGACTCCTCTGGCCAAGGGACATGTTTAGAAATGTTGGGGCCAGAGGCAAAGAGAGCTTTGAGGCCTCTGCAATAAAAACAGCTTTGGGCACTCCCTCCAACCAAATGAAAATGAGGGGCCCAAAAATCTATGTCCAGATGCGACATCACCTCCTGTCATGTTTGCAATTTATAGCTTGTTATGTTGCATTGCCAGTTATTAAAATAAGCATGGGCATTCCCTTGTAGTCTTATGACCCCCTTCACCCATGCTGGAATGAGAATAATGTGAAAATGTCATTTCGAGGAAAACATTAGCTGTTCAATGTGTGTACTTGAGTTCTGGGGTAGGTACATCGCTAGAGAGAATTAGGTACACAGGCTTTAGGGCAGATCCAGGGCACAAAGTAGTAGCCATATGAATAAGGCACACATACCTCAGCATAGGCATTGAACTGGGATTAGAAGCCTCACGGGATATATGTGTGCACAAACATGGATACAGCGGTCGGTTTTGAAGCATGAAGGAAGGTTGACATGCTGTACCAAATTCAGAGGATATATATTAGAAGTTACCTTAAAGGTGTGCACATATGAACATAGACCACCATTAGAATAGGGCCCTAGATTTCAAGTGGTGTTGCCATGAGTGAGCCAATAAACATATGATGTTATTGTGTGTAGTATACCAATGGTCATTCTTATTAGATATGAGGTAACATTGCCACTTATAACATGAGTAAGATATTTTGAAATTAGGGACTGACAATTTCGACAGATTAGATATTATGAGATTAAATACATTTCCCAGGATTAAACATTTAGGTGAATTGGTGAAGGTGGGATTTGAGCCCAGCCTGCAATGTTTGCACTTTATCATATTGTTTCCTGGTTCTTGCCATACAAAAGGTGTAACAGTTTGTGAATGTTTGACTTTCGTGAACTAAAATGAATGATCTGTTTTTAGACTTCATTTGGAAAGTACACAAATCACATGATAAACGAATATGGCAACATTAAAAAGATCTCTACAAAATAATGGTATGCAAAACCAGAATAATTGAAGATTTATTTTCACCATCTTGAATGGAAGTCTGCATGTAGTGGAGAATTATTTCAAGTGAGCCTAACAAAATAACATCTGGGTTTTAGTAATGTATTTGAAAGATTTAAATAAAAAATAAGAAAAGAAACTTTTTGGAACATGTTTGGAGATTATTAATGAAATACTAGCATTTGTTAAGATAGAAAAACATCATCTAGATTTTGTGCCATAAGCACACCTCAAAATAAGCCTGCCAGATGCCTATATGTGCTAATTTCTGTACAGCAATACATTAGATGTGAAGCAAATGAGTAATGTACACAAGCATAAAGTGAGAGGGTAAACTAATATGGAAACTCTTAGAACAGGGGTCTGGAACCTGCTGATCCAATACATTTTCTTTTATTTTACTGCAATCACAATGATCCCTCGTCTTTGAGTATGCTGGCTAGGGATGAGGGAAATTGTAGTCCAAAACACCTGGAACACCAATGGTTCAAGACTTACTGACTATTCATGTTTTCACTGGAATGACATGGAGATGGGAGATACAGAAGGTTACAGGCACTGAACACATGTTTAGGGGGGCGGCAAATGACTATTTAGTTAGCTTGCCTGGACCCCCTTACACTCAAACTGACTACATGAAAATAAACCACAAGCAATGGGCTAAAAATGCCAGCATAATGTGAGAAGGCCAACTTTTTCACTCGAGTCAGAACAGTGCTATTGTCAAGGATGGCACTCTATTAAGAGTGGCACTGGACACGCAGGAAGGAATTGGGTGGTTGTGCCAAAGTAAAGTGGACAGAAAAGTTCACACACAGCTGAAAGAAAGGAGAGCGAAGAGTAGGCAAGTGTAGTAAGGGAAAAGGTACAGGATAGATTCCCTCTAGGGGTGTATGCAGATATAGGAAAAGAGTATTGCACGAACCTTAGGAAAACTCTAACCTTCTGCACAGTTTGCTATAACAGAGGCCCACACTGTTTGCTCATGGCTTGGAACAACAGCTCTGGGTGTCTGTAACATAGAAACTAGACAAGGGAAAGGGCAGAGGTTGCCTGACGGAAACCAACAGACAAGCTCTGTACAAGGGATTTACAAACAGTACTAGAGAAGACACTAACAGATAAATCCAGGGAAAAAGAAGTTGAATAGCAAACTAGCAGAAGGAAATGAAGGGAAAGCCGTGTAACAGGATTGGATAGGGAGAAAGAACAGAAGGTTGAAAACAAGGAAGAAAGCAAGGGAGCAGCAGTCAGGAAACAGAGGAACTGTAATAACTGAAAGTAAATAATGAAGGTAAACTGATGTGGATACAGAGGACGATAGGGTACAAGGTAGAAAGCTCAGAAAAGCAGAGAAGCAATGGACCAGCCCAAAAAGGAGCAGGGCTGTAAGGAAGGAAGCCCTGAGGGATAGGGCTTAGGGCAGCGGAATGAAGCAGGCTGCACGGAAAGGAGCCCAGAAGTGCCAGGCAGCAAGGAGTGAGCCCAGAAGAGTAGGGCCGCTGACTGTAGAATGGTGCAGGAGGACTGTAGAAGGCTACTAGACTGGTAGCCCAGCGGACGATGACTGTAGGTTGAAAGCAATGGAGTGAATCTGCTGTAAGGCAGGAGCCTGGGAGGCAATGGCTGAAGGTAGCAGTGGAGCTTGATCGGCTGCAAGGCAGGAGCCTGGCAGGCAATGGCAGAAGGTAGCAGCGGAGCGTGATCGGCTGCAAGGCAGGAGCCTGGAAGGCAAGGGCGGAAGGTAGCAGCGGAGAGTGATCGGCTGCTTGGCTGAAGCTTGGAAGGCAATGGCGGAAGGTAGCAGCAGAGCTTGCTCGGCTGCTTGGCTGGAGCCTGGAAGGCAAGGGCGGAAGGTAGCAGCGGAGCGTGGACGGCTGCAAAGCTGGATCCTGGAAGGCAAAGATGGAAAGTAGCAGCGGAGCGTGATCGGCTGCAATGCAGAGGAACCGCATACAGAGATAAGTAGCTTGAAGCAAAAAGGTGCTGGAAGGACTCTTAATGCAAGAGACTGCGCCCCTGCAGGAAGCAGCTTTTATACTGCCCAGCCCAGCACAGAGGCAGGCTAATTCGTCGCACCTGGCTAAGCACACCTGCAGACAATCGGCCACCTCCCTCTCTGTTCCTGAGCTGGTGGAAGCAGAGCAAATCCCTAAGGATTCTGGGGATTGTAGTTCCGAAGATGACAAATAGGAAGGGCCAGGAATAGATGGTTGTAGTCAAGTGCATTGTGGTAAGTGTAGTTTCGCAAATGGGAAATAAAGACCAAGAAGTGAATATCAGTTGATCGAAGAGTTTTCCACAGATAAATTAATACCTATATGTCCATTTTGATCACCAATGTAGGCGCCCATGGCGCAGGCATGACAGCTATACACTAAGATAAGATGTCCAGCATAAGAGTATTGCCTGCCGGTGAGCCATTACCACCTTAGCTTCACTATCTTTAATTTGGCTCCCTAAACACCTCTGGTAATTCCTATTGACTAGAGGCACACCTTGATGTTAGTTTTTGATTAGTGTTGTCTTTTGTACAAGTAATAGTGTGCGGGGGTGAAAACAAACACTGCCACTATGTTATGTTTCCAATTAGAATAGCAAAACAGGTGTCCAGAGACATGTGGAACACCCTTGTCCCCTGCACAACTAGTATGATTTTAATCCAATCAATATGTACGACTAACTAGGTAGTCAATTAAGGTTATCGTTTTGTTCTTCCACAAAATGATTTTAATAGACAATTATTATATTGACAATCTTGATTGTTTATTATATTTAAAAATAAATGCGGTGAAAACAACAAATCTATACACAACTATTATTTCAACAGCGATAATAGATTCAACAAAACAATAATCAAATTTCTTAATTCTTCAATCAATCAATCAATCAATCAATCAAATCTTCTTATCAATCCATTTGTCGCATGATCTTTTCCTTACTATTTTACCTTGTTTCACTCTGGTAATCACAGTTCAAGCTGTGTGTTGGATTCCAAAACAACAGGACTTAAAATTCTATTTCATGAATCCAATTCTGTCTAGTAAACATAAAAAGAACCACACACTGTATCAAATATCCATATCTAATATGATTTTCCTGACAATCTAAGTTTATTACCCTATTCTATTATCACTTAGTATGCAGGGTATCCGTAGTGAAAACATTGTAGACACCTTTTCTTGTAAAACAGAATCTGCCTCAAAGGATGTTCTCCCCTTGGGATAGTTCAATCAAAATGTGGATAAAAGATAACAATATATAGGTCAAATATCTGGTTAATCTCCTTTTCACATACATGACTTTCATCTTAATGCAAATACTTTTTGTTCAGCCTGAACCTCACCCTTATCTGGTAAAAAGTAACTAATATCCAAGAAATTACGTTGTTTTTCCTGATGGTGTCCTTGAGTAGGAAAGTATTCCTAACAGAGAACGGGTCTCACCAGTGAATCTGTAGAAGAAAGCACATAAAAAAGTGCTTGTTACATTCTCTGTTGTAATGCCATGTGAGTATATAGTATTTAGGGAGTGTGATTGCCTTGATTTCCACACCTAAGCAGTGTCTCTTCTTACCCTTGCCTTTGCTTGCGTGCGTTTCCATAAGAAACCAAATTGTGATCGTGTTCGGAAAATGGCTGCAGTCTATGTCGACAAAGTACTTCAACCTATAGTGCAAGGAACTACAACATACCTTAGGGACACTTCACATTTCCTTAACACCCTGAACGTTTTAGAAGGTCAGCAAGAACAATACATACTAGTATCTTTAAATGTGCAAAGTCTCTATATGTCCATCCACCATCATGATGGACTTGAAGCCCTAAAATGGTCATTATTAAGGGAAGAGAACTGCAAAGCGAGCAACATTTCTCATTGCCAGCAGTGCCCAGACCACACCAGCATGGTTCCTTGGGCAGGCTGAATCAAGCAACAAGGAAACACCTCATTGGCTGCTGCAGCCTGTGCCCTTCTTTCTATGATTGCCTATCTCTTGCGAACAGAGAGACATAGATAATTATAGAAAGCAAACAATTGGCTACAAGTGAGTATTCACAAAGGTATTCTGTCAAAGCTGAATACCTAGATTGTGGCTGAAGTTCAGTAGGCACAAGGAACAGTGTGTCTCTTAGGCAACACGAAATACACCATCACTGCAGAACACTGGCATTTAATTCTGGTTAAGATTGACCATAAGCTAGGGAATTGACATCCGCAGAAGCTGAGCCATCAGTCAAAGACCAACTTTTTGGCGATCCCTTTGCCAAGGATTTGTCTACATTTGAAGGTACCTTTGCCACGCTGGATTAGGCACAGTCTTCACTGAAAAATGTATTCACCCGTCCAGTGTTTGCCACAACTGACAGAGGCAGAAGCCGCTCAGCCAGCTGCTGAAGAAATCATAGGCCCTATAGAGGAAACAGCTCACGTCAAGAAGACAGAAGACCCAACCCCTTCTTTCCCTTCCATGGGCAAGGTAGAGGTAGAATTTTCTGCAGTGACAGCAAACAGCAGAACAGTAGCACTGGTTAGACTGCAGTTGCTCATAAGGAGGCCGAGGAGTAAGCAACGCAATTCCACCCATCAGGGCAGAAAAGCAGCGCATGCACATGCTTGGTGGGTTTTACAGCAGACTCATGGGACGTTAAGCTACATTAGATGCAAATAATATAGCAACAGGTTGATTTTCTGCTACCAGAAGCAGAAGTTCTGAGTTGGGTGTTCATTGGAGTTGTTCCAGTGGTATATGGAGATGCTTATAGATGAAGTGCTGTGTGTTGGCAATGTAATGAATCAGGTTAATGAATTTTCATTTTGTGGTGCTGATGTGCTTTTTTATATTCATCATCCACATTGTCCCAGATGACCTTTTCCACATGACTGATCAGCACTGATATTCATAAACTTTAGGATGAAACATTGGAAGTGCCACGTCTCCGAATCTTTTAAACAAAGTGCATTGCATGCCATCTACCTCTTTTATGGAAAAGTGTTGATTTACTTGAAGATACTTCTAACTGTCCATTGTAGTCTTCATCCCTGCAAGTCAAAGATAGCCAAACTGTGTGCTGCAACACATTACTGTGTCAGTTCCAGTATGTTTGGGTGTCTCACGAAATGCAGAAAATTATGTGGAACAAAAGCACTGAGCTCACTTACTCACATTTGCTTCCTTCAGCCCCTCCCATGAAACTTCCTAAAATAGCTAATGTTAAAGCTAATGTTGAAACAACGCTAAGACTTAGCTGCTTGAACATCATGTGCTGTCTTGATGTAGGACACACGCGATTATTGGTGTTGGAGCGATACAGAGAAACATAAACGCTAAAAACAGTCCTGTTATTTTCATATTTAGTTAATGCTAAAACCTAAAAATACATTTGCAAAAATGTATTAATTAAATTGCAGATTAATTACTTGTAAAATATATACTAGTCACGCAAACCATTGGAAATGCATTAATGTTCAAGTGGTCAAGTGGTCAATTACATTAAAAATAGAGCTCTTCAATCACAATCACAAATAGAGGTCGAGTGCTTTGTCAGGTATACGAATTGAGGAAAATGATGCTTAAGCTTTTTTACGAAAATCAGAAAAATGAATTCTGTTATCTAATTAAAAACAAACTTTGGTACACACAATTGGGATAAAGTGGATGAAGACTTCCAGCAGATTCATTGGCATCAGAAAGAAAAGATCCTAGAAAGTCCCCTGACACATACAAGTGGTACTGCTGGAGATGGGAGCAGCACATATGTAGACACTTCATCAAAAGCCTCCTCTCTGAATTGCTCTAGCATTTCTGATGATTCTTCAAATGGAGTGCTCTGGTGTTGCAGGTGTGTCAAGACTCTGTCTGTTGGTGGCAGCACCTTAAATGGGTGGATATTGATTCTGCACAACCACCACTCATTGCTCCAGTGAAGAGGGAAAACCATGCATAAGCCAAAAATGACTGCATCCCAGTATGTGGCAGATCATCCACAAGCCGTTAGGTGCTACTTTGAGACAAAGTTTGCAATATCTATCGCTCATGTAAAATTGGTTAGCGTTCTCCCAAGGCATGGATGAGATCGGCAGTACAGGTGAGCCTGGAAGAGAAAAAGGGGGAAGAAATAAATCCTGCAGGGCACATGATGGCCACACACCCCTGGGTATGCCATGGAAGAATAAAGGTGACAAGAGAAAAGTGCTTGGGTCAAGGATGCAAGAAAGCAGGTTTCAGAAAATATCCTCAACCAGTGCAGTCGAGGAAAAGTGAAGATAAAGAAAAAAGAGCGCTCCAGAAAAGATAGAGCTAGGAGAATCGGGAGGAGAAAGGGGACGACTTTGACCCAGACACTCTCATTAATCCCGGGTCATCAGAATGGGAGCCGCCATCAAAAATAGCAGCATACCTGATGAGGAGTTTGAGAACACTACTGTCCAAAGAAGCCAGAAACCAACTATGGACTGAGTGTCCCAGACCAAATCTGCCAGAAGGAATTGCTGAAACGCCTGCAATAGACAAAAGAATTCTTACCTTCATGGGAACATATATTAAACACATCAAGAAATGGCTTGATGGATTTTGTAAATCATGCCAAGATAAATTACTGGATGTGTTGGGACTAATTATAAAGATACTCCACCTGGCTGCTAATGTGAAAGAGAAAGGGGAGCCTAGACCCTACGGTTCCTACGAGATGAGCACCGAAAGCCATATGCCTACTGCGTAATGCCAACAGTACAATCACAAAGGAAGGTTAAAGGTCCATCCTAGTACAAATTGATCCTAAACTTAGCAAGCAAGCAACAACGGAGGCAGCAGCAACCCAGGGAAATAATTTGACGTTTTGTTGATCAAGGAAAACCCTAAATAAAATGTTTTTCTTTGAGGCTTTGCCTGTCTCCTGTTTAAGAAATACCAGTTTGATGAAAAATAAACCTTTGTTACCTGTTCTGTTTTGCTTGCTTTTTATATATCATTAGCTTAACAATCTTCTACTACATATTGTGCTAAAATATTTCAAAATATGAATAAAATAAACACCATGGATATGTCAAATTTTCTAAATACCTTCCCCACCCTGCATAAAACTCACTCTTCACTGAAAAGAGTATTCACTCCTTGGGATTTTGTCAGCATGGCAGAGGCAGAGGCTGCTCACCCAGTTGCAGAGGCAATCAAAGGCCATATATAGGGAAACAGCTGACTCCAAGAGGACAGCATGCACCATGTCTGTTACTTTAGTTCCACTTTTCCACAATTTGCTTTGGATACACTGCAGTTGTTTCTGTCAAGTATTAGTGATACCACCACGGGCCATAGCCTTCACTTCAGAAATACCCATTATATACTTTAGAACACTATCAAAGTTGGATAGCCTGTGGCATATTATCTTACAAAACAGCTTCCATTGGACATTTTCACTTTCTTGGGGAATGTGCGAATCACTTGCTCAGACCTTACAGGAAACCTGCTCAGAGAAGAAAAAACAATGAAAGAAAGTTATGAAGATGTGCACAGGCATGGTAAATGTTCGCCTTAATTCCATGGAAGAATCAGTATGCCAAGAAAACTGTCATTGGCAGCTGTCAGTATTTCTGTGTCAAGTAGCAGGACCTTAAAGAAGTTCAGTGTGTTTTCTTCTGTAAACTGTTACAAATTGAAGCTTCAAATAAACCATCCCAAACTTTTGCAACCTCTAATTATATACACCTCCTCATCTGATTCCATTAAAACAATGTGGAGTAACGCTAGAGAAGGCTAATTTCCATCGAAATGTACAAACCCTCAACCTATAATCTGCACATAGGTATCTGCTGTAGAAAAGCATGTCTGTGTCAATCTCTTCCACTTCTCTTACTTCCTCTGTTCTGGTCACCTCCACCCAACCTCCTCCCATCCTACCTATAACCAATCCGCACGACTGCAAAGTAATATGTTTGAAATATGATCATTGCATCACGGTGTGAGATCACACCCTATATTGTTACAGAAGTGCTATTTTAAAACACCAAAGCAATTGCTTCAACAACAAACATATATACATTTTTTCAATGGCAATATTTATTATCTTCCTATTTTACAAAAATAAAAACAGAAGAAAATTCATGTAAAGAGTAGGTACAAGAAACCCATTCTTCAAATATTTATTGTGGACTGAAATTGCATTTCTGAAGCCCTTAGTGTTCCTGTATTTATTGAGGCAATTTGCTCCAGAAAAAACATTCAATTTCGTTTTTACATAATAGGAGTTTGCACAACTAATACCATTCCTTCCAAAACAGCTTGCATTGGACATTGTTACTTTCTTGCAGAATCTGCACATCATTTGTCTGGACCTTACAGGAAACCTGCTCAGCACAGATAACACAAAGGAATGACAGAAAGTTATGAAGATGTGCATGGGTATGCTAAATATTCACCTTAACTCCATGGAAGAATCAGTGTGCCCAGAAAACTGTCACTGACAGCTGGCAGTATGTCGGTGTCAAGTAGAAATGGAGTAAGAAGGACATTAAAGAAATTTAGTGTGTTTCCTATTGTAAACTGTTGCAGATGGAAGCTCCAAATAAACCATCCCTAACTTCTGCAACCTCTAATTTGATTCAGCACCTCATCCGGTTCCATTACGACAATGTGGGGAAACCCTATAGGAAGGCTAATTTCTATCAAAATGTACAAAACCATGGCCTATAAACTGCACACCTGTATCTGCTGTAGAGAAGCATGGATGGATCACTCTCTTCCACTACGGTTTCCTTTGTTGCAACCACCTACACTCAACCTCCTTCCATCCTACCTATATCCAATTTACACTAATGTAAAGTAATGTGTTTGAAATGTGATAACTGCATCATGGTGTGAGATCGCATGTGACATGGTTACCGAAGAGCTATTTTAGAACACCAACACAATTGCTGGCACTACAAATATATATTAAACAAATTCTGTGGCAATTATTACGACAATGTGGAGAAATCCTATAGGAAGGCTAATTTCCATCAAAATGTACAAAACCATGGCCTATAAACTGCACACATGTATCTGCTGTAGAGAAGCATGGCTGGATCACTCTCTTCCACTACTGTTTCCTTTGTTGCAACCACCTACACTCAACCTCCTTCCATCCTACCTATATCCAATTTACACTAATGTAAAGTAATGTGTTTGAAATGTGATAGCTGCATCATGGTGTGAGATCGCATGCGACATGGTTACCGAAGAGCTATTTTAGAACACCAACACAATTGCTGGCACTACAAATATATATTAAACAAATTCTGTGGCAATTATTTTATTCCCTTATTTTACAAAAATAAAAATAGAAAATAGACTCATGAAAAATGTAAGCACAACAATCCCATACTTCAAATATTAATTGTGGACTGAAATCGCATTGCTGAGGTCCATAGTGTGCCTGTATTTATTGGGGTGATTTGCACCGGAAAAAAACATTCTATTTATTTTTTTCATAATAGGAGTTTGCACAACTCATGCCATTACTATATTCTTTATGGATGTATCTGAAAAGAAACAAAAAACAATCACACATTTTTCATGAAATTAAACACTAGGTTTCACAAAACAACAAACAACAAATGAAGACAATATATTCTCTTATAGATAACCACTCAGTAACATTCTCCAGCATAACAAATCTTTTTAAAGCCGTCACATTTTCAAATCACCCCAACAGGCTATTTAATAAAAACCATAACTGATTATAAAAGCATTGTAAATAAAATCACATGTTTACTTCTCTGTGATCATTCTTTTATTTTGAGTTCAGGAAGTATACTTAGTGACTCTGTATCCTGCACCTCACGGAAATACATTTTCTTGCCTAATAAACAAGTTCCAAACATTGTTCACACCATTTTCTTCATATAAAGTACCACTTCATTGTTAACAAATACAGTAATATGCAAAATAATCCCAAAGCCCCATTATCAACATATTATCGAATAAAACCTTCAACAAACATATCAATCAATCAATCAACAAACAGTGACAAACAACTACTTAATTGCCAATAATATTTTGTCACAGGCAACATGAACTGCACCATGAGCACAGTGTAAGTTCTGCTGTCAAAATGAGAAAAGTAGACACACTAGTGGGTTTTATACTTTCAAAATCAAAAGCAGAAAAGCAGGAGTACATTGTAAGGAAACTAATAAAATGGCAGACACATATTCACTGCAAACTATCACGAAGAAGTACACATTTACAATATTAACACCAGCCAATTACAAACACTGAAACACATACAAAACTTTTTTTTTCCATCTTTCTTCTATAGCCATGGATACATAGACTCTGTAGCCGCAGATATACACACATTTTTTTGCTAACTTGCAAACTATCCTTGCCACCCCTTAAAACTCAAAATGACACAAAGGTGGAGTTTAACATGCGTAATCAGAAAAAGAAGTAAAATTGTGGTCTCTGACATCCACAACATAATATGACTGTTGCAGAAAAATGTATGTTTGAATACTTGCAACCATATTTAACCGTGTCTACGACAACATCCAATGAACTAACACAAATATTTTTCCTGACTCCCAAACCCTAACAAAGTGGCCCCAATATTTGTACTAGCTACCCCCACTTCCCTAATCACCTCCTTGTCTTGGGAGGATAGCTCAGGGGCAACGTTCTCGCCTTGGAAGCAAGAAGACACGGAGCAACACAGGTTCGATTCCCGGGTCCGCACTTAGAAACCTCTGGTTATTAACAGGCCGATTCATGGAATTAATGTGCGCCAAAAATTTTGGCGCAAGCGTGTGAAAACGTGCGATTCACAGTGAAAGAGCGAAAATCGCAGTGCAAGTGCAAATATCGCAGGGAAACCATCGCACATCTATTCATGGAAGTCTGTGCGCGAGTGAAATCAGGGATGTGCGCTGAAAAAGTGCGTGGCACACGCCGGCGCACAGGTCATCTAACGGCGTGCGCTAAGGCCACATAACAAAAGTAGGCGGAACACGGGGCGGAACACTCGGAATGGGGAACAACTCGTGAAAATGTGGGCGTCCTGGGGGAAGTACAGGAGGCAAGTGGCGGAACGCCCACACGCTCGCCTACAACACATATTCATCGAATCGAATAGGGCAAACCAGCACACTGGCAAAGACGCAAACTGACCCAAACCCGTCTGCTACACGAAGGCAGGCGGTAGCGTCCCTGCGCTGGAAAAAAATGTGCGCCAAAATGTGCGCTAACAAAAAGCACGAAGAAACAGCTCTGATGAATGTCCCATACTGTGGCCCCCTAGGACAAATGACGTGCAAAGGGATACGCGACAAACAGCGACACCCGCTGTGTGAAAAATTAGCTTGTGCGTGTATTTCGTGTGTGCGCGTGAAGTTTCACATGCGATCGGGCATGGGGGAGCGGGGTACGTGTATTTCAGAGGTGCGCGGGAAGTTTCAAACGCGATAGGCCCTGTGCGAGTGGGGTGCGTGTATTCCTGGGGTTTGCGTGAAGTTTCACATGTGATTGGGCTGGGTACGTGTAAATCTGGGGTGCGCGGGAAGTTTCACACGCGATTGGCCTTGGTCGAGCGGGGAATGTGTATTTCGGGGGTGCGCGGGAATCATCACACACGACAGGCCCTGTGCGAGTGGGGTACGTGTATATCTGGGGTGCAGGGGAGTCCTACACGTGAATTGGCAGTGTGGGTCCTCCCAGGTGTTCCTTCTACACCCTCCACAACCCCTGCAGGCAGCCCACACCACAGGGGACTTCATGTTCCGCAGGCAGCCCATCCACCATGGGCATGCCCCCCAGGCAAGCCACATGTCAGCTTGAACCACTACTACTACTGATCACCAACACATGACCCCCTGCAACCCCACCCCCCAGCAGTGCTGGGCACCTGCCAGCAGGCCCCCACTCATGTCCCACTCATGTCCCCCTGCACCCCCACCCCCCACCAGTGCGGGGCACCTGCCAGCAGGCCCCCACTCATGTCCCCTTGCACACCCACCCCCCAGCAGTGCAGGGCACCTGCCAGCAGACCCCCACTCATGTCCCCTTGCACCTCCACCCCCCAGCAGTGCGGGGCACCTGCCAGCAGGCCCCCACTCATGTCCCACTCATGTCCCCCTGCACCCCCACCCCCCACCAGTGCGGGGCACCTGCCAGCAGGCCCCCACTCATGTCCCCTTGCACCCCCACCCCCCAGCAGTGCGGGGCACCTGCCAGCAGGCCCCCACTCATGTCCCCTTGCACACCCACCCCCCAGCAGTGCAGGGCACCTGCCAGCAGGCCCCCACTCATGTCCCACTCATGTCCCCCTGCACCCCCACCACCCACCAGTGCGGGGCACCTGCCAGCAGGCCCCCACTCATGTCCCATTGCACACCCACCCGCCAGCAGTGCGGGGCACCTGCCAGCAGGCCCCCACTCATGTCCCCTTGCACCCCCACCCCCCAGCAGTGCGGGGCACCTGCCAGCAGGCCCCCACTCATGTCGCCTTGCACCCCCACCCCCCAGCAGTGCGGAGCACCTGCCAGCAGGCCCCCACTCATGTCCCCTTGCACACCCACCCCCCAGCAGTGCGGGGCACCTGCCAGCAGGCCCCCACTCATGTCCCCTTGCACACCCACCCCCCAGCAGCGCGGGGCACCTGCCAGCAGGCCCCCACTCATGTCTCCTTGCACACCCACCTCCCAGCAGTGCGGGGCACCTGCCAGCAGGCCCCCACTCATGTCCCACTCATGTCCCCCTGCACCCCTACCCTCCACCAGTGTGGGGCACCTGCCAGCAGGCCCCCACTCATGTCCCCTTGCACACCCACCCCCCAGCAGTGCGGAGCACCTGCCAGCAGGCCCCCACTCATGTCCCCTTGCACCCCCACCCCCCAGCAATGCGGGCCACCTGCCAGCAGGCCCCCACTCATGTCCCACTCATGTCCCCCTGCACCCCCACCCCACACCAGTGTGGGGCACCTGCCAGCAGGCCCCCACTCATGTCCCCTTGCACACCCACCCCCCAGCAGTGCGGGGCACTTGCCAGCAGGCCACCACTCATGTCCCCTTGCACACCCACCCCCCAGCAGTGCGGGGCACCTGCCAGCAGGCCCCCACTCATGTCCCACTCATGTCCCCCTGTACCCCTATCCCCCACCAGTGCGGGGCACCTGCCAGCAGGCCCCCACTCATGTCCCATTGCACACCCACCCCCCAGCAGTGCGGGGCACCTGCCATCAGGTCCCCGCTCATGTCCCCTTGCACACCCACCCCCCAGCAGTGCAGGGCACCTGCCAGCAGGCCCCCACTCATGTCCCCTTGCACCCCCACCCTCCAGCAGTGTGGGGCACCTGCCAGCAGGCCCCCACTCATGTCCACTTGCACACCCACCCCCCAGCAGTGCGGGGCACCTGCCAGCAGGCCCCACTCATGTCCCCTTGCACACCCACCCCCCAGCAGTGCGGGGCACCTGCCAGCAGGCCCCCACTCATGTCCCCTTGCACCCCCACCACCCAGCAGTGCAGGGCACCTGCCAGCAGGCCCCCACTCATGTCCCACTCATGTCCCCCTCCACCCCCACCCCCCAGCCAAGCGGGGCACCTGCCAGCGGGACCCCACTCATGTCCACTTGCACACCCACCCCCCAGCAGTGCGGGGCACCTGCCAGCAGGCCCCCACTCATGTCCCCTTGCACCCCCACCCCCCAGCAGTGCGGGGCATCTGCCAGCAGGCCCCCACTCATGTCCCCTTGCACCCCCACCCCCCAGCAGTGCGGGGCACCTGCCAGCAGGCCCCCATTCATGTCCCCTTGCACCCCCACCCCCCAACAGTGAGGGGCACCTGCCAGCAGGCTCCCACTCATGTCCCCTTGCACACCCACCCCCCAGCAGTGCGGGGCACCTGCCAGCAGGCCCCCACTCATGCCCCACTCATGTCCCACTCATGTCCCCCTGAACCCCCAACCCCCCACCAGTGCGAGGCACTTGCCAGCAGGCCCCCCCTCATGTCCCCTTGCACCCCCACCCCCAGCAGTGTGGGGCACCTGCCAGCAGGCCCCCACTCATGTCCCCTTGCACACCCACCCCCCAGCAGTGCGGGGCACCTGCCAGCAGGCCCCCACTCATGTCCCCTTGCACACCCACCCCCCAGCAGTGCGGGGCACCTGCCAGCAGGCCCCCACTAATGTCCCACTCATGTCCCCTTGCACCCCCACCCCCCAGCAGTGCGGGGCACCTGCCAGCAGGCCCTCACTCATGTCCCCTTGCACCCCCAACCCCCATCAGTGCGGGGCACCTTCCAGTAGGCCCCCACTCATGTCCCCCTGCACCCCCACCCCCCACCAGTGCGGGGCACCTGCCAGCAGGACCCCACTCATGTACTCTTGCACACCCACCCCCCAGCAGTGAGGGGCACCTGCCAGCAGGCCCCCACTCATGTCCCACTCATGCCCCCCTGAACCCCCACCCCCCACCAGTGCGGGGCACCTGCCAGCAGGCCCGTACTCATGTCCCCTTGCACCCCCACCACCCAGCAGTGTGGGGCACCTGCCAGCAGGCCCCCACTCATGTCCCACTCATGTCCCCCTGCACCCCCACCCCCCAGCAGTGCGGGGCACCTGCCAGCAGGCCCCCACTCATGTCCCCTTGCACACCCACCCCCCAGCAGTGTGGGGCACCTGCCAGCAGGCCCCCACTCATGTCCCCTTGCACACCCACCCCCCAGCAGTGCGGGGCACCTGCCAGCAGGCCCCCACTCATGTCCTCTTGCACACCCACCCCCCAGCAGTGCGGGGCACCTGCCAGGAGGCCCCCACTCATGTCCCACTCATGTCCCCCTGCACCCCCACCCCCCACCAGTGCGGGTCACCTGCCAGCAGGCCCCCACTCATGTCCCCTTGCATACCCACCCCCCAGCAGTGTGGGGCACCTGCCATGAGGCCCCCACTCATGTCTCCTTGCACCCCCACCCCCAGCAGTGCGGGGCACTTGCCAGCAGGCCCCCACTCATGTCCCACTCATGTCCCTCTGCATCCCCACCCCCGACCAGTGCAGGGCACCTGCCAGCAGGCCCCCACTCATATCCTCTTGCACCCCCCAGCAGTGCTGGGCACCTGCCAGCAGGCCCCCACTCATGTCCCCTTGCACACCCACCCCCCAGCAGTGTGGGGCACTTGCCAGCAGACCCCCACTCATGTCCCCTTGCACACCCACCCCCCAGCAGGGCAGGGTACCTGTCAGCAGGCCCCCACTCATGTCCCCCTGCACCCCCACCCCCCAGCAGTGTGGGGCACCTGCCAGCAGGCCCCCACACATGTCCCCTTGCACACCCACCCCCCATCAGTGCGGGGCACCTACCAGCAGGCCCCCACTCATGTCCCCTTGCACCCCCACCCCCAGCAGTGCGGGGCACCTGCCAGCAGGCCCCCACTCATGTCCCCTTGCACACCCACCCCAGCAATGCGGGGCACCTGCCAGCAGGCCCCCACTCATGTCCCCTTGCACACCACCCCCCAGCAGTGCGGGGCACCTGCCAGCAGGCCCCACTCATGTCCCCTTGCACACCCACCCCCCAGCAGTGTGGGGCACCTGCCAGCAGGCCCCCACTCATGTCCCACTCATGTCCCCCTGCACCCCCACTCCCTACCAGTGCGGGGCACCTGCCAGCAGGCCCCCACTCATGTGCCCTTGCACCCCCACCCTCCAGCAGTGTGGGGCACCTGCCAGCAGGCCCCCACTCATGTGCCCCTGCACCCCCACCCCCCAGCAGTGTGGGGCACCTGCCCGCAGGCCCCCACTCATGTTCCCTTGCACACCCACCCCCCAGCAGTGCGGGGCACCTGCCAGCAGGCCCCCACTCATGTCCCACTCATGTCCCCCTGCACCCCCACCCCCCACCAGTGCGGGGCACCTGCCAGCAGGCCCCCACTCATGTGCCCTTGCACCCCCACCCTCCAGCAGTGTGGGGCACCTGCCAGCAGGCCCCCACTCATGTGCCCCTGCACCCCCACCCCCCAGCAGTGTGGGGCACCTGCCAGCAGGCCCCCACTCATGTCCCCTTGCACCCCCACACCCCAGCAGTGCAGGGCACTTGCCAGCAGGCCCCCACTCATGTCCCACTCATGTCCCCCTGCACCCACACCCCCCAGCTGTGTGGGTCACCTGCCAGCAGGCCCGCACTCATGTCCCCTTGCACACCCACCCCCAGCAGTGCGGGGTACCTGCCAGCAGGCCCCCACTCATGTCCCACTCATGTCCCCCTGCACCCCCACCCCCCAGCAGTGTGGGGCACCTGCCAGCAGGCCCCCACTCATGTCCCACTCATGTCCCCCTGCACCCCCACCCCCCAGCAGTGCGGGGCACCTGCCAGCAGGCCCCCACTCATGTCCCACTCATGTCCCCCTGCACCCCCACCCCCCAGCAGTGCGGGGCACCTGCCAGCAGGCCCCCACTCATGTCCCCTTGCACACCCACCCCCCAGCAGTGCGGGGCACCTGCCAGCAGGCCCCCACTCATGTCCCACTCATGTCCCCCTGCACCCCCACCCCCCACCAGTGCGGGGCACCTGCCAGCAGGCCCCCACTCATGTCTCCTTGCACCCCCACCCCCCAGCAGTGCGGGGCACCTGCCAGCAGGCCCCCACTCATGTCCCCCTGCACCCCCACCCCCCACCAGTGCGGGGCACCTGCCAGCAGGCCCCCACTCATGTCCCCTTACACACCCACCCCCCAGCTGTGCGGGGCACCTGCCAGCACGCCCCCACTCATGTCCCCTTGCACACCCATCCTCCAGCAGTGCGGGGCATCTGCCAGCAGGCCCCCACTCATGTCCCCTTGCACCCCCACCCCCAGCAGTGCGGGGCACCTGCCAGCAGGCCCCCACTCATGTCCCCTTGCACACCCAACCCCCATAAGTGCGGGGCACCTGCCAGCAGGCCCCCACTCATGTCCCCTTGCACACCCACCCCCCAGCAGTGCGGGGCACCTGCCAGCAGGCCCTCACTCATTTCCCCTTGCACACCCACCCCCCATCAGTGCGGGGCACCTGCCAGCAGGCCCCCACTCATGTCCCCTTGCACCCCCACCCCCAGCAGTGCGGGGCACCTGCCAGCAGGCCCCCACTCATGTCCCCTTGCACACCCACCCCCCAGCAATGCGGGGCACCTGCCAGCAGGCCCCCACTCATGTCCCCTTGCACACCACCCCCCAGCAGTGCGGGGTACCTGCCAGCAGGCCCCCACTCATGTCCCCTTGCACACCCACCCCCCAGCAGTGCGGGGCACCTGCCAGCAGGCCCCCACTCATGTCCCACTCATGTCCCCCTGCACCCCCACCCCCCACCAGTGCGGGGCACCTGCCAGCAGGCCCCCACTCATGTCTCCTTGCACCCCCACCCCCCAGCAGTGCGGGGCACCTGCCAGCAGGCCCCCACTCATGTCCCCCTGCACCCCCACCCCCCAACAGTGCGGGGCACCTGCCAGCAGGCCCCCACTCATGTCCCCTTACACACCCTCCCCCCAGCTGTGCGGGGCACCTGCCAGCACGCCCTCACTCATGTCCCCTTGCACACCCATCCCCCAGCAGTGCGGGGCACCTGCCAGCAGGCCCCCACTCATGTCCCCTTGCACCCCCACCCCCAGCAGTGCGGGGCACCTGCCAGCAGGCCCCCACTCATGTCCCCTTGCACACCCAACCCCCATAAGTGCGGGGCACCTGCCAGCAGGCCCCCACTCATGTCCCCTTGCACACCCACCCCCCAGCAGTGCGGGGCACCTGCCAGCAGGCCCCCACTCATTTCCCCTTGCACACCCACCCCCCAGCAGTGCGGGGCACCTGCCACCAGGCCCCCACTCATTTCCCCTTGCACACCCACCCCCCAGCATTGCGGGGCACCTGCCAGCAGGCCCCCATTCAAGTCCCCATGCACCCCCACTCCCCAGCAGTGAAATGGCGATCCCACAACACAAACCAAAAGTCAACTATGTACATCAACACATGTCCGCCACAAGAAGGCAGGCAGTAGCGTCCCTGCGCATTAAAAAAATGTGCGCTAACAAAAAGCCTTATATACAGCTCCGATGAATGTCCCATACTGTGGCCCTCTAGGACAAATGACGTGCAAAGGGGTGCAACAAACATGGACACCCGCTGTATCAAAAATAGCGTGTATTCCGGGGGCTCGCGGGAAGTTTCACACGCGATTGCACCTGGCCGAGCGGGGTCCGTGTACTTCCGGGGCTCGCGGGAAGTTTCACACGCGATTGGGCCTGGGCGAGCGGGGTACGTGTATCACTGTGGTGGGCGTGGAAGTACAGGAGGCAAATGCGCGGAACGCCCACACGCACACGCAAAAAAAGTCACACTAATCCGGAAACACGTACGCAAGCAGGAAGCAGGCGTACGTCAACCCGCGCAGCATAAAAGTGCACGCAAACAACAATCAAGCTCAGACGCCAGGATGAATATACCGTTCCTAGCAGCAGTGGCCGTGGGATACCGCAGGAGGAGGAGGAGGATAGCCAGGGCCAGAATTCTCACACCCAGAACCAGCCTTTTTGGGATGCCTGATGACCACGTGTATGGGAGGTACAGGTTTCCACCTCACATAATACTCGACCTGGTCAGTGAGTGGGAGGATGACCTCACATCACCCACCCTCTGCTCCCAAGCACTCAGCCCCCTGGTGAAGGTCCTTAATGTACTGCACTTCTTGGCCACTGGATCATTTCAGCGGACAAGTGCCATAGTGGGGGGAGTGTCACAGGCCACGCAGTCACGCTGCCTACACCAGGTCTTGGCCATCATGACTGCACGCCCATCAGTACGCAGGCACATATACCTGCCCAGAACACCTGCAGAAAGGCAGGCTGTCATCCAGGATTTTTACGGGGTGGCACACTTCCCCAAAGTGCTAGGTGCCATTGACTGCACCCATGTGGCTCTACGTCTCCCCAGGGCATCTGAGCACATCTATAGAAACTGCAATCACTGGCATTCCATCAACGTCCAGGTAGTATGTGATGCCAAGGGAATCATCACCTCAGTATATGCCAACTATCCAGGGTCCATCCACAACAGTTTCATTTACAGAATGTCAACCCTAAACCGGGACCTAGAAGCTCGTCAGCATGGCGATACATGGCTGATTGGTGAGTATGCCACAGCACATGCATGCATGTCAGATACTGAGTAATGTCACAACCCCACTAATGATACCCATCACCACCTCCCCAGGGGAAAGTGTCTACCCTCTGAGCACCCACATGATGATGCCAATTCGGAACCCCACCACGCCACCCGAGGTAAGATACAACACAGCCCATATTGCAACCCGGGGCATAGTGGAGCGCACATTCGGAGTGCTCAAGTCACGCTTTCGCTCCCTTGACCGTTCTGGTGGGCAGCTGTTACAGGCTCCCCCAGTAGTGTGCAGGATCATAGTGGCAGCATGTGTCCTGCACAATGTTGCAACACGCAGGGGCCTGCCGGTGGACATGGTGGTGCCCCCACATCCCCAACCACATGCACGCCCGCTGCGCATGGGAGGGGAAAGGGCACGGGGTGAGGCAGCCCGTACGCAGCTGGTGGCTAATTACTTCACCTAAAATCACACCCCTTTGGAGTGCACACAGCCCTGGCATATACCAGCTGACTATCAATGATGATGAGTCAACTGACAGTCAACTGTCACAACCATACCAGCCTGAGATTGTTCACCTGGTAGTGTTCCATTGTGTGCATCCCTACCTACACAAACACCACCAATGCTGTGTCATCAAAAGACACACTTCTATGCTGCTAAAATCATTACCCCCTTGCAAGATACAACATGACAACAGTGCCATGTCACCCAACGCCTCCCCAGCACCGCCCCCAACACACCATGGCATGTCATGCTATGTGAGAGCAAACAAAGGAATCCCCAAAACATGACACAAGTGTCACAAAGTACAGTGTCCCGATTGGAAAATGGCCACACACAATATGCTCCCATTAATGTAGAACTGACAACACACATGACCAAAGACTTACCACAATACAATGCAGCTAGCCCCTCCAAACATAGCATTCACATGACAGTACTAAGTTAAAGGATACGTAGACTTACAACCTGGTGATGCTAGCACATCGACCACCCCCAACTGTACAGTGTTGGTGCCATCAAATCTGGAAGGGCACTGCTTACAACATGAACTCAATCTCCAAAGTAGATGGCCTTGCGAAGACATGTGGAATGAACCTGCAAATTAGGAGGGAGACCTGGATGCACAAGCACACATCAATACACCATTCAGTCTACAATACTACAACAAAATACACTAAGAATGTATACACAGTATTGACTACAGACTGCCCACACATGTCATGGGAGTCCAACGTCACTGTGTAAGTTGCTGTCACTTGGGGACACCCTTTGCAAGTCCATGGTAACGGGAAGCAGGAGGGGTGTGTGTCTCACGAACCCAAGCATCTAACCCAAACTCAGGGCAAGCCTGCATGTGCCCAGTCGGAATACAGTGGATGCCCACGGGAGCCACACAAGGCAACACACTGTAACAAAAACTCAAAAATAAAAAATCAAAAACCAAAATCCAAAAATCAAAAATCAAAAATCAAAAATGGCCATGTGGGGGTCAGGAGGGGTGGGGGAGGCCACCCAGGAGGTCCGAGGACAAGGTGAACACCAATAGCCACCTATGTGGATGTTGCGGAAAAAAAACACCTCCATGGGCTCATGGCCTGCACGGCTACGCTATTGTGAGAGATTCAGAATCTCTGTGGTCGCTCTCATCACCCTGTGCTGCTGCCGCCACAGGAGGTGGTGGTGCTATGTGAGGCAGCCCACGCAAAGCCCTAGTCTAGTCCTCCATGGCAGCAAGCATGCGGGTGTGGAAGGTCTTGTTCTGTAGGATTATGCTGCAGAGATCACCATGCACCACCTGACGTGATGCCCGGACCTCCTCCCGAGTTGCCTGCATCTCTGCTGAGAGCATACGTGTGACACGCTCCAGCAGCTGTTCTGTCCTCGTGACAGTGATAGCCTCAAGCTCCACAAGAGTCTGCCTGAGGTGACGGACTTCTACCCTCAGGGCTTCCCTCTAGCCCTGGGACTCTAAAGAAATGGCTTCCCGCAGAGTGTCCACGGCCGCCCGTCTGTCCCTGTTGGACGCCAACATGTCCTCCCTGAGTGATTGGCAAATAGAGTCTGTTGCCTGCTGTAGTTGCTCCATATGCCTCTCTGGGGGGACAATGGAAGTGGCCACCCTCTCCATAGCTTGAGCCATCATCTCAGATGCTGCTGCCTGTTGGTTTGCCATACCGTATATGGATCTCTCCCATGTGGTATTGCCTGGTGGTGTACGGCATTCCCCCTCTGATCTGCTGGCCCAGGAACAGGATCAGATGTTGCGGAGTGTGGCCTTGCATCCGTAACCACCAAAGGCGGACCTACCAACACTGACGTCCCCATAGTGCGCTGTACCCCTGGTGCAGGTGGGTCGGACAGAACAGAATCCCTCCCAGAAACACCTACCTGCGAAGCCACGTAGGTCTCATCATCCGAATTAACACCCAAAAAGAGGTCTGGTGAGGTGCACCCAGAGACACCCCTGGAGAGAACGGTCTAGAGCAAGAGTGGGTTCTCACCCACCACCACAACCCATCCCCCACTGGTGCCCGGTCGTGCCTGAGATCCCTCCTGGGTCTGCACCATCTCCTCACCCTCAACAGCATCAAGTGCGTCATCCCCTGCAGAACCATGAAAGACAAAAAATGGAAACAGGCATTAGTACCATGGCACACAATTAGGCCTCACGAGGTACAGAACCAGTACTTGATTGACACATGTCCCACATGACTATAACCCTCCCATGCATGCATTGTCACTGAGTTTGAAGGGGAGGAAAATGTCATACACTGATGACACCAAGATGGAAGAGCAACACATTAGCTGCATGCTGGCTAGCAGAGCCATCACACATTGGCCTGTGAGTGGCATGTCCAATCCACATACATGACACATGCCATCACACAGATGGCATGTACCATAGGCATGTCACATATCATTTGACAATAGGGCTGAGATATGCGTAGTGAAAGTGGGGGGATCAAAACAATCAGCCTGAATGAACAATGAGAAATACGGAACAATGTTGTTGCAAGATGCCACTTCAAGGGCAACTGGCGTGATGTTGCACAAAAAGTCTACTGTGGGCAGAAGGGATACTGTAATACCCAAATCCAGGGGCGCAGAATGTTATGGATGAAGCACATGGGTGACCCAAACCACTCAGGCACACACACCCTCACCTTGCACTAAATCAGAACCCCTCACACACACAACATACACATGGATCACACACACATGCATGTGCACTCACCGGACAATGCCTCGTAATCTGGCAGATCTCCCACACCTTGGATCTGTTCCTCTGTGACGTAGGTCTCAGCAACAGACTCACGTACAGTGAGTTCAATGTCCTCTTGTGGAGACCCACCTCCAGTCACCAGAGTAGCGGCATTACTTGAGGCCAGCTTTTTCTTTGCCCTGCGCTTAAGGTCATTCCAGCGCTTGTAGCACTCACCACCTGTGTGCCTCACTGATCCAAGGGCACTTATGATGTCCGCGACGGTCTGCCAGTGTGCCTGACGTTGAGCAGGTGTGGTCTTGCACCCTGAAGTTATCAACATTTCGCTGTCGTGTGCGGACACATACTGCACAAGTGCATCACGTTCGGCTTCATTGAAGCTAGGCTTCCTTTGCGTGCCGGACTGCGTAGCCGTGTCTGGGGTATCAGCCTGTAGTGGACGAGCACTCTTCCTCTTTTTTTTGGAAGGTGGTGGGGATCCTGAGTGGCCTACGTCGCTCTGGCCACTAGGGGCAGGAGCACGAGTGGAATTGGTAGTTGGAATGTGGGAATGCACACTGAGCATGGGACTTGGTGCAGGCATTGACTGAAGTGTTACGTAGTCAGGGGGAACGTTAGCAAGATGGACTGGGACCAACACTGCCCTGGCTGGGAGAGTCAGAGCTGGGGTGGATGGGGGTGCAGGAGGACATGAGTGGGACATGAGTGGGGGCCTGCTGGCAGGTGCCCCGCACTGCTGGGGGGTGGGGGTGCAGGGGGACCTGATTGGGACATGAGTGGGGGCCTGCTGGCATGTGCCCCGCACTGCTGGGGGGTGGGGGTGCAAGGGGACATGAGTGGGGGCCTGCTGGCAGGTGCCCCACACTGCTTGGGGGTGGGGGTGCAGGGGGACATGAATGGGACATGAGTGGGGGCCTGCTGGCAGGTGCCCTGCACTGCTGGGGGGTGGTGCTGCAAGCGGACATGAGTGGTACATGAGTGGGGGCCTGCTGGCAGGTGCCCTGCACTGGTGGGGGGTGGGGGTGCAGGGGGACATGAGTGGGGCATGAGTGGGGGCCTGCTGGCAGGTGCCCCGCACTGCTGGGGGTGCAAGGGGACATGAGTGGGGGCCTGCTGGCAGGTGCCCCGCATTGCTGGGGGGTGGGGGTGCAGGGGGACATGAGTGGGACATGAGTGGGGGCCTGCTGGCAGGTGCCCCGCACTGCTGGGGGGTGGGGGTGCAGGGGGACATGAGTGGGACATGAGTGGGGGCATGCTGGCAGGTGCCCCACACTGCTACGGGGTGGGGGTGCAGGGGGACATGAGTGGGACATGAGTCGGGGCCTGCTGGCAGGTGCCCTACACTGCTGGGGGGTGGTGCTGCAAGGGGACATGAGTGGTACTTGAGTGGGGGCTTGCTGGCAGGTGCCCTGCACTGCTGGGGGGTGGGGGTGCAGGGGGACATGAGTGGGACATGAGTGGGGGCCTGCTGGCAGGTGCCCTGCACTGCTGGGGGGTGGGTGTGCAAGGGGACATGAGTGGGGGCCTGCTGGCAGGTGCCCTGCACTGCTGGGGGGTGGGGGTGCAAGGGGACATGGGTGGGACATGAGTGGGGGCCTGCTGGCAGGTGCCCCACACTGCTGGGGGTTGTGGGTGCTGGGGAAGATGAGTGTGTGCCTGCTGGCAGGTGCCCTGCACTGCTGTGTGGTGGGGGTTTCAAGGGGGTAATGCGTTGATGATCACTAGTGCAAGGTGACATGTGGCTTGACTGGGGGGCATGCCCATGGTGGATGGGCTGCCTGCGGGACATGACCAGGGGTGCAGGGTAGTCCCCTGTGGTGTGGTCTGCCTGCAGGGGCCGTGGAGGGTGTAGACAGAACACCTGGGAGGACCCACACTGCCAATTCACGTGTAGGTCTCCCCTGCACCCCCGAAATACACGTACCCCACTCGCACAGGGCCTATCGCGTGTGAAACTTCCCGCGCACCCCTGTAATACACGTGCCCTGCTTAAATCGCGTGTCAAACTTCCCCGCACCCTAGAAATGCACGTACCCTGCTGAAATCGCAAGGGGGACTTCCCGCGCACACCAGTGAGACACCTACCCTGCTGAAATCGCGTGTAAATGTTCCTTGCACCACAGTAATACAGGTACCCTGCTGAAATGGCGTGTGTAACTTCCCGCGCACCCTTGTAATACACGTGCCCTGCTGAAATCGCGTGTAAAAGTTCCCCGCAACCCTGCAATACAAGTACCCTGCTGTAATCGCGTATTGAACTTCCCCGCACCCCAGAAATATACGTACCCTGCTGAAATCGCGTGTGGAACTTCCCGCACACCCCTGTAATACACGTACCCTGCTGTAATCGCGTGTGGAACTTCCCGCGCACCCCTGTAATACACGTACCCTGCTGTAATCGCGTGTTGAACTTCCCGCGCACCCCAGTAATACATGTTCCCCGCTCGCCGTTTGCAGTTTGGCAGCCCTGTATGCTGGTCCAGGGTTAGCGCAGCCCTTTGCGATGAATTGTGAATTTTGATGGCTTTTCCTTGCGCGAGGGCGTTCTTAGGGGCGTAACTGGCACAGCTGCAGGGTCGCTGCGCCACTCTGCGCTACAGCTTGTTTTGGTCCTGAAATCCATGAATACGCTGTGCGCGGATATCAATTTTAGTGCACGCGGCTGGCGCAGACATTCGCACGCGCACACTGTGCGCCAGCCGCGTGCGCCACTTTTGTGCGAAATTCTATGAATTACTCTCTTAGTGTGTTCTAAATAACCAATCATAATCATATCCACTATTACCATGCTCACTACCATTCCCCCTATAACAATCTTTCTATGATGAAGTTTTGCTCAGTGTTAAGTAGCCATGGCTATAATGCAAGGGCAAATCCACAAAGTTTAATTGGACATCATATAGCCACATCTGCACAGATTCCCAATATAGCTGCACCGGTTACTGGTAGCCGCAGCTATGTGCCCCCAGTCGTTGCTGTAATTGAACGCAGGTATAGTTAGACCAATCACCTCACATAGTCTAAAGCTGCAGCTATAAAATGTTTGGGGGGAATACAAATGAATATATGTGTATATCTAATACTCAGTATATATTGTATAGACATGACGTACATCTAAGTGATGAAGGAAATGTAGTGTTCCTTCATAACATCAAAGCAGTACACCAAATGTAATAAAATACGAAAATACTACACTCAGTATATCCTAAAACAGTCGTTTTAAGTACTAATTATCACATATGAATACACAAATACAATGAGATAACAACCATCCCATATAAATATACAAATAAAATGAAATAACATCCAAACACTTTTTTAGAGTTCATTGACTTTTTTCCTAGCCATTGCTACAATATGATGCTGGGGGGGAATTTACAAAGGTGTTTATACAAATATACAGATTTACCTAATAGATAATTCTTCTAAAGGACACTTTCTGGTAAAAACAGCAGTTTAATACCTATAGCCGTGGTTATGGGCCAGCAAACCCACAGCTATGACCCTCTGCAGTCGCTGCTGTGGTTAACTGTGCCTCCTACAGCCACAGTTATTCATCTATGTTTTATAAAAATAAACTACATCACACGGCCTCCAATAGCGGCCGTGTAGTTATGGTTAAGTTGCTCAACCCATAGGAAAAAAACTTTTTGGGCAGCTTATAACTTTGCCCTCATTCAAGAATCCTTGCGAAACATTGTAAACAAAGTATATGGCCCTGTCAGATTGATTCTGCAAAGTTTGGTCAGATTTTGTCAAGGAGGGGTAAAGTTATAGGGGTGTCCCAGAATTTGTGGTTTAAAAAATGTTGCTCATTCCTACTGCCCAAACCCCTGGTTGGATTTTCACCAAATAAGCAGCCGGAACGGTGGCTTGATCCCAAATATGTGCTTTTGTAAATTTGGCATAAATATGTCTGGTAGTATTTTATGAAAAGGGCCAAAAGGTAGGTAAATAGAAATTATTGATGTTTTGGTTCAGGACGCAGACTCACTTCCCTGAGCGGTCTACGGACTGTCATCCGATTGGCCGAGAGGCCAGCGTGAGGTCTGCGGATATTGTGCATGCCCGCTGATTAAATGGTGAAAAGCATGAGGTGTATCATATTTTTGGGAAACCCCTGCCATGATGGATTCGCAGACAGAGCCCGTTGTCCCCAAAGATCGCGGTAAAAAACATATTAAAAAACACAACATTGCACTTGTCAAACTAATGAAACAATCTCTGGGAAGGTGAGGAGTCATGAGGATGGGATGGGATATGGCTATAAGAAGCGAAAAAACTGGTGTTTTTTTCATCTGTTAAGTCAGTTCACGAACATCTCAGATGTTCAGGGACATCCATACCGAATTATGAATTACAGGGTTGGTGAAAAGCAGTTTTTGGATGGCTTATAACTTTGGCAGCCCTCAATGAAACTTCATGACATTTTGCAATATATTTCTAGAACAAAGTCTGGTGCTGTTTCACCAAGAGGGAGCAAAAGTAGAGGGGAGGGTCCCAAAATATTTTAAAGGCTTATACATTTGGTGCTATTTGACAAATCTTCATAAATGTTTGCAAAAAAGATTTTAGACCCAGAATTGAATGGATTTGCAAAGTTTGGTGGGATTTTGTCAAGAGGCATAAAAATTAGAGGCTGGTTTCAACATTTATAGATGGAATATTACTTTATTGCCATTTGACAAAGATTATAGACAGACCCTTGACGGTATGTGCAAGGTCCGAATGGATTTTGTTTAGTGGGTGCTAAGTTATATGAATATTTTATGTATGTATATTTTGACACTTTTCATAAAATAAAGCATGGGCAGATTTGCAGGAAACTCATGTAAGGAGTATTGGCAAGGACCTGAAAGCATGGTTTTACAAATGTGTCTGTGTTTTATCTTTTCAAAAATAGTGATATACCTTTGGTGACTGAGGTATTCCCTGTGGCCATGGCCAGTGGCCCGATTGTCCGGCCATGCCAGGGACAATTTGGCTACTGCTCATGACCACAAAGGACCGGCATTGGGTTTAAAGTGGGCATGGCCACCAGGGACCAGCTATATGGTAAAGTTTTTTCGAAATCGTTATAGGTTTGAATGAGAAAAGAATTCTGCTTGTTGCTAAAGCCCACAGTGCTGGACAGGATTGCAGCCAACTTTAGCAAGTAGCATCAGCAAGGGCCTCAAAGCATGGTTTTGCAAATCTGTCCTGTATTTCAAAATGTAAGTACAAAACATTGCGATATAACTTTGCTGCCTGGGTAATGGACTTGGCCCTTAGCAAGGATACATGTATACTCTGATTTGCCTATTGGGAAATGTGGCATGGCCAAAGACCATGCCCCATGGATTGTAGAAACTGGCCATGGCTGCAAGCCATGAGCACTGGCCATTGGTCACATAATGAGGGTATAGTGAACACTGAACTCGGACGCTGGGTAGCTGCAATAGATAACTTGTGTGGTTTGGTGGGGCTAGGGTCATGGTCGAGCTTCATGACCGAGACAATTCAACAATGACTTGCATCCCCAGCATGTGCTGCTGATAATGACATATGTGTTGCAAAACTTATGTTTGTTAAAGAAGGTTTACAGTTCTTTCCTATATGTTAAAAGAGGAATTATACATAACCTATATACACTGATGTAACAGTGATGAAACCTATGAAAGTGTCTGAAAAAACACTGTTAAAGGGATGTTATGGTTAAGTCTTCAGGCTGAAGTTTATGTTCAAAGGATGCATCAGTACTTCAATGTATTTATTAAAGAAGTAATAACATTTTTAAACAGAAGGAGAGGCCAGCTGTGGCTTAAGAAGAGTTAGAGATCTGTAGTGCCAATGCATTTCGGAGTATTAGACTCCTTCATCAGGGATGAACTCTCTATTGTTCAGTTAATCATATTGATACAGAATCACAACAATGTATACATATGCATAGTTAAGCAACAGTCAGCATAACAAGTGTTTATGATGTGTGATAATCATAAAAACAACAAATACATACCAACAATGAGTGTCCACTGACATGGCGCTGAAAGGAAAGAAAAACAAAAATGAAAAAGAGTGTTCCAGTGGTTGTGAATTATTCTAGTCACTATGTGCGTTAGATCGATACCTGTGTAAATACCTTCATCTTACTGCTCGCTGTTCATGGGGGCACAAATAAATGCAAGTGTTCAAGGTTCTTTGTTTCGATGATCTGAAGGTAAATTATGTAAAACTATGTCAGTCTTGTTTAAACCACTTAAAATGGGTGTCCAGTCATAAATACAATGAAGGGCTCTCTACTCACACATCCTGGCGCGTGTGTGTGAAATATGCCGTATTGACGTAATCCGCCTGTAGTCCTTAGCTCATAAACGATTCTATGATAAATATAAAGATGTGAAACCCAGTGTCACGGACTGTAACTTGGAATATTAAGACTACTGTATTAAATGTTGGAGCTTGTAGCTTACCTCAGGAAAGTCAGATTTTGTTACAGGAATGACGAGCCTGCATGCAGTGCTCAATCAGTTGTTCAAGTACCATTGCCATGGTGTCTGAGGAGACCCCTGGGAGCGCCACACCAAGGTGTGTGTCAATGATCCTGGTGCCTCGCGTCCCCATCTCAGCTAGGAAGCCAAGATCGGGATGCACAGAAAGCCAAATTGTAAATTGGAAATGTACGAGGTGAAGGTAAAACATTGTATTAAAAATCAGGAGGACAATGAATGATACGCCTGTTAACTCTGGGGGAGGTCAATCCAAATCGTAAGAAAATGAAAACAATAAAAAAAAGAACAAGAATTGGTTCGACTCAGAGAGAGTGTTGAAGCAACCCTGACGACCAGCAAGACTCCATGGAAACTATGAGTCTGTGATAGCTGGAGCCAATTGGTATGCTGGCGGTTCATGTACACTAAGTGGAACTGCTAATAACGGAAAGAACGGTGATGTCAAAATATAGTCAAGAAAGTTATCTATAAGGAAAGAGCAAATCACTGTCACATATTGCATTTATCTAAACGTCTGTATCTTGTAAAGCATGGCGAGAGTACACCTCAATGATCCATTACCAACAAAGTTTTCACATGAAGACAAGATTATTTTGAAGAGGTATTGCTATACTAGGGTACACTGTCCTTAATGTCCCAAATGCATGCAAGTGAAATTAAGCCGTATACAACTAAGCTACCCAACAGCAAGGGTTAAGCATACAAGGAGGCGCTGCATCAATTAATAGTTACTGTTGTTCCATGCCTAAACAGTGTACTGCATGGCAAATTGGTGAAAAACATAGGCAAGAAAGTAATCTGCAATCAAAGAACAAACTACTGTCACATATTACATATATCTGAAAAGTCTGTATTTTGGAAATGCACAGTTTGAGTACACCTCAACGATCCATTACAAAGCAAGTTTTTTCATGACGACAAAATCATTTTGCAAAGGTATTGCTATAATGAGATACACTACCCTTAATGTCCCAAATGCATGCTGGTGAAATTAAGCTGTATACAAATAAGCCACCCAACAGAAAAGGTTAAGCACACAAGGAGGTGCTACATCAATTAATAGCTAATAGTTACTGTTGTTCCATGCCTAAATAGTGTACTGCATAGCAAACTAGTGCAACTAATACCAAATGTCCTATATGCAACACCAACGGGAAGGTGTGAGTGTACCGATTTCAGTCAGAAAAAGGCAAAAAGTACTGTCTCAAAGGTATGAATGGGTTCTACCCGAATCTCTCTGTATAGAAAAGTCAAGGGGTTAAATGTAACACAGAAAGTCAATTTCTTCATTAGTGCCATATGGGCTTAGAAACCCAAGCCGATCAATCCAGAACGTTTCTCTTCTGTCGAGTTTCAAATTCATATCTTCATGCGGATTGGTCGCGCTCACAACCTCCAACCTCCAAGATTTGAAATATGATCTTTTTTCTATCCAGTGCCTGGCCACTGCGAAATTCATGTTGGAGTTACATATGCGTGATCTGTGTTCTTTCCATGGCCAAGAAAGGCCACCCGTTTGGATTTGCCTACGTAGTATAAACCACACAGGCATTTGATCACGTAAATAATATTGGTACTGTCACATGTTGCGTAAAGTGTTTAAGTTTAATCTTCTGGCCTGTAGGAGATGGTTGATCGTATCACCTTTGTTAATGAAGCTGCAATTGGGACAATGTAGACAGGGAAATGTTCCGACTCGTTTTGTTTTAGGACACTTGGTCGGTGGTCTAGTAGTGACCATGTTTGTCTTGAAGATTTCTTCTCCTTTGGTATGCAAATATGAGGGGTTCTTTGAAAAGATGCTGTACTCGTTGGTCGAGGAAAGTATTTGCCAATTCTTGTGGATAATATTTTGAATCCAATGACTTTGTAGTGAAAATTTGGAAACATATACCAAAGTTGAGGTGTACTTGGCTTCCTTAGTAGTGGACACTAGTGTGTATCATTCTATAGGGTTAATCCTAGCTGTAGTGTTGTCTAATCAATATTCTTATACCCCTGTGCTAATCATTTCTTGCTCATCTCTGTATGTTCTTTTATATAATCTTCTGAGTCACTCACTATCCTTTTCACTCATAGTAGTTGGCTGAATGGTAGATTTTGAATCAGACTTGGCTGGTGGAAGCTTAGGCAGTGCAATAAATCCTTCCTGTCAGTCTCCTTTCTTCACACATTAGTGTTGTATCCATCTGCATCAATTCTGATCTTTACGTCGAGAAAATATATCTCCGTAGTAGATGTTTTGTCGGTGAACTGAATCCTTGGGTCAATGTTATTAAGGTACCCAAAACATTCAGTGAGTTCACTATTTGTGCCGCTTCCAGGAATCTCCTTAGACGCCATGGCAACGGTATTTAAACAGCTGATTGAGCGCTGCATGCGCGCTCTTCATTCCTGTAACGCAATCTGACTTTCCTGAGGTAAGATATGAGCTCCAACAGTTAATACAATAGTCTTTATATTCCAAGTTACAGTCAGTCACACTAGGTTTTATATATTTATCATAGACCAGTTTATGATCCATAGGCTAGAGATGGATTACGTTAAGACAGTGTGTTTTACACACACACGCACAGTATGTGTGAGTAGAGAACCCTTCATTGTATTTATGCCTGGACACCCATTTTAAGTGGTTTAAACAAGACTGACATAGTTTACATAATTTACCTTCAGATCATCGACACAAAGAACCTTGAACACTCACATTTATTTGTGCCCCCATGAGCAGCGGCAGTAAGATGAATGTATTTACAAAGGTATTGATCTAGCGTGCATAGAGACTAGACTAATTCACAACTACTTGAACGCTCTTTTTCATTTTTGTTTTTCTTTCCTTTCAACGTCATGTCATTGGACACTCATTTTTGGTATGTATTTGTTGTTTTTATGCTTATCACACATCATAAACACTTGTTATGCTGACTGTTAGTTAACTATGCATATGTACAAATTGTTGTGATTATGTATCAAAATGATTAACTATACAATAGAGAGTTTGTCCCTGAAGTAGAAGTCTAATACTCAGAAATGCATTGGCACTACAGGTCTCTAACTCTTCTTAAGCCACAGCTGGCCTCTCCTTCTGTTTAAAAATGTTATTACTTCTTTACTAAGTACATTGGAGTACTGATGCATCCTTTGAACATAAACTTCAGCCTGAAGACATTGCAAGAATACATTGGATGAATTTTACCCCTTACTTTGCAAAGTTTTATAGTAACCCCGCTAGGTGGACAGCGTGAGAGTGACTGTTTAGCTGAGTGAATCACTCAGTTCTTTCTGTGTGAGAACATGGATTAAACCCACAAAAGAACAAGGTGGAGGTGATTCATAAACTAAAATATCCCACTAATTTGAAAAATTTAAAGAATTTGTTAGGAATGACAAGTTACAACAGTAAATGTTTTGAGAATTGTGCAGAGATTACACAACCTTTAACCAGATTACTGAAGCAGGGCGTACCCTGGAAATGGGAAAAAGGAACAAAATGAGGCTGTAGCCAGGCTAAAAGAGTATGTAATGAAAGCATCATGTTTGGCATATCCAATGAAAAACGAGCATTTCTTTGTAGAAATAGGATTTACATATCAATGCATGTCAACAGTGTTATATCAAAAACATGACACGAATAACAAAACCATTGCATATGCTAGCAAAGACCAAATTTAATTAATGTGAAAAATCGCTTCTGACCACTGTCTGGGCGTTACAAAATTTCCGCCACATAATTCAAGTGGAGCGTGTGATTATTGATACAAATCACCAGCCTCTGCAATTCATGCAAATTGACAGAATCAGATCAGGGAATTTGGCTGAGTCGAGAATTACTTCCTGGACATTAGCAGTTCAGGGATTTCCTGTAGAAGTGAAATATGGACAAGATAAAAAGAACCCAGTTGCTCAAGGATTAGCAGAATTGCATGATTGTGCAGCTGTATGTGCACTTGATGACACAGAGCTAGAAACAAGTTTGAATGAATTCGAGTAAACTCAAGGCATTCAAAGAAGAAACAATATATGATATGATATGATAAGGCATTTGTAACATGCCTATACATAAGTGTTTCAAGGTGCGGTAAGGATTTACCGACTGTATATGTAGATGGATGTGCATACAATGTAGAAAATGATACAGAAAAAGAACTTGTGGCAGAAATAGGAAACATATGGTTTAATGGTGACAACATTCCAAAAGTAAGCATGAAGAGAGGTCCCAGAAGCAGTCAAGTGGTATAACTGGCTAAAATGTATACAGCAATATCCACAGCGGTAGAAAATACATTCAAGGAAATAGTTCCAGTAACTGATTCTGATTATGCACAAAATAGTTTTGTGGAGTATTTACCTAGCTGGAAATTTAAAGGTATTCTCACCTATAACAAGAAACCACATAAACATGTCAGGATGATTCAAGCTATAGACAAGCTTATGTCAGAAGATTATCTGATAATACATTTGAGGAAAATATGTGGTCATTTGGAAATGCCAGGTGAAGATACATAGGGAAATGATAAGGCAGATCAATTAGCCAAAATTCGAGCTGTAATGGGGGAGTTATTTCCTATTGAAGATCTGCTTCGTGATATACAAGTAGATGCAATGACACGCTCCAAGATTACAAAAGCAGTTGAGCAGCCTGTGGCACAATGGAGTTTTGATAATCCAGATAAGGACCTGATAAAAGCACAAAAGGAAGACCTTATTCTAGGCCAATTTTATAACCAATTGTGAGACGCAGAACAAAATCCTCTGACTGAAGAGGAATGCAAAGGGAAAGGGGAATTGAGAGTGTTATTAAAAAACAAAAAGAGAATTAGATTACAAGATAGACTGATGATTAGAGAATCTGTGACAGGCCTAATCCAATGGGTACTGCCTTTGTCATTTTGGGGATTGATGTTACATCATGCCCATAAGGCCATAGCTGCAGGACACAAAACACTTTGGAAATGTTAAAAGATTATGCTTATTGGCCACACATGTCCCAATATGTTGAGCTCTACACCAGAGGGTGTTTAGTGTGTGCACAGTTTAAACTTGTGTCACCGGCTTATAAAGCACCATTGATGAAAAGGGGCTTGACAGTCCCATGGTCCGATTACAAGGGTCCGTAAGAAGATCAGAAAAGGGAAGTAGGTTCATGCTGACAGTAACTTGTCTAATGTCCAAATGTGGGTGGAGCGCATTCCAGTTCCAGTCCGCAGTGTGCAGAGAGCGGCCACTTTGCTTGTAAATCATATTTTTTCAAGATTTGGTTTAGAGTGAGACCGTGGAAGTCATTTCACTAGTGCATCTATGACAAAAATATGGCAAATAATGGGTGTAAAGAGAAATTTACAGATTTCTTACTGGCCTCCTTTTCATGGGTAGTGGAACGGTGTAACAGATCCGGAGTTGATATGTTCACAAGGATTTTAGCTGAAGCAGGATCTATTTGGGATTTGCAGCTTCCATTAGTACTAATGACTATCAGCTTGACGCCCTCTAAATCAACACATCTCAGCCCCCATGAAATATTTACAGGAAGGGAAATTGTTCTCGTCACAGCACTTACTTTACAGAACAAATGAACATGTACTTCTAAATGCATTCACAATTCATGAATGTTTGGAAGAATTGAGAAAGACTTTGCACTATGCGTTTGCATTTGCGCAACAAAATTTGGAGATGGCCGCTGATGGTTCAAAGACATATTATGATAGGAAGGCATCTGCGAGAGAATATGAAATAGAGGAACATATTTACAAGTTTAATCTCATCAAGGTGAAAGATAAAAAATTTAAATTCCTTGAAGCATGGCAAGGGCCAAATAGAATTGTAGATAAGGTTTCATCTATGGTGTACAAAATTGCTAAAAAGGAGGGAGAATTAACAGTGGAACAGTTTGTCCATATTAATCAACTTAAGCCATTTCACCCGAAACATGAAGTGAAGAGACTAGAGCAAGTTGAAACTAGCAGAGAGTAAAAAAAAAAATATAGTATTCCCATAGCAAGTGGTTAGGTATAAATAGTGCGAAGATATCAAAAGGAGATTGAAAGTGTAAAAAGAAAATACATATATATATATATATATATATATATATATACATATATATATATATATATATATATTACATGGGCTCGGTAGCGGCCATGTAGTTATTGTTAAGTTGGTGTTTCCATAGGAAGAACACTTTTTGGGCGGCTTATAACTTCGCTCCCCCTGGACGAATCCACACCAAACTTTGCAAAGAAAGTATATGGCCCACTCTGAATTTTTGCAAAGTTTGGTGAGGATTCGTCCAGGGGGGGAAAAGTTATATGGGGGGTCCCAAAACTTTTTTTTTTCCCAAAGACTGAATGGGAAAAAACTTTGCGCATGGCTACAGCCCGAACCGCTGGACGGATTTACACCAAATTTGCGGCAGGAGCGGCGGCCTGGTCCCAAAAGCGTGCTTTTGCAAATTTGGTGTAAATCCATCCAGTAGTTTTTTAAAAAATGACCAAAATGTAAGGCAAAATAATTAGTGATATCTGTGTTCGCTTCGCGGACGGACTTCCCTGTTCGCTCCGCGGACAGCACCCCGATTGGCCCAGCGGCTTGCGTCATGTCCGCGGACATGCGACGTGTTCGCTGATTGGGCGGCGTGGTGCGTGATGCACGTCAGATTTTCTGTTGCGTCCGCCATCTTGCATTTGCTGACGTCCGCGGACAGTGCGGTGAAAGTTTGTTCAAAATGTGTATTTCGTAGAGTGTGTTGGTGTGTAGAAGTCTTTGGGGAGGATGGGGGAGTATGAGATAGGTTCAAAGTTGTATTTTATTTATGTGCTAGACGCTTTTGTTGTGTTCGATTTGTCTGCGGACAACACAGCTGTTCTGGAATGTTCGTAAATAAACAGAATGGATTCGGTGTCAACTTGAAAGTGTTCTAAGAACACTCGTGGGGTCTTGGAATGTTTGCAGGGGGTGTCCTGGAGACGTTGTCTGTATTGTTCGTTGGCAAGGTAAAAATGTTATAAGAACAATCGTGGTGTCCAGAAATGTTCGTACATAAAGAACATGGGGGTGTCCTGAGGACGCTGTTTGTATTGTCCTCTGGCAAGTTGAATGTGTCCTAGGACCTTCCCCCTGTGCGCGGACATAACAATGGTTGCAATGTTTGCATCTATGGGTGTGATATGCTGCGGTGGTTGTGGCCAGGGTATAGAATGTTGGGTGCATTTGGCCATGCACCCAAGAGTGTATGCCCTGGCCACAACGATTGCAGCATATCACACCCATAGTGGCTTTTAACTTTGGGTCAAAAACTAATTTATAAGGAACAATGTTATAAGCTTGGATGGGTGTGATATGCTGCGATGGTTGTATTTATCTTGTTATACGTACTATTTGGTTTAGTAACGGGAGTCCATGTTTTTCTTGTTCATTTCTGTAATAAAAGAAAATAGCATGTTAGTATAAGTATTTTATAATGACTTATTACATTGTACAATCAACATTTTCTTCTTTTTATTGACCCTCATATTTAGTAGATTACAAACCAGAGTACTGTGCAATGTTCAACGTTTCTGTGTTTGTTGCTAAAATCTTTGGGTCTGTGGGAGAAAAAAAATTCATGTTGGATTAATAAAAAAACCTTTTTCTGTTATGCTACAGTTTATTTATTTGTTTGTTTTCCACGTTTACTTGTTCTTTCTGCCTAATGCTTTATGCATTGGATTGTTCCAGTTTTTGTGAGCAGTAAGATATTAGGTATTTGTTTGGATATTGTAAAATTTTGGCCCAGTTAGATACCAGTAGGCGTATTCTAATTGATTATGTTTTGATATAATTTTGTGGTATTGATTTATCTGTTTGCATATTTGTAAATTTTGGGACAGTTAGATACCAATTGGTGTATTCTAACTGTCTATTTTTTGCTCTATTTGAGTGGTATTAATTTATCTGATTAGTTGTTGGAGAATCTTTGGGCAGTTAGATAGGTTTAGAAATATTGTGACAGTTTATATTTTTTTACTACAAGTGTACTTAAGGTTTAAGTACAGTTCAGTTATGAAATTTTGGTTTTAAGAACGTTAAATACACGTTTGTAAGATTAGCTGGTAATCTCTGCTTTAGAGTAACGGTACTATCATTACATTCAAACCATCCACATTTTTTTTTATATATGCAGTGTAGTGCCCTGAGTTGGTTGTGGCTCCTACGTGGTAGATTATACCTATTGTTGTGAAGGTTTTCCTACCAAGTGAAATTTGACCATGTGTGAATCCAGTCAGCTTGCAGTTGTTTTTTGTACCATCTGCATTGTAACATAGAAGCATTAGTATTACGTATTTACTATGTGTTTGTATTAGTAACGTGGAGCGATTATCCAAATTGCAGGTAGAACATAATCTACCATGGTTTGCATTTTGTACAAGTTGCTGAAATGGAATGGATTCACAATTAGGTATTGATATATAGACAAAGCGCTCATTGGGGATTTGTTCTTGTGTCACATTGTTGCAGAGAGTGCATGTATGTTTCCACATGTATGAAATCTGAAAGATTTCATTTATGGGTATGTTTTTGTTTTCCAGTACTAATAGTAAGTACATTAGAAATTCTTGTGGATCTTCCTGTGAGTTTATAGTGAATTTCTCCATTCCAGCACAGTAGTCCAATTGTCGTCTTATTCCAAAAACACTATACGTGTTGTCAGGATTGTTTGCTGCATTTCTGTGAAGTACTAACATTTGCAAACACAATGGGTCTGTACTGTGTCAGTAAATGTTGTCAACAATTGGTGGTAATTGAAATAGAATATTCATTGCTACATTTGCGTAGCAACTTACACCAACTATATTTGAGAATTTAAATGGTCCAGGTAGTTCTGTATCTAACTGCTTTTTTTGGAGTTTGTCTTCCTTCTTTAAAGAAGTACCTGGTTTACTGTCCCTAATTGATTCTTTTTTGCTTGTGGTACTTGATGAAGTTTTAGTTTCTTTTAGTCTCTTTGGAGGATTTTCAGTGACATCCTGTTGCATTTCTGTTTGATTTAGTTTTCTTTTAGAAAATGTTCCTTTTTGTGCGACCGGATATGTTTGTAGATGGGGGGTGTATAGTGAACGAAGTCTATTGTATTCTAAAATGCAAGGAATATCAGCGTTTACTTTACTTGCATCAAAGTTTATTAGAAATAGACAGTCAATTGTACGTAGGCGTGACAGTGCTACGTAGCTCATGCCTTCTTTAAAGACTATGTTACCAATGTCTATCATTGCTTTGTCTAGAGTAATACCTTGTGATTTATGAATGGTGACTGCGTATGCAAGAGTTAGAGAAAATTGTTCTCTGTGTACATACATGTCTTCGAAGAGAAGGAATCGAGCTGTTGAGCGTCCTATTCTTTTTACTTCTGAAAGTTTGTCAAAGAGAATATTGACAAACTGAATTTTGTAGTCACGTGGGTATGTTTGAAAGCCAACAACTGTACCAGTGCTCCATTAACTAGTCCTTGGTCCACGTCAAGGTTACGTTTAAGCATTACTCTGCAATTTAAGGATAATTTTAATATCTTTTCCAAGCCTGCTGTGTTTGAGATTGATTTTTCTAAACTATTTATTCTTGCTGTGGCTTGGTCACACATGGGTAGTGTCATTCCATGTACATCTAGTTTGTCTGTGGCGCTAATTTCCATAATTGGTTGCATTTCTTTGCTTAACATTATTTCATTGCATTTGAAACAGCTTGCAAGAGTTGGCATTAAGGCCATACAATTGACATGTTTGTGGGCTAATTGTTCCATAACATCTGTAGCACATGCATTATCACCATAAAGTGCATGAATGTGCCGGGTTTTCAATATTGCTTCTGCTACTCTAGAAAGTATACCAACTCTGATACTTTTTAAGATGTTGGCATAAGTGAGATCTGCAGATTGGCGCATGTTTTCTGTTAATTCTCTGTATTGGAAATGTTGCCAAAGGTTGACATTTCCAATGCTGCCAACAGTTTTACGGCAGAGTTTGTGTCCTAATGTTTTAAAAATAGGCTCACCTTTTACAGGTGTCAATTGAAGAAGATCTCCGAAAACAATGATGTGTTTTCCTGCAAATAGCTCTTCATAGTTTGTTTTGAGTACTTCTTGTAATCTGAGGTGAATCAAAGTCAACATTAGGTTGGAAACCATGCTCACTTCATCTATTAGTAGCATTTTCATTTGTTTCAATACTCTGCGTACTTCCATTGCAGCTTCTGCAGAAAGTTTGTAATAATCTAACTTGTTTTGGTGTTCTACTGGCAGGAGTAGTAATCAGTGTAAAGTGACACTACCTATGTTGTAGGCAGCTAAACCTGTGGGGGCAGTGACAACAGCTGACAGTTTGTTGTTTGTCAATTGTTGAAGGAACTTACTGATGATTTTGATTAGGAATGTTTTGCCAGAACCAGCTTCACCACTGACATACAATAGTATAGGTTTGTAATTTTGGCAGGTGCATTCTTTGTTTTCGTGTTGCACACCATGTGCAATTTCTTTTGTTATTTCTTGAAAATTTCTACGCTGCTCTTTGTTTAGTTTTGATTGTAGTGTAGTTAAGTCTTCTTTATCTTCATAGTGACACATCGTGTTTTCTACTTCTATCATAGCTAATTCTGCCTCATTTGTCATTAGTGGTTCTCCCAGTGGTTCTTGCCTTCCTGTGACAGAAGGTTGACTACTGTCAGGAGTGTCCTTATCTAGTTGGGCCTGGAGTTCCTCTTCATGTTGCTGTTCATTGTGCAACATTGTTTTGTACTGTGCAAAGTTTACATCAGTTATACTGCTTTCATTGGCTTTGAAAGCGTCTTCATGTGAGTCATAGGTATCTAGTATTTCTTCTTCTTTTCTCCATGGTTTGAAGAGTTGTAGCAGGGACATGTAATATATTTCTTTATGTTGAGGAGTCTTTAATGACAATTTGATATGATTCATTAAATTTGGTTTGGTGAGTTTTACTAAGCTGCCATCACAGTATGTCACTTTGTATTCACGGTTTTGCTCATCAGGTTTTATATTATTTTTGTATGTGTAGTTTTGGGCAATGTGGTATAGACACATGGTTTCCAAAGTGGTACTCCTGTTTGGGTAGTATGTGTCCAATAAATTGTTTTTTAAAATGTCTTGGCTGTTGGGATCATGTTTGGCTATTGTTTCTATATCTTCGTATGATTTTAGAACTCTTTTTCTAGATTTAGCTGGACCAAGACTTAGCCATACTATATTTGCAGATTTACCATACAATGCAGTACCAGTTAATCGATCAGCTGCTTCATAGGATCCACATTCTCTATGGGACATAATTTTTATGCCCAAGCTGTATAATTTCTGAGACACTGTTTTATCTGATGACAGGTCATTCCAGAGGTCTTGGAGCTCTGTCTTTTCTGATTTGGTTAAGTATGCTGTGACATATCGTGCAACTGCAGTAGAATTGCCTGCAATGTACTGCACATCTATGTTTGCATTCCACAAGTGGGCAATGATTGCATTGTAATCATTGATATATTTTTCTTCTTCTTTTCTTTTTATGCAATATGTATTTTTAGGTGACTTACCTTTAACACTTTGGGCCTCATTACACGGATGGCGGAGAACCATGGCGCTATTAGCGCCATGGTTCATGCCGGTAAAATACCGGCACCGCCTTGGCGGAAAGGGGAATTACCGCCCCATTCCAAGGTTGGCGGGGTGGTAATTCCCCCTTCCACCATTGCCCTTCCCCATTCCCATTTTTGCCCCATAGGGCTTAATGGGAATGGGGAAGGCGCTAATTACGGTACCGCAAATTGTGGTACCGTAACTAGCTCCCTGGGTCCCTTTGCGGGTTGGTTTTTAACGCCTGCAAAAAGCAGGCGTTAAATCCCCCAACCCGCAAAGGGACCTCGTAGTAAGGCGGTAAGGATTTACCGGTACCGGTATTTTACCGGTACCGGTAAATCCTTACCGCCATCCGTGTAATGTGGGCCTGTGTCTAACTGAAGACATGAGGTTGTTCACTTGACCTGTATTTGTAACTGGTCTAGGGAAACCAAATCGGAATTTGGTGTAGTATTTCCTTTTGTTTTTGTATTTGCGACGACAATATTTGCCACATTTGTGTCTTTGGAATTGTAAGATTTTTGCATGAAGATCACTATTTGTGGATTCTGACGGAATTTCACAAGTGACATATTTTTCAATAAACTGTAAAACAGTGGCATCACTGTCTTGACCAAATTTAGGAGCATCTTTAATCCATAAAAGCATGTGGACATGTGGCGCTCCTCTAGCTTGGTATTCTTTTCTCCAAAAGAAGTGTTGCACTTCTCCAAGGGGAGGAACAGTTTTATTACAAATAAAATGTAGCATAGCAATGAAGCGATGGTGAAAATATCTAGAAACGTTAACAGGATCCTGAGAACAAAGTTCTCCAGGTGTTAGTATATCTATGTTTGTTTTGTTTTCGTTTGATATGCGTAGGAAAGCATGTAAATCTTCCCATGCATATTCTGCGCAACTTAATGTAACAAACCAAGTGGGTGAGCCAAGGTTTCTGATCATACAACGTACATCTCCATGGCGTCGAAACCAGTACTCTTTAGTACCTCGCATATTTGCTAATAGATTTGTAAGATTTGTCTGTAAAACCTCATCTTTTTGTTGAACTTTTTCTAATAATTATGGTGGCTGTCATATTTTGAAAGTGTGATCCTGATTTTAATAGGTGTGCAACTCCGTAACATAAAGTTGCTAGTTCACTTTCAAAGAGTAGGTGGAATATGTATTCCACATTTTGTCGAAATCTGGGATCTTCAGAATACATTCGTAATGAGCGATATTCTGATGCTGATATTTGAACAGGTCTAACATCGTATCTTCCTCCTTTGCTAGTAGGAAAGAGTAGAGGAAAAGCACGTGCTTCTATACTTTTTTCCCATATGCTGATTGGTGATCCTTTTGTTTGACGCATTTGGTACATTTCCAGTGCATCTTCTATGGTGTCATTAGAGTGCAATGGGTGAATTGTATAATGGTCTAAAGTTTTTGCTATTGTAGCAGGACCTAGGAGCTCAAATTGACCAGTTTCTTGTGTCTCTTGAATTATTTCAGTTGTATCCTTCAAGTTTTCTTCGATATTAATTTCTTTGTAATAATCATTATTCTCTTTGAGATATTGCAGGGCTTCTCTAACTTTATGTAAATCTACCAGTTGTTGCCAAATTAGTTTGTCTTTTGTAGGTACTCCATTTACCAAGATAATTAAAGATTGTTGCATTGGACGTTGCACTCCTAGAGTGTGCACATTTTCTTTTAGATCTAATGGTAAATACACTACTTTTCCACGAATACCTTTCACTAATTCAGAGGGAGGTAATTTTGCAGTTTTTGGTTGAAGGCGTATTATTGCTTGAAATGGATGAACTGTTTGAATTATGATGCTCTCATATAAATTAAGTTGTTGAAGGAGTTTTGGTAGTGGATGTAATTCCAAGTTATTTGAGATAGCACGTGAAGGAGTTTGGTTGTTGTCAAGTTTGGTAGTGCAGTAACTGCAAAGTATTATGGGGTCAGTTATTTCGTATTTGTTTTCTGCTATAAGGTATAGAGCTAATTCAAACCATTTAGGATCTTCATTGTCTTCTATTTTGTATGAAAGGTCTATAGTTTTTGTGTTACTTTTATAACACGTTCTGCGGCAACATACACACACGTGGTTTGGTACTTCAGCTGAAGTGCTTGGAAATTTTAGTATTTCTTTTTTGTATGTGTGTAGTGAAAGGTTGCCATGTGCAGATTTGTTACGAAGTTGGTTGACAGCTATTTCATCTTGTAAGTGGGTTTCATTTCCAAAATATTTTTTCTGTATATACTCGATTTCTTCTAGTAGGTCTTTTGGTGTACCATGTAGAAGAATGTTATTTAAATTGGCTAGTGCTAAAGCAGGACTTTTTGCATAATACAGTTTATAAACTAGATTTCTTATACTTGCATGATGTGTTGATATCCTTTTGATATCATGGAAGGTTGTTTTGCAAGTAGCTCCTGATATGCAGGCCAACAAATGTCCTTGCAGTCCTGTGTGCTTGCGTAATGGACAAGCATCCATACTTTGCAGTATTTTAATTTTGATTTTGTGTTTGCTTTTCACATATTGATTGAGGAATAGGCGTAAAGATTTGAACATTTTTTTGGGAATGTTACACATTGACGTGCATGGCCATGTGTAAATTAGATGTTCTGATTCAGTCGAATGGAGGGTTAAATCTAAGTTTTCATGGCATATTTTTGTAAGGAGTACTTCTTGTTCCATTATGGTATTATTAACTTTTTCATAACCTCGACCACTGCTATGTATGGCAATTGTATTTGTTTGCTTTTGTTTGTACGCTTCTTCATTAAAGTATGGTTCTGTGCTTGTAGTGTGACTCCATTCACCTCCACATATATTTAAGAAGTTATTTCTGTTCACATTTCGTTTATTGAGAAGTCTTTTTTGAAGTTTAGTTATTCGTTTTGTTAGTGGTTTAATTCTGTTTAACACAACAATAAATACGTTTCTTTTGAGAAGAATTGCACTGTCTAGCAACGCTTCTGAGATTACTTTCCTACGATAGGTTTGAAGTGTTGAATCTGGTTTCTCTCCTGTTTTTATCAGATTTTGAAGGACTTTGTGACAGAACATTTTGGCTAATATACTTTTCTTGGTATGCTTACTTTGTACTATATCAAGATTTATAGAAGTCGTTTTATTTGTAGTGATAGTTGATTTTCTGTTAATAGTTTTTTGGGTCATTTTACTTTGTGATAGAGGAGGCAAAGTTTTTTTTCTGCACTAGAAACTTCTTCTGTTTCACAACATGACTGTATTAGCTGTTGTGTTTCAACGTTTTTTACAAATTCTGCTATAGATGGGCGTTTATGTTGGAGACTTTGCTTTGCATTTGCTCTACTTCTGCGTCCCTTTCTACGGAGTTGCTTTTTGGTGGGCATTCTGTAGCGTCTGTTGAAAAAAATACAGAAGGTATGGGTTGGGGTTTTCTGCAATGCATGTGTGTTGTGTGCATGATTGTTTGAGTAAGATGATAAAGATGTATGTAATGGTGTGTGATTGTGAATTGGGAAGTTGAACTACTAGGGATGGGTATTCTTCAATTAATGTGTTACTAAACTGGGGTTCAGATGACAGAAAAAAGTAAGCCGGTGGTGTGGAGAAGAATAAATAATATAGGTAAAGCTATACAATTAAAACAGTTGTTTGATCTACAACATCTACATTCTAGCGGCTGAGTTGGGTAATTTGTGTGCCGAAAAATAAGAATTTGAGGGCCATTCTGACAGGAGATCACTGTTTAAGACTGGGGGGATTTTTGGTCAGAATGGTGCAGAATCTCTATTTTTAGGCAGAGAAATACCATGAATGCACCGTACAGTGCGTGTGAGTTATAAATCAAATATTATGGTAACAATTTACTTACTTTTTTTTCAAAAATGAGTAGTTTGCTTCTAAGTTGTTCTTTGTAAATCAAATCGGCTGCTTCTATTCAGGAGAATGGGCTTCACTGCAATTGTAAAAGAAAGAAATTAGTAATTTGGTTGGTATATTGCACTGTTTTCATTTTAGACATAGATTTTTTTTTTAATTGAAATGCTCAGCGCTTTCCTGAAAACCATTAAAACTATATTATGACTAAGAGTAGGAAAGAAAATATCTTTACTATGGTTTGTGGGATTCATAATCTACCAACGTATAAAACTATTCTTGTAACTAAGCTTTTCCACGTAATAGTGAGTCATTGTCATCATAGCTCTCAACCATGTGTGTCGCAAAGGCGGGTGAAATCACCTGATTTTGTTTTTGGCGGCTGAGATGCCCATTGGAATGAATGGGCGTGCAGGAGGCTTGGCGGGTGAGTCAGTCCTTTACAAGGCCGGTGACACCCGCCAAAAGCGTGTGAGTTGAGAGGTATGTGTCATAGCCTGCTTTTGCACGTAACAGTGAGTGAATGTCATAATCTGCTTGTCCTATATAAATGTATGTAAGTACTTATATAAACGAAAAAAAATTAAAACCAATTATGTGTTTGTACAAATATTATTGTTTGAGATTTGATCATAGAGTGTGTATGTAATTTGTGTGGTTATATGTCGTGTATATATTTTATTTCAAAAATGTTAGTTTAATAGTATTTGCATGTGTGTGTGTATGAAGAAATTAAACGATATAAAGGTTTGTAAGTGACAGGTCATTTTAGGACAATGAAACAATGATCGTCTGTTCATTTTTCAGATTATAGAAGGTAAAAGTCGGTTAGAAAATGTGTTCATGTACTGTGTAGAAAATAAGCATACCTGTACTTTCTGTTCATGTATATGGATATGGACCAAGCTGCAAGTAGAAATATTGGAGATTTGTATAGTATTTCTCGTAGATCGTGGTTGTCAATGGTATGAGACTTGTACTCCGAGAGATACACCGTACATTTGTAGTGCTGCTCTATGATGATGCAGTTACATGTAGAGTTATTGGATTTGATTGGTGGATGGTCATGTGATTGCTTAGCTACATCCAATGAGGGAATGGCACAGAGAGTGAAATCGAAACGGTAGAAGGGCTGTACATGTTACGATACGTTCGCTGACATGGCGGTAGTTCTAGGACACCGCATATTACATCCGGGGAATTTGGGGAGGGGAGGTATGGAAATTAGATTGGATGAAGCAAGAGATTGGTCCGTAAAGTTTAATGAGTGTGTTGTGCTAGGAGAGGTTTTCTCAGATATTGTTTTTGCAGAGAGAAGAACAGATAGCTATGGCTGAGTGTTTCAAAACACAGATTGTATGGATTTTGGGAGACTCGTGGATTCATTGGTTGAAGGTGCATGCAGAAAGCTGTGGAGTATCTATAGATCTTGGATTCCCACATGTGGAAGTGCACTGGCATGGAGTGCGTGGAATGCAGTGGTTGGACTTGCTACCTCTCTGTGCAACTTTGAAGATAGAGGAACATCCAGACATAATTGTAATTCATTGTGGAGGGAACAGTTTAGGACATGTGTCTGGAATTTCTTTGCAATTTGCATTGAAAGAAGGATTTCAGAAGATAATGGACATGTTTCCAAACTCTAAAATAATTTTTTCACGGATTGCGCAGAGACAAGTGTGGCTTTGTTCTTTCTCATGTGGTCCACAAATGGAGAAAGCAAGGCGTAATGTTAATAAGGCTGTTTGTGCCTTCCTAGGAGATTTTAGCATGTCCTCTTTTAACAATGAAAATATTTTGTTTCGTAGTACATACATTTTTCGCAAAGATGGAGTCCATCTTACTTATGCTGGCAATCAGATTTTTCTGAGAAATGTACAAAATGCATTGCGACCTTTTTTAGAAATACAGCATTCGTTTTGAAGCACGTCTTACGTAGTTAAAATGTTTTACATTCAAACACCTCCCAAAGGCTCTTTTCAGAGCCACTACATCCTGTTAGAGAAAAATGCATTGGTTTCAATAGGGTAGCAATGCAATTATTTTTCTGTTCGCGGACCGTCCGCGGACTTTCACGAAATGGAAATGGCTATGCTTTATTTATCTTCACTTCTATTTTTTAACTGTGAAAGGCGGCTCTGAAAAGAGCCTTATTTTCTTTTTTGATTTTTGTTATTTTGTATTTTTTTTGTTCTTTTTTATACACGACACACTAGGAGAGGAGGGAAAGGAGGGTAAAGGGAGGGGGACACCAACCACAGGGATAAGAAAGGGCGAGCTGAGAGAGGAAGATGTAGAGTGGGTTTTATTTGGGTAGTGAGCAGGTCTTCTGGTGCTCTGAGATGATCGTCTCAAAAGCACTCCGAAGTCGCTCCCCCCTGCAGAGTACTGTGTCACAGTACACACATACAACTGTGACCCTCGAAAGGTAAGGGTCATCAGAATTCTGTATAGCCTGTGAGGCAGCTTGAGGAAGACGCTGTCCCACAGAGGTGTTCCTTGTGGTGACAGGATCAGGAACGGAGGATGAAGTAGAGGCAATTAACCTACTACGCTTCTCGCAAGGTACAACCTTGCGAATGGCCCCAGTGTGGAATGAGCGCAGGTGTCGCTTCATGGTAGTGGTCCCAAAGCTATACGAACCATGCTTCCCGCGACTGAGTCCCATTTTGCACTCATTACAGGTGACACGGTTTGCATGAGACTTACGACCGTTTCCATGAACGGTAAACAACCGCCACACCCAAGATTCACGCCGAGGGCGGGTAGTAGGGATTTCCTCTACCTCATTCTCGTCATCCTCTTCTTCCTCCTCTGTATCCTCACTCCTGTTCCCCTCTTCAGGCCCTTGGGGAAATGGTGGTGGTGGACGGGGTGGGGGTGGTGCTGAGGCAGATGTAGCACCATGTGGTAATAGTCGAGCCATGGATGTCATAGGCTTGGAGATGGAAATCTCAAAATCTGCAAAGTATGCAGCAAAATGCAGTGTGCTCTGTGGAATAGTCAGAAACACAATGAGAATGTGCTCTAGGGCGTGGTCTTATATCGGGGTGCTTGTGCGCGGGTCGCGGACATGCGCACCGTCCTCAAGACAGATCGAACATCAAAAAAGGTTCAAAAAGTCACAAAAACTATGTGGAAAGTTAGGATTAGTATGTGGGATTTGTGGTATGGTGATTATTTAATGAGAAATATTGTGGATTACTTGGAAATGTACTTTTAAACTGGTCGGGACACGAACAGTGTCTGCATTTAGAGCCCGAGATGAGCATGGGCGCGGTCACATGATTGTTTTGTGAGCATGTTTGCTAAGGTAGCGGTCGTCCGCAGGACACCCAATGTACGGACATTGTTTTGCGCATGCGTGTTGATGTTCTGTGGACAGTGTTCGGGTCTTGAACTAATTAAAAGTGTGTCACATGTAAAACGAACAGTTACGGATAGCCGTTTGTTCTTAGAACAGTTTAATTTATTTGCTAACAATACGGACAGACATAGCGTTTCAAGCACACCTCCATTTTCGTTTGGAAGGGAAGGAAAGCTCATCGAAACGCTTTGGTCCATAGACAGGGTTTGGGGTTAACTGCGTGGGATAGGGTGAGGGGGGACAAGTGCAGGTTGGACAATGGTGTGCTGTTGGGGGTTTCACATAATTTTCCACAAAGTTTTTCAAATCCATAAAATTTTGCATAAGGTCGTCCATTTTTTTATTAATCTGCTGTAGAGTGATATCCTCTGATTGTTGTTGTGAGATGCTTGGAATTTTTATATGGTCTGTAATAAAAAAAATGTATATGTTAAATGTATACAGAATAATATTTATTAATTGGTTTATATAGTAAAGTGTGTACCATTAGGTGGACTATTTTCTAACATTTCCTCTCGTGGGAAATGCTCCTCTAGCCAGTCGAGAGTACTACACATTTCTGTGAGAAAACAAAAAAGTAATATGTTTTTTTTTTCTAATATAGAACGTTTATAAATATATGATTAAAAAAAAAATGCACTTACTATGTCTGGTGAGATATGTAATCAGTAGTGCATACGTCTGGTCTTGCTGTTGGTTGTGGACGGTCTGTGAGGTAATTATGGTAGAAGCCACTTTATCTTCTTTTGGTATATTCCATTTAAAAAAAATATTGTATTTACATGAATGGTTAGTGTGTTACATATATGGGTAACATTTTTTAAGTATTGCTACATATACTTTGTATGTGTGCTGCTTTGTGAATTTGTTAAATGTTCCTATGTTATGGTATAACTATTACACATACCTCCCCAGAGTTTTTAGGTGGTGGTACTGTTGTCCAAACATGTCTGCGGACCGTCAAATTCAGTAGAAAGGGTTCAGTATGTTCCATATTATATGTACATAAAGTCAAAGTTATTATTGTTAAGTTGTGCTACTAAAAAACGATGAAATTCAGTAAAAAAACTTTGTTAAAGGGACGTTATGGTTAAGTTGCGCTACTAAAAACCTATGAAATTCAGTAAAAAAACGTTGTTAAAGGGACGTTATGGTTAAGTTGCGCTACTAAAAACCTATGAAATTCAGTAAAAAAACTTTGTTAAAGGGACGTTATGGTTAAGTTGCGCTACTAAAAACCTATGAAATTCAGTGAAAAAAACATTGTTAAAGGGACGTTATGGTTCAAAGTAAAACCGAAAACCCCCTGAAATTCGGCAGTTATGGTAAGATAAGCAACCACAACTCGCGCCGCCACCGTGCACGGCTAAGACTAACACCCAGGACATCAAATTTGACATCACAAATGTAATTGATGACATCACTGATGACATCACATGTCTGGCTCCCTCTTTTTTCCTTTACTGATATATCTAGGCCAGTTACAATCAGGAACTAAAAATTCACTATACTATAATACAAAGTACTATGTTTGTAGACTTATACTACAAATATGTTCTTACAGTAATTCACTTAGGGTCCACTCAAAGCATATGAACCATATACAAGGGAGAAAACACAGACTTGGAAGACAACAATGCTTTCTATGTATGAAGATGATTAGTACGGTTATCAACACTGTGTTATAGTTCTGTTGTTTTTTTATTACTGTACTTTCCCTGAATATGCTCATATTTGTACACATTGCACGTACACTACTTTCATTAGGGTCTAGTCACAATATGTGATAGTTATACATAGGGAAGTAGTAGCTTTGAAGCAGGGCAATCATTTCTGTACATGAAGATAATCAGTTACGTTATGAAAATTGTCGGGTAATACTGCTGTTTTTTTGTTTACTTCACTTTCCCTGTATATGTTCTATTTGTATGTGTTATTGTCTGTTTGTGTTTGGTGTGCAGTAATGCAATAATGTAGTAATTGGGTTGTATTAGCTATCTATTACATGTTTCACATTATGCAAAACTCTAATAAAAAAGAAGTTATCATTTCAGTATTCAACATGGCAAGATTATGAATATTGCACCTTCATCATTTATGCTGCACACACTGCTTATGTTTCTGCATGAATAGCTTGGTATACTGGATAGAACTTCATAATAGAATGCTATGTATGTTAACACATTTCTTAAATCACTAATTAGCTCATGATATTTATTCCAATGATCCTTGACACTTTTTTGTCAATATTACAATAAGAATCCCTTCTACAGAGTTTTCATGAAAAGTAAATGCACATGTGATGTCATCAGTGATGTCATCAATGACATTTGTGATGTCATCTTTCATGTCCTGGGTGTTAGTCTTAGCAGTGCACGGTGGCGGCGCGAGTTATGGTTGCTTATCTTACCATAACTGCCGAATTTCAGGGGTTTTTCGGTTTTACTTTGAACCATAACCTCCCTTTAACAACGTTTTTTCACTGAATATATATATATATATTTATATATATATATCAAGTTATTGAACAGAAATATAAATAAACAAATAAGAGAAAGGAGTGTGGTGTTTGAGAATGTTATCTAAACTACCATGTGATATTAATTCATGTTGTTTTCAGTATAATTTGCATTTGTGTGCATAACTAAATTTGGTTTCAGATTCCCTGTAAGAAAAGAAAGTAAACGAAGAAGGGGGTGACGGTGTTGACCCTGAAAGATGTGAAGATGATGATCCCAAAGAGGTGAAGATGATGACCCTGAAAGAAGTCACGGAATGGAGGAGTTCCAGCAAGAACGGTTTGCTCTGTGAATATATGTTTACAAAGACTATTTTATCACAAACCATTTTATTACAGACCATTATTTACAAACTATTTTTTCACAGGCTATGGTTATCACAAATTGATTGTTATCACAAACTGATTTTTTTTACTGGTTTTCACATTGACACAGTTTTGTGATTTATGTTTTCTGAAAATGATAATGCTTTCATTTGATGTTTTATTAAAAAAAAGAAGATACACAGATAAAATATGTAAAAATGGATCACCAATTCAAAAAAATATAAGATAAACATGATCAAAAGAAACAAAGATTTTAAAAAAATCAAGAAAAAACAACAGATCACAAAATATAAACAAAAAAGATAAAATGATAAAGGTGATCAAAAGATAACAAAATGCAAATTCTAAAAAAAGATATTTTTTTTTAAGATGTGCTTTCTTTTTCTCAAGACTCATAATTATTTTGCTCAAGAATAGAAATGTATAAATAATATTTCTCTTGTTTGAATTTTGCCATTAACGTGTTACTTATTTTCGACTATTAATAAAATCCAAATGGGTGAAGCACATGTGTTTGTTTTTCCTGCAGTGATTTTGGGTTGTATCCTAGCAGTAAAAAAGGAGGGAGTATAGGAGTAGGCGCTCTGAATTTTAACAGTTAGGTTAATCATTTCAGCATGCACATGTTAGCGTGGGTTTGAAATGCAACCGGGGCTCAGTCTGAAACTTACTATTGAATTCAAGCTTGTGAGTCTCAGGCAGAATTAAATATATGCCAATGCACAGAGCACATGATTGAAATTGCACTTTGCTTCAGGATGATATTTGAATGAATTGAGCTTCACTGAATATAATTAGGCTTTCCTGTTTTCAGTGAAATCCAACAAACACCAGAATAACACCCCCGGAAGAAAAGGTGCCTCCTAGGTTTAAACTGAAAAACACGGTTTCCTCTATCTCAGTGGTGCGTTAGTGTGAGCAAGGATGTGAAGGAGTGGCTAGAGATGGGGCTTGGCAGCCAATAGGAAAAGGGCCCTACTTCCCCCATTTATCTTTTCTCCCATTGCTTCCCCACCTGTCCCCTGACCTTATTCAAACACACTGCTCATTGAATGTTACATTGTTTTCTTTGAAAAGAAAACATATTTGTATTCATATATGGTCAGATCTATTTTGAGGAATTGTAGACAAATGTGAGCCATGTTTGTGGTTAATGATTCACATCTTAAAATTGGCTAAAATTCCTCAGAGTAGCCCTTGACTACTGGCAAATATTTGTATTTACAAAAAATGGTTTACCATGGATTTTTCAGTGTCTCTGTTTGTGGCAACAGATCCTCTCTGTATGTGTTTCTGTCTGGAGGAGCACTAAAAAGTTTCAGCTGCCAGTTATCTTTAAAAGGAAAACTGTGTGAGTCTTCCACGTACGAGGCTCGCATGAGGCCACAGTTTCACGATCACGTTCCAACCTACTGTGCCTCTCTTGAGCACCGGCACCCAGCAGCAAATCAGAAGCTGCAGTCCCCTAATTGCTACGTAGTGCTTTCTTTCATCAACAAGAGTTTTAAAATTAGGAGTGATTTATAAATGATGGTTTATTTAAGGGACCATAGTTCTGGACAGGACACTTGTAACCTTTCCATATAAATAAATGCAAATGGGTATATAATCCTGAAAGCACAAGTTAGTTGCCTAAATCTATGCCGTCGTCCAGGCAAATGTAACACAGAACAGTTTAAAACTAACTGACTACATTATTTTCACAATGTAATACTTCCATCACATCTTAGATGAAATCTGCATGTGTCAAACACAAACAGGTAACCCGTTCACACATTACATTTTGTTATAAGCCTTTCAAAACCCAAAGGCCATTTTTTGCCTTTTGCTGAATTGCATTCTGGTATTTATAGTCTCCCAGTCAAGATGGGGGGAATAATGTCACAATTGTACTATGTTTCCATACCATAATTCTACAAGGATGTATATATTTGTGTACATATCTTGCTATAGTATAAGTACTTTTCATTTATTGGAACATTTCCTCTCTGAGGTTATTTTTCTGTTGTTAATTACTTTTTTAAAAGTCCAATGCTCTTTTCTCTTGCACACTTTCTTCTTAGGGGAACTGCATTTGAATATTTCACTTTAAGATATGTTCACTTACAGTGAGTATATTCATGGGTGCAAGTTTTGATTTTCAATATGGGGACAAAGGTTCACACACAGATTGAAGCTAGATTGCCACGCTCATCCCCAGTCAAAACAACACATTTTAAAGCACATGTTGCAGCAAGAATAGGAAAAAAGCCATATGATTTATCAGAAGGTATAAACATAAAACATCCCAAAAACAATCACCTAACCTGCTGAGTTGCCTTTTCAGCATTCTGCTATAGGATCCCCTGATATTCCCACACCCAACAAACTGTTTTGGCTTGCTCACCCCCTCCAGTCAAGCCTTAGGGGATACATTAATGAGACTCCCTTCTCATTTCCTATTGAGCAGCACTTGATAAACAGTTATTATCTGCCTGGCGTTTATTTCTTTTGACATTCAAAATAATCTTTATCTCCACCAAAGTGAGTTAGAAATTACTGGATGAGCACATTCATCTTTATTCTCTGGAAAGTGGTGTTCATAACACCTTGCTCTGAGAGACATTACCATACTTATACACGCAATGAAACAATAAAAGAATATTTGTGTTACTGCACTGGAAAAAAACTGTTATCTGTGTTTTTTTGAAGGGGGCAAACGGGATACCACTGATAAACACAGATTCAAAACATTTTTGAAAACACTGGAAAGAAATTGGAATTGAACAAGAATAAACCCTAAAACAGGAAACCTTAAATAAAAAACGAACATAAATTAACATACTAATCCTACCCCAGTTAACATGTAGCTGAAACCCTTAATAGCATTTAGTGCAAATTAGTCCATTATGAAATAAGCTGAATGCAGATTTGGAAAAGGCATGATGCTCTGAAAATGGGAAATTAAACGTGCAGGCTGAATGTGTCCTGGGTGATCAACTAAAACAACGTGAAGATCTGTTCTACTGAAAACAGAGCATTGAATTAGAGCAGGAATCTCAAGGAGAGATTTATCTTTTGCTCTCCGGCAATGACGTCACATGCCATTTCAGTGCAATGATCTGCTCAAGGGGAGGTGTTTTCCTTGAATGACAAGAGGATTTGATAAAAAAAGGTTTTGAGAGGGTGTAGCATTCAGTCATCTTCAGACATTGGGAGATGAAGGAGGAGAGGCTCTTTAAGCACACAGAATTCAGTGCTGACAAGCTGTCTGATGCTGAAGCGGTCCTGATCTGGGTTGACTCTGGGTGAGACAGGTGGAAAAATTGGGGAAGATCTCAATGCCAAACTGAATCATAAATACTGCCAACATATCTAGATAAATATGAAGTTAAGTGAGAGGCTGCTGTTGTGAATGAGATAAGGTAGTCATCATTAAGTAGGTCACTTTATTTTAGGTGCTGTCTATTTTAAACGTGCATGTTATCCTGTGTTTATCTTTTGAAAAGTCTCACTGTGTTTTTTTTAAAGTGTATTTCTCTTGCCAAATTCCATGAGCCCAAGGACAGTTGGTAAAACTTAGCAGAGATAAAGCACTGAAAGCTGTCACGATAAGAAACGTATTCACACTTTGAAATACAATGTGGTCATAAGTGTCATTCTGTATAATTTACATATTTCTATTTTATGATAAAAAACAGATTCCAAAGACACATTTAGTTTCATTACATGTATTCTGCAATCAGTCCCTTTTATTTGATATGCATAAACAGACAGAGACACAGTTAGAAATATTTCAAAGTAAAGTAGCTGCTGTTCTGTTTATTTAGAGAGATTGAAAGAATTCACAGTATTTCAATTGCATGCTTTAGAATTGTTGAAACTCAGCCAAAAAGGTGCAGTGTGGTATTATACATAAGGTACCACAGAAGGCATTGCACCATCCATCCAGAGTATATCAAGCCCAGTATTTTTTTGTTGTTGGTGACCCTGTAATATAATGATTAGACAAAGTTCTTAAATTTGTCTCACCACTATACAAATAACCTAACAAGTTACCACAATATATTGGCAAGGATTATAAATGACCAGCAAATACCACCATAATAAATACCACAATGTAATAGATATAACCCCAAAATATATCAACACACCCAGGACATCAAAGATGACATCACAAATGCCATTGATAAACCAGACATAAACCTGCATACAAAAAAGAAATAGATATATTGAAATACTATTGAGTGTAAACAGCATATTACTAAAAAGAAAATCAGACATTAACAAAAATAATACCAAAGTATGCCATCTGACAATAGTAAGAAATATAATGGGCGCACATTTTATCACGTAGCATTAAAGTAAAAGGTACAAGAAATATATGAAAATAAACTGCCACTAAATCTAAACCGGCCCACAATGGTGCCAGTATATTCCATCTGAGAGTATTGGTAATTTATCTGACACATAGCACCCCAAACATACCTTTAAATATGTAATGTTATACTGGTACATACTTCCACATCAGCCACACACTCATACTGCACTGCGGGAGTTCTACAACCAGTATGAGAATACTACACAGAATGGTGGCTTTTATACTACCCAAAAGCAATAAAACTAAAAGAAGACTAAGGGGCCGATTCATGGAACAAACGTGCGCCGAAAATCTACGCGCAAGCAGGCGCAAGCGGAAAAAAAGAGGCGCACGCGCACGCGTGCGATTCATGGAAGTCCCTGCGCGTGTCTTCCTCGGGATGTGCGCCAAACCCGTGCATGGCGCACACGTCACTGCAACATCCCGAAAGACGTGCGCGACGCGCACAGTGAAAGCGCACAACCTCTGCGCATACACTAGAAAGTGGGCGGAACACGGGGCGTAACGCGGAATGGGGAACAACTTGCGAAAACAAGGGCGTAACTGGGGATGTACTGCAGGGAAGCAGAGGGAACGCCCACACGCACCCGAACCACACGTATTCATGGAACCGAATAGGGCAAAGCCACGCACAGCGAAAGACACGCACAAGCCGATACACGTACGCCACAAGAAGGCAGGCGGTAGCGTCCCTGCGCATTACAAACGTGGCAACATACAGCAATTGTGCGAACGGGGCACGTGTATTTCGGGGTTGCGTGGGAAGTCACACACGCGATTGAGCGGGGTACGTGTATTCCGGGGGTTCGCGGGAAGTCACACACGCGACCTGGCCTGGGGGAGCGGGCTACGTGTATTACAGGGGTTTGCGTGAACTTTTTCACGCGATCGGGCCTGGGGGAGTGGGCTACGTGTATTACAGGGGTTCGCGTGAACTTTTTCACGCGATCGGGCCTGGGGGAGCGGGCTACGTGTATTACAAGGGTTCGCGTGAACTTTGTCACGCGATCGGGCCTGGGGGAGCGTGCTACGTGTATTTCAGGGGTGCGCGGGAAGTTCCACACGCGAATAGCCTGGGCGCGTGTATTTCAGGGGTGCGTGGGAAGTTTTACACGCGAATAGCCTGGGCGCGTGTATTTCAGGGGTGCGCGGGAATTTTCTCACGCGATCGGGCCTGGGGGAGCGGGGTACCACTCACCGTCTGCCTTGCGTGTAGTAGAACGCGTAGCCAACACCCGCTGTGAAGTAATAGCGTGTGAACCCCAACGGATGGAAAACACACGCACCGCACGAAAAGCACGTACAGAACATAAATGCACGCGGGATCTCCAAGCCCTGCCAGGGCAACGCCCGTGCGCAAAACGTCACAGACGCACTTACGCTGTAAGGGCCTTTGGTCCAATGTAATCGCGTACGCGTGCTGACGCGCTTACGCGCTAAGGGCCTTTCCTCGAATTACACGCTGACGTGCAGATTTTTCACGTGCCAAATCACTCCGTATCAAGCTGGCCACGCGAAAACACACGGAAGACCACGCTCCTGCCCAGAAGGCCGAATTACTGCCCCCCAGTGCCCCGAGCAGCCTCCCACGTGCCATCTGCTGCTGCCTGCCTGCCTGCCTGCTGCCACCGTGCCCTGCCATTTGGTGCCTGCACATCAGCCATCTGCAGGGGTCCAGTTGCTGTGTCCACCCCTGCTGGAACAGTAGACTCCCGACTGGGATACCATCGCTCCACAGCCCAGCCCCAGGACCCAGTTGCCCACCCACGCCTGCCTCGGGGGTCGCCATGTCGGGGCAAGCACCATCTGAGACCAGTGGCGACCCCCAGCCAGAGAGGCAGAGGGCCACCAGCTTCAGTGAGAAGGAAGTTGGTGTCCTGGTGGAGCATGTCCTGGGGCATTATGATGCCCTCTTCGGAAGACCACGCGCCAACAAGGAAGGACGGGAGAGGATCTGGGACGATGTAGTGGTTGCCATCAACGCGGAGGGGGTGGCAACCCGCGACATCAAGCACATCAAGAAGCGCTGGGAGGACTTGAGGGCCAGGACCCTCAATAAGGCCCGGCGCCTCGCGGAGGGGGGCCGGGCACGCCTGAGTGACATCCAGATGAGGGTCCTGGAACGCGTAGACCCAGCGCTCCACGCCCAGATCCTTCGGAGGCAGACCCATCTGGAGTTGGCCGGTAAGTGGCCAAGCATTACTGTGTGAGACAGGGCATGTTGCAGTGTGCTGGTTGTCTGATACCTGCCTGTATGTGTGACATAGGCCATGTACATATGTGTGTGTGCAGGGACATCATGGTCAGGCATGTGAGTACAGTGATGTGTGAACCACATGGTTGGTGCATGTGTTCTATTGCAACATGGGGGGCTCTGTGCGGAATGGACACATGGAAGCATGGCAGTCTCTGTTCCTGGACATGGGTGGGGGTGAGGGATGGGTGCTGGTCCCATGTACACGTATGGTGTCCATGTGTGTGTGTCTGACCTGCGTGTCTGTGACTTGTAACTGCCATGGATGCATGACACATGTCTGTGACAATGTTCAGATTCACTGATGCAGCCTAGTCATCCTTGTATCCACTGCGTCTGTGGTGTACGAGGCCAGATGGATGAAACTACGGTGAGGTGTGTGCATGTGATGGCAAGACCCATGATGCATGTGAGTTTAAAACCAACATTGTATGAATCATGAGTCCCTTGGTCATGTATGCCAATGTCCATGGCATGCGCCATGGCTGTTACTGTATGTGTTTTGCCTGCACTGACCCATGTGTTGTGGAGGGACATGATGGAAGTGATGTATGACAGTGCCACTCATCTGCTGTTGCTTCCTGTCTAGGGGACCATTGTACAGTACCCTGATGCTTGTGTTCTATGTCTCCCTCTACACAGTGGCAAGTGAAGAAGAGGGCGGAGAAGGCGCTGTGGAGCAGAGCGGCGGGGATGCCGCCACGGCTGCAGCGGAACGGGTGGGTGAGCCCCCACAGGGGCTTGCACGGCGGAAGACGGCGTGGAGACATCCAGGTTGGTGGTTTCCACAGAGGGGGAGGAGGCCGCTACTGAGCCACACATGGGGCCTGGTGGGGGCATCCCCGCTGGTGCAAGTGGTGCAGTCCAGGGCCAGGGGCAGGAGGCAGCACAGGTCGCCGTGGAGGTGCCTGTGCATGTCACTGTCCCTGACACTGTGACTGCACCACCATGCACCAGCAGGGATGCCCCATCCCAGGCCCGTCCGCAGGTAGGGGAGATGTCCATGTCATCTGACACTCCTCTACCTGCGGACGAGGGGACCCCTGGCCGTGTGGAGAGGGTCCTGATTGGTGTCGCGTTGCGCACGGCTGGCATTCGTGATGAGGTGCATGCTTCCCGGGAGGAGCATGCACATCATCACGAAGAGCACCGTGCGTACGTGAACCATTTGGGAGCCGCCATGGTCGGGGGTTTCCTACATGTGTGTGGCCTTCTGGCGACCCTCTCCTCCTCTGTGGAGGCTATGCGCCAGTCGTGCTCCATGCCGTCTTCCGGCCCAGATGCCACCAGGGCCCCCTGTTGACCTGCCCCGACCAACGCAGCCAGCTCGGTGGGGACCCCATCCCTGCCACAGTCGGGAGTCGAAGGTCCAGCAGGGGTGGACACACCAGCAACTGTCCCCCTGCAGATGGAGGATGTGCCGGCATCATCTGGCAGGGCACGTGCACGACGGCATCGGTGGATTCCATCAGCCTGGATGCCGTCGTGCTGGCAGAGGCAGTGGCGTCGGAGGCAGCAGCAGGCTCGACGTGGGAGGCATCATGGCTCGGGGCCATCAAGATCAGAGGGGCAGGCATCAGCCGGAGGGCAGGAGAACCCTGGGATGGCAGTGTCTTCCGTGTGGGAGCAGTTGGTCCAGCGGATAGGTGCGGAGCGGCAGCGGGCGGAAGAGGAGCGGCTCACCATGGTCAGGGCGGAGTTCTCCATGCGTCGGGCGTTGAGGCGGGCTGAGTGCCTCGAGGAAGCTCGCAGGGAGTTTGAGGTGGACACGGGGTTGTCCCTGCGAGACCTCGGGGCCAGGACAGAGTCCCGCCTCCGGGACATCGACATGGAGTTCGATGATGCCCTGGCCGGCAACATCACAGAGTGAGCCGCAGGACTTGCCCGCTGCCATTGTATATAGTTCTTTAGTTAGTTAGTGTTAGGTTTCCTTTATTTTTTAAGTTTTTTTTGGACCGCTCGGACAATGGCCACTTTTCTGTATATATTTTTTTTATTAGTTAGTAGTAGTAGGTTTCATTTATGGTGTTGGGCTCATGGACCCTGGGATATTCTTGTACATAGTTTGATGTTTGGAAAACATTTGTTGGATTTATATTTGTGTTCACCATGAGGCAATGGTTTTTCCTTATTTTTTCCCCCCATTATTTTTCTTTGGACTACATTAGTTTTTGGATTCCTTTGTTTTTTGATTTTTTCTATGAGTACTCGGACATGGACCATTTGTTTTGTCATCCCCATTGTTGTGTGTTTTATTTCTTTACTTCATTTTCATCTTTAATACATATATTTATTACTTACATTTGTGGTATTTTCTCATTGGTTTCATGCATGTCATGATATGGGTTTTGACATTCACTTGCACCCATTGTGTATGTGTGTGTGACGGACATGTGTTCATTTACATACTTGCCATTGGGGTTGTATCATGTAATTGCATCTACTATGTGGGTGGATGCAATCCTTGCCTGGGTGTTTGTGCTGGGTATGCTGCCCATTACTGCCATGATTGCGTTTCGTCAGGACCTGCGGGCAGGGGGACATGAGTGGGGGCCTGCAGGGGGGTGGGGGTGCAAGGGGACATGAGTGGGGGCCTGCTGGGGGGTGGGGGTGCAAGGGGACATGAGTGGGACATGGTTGGGGGCCTGCTGGCAGGTGCCCCACAGTGCTGGGGGGTGGGGGTGCAGGGGGACATGAGTGGGGGCCTGCTGGGGGGTGGGGGTGCAAGGGGACATGAGTGGGACATGGTTGGGGGCCTGCTGGCAGGTGCCCCACAGTGCTGGGGGGTGGGGGTGCAGGGGGACATGAGTGGGACATGGTTGGGGGCCTGCTGGCCGGTGCCCCACACTGCTGGGGGGTGGGGGTGCAGGGGGACATGAGTGGGGGCCTGCTGGGGGGTGGGGGTGCAAGGGGACATGAGTGGGACATGGTTGGGGGCCTGCTGGCAGGTGCCCCACAGTGCTGGGGGGTGGGGGTGCAGGGGGACATGAGTGGGACATGGTTGGGGGCCTGCTGGCAGGTGCCCCACAGTGCTGGCGGGTGGGGGTGCAGGGGGACATGAGTGGGGGCCTGCTGGGGGGTGGGGGTGCAAGGGGACATGGTTGGGGGCCTGCTGGCAGGTGCCCCACAGTGCTGGGGGATGGGGGTGCAAGGGGACATGTGGCTTGGCTGGGGGGCATGCCCATGGTGGATGGGCTGCCTGCGGGACATGACCAGGGGTGCAGGGTAGTCCCCTGTGGTGTGGGCTGCCTGCAGAGGTCGTGGAGGGGGTAGAGGGGAGACCTGGGAGGACCCACACTGGCAATTCACCTCTTCAACTTCCCGCACACCCACGTAATACACTGCCCCACTCGCACAGGCCCAATCGCGTGTAGAATTTCTCGCGCACCCCTGAAATCCACGTACCCAGGCCAATCGCGTGTAGAATTTCTCGCGCACCCCTGAAATACACGTACCCTGCTGAAATCGCGTGTACAATTTCTCGCGCACCCCTGAAATACACGCGCCCAGGCTATTCGCGTGTGGAACTTCACGCGCACCCCTGAAATACACGCGCCCAGGCTATTCGCGTGTGGAACTTCCCGCGCACCCCTGAAATACACGCGCCCAGGCTATTCGCGTGTGGAACTTCCCGCGCACCCCTGAAATACACGCGCCCAGGCTATTCGCGTGTGGAACTTCACGCGCACCCCTGAAATACACGCGCCCAGGCTATTCGCGTGTGGAACTTCCCGCGCACCCCTGAAATACACGCGCCCAGGCTATTCGCGTGTGGAACTTCCCGCGCACCCCTGAAATACACGCGCCCAGGCTATTCGCGTGTGGAACTTCACGCGAACCCCTGAAATACACGTAGCCCGCTTGCCGTGCTGGTACAGGGTTAGCGCAGCCCTTTGCGCTGGATTGGGGATTTTGATGGCTTTTCGCTGCGCGGAAGGCGTTCTTGGGGGCGTAACTGGCGCTGCTGCAAGGTCGCTGCGCCACTATGCGCCACGGCTGGTTTCGGTGGCTGGAATCCATGAATACGCTGTGCGCGGAAATGGGTTTTGGCGCACGCGGCTGGCGCAGGGATTCGCACGCGCACACTGTGCGCCAGCCGCGTGCGCCACTTGTGCGCTGAATTCTATGAATTACCCCCTAAATGTCTGACAAATGTTCACCACAACCTATCACAGACAGCTACACAAATAGAACAGTAACAACAATCAATATCAAACAATCATAGGTACAGAAATGTTTTTTATCCCTGCCCAGCATCTCTCATAGACACAGCTCTTTGACTCGGCTACAGATCTTGCCTTGTGGACGTGGCTACATGTACATTTTCTCCAAACTCAAAATCAACCTTCAAAACTTCAAATAAGACAAGGGAACACCTAAGCACATAGCATATCAAACACAGATACAATTCTGAGCTGTATCATCTACATAATTATATTATTATTTCATAGAAAATGTATTGTCCACTAGATGCGGCTATAATAATAACAGCGCCAACCACAACAACCAATGAAATGTCAAAAAGCATTGACACATCCATGCTCATGCTTGCTATAGCCGTGGTTATAGAGAAGCCTCTCCTGTTTGGCTGTTAATACCTGCGGCTAAGACACGTCCACAAACATTTGACGTGCCATTTGCTAGTATGTAGCCGTTGTACAATTTTGTGTACCAAAGCTTGTTTTGAATTGCAACAAGAGAGAATAGGGTGGAATAAGTAAACTTGGAGAACACTGGATAGAAAACAATCACACAGCAAGAAACAATAGTATACCTTTCCCATGTTTCAGGTATGAGAGTAATGTGCTGCCTATGCCACAATTGGCTTCTCCCAGGAAATGCCACACTAGCCGATTGAGAACCATAATGTACACTGCCACCACTAATTCACTAACATAATAGGGGTACAATAAAAGAATAATGACTGTTGCTATGATCAATACACATACATTTATAAACTGGGTGGGAACAAACAAGGGACATTATGTTAAGGGATTATTACAGAGTTAATGGGGTAGGTCAAGTAAACCTGTAAAATAAGAGAGAATTGGATAGATTAAGTAAACATGCAGAGCAAGAAAGGATGGGGTAGGTTAAGTAAACTTGGAGAACAATGGAAACAAAACAGTTACACACATACAAACAGTACCCATGACCAATCAGGACACCCGTGATTCCCTAGACGAGATATCTACCACACCCAAAAAATTACTTTATATTCATCATTGCAAACAGTCCTTTTTAGTGAACAATGTTACACACCAAAGCTTGGGAACATCAGTACTGATCAACCATCTGTTACAGGTGCACTAGGACAATGAATGTAGAAAAGCAATATCTCCTCCACCACCTCCATACACGTTTATGTTTTGAATATGGGTTGACTTTTCACAGAAGTTAACTGTACAACATCTGGGATGATGATAACAATGCACTCACAAGAAAATAAATAAAAAATATGACTAAAATGAAATTGTACTACCTCACAGAAAACTGTAAACAGCTAAAATATCTGCATAGTAAAAGTGCATTAACATTACAACAAATACAATCAAATAAACATTCAACCTCACTAACATGAATACAGAAACTAATTACCTGCATATAAATGCCATTCATTGACAAATCTTGTAGGTCTATGTCAGTGAAAAGCAAAAAATATTTTAAAAAATACTTCCCTCTCAATCAGAGCAGATGACAGAAATGACAATGAACACCATCTGATAGCAGTGGATAATATAACTAGCACACACAACTCTGAAAATAAACATTTAAGTATGTACCTATTGATTATCACTTACTTGTACATCAGACACACCCTTTCCATGTGCACACTGTGAGCTCTGGAATCAGGAGAATGCATCTGCAACAAAATGGGGACTTGCATACTTTCAAAAATTAATACCACAAAAAGAGGAATATGTACAAATAAAACTACTAAAATGGATGACACATTTTTATCAAAACCTATCACAGACAGCTACAAAAATACCAGCAACCAATTACAAACAATCAAACTCACTGAAATAATTTTTATTCCTGGCCAGAATTTCTCATAGGTGTGGCTACCACACGTCCACAAACACTCAACAAGCCATTTACTTGTATATAGCTGCAGCTGCACAGGATGCCACTTTTGCCACTTTTGCCACGTTTGCCCATTGGTAGTAATGCCACACACTGGAGTGGTGCTGGAGGGGTGCTGGAGGGTGCTGGAGGGGTGCTGGATAGTCAGTCTTGCTGTTGCTGGTTGTGATTCTCAATACACCAATTGCACTGCTTTCTTTATTGCCGCGGCTATAAGAATTGATTTGATTTCTTTTTTTATCTGAGTGCGGAATATAAATGGTGAAAGAGACGGTAGTGACACAATAGTACTTAAAAGGTGCCAATACGATAAATGACTGCTCATGGAGTTATGTAAAGTGCATGATGATAGAGAATATTGGAGTTAGGTAGGGCGGATGAGGTTCAAAAACAGGTAATGAATGCATTGGACGCAAAGAATGAAAGTATGGTACATAATGACTTCTGCACAAAAAGTGCCTGTTATACTTTCCAATGTCAAAACCACAAAATGGACCATATTTACTATGCAAAATGCAAAAATGGTGGAAACATTTTGACTGTAACCTTTCACAAACAAGTAAAAAATTGCAACAGTAAAATCAACCAAGTACAAACACAGAAACAACACATCATACATATCCTACTCTTACAAATTAGTAAAAATGTAAAGTAGGAGTAATTTTCCTGGAAACAGAGAAAGACTGTAGTTATCATGTCTGGCTTTAAAACTGTGTGTATGATCGGGGACGGTTGGCTATTTTGGTTACTGTTTTTTTGTAAGAAACAAAATATTAACATGGACCTAGGTTTGACTGATTTTGAAATTAAATGGATTGGACTGCGGGGAATGCGTTGGCACCGAGCATTTCTAAAATTGTTCAGACTGAAATGTACAGAGCAGCCAGACATCATATTAATTCATTGTAGAGGCAATGATTTGGTTAATGTACGAGGTGTGTGCCTTGCTTTGATGATGAAACAAGACTTGGAAAAACGAATGAAACATTTTCCTGACACCATCTTTATCTTTTCCAATCTGACTCAAAGGCAAAAATGGAGGTGGACCACCAGATATAATGGTAACATTAAAAATTCACAGAGAAATGTTAATAAAGTAGTTTCAACTTTCATGACAGAGCACAACCAAATATGGATTACAAAAAACAACATACAGTTCTACAGAACCAATTTGTATAGACACGATGGAGTACACCTAACCAATGAAGAAAATGCAGTATTCCTTCATAACATTAAAGCATTACTCCAAATGTGCTCAAATACTACTCTAAATGTACCCCAAAACAGTACTTTTAAGGACTACTTGTCACATATAAATACACAAAAACAATGAAAAAGCATCCCAAAACATTCTTCGGTATAACCACGGCTATAGTTCATTGACTTTTTTTAGCCATGGTTACAAGATGATACTTTGGGGAGCGAGTTACATGGGTATATACATACTTATGCAATATGCTGTTCTGAATAGGACTGTTTTGGGGTACATTGAGTGTAGTATTTCAGCACATTCAGAGTACTGTTTTCATGTTATACTTTTTGTATTCTGACAATTTGTCAAACTCTGCATTTACATTATGAGGTCCATTTGAATATTAAAAGAAATGAATTCAATGTGTCCCTGTGCACTTTCCTCAGATGCTGTATTAAATGCCTTTTTTTCCAAAAATAAAATACCTTCTACTCCATACCAAAAATCGTTCTCCACAAATCATATATCCTGCTAATCTTCCCACATCGCCATCCACAAACCAAAAAAATTAACTTAGCCAATGCTTCTGAAAACATTCCCAATTCCTTCCACATCACTCTTTCATGTTAAGCCAAGATTACATATTCATCCACGATCATCTGAAAAAGATTCAGTACCTGAGAAATCAGCGGAAGAGTTTTCAGCGTCTTCTTGACTATTTCTATCCATATTTCAACCTGTATAAATGTTCCACATATAGCCACTCAAATATCAAATGTCCACTCTTCAACCTCAGCACTGCTACTGGTACAGTTCACTCTGAGTACAATTCAAAATAAACACCACCCTGCAATACAGCAACAAGTTTCATAATATATATTCATTCAACCACTCACACATTGCTATACATCCTTAGAGTCTCAGATACAGAAGGGGGCAATGTAACCGAGGTGACATAAGTCGCCAAAATACATGTCCAATTGGTTTGAAATTAGTCTCGAGTGACAACAGCTGTGCCATTATAACTACAAATTAGTCAAATTCCATATCCGTAGATATACTCCAGTTACAACAAGAGGGCAGCTATAGCCGCGGGAACACCTACATTTATTCAGATTTAAATCACACATGCCTTGAGGTGAATGCATCCAAACAAAAAGTCATGTAAAATGCTGTGGTTAAACAGCCATTAAATAATATGATCACTTCACCAAAATGCAAACAGCTGTAACCGTGGATATGACCGGCAGGCTCATACCCCTGGCTACAAAAGCCTGTCCTAATGCACAACGTTCAACTGGCGTGTTGATTGCTGCAGGTCTGGGCAGCCACCGGTAGCCGCGGCAGTTCTTTTTAAAGGCTTCTTATCACAGATAAATGCACAATAACAATGACAAAACATCCAAAAACATTCTTCAGTATAAACACAGGTAAAGTTCATTGACTTTATATAGCTGCAGTTACAAAATGTAAATTGAAGGATTAAGACACATACGGTTTAATACTTACATACGGCCGCCTGCATGGAGATGGACTTTATGGTAGATGCCAGTTCCGTGGGATTAGGGGACATCTTTGCACAGTATAAAAAAGTATCTTTTTTTTCTTTTTCTTTTATTGATTCGGCTGAAACATTCAACCTTTCAACATTATTATACAAAAGGAAAAAGACAATTTATATTCAAAACATATTTGTCTTTACAATTTATACAATTTACATTGAAGTAACCAAATGTAGTAGGAAAGAGAGAGAAGAGAATAAAAAAAATAAAAAAGTACAAAATGTACATGACATTAAAAAAGATTTGATAAAATAATTCATGGATTAATAAAATGTGTTTGTTAAAATAAGAAGGAAGTTAACACAAGAGAACAGGAAAAGATAAAACGAACATTCCTGCAATCAAGTATTCATATAATTCTTTATCTTTGAACATTTGTGTTTTTGTTGTATTTATTGTAATCATATTTTTATACGTGTATTTTTCCAGTACTTCAAGCATGTTGCTTAAACCTTTAGGCGTTTTTAAGATGAAGATTAGATCATCTGCATATACTAGCCATTTCACCATCTGTCCTCCCAGTTTGGGTGCATCAGTGATAATATCAGCAAATACTATGCCTACTTCAAACATATAGTAATTAAAGAGGGCTGAAGCAAGTACACATCCTTGCTTCAGCCCTCTTGATATTTGTATACGGTCAGACAATATACCATCTTGACTTAGTCTAATTTTACAGTGTCTTGAAGAAATTCGATCAACCTCTTCAAAATATTCCAGGGGCAGTTATGTTCCATCAGCTTCCTAAACAACAGTTCCATCGGCACAAAATCAAAAGCAGTTTGAAAATCTACAAATGCTGTGTAGAGTGGCTTCTTTTTTTGTAAGACTGAGCTATGACGGCATTTAGAGTTAGAAGATTGATACTAGTTCCTAGGCCAACTATGAACCCAGTTTGACATGGGTCTCGAAGATTGCGTTTGGTTAGCCATTGATTCAACTCTTTTAAAACCATATGTGCAAATATTTTCCCTGAACAATCAAGTAGGGCTATAGGTCTGTATGAGCTCGGATCTTGCCTATCCCCCTTCTTGAACAGAGGAATAATTATTGATTTTTTCCATGAAGTTGGAATTTCACCCATTGCTAATCCCTAGTAAACATTTTTTCCATAATAGAAGCCCATAAATCTGGATGCAGCTTTAACATTCTGTTGTCAAGGCTATCTGGCCCGGGTGCTTGCAAGAGACTTAACTTGGAAATAAAATGTAACAGATCGTCTCGATCAAAAGTAATAGCATGATTCCATATTCGGTATAAAAGGATCTACATCACTGTTAGGAAAGATTCCTCTTTACTGCACCTTTCTTTCCATTTCTTTGGACCCGCAAACGTTTTGCTTTTATTTTTTTATCTGACCTGTTCATTTTACAGTGCAGTGAAGCCTTCATCTTCATTACAATGGCATTTGCTTATCTGTTATGGGGAAACTGACATGTCCTTCAGGCTGTCAGTACTGGGAAACACTTGTCCCCTGGTCTAGTTACTTTGTTACTACTTTTAGTATCATGTTATCATTTGTTGTAACTGTTTATCATTGTACAATGCATCTTACAATGCTGTACAATGGGGTACACTTTTTTTTTTGCCCTAGACTAACACTCAGAGCATTTATGGTTACACTAGTTGTGCTAAATGGACAAGCAGGTGACAGCATTGACTTTTGCCCATTTTTTGGTGCATTTAGTTTTAGCCTTACCGCATTTACTGCATTTGGCTACTAACCGTGGCTATTGTACAAAAAAGGTAGCACGCGCCCCTCTCTCGAAAGAACACTGCATGATAACCTGTACAGTGGCTTTTGACCACTTTGAAAGTTTGCAGCCATCTGCTTTTAGTTCACTATACCTTTCACAGATGGGAAATAGCCATTTGCATATCAGTCTTTGTCCCGCCCACATGGGCAGTCCAGCAGCAAAATGCTATGGCAATTCCCTTCTGAACAAGAGTACCAGCAGCAACCCCATACACGTGTTTCAGCCTTCTTGTGCCTCATCAGTGAGGTGGAGCAGTGCCTCTCTGAGCACAGTGAGCAAGGAGCCCATGTCTGGTTGCCCCCAGGTAACATAGGGTGACCAACCCAAGTTACTTCCAAAAATACAAAAAAGGTAGCAGGCGCCCCTCTCTCGAAAGGACACTGCATGATAAACTGTTCAGTGGTTTTTAACAACTTTGAGAGTTTGCAGACATCTGCTTTTTGCTCACTGTACCTTTCACAGATGGGAAATATCCATTTGCATATCAGTCTTTGTCCTGCCCACATGGGGAGTCCAGCACCAAAATGCTATGGCAATTCCCTTCTGAACAAAAGTACCAACAGCAACCCCATACACATGTTTCAGCCTTGTTGGGCCTCATCAGTGAGGTGGAGCTGTGCCTCTCTGAGCACAGTGAGCAGCGAGTCCACGTCTGGATGCCCCCAGATAACTTAGGGTGACCAACCCCAAGTTCCTTCCAAAAATACAAAAAAGGTACCAGGCGCCCCTCTCTCAAAAGAACACGGCATGATAACCTGTTCAGTGGTGTTTAACCACTTTGAGAGTTTGCAACCATCTGCTTTTTGCTCACTGTACCTTTCAAAGATGTGGCTATTGGTCAAATATGGCCATGCCACACAATTTGTCACTTGTCCTTTGGCCATCTTGTCTTTTAGCCTTTGTCCTGTACTGTGAGGACAGGAAAATCCTTATATGGAATTCCAGTGCCCAGAAAAGCAGATCCAGTGTGGAGGAAAGCAGAGGCTTCTGACCGGCTACTGGAGGGCTGTGTTTGTTTACTGCCAGGAAGTGGGCTTGGACTGTCTGGTCCCAATCCACATACTGGTGCCTGATTGGACCACTACTGGTGTGTGTATGTGGAGCAGATCTGTCATTGGCTAGTGGGGGCTGCTGATCTTACCTCCCTTTGTAAATAAGAAGAGGACCCCTGCACAAACTCGGAAGATATACTGGAAGGAACCAAAGGAGCCAAGACTTCTGTCCAGCTCCAAGATGTACAAGGAAACTGTGGACCCATCGAAAAAAGGGTTGATGGCCAACTTCTGCTGCTGTCCTTATAGAACCCTGTCCAGTGGAAGTTCTCCAGCAGTCCTGCAAAGGAGTTGCAACCCTTGGAGTGGAGGGAACATCCATTCTCAAAGTCAGCTCGGGGTCCTACGAAGAGAAGTCTTCGGAAGTGTGCCATGACCGCCCTGTAGTTGACAAGCTCTGAATTTGGGCTACCTTCCTGCAAAAATCACCATTTCAGGTTGGAGCCTGGAACTTGGGAGATCCTCAGCATGTTCTATAAGACTTACCTCAGTGAAATGTCATGGTACTAGCATTAAGGGGACCAGAGATAGGAGGGAAAGTCTGACCACGATAAGTGAGTCCCTTTTTGACCCTGTGCATCAGTGGCCATCATCCAAAATTGCTTACCTGCATCCATTCTTGTCATGAGAGGGCCCCCGCATTGAGTTCTGCTACATTCTTCCACTGAGAGTCCTTGCCCCAGCGTCAGGCACCAACCGGAGAGCTGCTCGAACCTGCAACCCCAGGGGATCAAGAGCTGATTGTGGAAAAAGCAACCTCGGACCTTCTTCAACCAACCTGCCAATTCTCATGAATAATCAGAGTACAGGTGGTGAGTTATAGCAATGCTTACCTGCCAACTTACCTCCCTTTAAAGGTTTGCTCACTTCTATAAAACATTTCTAACACTTTGGCTTTGCCAGCTTTTTCACACAAGTGCTCAGAAAGTTGAAAACATGTTTGTTAGCTATTTTAACTCGACCCCTGAAACTTGGAACTGTTCACTGGATCACAGAGGCCCTGTCTGCATTATTTCCAGCTTCACAAACTGTGTTGAAACTTTGCTGATCTTTTGGTGCAAAAAGCCCCAGACAACTTAGGGTTGGACTTCTGAAGTAAGGGTTGATTCTCTGTGGATTTGTAGTGCTAATACTAATCTGTTCCTTTCTTTTCAAGGGTTTGATACCCTTGAAAAGAAATGTTGCCGTACACCAGTAATGTTTTATATGTAATGTTCATATCTAATGTTTAGTATTGTGTGATCATATTACCTGTTTTAGTCACTTTCCACTGTATTATTTGGTTATAAGTAAAGAAGTATTTTAATACCTGTTTGTCTAAGTGTTTTCCTTGACTGCTTTTCTGTGTGTGTTGATTGTGGACCCCTTTCAAGGTCACCACCTCTTGAGACTTAGCCTAGACCACTCGCCTTTCTAGCTTGAACTAGTTTGGCTAGAGCTCCATAGTGTTGTCCCAATCACAATATAGGTTGGCCTTCTATACATCTGTCCAGAAGGCCAGAGTATTGTAAATCAGTCCTAATAGTCACCAAAGCACATTGTGCCCTATGCAAGCCAGAGCCTATCCAAAGATGAACGCTCCTACTCACAGCCAGAAAAAGAAAGCTTGGCTGTGGTGTGGGCCTGTGAGCACTACCATATGTTCTTGTATGGAAAACAATTCAACATCATGACTGATCATCAAGCCTTCACCACCATTTATGGCAAGCCAAATGCGAAAATGCCTCCACAGATAGCATGGTGGGGCTTCCGCCTTCTGGAATATTCCTTCAAGATAGTTCATAGGCCTGGGAAGGAAAACAATCCAGCAGATTTTCCATACAGCTTCCCACTCCCAGCTGCCGCGGAGGTGCATACTACCAAATCGGATCATTATGTCAACTATCTAGTAAACAAGGCACTCCCTGCAACACTGACCATTCAGGAAATAGCACAAGTGAAGGACCGTGAAGCACTGCTGCCACTGCTAAAGAAGAGGATTCTCACCGCATGATGGCTCACAACGGTGAGTGGAGAGTCAGCACTGGATGAGAATGAACAAATGATGATGCAAACTTTCACGAACATGAAAGACATATTGTCCACCTTGGCACATGGGTTGATACTAAAGGAAGAGCAAAACGTCATTCCAGTCTTGTTATAAGACCGCATCATTGACCTCGCTCATGCGGATCGGAGAGGTATTGTGTCTACTAAGTGACAAATGAGGACCAAGGTGTGCTTTCCCAAAATGGACTCGATAATTCAGGCGGCATTATAAGACTGCTTGGGGTAAAAGACTGTGGCATCCCGCACTTTCTCTCAGCCTTTGCAAATGACTCCCAGGCCAGTCAATGTATGGGATGAGTTGGCCGTGGATTTATTTGGGACCCTGGCTAACAGCATTTGGTGTCCTCCATTAGCACACACACCAAACCTCCCTGCACTAGCCACAATGTTTGCGAACTATGGCGTTCCCACCATGTATAGTATCTGACAACAGCTCTCCTTTCTGCAGGAAGGAGTTTGCCATGTTGGCCGAACACCTAGGATTTTAACACAGAAAGATCACGCCGTTGTGGCCATAGGCCAATGGCACTGTGGAAGGCTTCATAGCTAAAATCAAGTGCACTCTGCTAATATGTACCATCACCAATGAATTGTTCATGTAAGCCATCAGTGCATTGTTGAGGGATTACCGAAATACTTCGCACAGCACCATGGGCGTATGTCCCTCAGAACGGATGTTCATTCACAAAATTTACACACGCTTGCCTCAAGTGCATGCCGTTGATTCAGAAGAAGACATGACACGACATGCCTATGAAAAGGAGGAAGCCAGCAAGCAGAAGATGAAGAGGTATGCGGATAGGACACAGAGAGCAAGGGAGCATGATCTCCACGTAGGGGATGCAGTTCTAGTGCATTTTAGGCAGACTCAGAAAGACATGCCTGCATTTCATCCCGCGCCTCTGCTGGTGACGGATGTAAACTGGTCCATGGTGTCAGCCGAGAATGATATTCATTCCATTATCTGAAACTCTTTGTTTTTCAGGATGGCCAGTCAATCTTGCATCCAAGGTGTCTCAGCAGAATAAGATAGCGATAACGACGGCCTGTTCGGAGGACAAGGACGCTGATGTGGACACTGCTGACAGCAGTGACAGCGAAGTAACTGTGCAGCCACCTGATTGAAGCCTATCTAAAAGAGTTGTGTGTCGACGCATGATGTGGATCAAAGAGATGGAGTGAGTTCATGAATGTTGTGGTTTATGTGGAAGGGGAGGTGTAATGTTCAAGTGTGTGGGTGACCTGTCAGCCCATTTTCTATGTTAAACAAGAGTGCCCAGGCAGGAAACACGTCACACGTTTTTCCACAGGCAGTTCATTTACAGCAGGGAAAAAAAAGGTTGTTCCTGTATATCCCGGGTGTCTGTGTGATTCTTGCTCTGCTGCGGCCATAAATCTAAAAGTGGGCTGCATTAGAGAACACAATAAACACCACCCTCCAATAAAACAAATGTATTAACTAAATTAGTTAGATAACACACACATTTTATGAAACACAATTAAATAATCAGATTTGTTTGACCCTCATATCTCATATGTAGTGCACCACATGCACTGTATAACATACAACATTTGTTCATACAACACTGTTGTTATCTTCACAAATACTAATCATTGGGTAATTGAGAAAAAAATACCAAGATGGATTTAAAAAAATGAGGACCGAGGTGTGCTTTGCCAAAATGGATTCGAAGATTCAGGCGGTGTTGGAAGAGTGCTTAGTGTGCAAGACTGTGGCATACCGCACTTTCCCTCACCCTTTGCAAATGACTCCCAGGCCAGTCAACGTATGGGATGAGGTGGCCCTGGATTTGTTTGAGGCGCAGGCTAACAGCATTTGGCATCCTCCATGAGCACACACACCATCATCCCTGCACTCAGCAAAACGCTTGCGGACTATGGCGTTTCCACCGTGATAAAATCTGACAACAGCTCTCCTTTCAGGAGGAAGGCGTTTGCCATGTTTGACGAACACCTAGAATTCATCACCAATGTATCATTCATGTAAGCCATCAGTGCATTGTTGAAAATACTCTGCATTGCACCATGGGGGTATGTCCCTCGGAACTAATGTTCAATCATAAAATGTGCACATGCTTGCCTCAAGTGCATGAAGTTGATCAAGAAGAAAACATAACACAACATGCCCATGAAAAGGATGAAGCCAGCAAGCAGAAGATGAAGAGGTATACGGATATGAGATGGAGAGCAAGGGAGCATGATAGCCATGTAGAGGATGCAGTTTGAGTGCATCAGAGTCAGACTCCGAAGGGCATGCTTGCATTTCATCCCAGGCCCCTGCTGGTGACGGAAGTAGAAGGGTCTATGGTGTCAGCCTAGAATGATGTTCATTCCATTATCCAAAACTCTTCGTTTTTCAGGAAGGCCAGTCAATCTGCCATCCAATAGGTCTCATAATGAGAAGATAGCGACAACGGCGGCCTGTTCAGAGGACATGGACACTTATGTGGACACTGCCGACAGCAGTGACAGCGAAGTTACTGTGCAGCCACCTGATCAAAGCCTATCTAAAAGAGTTGTGCTTCGACCCATGAGGTGGATCAAAGAGATGGAGTGAGTTCATGAATGTTGTGGATTATGTACAGGGTGGTGTAATGCTCAAGTGTTTGGGTGTCCTGTAAGCCCACTTTCCATGTTAAACAAATGTGCCCAGGCAGGAAACAGCTCACACATGTTTACACAGGCAGCTGATTTACAGCAGGGAATATAGAGGTTGTTCCTGTACACCCCACGTGTCTGTGTGATTCTTGTTCTGCTGCAGCCATAAATCCACAAGTGGGCTGCAGTAGAGAACACAATAGACACCACCCTGCAATACAACAACAAAAACGAAATTAGTTAGAAAACACACACATTTTATGAAGCACAATTCAATAATAAAATGTATTTAACCCTCATATCTCATATGTAATGCAACACATGCACTATATAACATACAGCATTTCTGCTTATTACACTGTTGTTATCTTCACATATAGTAACCATTTGGTCATTGAGAAAATAAAATCCAAGATAGATTTAAAAAAAAACATAACTTAATAAATCAATAGAGTAAAGAGGATACAATTAATTACACAATACATAGTAACATGTGTGAGAATACCCAAGCTACAATACATTGGCTATGGCAGCTAAAACTAGATCAGGTTGGCTGAAGCAGCTACTTATTAATGTTTAAAAAATATACATTTTATTTAATATATATATAAATATGCAAATAAACAGTACTTCTTTTACTTCAGAATATTTTTCTTCTAAGAATTTGCATTTTGAGAACCACACTCCTTATTGTATAGTTTTTGTTTACAGTTTTCATCCTTTTTTTCTCCACAGTCTCACATGTAAGAAAGTTTGGAAACACACAGTCAAAATAAATAAGACTCCCAAAGACCTACCGTCTCACTGACGTGATTTTCTTCCCCAGCGTCACTATACCTATGAAAATATCTTTTAAAAAAAGAAATAAATGCAAGCATCCCAAAACCTATAGCTGCGGGCAGGGAACTACTAATACCCACTCCTATCTGTAGTACAGTATAGCCTCAAAGATAGCTGTGATTATTGGAAGTAATGCTTTCCTGCCCTCCCAGGCTTCACCAAGTGCCCACTCATCTGTGCCAGCTCCACCCATGCCCCTGAAGGCCTCCTCCCCTCCCCTGCCGTTTCCATTTCCCCCCACAACACACTCTGTTTCTGAGACACATTTTGCTTTGAGATGTTGGCTATTCGAGGATATAGGCACCACTACAGAAATCTTTGTGTTGCAAACTCAGTCACTGGACCTCATATAAACTCCCAATATCACTTGGAGTCCTCCAGCAACCTCCCTCCCTCTAGACTAATGTCATTTGGAATTATCTTAACCCAAAAACAACTCTTTAACTATAATTATTTTCCCATTGTCCTCAGATATAACTGTGGCTTACTCTCTCCTAGGAAGAAAAACAAGATGGCGGTTGTTTCATTCTAAAACGCACTGTGTTTTAGTTATTTACCTGTGATACAGCTATATATTTTTGTGAAGGGGGCACCCCTTTCTCTGTCAAATAATTAAAAAACTACTGCATGGAACAACTCCAAACTAAGCATGGATGATGAGTCAACGCTTTGTGCCCAAGTTGTTTTGCACCTGATCCAAATCCGTCCAGTGATTTGGGCTGTGCTCTTTGCATACAACTGACCTTGTTCGTCTATAGCAAAATGAACGGGAAGTAGGTCACCACTTTGGAAAAAATAATGTTTGTCTTCTTAATACATTTTTTATTTGTTGACTGATCGTTACAGAACTTTGTCATCTGGAGACAGGGGGTTGGGGGCTCCAAGTCCCTAATAACTTCTGGAATGTTGGTCAAAACCGTTACATGAATAAAAAGTTGATGATAGAATTTTCAGGGGTGTCGATGGGAGGCGTCTGCTATCCTTTAAGTTATATATAGTTTTTCTTCAATATATATATATATATTCAATGAAAAAATGTAATTAAAGGGACATTATTGTTAAGTTGCACTAATAAAAACCTTTGAAATTCTGTGAAAAAACGTAGTTAAAGGGACGTTATGGTTACAAGTAAACCAGAAAATCCCAGAAACTAACCATTTATGGTAAATTAAACAACCATAACTCATGCCACCACCGTGCACTTTGAAGACTAACACCCAGGACGACAAAGGTGACATCACAAATGTCATTGATGACATTAATGATGACATCACATATGAAATTAATTTTGATGAAAAGTCCCTAAAAGGGGTTGTGTTTACTATGTTGGTAGAAAGATGTCAGGGGTGATCAGAGGACCTCTCATGCATTCTTTTAAACAGAATATTATATTGGAGTATTGTTATTAATACAGGAACCTAACAATACATACGCATATGCAATGGGTGCAGCATGCACCATAGAAGTACTGTATTAAGAATCACAAATACAATCTCGATCCCGACTGTACATAATGAAATCATGATGTTGTCTGCAAAATTTGATAAACTTAGTATTACTTTAAGGAACTTTTAAATTATTTTAAAAACCTTGTTATTAAAAATGTTGATGATCACTGTCCTTCTTGCACATGTCCTCATTGTCCCCAGCAATCACTCCCATTAAATTCCCAAAATATAAATGAAAGACGCTTTGATAAAACTTCACTCCCTTCCTCCCCTGATCAATATTGCACAGAAATTCCAAATTCTCCCATTTACGTTTCCCATTCCGATACCCCATCCCTTTCCTAAATAAATGTATTTTTTATATTATACATTTTTGTAAATTTTTCTGTCAGATTTATTTACTTTTAAAAAAACCTTATTAATAGTTTGCGGACTATACGACTATCTGGGGTGTCCATTTACAAAATGGGGGTATCTGCAGAGCGGGAACGGTGTCCACACATCTCTGTTTATGGATGATGCACTTTTTTTGTTAGACCGCGGACAGCGTGCCTGTTCTAAGGACAGTTACGTACATGCGCCCTATGTCTCCTGCCTGATGGTTGACCACGGACAGCCGTCAAGTCCTCGAATTTTCCCAGACGTCATCATGTGACCGCACCCGTGCGGCATGATGGCATGTCCGTGGATGGTGTCCGCCAGTGTGGACAGTTTAAAACTGTATTTTCGGCCAATATAGGGTATTTCATGTAGTAAGTCTACCCTTCCAGAGCACCCAGACACAATCTTAGTTGATCTGGCAACATTTTACAACTTTACAAGGCCTATTTTTGACTCAGTAGTCTGCGGACAGTCACAATTTCTGCGGACGGTTCCTCTGTAGGGACCCACCCATCACTTTCACCCATCACATCCACATGCTTTTGATGATAATAGATTCTTCCAAATTTGGCCATGACAGTGATGCCACACTTTTACAGTTTATTGAAAAATTCATTACCATGTTTCCTAAACCAAACATAGTGACCTGCATACACAAATCGTATGCTTCCAAAAACATAATTGTTGTAAATACCGCCAATGAAAATATAAAATCAAAGATACCAATTGTCGCTTTGGTTTTCCTAGACCAGTTTGCAAAAAGGGACAATTAAATAGCTTGATGTTTTCTGTAAGACACAGTATAAATGGCAAATCCCGTAAAAACATATACAACATTAAAAGGGACGAAACATGCAAGTACAGCAATGATTACAATGCAATCATTGCCCTCTTGTGGATTGTAAATATAGACATAGAATATATTGCAGACAATTCCACTGCAGTTGCAAGCTATGTCAAAGCCTATCTCACCAAAGTTGAGAAAACAGAGTTAAAAAAAACTTCTGGGATGGCATATCTTCTGACAAAACACTGTCAACAAAAATTGTGCAGCCTTTGTATCCCAATGTACTTCCATAGTGTGTGTGGGTGCTATGAAGCTGCAGACCGTTTAACAGGTACAGCCTTATTTGGCAAATCTGAACACATTGGCTGGCTAAACATTGGTCCAGCTTCATCCTGAAAAACAGTACTGAAATCCTACCAAGAGATAGAAAAATAACATGATCCCAACAGCCAGGGCATTTTTAAAAACAATTTAATTGACACATTCTACCCAAACAGAAGTACTGCTTTGGAAAACATGTGCCTGTATGACAAAGCCCAAAACTACTCCTACAAAAACATTCTCACATTACATGAGACAACTGAAAATATTCGGTCTCAACTTGTGAAGGAAGCTTAGTGAAACTTACCATACCCAGCCTAATTAAGAACAAGACACTCCTGAGTGCAGTCAAGCTTCCCTTACAAGAAGCCAAGAACCACTTAGAGAACCACTCATTTTAAATGAAGCAAAACTAGACATGACTGAGGTAGAAAATATTGTGTATCTATCTAAACAATCTGAAGAGGACTTGTCAGTGCCAAAATCACTGCTACATGATATGATATAATATGATATGGCATTTATAACGCACCTATGCACAAGTGTCCTAAGGCGCGAAGATGAACACGTTACCATTTATCTAGAAGTCACTGAAGAAATACAACATGGTTTTAAACATGAAACTAAAACTTGCCACTGTAAAAATTATAAAGATATCCTCCTGTATGTAAGTGGTGAAGCTGTTCTGCTAAAATATGGTTAATTAAATTAATCAGCAAATTGCTACAATACTTAACAAACAATAAAATGTCATCTGTTCTAACAGCCCTCACAGGTTTAGCTGCCTACAATGTAGGAGCATGAACTTTACACCCACTACTGCTCCTCCCGTTAGAATACTAAAACAAATTAGAATACTACAAATTATCAGCAGAAGCTACTACTGAAGTATGCAGAATTCTGAAAAAAAATGAAAGTGCTCCTGTTAGATGAAGCAAGTATGGTTTCCAACCACATGTTGGCTTTAATTGATCTCAGAATGTAAGAAGTCCTAAAAAACGACTACAAAGAACTGTTTGGAGGAAAACACGTTATTGTTTTCAGAGACCTCCTACAGTTAACGCCATTAAAAGATCAGCCTATTTTCAAAACATTAGGACCTAAACAATGCCATAAAAAACTCAACAGCACTGGAAATATAAATCTCTGGCAACAAGAGAATTAACTCAAAACTCACGTCGGTCTACAGATCTCACCTATGCTAACATTTAAAAAAAGCATTAGAACCTGTCTGCTTATTAAAGATGCAAAATCCATCTTAAATACTAGACTAATCTATGAACTATATGGACAAAACACATCTGTTTCTGATGTCATGGAACAATTAATTCAACACATATAATATGTATGTACTTAATGCCACCCTTGCAAACTGTAGTCAATTCAACGATGCAGTGTTGAAAAAAGAAAATGCAATTCATACTACATATCAGCTCCACAGACACACTAGAAGTGCACGGCATGACACTCCCTATGTGCCAACAAGCAACAGCACAACTAAATAGCTTAGAAAAATGTATGTCCAACACAGATGGAAAAAGTATTAAATCTGTGTCTAAACTGCAGAGTAATTATAAAACATAACCTTGCTGTAGAATAAGGTTTAGTCAATAGAGCAAGTAGTACAGTTGTTGGCTTCCAAATATCACCATGAAAACAACATTCAGTTTGTCAGCATCCACTATGACAAACTTGCAGAAGTTAAAAAAATAGGCAGCACAATAGCATGTGTCCTTTTTTCAAAGACATGTACATACGCAGAGAAGAATTCTCTTTATCTGTTGCATATGGTGTCACTATTCACAAATGGCAATGTCTAACCTTAGATCACGCATTGATTGACATTGGTAGCACAATCTTTAAAGAAGGTATGAGTTACGTAGCAATTTCACGTCTGCGTAAAGTCAATGTTCTATTCCTAGTTAACTTTGATGCAAGCAAAGTCATCACTGTTATTCCTTGCATCCTAGAATACAACAGGCTATGTGCACTGTATGCACCCACACTAGATATGTACCCTGTACCTCAACAAAATAACATACAAAAAAAGAATACAAACAGAACCTATAACAGATCTCCCAATAATACTTCTAAAAAAACAAAGAGCAACTGCTGCTCCATCAAATAATACAACCACAAAACTGTGTAGTCCATAATCAACTGCACGCCCATCAGAAAGCAAAGAGACAGATGTGTCTTCTCAAAAAACAACTGCAGGCCCATCAAAGGATACAGAGGCACAACTCTACAACTCTATGGTGCATTTTAATTAAGTAACACAACAGGAGTAGATTGCTATGCAAATGTAGCAATCAATCTTTTCTTTCAATTAACAACAATTGTTCACAACATTTACTTAAACGGCTCAGACCAGTTGTGTTTGCAAATGTTTATCCTTCATAGAAATACCACAAATAATCCTGCCAGCACTTACAGTGTCTCATGTAGAAGACACAAATGGGAGTACTGTACAGTAATATTACAATGTACCATAAACACACAGGAAGATTCAAAGGAATTCCTAATACACTTACTACAAGTAATGGAAACCAAAAAATATCCATATAAATGAAATTGTCCAGATTTCATACACGTGGAATCATACATGCACTCTATGCAACCATGTTTCACAAGAGCAGATCCCCAATGAACGAGTTGTGTATGCATCCATACCAAATTCTGAATTCATTCCCTTTCACCAGCTTCTGCAGAATGAAAATCATAGCATATTAAGCCCTTTTTCTAATTCAGACAATCGTTCCAACATACAAATGAACTCACATGGCCGATATGTGATACTAATGCTTCTAAGGTACAATGCAGATGGTACCAAAAACAACTGTAAGCTTACAGGCTTCACACACCGCCAAGTTTCTCTCGGCAAGACAACCTTCACAATAGTAGGCATAATCTACCAAAATGGCGCTACAACCATCTCAGGCACTATACTGAATATGTCTAAAAAAGAAGTATTTGGTTTGAATGTTAAGACACCTCTGTTATTCCAAACCAGAAAATCTAACAAATGAATAACATATTCCTTCAATCCAAATGTACTCACTGAACTGTAGCACAATAAACAGTTATAATACACCAATGGGTATCTAACTACATCCATAACACTACAATAGTACTTTAAAAAGCCAAGATAGTTAGAATATGCTAACAGGCATCTAACTACTTCAAAAATTCCCTTCATTGTAATACACTTCAAATACACCATCACAGTTCTTGTTACTGCAAAGATTCTTGAAAAGTCTAATATAGTTGGAATAGGTTAACAGGTATCGAACTACTTTAAACATTCCCTTAATTACAACACACTTCAAACAAACATACTATCACACTTGCACTCACATAATTATACATTATTTTCTTGTCATTAAAACAACCGTGTAGCACAAACTAATGTTGTACAAAACAAAGTACATAAAATGTACTGTTTAAGAGGGTCAAAACAAATAAATGTATATGTAAAAGTGTATGCAATTAAAGCTTTTAAATTATCCTGCTTAAGATATTATACTGTTTTTTCACAGAAAATGAACCAGCAATTCCAGCTTTATTACTCTATGCAACTAAGTAATTATACCAAATATATAAAAATACATATTCCATAAGAACTATCCTCAATTGAACTACAATCATAAAAACAATATACACTTCAATTATATGATTTCACCATGTTACAAATACAGTATTCTCCCCCTTCATTTCCTATAATTACTATAGACATATTACTATAGCGTAGTGTGACCCATGTCAGATTCTTAGGAGCATGGCCTGTGGCCATGCCCCCAGAATCTATCCACTGACTACAACCACAATAGAATTAATAAACCATATAACAAGTATGTACAATACACCTTCAAATAACAAAACTCGCCCTGAACCCCCTGCAATACAAATGATGTGCGTGGACAACAAAAGTGACTGTGAACTTGGAGGCACACGCTAACCCTTTTTTCATCCATAAAAACAACTCCATAACACCTATATTCCACTCCCGCACCCTTTTCAGCTCCTCTTTCAGACACCAAATAACATAACAAAATGTTTTTTTCAGACTTTTTTTATCTCTGCGCTGTCCGGATTCAGCTTCGATGTTCGCTGACTCAGAAAAACCCGCTAACCCTTTTTTCAGGTACAAAAACAGCTCCTTATCAACTATGTTTCTCTCCCCCACACTTTTCAGACCCTCTTTCGACCACCAAATAACCCCACATGTGTTTTCCAGACTTTTTCCCCACTGCGTTGTCCACAGATCCAACATGGCAAGCGTTAACAAAATTATGAAGCACCTCACACTTTTGAGCATCCAATCAGCGGGTGCATGAGATGTTTGTGGACATCACTCCCCCCTGATTGGCCCAGAGGTGTCAGCTGATTCCAACATGGGAAGTGAGTTTGCAGACCGGACCCAGCTATCACTAATTTATTTGTACCTGCTTTTTGGCCATTTTAAAAAGAATACTGTTGCTCGCGCCTTTACGCCTTTGGATTCACACCACATTTATAAAAGCATGCTTTTGGGACCAAGCTGCCGCTCTTGGCACAAATTTGTGGAAAATCTGTCCAGCAATTTGGGTTGTTGATGCGAGCAACACTTTTTTTCATTGCTACTATGAGGATTTCCACACATTTTGGGACCCCCTGTCTAACTTTGCTCATCCCCCTCCGGACGATACCGCATCAAACTTTGCAAACTTGTTTCCGAGGGGGCCATATACTTTTCTTGCAAAGTTTGGTGAGGATTCATCCTGGGGGGGGGCAAAGTTATAAGCCACCCATAAGTGCTCTTTCTATAAATTGAGCAACTTAACCATAACTACAGGGCCATTACCGCAGGCCCTGTAATACCACTATTTTCCATTTGTCCATGCTGATTGCATAAAATACTAGTCTCTGTTCCAGCACCAACAGCTAGTGACCCCAACAACATATTACCCACACTTTCATGACAGTCATAAGAATAGTTTACAATAGATTTATCACATAATATTCTAGGTATCTTTCCTTATATTGATATATGTGGATATATCGCACACAGGAGCGATGTGGATTGTAGAGGGTGAGAGTCGTCAAGCCTGAAGAGGCAGGTGAAATCAGACATTTTCTAGATTTGACTCCTGTTCGAAGTGGAACACATGAGTTATCCTTTCTATCTGCCTTCTGTAGGGTATTTTGTGGAGATTTGGGGCCTGACGGTATTTTATTACCGCCGAAAAATAACTTAGCAATAATCACTCCTTGTATTCAGATTGGGCCATGTGCAACAATAATACAGTGGACATGCATTATTTCAGCACCCAGACATGCATATTTGGTATGCGTGGTTGGTATGCGTGGTTGGTGGTATTTTGGTGAGCATAATTCCCTTGTTTTATTTGTGGCCCCAATGTCCAGAATCCCTTATCTTTGCTTATATTTTTCGTGTAATCACTAGAGAGACCTCAGACCTACATTTTAGGAATACCACATTTTCAGTGTTAGTGTTAGTGTGCCACCATGGGCGATCTCACTGACTTATTTACGACAGAGAGCTATATGTGGTAATTTTGTGGTAATTTCCACTACCTTATATACGGTAGGGAACTATGTTCAGAGAGCCCCTCTTCCCGTTGGCTCATGTACCTCCAACGAGCTATGCTACAAACAATCACTCTCAACTGTCCATACTGAATATGATCATGCACACATCTGTCTTAAAATGACAATTGCATTGTTTAAAAATCTCCCCTCATCATCAGCACTGTATTGGTAAATATAAGACACACCACCCGTCTGCTTTCAAATATTTTTCTGTATTATAAAAGTTGCATTTAAACACGATCTCACTCTTTACAGAAATAAATAAAATAGCACAGTAACAGCATTGTCTGTGATACACTGAAAAGAGAGTGGCGGAGCAAAGAACTCGATTTGCAACATTAACATGTGATTAAGGCACCGGAATCTCCTTTCCTACTCTGACTGAATATTCTCGTACACACTCAGCTCCCACACTTATGTAATTACCTTATCTGTTCAGCCCGAGTTTTCTTCAGCTGTTCTCTTTCTGAATGTGGCTCCCTTGAAGATTAACCCCAGTGAAACGATCGCCTTTCGTTTTCAAACCGGGGTCATTGCCTGGAACTCTCAACTTTTTCAGCAGAAATGCTCCAACCAGGAAAAACAGATCATTCTCCCAGCTCTCCAAATCTCCACTGTCCTTCTCTCCTCAAACTCCCCCCAGCAAAACCCTAATCACTGCCTCTAGCATGATACTTGCTATGACGCTGCTCCAATCAGAATCAATCATGCCATCTCCTCCCTCTCTACACAATGGCTCATTTTTATAGTAATACTTTGTAACCAACTGATTTCCTGTTCTTTCGAGCCCTTTTGCTTCCTGTAGTTATGTGGACAGAGCAGCAGAGAAAACGAAAAAAAAATGAATGTGCGTTTAAAAGTTCACTTTCAGAGTAGGCCTATTTCTGCAGTGGAGACACATTTTTATTAGTGGGTTATGTTAAATTCAATTTTTATTAGTCAGGTTATTTATGAGTAATGTTAGTTATTAATTTTCAAATGTGTCTCTTGCACCATAGGCATTTCAGGTGAAAAATAGTGTGCATTTTTGAATGTGCAAGTGTGCTTTTAACTGTAAAAATAGATTTGCATTTTATATGTTAAAATCGTTTTTGACTGAATAGCCTGTCTTTCCTTGTTAATCTGGTAACACATATAGCAATGCACCATAGGCATTTGGTGCTGCATCAAAAAAAAATTGCTACCTGTGCAGTAGTGCTGTATATATAGTAGGTGTTGTGGTAACACCATTTTCCTACCTGTTAAGACCTCATGGGGGCTAACACCTGTTGCTTTGGCAGGGGTTGACCTGATTGCCATCAAAACCAACGGTAAACGTAAATCCCAGCTGGAACCTGCTTCTGCCACAAATTTCTTTAAAATATCCACAACAGACCTATTGCTTCTTTCAACTGTACCTGAAGACGCCGCCCGATATGCGATATGTAGTTTCCTTTTCACACCTAGTATTTGCCATACCTTACTCATTAGAGTACTTGTGAAATGACTTCCTCTGTCTGACTCAATTCTTTGTGGCAACCCAAACCTTGAGAACACATGGTTCACCAGCAATGTGGCTGCTGTTTGCGCACTACAATCTGGTGCAGGAATGCATTCAATCCACTTCGACATCAAACATACCACACTCAAAATATAACGGTGTCCCCTGCTCGACCTTTTTAAAGGACCTACATAGTCTATTTGCAAATCTGACCATGGGAGAGTTAGGCCTCTTTTCATCAATGGTGCTCTATGCATTGGTGAAGCAGGTTTAAATTGGGCGCATACTAGACATCCTCTAGTATATAATTCCACATCTTGGGACATATGTGGCCAGTAAGCATAATCTTTTAGTATTTCTAATGTTTTTTGTGAACCTCTATGGCCTGCAGTTATGGCATCATGTGCATGGTGTAGCATTAGTCCTCTGAATGAAAGGGGTACTACCCACTGTATTTGTCCTGTTATGGACTCTCTAATCATGAGTCCATCCTGTAATCTAATTCGTGTTTTGTTCTTTAATAGCACCCTCAACTCTTCTTTTCCCATACAATCATTTTCTGTTAAAGGATTGTGTTCGGGATCTATCAAATGATTATAATAGATTCCCAAAATTTGATCATTCTTTTGTGCCTCAATCAAATCTTGGTCTGGCGTGTCATGACTCCACTGCACCACCGGTTGATCTACCTCCTTTGGTGCTTTAGAACGTGTGACTGCATCAATTTGTATTTCACCCATTAACTAATCAATAGGTAGCAATTCTCCCATCACAGCCCCAATCTTAGCCAGGTGGTCTGCCTTATCATTTCCCTCCTTATCCTCTCCTGGTGTTTTTAAATGCGCACAAATTTTTCTCCAGTATATTGTTAACTTATTCTCTGACACCAATTTGTCTATGGTTTGTATCATTTTTCCATGCTTAAGTGGCTTTTTGTTGTATGTAACCATGCCTCTTGCTTTCCAACCAGGCAAGTACTCCACAAAGCTATTCCGTGCATAGTCAGAATCAGTCACCAGGACAATTTCACTGAACTTTTTATCAACTGCAGTAGCAATTGCTTTATAAATGGCAGCCAATTACGCCACCTGACTGCTCCTATCTCCAATCCTCATCCCTATACTGGGGACACCTTCACATTTCAACCAGACATTTCCTATTCCTGCCACTAACTGTTTATTACTGTCATTTTCAATGTGAAAAGCACAACCATCCACATATACAGTTGGCAAATCCTTGCATGTTCTTTCATCAAAAGCTTTGTGTGGTGATTGTTCAAATTCCTGCAAACTAGTTTCTACTTCCATTTCATTTGGTATTTGTTCAGCTGCACAGTCATGTAAGTCAGCTAACCCTTGAGCAATTGGGTTCTTTTTATTTTGTCCATATCTCACTTCTACGGGAAAACCTTGTAATGCCAGGGTCCATGAAGTGATTCTGGATTGCGCTAGATTACCTGATCTAATTCTTTTACTCTCTAAAAATTGCAAAGGTTGATGATTTGTTTCAATAATTACCTTTTCTCCCTGAACAATGGGGCGGAAATGTTGTAGCGCCCACACAGTGGTTAATAGGGCCTTTTCACATTCATTAAATTTCATTTCAACTTGGGAAAATGCCTTACTTGCATATGCAATGGTTTTGTGATTCAAATCGTCTTTTTGTGATAACACTGCTGACATACAATGTTCAGAAAAACCTATTTCTATAAAGAAATCCCTGTCCTTTATGGGGTATGCTAAACATGGTGCCTTTACAAGACATTCCTTTGATCTAGCCACTGCATCAGACTGCCCTTTTTCCCATTTCCAGGGAGTATTCAGTTTAAGCAGTTTAGTCAATGGTTGAGTGATTTCTGCATAATTTTCAATGAACTTTCTGTTATAGCCTGTCATCCCTAATAAACTTTTTACTCCTTTCACATTTTTAGGATCTTTTAATCTTTGTATGGCCTCTATTTTCTTCTTTTGCGGATTTAGCCCATGTTCAGTCACTTCATGCCCTAGAAAGTTCACTTTTTTCTTGCACCATTGTGCTTTTTGCAAAAATACTTTGGCGCCTGCTTTCTGCAATTGGCCAAGTACATGTCTTATTTCATCAAAATGGCTTTTCAGGCTTTCATTTTTTATCAGGACATCGTCCACATAAACTATTGTTCCTCTTTACGCTGCATGGCCTTTCTCAAAAATATGCCAAATTCACTCCCACTATTGATGTACCCGAACGGAGCTCTAAGCCAGGCATATTGAGTCCTGTCAAATGTAAAGGAAAATAAATGTTGTATCTCCTCTGCCAATGGCACGCACCAATATCCAGAGGTGAGATCTAATGTGGTAAACACATTTGAACCATGTACCTGAGCTAGGCCCTGATCAATGAATGGCAGTGGCCATCTAGATACTGGTACTCTTTTATTTAACTCTCTCAAGTCTGCACACAGCCGCCATTGACCATTTGGCTTTAACACACCTAAAATAGGTGTATTGGATGTGCTATGAATGGGCCTGATTATTCCCCGCGATTCCAAATTTTTAATAATCTCTGCCAATGATTCTAAACATGCCAGCGGTAGTCTATACTGGCGTACAAACACTGGGTTTCTGCTACACCCTTCTGGTAGTGTGGCCACATGTAAATCAGTTAAACCACAATCATAAGCATCTTTTGCAAATACATCCTTAAACTCCATAAATATCTCCCTCAGATTGTCCCTCTCTTCATTGCTTTCACATGCATCCGCTAAGGAGATCTGCTCTTCTACCATTTTGGAAAATTCTGGAAAATCTTCTGGTAAGGGAATCTCGGCGCTTTCCTCTAACTGTGTGGCTGTGTCTTTTTGTAAAGCTGCCACTTTTAAATATTTTGGCATATCAGCTTCCACTTCAATGGGCTGATTTTCTGTTTCATTTTCATTTAAATTAAATATTATGCAATCCTCTTGATGGCAGCACACTGTCTCATTTGAACCATAAGGATACACAGAATGAATTTTAAATATTCCTTTGGGCTGAGAGTCCAGGTGTTCTGGTAACTCACCCTTGGCATCTACATACTTTTCAGGAATATTTCCAATCACCATGTTATTTAAATCTGCCGTATAATGTGATTTTTGTATGGCCATTCCTAATGGGGAGTTTTCCTCTAAATGAATATCCTGACAACCTTCATTATTTACCATAATTTTTACAGATCCTTCACCAATATCTACCAATGGAATGTATTCATAATCCAGGCCTTGCTGTTTTATGGATTCATTCAGGCATACAAATGCATCAGAGCCTTTCATCTGCTGTCCATTTTTGCATTTCAGTGTTATTGCAAACTGTTTTGTAAATGCAGGAATAATAGTATCTTTCCTCATTTGTAATTCGATTGCATAAGGAACCAGTTGTGCACAATGATAAGCCCTTCTTTTGTCTTCAAATTCAGGTGCCGGACCACCTAGGCGTGACCATATTTTTTGATTAAGGAAATCTAACACCATACACATTCTGTGCATGATGTCATTTCCCATGTAAAATTCATTTTGTGCTCCACTCACTATCCATAAATTATGGTAAATTGTTTTCTGCCCAATGCTAATTTTAAGCATGCATCTGCCTGCAATTCGGTTTTCAAAGTCTGGACTGTCCAACCCAGAAACATATTGGTTTTTAATCCTAAATCCCGGGATTTCTTCCCTTTCCGTTATTTTTTGCAACAATTTCTCATTAATGAAACTCCTTTCATGTTCAAGCGCTAAAGTGGCTTTTATTGTTTTAAAATAGTCATTTATACCAACATGAACCCATGGTTGCTCATCTTCCATGTGTATTTCTGCCAGAGTGGTAATGTGTTTTTCTGAATCTGTTTTAGGAGCAATATTCTGTTTGTATGTTTTCTCTTTTAAATAAAAACGTAATGTGTGCTCATCTATGGCAGTCTGCCAATTTTTCCTTGGGTCCAAGTATATTTGTACAGGTAGTTTTTCATTGTCGCTCTGCATTTTGTCTTGACACATTAATATAACAGTGACACTAGGTATGCAGCTATTCTGGAGATATACCTCCACAGCATCATTTGTTTTGGCAATGGTGTGACATTCATTTATATTGCTGTTTTGTGATTTTAGTTTCTTAGGCCTCAATGGTTTTTTGGTTAAGGACCACAGCACTCCATTCACCCCATCTATTAGAGGAGACAATCTTTTCAGACAATCTGTCCCCATCAGAAATGGAATTTCACAAATAGATGTGATCAATACCTCTTGTTTCATTCTGTGCTTTCCTATTTTTATGTCAACCTCAGTTACACCTATGATGGGCACCTCCTCCCCATTAAAGTTATGCACTGGGCCTTGATTTTCCTTCACTGTGATCTGACTCTGTGGGGGTCTCCCTTCATTGATACTCTTTACCAGCTCCTTGGACATATTTGTGGCCTGTGCGCCAGTGTCAATCATAGCAAAGGTGTGGCATTTTTCTTCTACAGTGATGGGTGCATAATATCTGTCCTCAACTTCCTCTAATACACATAAGAAATGTGAATTCTTACTGATTTCAGGGCTCACCTTTCTCAGGTCTTTTTCACTTTTGGCTAAACACATTGGTAAATGGAAAGACATTTTTCCCTCCTTTTTACCTATTTCTGCGCGAGAGATTTTATTCATTTCTCCATGATCAGAGGTTTTTTTGAGTGTGGCCACTGTTCGCCCATCCATCTGGGTAACATCAGAGACCACATTACAATCCTCCAACTGAACATGTGTAACAACATCATTCAGCAATTTGTCATTTTTTAATTCTGTGCCTTTGTGATCATTTAGTGTGATACCAGCCCTTTCAGCCTCTTCAAAAATATGTGGCTCAAAGAATTCTTCAGGTGATTGACTTGTACCCTCCTTGTGAGTATTTCCTTTTTCTGTCTGTGTTTGGTCATTGTTTTGCTTGCCCAGGGAAGGAGCTATAGCATCCCCACTTACTCCCTGTTCACTGGTATTCCCCATGCATGAGTCATTTTTCTTAAATCTGTCCCTTTGTTCTTTTGGAATTCCTAATGTTTCTTTTTCATTTGTGCAAATCTTTACTGTTTTATTTAGCTCTAGGTTAAATTGTACCTCTTTTTTAGAAGTATTTGCACTTTCTGTCACAAGTTCATTTACTGGCACTTTCATTTTTAATCCATTAGGCATCTCAGAGTCGTTATGCAAAATTATATCAGAGCAATCTGTCATTTTGTCACTGCAGTTATCATGAGTACTTAGTCACTTTTCGGAAGCCCCCCGGTCATTGCTATGGCCATCAGCCCCCTCTTTGGAAGGTTGTTTTTGCGCTGTACAGAGCTTTCCTATTTGCTCAGCTAACATTTTCACTTGGGCCTCAAGGCATTGGAACCTTTCCATCTCTCTAGGATCCTCTTTCTGTGGTCTAGGTCGATATTTGTTGTCTTCCCCCTGATTGGATCTATTCTGATACCTCTCAGGTGATTGATGTCGGTTGGGATGGTTTCTGAACTCTTGATTCATTTGTGGAGGGGAGCGGGTTGCACCCATCCTTTGATTATAGTCCCCTGGTGGGGAATCATTGTACTGGCGTGGATTGTAGTTCACGTTTTGCCTCACGTCCTGTCTCTCAGATTGTGGGTACTGGCCCCTAGGTTGATTTCCATTATCAGTAAATCGATCCACATATCGGGGCCTATCCTGATTACCATATATCATGGTGTTGGGATCAAATCTGCTCTGTGTCCCCAATGACTGGTAGGGACCATCATTTCTTTGATCTTGATTTTGTCTCTGGTTATTGTTCATACCTGCCATATCAGGCCGGTATCCTACCCGGGGTCTGTCCCCTAAATACCTAGGGCTGATGTAGCTCTCTCTATTACTAGGATCATGTGATTGGAACATTGGTACAGGAAATGGCGATCTTTGTTGATTACCCCTTTGTTCAGGTGTCACATTATTTTTACCTTGGCTTTGAGCAGACTCAGGGGAAATTTTGGGAGACCTGATTTCCATTACTGTGGCTGAGGGTTCTTTAGATTTAGGTCTAGTATCTTTCATTTTATCACTTTCTCTACCCTGACAATAGAGTACCTCATATAGTTTTGTGCTTTGATGTACAATCCATTCAAGGGACTTGTCACGGTCAAATTCACGGACCAATTGGGATATGATGTCTTTCTGTAGCCCATAGAAGCATGCAGTTTTAAACTCATTGGAATTTGAGTCAAAAGATACATCAAAGCGAGAAAATGCTCTTTTTAATTCTTGTAAAAATTGGCGAGGGGATGTATTAGGTCCAGCAGTAATTGTGTACGCGACTTTCTTTGCCTCCTTTAATGACTGAAAAGGAGAAAAATGACACCTAATTTCTTTTTCAAACTCCGACCATGTCATATTCTGCTGTTCATTTAATCCCCTTATGATGCTGGCCGTCGGGGCATCTAAAGTTAAATGAAAATATTGTCTGTACTGTTCCTTAGGTATCTGGAGTGCTTTAAAAATGTCATGCACCGCTTCTAAGTGATCCTCAATGCAGCATTCACCTCCCTTTTTAAATGGTTTGATCAGGGCTTTAATGGATTTCATTATTTTTATGGGGCTACTTGTTGCAATACATGGAATTGCACTATTTTGTGATTCAATCCTGTTTTCAGGTGTATGAGATTGGTGGCTGCCCCCAATGGGAGTATCAAATCCCCCAAGGGCGCTGCAACCAAGTTCAGTCACCAGCCCAGTCACTGGAGCACTAGCTCTTTGGGCAGAGCTAGAATTCACCTCCACTCCATTGAATGTGGTACCCTGCCGCCTCTCCTGGGACCTGGGAATGCACATTTGTTGTTCTAAGTCCTTACACTTTTTAAGGAGTCTGTTGGCTTCATCTTGCAAATAGTTGTTTTCACCATTCATCTTATTAATCACCTCCTGCATGTCGCACATTTGCATTTGGCATTCATTGAACTCTTTATTTCTCTTGTCTCTTTCTTGAATCATTTTAATCATTTCTTGTTCTGCACTCTGGAGATCACCTTCTTTTTCACAATGTTCTTTTTGTAAAATCTGCATCTCTGAAACAACCTCATCTTTATCCCGTCTAATGTGATCCACTAAGGCTTTTAAGTGTGCCAATTCTTGCTCACTATCTTCAAATTGTTTCTTGCTTTTGGATAACTGAGTATCAAAGTCTCTGCATTTTAATTGCATGTCAATTCTGCTCTCAACATTTCCTGATTTTTACTTGCCCCCTCTAATTCAGTCTTTAACCTGTTAATTAGCTGAGTATCATTCTCTTGCATTCGCAGGGACTTGTTTAAAATAAACCATATTTTGCCGCATAGCCGTATTAAACAGTCTTTCTCTGCACTTTTATCGGCTGCATTCAATAATCTTGTAAGGCAGACCTGAATTATGCTGCCTTCTGCAAAAATATTGTCTAGTTTTTCTTTCTGCACCTCACCCTGAATGCGGTTACTCCATTCTAACGTGCTATTCGACGACCAATTCCCATGTGCAAACAACTTTGCCTCTAAATATTGCACTAGATCTGAGAATGTGGTTTCCCTTTGTGACATTCTGAAATTCGTTTTTAGTGGCACACTGCTATTATAAAATGGGTTCCCTTTAATGTGCAAATGGCAGTGTGAAACACGCTTGCCACGCCCAGTAGGTACTCTATGATCACTTTCCCGGCCTGCAACGCACCATAAATATGTAGGGTATTTTGTGGAGATTTGGGGCCTGACAGTATTTTATTACCGCCGAAAAATAACTTAGCAATAATCACTCCTTGTATTCAGATTGGGCCATGTGCAACAATAATACAGTGGACATGCATTATTTCAGCACCCAGACATGCATATTTGGTATGCGTGGTTGGTATGCGTGGTTGGTGGTATTTTGGTGAGCATAATTCCCTTGTTCTATTTGTGGCCCCAATGTCCAGAATCCCTTATCTTTGCTTATATTTTTCGTGTAATCACTAGAGAGACCTCAGACCTACATTTTAGGAATACCACATTTTCAGTGTTAGTGTTAGTGTGCCACCATGGGCGATCTCACTGACTTATTTACGACAGAGAGCTATATGTGGTAATTTTGTGGTAATTTCCACTACCTTATATACGGTAGGGAACTATGTTCAGAGAGCCCCTCTTCCCGTTGGCTCATGTACCTCCAACGAGCTATGCTACAAACAATCACTCTCAACTGTCCATACTGAATATGATCATGCACACATCTGTCTTAAAATGACAATTGCATTGTTTAAAAATCTCCCCTCATCATCAGCACTGTATTGGTAAATATAAGACACACCACCCGTCTGCTTTCAAATATTTTTCTGTATTATAAAAGTTGCATTTAAACACGATCTCACTCTTTACAGAAATAAATAAAATAGCACAGTAACAGCATTGTCTGTGATACACTGAAAAGAGAGTGGCGGAGCAAAGAACTCGATTTGCAACATTAACATGTGATTAAGGCACCGGAATCTCCTTTCCTACTCTGACTGAATATTCTCGTACACACTCAGCTCCCACACTTATGTAATTACCTTATCTGTTCAGCCCGAGTTTTCTTCAGCTGTTCTCTTTCTGAATGTGGCTCCCTTGAAGATTAACCCCAGTGAAACGATCGCCTTTCGTTTTCAAACCGGGGTCATTGCCTGGAACTCTCAACTTTTTCAGCAGAAATGCTCCAACCAGGAAAAACAGATCCTTCTCCCAGCTCTCCAAATCTCCACTGTCCTTCTCTCCTCAAACTCCCCCCAGCAAAACCCTAATCACTGCCTCTAGCATGATACTTGCTATGACGCTGCTCCAATCAGAATCAATCATGCCATCTTCTCCCTCTCTACACAATGGCTCATTTTTATAGTAATACTTTGTAACCAACTGATTTCCTGTTCTTTCGAGCCCTTTTGCTTCCTGTAGTTATCTGGACAGAGCAGCAGAGAAAACGAAAAAAAAATGAATGTGCGTTTAAAAGTTCACTTTCAGAGTAGGCCTATTTCTGCAGTGGAGACACATTTTTATTAGTGGGTTATGTTAAATTCAATTTTTATTAGTCAGGTTATTTATGAGTAATGTTAGTTATTAATTTTCAAATGTGTCTCTTGCACCATAGGCATTTCAGGTGAAAAATAGTGTGCATTTTTGAATGTGCACATGTGCTTTTAACTGTAAAAATAGATTTGCATCTTATATGTTAAAATCGATTGGTCGGCGCTGACATCAGCCCTCGCGCTCGTAGTCGCAATGAGGTAAAGCAGTGGGCGTGGTGGGCGCGTGACATCACCCAGTTAGCGGCGGGAAGATGGCGGAGGTTGAAGCCGGAGGAGGCGGCGATGGAGGAACCATGGCTGAACCTGGCCGTCCTAACCTGTCGCTGCTCGCAGTGTTTGGGGAGCTGAACGGGGCAGACAGGCTACGGGAGGCAGCGGTGCGGGAACTGCGGAGAGGGGAAGATCAGAAGAATAGCTGAAGAGTGTCGCGTGTCGCAGCTGAGAGGAGACCGGGAGTGCACCAGCAGTTGAGTTAAAGTTCAGAAGAGCCTTTGCACCGTTGGCGAGGATCAGTTAATGGACATGAGCGACTATCGGAGCGAGTAAAAGCTGAGGAGTCCAAGCACAGGAAGTGGGTTGTGACTGGTGGAAAGGGCATGGACTACAGAGACTCATGGATGTTGTAGTTTAAAAAAAAAGAGAAAAGTTTGTTTTACACTTTTCATGGTTTGTGTTTTGTTCTACTGCTGAAGAGTAGAAATAAATGAAGAATAAGCATTAAAAAAAAAAAAAAAAAAAATCGTTTTTGACTGAATAGCCTGTCTTTCCTTGTTAATCTGGTAACACATATAGCAATGCACCATAGGCATTTGGTGCTGCATCAAAAAAAAATTGCTACCTGTGCAGTAGTGCTGTACTCTGTGCTGTAACACGCCAAATATCCTTACACTTCCCAAAAGCAAGCCAACTCCCTCAGCAATACCAGCAAGGTCACCACGTAAAGCATGACACCACAAGCCACATTACACAAAGTGTGCCGGTGTCTGTCAAATTTGACACTGATGACTGCGCCAACTGACAGGTGCAAGATGTACTCTTTCTAGTGGCCGCTCAATAAATGTGCCATGGATCTATATGATAATGTGAATGTGCTTATGCCCATAACAAACATGCTTATGGTGGCAATCACGTTTAATTTGAACAGGGGGGAACCTCATATAACTCCCTAACTCTCCCACGAGCCACGTATGCCCATCGTGGTCCGCCATATGGGTGGCAAGCACGAGTACCATTGCCAGTATGTTTGCCAGTGTATACTTTCACAATAGTCATTCGGTGCAATTGTTTCAATACTTCCTTGCAATTACGCAAAATGTGCCAGCACTGCATTTCATGGAATCCACACCCATTTGCATATTATCAAGTTCCAAGCACTGTACATAACTGGGAAACCAATATTTTAGAAAACTCTTTAAAAATAATGTAAAACATTTTGAAATGCAATCCCTTTACAGGTTCACATAGTGGTCAGTCCATGTACAAATTCTCCTTTCGCCGCCAGGAGTATGAGCACATTTGCAGTTAACATCCATTTGTTCTGTAAAGATTCTTGCATCTATCAAAGCATCTATTCAGACACCAAGTTTTCAAAGATTTTTTGATAGTGTTGCCCCAGACACATGCCATATGTGAACTTAAATCCATCCTTTAATATGGATGGCACATTTAATATAAAGGAAAGGTTCTCGTAGTGTGAAGCGTGCATGAAATCATGATACCTCTGCGACTGCTGGCACCGCCAATGCTCTTTGCATACACATCTCCCAAAAACAAGCCAGATGGAGCTAATGGAGCCACATCAAATTAGCAGCTATAATAACAGAATTAACCTTCTGTATAAACTTCAATCCCCCAGTGTGGCAGGTGCCAATAAAGCATTACAGGAATCATGGGCAGAATTTTAGAAATTGCCCTGTCAAGTAGATTGAGTGGCAAGACCATGAAACGAAGAGCTCGGTTCTACACATTAATATGCTTAGTAGGTGCATATTCAACATAAAATAAACCCTAGATTGAATTAGGCTATTTGACGACATGCTACGTTTATGGAGTCAGCTTAGCGATGCAACAGCAAGCACTCACTCTATTAATTCTGTCTTTCGTGCTGGGCTTTTTGACGCTTGCAGATTTGGCAAGTCTACATTCTTGACAGAGCATAACTTCACGTGATTTCCAGTGGGAACCCTGTATTGGACAAGCTCATACACAGGTTGCTCTGATGTGAGGCGCAAGTTCTCAGTTATCTGGATCCATCATGTTTGTATTGATGACAAGATCTAAGATCTGCTAAGCTTTTCTTCTGTACTCATCATGTGTGCTTCATCCATATATCCAAACATGATTTAGTCCATGTATCTTTTTGTTTTTTTTTGTTTTTTTTTGGGGGGGGTCTTTTCACTAACTCATAACAGTAGATTAGCACATGTAGACAAAGAGACAAATAGATGTTAAAAAATAAAACCTGTTTTAGCACCCACCACATTGATAGCGTGGGAGAGTGTACACCCCTGGTGGTATTCCATGTTAATAACAATCCTGCTATGTTACTATGTGAAATACCATATGGATTACTTAAACATGTCTTAACTGCCTGCGTTTTAATTTAAGCATGTTTTTCATGGACTGAAGCCAAGCTCAAGCAAGTCCAATCAATCCAGGAAAACAGGTTTCCTGTGGAGACATTGTAAGGGGTAAAACCAGAGCATCACTGATGGCAACCTTGCCACCACCTTCACAATGCAATGCATGGCAGGTCCCATTTGACCCTTTTGTCCTTTCAAACAAAGGTATAGTGGTGGTATGATCCTCTATTATAAATAAACCGGTTCAGTCCCATGATGCAGATGGAAAGTACAGGATTCGTGTGGATGTACTGAAGTACGGCTGCCACTATTACAGTAGACATGCCGATGTTACTGCCATAACAGCAATAAACCTCTACTGAGGGCCGGTCCCACAGGTTATCAGCAGTGGTAATGGTTATTACCTCCGGCATTAATCATTGAGAAAAATCCACCAGACTTCTAATGATTCCCAAAGTGGTTTATCAGTGAAACAGAACGTTACAATGGAGGTGGTGCATACAGAAATTATGAGTCTGGAAAGGGTTCTAATCATAAGAAGGTTGAAGGGTTGAAGGTAAGAAATAACCTGCTTACATGCCACTGAGCAAAGGAAAAGCTAGGGACCATGAAGGGTGTGTATGACAAAATAAGACAGTAACATCTCTCTAGTAATAATAGGCGCTGTGGCCTCAATTGCTGTCAAATTCTACATTTCTATTAACACACTGCTCCATTATACACATAAACCTGAATGTATGTGTATGAGAAGCTGTCTCATTCTTGTGCTTGTTCTATTCTATAAAAACGTTTCTTACTGCTTCCACAAAAAGCACTTCACGATGCATCTTTCAAATTGCACCTCATTTTGTCACATTGAATACATTCAGAGGGTCAAAAACATAGTTTTTGAAGAGTCAATCATGCACTAAGACACTCTTAAGTTATGTTCGTAATTATATGGATCAATCTTTTTGATTCATTTAATTAATTAATTAATTTGTATAAGGCACTTAATTCCGGAGACCAGTCTGTAAAAGTGTGATTCGGATTCTAACATGTGTTGCCCTGTGGCAATGGAGGACTTGCAACTTTTAGCCTGGCGGGCAAGTTTACTTTTGTGGCTCATAGTGCAATGGCCTAAGCACACAATCCAGTGGCTCCAACTTCCAGAACACCGTCATATCAATACCAACCTCTCCCCATCCCACACATTCTCAAGTATATAAACTAGACTTTATTGACATTACTTTCCTTTTATGCAACATATTTTTCATTATGTTTGTGGTTTCTTGTGGAGACCGGCACCCCTGGACATTTTCCCACTTGCCAAACATAGTGTCATTATTTCACCAGGGTAATACAATTGGTGAAATGGAAAAGCTGGGATTTGAGCCCAGTTATCAATCTGTTACAGTTTGTAATTTGACAGCAGGCTACATCTTCTCACATCCAATATTATCTTTAGTTTTAGAACAATGTAAAAAGATGGCTAACCTAGAGAATTCATTGGTAGAGCACACTTTTTGCTGACCCAGGGTGTCTGGGTTGGTTCTCCCATACCTGTGTCTGCCTCCCCAGCCCACAACACAAAACTCATACCTGCACCATCTGTACCCACCCCCACAGCACCCAAACTTGTCATTCTGCCTCCTCACTAGCAAGCTTAATATACATTGTTAAAATTACAATTATTTATAGGGTGACACTATATAAAGTATAAACCCATATGAATGAGGCTTTCTCTACATATGGTTAAGGAAAATAAGGCACAGTGACGAAAAGTGATTTGTTTAGGACCACACATTGTCTGAAGGATGGAAGGTGGGGATTTCAGCCCTGTCATCCTGTTCCACAGTTTCAAATTCAGAAAGCAGAGGAGATTTCCTCTACTCCTATTCCATCTTAATATTAAAAAGAAAAAAAATGCTTTCTCCAAAGTTGTTATTCAAGGACTAAACTAGTATGCTTTTCCATAAATCTGGTTTTCAAAGTACCAATGTAGCTTCAACAGGGGAGCACATTAATCACATGTATCTTGAGGTAAATTCACCTGAGAACCAAATACAAATTATAATTATAATGAATATGTATTGTAATGTTAGTCTTTGGTCAATTGCATGTACTTTCAAAGCACCAAATCATATGTCAAAGCAACTTGAAAACATACAAGATGAGTGGTAATTGAAACATATGCTCATAAAGCAAGTATGCATCACTTAGAAAAAAGAGTGGGTGTCAAGCCAGTCCCAAAACTGGGTGCATTGTCAGACAGATCAGCCATAGATCTCAGCATTAGTCAACCTGCTGACCTACCATTTCAGGTGTGTAGCTCTGTCTCACTTAAACTATTTTTCTTACCTATCATCCTCCGGTGTGCTCCCCATTCACCAGATTCTCAATGCCCCTCTGTTTCTTACAATTAACTGTCAGACATCTGTTCCTCATTTGCTCTATCCTTTAACTATTAACTCTGTTGCCTTTCCTTACCTTGCACACACCCCCTTCCCTTGCCCACACTGTTCAGTCACCAAATCCTTGCCACTCACGCTCTTTAATCGCCCATTCCTTACCCTTGACCACCTTCTGTTACCCTGGCTTACAGTTAGACAGTAGACCACCTTGATTTGCCAGCCAGCCTCTACCAGACAGAACAATAAGCCGTGGTTGGCATGTTGCTGATAATGGTGGCTATAGGGGTCTCATTTTGGAGAATGCAGAGAGAAACATTGTGAGGGGCCATGTTTTTGTTTTGTTTTCTCAAGTTGCACTTCCTTGGAAACTCGGCTGCATATTTAAACTCACGCAAGCCGTGCAAACTGCAAGGGGAATGCACCATGGACCTGGTGATGTAGTGGGAGCAAGAGCTAACTATTATATTTATGTGAGTTTTCAAATTAGGTGGATTGTGTGTGTGTGTGTGTTTGTTTGTGAGATTTGGATTCTGTGACTGAGTTAATGTGTTTGAGGGCATTTGTGGCAGGTTAAAGTATAGGTGGAAGGATGTATCTGTGTCCATGTGATTTTGTATCTATATATCTGAATCTACCGTTGATTTCCATACATGTCTTTTGTTGGTCGCAAAAGAGAAGAGTGTTCTGGACAAGACAATGAAAAATTGCCACAGACTTTGGGCCTCACTCAGAATTGGGTGGTGACAGTAAAATCATCGGTATTTGGCAAATACCGTTGATTTTAGTGTCCACCCAATTCAGGTTTCGCCACTGTGGTATTTTAGGCAGACATTTTGCAGAAAATACCTATTTTTGCCACCACCTTGAAGATGGAGGTAAAAATTCCAAACTGGCCCCACATTTGTTTTATCTTTCATTTTAATGTACAGGACCAAAGCACAGGTGCTTTCCTTCAATAGAGTTTCGTTTTATTTTACAAAGGGCTATTTGGAGGGGGTAAAGAGGTGGGACTCTCTGATTGCCTCCACTCAGCAACTTGCCCATTTAATGCGTAAAATGGCCAGAAGTCTTCCTGTTGTGCCACTTCTTTGTCTTTTTCATTGTCTTGTCAATTTTTAATTGTCTTATCCAGAACACTATTGTGCGACTTCTGGCCAAATCCACACTAGTGCTAAAAGCCACTACTGTCCATAAGCCATTTCTCCCTTGATATTGGTGCTGAAACTTGTTTAAAACACCTTTTTACATTACCACATTTGGATGTGGTATTTCTGAAATAGCACTGCAGTTATTCCAGAAATACCACCTCTGCTGGAGGTAAACTTTGATTAGGATGGATTTTCAGAAATACCACTGTCATAGTGGGTAACTTTCTTAAGGGGTATTAAAAAAATCTGCTCAAATCTGAATGACCCCCTTAGTGTGTAGCTTTCTATTAATTAATAACTGAATATTGCATCTTTCTATGTGTGTCTTTCAACTGTGTCTAAAAGTAAGTACCACAAGCAGTTCAACAGCCATTTCTATAACCACTATATAAGTAATATCCATGGGTCTTTTTTGTATTACGACACTGGTGATTAAGACATTCACCAGAGCATAGGAGAAGCATTTGTACAGAATCAAACCGAGGACAGACTCTAATAAGATATGGACTCTTACTTTCTTGGCAAATAGGAGTCATTATAAGCTGCCGTGGATTGTAACAGACCAATAGTCTATGGGACAAAGTAGCCCCAACATTAACATCAAGGATAACAGCATCTGGCATTTAAAAGTGCACATTGCGGCTGGGTGGTATGCAAATGATGCTGCAGCCTAGGCTCCTCTCCCTCTCACTCACTGCAGAGGCCCATGTGTGGGTGCTACCCAGGCACATCTACATTGTAGAAATCAAGACAAATGGCTTGCCCTATTTACACAGAATCTGAGCAGGCAGGCTTCGCAGCACTCAGTTGCTTGGTGGCAGGCTGGATTCTGAAGAATGTTGTCTTTTTCAATTATTATTTTTACATTTTGGAGCTCTTGCCCATGGAGCAACAGCTCAGCCAGCCTGGAGGGGGGGGCAATTGCCCCATTGTCCCTCTTGCCAGCCTGCCCCGGGCACTGATATTTGTATTACTATTCACAAGGACTATAACTGCTCAAAGACATTATGTAGTCTGTTGCATAACAATAATTTGCCATCCAAGAGAGTCCGCTCCTGAGATGCTTGGAAAAACAAGGGCAGTTTGTGGCAGGACATTTAAACACTTTCAGCATTATAGCTAATGTTTTCCTCTTTATGAAAGAGCTTCTTGCTTTGTCAAAGCGGCACATGTTGCCAGGTTGTTGCGAAGTAAGAAGCCGACAGTGCAAACCTCAAGGCAGCCCCCTTCATAATGCTAAAGAGTCACTCTTCGCATTTCATCTTTGTAGCAAAGTATCCTTCGGGCAAGAGTGAAAGGCTACAAGCAGATGCAAATTCGTATGAGGTAGACCGTACTGTAGTTATTTAACAAAAAGGTAGCAACATCCGTGCTACCTTTTTGTTAAATAATGTCCTTTTAAAATTACTGTTCTATCAAGCCATACCAGGTCATTGTACAATGTCTGCTGGAGTGTCAGAGGGAACATTCAGCAAGATTGATCGAATTGTCCTGTCAGCCATGTTGAAAAACATGAATAAATCCTTCAAGTTAACACACACTGCATTACACTTATGGCAAGTAAAGTTTACAATTTACTGCATAGCGGTCTTACAAAACATCTAGAGGCCATTGTTTGCACACACATACAACGTATTCCACACCGTTCAAGATCTCACAAAATGACCCATTCCCCTGCAGGAGAGCCGTGTCCCTAACGTAATGTGAACTTTGGTACAACAAAGAAGCTGGCTACGTGCTTCTTGTCTTCGATTCATTGTGGCTGTGTGTGTATTTGGAGTGCACATATCAAAGCGAATCATCAATTCTCACTGGCATATGTCTTGTTATGTGCTTTGTACAAACACTGAAGTGACAACTAATGCTCCTTTTCAGTAAAATGGAGCTCAGAGTGGCATGCAATTATATTGCTTTTTTCTCACCCAAAATTGCATTTTCATCAACATATAATGCCAGCATATATGCTCCAAAATCCCCCTCAACTGTCTAAGGTGAGAAGACAGTACAGGTTTTGCAAGATGCTTCGTTTTCCATTTTCTATGAGCAGAACATTTTACAAAACTTTAGGTACGTACAACATGACACTGTAAGGATATTTGGCGTGTTACAGCACAGAGTACAGCACTACTACACAGGTAGCAAACAGCACAGAGTACAGCAATACTGCACAGGTAGCAAACAGCACAGAGTACAGCACTACTGCACAGGTAGCAATTTTTTTTTTGCAGCACCACCACAAGGGTGCGGTGCATTGCTATATGTGTTACCAGATTAACAAGAAAAGACAGGCTATTCAGTCAAAAACGATTTTAACATATAAGATGCAAATCTATTCTTACAGTTAAAAGCACACGTGCTCATTTAAAAATGCACACTATTTTTCACCTGAAATGCCTATGGTGCGAGAGACACATTTGAAAATAACAACTAACATAACTTATTACTAACCTGACTAATGAAACATAATCCACTAATAAAAATGTGTCTCCACTGCAGAATTAGGCCTATTCTGAAAGTGAACCTTTAAACGCACATCCATTTTTTTTTCTGTTCCCTCTGCTGCCCTGTCCACATTACTACAGGAAGCAAATGGGCTCGAAAGAACAGGAAATCAGTTGGTTACAAAGTATTACTATAAAAATGAGCCATTGTGTAGAGAAGGAGGAGATGGCGTGATTAATTCTGATTGGAGCAGCGTCATAGCAAGTATCATGCTAGAGGGAGTGATCAGGTTTTTGCTGGGGGGAGTTTGAGGAAGAAGAAAGGCAGTCAAGATTTGGCAGAGCTGGGAGGAAGACCTTTTCCTGGTTGGAGCATTCCTATCTGCAAAAGCTGAGAATTCCAGGCAATGACCCCGGTTTGAGAAGGCAGGCGATCCTTTTACTGGGGTTAATCTTCAAGGGAGCCACATTCAGAAAGAGAACAGCCAAAGAAAACTCTGAACAGATAAGGTAATTACAGAAGTGTGGGAGCTGAGTGTGTACGATAATATGCAGTCAGTGTAGGATTCCTGTGCATGCCTTAATCAAATGTTGCAATTTGAGTTCTGTTCTCCGCCACTCTCTTTGCAGTGTGTCATAGACAAAGCTGTTACTGTGCTATTGTATTTATTTCTGTAAAGAATGAGATCGTGTTTAAATGCAACTTTTATAATACAGAAAAATATTTGAAAGCAGACGGGTGGTGTGTTTACTATTTACCATTACAATGCTGATGAGGTGGGGAGATTTTTAAACAATGCAATGGTCATTTTAAGACAGATGTGTGCATGTCAGATTCAGTATGAACAGTTGTGAGTGACTGTAGCATAGCTCGTTGGAGGTACATGAGCCAACGGAAAGAGGGACTCTCTGAACATAGTTCCCTACCGTATATAAGGTAGTGGAAATTACCACAAAATTACCACATATAGCTCTCTGTCGTAAATAAGTCAGTGAGATCGCCCTTGGTGGCACACTAACACTAACACTAACACTGAAAATGTGGTATTCCTAAAATGTAGGTCTGAGGTCTCTCTAGTGATTACACGAAAAAATCTAAGCAAAGATAAGGGATGCTGGACATTGGGGCCACAAATAAAACAAAGGAATTATGCTCACCAAAATACCACCAACCACGCATACCAACCATGCATACCAAATATGCATGTCTGGGTGCTGAAATAATGCATGTCCACTGTATTATTGTTATACAGGGCCCAATCTGAATACGAGGAGTGATTATTGCTAAGTTATTTTTTGGCGGTAATAAAATACCGTCAGGCCCCAAATCTCCACAAAATACCCTACATATTTATGGTGCGTTGCAGGCCGGGAAAGTGATCATAGAGTACCTACTGGGCGTGGCAAGCGTGTCTCACACTGCCATTTGCACATTAAAGGGAACCCATTTATAATAGCAGTGTGCCACTAAAAACGAATTTCAGAATGTCACAAAGGGAAATCACATTCTCAGATCTAGTGCAATATTTAGAGGCAAAGTTGTTTGCACATGGGAATTGGTCATCGAATAGCACGTTGGAATGGAGTAACCGCATTCAGGGTGAGGTGCAGAAAGAAAAATTAGACAATATTTTTGCAGAAGGCAGCATAATTCAGGTCTGCCTTACAAGATTATTGAATGCAGCCGATAAAAGTGCAGAGAAAGACTGTTTAATACGGCTATGCGGCAAAATATGGTTTATTTTAAACAAGTCCCTGCGAATGCAAGAGAATGATACTCAGCTAATTAACAGGTTAAAGACTGAATTAGAGGGGGCAAGTAAAAATCAGGAAATGTTGAGAGCAGAATTGGATGTATGCCAAAAAGACATGCAATTAAAATGCAGAGACTTTGATACTCAGTTATCCAAAAGCAAGAAACAATTTGAAGATAGTGAGCAAGAATTGGCACACTTAAAAGCCTTAGTGGATCACATTAGGCAGGATAAAGATGAGGTTGTTTCAGAAATGCAGATTTTACAAAAAGAACATTGTGAAAAAGAAGGTGATCTCCAGAGTGCAGAACAAGAAATGATTAAAATGATCCAAGAAAGAGACAAGAGAAATAAAGAGTTCAATGAATGCCAAATGCAAATGTGCGAAATGCAGGAGGTGATTAATAAAATGAGTGATGAAAATAATTATTTGCAAAATGAAGCAACCAGACTCCTTAAAAAGTGTAAGGACTTAGAACAGCAAATGTGCATTCCCAGGTCCCAGGAGAGGCGGCAGGGTACCACATTCAATGGAGTGGAGGTGAATTCCAGCTCTGCCCAAAGAGCTAGTGCTCCAGTGACTGGGCCGGTGACTGAACTTGGTTGCAGCGCCCTTGGGGGATTTGATACTCCCATTGGGGGCAGCCACCAATCTCATACACCTGAAAACAGGATTGAATCACAAAATAGTGCAATTCCATGCATTGCAACAAGTAGCCCCATAAAAATAATGAAATCCATTAAAGCCCTGATCAAACCATTTAAAAAGGGAGGTGAATGCTGCATTGAGGATCACTTAGAAGCGGTGCATGACATTTTTAAAGCACTCCAGATACCTAAGGAACAGTACAGACAATATTTTCATTTAACTTTAGATGCCCCGACGGCCAGCATCATAAGGGGATTAAATGAACAGCAGAATATGACATGGCTGGAGTTTGAAAAAGAAATTAGGCGTCATTTTTCTCCTTTTCAGTCATTGCAGGAGGCAAAGAAAGTCGCGTACACAATTACTGCTGGACCTAATATATCCCCTCGCCAATTTCTACAAGACTTAAAAAGAGCATTTTCTCGCTTTGATGTATCTTTTGACTCAAATTCCAATGAGTTTAAAACGGCATACTTCTATGGGCTACAGAAAGACATCATATCCCAATTGGTCCGTGAATTTGACCGTGACAAGTCCCTTGAATGGATTTTACATCAAAGCACAAAACTATATGAGGTACTCTATTGTCAGGGTAGAGAAAGTGATAAAATGAAAGATACTAGACCTAAATCTAAAGAACCCTCAGCCACAGTAATGGAAATCAGGTCAGCCAAAATGTCCCTTGAGTCTGCTCAAAGCCAAGGTAAAAATAATGTGACACCTGAAAAAAGGGGTAATCAACAAAGATCGCCATTTCCTGTACCAATGTTCCAATCACATGATCCTAGTAATAGAGAGAGCTACATCAGCCCTAGGTATTTAGGGGACAGGCCCCGGGTAGGATACCGGCCTGATATGGCAGGTATGAACAATAACCAGAGACAAAATCAAGATCAAAGAAATGATGGTCCCTACCAGTCATTGGGGACACAGAGCAGATTTGATCCCAGCACCATGATATATGGTAATCAGGATAGGCCCCGATATGTGGATCGATTTACTGATAATGGAAATCAACATAGGGGCCAGTACCCACAATCTGAGAGACAGGACATGAGGCAAAACGTGAACTACAGTCCACGCCAGTACAATGATTCCCCACCAGGGGACTATAATCAAAGGATGGGTGCAACCCGCTCCCCTCCACAAATGAATCAAGAGTTCAGAAACCATCCCAACCGACATCAATCACCTGAGAGGTATCAGAATAGATCCAATCAGGGGGAAAACAACCAATATCGACCTAGGCCACAGAAAGAGGATCCTAGAGAGATGGAAAGGTTCCAGTGCCTTGAGGCCCAAGTGAAAATGTTAGCTGAGCAAATAGGAAAGCTCTATACAGCGCAAAAACAACCTTCCAAAGAGGGGGTTGATGGCCATAGCAATGACCGGGGGGCTTCCGAAAAGTGACTAAGTACTCATGATAACTGCAGTGCCAAAATGACAGATTGCTCTGATATAATTTTGCATAACGACTCTGAGATGCCTAATGGATTAAAAATGAAAGTACCAGTAAATGAAATTGTGACAGAAAGTGCAAATACTTCTAAAAAAGAGGTACGGTTTAACTTAGAGCTAAATAAAACAGTAAAGATGTGCACAAATGAAAAAGAAACATTAGGAATTCCAAAAGAACAAAGGAACAGATTTAAGAAAAATGACTCATGCATGGGGAATACCAGTGAACAGGGAGTAAGTGGGGATGCCATAGCTCCTTCCCTGGGCAAGCAAAACAATGACCAAACACAGACAGAAAAAGGAAATACTCACAAGGAGGATACAAGTCAATCACCTGAAGAATTCTTTGAGCCACATATTTTTGAAGAGGCTGAAAGGGCTGGTATCACACTAAATGATCGCAAATGCACAGAATTAAAAAATGACAAATTGCTGAGTGATGTTGTTACACATGTTCAGTTGGAGGATTGTAATGTGGTCTCTGATGTTACCCAGAAGGATGGGCGAACAGTGGCCACACTCCAAAAAACCTCTGAACATGGAGAAATGAATAAAATCTCTCGCACAGAAATGGGTAAAAAGGAGGGAAAAATGTCTTTTGATTTACCAATGTGCTTAGCCAAAAGTGAAAAAGACCTGAGAAAGGTGAGCCCTGAAATCAGTAAGAATTCACATTTCTTATATGTATTAGAGGAAGTTGAGGACAGATATTATGCACCCATCACTGTAGAAGAAAAATGCCACACCTTTGCTATGATTGACACTGGCGCACAGGCCACAATTATGTCCAAGGAGCTGGTAAAGAGTATCAATGAAGGGAGACCTCAACAGAGTCAGATCACAGTGAAGGAAAATCAAGGCCCAGTGCATAACTTTAATGGGGAGGAGGTGCCCATCATAGGTGTAACTGAGGTTGACATAAAAATAGGAAAGCACAGAATGAAACAAGAGGTATTGATCACATCTATTTGTGAAATTCCATTTCTGATGGGGACAGATTGCCTGAAAAGATTGTCTCCTCTCATAGATGGGGTGAATGGAGTGCTGTGGTCTTTAACCAAAAAACCATTGAGGTCTAAGAAACTAAAATCACAAAACAGCAATATAAATGAATGTCACACCGTTGCCAAAACAAATGATGCTGTGGAGGTATATCTCCAGAATAGCTGCATACCTAGTGTCACTGTCATATTAATGTGTGAAGACAAAATGCAGAGCGACAATGAAAAACTACCTGTACAAATATACTTGGACCCAAGGAAAGATTGGCAGACTGCCATAGATGAGCACACATTATGTTTTTATCTAAAAGAGAAAACGTGCAAACAGAATATTGCTCCTAAAACAGATTCAGAAAAACACATTACCACTCTGGCAGAAATACACATGGAAGATGAGCAACCATGGGTTCATGTTGGTATAAATGATTATCTTAAAACAATAAAAGCCACTTTAGCGCTTGAACATGAAAGGAGTTTCATTAATGAGAAATTGTTGCAAAAAATAATGGAAAGGGAGGAAATCCCGAAATTTAGGATTAAAAACCAATATGTTTCTGGGTTGGACAGTCCAGACTTTGAAAACCGAATTGCAGGCAGATGCATGCTTAAAATTAGCATTGGGCAGAAAACAATTTACCATAATGTATAGATAGTGAGTGGAGCACAAAATGAATTTTACATGGGAAATGACATCATGCACAGAATGTGTATGGTGTTAGATTTCCTTAATCAAAAAATATGGTCACGCCTAGGTGGTCCGGCACCTGAATTTGAAAACAAAAGAAGGGCTTATCATTGTGCACAACTGGTTCCTTATGCAATCGAATTACAAATGAGGAAAAATACTATTATTCCTGCATTTACAAAACAGTTTGCAATAACACTGAAATGCAAAAATGGACAGCAGATGAAAGGCTCTGATGCATTTGTATGCCTGAATGAGTCCATAAAACAGCAAGGCCTGGATTATGAATACATTCCATTGGTAGACATTGGTGAGGGATCTGTAAAAATCATGGTAAATAATAAAGGTTGTCAGGATATTCATTTAGAGGAAAACTCCCCATTAGGAATGGCCATACAAAAATCACATTATACGGCAGATTTAAATAACATGGTGATTGGGAATATTCCTGAAAAATATGTAGATGCCAAGGGCGAGTTGCCAGAACACCTGGACTCTCAGCCCAAAGGAATATTTAAAATTCATTCTGTGTATCCTTATGATTCAAATGAGACGGTGTGCTGCCATCAAGAGGATTGCATAATATTTAATTTAAATGAAAATGAAACAGAAAATCAGCCCATTGAAGTGGAAGCTGATATGCCAAAATATTTAAAAGTGGCAGCTTTACAAAAAGACACAGCCACACAGTTAGAAGAAAGCGCCGAGATTCCCTTACCAGAAGATTTTCCAGAATTTTCAAAAATGGTAGAAGAGCAGGTCTCCTTAGCGGATGCATGTGAAAGCGATAAGGATAGGGACAACCTGAGGGAAATATTTATGGAGTTTAAGGATGTATTTGCAAAAGATGCTTATGATTGTGGTTTAACTGATTTACATGTGGCCACACTACCAGAAGGGTGTAGCAGAAACCCAGTGTTTGTACGCCAGTATAGACTACCGCTGGCATGTTTAGAATCATTGGCAGAGATTATTAAAAATTTGGAATCACGGGGAATCATCAGGCCCATTCATAGCACATCCAATACACCTATTTTAGGTGTATTGAAGCCAAATGGTCAATGGCGGCTATGTGCAGACTTGAGAGAGTTAAATAAAAGAGTACCAATATCTAGATGGCCACTGCCATTCATTGATCATGGCCTAGCTCAGATACATGGTTCAAATGTATTTACCACATTAGATCTCACCTCTGGATATTGGTGCGTGCCATTGGCAGAGGAGATACAGAATTTATTTTCCTTTACATTTGACAGGACTCAATATGCCTGGCTTAGAGCTCCGTTCGGGTACATCAATAGTGGGAGTGAATTTGGCATATTTTTGAGAAAGGCCATGCCGGATGCAGCGGAAAGAGGAACAATAGTTTATGTGGACGATGTCCTGATAAAAAATGAAAGTTTGAAAAGCCATTTTGATGAAATAAGACATGTACTTGGCCAATTGCAGAAAGCAGGCGCCAAAGTATCTTTGCAAAAAGCACAATGGTGCAAGAAAAAAGTGAACTTTCTAGGGCATGAAGTGACTGAACATGGGCTAAATCCACAAAGGAAGAAAATAGAGGCCATACAAAGATTAAAAGATCCTAAAAATGTGAAAGGAGTAAAAAGTTTATTAGGGATGACAGGCTATAACAGAAAGTTCATTGAAAATTATGCAGAAATCACTCAACCATTGACTAAACTGCTTAAACTGAATACTCCCTGGAAATGGGAAAAGGGGCAGTCTGATGCAGTGGCTAAATTAAAGGAATGTCTTGTAAAGGCACCATGTTTAGCATACCCCATAAAGGACAGGGATTTCTTTATAGAAATAGGTTTTTCTGAACATTGTATGTCAGCAGTGTTATCACAAAAACACGATTTGAATCACAAAACCATTGCATATGCAAGTAAGGCATTTTCCCAAGTTGAAATGAAATTTAATGAATGTGAAAAGGCCCTATTAACCACTGTGTGGGCGCTACAACATTTCCGCCCCATTGTTCAGGGAGAAAAGGTGATTATTGAAACAAATCATCAACCTTTGCAATTTTTAGAGAGTAAAAGAATTAGATCAGGCAATCTAGCACAATCCAGAATCACTTCATGGACGCTGGCATTACAAGGTTTTCCCGTAGAAGTGAGATATGGACAAAATAAAAAGAGCCCAATTGCTCAAGGGTTAGCTGACTTACATGACTGTGCAGCTGAACAAATAACAAATGAAATGGAAGTGGAAACTAGTTTGCAAGAATTTGAACAATCACCACACAAAGCTTTTGATGAAAAAACATGCAAGGATTTGCCAACTGTATATGTGGATGGTTGTGCTTTTCACATTGAAAATGACAGTAATAAACAATTAGTGGCAGGAATAGGAAATGTCTGGTTGAAATGTGAAGGCGTTCCCAGTATAGGGATGAGGATTGGAGATAGGAGCAGTCAGGTGGTGGAATTGGCAGCCATTTATAAAGCAATTGCTACTGCAGTTGATAAAAAGTTCAGTGAAATTGTCCTGGTGACTGATTCTGACTATGCACGGAATAGCTTTGTGGAGTATTTGCCTGGTTGGAAAGCAAGAGGCATGGTTACATACAACAAAAAGCCACTTAAACATGGAAAAATGATACAAGCCATAGACAAATTGGTGTCAGAAAATAATTTAACAATATACTGGAGAAAAATTCGTGGGCATTTAAAAACACCAGGAGAGGATAAGGAGGGAAATGATAAGGCAGACCACCTGGCTAAGATTGGGGCTGTGATGGGAGAATTGCTACCTATTGATTATTTAATGGGTGAAATACAAATTGATGCAGTCACACGTTCTAAAGCACCAAAGGAGGTAGATCAACCGGTGGTGCAGTGGAGTCATGACACGCCAGACCAAGATTTGATTGAGGCACAAAAGAATGATCAAATTTTGGGAATCTATTATAATCATTTGATAGACCCCGAACAAAATCCTTTAACAGAAAATGATTGTATGGGAAAAGAAGAGTTGAGGGTGTTATTAAAGAACAAAACACGAATTAGATTACAGGATGGACTCATGATTAGAGAGTCCATAACAGGGCAAATACAGTGGGTAGTACCCTTTTCATTCAGAGGACTAATGCTACACCATGCACATGATGCCATAACTGCAGGCCATAGAGGTTCACAAAAAAACATTAGAAATACTAAAAGATTATGCTTACTGGCCACATATGTCCCAAGATGTGGAATTATATACTAGAGGATGTCTAGTATGCGCCCAGTTTAAACCTGCTTCACCAATGCATAGAGCACCATTGATGAAAAGAGGCCTAACTCTCCCATGGTCAGATTTGCAAATAGACTATGTAGGTCCTTTAAAAAGGTCGAGCAGGGGACACCGTTATATTTTGAGTGTGGTATGTTTGATGTCGAAGTGGATTGAATGCATTCCTGCACCAGATTGTAGTGCGCAAACAGCAGCCACATTGCTGGTGAACCATGTGTTCTCAAGGTTTGGGTTGCCACAAAGAATTGAGTCAGACAGAGGAAGTCATTTCACAAGTACTCTAATGAGTAAGGTATGGCAAATACTAGGTGTGAAAAGGAAACTACATATCGCATATCGGGCGGCGTCTTCAGGTACAGTTGAAAGAAGCAATAGGTCTGTTGTGGATATTTTAAAGAAATTTGTGGCAGAAGCAGGTTCCAGCTGGGATTTGCGTTTACCATTGGTTTTGATGGCAATCAGGTCGACTCCTGCCAAAGCAACAGGTGTTAGCCCCCATGAGGTCTTAACAGGTAGGAAAATGGTGTTACCACAACACCTACTATACAGAACACATGAGCAAACCCTTGTGAGTGCATCCACAGTTCATGAATATATTGATGAACTGAGGAGGCATTTGCAACATGCATTTGCTTTTGTGCAGAGAAATCTGGAAAGAGCCGCTGACAGTGAAAAGTCTTATTATGACAAAAAGACATCAGTAAAGGAATACAGTGTAGGGGATCAGGTATACAAGTTTCATTTTGGAAAAAGTAAACAGAAAAATTCTAAATTTCTAGCAGCCTGGCAGGGGCCATTTCGAATTATAGATAAGGTCTCTCCTGTAGTGTATAAAATTTTGAAAAATGAAGGTGAAACAGCAATAGAGCAGTTTGTCCATGTAAATCAAATCAAACCATGCCATCCCAGACATGAGATCAGGCAGCTTGAGCATGTAGAAACAGATAAAGTCCCTTGAACACAAAAAGAGAAATTAATTGGGTGTAATCAGGAGGCAGTGACAAAGAAGTTAAAAAAAGTTGATTGTTATGATGGTACATAAACACTGTAATATATGTAAAAATATATAATATAAATAAATAAATAAATAAATGCACATATAATGGAAGCTCATGGTTGGTGTGCAGAGAGAAAATGTATTAAAGATTGAATGCTGTTTATGTGTGCTTGTTTTCTTTTAACTTGTGTTTAATTTCAGAAAAAGAAAAACGAAATATTTTTACCAAGCATGTTTTATTTTTGGCAAAAGGGTGAAGTTAGTATTGTGCTATGTACTTCATTTGTTTATTTTCTATTTTGATTTAGACAATTAACATTATTTGGTCGGAGGTTCCGGGATCAGAGGCCACGGGAGACGATGGAGTCCTGGAGTCCCCTGGATGAAGACCAAAAGATGCCTGCCTCCAGGTGGAGGTGAAGACAAGATAACCAGAATGCTGAAAAAGATGACTCCTATGGATCTAAGATTGCCAAGATGAAAGTGTACTCGAATGAACCAAATAACATCGCTGGTCGGGACATATCAGATGCAGACAAGAGTGCTGACATATGGAGTTCCACGTATTTATTATTTTAATTATTTATTTTAATTTGTTATATTAATTATTTGTTTTGGTTAGTTGTTTTATTTCATTGTTTTTAATTGACTTGAAAAATCTAAACTTAGAGTAATGCCACTTCCACTGAGAAGGCAAATGTAGAACATTTTGTAAACTAATGAACTCAGATGAATACTGTATTGTTTGCAACTTTTTCATTGATGCACATGAATATTCATTTTATTGGATTGCTATATTGTGAAAAGAAGAAAAAGAACAAGTTATTTTTAGGAATTGGCTTGGATCGTAGCCAGATTCTAAAAACAAAAGGAGGGTATGTAAGGATATTTGGCGTGTTACAGCACAGAGTACAGCACTACTACACAGGTAGCAAACAGCACAGAGTACAGCACTACTGCACAGGTAGCAAACAGCACAGAGTACAGCACTACTGCACAGGTAGCAATTTTTTTTTTTGCAGCACCACCACAAGGGTGCGGTGCATTGCTATATGTGTTACCAGATTAACAAGAAAAGACAGGCTATTCAGTCAAAAACGATTTTAACATATAAGATGCAAATCTATTCTTACAGTTAAAAGCACACGTGCTCATTTAAAAATGCACACTATTTTTCACCTGAAATGCCTATGGTGCGAGAGACACATTTGAAAATAACAACTAACATAACTTATTACTAACCTGACTAATGAAACATAATCCACTAATAAAAATGTGTCTCCACTGCAGAATTAGGCCTATTCTGAAAGTGAACTTTTAAACGCACATCCATTTTTTTTTTCTGTTCCCTCTGCTGCCCTGTCCACATAACTACAGGAAGCAAATGGGCTCGAAAGAACAGGAAATCAGTTGGTTACAAAGTATTACTATAAAAATGAGCCATTGTGTGGAGAAGGAGGAGATGGCGTGATTAATTCTGATTGGAGCAGCGTCATAGCAAGTATCATGCTAGAGGGAGTGATCAGGTTTTTGCTGGGGGGAGTTTGAGGAAGAAGAAAGGCAGTCAAGATTTGGCAGAGCTGGGAGGAAGACCTTTTCCTGGTTGGAGCATTCCTATCTGCAAAAGCTGAGAATTCCAGGCAATGACCCCGGTTTGAGAAGGCAGGCGATCCTTTTACTGGGGTTAATCTTCAAGGGAGCCACATTCAGAAAGAGAACAGCCAAAGAAAACTCTGAACAGATAAGGTAATTACAGAAGTGTGGGAGCTGAGTGTGTACGATAATATGCAGTCAGTGTAGGATTCCTGTGCATGCCTTAATCAAATGCTAATGTTGCAATTTGAGTTCTGTTCTCCGCCACTCTCTTTGCAGTGTGTCATAGACAAAGCTGTTACTGTGCTATTGTATTTATTTCTGTAAAGAATGAGATCGTGTTTAAATGCAACTTTTATAATACAGAAAAATATTTGAAAGCAGATGGGTGGTGTGTTTACTATTTACCATTACAATGCTGATGAGGTGGGGAGATTTTTAAACAATGCAATGGTCATTTTAAGACAGATGTGTGCATGTCAGATTCAGTATGAACAGTTGTGAGTGACTGTAGCATAGCTCGTTGGAGGTACATGAGTCAACGGAAAGAGGGACTCTCTGAACATAGTTCCCTACCGTATATAAGGTAGTGGAAATTACCACAAAATTACCACATAGAGCTCTCTGTCGTAAATAAGTCAGTGAGATCGCCCATGGTGGCACACTAACACTAACACTAACACTGAAAATGTGGTATTCCTAAAATGTAGGTCTGAGGTCTCTCTAGTGATTACACGAAAAAATCTAAGCAAAGATAAGGGATTCTGGACATTGGGGCCACAAATAAAACAAAGGAATTATGCTCACCAAAATACCACCAACCACGCATACCAACCACGCATACCAAATATGCATGTCTGGGTGCTGAAATAATGCATGTCCACTGTATTATTGTTATACAGGGCCCAATCTGAATACGAGGAGTGATTATTGCTAAGTTATTTTTCGGCGGTAATAAAATACCGTCAGGCCCCAAATCTCCACAAAATACCCTACAACACACAGGTTTGGTTAGGGCATTTGTAATCCAGGGAACTGTTCATGGCTGTTTATAATAACCATCATTACACACTTATACCTAATTTGACCAGTCTTTGTTGACCAATGCTCATAGCAGAACTGCCGAAGGCATTGGTTATCACCTTTCTACTTGTTGCAATCAATGATCAAGCTCCACACCGCCTTGAAACCACATTTTACTTTTCTGTTATTTTTGGAACTATGCCAATCTTAAAACTAACATCATCCTGGATTTCAAACTGTTTGACCTGAACTAAGAAACAACTCAAGCAGTGAAGCAGTCCCTGCAAAAGGTCTCCACTCACGCACTCATAAGAACTGTTGAGGTAAGGTAGGGGAGCCCCATAACAAATTTGAAAATGATCCCCAAGGGTGGGGCCCATTAATACCTCTCCAAATAAGCCACATAAAAGTTACACCTGAAATACACTAGGCTAGTGAAAGGCAGGAAGGTAGGCCAAAAGCCTTATAAGAGGAAGGCCCCATGGCAGAAGTCGAGAGAAGGAGCCCATTTGGAGATGGCTGGTGAGGAGTGCAGAAGGGGCTGCCAGAGAAGAGAGGAGATCAGAGAAAATACCCAGAAGGCTGGGAAAAGGAAACCCAAGAGGCTGGAGTAAATGGAATAGAGATCCAGGGTACCTGGAAGAGAAAGGCACAGGGAACTGGGGAGACAGGGACCTAGTGGGCTGGGAAGAGAAAGATCAAATACCTAGGTAGAGAATAACATAGGAAGCCGGGAATGAAAGCCAAAGGATGTTGTAGACAAAATCACCCATTACACTAATAAGAGGTAGACTCAGGTTATTGGGAAGAGAGAGTCCCATTGGCCTGGGGAGAGGAAAACCAGAAAGCTAGTGAAAGAGACCCATAAAGTTGGGAAAAGAAAGAACCAGGAGGCTGGGGAGAAAAGAACCCCGGCAATTGGAAAAGAAAGACAGCAAAGCTACCTTTAGTTACAGACGTGCCTAGGGCAGAGGTGATGAGAGAAGTAAAGGAGGGAGTGTTGTGAGAAGTTAAGGAGGAGGTGGTGAGAAGAACCATAGAGAAGGGGTGAAGAAGGCAGCCATCAATATACAGGTGCCTAAGGAGATGGTTCCTAAAGAGAAGTTGATGAGCAGTGAGCAGTAAGCAGTGAGGAGACTTTTTTATGTAAGGGTGCACAGAGTACAGTGGTGAAGCTGGGAGTAACCAGTAGTAAAAGAGAGGAGGAAGAAAGGTAGATTAAGGGGGGACATCAAAGAGGAGAAGGTTACTAAGAGTAGACTAAAGGAAAAGCATGAGACTGGCTGGCTGAGGAACCAAATTAAGGAGAAGCACAAGGATACATGTAGTGTGAAGGGGCATTGCAATAAAACAAATAGCATAACAAACAAGAATTTCCTACTAAGATAATACTTGCCTCTTGGAACATGAGAGGATTTGTTCACCTTCTTGAGACAGAGTTTTCTTCCTCAAATTCAAATATTTGTGATATTGTTATGTTTCAAGAAACTTTGCTTCAAAAGATACCCTTATTGGATGGTTATCAGCTATTCCTAAATCCAGCTTAAAAGGGTGCCTTGGGTGGCTGGGATGTTATTTGGGGTACATAATGGCAGGTAATAAAAGCTACCATTTGGAGTCAACCAAACCCCTTTATCCAAGCGATACCGTTGTAGTCGGCTCTAAACAGCTTCCATGACATGAATCCTATTTTAGTGATAAACATTTAACTGGAATCCCTTAGGTATTGATACACAGTGTTTTCTTGATTCAAATGAGGGTTTAAAGGAGGAAAGGTGGAATTAATCGATTCAGGGAGGCATTTTAATAGGAGAGAATTTAAATTGTGAAAGCCTATTAGAGGGAAATTCCTCATCTACTAAGAAAAAGGCTGCCTCGAGTAGGCGAGGCGATGCATGCTTAGATTTCATGGATAATTGGTATATGCATATACTTAACAGTTAAGTTGATGGAGATGTTTCGTCTCACTCAACTTGGTCTTGTGATGCACAAACAGACGTGCTTGACTGTATGTTTGTGTCAGAATCTATTTTTAATTATTCAAAATATTTTCCGATTGTACCGACCAAGAATACCAATCATCATATTGTACAAAGGCTGCAGCCTTACATTTATTGTTTACCCATATTGGCATACTAGCCACATATTGTCAGTCCATAAAAAGGGCGATTGGGATAATCCAACAAATTTCCATATGTTGGCAATGTTGGATATATCTTTGAAAATATTTGGATGTGTATTGCAATGTGAACTCAATAAGTGGATTACTTAGAAGAAATTCTTGCCTCTTAATCAGATAGGTTTCTGGGCAAAATCTAGCACAACACATAATTTATATCTACTAACATTTGCGATAGACCATGCAAGAATTTAGAGAGAATTGAACGTATATGGTGTGTATATATTGATTTCTCAGCCGCCTTCAACACGGTGCAGAGAAACAGTCTTTGGCATAAGCTGAGTAATTGGAATATACCACAAGGTCTCTTGAGAATGTTGATGCTATTGTACACTGACACTAATGTTCGGATGCGTCTGAATGCTAAGGGGCGATTGTCAGGACTTATGCCTACAAGTAGCAGAGTAAAACAAGGCTGCATAGTCGGCGCCATTTTATTAATCTGTACCTGACAGATATGCAGGAAGCATTTGCCAATACCTCTGCAAATCCCATTAAAATAAGCTCAGTCATATTGGGTTGGTTGGCATACGCCGATGACCTGTTGATTCTGGACTATACACCGAAAGGCTTGCAGAATATGCTAGATTCATTGGCTGTATATTCCAGAGATAATGGGCTAGGCATAAACATATCAAAAAGTAAGATAATGGTTTTTCCTGTAAATAAACCCTCAAAGAAGTATGTGTGGAAAATAAATAACATCACGTTACAACAGGTAACAACTTATAAATATCTCGGTATTATTATCGATGAGAGATTGAACTGGTAAGCACATTGGCCGAGTGTTAAAGATTGCTGTATGCTGGCAAATAATGCGCTGAGTGTATTCATTGGGAAAAATGTAGCTTTTTCTGTCCTGGCAATATTGACGTTGTATACAGCTAAAGTGAGAGCTAGCCTAATGTATGCCGTTGCAATTTAGGGAGAGAAGTATGGCAAACGATTAGTTGCCTTTGAGGCTAAAATGTTACGCAAGGTATTGCGACTTCCTCAGAGTGTCTCAATTGAATATTTTTATCTAGAATTGGAATTAACAGGTGTAAATGAAGCCTATATATGCCAATCTGTATTGTTATTCCATGATTTATGTACTCTTCAAACTGAGACGATCCTAGCACCCAATGTTCAAGCACCTATGAGCTTAGAGGGAAGGAAGCTCCATGGTTTGACTCGTACATTGCAACTCCTTTATAAGCAATGGACAGTGGCCTATTCAATTCCTCTTACCAAGCTAAACCTGAAATCTAAGTTAAAGGTGGCCTTAAGAACTTATGGCCACAAGATATATATGAATGCACTAACAGCCAAGATTAACAGTGGACCAAATTGTTATATCTTAAGTCTTACCCTAGGGTGAGAACATTTTGCACATATCTATTAATTCAATATAACGTTTCAGAAGTGCTGGAGACAAAGGGATGCATGGATGGGCCTCATTCGCGATAAACACTGTTGACGTTATGCGGCACCAATGTGATGGAATCATTCCAACATCTTATTATTAACTATGAAAGTTTGAAATCTCTTTGGCCCTCATTACAACACCGGCGCTAAACCATGGCGCTATTAGCACCATGGTTGGTGCCGGTGTTGTAACGGGTCTGCCATGGTTCAATGGGGAATTAGCACCCCATTCCAAGGTTGGCGGGGTGGTAATTCCCCATTGAACCATGGCCCTTCCCCATTCCCATTTTCGCCCCATAGGGCTCTATGGGAATGGGGAAGGCGCTAAGTATGGTACCGCAAATTGCGGTACTGTACTTAGCACCAAGGTCCCTTTGCGGGTCCCTACTTTATCGGCTGGTCTAGATAAAGTCAGGTCGGGTCCCGCAAAGGGACCTCGTAGTAAGGCGCTAAGTGTTTAACGGCGCCGCAGCCTTTTACGGCGCAGTTAAACACTTAGTGCCAGGGTCGTAATGAGGCCCTTTGTGTTGAATATCTTAAATCAGACTGTAATACCGTTGAAATTAACATTTTAGCTGATATATGGGATACGTTTTTTATAGGTGATGATATCAATTTCATATATTTTATATTTTATAGTCTCGTTTAATCGGAAAATCATTGAGATTTTTAAATGTCTCACATAGTGTTATACAAATTACTAGTAATTGTACCAATGTTATTTTGAATTTTAACATGTAATGTAAATGGATGAAATGTGAAACATGTTATACAAAAACAATATTGGCTATAAGTGTATCAATACAAATCTTGAAATATTGTACAAATGGCATGGGAAATAAAATCAGAGAGCCTAATAAGAGATTATTACACCCCATCCCTTCAAGTGAATATCAGAAAGAATAGGTTAAGGTGGAATACTTCAAATATAGAAACAAAATTGGTCTTTAATCCAGTTGAAAATTGTAATTTGACATCTCCATCAAAATGTGCTTCAGTTTTAACATGTATATACGAATTATGTCAACCTTCTCGAAGGATCCAATACAAACACAGAGATATTTATGATATTGAGATTTTAACACGGAAAAGGCTGATTAGGTCTGCTATGTGTGCTTTGAAGTATGAAGCTGCAGAAACAAGGATGCTTGAGACGAAAAAGACCCAACAAAGTTATCGGAAATGGCTGAATTGTTATAAAGCTTCTTTGTTACAGAATAATGCCAAAGTTAGATATGTTGACTGAGAACAACACAGCAGCATTCTGGAAGCTTATTAAGAATTCAGCTAGTCCCCAAAGGAGTGAACAAATACATCCTGTCTCAGAATTTGAGTGGATCAGGCATTTTGAACAATTATTTGATGGCGATTGGTATGCTGGTTAGGCATTGGGAGTCATATAACGCCTGGAAGCTTGAGAGCTTGAGTTTGAATACAGCAAATAATAACGAAATAATTGTAAATAGTAAAAACTCATGAGCACCAGACCCAGATGGTCTTTCCAATGTCACTCTTAAGAACTGTCTAGATTTTTGGTTGGATATTCTATATCGAATTGTTAAGAAAATTTTGCATGATAAGAACATTCCGGTTACCTGGAAATAATCTCTAATTGTACCAATTTTTTTAAATGGAAATAGAATGGAACCCAAAAATTAAAGACTGATTGCTCTGCTTGAAATTTCGGGAACTTTTTTTGCATCTCTGGTGCACAAAGCTTTAAGTAAATGGGTGACATTACCTCGCAGAGTGGATACCTCCTTGAATGGGGTTATATAAAACAAATGTAAACTTAGACACTATTAGTAAAAAGGAAAAGTTATTTTCGTATTTATTGATTTTATGGCAGCTTTTGATGGTGTGGACAGAACATTGGTATGGGCTAATTTGAAGAAGTGGTCTTGTCCACCCTATTTGATGGCAATACTAAAGGATTTTCACTCCGACACAAGTATTTCAGTGTGTTTAAATATTGAAGGTCTATTGTCCAGAAAGATTCCAACATATTGTGGGCTGAATCAGGGGTGCATGCTGGTGCTGTCACTTTTTATTGTATTCATTTCTGATATTTCTGAAGCCTTGAATAAATCCAGATGCTTCCCACCTTGAATCGGCACTATGCCCATTGGTCAACTTCTTAATGATTTCGACTTGGTCTTGAAGGACCAGACTGCTATTAGGTTGCAGCTTCAATTATCTGCTTTGACTAGTTATGCAGAAGAAAATGCTCTTTCTATAAACATACAAACACAAGATTGTAATATTTAATCCATCTGCAAAGGTAAAGGAGAAGAGAAATCAATGTTTTTTTTAAAATCATAATGCTCTGGGAAAGCTAGTCTCTTTTACCTATCTTGGTTTTTGTATCTCAGGGACAGCAAAATGAACAATAATGATAACAAAATTAAAAATCAAAACTAAATGCTTGGCTTCTCAAGCAAGTATAATATATACGAAGTTTGGGACATTTTCCCTGATTTTACAGTTTTGTAGAGAAGGAACCAAGTACCCCCACCTCAACCACTTTGCCCATATTGCCTATATGTTGGGAACCAGAGTGTGAGACACGTGTGGTACCAGTGAAAATGATGATACTGAAGAGAATCCCGGAAGCAAGGTTCCCATTAAGAAAGCCATACCTGCATACGAGACAGTATGATGGCCATTTGAATGAAATCCTGGAAGAAGCAGGACCAATGAATGGAAGGGAAGAATGGTGACATCACATGAAGAAGCTGACGTACATGGAAGAGATGCAAAGTCAAGAGAATGCAGATATTCTATAAGGCATCAAGAAAGTATCAAAGATAAGTGACATCTTGGGATCAAGATGAAGAAACTTATGCTACAGAAACGATGAAGTTATCAAATTATTTTACACGTGTAAAGATGCAAAGAAACACAAGCAGATAAAGTTTTCTTGAGACTAGCTTTGTAGTGAATAGATTGTGGCATGCACCAACATATACATACATATATTGACGTGAGTAAAGAATGGATAATTCCACTACGTATTGTAGCAAAGCTGGACCAGAGAAGGAAGACCTCTTTTCCAGTGTGTTGCAGTTAAAAAAGCAATTGCATTACAGAAGCAGATCTCAGAAAGGCAAGACTGGACAAGCCCCAAGAAGCCAAGATCTTATCAGGTTGGGGTGAGCAGACATTGGATACAGATTATGTGAAAGAATGAAACTCTTGTTCTGAAGACATGGACAAAAACAAGAAAGACATCAGAGGTCTATTATAAAATAGTATTTTTAATGCTCTGGAGTTCGATTTTGTAGTCTTCAGTTACGTGGAAGGACGAAGTTGGAAGAACACAATGGTCATACCTACGCATGAGGGCAGAGCGTGCCTTCACTCCCCTGAATTCTCCAGAGCAAAAGAACACTCCCAAGGACAAGTTCAAAGCCTTAATTGACAGCAAACCACTGAGGTGATGATAGATGAATATGCTAATTGGTGGGAAGCTATGGTTAAGACTGGTTCATAAGCACCTTTAAGACCAGCCTGCGTGCTGCTAACGTAGGTGTGAAAAGTACTGATGGAGGTTAGAGTGCCAACCAATTGTAGGCGGCAGCATGATTAGGGGCCCATAGTATGTGTAACCAATGGGATGTCATGTATTTAATGACGTTCATAGTGACCTGTTTAAGGGCAGGGCTTAGTTGCTCCGCCTGATGTTAAGAAACCTATCACTTTTCATCACTCTCTTAGACGAGTATGGATCGTATACTTAGAGGTTCCTTAAGAATTTATCACAATTGCCACTAGATTTTTGTAGTTCGCCATGTTGGATGATGTTAGTAATATGTAGGTTAACGCCATCAATGACGATTTTTTGCTATAAAAGATTTTTTTTTTAAGATGCATTGAGAGATCTTACGCCGAGATGTCTGTTGATGTCTGTTGTACTCCCTGTTTTAGACAATTCATATTAAAACAGTTACCTTTTTGACAAATACCTGAGTCATTTCGATTATTGATGTTTGAGTAACTTCTGCATCCCCATCCAGCTCAAGGGTATTGCTACCTCGTCTTAAAGGGCTGAAGTGCACCAGTTCAGTTTTATAAATTGGCCTTTATTCCTCACTTGATTTATGGAGCCGAAATAATAATGCCCTGTAACTTTGACTTTTGGTTACGTTTGGAAGGTATGTTCTGGAGATAGCTTTTAAGACTCCCTGATGGGGATCCCTCCAAAATAATATGATTTGAGTTCAGCTTAATATTAGTGCAGGCCATGAGGATTATCTATTTCTTCCATAAATTCTTAAATGCAGCAGGGGGTACTGTTTATTATCAGATAGGTAGAACAATGTTGGAGGAGAAGGAAAAATGGATCAAGGAAATAAAGTCCACTTTGCCCCAAATAAATGTTACGGTGGACAGATTAATAGATAACCCTTTAAGTGTCAAGAACAACTTGTAATGGAATGATTAGAGTGAGACCTGCACAGATATTAAGAGTTGTAAGTTGTTTTTATCATTTTAATAATGATGTTAAATACTCTAATGTGGTCCCTAGATATCTTTTAAAATGTCCATACCCTAAGCTTCGTATTCAACTTTAAAAATTAAGGTGACATTTTTTCGACACACAAAGTAGTACGAGTATGTTTGAGTACTCGAAGAGAACTTAGAAATTGTAGCTTTTGTAAGCAGAATAATGCCTTGATGCTGAATGCTTAAAAATTGTTATTGGTTGTGGCTATGTTCAAATATTTAAATGAGCATTTTAAGAGGTTGTGTATGAGCAACTTTCAGAGATGAAAATCGATGGAATGAATTTCGTTTTTAATATGTATTAATGGATTGTTGCGTATTTATAGTTTTATTGTTTTTGCAATCCCTTTTTTTTAAATTATGTTTTATAAATGGTTAATTGTTATATTTGTGAATGATGTAGGGTTTGTGAAAGATGTGATTTCAAATCACCCACAGTAAATAAAACATATATTCAGAAGGGAGGACCAAGAAAATGTCCTGTGGTTATTATTTATAGCAGGACATTGAGGAGTAAGGAGATGCTGGTTTGAAAAGATATAGAACAAGGACTCAAGGAGAAGGAGGTGATGAGATGCATATACAGGACTCTAACATCAAGACCTTAGGGTAGCCTCACAATCTTTTGTGGCTGAGCGATGCAGTTTGGGGCCAACACGTGCAAGTATGAACTTGAAGGTTGGGCGGATGTCTAGCAACTGTACACTAGCTGCACTGGGAAGCCTCCATGTAGATTACCATAGATTAAGACTTTGTAACAGACTGAAAATACATGATTGTGGGAGACATTTTTCTCTGAAATTCAGTATGCCTTATTTGGTACAATGAGCACCTGCCTGCAATCACCTGCACATATTTGGTTTTGTTTGGTGAAGATGCTGAGAGACCAGGAACAATTGATTTTTACTATTTGTGAACCAGTTCAGAGAGACATTCATGTTCTTTTTGGCAAAGAATATCTTATCGACTAGTGAATTACTTTCATGTGCAATCAAGTATGTCTATGGTTTCGTATGCCAACTCAAGGATATTGGGTAACTTGAAGTGGATCATTTTAATTCCATGGGCAGACCACATTAATCTTTTTAATGTGCTTGCTTTTAGATCGCATACAATTACCCCATAATCTGGGGAATTTAGTAAGGCTTGAGCTGTGGTTGAAGAATAGAGAACACATGCTCTGGGTTGACAGACGTACATGACTGGCATCATTTTTGTCCATGGGATCCCAGGTCTGTGATTGTACCAGTACAATTATTACTGAATCTTAAATCTCAGAGTAACCTGCACAGTTTGGCAGTTTTTGTTGCTGCATCACTTAAAATCAAGAAAACAAACCTTCGGCTAGAATAGTTTGTTCATGGATAAACTGATAAAATATTGTCTGGGTGTTAGGGGTCATGGATGGCCTTCCCTTGGGTATTTCAGATTAAATTAGTTAGGGGGTGCCCCAAATCTAGCTATTAAAATGGAAATATGAATATTGAATACAGAATTGACAACTGCCCTAATAATGAGGACACAACACTTGCGTCTCTCTTCTTGTTGTAGGTGTGATGTGAATTTCTTATGTTTTATGTATCTATGTTTGTGCTTTTACATCTTTTTGTAACTTTTTATCCTCCCTCTTAAATACTATCTCCTTCGTATTGTTTTATTTTGGTGAAAGAAAGAGAGGACAATTTATACATTATTGTGGCAATAAGACCCGAGGCGATGGGCCAATACCGCCCCTGGTAATGCCCCCGGGGGCCATGGGCGGTATTTGCCCACCGCCGAGGGTCTTATAGCCATTAGTACCCTGGCCCGTTAGACCGGGGTACTGATAGCATTTGTTTCTGTTTTGAACCGCGTTTCGAAACAAAACAAAAAAAGTTGCTAAACATGGCCGCCGGGAAAGCGAAAACGTAGTCTGTTTTACCTTTGCATGGTGGCCATCGGGAGCGGACGCGCTGGGAACAGAAGTGTTTCCAACCCGTTTGCTCCAAGAAAAGAAGAAAAAAGAAGGTAAGTGGGGTTGGGAGGGTGAGGAGGGGATAGTTTGCGGGGGAGGGGCGTGGAGGAAAAAAAAATTACCCAAGTCCCTGGCAGGGGACGAAGGCAGCCTTCAGCCATGGGTAGGCTCGGAGCAGGGATTGCCCCATTTCGAGCCTCCTCATTGGCTAAGGTGCTGCCACGCCCCTCGCCGGGAACAGAGTATCCGGCACGCATGGCGTACACAGGAATACCATGTGGGATGGCTCCGAAAAGAGCCAATCCACACACTGTATTCCCGGTGCGCCGCGCATGCTGGGTACTAATGATATGTATTTGTGTAAAATGTACAATATGTTAAGGATTACATTGGTCTTGGTCCCTGAAATAAACATGAAGTGACTGATAGGCTTTAAATGAATCTTTGGCCCCTGATAAGTATGATTTACGTTGTCTTTTTATCACATATAAAAACCTATGCAGAAACATATTCCCTATCAGTCTCCTGTCCAACCCTTGTAAGATTTGTGATAGCACTGAAACAGTATTTGTCTAGTATGGTGTTGTCCCTAACACAATTTCCATTATGAGAGCTGCCTTACGTGTATCTCCTGCTTCACCTTCCTTAACCACAGTCCTTGGAGGGTGAGGTCTGCCTTAGCCATAGTCATACCTGAATTTTCATTACAAGCAATGGTGGAATAGTCATCAATACCACTTTGTGCTAATGTTCATTTCCCAGGCATCAAGTAAGTGGGAATAACTTGCCCCCCATTTGTAAGTCACTGCATACTTTGAAGCACCCACTTCAATGCACCTAAGCACCAATGCACCAGTTGGTATGTCCTCACTCTTTTCACCTGTAATGCTCTTATTCCATATGCATGTACCCTATACATATACATATATTTAGTATTAAAATATGCAGCAGTGGTCCATTCATGAAATAACTTTTATCTCTGTTTGAAAGTGTGAGTTATTTTTGTATGTTTGTTATTTGTGTGCAGCACATCTCTACCCTTTTTCGAAGATGAGTTTTTAAACCTCCACATTACCAATGTTCTGGTTATGAAGCACATAGAAGCCTGCATAGCATACCCACTTCAGTTTCTTTCTCCATGCACTGGGAACTATATTGAGAATATCATGTTGCGTCTAACATGCACAGTGCACTTTGTGTCATGTGCTAAACATTGAGGAGAGTCGAGGTATATAGTTAGTTTTCATAATGGTGCATTGCTAAAAGGGAAACAAAGAAATGAATGTGTGGGAGGTAGCTCCCCGAGATGCAAGATATCCTATCAATGGAAAATGCACATTGCATGCCATTCAGATTAAACGTGTCTGTTGCAAGCTCTGTTTGCGTGCCTTTGATGGCCCCTGCTCTCTGATGCTCTGGTTGATGATGGATATTTTTCACCCATAAAGTCTGCAAGAGAATACTTATGATGCATCTTACATAAAATGCAAACCATGATTTGAAAGACATTTGTACTCCTTAAGAGTTGGTTCCAATGTCTGCATGCCTCTTACGAATGCATGCTATTGACACGATATGTTGTGTACATTTATTGTGCTTCATGTAACACTATCTGAAAATTCGAGGAAAGCTATCAGACCAATGGGACTCCTAAGAGCAGAGTTCTGCAACCTTCGATTCTCTATCTCTTTTGGACTATGATTCGCATATTCCTCTGCCACTAGCAATGCTGACTGGGGCTGAGAGGAATTGTAGCTCAAAACATCTGAAGAGCAACGTATTGCAGTTTTCTGTCTTAGTGGAAAATACTGATGATTAAATTAAAGGTGCTAATTCAGTGCCAGATAAGGGGGCAAGCCTACCACCTTCGAAAGTAAGCAAGGAGGGACAGGGTATCCTCTAGGGGGGAGGGGGAACAAAGGAACATAAATAAACTGCAGTCACACCATGTAAGAAGACCTTCCAGGGAAACACTGGGTGGGAATGCATTGTGTGTTTTATCGTTCCAAGGCACCTTTCTATGATTAGCACCAGATAGGAAAAAATAAGACAGGTAAACACTTTCGGCAGGGATGCTCCCAGGATGGGCCCCACCTCGGAAGCCTTGCTCTAAACACATGATCACCACCCCGCGGGCTAGGGAGGAGGGAGACGGAACTCAAGCTGTGCATCACAGGTGAGACCGAAGCAGCTAAGACAACACTGGGTAATGTAATGACTGGCCAGCAAGCCAATCCTTCAGGCACTCGGGGGTAGAGGGAAAGTGGATTTGAGCCGAGAACTGTTTACATGACCACAAGTGCCTATCGGCAGGTGGCTATGTGAAGGGGAAAATGGACAGACTGGTGTTCCTGGGAGGAACAATCAAAAGGTAAGTTTCAATGTCTCTGGGAGGTGGTCAGCCTTCAGAGTATCCAGTACAGGATATGCAAAGGCTGATATCTAGCAGGTACCATGTGAATGTCTCCCTTCCCACCAGAAGCAGAGTGTCTAATGTTCTTTCCTCAATGGTGCTGACCAATGAAAGTATAATAAAGTTCAGGCGGTCAGCACAAATGTTATTTTACTAATTGCAAACTGTTCCTGGGAGGGGTGAGAATTGATGTGGCGCCACAGAGGAAGGCGATGAGTTTGGATACTGTTGATCGTTTAGCTCCAATCACGTTCTACTAACATACATTACCTCTAAGGATATAACGTAGTCTAACCAATGAGCTTCTTGGGATGCATAACAAAATGTTAAGCGTTTGAGCTATAACTGTTTCTAATTCCTTGACTATTGTATTTGTGGTATAAAACAAATGTTCACTGTATGCGCAGATGTCAGCTCTCATCAATCAGTTCCCGTCCACTGTTCTGTTAGATTTGTGCTCGCGCAGCTGTAATAAACAGCATTGTTTCTTGCCCGGTGTGTGCTTCTTTTGATTATGATTTTTATATGGTGGGGTCAGTGGACCCCTGAGTACAACATACTGTATAGAGTTGAAGATGCACAAGAAGACAACACTCTGTGGGATAATCTAATTGGCATTTCTTCTCACAATACATTCAAAGTAACATCTGGACCATAGGTCATGTGGTACAGGTGCTCTGTACTTTTGAAGAATAAACTCACTGAAAGGAGATACCTGTGATTAGTTGTGTGTGTCATGTTATTTACACTATAAATCATCACAGACTCCTTTTTTTGTGCAATCAACTATTACCAGAAATGTTGATTTAGTTTCCTACAAAGAATACATTTGTGCTGTTTTCTTAACAACTTTACCCTGAAGAGAATAAGCATGTTTTGAATTATTAGTGATGACAGAAAGAGTGTTATTATGGATTCCATGCTAATTAACATTTTAAAGGTTTGTAGTTGCATTCACTTTTCATATGAGATAACCTATGACATTGTAAGGATTCCATAGTAAATATCAACATGCACATTAAATGGGCAAATATATGAAAGCCCTCCTACTGAGGATGAACACGGCTTAAATCTCTTGTTCCGTGAGAAGCTGCCCACTCAGGTAGGTCTACAATTACATTTTATCTCACTGTGCCTTACAAGCGGTGAAATATCCATTTGCATATCAGTCTGGTCCTGCCAACAAGGACAGTACAGTATGAACAAGTTTACCATCATCAAGCACAGATCTTTGTTTCTGGCTTCTCGGTCAGATCAACTAATGCAATGCCAAGTTTGAACCAGGCTTTTTTCGATCCCACACAATGCTTCATTCCCTCCTGGATACAATGTGAATAGATCTAGCAGGTCCACTCCTATGGACTCGACCTGTTTTAGAATGTGCAAGACAGAGCTGTTTATATTTACAATCCCAAACATGGTAGATCATAGAAATAAAAAATGTGATCTTTAGGTTCTGCATAAGTACTTACAACTGAGATGCATTGATTATGCCAGGAAAAAGTAGCAGCAAGTATGTAGAGCAGCAGAGGAAAAGAATGCTGCTGGATAAACGAAACACTAAAGTTAGCAAGTGATAAACATGCTTGAAGTTGTAGGAACATTACAAGTGAATGTTGAGACATCACTGTGTGTGATGTCATTACATATCAAGCAATGATGTCATAGGACCTCAAAACATAACCATATCTCTCCAGCCCTAAAGCCTGTCCACTGGCTCCTGGTTTCTGCAAGGATCAAATTCAAAACCCTATGCATCATCCTCAAGGCCTTCTGGGGTCTGGGACCACACAATCTCTAACTTTCCCTCCATAAATACTCCCCTGCTAGAGTCCTTCGCTCCTCTAACTCCAACTCTTTGACTGTCAAACGCTTCTACAAGCAGAGAGTGGGGGGCAGGTCTCTCTCCTCGCCTAGCACTTCCCTTGGGAACAGCCATCCTGTCCCTCCCAGACTTGAGTCGGACCTCCTCAAGTTTCCGTAAACTGCTCAAAACTCTTCTTTTCTCTTCCTCTTTCCCTCTTTCCCTTCCTTGCTAATCACCCCATACCCTGTGACTGGAGGCCTAATCTTCATGAAATTCGTAGCATTCCAGTCCCTTCATCCCAGTCAATACCAGCACCAGCACCGCCCTTGCAAGCCGCTGCTTGGCGGCTCTGCATTCCACCCTTGGGAGTTGCCTGCACTAGCACTTAGCCCGAGGTTCTCCTGCTTGGCTCCCCTTAGCACTTCCCTCCCATGTTTTCCACCCGCACTTGCCAACTTCTCTGTCCTATCCCTCCCTACCTCCTGCAATACTCCTCACTGAACTTCCACATTCGAATGTCACAAGGACTAGTAGGACCATGACTGTATTTTACTGTTTTTGTCATTGTTATTTTCCCCCGTTCCCTTCCCATTTAGCCTTGTCATGCTTCTAAACACAATTCAGTTGTATAGGTGCCTAACAAATGCTCAATAAATAAATAGATAAAACATAGTGAGATGTTCTAATGCAAGAGATATTCATCAGAGAGTGTTCAATATAACAGGCATTGCAAATTAGCAATAATACATTCTAAACATATGTTACATATGTAGTATCATTTCTAACAGAAGAATTACTAATAACGGAATGCGCAAAATGTTAGAACATTAGACATAAACAGTAAGAAGAACACACTGTTTTTAATCAATCACAGAGGATGAATATGATGTAATTTACAATCATTCCTGTATCACAAACACTGGTCAATTGAATGAGTACTTGACATGATCTACCTCAACTATGAGCAACATAGTTAGATATTCCTATCATATCCGCAATCAATTCATAAATGTAAATAGAGTAAATGTCCACATTAGGATACCAAAAACAAGAAGAAAGTAAAGAAAAAGAAAACAAATATTGTAACACCAAACCTTCTAAAAAGGAAACCATATGAATGTCCAGTGAGTCATATATTGTATATTCAATATTCAGTACGCAATATTCAGTGTACAAGGAAAATAACTATGCATAATTAAATTCAGTAATAAAACTTTGTCAATGGGACGTAATGGTTAATTTGCGGTACGAAAAACCTATGAAATTCATTAAAAAACCTGTGTTAAAGTGACGTTATGGTTCAAGGTAAAACCGAAAAACCCCTGAAATTCACTAGTTATGGTAAGCTAAGCAACCATTACTCGCGCCACCACCGTGCATTGCTAAGACTAACACCCATGACATCAAAGATGACATCACAAATGTCATTAATGACATCACCAATCAAGCATTACAAATCTGTTAGCAAACATGCGTGGTACTAAAGAGTACTGGTTCCGACGTCACAGAGATGTACGTTGTACGATAAGAAACCTTGGCGCAACCACTTGGCACTTGGTTTGTTACATTAAGTTGTGCAGAATATGCATGGGAAGATTTACCTGATTTCCTACGCATATAAAACAAAAACAAAACAAACATATATATGCTAACTTCTGGAGAACTTTGCTCTCTAGATCCTGTTAGTGTTTCAAGATATTTCCATCATCGCTTCATTGCTATGCTACACTTTATTCGTAATAAAACTGTTCCTCCCCTCTGAGAAGTGCAACACTTCTTTTGGAGAAAAGAATACCAAGTCAGAGGAGCACCACATATCCACATGCTTTTATTGATTAAAGATGCTCCTAAATTTGGTCAAGACAGTGATGCCACTGTTTTGCAGTTTATCGAAAAATATGTCACTTGTGAAATTCCATCGGAAGCAACAAATAGTGATCTTCATGCACACATTGTACATTTTCAAAGGCACAAATCTGGGAAATATTGTCGTTGCAAATACAAAAACAAAGGTAGATACTACACCAAATGCCGCTTTGGTTTCCCTAGACCAGTTACAGAAACAGGTGAAGTGAACAGCTTCATGTCTTCCGTTAGACATAGTGTTAAAGGTAAATCACCTAAGAACACATATTACATAAAAAGAACAGAAGAAACACAATATATTAGTGATTACAATTCAATCATTGCCCTCTTAAGGAATGCAAACATAGATGTGCAGTACATTGCAGACAATTCCACTGCAGTTGCACAATATGTTACAGCCTACTTAACCAAGCATAAAAAACAGAGCTTCAAGACCTCTGGAATGACCTAAAAAACATCTTAACTCTTGGTACACCCCTCATCTAAAAAACCTTAGACTAATCAAAAGAAAGTGTGAAACGGCTTGGAGACTCTAACCCCTCAGCTGAAAATAAACTTAACCTAACTAAGGCCTCAGCCCAATATAAGAAAGACATTTTATTAGCCAAACAGGAAACCTACAACAACAGAATCTCTCAATCTAAATCCAGTGTCAAAGAACTGTTCAGCATCCTGAAAGAATTAGAATCACCTATTGCACCACAGGAACACTGTACTAAAGACAAAAAATGGTGCTCCAGCATCCAACATGCCCTAACAAATAAATTGGCCAACCCACAAACCAAAATTGCGATTAAGAAAGCATCCTTAATGCCACAAACCGCACAGAGCACAGTTCCCCTCCAACATCCTAAACAAGAAGCCCGTTTCAGTTTCTTTAAAGTATCAATTATCGAGGTGGAAAAGGTTATATTGGGACTTAAACCGTCCAACTGCAAAGGTGACCAATGCCCAGCACAACTTATCAAGGATGCTGCAAGAGAACTCTCCCCGTTTATAACCAAACTTATTAACTCCTCATTCACTACATGTTCCATCTTGGGTATTGCCACTATTAAAGAAGCAAACCCTTGACCCGGCCATTCCCACAAACTTCAGGCCTATCACAACCGTGCCATTTCTTCTAAAAATTTTGGACAAAGTGGCATATATCCAAATTCAGAATGTCCTCGAATCTAACCGTCTACTCGGATCTCGACAATCAGGATTCCGCCCCCAACATGGCACGGAGACGGCCCTAATCGACCTTAAGGCCCAAATAGATGAGTGCAGAGATCAAGGCCAAGCTGCCCTACTCCTCCTGCTAGACCTCTCGGCTGCTTTCGACTTGGTCGACCACACAGTCCTTTGCAGCCACCTAGACTCCGCCGCCCACTTCTCGGAGGATGCCATAATCTGGATCAAGTCTTTCCTGAGCAACCGGACCATGAGAGTCTTCTCTCCATCGGCCTCAGCTGACCCGATCTCCATAACCTGCGGCGTACCACAGGGTTCCTGCGTGTCACCCACCCTATACAATATATTCACTAAGCCCCTATTCGACGAAATGGATCATCTGGGTATCACCTACACTAACTATGCAGATGATACCCAGATCCTCCTTCCGCTTTCAGGAGATTACGCCGTGGATCTGGCCTTAGTGAATAGAATTTACAATATCGTTCAGGCTTGGATGGCCACTCACGGGTTATGCCTGAACGACGACAAAACTGAGCTCATTATTTTAGGTATACCTACCCACATATCCAAACTCAGCCCTGATTACACTAACTTTACTATCGATGGCAACAACATAAAAGTAACTAAGTAAGTGAAGACTCTAGGTTTTTACTTAGACGCCACCCTGAACCTATCCAAACAAGTCAACTCCCTAGTGTCTGATACTGCATACACTTGCAAACTCATCCGAGCTAGTAAACCATTCCTCTCCACAGATAGCTGCCTTACACTGGCCAGGGCCCTTATCCTCTCCAAATTGGATTACTGTAACGCACTCTACATTGGAGCTAATAAACACATTATCCATAAAATACAGGTTCTCCAGAACAACGCCCTAAGAGCAGCTCTTAAAATTAATAGAAATGAACACATGTCCTCGCTAAGAAGAGAACACAAATGGCTATCCACTTTTGACAAAATTCAACTTAAAATTGCCTCTCTCACACACAAGTGCCTTAACAATAACGCACCGCCATACCTCATGGATAGAATTTGCAAAAAATCCTCTCCCAGACCCACAAGATTAGCTAACCAGAACTGTCTTCAAGTTCCACGATTTAGACTCTCCACCATAGGTGGACACAGCTTCCCAGTCAAGGCTGCGCAATTATGGAACTCCCTACCACCCGGCATTAGAGAACCCCAACCCTTCTTTAAATTCAGACGAAACTTAATCAACTTGCTAAAAGAGAACGATATCTAACCCTACGACCACTACCTTGCCGCTGACTCCCCCTTTTTGTTCTCCGAACTGCCTTTAGGGGTCTATTGCTGTGAAATGCCGTTGAATGTATTATGCCTATCTAAACACTTTTGCTACCTGATAATGTATGTGCTTTGTAAGTAACGAATGCTAAGTCTTGTACTACTCTGCACTATGCCTATGCCCTTATATGTGTCATGTATACTGTACCTTGTAACTAAGCTGAACATATTCTTATTCCCTGCGCCCTGATGCCTCAGGGTATGGGGCGCATTATAAATAAAGAAACAAACAAACAAACAAACCTATAATCAGACAAAACACTGTCTCAGAAATTGTACAGTTTAGGCATAAAAATGCTCTCTCATAGAGAATGTGGCTGCTATGAAGCTACAGATCGTTTAACTGGTACTGCTTTGTGTGGAAAATCTGAAAATATAGTATTGCTAAATCTTGGTCCTGCTAAATCTAGAAAAAGAGTTCTCAAATCATACAAAGACATAGAAACAATAGCCAAAAATGATCCCAACAGCCAGGACATTTTGAAAAACTATTTACCAGACACATACTACCCAAACAGGAGTACCACTTTGGAAACTATGTGTCTATACCACATAGCCCAAAACTTCATATACAAAAATAATATAAAACCTGATGAAAAAAAGGTAGATACAGAGTGATGAATTGTGAAGGCAGTTTAGTGAAACTTACCAAACGAAGCTTAATTAATCATATCAAATTGTCATTATAAACTCCTCAACATAAAGAACTATATTACATGTCCCTGCTACAGCTTTTTAAACCATGAAGAAAAGAAGAAGAGTTACTAGATATCTATGACTCCTATGACGACACTTTCAAAGCAAATGAAAGCCCTATAACCGATGTAAACTTTACACAGTACAAAATAATGTTGCACAATGAACAGCAACACGAGGAAGAACTCCAGGCCCAACTAGATAAGGACAATCCCAACATTAGTCAACCTTCCGTAACAGGAAGCCAAGAACCACTGGGACAACCACTAATACCAAATGAGGAAGAATTAGCTATGACAGAAATAGAAAACACATGTCTCACCACGAAGAAGATACAGACGACTTAACTGTACTGCAATCAAAACTGAACAATGAGCAGCGTATCATTTTTCAAGAAGTAACAAAAGAAATTGCACATGGTGTACAACATGAAAATAAAGAATGTACCTGCCAAAATTACAAACCTATACTACTATACGTCAGTGGTCAAGCTGCTTCAGGCAAAACATTCTTAAACAAAATCATCAACAAGTTCCTTCAACTATTGACAAACAACAAACTGTCAGCTGTTGTAACTGCCCCCACAGGTTTAGCTGCCTACAACATAGGCGGTGTCACTTTACACCGATTACTACTCCTTCCAGTAGAACGCCAAAACAAATTAGACTATTACAAACTTACACTAATAGATGAAGTGAGCATGATCTCCAACCTAATGATTACAAGAAGTACTGAAAACAAACTACGAAGAGCTCTTTGGAAGAAAACACATTATTGTTTTCTGAGATCTTCTTCAATTGACACAAGTGAAAGGTGAACCTATTTTTAAAGCCTTAGGACACAAACTCTGTCGTAAAATGGTGGCAGAATAGGAAAGGTCAACCTTTGGCAACATTTCCAATACAGAGAATTAACTGAAAATATGCGCCAGTCTGCAGACCTCACATACGCCAACATTTTTAAAAGTATTAGAGTTGGTGTACTACCTCAAGAAGCACAATCAATATTAAAAACTTGGCACATCCATGCACTGTATGGCCATAATTCATGTGCTACTGATGTCATGGAAAAATTAGCACACAAAAATGTCACTTGTATGTCCTTGATGCCAACCCTCGCAAGCTGTTCAAAATTCAATGAAACAATGTTGAAAAAAGAAATGCAACCAATAATTGAAATGTGCTCCTCAGACAAACTGGACGTACATGGTATGACACTACCCATGTGTCAACAAGCCACAACAAGATTAAATACCTTAGAAAACTCACTGGCTGATTCATGGAATTTTTGCGCCGAAAAACTGGGATTTGTGCGCCATTCTGCCTGCAAATCCCCATTTGTTAAACAGGGATTTGCGGGCAGAATGGCGCACAAATCTCTGTTTTTCGGCGCAAATAATTCCATGAATCAGCCCCTCTATCTCCAACACAGCTGGTTTGGAGAAAATATTAAAATGATCTTTAAACTGTAGAGTAATGCTTTAATGTAACCTTGATGTGGAGCAAGGACTAGTTAATGGAGCACTTGGTACAGTTGTTGGCTTTCAAACATACCCACGTGACAACAACATTCAGTTTGTCAATATTCCCTTTGACAAACTATCAGAAGTTAAAAGGATAAGATGCTCAACAGCTCGATTCCTTCTTTTCAAAGACATTTATGTGCACAGAGAACAATTTTCTCTAACTCTAGCATATGCAGTCACCATTCACAAACCACAAGGTCTTACCCTAGATAAAGCATTGATAGATATTGGGAACACAGTCTTTAAAGTAGGCATGAGCTACCTAGCGCTTACGTACACTTGACTGTCTATTTCTAATCAACTTTGATGCAAGTAAAATAAACACTGATATTCCTTGCCTTTTAGAATACAATAGATTACGTTCACTGTACACCCCCCATCTAAAAATGTATCCTGTTCCACAGAAAGGAAAACGTTGTAAATGAAAACTACTTCAAACAGAAATGCAACAGGATCTCACAGCATATCCTCTAAAGAGAGTAAAAGAAGGTAATGCTTCATCAATTACTACAACCAAAGAAGAATCTACTACTCAAAGTAACTCAGGTACTTCTTCAAAGAAGCAGCACACACTCTTATGACTTGTACACAGAACTATCTGGTCCATTCAAATTTTCAAATATAACTGGTGTAAGTTGCTACGCAAATGTAGCAATGAATATTCTATTCCAATTGCCACCAATTGTTGACAACATTTAACTACACAATACAGACCGATTGTGTTTGCAAATGTTAGTCCTTCATAGAAATGCAAGCAACAATCCTGACAACACATACAGTGTTCATGGAATAAGACAAGAATTGGACTACTGTGCTGGAATGGTGAAATTCACTATAAACTCACAAGAATTTCTAATGTACTTACTACAAGTACTGGAAAACAAAAACATACCTATAAATGCAATCTTCCAGATTTCATACATGTGGAAACATACATGCACTCTGTGCAACAATATGGCACAGGAACAAATCCCTAATGAACGCTCCGTGTACGTATCCATACCTAACTGTGAATCCGTTCCATTTCAGCAACTTGTACAAAATGCAAACCCAGGCTGATTATGTACTACCTGTAATTCAGATAATTGCTCCACCATACAAATACAAACACATAGTAAATACATAATACTAATGCTTTTACATTACAATGCAGATGGTACCAAAAACAACTGCAAGCTGACTGGATTCACACATGGTCAAGTATAACTTGGTAAGAAAACCTTCACAACAATAGGTATAATCTACCATGCAGGAGCCACAACCAATGCAGGTCACTACACTGCATATATAAAAAAAAGAATTGTAGATGGTTCGAATGTAATGATAGTACCATTAATCTAAAGCAAAGATTACCAGCAAATCGTATAAACGCTTATTTAATATTCTTAAAACCTAAATTTAACTAATCTGTGCATAAACATTAATAAAACTTCAATTAGAAAACTATAAACAGTTAGAATACGCCAACAGGTATCTAACTGCCCCAAGATTCTGCAACAACCAAACAGATAAATCAATACCACTAAATTATGAGAAGAAATTAACAGTTAGAATACGCCAACAGGTATCTAACTGCCCCAAAATTTTGCAACAACCAAACAAATAAATCAATACCACTAAAATATAACAAGAAATAAACAGTTAGAATACGCCAACAGGTATCTAGCTGCCCCAGGATTTTGCAACAACCAAACAAATAAATCAATAGCACCAACAACTAATCTGTGCATAAACATTAATAAAACTTCAATTAGAAAACTATAAATAGCTACAATACGCCAACATGTATCTAACTGCCCCAAGAATCTGCAACAACCCAACAGATAGATTAGCAACGTGAGAATATAAATAAAAAGTATAACAAGTTACAATTCGACAACAGGTATCTAACAATCTGTAACAAGCCAAAAGATAGACCATTAGCCAGAAACAACAAGTAAACACTGAAAACAAACAAACACATGTACTGCACCATAACAAAAAAAGTTTTTTTTTAATCCAACATGGAGATTTTTTTTCACAGACCCAATGATTTAAGCAACAAACACAGAAACCGAGCAAATTGCACAGTACACTGGTTTTTAAACTACAAAATATGAGGGTTGAAATAAAGCAGAAATATCTATTATGCAATGTAATATCTCTTTATAAACTACCTACACTAACATGATCTTTTTCTTTATCACAGAAATTGATAAAGAATATATCTACTCCAGTTACCACGTCAGGAATAAATATATCACAAAAAATCAAACAGTAAGTATATAATAATAAATACAACTCATAAATACTGCTCCACAACACAACCATTGAAGCAAACATCTAACCATACACCACAATACAAAATGTTTACTTCCATGGATATGTTATACTGCAGTGCTTGTTACCAAACTGTACAATCTTAATGAAATGACTTAGCCAAAACTTCACATACAAACTATACAAATCAAACAGCACACAAACTGTAGATTTGCAAATATTTGTTAGATGTTCGATTCTATAGGTGTGATCTATGGGTGTGATATGCTGCAGTGGTTGTGCAGTGGTTGTGGCCTACGGCCTACGGCCTTCGGCTTTGCACCCAAGACTCTAGACCCTGGCCACACCACTGCAGCATAACACACCCATAGAATCAAACAATTTAACTGTGCTAAATGGGCCACCGCAATGCATTTTTTATGCCCGCGGACATGACAAACACATCGGGGGTGCCTGCCACCTAAACAAACACAGAATTTGACCCATCTCTTACTTCTCCACCCTCCCCAAGCACTCTTACACACCAACACAATGCCAAACTTGTATTTCTCCCCAGTTTGTCGTCGCGCTGTCCGTGGATGTCCGCGGATCCAAGATGGCGGGTGCATCGAAACAATCTGACGCACCTCACGCTTCATCCCAGCCAATCAGCGGACACGTTGCATGTCCGCAGACATAATGCAAACCGATTAGCCAATCAGTGTCCTGTCCGCGGAGCGAACAGGGAAGTGTGTCCGCGGAGCGGACATAGATATCACTAATTTTTTGTGACCTATTTTTTAGTCATTTAAACAAAAATACTGGACGGATTTTCAACAATTTTTACAAAAGCACGCTTTCAGGACCAAGCTGCTGCTCCTGCCGCAAATTTGGTGAAAATCCCTCCGGCGGTTTGGGCTGTAGGCATGCGCAATAGTTTTTTCCCCATTCAGTCTATGGGAAAAACAGAAGTTTTGGGACCCCCACTATAACTTTGCTCCCCCTAGACCAAACCTCACTAAACTTTGCAGAAAGATTCAAAGTGGGCCATATTTTTTTTTTCCAAGTTTGGTGAGAATTCGTCGAGGGAGAGCAAAGTTATAAGCCACCCAAAACGTGCTCTTCGTATGGGATTAGCAATTTAACCATAACTACCGTGGCTGTGTAATACATACATAAACCTTCCTAAAAAGATAACATCTATGTCAATACACAAGTGAATAATGTCATATGTATTCAATATTAAGAGTGCCTATTCAGAGAATATTTATTTCATGTTGTAAGGTTAAATGAGAAAATAACAGGTCCAATGTCTGATTATTAGAAGCATGACAGATTTAACTCATCATTCATACCATGTGGTATAACCAAATTGAGCCTATCAATCCAATAAGACTCTTGTTGTTCAAGTTCTTTAGTAATGTTCTCCATAAGATATTTGATGTCCTCTAGTATTTGGAATCTCACTTGCAAAATCTGATGTCCTGCCTCATTAAAATGTTCAGCTATAGATTAATTGGTCTGGAGACTTGAACGAGGCTCATTCCATCAAAGGTTGGCTTCTCTTGATGTTTGGCCAATTCAGTATACTTCACATGGACATTTGATTGCATATATAATGCTCATAGTATCACATGTAGCAATGTTCTTAAGCTTGATTTTTTTGCCTATTTTTATAACTGAGGCTCACTCACAACTGAAAAGATGCAATTGGAAGGTGATGTCCACATAATTTAGCTGTTTTTGACTGGCACTCAGATTTGTTGGGCCTGACTCTGACATTGGCAACCAGTTTAAGAATACATCAGTGCCATTTTCTGACAGAGAAGAAGACAAGTAGCCACAGTAGGGCAAGTAGTACAAGCACAAATGGAATGCCAATAGCAGTTATAGGCAGTAGGCAACTAGGATTCTTCTCCACAACTGAATTTGCCACCTCCACTGACTCCAAAAATGTAAACTCTTACACTGATTATGTCTGTGTGAAAAGGTCCACATCATGGACCTGGACTACTTTTCACCATTAAAAACAGTAACTGTATTGCAATCTGCACACTCTTGAAGAAAGCTATGTTTCATGGGAAGCCAGGCATTGGGAGAATGTGGAGTCACTTAGAAAATAATCATTGAGGGGGACAGTCCTTATGGTTGAGGAATACGATGATTACAGTGAATGAGTTGTTCAAACATATTCTCCCAGGCCCTCTGCATGGCACTTGCTTCTCATTTCATTTCATCTCTAAAACTCAGGACATCTTGTCCTCTCTCTCCTCCTCTCCCCTTCCTCCCTCTACTCCCTGCCCTTCCTCTGGCCCTTCTTTGGCCACCTCTCCTCCCTCCTTCTCTTTCTTTCCCCTGTTGTCCCCAGATGAGGTTTCTAGACAAGTCCAATCTATGAAAGTCTCATCAAAACAGGTTCATCCATGTTCCTCTCAAACCATCGAGGACCACATTGACTCCCTGGTTGACTTCTGCAACCACTCCTTCACCACTGGAGGTTTCACTTCCCCCCTGAAGCACTCCCTTGTGTACCGTCTTCTTAAGAAACCCTCTGCTGACCGGTCCTGCCCAGCTATCACCCAATCTCCATCACTCCTTTCCTGGGAAAATTCTTGGAAAAGTTGGCCATCTCCCAGCTTAATCTTCACACTGAATCTGTGGGTTGTCTCCATGATCATCAGTCTGGCTTCAGAGCTGCCAGAAGCAATGGAAACTGCTCTGCTGAACATCCGTGAAGACCTGCTCTCCAACCTTGATTCTAACACCGCCTGTGTCCTCATCTTACTTGATCTCTCCTCTTCCTTTGACACTGTAAACCATGCCATCCTGCTCAACCATCTCCGTGATAACCTGGGTATCACCGGTCTGGTCCTGGCATGGCTGACTTCTTTCCTCTCTGATCGACCCTCCCAGGTTCAACTTGGGTCCCTCCTCTCCTCTTTCTCTATCCCTACCTGTGGTGTTCCCCAGGTGTCTAACCTCTCTCCCTGGGTGTTCAACCAATAACTGGCACCTCTTTCGCACTGCATTGCTGTGCTCTGCCCCAACTTCCAGTGCTATGTGGATGACACCCAGCTCATTTTCAGGTGACCCTCGGCCACCTCTTCTCTCTCTCTCATATCTGACTGTCTGTCTTCCATCCAGGAGTGGTGAGCTGCCAATGATCTCTGCTTTAATGCTAGTAAGACCGAGATTCTCCTTATCTGCACACCCACTCCCTCCTTCGCTGCCACTCTCTGGCCGGCCTCACTTGGCCCTCTTCCTGCTCCCACCTGTGAGACTTAAAACCTCGGGGTCATCTTCGACTCCACACTCTCCTTCTCTCCTCACATCTCTGATGTCTCTAAGAAGTCACACTACCAGCTGCATCCCCTCAGAGGTATTCTTCCTTTCCTCTCCTTCCCCGAGAAGCTCACTGTCTCCAGAGCTCTGGTTCTCTCTAGGCTGGACTATTGCAACAGCCTCTTCTAAATCTGCCTGCTTCTACTCTCTGCCATCTGCAACTCATCCAGAACAGGACTGCGAGACTTGTCCTTGGCCTCAATCGTTTCTCTCCAGGACTGAAATCTATACACTAGCTCCCAGTGGCTGCGAGGATTAAGTTCAACATCCTCTGCATTGCCCACAAGGCATTCTGGGGCCTGGGGCCTCATTACCTTCAACTCACTCTTCCTAAATTTCTTCCATCTCGAGCTCTTCGATGATCCGCCTCCAACTCCCTCAGCGTCAGTCACTTCTCCAAGCAACAGGTTGGTGGTAGATCTCTTTCTTCGGCTGGGGCCTCCCCATGGAACAGCCTCCCTACCTCTTACAACCTTTCTCTTTGCTTCTGCTTTTTCTCCTTCTCTCCCCTGCTGACTTCCTGACGGAAACTGAATCTGCACTGGTTACCTGGCCATCCTCTGTTCTCAGGCTAGGTCCCCTTCCCTACCAGTTGCACACCTGCACTGCCTTCCTGGCAACCCCTGCATTTGGGGACTGTTTTTCTGTATCCCTACAGTCCCACTACCAGCACTTGACACCTGATGTCTGCTCTTTCCCCTGCACTTGCCACCAGCTGGCCATACTTTGACTTATTTATTCTATTATCCCATGTACTTAACTGTCCCTTCCCACTTCCCATGCACTTGCTCGATCTGAAGGTCACCTGGCCTAGTAGGATCATTGTCTGTCTTCCCTCTGCCCCCCCTTGCCTCGTCGCAACTTGAAACACTTGTGTATAGGGACGTTATGAACGCCTTATCATCTTGTATCATATCCTCAAGATGTAAGCAGACATCCTGACCCATGCAACCTGTACAATACAGGTGGCACTAGATGTCACCCGTGCTTGTTCATGATTACTGCTTAGAGAGCAGAGAATCCCTACTGGAACTATGGGCACACTTTCACAAACATTTATGCAGCCAGTATGAAGGCTTTTTTCACCTAGTTTACAAAGAGCAACAACAACGTCCTTTGGGAGCCTTTATACAATGTGAACCCACAATAACTTCACCAGAATGCAACATTGTCACTGTTTGCATTAGAGAATGTGCACTCATCAGCAACTATCCTGGCAGTATTTAATCCCAAATTATGGGGTGGATTGAACCAAAAAGATTAATGTTATTTAGTCAGCAACATCAGTAGCATCATTGTGCATGCATTGGCAGTTCTGCAATTCTGTCAAAGCACAAAAGATTTCAAACCACAAATGGTGTTCCCAAGTGTGTCCTTAGGTAATAGGTATTCACCCAATGGAATTCGATCCAATATATTCTTTAACGCCTCTGTGAACAGGACAACGCTATCAAGGAGTATATGATGCAAAATAAAGTTAAAGCAGTGTAATTCATGTCTTTGACACCTACACAACAGGGTCTCTTGGGTTGTATACACAGCATCTAGCAACTTTTGAATAGGCTATACAGCATTTCAGGAATGATACAACTACTGTCTTTGATTTAATCCCACTGGTTCATAGGCTCAAAAACCAGACTGGGAAGATGGGGTAGTACATTAGGAAGGAATACAAGTTCTAAATGCTGGCTCTCCCCAAAGGCATGCCCCATCACTTGAAAAAACATAGCAGTATCAACACAGTCATCGTGGGCTCTGAGATGTAATCTGTGCCCCAATTGTAAAACCATGCTTCAGATCTTGTCTGCTTTGTGCCTATTTTTCAGGGTATTGTGTCAAAAGTCAAGAAAAGGGTCTCAGACCAAACTATGGCACATGAGAGGGAAAGGATGCACTTCAAATGTCCCCGTAAAGGTTCCAGAGATATACATTCTTCTTCTGCCACCACAAAGAGCAGTCTCATAGGTACCACTCTCATCACTGTCACCGCGTTCACAGGACAGGACCATTAACTAGCATCTCTAATGTCTCCAAGTATTATCAGTGATTGCAGCTGAAATAGTTCAAGTCTCTCTTCTTTGATAGGAGCTTCGCAAGTTCAGTAAAAAGCACAGGGCCCAATTTTGAAAGAATAAGACAGATTTAGATTCAAGAAGCAGCGAACAGGACCAATATACATATCAGGAAAGGCAGTATAGGAAATGGGTGCACAGTATCTCAGGGGCAACACGTTTGTCTTGCGAGCAAGACAATGCAGCGCAACACAGGTTTGAATCCTGATCATGCGCTTAGAAACCAATCGTTGGTGTTAAGCGCGTTATAAAAGAATACTTAGAATTAATCAATTATGGGTGAAGAGCTTCTGATTTTACTGGCATAGAGAATGGGGCATTTGTCTACACTAAGCAGGCTGACAATGAAATATCTTGTGTTCACTGCAATCATTGTATATTCTGAATGTGTTTTTGATTTTTGTTCTGGAAGAGAGATCCTCTGCGGCAGAAGGGAAAGTTTGTCAGCTAACACTGTAGGATTCCTAACAATGCTGAAGAAGAACCAGTGCTTCTTTGTCCACACATACACTGTTCCAGATTATGATGATTTACAGCAAGCACAATGGTGATGTGATGATGATGATGATGCAGAGGGTAACAGCACCATTCACTAGTGCTGCTTGAGACTGCTGCTGTACTGTGCATCTGAGAGAACAGTAGGTATGTTTAAGATCTATATGCTATATAGATGTGTGAGGTAATTCCTTTAACAAAAATATTAGTTAAATAACAAATTCATCTTTTAGCAAATGGTTGATTAATATGTGGAAAGGCCTTAAGAATGACCCTTTCAGAATGACTACAAACATCACTGCACAACAGGAAAGAAAAAGACCAACTCCTTGCGTTTGAGTATATGTCTTCCTTAAACGGGAATTCTTTTAAGGACTTTCATGTACTTTTCCTAAATAAGCCATGTCATTTTTGCCTCTGTAGTATTAATATAATTTAATGTTTGAATGTTTTCTGAACTTTTCCCCAACATTCCACTTATTATAGTCAGTGATGTTGTGTGGGATGGGAATGTAACTCACCACACAAATTAGAGAGTCCGCATTTAAGGCCTATGCAAGTAGAAACAAGCATGTGCCACTGCTACAGCTCATAGGCTCAGATGTCCTAGGCCCTATCCCACAATTAACTATTGCCACCACTCTCCAGGACAGTGTAACACTGGTCTAGTTGTTCCAGTGAGCAGAACAACATAAGATAATATGGCATTTCTCAAGGGAGCTCAAACACTATTATATTACAAAAGAAAATGAATGTATTCTATTACTTCACAGAAATACAAAAGCAAAATGAAAAGAGAGGGTGCCAAAGCAACCTTAAAATACATTTAAAAAGAATACAAATGGAATAAGGGAAGGTTCAAAGGCCACCTTCAGAATGTCCTGCCTAGCTTCTTCTCAAAACGATCAATCATGGCCTTAATATGGCGCAGCTGCACTTAAATTTCCCAGAACTTTCTATGTATGTACACTCCAAAGTACCTGAATGGTGTGTTGTGTGGGATACTTTGACCCATTCCAATATGCCCAACTGCATCAATTTACAAATGGTGAAAGAAACCTCCCAAAATGGATGCGCTAACCCCTGTGCATGCAAAAATCTGAAAAACTGTGTGTGGATCACAATCACAAAAGGCTGCACACCCCTGCCACACAGTCAAAGTGGGTGTGAAAACAGAATTCTCACTGCAGGAGCATGTCAGTGGGCTCTGTTCCATTCAACATGAAGCAAGGCCGAAAATGCCTTTTAAAATGCAGCTTTGCAACCTTCAAAGTGCTGTTTTGGCGCTAGATCCATTAATTTTCCAGTGAACCATTGAAATTAAAAGAATTACAGAACATCCAGGTGGCTCAGAGAAGCCGGGCCTCACTGATTGACAGCAGCTAAGAAATGTATTTCATGAAAGACCAGCCCAGCAACATTGTTTTCAGTTCCACAGGAAAAATGCGGCTAAAAATGGCAACATGTAACAATTTCAGCTGTTCAGAGAGAACTCCAAGCAAAGGCTGGATACATACATCCAGACTGCAGACCAATCCCAGCACTCAAGGACAGAAATAATGCTGAATAAAATGTGTGTGCTGCAGAGGAAAAGCTGATGTAAAAGACTGAGGAGGTCATTACAACCCCGGCGTTGAGGGTTAACGACGGCGTTAACCCTTAACGCCGGATTCCCACTTTAACGCCTGCTTTTGGCAGGCGTTAAAGTCCATGGCGCTAACCCGCCATGGTGCTAATTACGCCGCCGTAAATTACGCCTTCCCCACTCCCATTATGCCCTATGGGGCAAAAATGGGAATGGGGAAGGGAAAATGGGAAATGGGGATTTACCGCCCCACTCACCTTGGAATGGGGCGGTAAATCTGCCATCCACCATGGTGTAAACGTAGTTTACACCATGGTGGTAAAGTTGGTGCACTTAGCACCAAGGTTGTAATGACCGCCTGAGTTTAAATGTGCTTTTTCCATGAAGAAAGTGCAAAATCGCCTGCTTAAAAGCATGTTTTGATTTAAAGGTTTAATTCTTGAAGAAAAGTCAAAGGATTGCTAATGTCAAAATACACTGATAACTGTGTTCATTTATATGTTTTAATGAAAGATGTAGGTAACTTAAAGTCAAAACCCAGTCTTCAGTTAATTAAAATATTTAATTCTGGGCTGACAGCCTCAGCCTGGGAATGGTTGACACCTCACCGCTGACAGGAAAAGACTATTTGCTGCTGTAAGGTTCTCACATACTCAGAACAAAGAACTCATTAGACATTCGTCTGTGGCCCAGCCAAAAACAATGGCAGGCTGAACACTCATCCCTACAGCAGAGGGGCCGGGAGCTTCCCTCTCAAGGAAGGGGACACCCCACCCTGATCAAAGGAATTTGACAGCTGTCCCCAGTGAAAGAAAAGTATAGAAAAACTGCTAAACAACTTTTAGTGGTTAAATTACTATTTGTACTTAAGATTTAAAAACCTTTAACTTTGCCACATGAAGGAGGACACATCTAAAAGTTGGTGGTTGTAAATCTAATGTTACGCTCTTTCTGTGAAGATGAGCTTGAACCCTGTACTACATAAGGAACAAAAGTTACACAGAATGAATAATTGTGCCAAAACTATTGATGCTGCAAACATAATATTGTATACCCATGTTCTAGGGGTGATTGCACAGATATGTACTGAATTACAAATTGTTAGGTCAAACCTTTATGATTAAAATTGACAAAATTCCACAGAACGACAAAGCCAGCTCTCACTGAGATGGGAATTGGACGTAAGGGTAACCAACACAATATGTAATGCATGTGTCCGATTTTATTAGAGGGCATCATTATAGAAATATGTATTTGTAGGAAAGTTAAATTGTGGTTGAAATAATCGTGGGAGTTCCCAAGTCACATCATAAAATATGACAGCTCTTTCTGGCTTCCAACCAGAAAAGGGCAAGTGCATTTGACCACTCACAGCCTTGGGGTGTGGATTATAATTCTGCCCCTACCATAAACTTAGTGATGTCACTTGGCATGATAAATATGGGTACCTCACAACACACACCCAGGAATTCCTGACTACATCCTGATTTCTGCGTGGCTCTCTGGTCCTGACTTCTTCATCCTGTTCCAGAACTTTTCATCTTGTCCTGAGTCCAGACTACTTTGCAAAACCCAGGCCTCAGCATTTGCTGAACTCTTTTCAGATAGGCCCAAATCCTGAACCATCCCAAAAACTTCAGGGAAATCATTCAAATCCAGTTTGGCTTGCTACCATTCATGCTTGCCTGCTGAACCTCGCCATCCCTCCAGTTACCATCCTACAGTGTCCAGCCATCCTACAGTGTCCAGTTACCAGAAGGCCCAATCCAATCCAATCCAATCTGAGGTGCAGTCCAATTGACCAGAACCGCCCAGCTGACCATCCCGCCAGAAGTGCCCTGCTGCCTGTAGACGCGATCCATGATGACCAGAACCTGACGGTGCATTCTTGATTTACAGTGGACTGTAAGTATAAATAGGAATCCTAGCAACCCATAGTATATTTGTCTTGTCCTATCCCAATATATAACCCATCCTCTCTTTAAATTAAGAACCTATAATAGTGATCATTTCTTTAAAATCTTTTTGTCTTGTGAAAATCCCAAACCCTTAAAATCATCCCACGGGTAATCCGACTGAGTCCTCCAAGGTGGACACAGAGGTGCTGGGGTTGGTTTCCGCGGACCACTCTGGAGCTTACTGTGTTTCAAATTGGTAACCATCTCACGGGTAATCCGACTGAGTCCTCCAAGGCAGACACAGAGGTGCTGGGGTTGGTTTCCGTGGACCACTCTGGAGCTTATTGTGTTTGAAATTGGTAACCAGCCTGAACACCCTAGTTTAGAGCATAATTGTCATTGTAAAAACTGATTTCTGTTTTCATTTTTGCACCTTTATTTTCAAAAACACCTCTCATTCAAACTTGCATGACTTCTTCAATTTTATACCTAGAGACCACATTGAAAACCACATTGAAAGAGTATATTTGACCTGTTTGTCTTAAAAATCGCATAGTGAAATTAAGGCGGGAATTCGCATTTCTGCAAAAGTTTTCAACGTGTGTTTCCCATTCAAAGTATTTCCAAACTTCCTTTTTGATTTAAAGTGTGTTCTGTTGCTTATATTGTAGCTTGTGTTTGTTAGGACCTGTTAAGTATTGCTCCCATCGGAATGTATATCAATTTATGGATTTTTGCACACGTTTCATTGTTTCACAAAGCCATTTTTCAACTGTCATTTTAAAAGTGCAAAAGTTCCAAAACACTTTTCTCTTTTGTTTGGGGAGGGAAGATTGCATTCAAACTCTATATACTGTTCCTTTATTCCTGAATACCTGCTGCTTACTGACATCTGTGTAGAACTGCTCATTTGTGAATTAAGAACTTTGCAGGGGGAAATCTTAAACTAAGCGCTCTTTTCTAGAAACCAAAACTGTTCTTTTCCCTGTGTTTTATCTTCTATGCTGCTCAAAAGTGAATTCAATTGCCTTCCTTATTTTTTGATTTGTATTGTCACCACGTTGGTGATTGCTGCCTCATATATTAAAACGTATATTTGATTTGCATTTTAGGTAAATAAATAAATAATACCTTTACCAACCAGCCTGATTCCTGGTTCAGTGTGACCTGGGGGCTATTTTGAGAAGGGTGTGATATGAGTGGTATATCACTCAGAATATTGAACCTATAGACACAATAAATAAGTATTTCATTTACGCACTACATGCTAGGTGAGACCCAGATGTATTGCCTGATTGAAATCCTTAACAGGTGATGGCTAGTCGGGTGAGGTGGTGGTGTCAGGTGGGCTTTTCTTTGTGTCTCTCGGTGTTTCACTGTAAGGCTGTTGCCTTTTTTGGGTTGGAAATTCCCACACTTGTGCACATTTCATTTGCTAAAATTAATTCTTTGGATTCTTTCTGATTACCATTTGAAAAAAATAAACAGTCATATAGTATTCAGCATGAATATAATGTAGTATAGTATGGTGCAGCACAGAGTATGATTCAAAGTTCAGATTTAGACTATTTTGGAGTTTGGCGTTAGTGAACTAAGTGCAAAGTGTTGGTACAATGTAAGGTTTTGTAATATCTGCTTTGGAAAGATGTTATTCTTTATGCCCATATCTGCTTCCATGAACAAGACGCTCCACAAGATAAGGACTCAGATGGATAATGTCTTAACCCGAAAGTTGAACTTTCATAACGTTTGGTTACAATCATCAAACATTTGGCACCATGAAAAGATAGAGTGCAAAAGATGATATAGACTCTTTATGACTCAATAAATGTAATGAGCTGTATTTGTTTCTTAAGAGCCTTAACAATGATTTGCACAAATGAAGAGTGCTTGTTCTCCTCCGATGCCACTCTTCCTTGTTAATCGTGTCCCACTTCTTGGACCTGTTGGATCAGGGAGACGAACAATTGAACTACAAAAAAAACAGTGTATCGCCACTAAGCCTCCGTCACAGTGCCCACTCATGGTTATTGCATGGTACAATTAAAGGATAGTTCCGGGACTTTTTTTTTATTGTCCCTACGGTTCGGCCATGTGTTTTTAAGCATAAATCGGTAGATCGTAGAAAACTTTCCTATGGACCATACCCGACTTTTCGTCCATTAACGCACTCGAAATCAGCCGCCATTTTCTGATAATCCTCTCACTTGCCGCATCGCCCTGGCTCACCTGCTTTTGCGGCACTAAATCAAATCCCCCGCCCCTGAGCCTGACATCAGCAGATGCGTACCGCCCATTTCCCAACGCCAAAGCACGTTTCGTGTCAACAATCGCTGCGCCTCAGCTAATGACGTGTCGCCATGGAAATGGCAGGACGCCTCTTTCCTTAATAAGTATAAACACACCGTTTCACAACACACAGCAGCAGATTTTCGATTCCATTATTCTCTCTGTGTTACTTATAGTATTCTGTGACTCGTTTCTGTGCTCTGGTCAGCTACTTTCGCCACTTCTAGGCCTTGTGAACACCTGTACCATCTCTGTAAATTATTTTACTTTCTTTACCACACAATGGCTACAATAATGCCGTATATGTACGAGCCCGAGTACACCGAGGAAGAACTACTGGAAAGGCAAGCACGCGAAAACGATGGGGATTCGGACGGCAGTTGGGAGGACCAGTCAACGGATGAAGAGCCTGGACCATGTCGCATGGACGGCGTCTCCACCTGGTGCACGTGCAATCGGTGCGAGCTAATGCCAACTGAGGAGGAGAACTGCTGCTGCCGTGAAAATTCTGGGTGCTTGGCCTACATTTCGGAAGGCGAGCTAAGTCCGCAATGCATCACCGAGCTGCCAGAGTTCAGGGAAGCCTGCCTCTCACGGACCGTGTTGAGGATGATGATGGTGCTTATGCACGAACTTCGCGGCACTGTTCGTCCGCGTAATCCGAGTAACGAGTAAGTATACTCTGGTTTTGATGTCAGTGATGCCACTACTATGTCATGGTCGTCTCCCACATATAAAATTACATCTACATATCATTCGAATGCATGTAAATTGGGTCCATATTGTGCATTTTCTAGATAGAATTTTTTTCAAAGCAGAATGATAAGAAAGTTTTGTCATTTTAATACAGTTTGCATCTTTCATTTTCACAGGTGGTACAGGCTGGTGGCCTATCGTTGCTTCACTTGGTGGCTTCACGGGAGGCTCGGACACCGCGTTCGGAGAGTAATACCTGCCTGTGCGGTACTTGCCATTAGACAACATTTCCCAAGCGACAGTGGACAATACCGCGGATTTTCCCTGGATGTGCTGCAACCGGAACTTTACAATGTGTAATGTTTATTATTTATGTTCAATTGAAATTAAGATCTAAAATAAAACCCAACATATATTTTAACAATGGTTGTTTTCATTTTTTAAATGAATCTAGTGTGTCTCCATTGAATAGTCTTCCTGTGCCTTGTCTTGTCACACCACATGTCTCCGGCCAGCATCCTCCCTCACGCTGGCCGCCCACCTTCAATCCACATAACCTTTGCACCCATATATTCTCCTGGGAGGGTGAGGTATTTATAAAGTCACCCCCCTGCCTTCCATGTACTAGATTCTGCAGCCTGCCTCTTACATGCAGTTAGATGGCCTCTCCTTGGTGAGGCCCTGCGGCAAACGAGTCTTGTCTGCACGACCACCGCCCCAATCCACCCCCCCACCCTATCAAAGGCAGTTCGCACCCGGGTACTTGTGCTGCCAAGTGGAGCTGTCAGGGAGCGATAAAGGCCAAGAGGTGCCAAAGACCATGTACACTTCAAAGTGGTCTATAGAGCATGGGTTGTTGTTCCCATGTCTACCTCCAGACTCCGTGTCTCCTGCCAAGCATCCCCCCTCACGCTGGATGGCCCCCTGCAATCCACATAAGTGTGTCTCCATTCACAAGTCTTCCTGTGTCTTGTCTGCACGACCACCGCCCCAATCCACCCCCCGCCCTATCAAAGGCAGTTTGCACCGGGGTACTTGTGCTGGCAAGTGGAGCTGTCAGGGAGCGATAAAGGCCAAGAGGTGCCAAAGACCATGTACACTTCAAAGTGGTCTATAGAGCATGGGTTGTTGTTCCCATGTCTACCTCCAGACCCCGTGTCTCCTGCCAAGCATCCCCCTTCACGCTGGACGGCCCCCTGCAATCCGCATAATGCCACGACATATAGACGTCATTCATTCACAAACACACCCCTGTTTCGAATTCTTTATAACCCACTTCATATTTCTAATGAGCACTTCTTTGCGCTTTGCTAGTCAACCCGTGAAGGTGCTGGTTATCTGCTCTTCGTCTCTGTGAACTTCCGTGACCACTTCGAGGAAACTCGTCAGTTTGCAACCTGTGAACTGCTCCCTGTTCTACGACAAGAAACTACTCTGATCCCTGCATCTAACTGTTTGTTCGTCAAGGTAAGGCCATGTACCATAATCATATTGCGTCCAATTTCTTTTCGTTCAAGACAGTACATGCAAGTAACTAGTCACATGTTCTGAGTTTAGTCAAATTATTTTTCTATTTTTTTAAAGTTATTCAAATACTTATCCGTATGTGAATAACGTGTATAGTTCCAAGAACCAAAACGAACCTTGCATTGAACCTTTTATGTGTCATTTAATTTTTTAACACATTGGTATTCATAGAGAATTGTTGATCTTTACTTTTCAGAACTTTCCACAATGCCTGCCTGTTCCATTGGCGGTTGCCCTTCGAAGACCCATAATAAATCTGAAGGTATTATAATGCATGTTTTCCCTAAGACAATAGATCAGATAAGAGAATGGGTCCGATATTGCGGATATCCACCGTCTGAGCTTGAAAGTAGAGTCCTAGAAGTCTTTGCGGACAAGAGGGGTGATCGATACCGCATCTGCAGCAGGCACTTTAGCTCAGACATGTACTCCACATCATTGCTAATAAAGAAGAACACACTGCGAGCGAGGCGAAAATTGCTCTCAAACGCTATTCCCACTCTATTCGTCCACATCCCTCCACTGGTGAGTCAAGTTTACGTATTTATCTCTCGGCCTTGCGGTAGTGTGTAGCATTAGCTAACAATAATTTCCCCATTTATGTATCCACTCAATATGAAGGCGGAAGATTCTCCATCCGTGTCGTTATTGCAGTCATCAGCCACTTCAAGCGCCTATCGGGTAATCTTACTTGGCTATTCTGCCACTGACTTTTTTAAGGCATGTAAATCAATAGTTTTAATTTATCGTGTAATTATTTTACCTAATGGTACACCCTTGTACTCGTCCTCTAGTCTTTGTTTTCAGTTATAATTATTGTTATCCAAAATAATGCAAGTACTGTCTTTCAGGGAGATGCTGAGGAGTCCAACGTATTGACGACAACCGTTGATGTCACTTAGATGCTCGAGGTACGTTTCCGGACAGTTCCATCGATGGAGATCATCAGATCTTGCATTCTTGTAGCGTGATTGTTACACACAATGTTTCTTTCGTTTTTAGCCATTGACATGTCCTTCTGTCGTCGCCCTCCTATGTGTCTTCTTTTTTCAATATTGTGTTCATTACTAATGAAAGTCCTACGTTTCAGGGAGTCGATGGAGCATTAGTCCAAGAAGAAGGGGGAGCATGCAGTTACGGGTCGGCGCAACAGCTTGCAGAAGTGTGCACCGCAGTTACATCGTCCCTTGATGTTCTTATGCATTTCGAGGTATGGATACTGACAGTTCGATCAAGCGAAATCATATGACGTGATTACATCCGCTATACTTCCTTCTTTATTAACGCAAGTACTATGTTTCAGGGAGATGACGGACCTTCTTCTACAAGAACATCACCCCTAGTAGTTGATGCAGATCTCTGGGTGGTGACACTTCCAACGATCGAGCTAATCGAATCATATTTACATATCCATTATTTATTTTAGACAACTGATCATTTGTGCAGGTCTATTTAGATGAGCCGTTGACGCCTGCACAAAGTTTATGTTCTTTTTAACAAAATAGAAAACCATACTAATGCAATTACTGTGTTTCAGGGAGTCACTGAAGCATCATCTTCAATAATATCATCAATGGAAGTCTATGAGGAGCCCGAGGTATGGATCTTGACAGTTCCATCTAACTAGATCAACAATGCGTGAATAATTGTCGTTTGAATGTTCTACACAAAGCGTTCATTCGTGTTTTGCTATTGAGATGTACGTGGGTATTGGTCCCCAAGTACATTTTGTGTTTTCGATATTATTATACATACTAATGAAAGTTCTATGTTTCAGGGAGTCGATGGAGCGTCAGTGCGTGATGGATGTGCTTATCATGAAAATATAGTCGTTGCAGCGCAAGAGGAAGTGGAGACATGCACACACGAGTCGGAGCAACAGCGTCCTGATGTTGAAGTTCGAGGCAAGAAAGTTTCAAAGAAAAGAAAGCAAAAGAAGGTTAGTGTCCTGGTCACTATATTATGTTGTTTTTCACTGTTAATAGTTCAATACTGTAGTTGTGTTTAAACTGAACATCCCTTTTCCAATCTGTCCTCTAGTTGCGAGTGGGTGTACGAACTAGATCTACACAGACAGTGAAGCGAACGAGAGATGTTGCTTGTCAAACCTTTTGGCAGGGACTTGAGACTGGAGATGCATCGTGCCAATGGGAAGAATATGAAGTGATTGACAACGGAGCTATACCACCACCAGCCATTGATAGTGAATGTCCTCCTGGTAGTTCGGATGCAGTCGGAGATCAATTCACAGAATCCACACCCGCAAAAACTAAGACCGCGAGAAAGTTGAAGAAATTGTTTTATTCACCCATCGCCGGAGAAGGAACAGATGTTGCAATGGAAGAGAATGAAGTGGACGACAATGAAACACCATCAATATCACTGAACATAGCGGAAGACGATATCAGAGATTCTACCTTTCATGTGAGTGACATGTCCTCAACGTTACAGGCAGAACCAGCTGGGATGCAGAGTGACAGTATAAGGAAAGAGGCCAAATTCATTGTATTCGATAGTTGTTTGATTGATATTATTATTCGGATGAAATGTGGGCATTCGGTTGGTGGGGAAGTATGTGGGGAGCCATTGATTAATGTGACTCGTGCAATTCGAGGCACTAACCTTAAAATACATGCCACCTGTACAATATATCATCCTTTCTCATGGTATGCACAACCCATGCTGGGGCAACTGCCAGCAGGCAATCTACTTTGTGCAGCGGCTGCACTTTTTAGTGGTTCAAGTTTTAAAAAGTTAGAGTCTTACTTTCAGTTTGTGGGAATCCATTTCATTGCGAAAACTCAGTTCTACAAATACCAAACCGATTATCTATTTCCAGCCATTAGCGAAGCTTGGAGAATGGAAAAAATGTCTATTAATAGTACATTCGCGGGCAAACGGTTCAGGCTAGCCGGTGATGGACAGTGCGACAGCCCAGGATTTTCAGCCAAGTACTGCACCTACCACTTTCAGGACATGGAAAGTAAGAAAATTGTGAGTTTGGTGGTCGTGCAGGTGTCACAAAGTACATCCTCAGTGGCCATGGAGAAAGTTGGCTTTGTAGCATCATTGCAAGAACTACAATCGCGGGGAATGGTGATCGACCTGATAGCCACGGACAGACACGTTTCAATTGCCAAGACAATGAGAGAAGAGTACAAAAATATAAATCACCAATTTGACGTTTGGCATCTTGCAAAAACAATCAATAAAAAAATGTCTGCTGCAGGTAAAAAAAAAGAAACGCAAGGTATTTCACAGTGGTCCAAGTCAATCAGCAACCATCTTTGGTGGAGCTCAAAAACATGTGGAGGGTCGTTGGAAATTCTACTGGAAAAATGGCGGTCAGTAATGCTACACTGCACAAACGTTCACCGTTGGAACACAAACCAACATTTCCACAATTGTGAACATGGCCATTTGTCCACATAGGAGGCACGGAAGAAGAAGTGGTTGATTCCTTCATCACCCACTCACAAAGCCATTGAAAAGATTGTATTTGATAAAACTATAACAAGAGATTTGAGGGGACTCACGGAATTCTGCCACACAGGAGATTTGGAGGTGTTCCACAATATGTGCCTAAAGTACAGGCCAAAACGATTGCATTTTGGCATGGAGGGCATGATAAATCGGACTCTTCTAGCGGTCTTGGCACATAACCATAATGTTGGACGTCAACAAAGTAGGACGACCGGAACTTTAGGGACGCTTCGCTACAATAAGGCCTTCACTAAAAGAAGTAAACAATGGGTGATCAAACCAGTGTTTGAGGATATGCAATATGAGTTTATTGAGAGACTTATTGTTGATGTCCTAGATAGGCACATAAATGGAGTTGTGAACGAACCTGTGCAGGGGACAACTGCATTGCCACCCAACATTGCCTCTGTTCCATGTCCACCTAAAGAAGAGCTCATTGAGAAATACACATCACGGTTTAAATGATTGTAATTTGATTGTCTGTTCTCTCGAGTCTCCTCATGTCGCAGGCCCATTGAATATGTGTATCTATGTAATGTGTAAATTAAAGTGATTGCTCAGTGTACATGCAATGTGTCTATCCAACCTTGTTCATCTGCGCATTAAATTAAACCAAACAGTATTATAAATCATTTTTCAAAAAATATAGAATGTCTCCGTATTTATGGTTCTCTGGGGCTGCAAAGCACGCAGACAAAATGCAAAAATGGAGTGTAAATTTCAAGTCCTGTGAGATGGCCTTACACTGAATGTAGCTAAATAGGAATGTGCGCTCGTTCAAAGTGAAGGTCAGCTGCTTTGATTTTTTGCTCGGGTGCCGGAATGGCCCACGACTCAGTATAAGGTTGTATTGTTATTTGACCTTGACAGGCCGGGACCATCCCGAAAGACTTCTTTTTGGGGGTGTGGGGCAATAACGTAAGAAACGATAATGAAGCCATTTCATGTTCGTTCATTAGAAGAAATAACGTCGGCATAGAAGGAGTGGTATTTCGGGGCTGCCCTACGCACAGACACAATGGAAAATGCAAATATAATGTAAGTAACTCTGTAGATGAGTTTATACCGCAATTTAATTACTATACAGTAGCTTTAAAGACGGGTTAAGTTGTACTTGTTTGTTCTATGTGGCATATTGTTTTGTACCGCGCACTATCTTGAGGAGAACCATCTCCTTTTACGGAAGCACCTCAAAACCTTCCTCTTTGCCTCTGCTTTCTCTCTCCCTCTCCCCTGCTACAACTGGTCCACTGTCTGCGACCTCGGTCCTGGGCCCTTCCACTCTCCACCTGCACTGCCTCCCTGTCAACCCCTGCACTGGGGGACTGTCTCAGTATCCTACAGCCACCCCTTGATGTATAATACCCAGTTGCACTGTCCTAGCTATGAAATAATTTCCCGACCTAATATATAAAATGAATAATTTTAATAAAGATCTGATGGTGAGACTAATTTCATTTTTTATGTTTTTCAAACAGGGACATCATGCATTACTGCATGTGTCACGAGTACCAGACACCGGCGGATGGGTTTTTTAACCGCCAGTTGCTTCTCCGCGTGAACAACGTTACCACCCTGACCATTTTATGGGACGATCGCCAAGTACAAGTATGCCCTTACGCGGTACTAACGGCTAGATGCAACATACAGACCGTTGTGGTGGCCTAGTGCCTCGTTGTTGGAACAGCCATGCGATTATCAGTGCGACCGAAGAGCTTATTTTATCGTAAACCAACACCCTGTGTACTGCACACGAACATCGCTTGCCTCAAGACAAACTATTTTGGATCGAGAGCAAAGAAAAATGCAAATCCCAGAATATTCTCTAAACATTTGATGTCGAATAAATGTACTTTGCCAAATGTACAATCTTGCCGTTTGCTTTTAAACCACAGTTTCATATTCCGAATTGTGGCGCTGTATTGTGAGATGATCTAAGACCCTGTGTACAGCAAAGGAACATCGCGTGCCTCAAAACGAACTTTTTGGAACGTGAGCAAATAAAAATGAAAATCGCTGAATATTCTCAAAACATTTGATGTCAAATAAATGTACTTTACCAAATTTACAATCTTGAAGTTTAATTTAAAAGTACAGTTTCATATTCCCGATTGTGGCGCGCTGTGTTGTGTGAGCTCATCTGTGTTGATTTCCGGGTTCTGTGTGGAGTCGCGTAGAAGACGCCTGGGCGCGTTTGCCTACGCAGCTCAGTCACGTCACGGATAGAGGCGGGGAATATGAATGTTTTGATAAAGTCTGTTTCAGGGGCGGGGGATTTGATTTAGTGCCGCAAAAGCAGGTGAGCCAGGGCGATGCGGCAAGTGAGAGGATTATCAGAAAATGGCGGCTGATTTCGAGTGCGTTAATGGACGAAAAGTCGGGTATGGTCCATAGGAAAGTTTTCTACGATCTACCGATTTATGCTTAAAAACACATGGCCGAACCGTAGGGACAATAAAAAAAAAGTCCCGGAACTATCCTTTAAGTGTTTCAACACCTGGAGAAGAAATAGACAAAGACTCAAAAATGTCACAGTATTGTAACAGGGAACAGATGTAAACAATGTCCTAGCTGTCCCTGAAGGAAGAACACCCTGTCCCTGACAGGAGTGCCTGGCCCTAGATGGTGTGTGGTGCACCACCTATCTAACAGGGATAGTGGAAGAAAAAACTGTCCCTAATCTCTACCAATTGGAACGTGCCAGATACTGTTAGAGTTAAAAACAAGATACAACCAATCGTCTATTATGACTCAAACAGGACTGGATATTAGATTCTGTTAGTAATAGCTGACTGACAAGTGGAGGACAGTGTATCTGTGTGACCCTGGGACTTAGTTATTGATTTATTCACCCACATATATCAAATATGCAAAAACACAATTGGTAGTGCTCGAAAATATCTAAAAAACAAATGCTCATACAAAGTGGACCACTAAAAAGTGCTTATTAGACGTAAGTACTATTATAATTAGAATGTGCTGTATCCCTTTTGCTTATATGGGATATCGAAAAAGATCATGAGACCCCCTCATGATCCGTAGGTTGACGTTTTTTTTGATGGTGTTTAAGATTCAACCATCTTCAGGACCATTGTTTAATAGTGTTGGGATTCACATTCCAACACATCACTGTGTTGTACAGTGAAGACGAGCGCCTCCGTCTCCTGTGGGGAGACAGAAAAAAAAAAAAAAAAAAACAGGGTATGAATACCCCAATGGCTACATAGGGTCTGCTACATTGTTTTAATTACAGGGGTATAACTCAGAATCTCATTCATAAGAAGGAGCTTGCCACATCATTAAATGGCTATGCAACAACTCTACAGTGGACTGGTGAGGGGGAATAAAAGAGGGAGGGTTGGTTCAAGAAATCAAATCTATATGCTCAAGGTTGTCTAATCTCAACCTAGTTATAGTAATTCTAATACAGAATGTTCAGTATTAGGAATGATTGCATGACCATAGGATGTATTTGTACGCCCAGCTGATGGTATTGGAAGGTACATATGGAGAGGAGATCAGCATGGTTACAGGGCAAGCCTGCTGCAGCTTCTTTTCTGCAGATGCACCGTGTCTCTGAGGGAAGAGGTGAAAGGCGGCTATATTTCCTGCATGAATCTGGGTGTGTTTGAAGTCAAGACAAAAGAAAAGGAAAGGAAGCTTTCTGGGTGACTACGGTTCATTTTCATTAATCGCCGGTCGCTCAGTCTGCTAGAAACAGTGATGGTGATGCAAGCGCGGACTGAAAACGCTTCCGGGCCTGGTCAGCTTGATCACATGGCCGCGTGCTGGATTCATACGCAGAGGCCTTGAAGGATTAGGCTCAGGCGATTCCGAAAACACGCATTGGATTATGCGTGATGACGGTAGACATGCATTGTGTTCTAAGTGGTGAATGATTATTGTAAGGTGTACTTCATGCAAATTATGTCCTCATGCTTAAAGCAGACTCCATGAAGGTGTCGGCTTATGAACTTGCCGGCTCGTAAGTGAACCATTGAAAAATAAAAATAAAAATTGGAAAATAAAAGTAAATAAATAAAAATTGGAAATTCAGTGCGGCTGCCAGCAAAATGCTGGGGCACTGATTAAATTTGAAAGTTCCCATAGTGTTGCTGCGTAAGTAACCAAGCTCTCCAAAAGGCAATTAGTGGTGTCTGATGGGGAGCATGGATATGTGGTTCATAGTGGTCAAGATGTGCTGGCAAGGGCTGGTAAATATGCCTAACAATATCCTTTAAGCGTGGAATGTAATGGTGACCCTGGACACTCCATGTTATTGGGTCATCACAGCTAGTTCCTGCCACTGAGTGGCTTCATTCAGGCCAAACTTTCTGGTGTTCAACTGAAGAATGCACACCTGTTCTCTCCTTAACACAATGTTGTGGTAATTGCTACCACGCTTGGGGGTTTTTATTCTTTCTTTAATGGTCCATTTGAAATCATCTGCCGAATAACCTTCTGATTGAAAGTGGGAGATAAGAGGGGATGTTAGTTTACCTGTCCTGATACAGGACCTATGTTCAATCATCCATTTGCTCACTTGCCGTGTGGTCATATCTATATATCTTAAATGGCAGGGACAAGTAATCATATAGACTACACCTTTTGTGTTGCAGTTGGTAAAGGTCCCTTGTGACCATGGAGTCTTCCAGCCGATATCTATTTGTGTGCTTCTCGTGGTTTGTGCACATACTGTGCATTGACCACACAGTGAGTGCCCCGTTGGGGGACCCGTATTCCATAGTGTTGGCTAGGTGAGACCAGTAGATTGATCCATCTGACGCAGAGACTTCACCAATTTGTCCCTCATATTTTGTCTCCTGTTAAGGGTAAAACGTGGTGTAGGTAGGGAACATTTTCCATAGTTCATAATGGGCCAAAGGTTCTGGATGTTTTTTTGATGTTATTGAGCAAAAGGGAAAAACTGAATGCTGCAGTTATCACATCGCTTTCTTGGGGTTGCTTCTGTTTCTGTTCAAGGGTCACAGCTTGCAGAATATTCTTGGCTCTCTTGTATGTGTTGTTGATGATCCTTGCGGGATACCCTCGTTCTCTCAACCGTTTTTGGAGTGTTTTGGCTTGGACTGTGTAGTCACCAGTTTCTGTGCACAACCTCCGGTAACGTAAAAAGTGCCCAAAGGGCAGGTTAACTTTGAGGGCCTGCAAGTGGTAACTAGAGTACCACAAGAGTGAATTCCTAACAGTGTTTTTTTTGTATGGTCTTGAGGTCAACCATCCGTTGTCTGCTGTAATCGTGAGATCAAGAAAGTGAGTTTCTTCTCTGTTCATTTCCAAGGTGAAGATCAAATGGGGGTTCGGGCTGTTGAGCCACTGGTGAAAGGTAGTTAATTCATCCTTTGAGCCCTTGAAAATCACAAAAATATCATTAATGTACCAATGCCAGACACTTATTTTGTCTAAGTGTGGATAAGTTGGTGGGTCGATATAACTGTGTTCAAAATGGTCTACAAACTAGCTGGTTGAACTGGGAGCAAATGTAGCTCCCATGGCCGTACCTGAGATCTGTACTCACATCTAGTGAGCACTTTTTAGTAGTCCACTTTATATGGGCATTTGTTTTTTTAGATATTTTCAAGCACTACCAATTGTTTTTTGGCATATTTGATACCTGTGGGTGAATAAATCAATAAATAAGTCCCAGGGTCACAAATATACACTTTCCTCCACTATACAGTCAGCTATTACTAACAGGATCTAATATCCACTCCTGTTTGAGTCATAATAGCCGATTGGTTGTATCTTGTTTTTAACTCTAACAGTATCTGGCACTTTCCAATTGGTAGAGATTAGGGACAGTTTTCTCTTCCTCTTTCCCTGTTAGATAGGTGGTGTACCACACACCATCTAGGGCCAGGCAATCCTGTCAGGGACAGGGTGTTCTTCCTTCAGGGACAGCTAGGACATTGTTTACATCTGTTCCCCATTACAATACTGTGACAAGTTTTTGAGTCATTGTTTATTTCTTCTCCAGAAGAAGCGTTTTTTGTGTGTGATAAGACTGCTATTTAAGAGTTAGGGAAGGCATCGTCCTTTTGTTCAATTGTACCCTGTTGTCGTATAATGTGTTTCAACACCTGCCACAGCAGTATAGATCTCATTGCTACTGTCCTAAAAGCGTTGCCTTACTCTCTAATGAGCATCAGTTTACAAATGTTGATCACATAGACATATGCGACCAGCGGAGAGAAGCGGAATCAAGACACAGAGTACACATTTCACATTAGCTTTTAAATGAGGTCTTTTTGCATATTTCCATCTCTCTTAAATAGCATCTTTTTCTTCCTCGGGGAGAGGTCTGCAGGGTATGAGCCCTCGCCTTTGAACGATTTCAAGTCAAGCATCAAGTGAAGTTTGATGAGGGCTGGGGAGGGTCCCTTGACATTTGGTGCCCAGGCATCAGCCTGTACAATTAATGGCCACTTTTCTTGAAGAGAGTAATTGAAAAGCACAAGCCACATTGGCCTCGGGTCAATAATAGCATAAGTGACACCAGGAGCTCACAGTGCCTGCAATCACTTGCTCTTTGCCTTTCACCTCTTATCCTCCAAAACTTGATGGCTTAATCCACACTAATGAGGCGAACGATACTGCCAAAGAAAATACAAGGAAAGGGATAACTATCACAGATTCTGATCTACTGCACAAAGGGGAGCAGGAAATGCAAAGATGTTGAAACTTGTCCCTGGGCTGTGGCACACGTTCAGTTTTTTGTAGCAAGTGTTGGCCACCTTGTTGTGGCTATACAAATGTCCCAAAACATTGCAAAATCTCCAAAACCACATCAGACTAATCCGGCCCAGCACATACTGCCTCCAGTTAGGTTATTACTGGTGGCCACATGTCACTATCAAAAGCAGGTGATATACACATTTTCAGTTTTGTTTTTGCCCGCTACAGTTCCTATATAACCCGTCTGTTCTTGGACTTTGAATCACGCAGTTCCATAAACACACACACGAATACACACAAGAGACTCACACCTCCACACACATGAGATGCGCACACACACACACACACCTACGCATACACACATTTCAGTATTGGACAGACAAGTCTTTCACATATTGAGGAGCGCCACACTCTCTTTCATGCAGATACACACACCCATATCCCTATAACAAACACATGAGTCTCTCTCACTCATGCACATACATTTACCCACATCTCACTATTGCAAACTCAAGTGACACACACGCTGACACACAGTTCAGGCTCACTCATGCTCATGGAGACACACAAACACTCAACTCTTTGCATTAATTCGAGATGTAGCAAGCCATATGGAAAGAAAAAAATGGACATATGTGTTGCATGGTAAAAATCAGGAGTGTGCAAATACATTATAAGACATCGTTCTATATCTCATTTTATGGCCCCGACTCCGCCATATTGTAATTTTTTATTGCATATCTAAACTGTTTTAAGCTGTATTTAGAAATCGAAGCATAAACATTACATTGTATAGAGGTGTTTTACAACTCCGTGTTACCTCTAGCAAAGTGGGTAATAGTAGCAGGTGGTTCCCTTGATTGTATTCAGTTTCTAGGCATGTATTCCGTTTACCTATAGCTAAAGATAAGCAATTGCATAAGTGCAAACATTAAACAAAAGAAAACATTTGTAGCGGAAGTGCATGGTGCTACTGAAAAAAAGTTCCCCTCTGCCTGTCTCTCCCCCTTCTTACCCTGCAGTCAGAGTCACAGAGCACACATTTGACAAGGCTGTTTCTACAGGATTAAAACAGAAAGCAGAAAGGCACACATCATTTGAAGAGTACAGGGAATGTTGGCTCCTGCACCCTTTTGCCCTCCCTCGGCTTTCTTCAGCGCTAATTTGATTTTTGCCAGTTGCCTTTGATCTGCCAGGGGCAGGGAAGTCAGGTCCCCAAGTACAGATGGAGTAAATATGGAGATTAGCCTCTTGCAGTCCCACATTAGCTCCCTAATACCTGATTAAGTCCAGAATCGTGCAATTGTCTCGGCGTTGGCTATCGGAGTGGCAGGGATCAGAAGGGGACGGGATGAAGGCAGCTTTTGTAATGGATACTCATTTTATCCCACTCGCCTAAGGAGATTAGGCCTAGGGGTGTCACATTAGTCCTGATCTCTCGTCCTTTTGGTAGTCTCTTGCAGTTTTCAAACACCTCAGATTCAGCCGTAGAACAAACAGGCAGCTTGGGCTCTGTGGCCCCATGTTGTGGCATGAATAATTGCACACTGCAAACTGTTTGAAGATCTCAAAGTGCTGTGTAAATTGTCCCGTTTGCGCTCAGAAGAAGTGATTTCTGGTCACATAATGCACCTTTTCACAATTCGCAGTGAAACATTGTTAAAGTGATTTTTTCTAGAGCGTTCAGCAGGAAAACACAGTAAGGAAAATGAGACTTAAATTATGCTTTCAAAAATTGCAAAATACACCAGTGTGTTCGTATCTGCAATCTGTCTTGTCAACACTTTTTTAAAACCATCTTTACCCAAGTGCCTTGCAATTCTATGCCACGTACTTAGTGTAGTTTATTTAGATAAAGCACATTAGGCAAAGTCATTTTATACATTGGTACACACATTTCTTTTGCTCTCTTTCAATATACATTCATACATGATTTATTTTAATAATGCGTGCACCATACAATACATATTCTACACTGTGACGTTATAAACTAAAGAGCCAATCTTGGTACACTTTTAATTCACACATGCTTAGTGCGAGTGTTCAGGAAAGTAAGGTTGTTTGTAATATAAAAACATCTAAAGGTAATTCAAGTGGAACACTGGCACCCTTATTTGTATGGACATGTGTATGAGGAAATGGCGAAAACAAAGTCATCCCTCAGTTTTTCTCTGCATCCACCCCTTTCAATGATGGCAGCAGGATGGGGTTGCATGCTGAAACCAAAAAAAGTGACGGGTGGAAGGTTTTGAATTAATCTGAACCACTGGCATTGCTCTGGGCAATCTTCCACTCCACCGTTTTTTAGCCTGTCTGTGCCATAGCAAAAAGGGTCAATCCATGTGCAAATCAGTCAAGTACTGCTACCAATGGGAGCAGCCTTGACCAAACTGCTAGGCCAGGTCCCCTCTGGATGGAAACACAAGCAGCCCCACACATGTTTTGGAATTGTTGGGCCTCCTCAGTCAGGTGCAGCTTGGTTCGCTATGGCGCAGCGAGCAAGGGACCCACGTCTGGGCATTCCCTCTCTCACACAGGGAGTCAAACTGAAACTCAAAAAGTGACTTGTGGAAGGTTTCGAATTAATCTAAACCACCGGCATTGCTCAGGGCATCCTTCCACACCACTGTTTTTTAGCCTGTGGGATTTCATGCTGTGCAGGAACAACAGACAGGACACTACAGCAGAGCCCATAGCTCTGCACATTTTTAGTCCCCTCGAGGGTGAAAGCAGACGACTTCATTCTGGGCACGTATGAGCCCATTGATGTGAATGACTTGTGAGGGGTTTAGCGGATGCGAACACTGATTCCATAGTGGGTGACACCGGCCAAAAGCCTGTGAGTTGAGCAGTATGGTAGAGGCCCAGCACTCGGTTCCAGCACTGTGCAAGAAAATAACATTGATGACAAGGATCCTCATCTGTTTCACCCAAAACATATGTTTCAATGGATGGAACACAATGTGTTAAAATCAGTGCAGAGATGTCAGTTTCCACTTATGCCATGGTGCCCGACACTTTGTGTATGTACGCATGGCAGAGAGCACCCTACATTTTACAGAACATATGTGGGTTCCTGAATATGTGCGTTTTGCTCTAACTCTTACCCAGTGCATGTAGTGACACCCTGATCCGCCCCTCCTTTGTCTGCAGACAGATCATAATCAGTGGATGCACAATCACGCAGAATCTTGCCAGTGGTTGCTCACCCTCATTGAATCGATTGAGTGGAACTTGTTGAAGTGCAAGCATTATTTAGGGCAACACAACTCTGTTCAATACAACAATAACACATGTTAAAAGAGCATAATGTCATTGCTTCAACATTATTTTTCTATTTACCTGACATACATTCTACTTCAGTAAACATCTCAAAATAGCCACCTCAATTGAATACTGATGGGGAGCCAGAGAATGTCTAATTAGGACACTGGGCCAGAGCTAAAACACACATGTGGCTTGGCTTGGCTCCAAGGGCCCAATGGGAGCCACGCCAGCAACAACATGGCTCTGTAATTCTTGAAAGAAATATTTCGAAAATCACAGAAGTAACATCATTTAAGTTGTGAAAGGCTCAGGGGTAGAGCCGGACATCATTTGCTTTTCAAAGGGGCTGAGTTGGCAACTGAAAAGTGGATTCCAAATCTTAACAATGCCCCTTTCGAGTGTTCACAAACATCAACTTTATATTTTCATTAAGAGGCCTCATTTACTAAAGTCCCAAATTCTCATGTAACACCATATCTGCCAGAAACATGTCACAGTTACACGTCTTACTCTGTAACAGTAATCAACTTGTGAAGTAGCATAACATAACAGCTGAGTTTTTTAATCAAAAAGCCCATAAAAGCTTGCAATTCCGACGAACCACAGCCACTTCTTTCCACTTTCTTTCCTGGGTAGAAGCAGATGGACATGAAATGGACCCAGCCGTGCACAATCGCTGTATTCTGGAATCGTAGTTGTTTTAAGAACATGACATTTTGCATACATTGGATAGTATGTTCAGATTGTCACATTGTAATACAGGGCTACAATTACTAGAACGCAAAAAAAGCAAGACAAATAAACAAGGACTGCTGATCATTGTATACCTGCAATGGGGCAATGTGAGATTGCTGTAAACTGCCCTAATGGCTAGACTGTTTTAAGTACACAAATACAAAGTTAGGAAGAGCACAGTCAAGAAGAGCCTGGGCTAGTTTACCAAGTTTGGACTACTTAACACAGGACCGTTTAGACATTGCAGACTGCAATGTGTGGGGTACTTCAACATCTAACCTATGCCTCTCTGAGTAAAACTACAAATCAGGTACACATATGGGCACAGAAAACAGGGTCTTTCCAGGAGGGGCTATTTAATCTGTAATGTTTTTTCAAAGACTAAAATCCATTTGGCCATCATTATACGTTTGCTGGTCTGGAAATGAGGTGCCGGTAACAAACTACAAGTCTGCCGGTAGGGGCAGTGACCCACCAGCAGGCCTGACCTGTCGGTAGTTCAAGCCCCTACCGGCAGATTTTTCAATGAAGCATCAGCACTGTTACTAACAATGCTGGTGCTTCAGTATTCCCATTCCCATGTAGTCCTATGGGACTGCACAGGAATGGGAACATATCACTCCTCTGCTGCCTGTAATATTCTGGTATTACTGGAATATCGGGCAGCGGAAACGCTAAGCAGAGGTTGCCAGTAGGCTGCCGGTACTACCGATGGCCAACTGGCAAACTCCTAATGAGGGCCTTTGACTCAGGGTTTTGTTATACTATAATTTTTTAATGGGCAATCAGCCAGAGGTAATAAATGTAGTGTGTCCAAAAGATTTTTTTTTTCTTTTGGTCCCACTTGGTGGTCATGGCCTTTGGCCGTGGCCACTATACATGTCTTTTGGGCCTAGTAGCCTGAAAGCAAGGCCTTCAGCCGTGCCCACTAAATATGTTAAAGCACTACCGGGCCACTAGCAATGCCCTTTGTCCATGCCCACTGTACATGTTCCCTCAATGTTTCTTTTGGACCCACTAGGTGGCCATGGCTTTCAGCCATGACGACTATACATATCTTTCGGGACCACTAGCCAGGGCCTCATCCCTGGCCAGTGAACACAGCCTTTGGCTATGCCCACAGTATTTTTTAAAACACTACCATGCCACTAACCATGGCCTTTGGTCATGGCCAGTGCACTCGGCCTTTGGCTGTGTCCACTGTACATGTTCCTCCAATATGTTTCTTTTATATTTATTTAAGTACACTTGATGAAATATTCGTAGCTCTACTGCGTACATGTGATATGCTTTACAGCTTCAACCGGTGTATATGCCAAAAAGTATGTATAAGATTATCAGCGCACATAAATAATGTTACACATGTATAATGTCTAATTTCCTTTGAAATCTTGTTACGCTTGTAAAATTTCTAGTAACAGCTTCAACTCGTGCGTACGCTGAACAGTACGTAAATCGTAATCAGCATACAAAAAGTACCTACATTAAACTATAATGTACATCTTATATAACTGTATCCTTAAAGTACTAAGGGGGTAATTCATAGAATTTGGCGCACAAGTGGCGCACGCGGCTGGCGCACAGTGTGCGCGTGCGGCAGTCTGCGCCAGCCGCCTGCGCCAAAACCCATTTCAGCGCACAGCATATTCATGGATTTCAACATCCATAACCAGCCTGGCGCAGAGTGGCGCAGCGACCCTGAAGCAGTGCCAGTTACACCCCCAACCCCACCCTTTGCGCCATGACCAGCGCACAAATCCAGTACATGGCGCAAAGGCCAGTGGGCCAGCATAAAGCCCGCCAACCATGAAAACGTGTGTAAAACTTTCTGCGCACGCCCCAGAATACACATACCCCTCCTGTGGCAGCGAAAACACGTGTAAAACTCCCCTGCGCACCCCTCTGAATACACGTACTGCCTGTGGGGCATGCACAAGGGGGATGGGGTGCCTGCCTGTATTTGGGGGGTGCGCGTGTAGTATTACACGCGATAGGCCTTGTGCGAGCGGGGTACGTGTATTCTGGGGTGTGCGGGACATTTTACACACGATATGCCTTGTCTGAGCAGGGTACGTGTATTCTGAGGGGGGCGCAGGGAGTTTCACACGCTATGGGCCTTGTGCGAGTGGGATACATGTATTCTGGGGGTGCGCAGGAAGTTTTACACGCGATATGCCTTGGGTGAGCGGGGTACGTGCATTTCGGGGGTGCGTGGGGTGTTGCACACACGATAGGCCTTGTGCAAGCGGGGTATGTGTATTCTGGGGGTGCGCGGGAAGTCTTACACGTGATAGGCCTTGTGCGAGTGGGGTACATGTATTCTGGGGGTGCGTGGGGAGTTTCACACGCGATAGGCCTTGTGCAAGCGGGGTACGTGTATTCTGGGGGTGTGTGGGAAGTTATACACGTGATAGGCCTCGGCAGAGCGGGGTACGTATATTCTTAGGGGTGCGCAGGGAGTTTCACACACGATAGGCCTCGTGCGAGCTGGGTACGTGTATTCTGGGGGTGTGTGGGAAGTTTTACATGCGATAGGCCTTGGGTGAGCGGGGTATGTGTATTTTGGGGGTGCGCGGGGTGTTGCACATGCGATAGGCCTTGTGTGAGCGGGGTACGTGTATTCTGGGGGTGCGCGGGAAGTCTTACACGTGATAGGCCTTGTGCGAGTGGGGTACTTGTATTCTGGGGATGCGCAGGAAGTTTTACACGCGATAGGCCTTGGCCGAGCAGGGTACGTGTATTCTGAGGGGTGCGCGGGGAGTTTCACACATGATAGGCCTTGTGCAAGCGGGGTATGTGTATTTTGGGGGTGCGTGGTAAGTTATACACGCGATAAGCCTTGGCCGAGCAGGGTACGTGTATTCTGAGGGGTGCGCAGGGAGTTTCACACGTGATAGGCCTTGTGCGAGTGGGATACGTGTATTCTGGGGGTGCGCAGGAAGTTTTACACGCGATAGGCCTTGGGCGAGCAGGGTATGTGTATTTTGGGGGTGCGCGGGGTGTTGCACACGCGATAGGCCTTGTGCGAGAGGGGTACGTGTATTCTGGGGGTGTGCGGGCAGTCTTACATGCGATAGGCCTTGTGCGAGCAGGTACGTATATTCTGTGGGTGCGCAGGAAGTTTTACATGCGATAGGCCTTGGCCGAGCGGGGTAGGTGTATTTCGGGGGTGCACAGGGTGTTGCACATGCGATAATCCTTTTGCGAGCAGGGTACGTGTATTCTGAGGGGTGTGTGGAGAGTTCCACATGCAATTTCGCTGGGCGAGCGGGGTACGTGTATTCCTGGGGTGCCCCAACATGAATTGGCAGTGTGTGTCCTCCCAGGTGTGCCCTCTCCCCCCTCCCCAGGCCCTGCAGGTAGCCCTGGCCATGCCCCGCAGGCAGCCCATCCACCCTGGCCATGCCCCACAGCCAGCACACATGTCACCATGCACAAGTGCGCACCGACACATGTCCCCCTGCACCCCCACCCACCCAGCAGTGACAGGTACCTGCCAGAAGGCCCCGACTCATGTCCCTGCACCCCCAACCACCCAGCAGTGACAGACACCTGCCAGCAGGCCCCGACTCATGTTCCCCACCGACTCACCCACCCAGCAGTGACAGGCACCTGCCAGCAGGCCCCAACTCATGTCCCTGCACCCCCACCCACTCAGCAGTGACAGGCACCTGTCAGCAGGCCCTGACTCATGTCCCTGGACCCCCACCCACCCAGCAGTGACAGGCACCTGCCAGCAGGCCCCGACTCATGTCCCCCCTCCCACTCACCCACCCAGCAGTGACAAGCACCTGCCAGCAGGCCCTGACTCATGTCCCCCCACCACCTCACCCACCCAACAGTGACAGGCACCTGCCAGCAGGCCCCGACTCATGTCCCTGCACCCCCACCCTCCCAGCAGTGACAGGCACCTGCCAGCAGGCCCCGACTCTTGTGTCCCCACCCACTCACCCACCCAGCAGTGACAAGCACCTGCCAGCAGGCCCTGACTCATGTCCCCCCACCACCTCACCCACCCAGCAGTGACAGGCACCTGCCAGCAGGCCCCGACTCATGTCCCTGCATCACCACCCTCCCAGCAGTGACAGGCACCTGTCAGCAGGCCCTGACTCTTGTCTCCCCACCCACTCACCCACCCAGCAGTGACAGGCACCTGCCAGCAGGCCCCGACTCATGTCCCCCCAACACGCCATCACGATCCACAATCATGGGCCTTATGCCATGCCACCCAAATCACACCCCACGCCACGCCAGTCCAAACACACAACCAAGTATTACATCCACCCCACATTGAAATTCCCATCACATGATACATCCCAAATGGCAAGTATGCACATCAACACATTTCCGTCACACACACACAATGGGTGCATGTGATTGAGAAAACACACATCGTGACATGCATGAAACCAAAGAGAGACTACCACATATTGAAGTATGAAATACAAATGTATTAAACACAAAAGCAAGGGAATGAAATGAAACACACAATAATGGAAATAATTAAGAAAAAGCTGCATGTCCAAAATATAAAATAAAAATGTGTGAAAGCAGAATCCAAATCAATCCAAAAGCACATGGGTCCAAAGTGTCTGTCTGTCAAACCAAATCCAAAGTGAAAAAATAAGACAAAGCCATTGATCCATGGAACAAAAACAAAAAAAAGAAGTGACATCCAGTGTTGAACTATATACAAAGTACAAATCCAGGGTTCATGAGCCCAACCATTGAAAGGAAACCTACAAAAAACCCTACCTAGTGAACAACTATATACAAAAAGGTGGGGCATTGTCCAAGCGCCCCAAAAGAAATAAAAACAGAAAGAAAACCTAACACTAATTAACTATATATAATGGCGGCGGGCAAGTCCTACGGCTCACTCTGTGATGTCCCGGGCCAGGGCATCATCGAACTCCATGTCGATGTCCCAGAGGCAGGCCTCTCCCCTGGCCCGAGGTCTTGCAGGGATGCAGTCATGGCCTTTTCCAACTCCCTGCGAGTTGCCTCGAGGCACTCAGCCTGCCTCAATGCCCTAGGCATGGAGAACTCTGCACTGACCATAGTGAGCCGTGCCTCTTCCGCCCGCTGCCGCTCCGCATCTATCCACTGGCCCAACCGCTGCCACACGGAAGACACTCCCATTCCAGGGTCGTCCTGCCCTCCGGCCGATGCATGCCCCTCTGATGTTGATGGCCCTGAGCCAGCATCGCTCCCACCTTGAGCCTGCTGCTGCCGTCCATGTGCCCTGTCCAATGATGCCAGCACATCCTCCATCTGCTGGTCTCCAGTTTATGGGGTGTCCACCCCTGCTGGACCTCCGACTCCCGACTGTGGCAGGGATGTGATCTCCACCAAGCTGGCTGTGTTGGTCAGGCCAGGTCCACAGGGGGCCCTGGTGGAATCTGGGCTGGAAGACGACAGGGAGAACTACTGGCGCATAGTCTCCGCAGAGGAGGAGAGGGCCGCCAGAGTGCTCGACACATGTAGGAACCCTCTGCCAGGGCTGCTCCCAACTGGGCCACATTGCCATGCAGCTCTTTGTGATGGCGTGCGTGATCCCCACAGGAAGCACAGACGTCATCACGAATGTCACGTGTGCACAACGTGACACCAATCAGGACGGACTCCATACGGTCATGGGTCTCCTCGTCCACAGGTAGTGGAGTGCCAGATGTCGTGGGCCTCCCCCCTACCTGCGGACGGGCCTGGGACGGGGCATCCCTGCTGGTGCATGGTGGTGCAGTCACAGGTCAGGGACAGTGACATGCACAGGCCCCTCCACGGTGACCTGTGCTGCATCCTGCCCCTGGCCCTGGGCTGTACCACTTGCACCAGTGGTACCACCCCACCAGGCCCCATGTGCGGCTCAGCAGCGGCCTCCTCCTCCTCTGTGTAGACCACCAACCTGGATGGCTCTGCACCGTCTTCCGCCATCGCAAGCCCTTGTGGGGGCTCACCCGGCCCTTCCGCTGCAGCCGTAGTGGCAGACACGGCACCAGTCCCCTCGTTCCCGGATGATTCCTGGCATGGTGGCTGGGCCTTGCGTCGCCGGCCAGTGGAGGCATCCCCGTCGCTTTGCTCCACAGCACCGTCTCCGCCCTCTTCTTCGCTCGACGCTATGTAGAGGGAGACATAGAACACAAGCATCAGGGTACTGTACAATAGTCCCCTAGACAGGAAGCAATAGCACATGAGTGGCACTATCAAACATCACTTCCATCCTGTCCCTCCACAACACATGGGTCAATGCAGGCAACACACATGCAGAAACAGGCATGGCGCATGCAATCAACATTTGCATCCATGTTCAAGGACCTCTATTGACATACATTGTTGTCTTCAAACTCACATGCATCATGGGTCATACTGATCCCATGCACATACATCACCGGAGGCTCATGCATCTGGCCTCGTACACCACAGACACAGTGGATACAAGGATGACTAAACTGCATCAGTGAATCAACACATCATCACAGACATGTGTCATGCATCCATGGCATTTCAAAGTCACACACACACTACTCAGACACACAGACGTACACCATACATGTCCATGACAGCAGCACCCATCTCTCACACCCCATCCATGTCCAAGAACAGAGACAGGCATGCATTCTTGTGTGCATTCCGCATGCTGCTCCCCATGTTGCATTGTAACACATGCACCATCCATGTGGTTCACGCATGACTGGTCTCACATGCAGCACCATGATGTCCCTGCACACACACATCCATACATGGCCTATGTCACACATACAGGCAAGTAGATGACTACCAGCACACTGCTAAATGCCTTGTTTCACACAGCAATGCATGACCACTTACCGCTCAACTTCAGACGGGTCTGCCTCTGAAGGATCTGGATGTGGAGCGCTGGGCTTATGCGTTCCAGGACCCTCGTCTGGATGTTGGTCAGGCTGACCCAGCACCCATCTGCATCCTCTTCCTTCAAGAGGCGCCGGGCATTGCTGAGGGACTGGACCTGAAGTCCTCCCAGCGCTTCCGGATGTGTTTGAGGTTGCGGGTTGCCACCCCCTCCGTGTTGATGGCAACCACTACATCCTCCCAGATCCTCTCCCATCCTTCCTTGTCAGCACGCGATGGTGTGAAGAGGGCATCATAATGCTCCAGAACTTGCTCCACCAGGATACAAACTTCATTATCGCTGAAGCTGGTAGCCCTCTGCCTCTCTGGCTGGGGGTCGCCATTGGTCTCTGATGGTGTTTGGCCCGACATGGCGACCCCTGAGGCAGGTGTGGGTGGGAAACTGGCTCCTGGGGCTGTGGAGCGATGGTATACCAGTCAGGAGTCTTCTGTTCCAGCAGGGGTGGACACAGCAACTGGACCCCTGCAGATGGCTGACGTGCAGGCACCAAATAGCAGGGCACGTGGGAAGCAGGCAGGCAGGCAGCAGCAGATGGCAGGTGGGAGCGTGCTCGGGGCTCTGGGGGGCAGGAAAATGTCCTTCTGGGTAGGAGACGTGGTCTTCCGTGTGTTGTCTTGTGTCCAGCTTGATACGGAGTGATTTGGCACGTAAAAAAACTGCACGTCAGTGTGTAATTCGAGGAAAGGCCCTTAGCGCGTAAGCGCGTCTGTGACGTTATGCGCATGGCGTTTCCCTCGTGACGGGTGCATAGTGATTCAGCACGTGAAAAAACAGCACATCCACATGTTAATGCGTGTAATCCAAGGAAAGGGCCTAAGTGCCTAAGTGACATGAGGCGCGCGGTTGTTTCTCTCAGCACGGGTTAAAGGTGAGCGGGGCCAGCAGTTCGTTGTACGTGCCTTTCATGGAGACCGACGTGTGTGTTGCTACTTCGTGTCGTTTCGAGCACCATCACAACTTTACAGCGGATCAAGGACGTATCTCTTCTTTTGGCAGGGGTATTGGCTATGCATGTTTTTCATCATCACGCTAGTCTGATGGGGAGTCGCGCACGCTATTTTTCCCAGTGGGGGTGCCCCGGTGTATCGCGTACCTGTTTTCAAGGTCATAGTAGCCTGCGTGTCCCACGCGTACATGTTTTGGTTGTCCCTGGGTGCCACTGCGTACTGCGGGAGGTTAATTCCACACATGTGGGCTACCGGGGGTTGCATGCACGGTTTTACTGCAGTTTGGGGGTGCCTGAGCGTTGCGTGACCCGTCACTTCCTCACCGGGGTCACATACAGCCTTGCAGGTGCAGGGGTGCTTTTAACATCTTGTAGCCCACCCCCTTCATCCCAATTGCCCAGGATAATTGTTGTGTACACCTCCCATTGGCACTACTCCATCTGTGCCATGGCTGGGAGGCCACGAAAGGTGAGGGACTCCTCAGCTGGGTGTACTCCTCGTGGCGGGCGTGGTCAGGGATGTGGCCGGGTTGACCAGGGAGTAGGGGGACTCCAGTGTGTCCAGGGTGGCTGCAGAGGGGGAAGAGGCAGGGGTGCGCCACTTCAGCAGGATGTCCTGCCACATGTTGGTGCAATCATGCCACCACCCCCTGCGGCTCCGGGAGATGCAGTTCTTGCATCTGGCACTGGTACCCATGTGACCCGGCAGTCCATTTCATCTACTGCCACAGGCCCAAGGGTAGTGGTAGCTGCAGGTGCAGCTGTGGATACCACCACCCAGGCTCAGGGTCTGCCAGCGCAGGCTGTGTTGGCACTTGAAGAGTCCATGGAGGATTTCCAGCAGGTCAGGAGGCACACCGTACGTGCACAACTGGCTGCCCTGACCGAGGCAGGTGTCCCTGGGGCAGTAATGTCATCTGCTGCCCCGACCAGCTGGGTGTTGGAAAGTGCAGGGGCAGATGCAGCCAACAACACCCCAGTTGTGAGTCTACCAACCAGGACAGTTGTGGTCAATGACCCTGGCACAGCGGATGTTGCTGCGCAGGGTCGTTCCAGGGTACCCAGCAGCCACTGACGCAAGTTAGGCCTTCGGTCGTCTTTCCACCTGCTACTCCCTTGGTTCAATCCACCGGTGCCACTGGCCATACTGATCAGGGCGGCATTCGCCAACCAGGGTCCGCACCACCATCCAAGAGGAGGAAGGTTGCACCTGCAGCACAGGCTGGGACCCCAGACACAGCCATGGCCTCCTGCACATCAAGGAAGAAGCCTTTCTGTGTGCAGGAACTCGAATACCCTTGTGGACGACGGGCAGGACCGCAGCCGTGAGATGCTAGTGAGGCCGAATTGTCAAACTACGGCAGCCCATCGGAATACCCACTGGAAGCATGTCGCGGATAATGTGAGTGCATTCGGCCATAAGGTGCGCACAGCTGCCGAGTGCAAGGAGCATTGGGATGACCTCAAACGCAGTGCTAAGGCGAAGCGTGCCTCTAATTACAGCATGACTCTGGTGACTGGCAGTGGGCCACCACCTGAGGAGGATTGACCTCACTCCACACGAGTCACTTGTTGAGGAGTTCATACCGGTGAATCGGTCGAAGGAGTGGGAGAGATGCAGGACTTTGATTCCCCGTCCAGTGAGTGTTGTTGCATGTTTGTCGAGCCCATGTGTGTTTTACTTGTGTGATGTCTTGTGCATGACTGCCACTACATGTCATGTGTACATGGTTGTCATGTGCAAGTCATGCAAAGCTTCACTGATGCGTGCATGCTGTGCAGGATGGTGGACATGTAGAGCAGACGGGGACTGTCCTCATCACCACACTTGCACCCTACTCACATGCTAGTCACCCGGATGCCCCTCCGGTCCATGTTCCAGCTCACTGGCCCTTCTGCATGTAGCCAGGGGTGTCTTTCCTCTCAGCACTAAGACTATGTCATTGCATGACTGACGTGCATGTGTCGTCTGCCTGCATGCGGGTACTCCATGTAGGCATGCCCCCTTGCCCCTCCATCCCCCCTGCACCCCAATTTCACCATTGCACTGGTGTGCATCATTTTGGCATACTGCAATGTCCTGTTCAAGCCTCCTGTGTACATGCTAACTTCCACCAGCCAACCTGCCAGACACATGCAGTGGGGTACATCCTCTGCCCTTCATGCAGGGTGTCTCACTTAGACTGTGCAGATGACAGATGCTCCGCAGGGACATGAGTGTCCATTCATGTTCCATGTGAATTCCATGCATGCCCCTGTGTGTCCTTGACTGAATGTTAATTGTAGTACGTGTCCAGGATGACCTACATTTCATGGCATTTCATCAGCCATCCCATGCCCACTCTGGCTCACTCCTGCATCACACACATGTTTAGGGTGTCACAGTCTGTGTGGGGCACAGGCCTCCCCCTGTTCCAGGCCCACTGACTCTGTCCAACTGGTGTAGTGGCTTCTGCACACATGGGTGTACTATTGAGGGTTCATCAGGTGTCCTGCTTACTGTCCCATCATCATCTGCTGTGTTGTCAGTTGACTCAGATGATGCAACTGATGCTAGTCAACACTGTCTGCCAATACACAGGTCTCTGGTCTCTCTTTTGCTACCATGCAAGCCATCCCTGCATTTTCACTTCAGGTCGGTGGGGGGTTTGCTTGTAGCCATGCAACCCGTTGCATGCACATTGCACGTGATGCCTGAACTTGCCCTTGCACTGCCTTCACGTTTTTTTTATACAAATCATGAAGTACTTGTTCATGTAGATAGTGGGTAATGTACACATGTTCTGCACTGCATCAACCCACTTATGAGCCGTGTAACACCATCTACATGCCTACTCACTGGTGCAATGTCAAAGTGACCTGCCATGCATGGCAGATTCTCATTTGTGTGTGACATGTCTGCTTCATGTGTTGGCTCTCTGTGTGATGTCTATGTGTGTGTGTGTTATGTGCTTCTGACATGTGTACTCTTGTATTTTTTCTCCACTTTTCAGATGATGACGCAATGGAGCCAGAGGATGGAGTTGTCATGCCAGGCACAAGGTTGTTATCACAACAGCAAGTGGGGGTCATGGGGTGGCAGACCACGAGAACCCACATGTGCTACAGACCATCTTGTCTTTGGCTGGCAATGAGTCCAGCCCAGATGACCACTCTGACGTGCATGTCGAGTTGGATGTGCATCAGGTCCATTTGTCAGGGGTGAGTGATTCTGATGTGGATGCTCCTCTACCTGCGACACCTGCACTGAGGGGCCAGACAGTGGTGGGACCTCTGCCTGTGGTGGATCAGGACGCAGGGTCACCCTCCACACCAGTCGCTGATGTGCCTGGGACATCACATCGACGGGGGAATGTAGTCCTGCAGCCGCGGGCGGTGCAGCCCGACAAGGACGGCCGGTCCTTGGGACCTGCAGGTGTCAAGCCCAGCAACGCGGTGTCCGTGCCCCACCGATGAATACTGAGTGGGAGCAAGACATGACTGCCAATTCAGAATGCCAGGGGGCAGCAATTGAAAACATCGCTGTGAGCATGGAGCGTGTAGCCCAATCCGTGATTCCCGTGCTAGGCAGGTGCTTCTCCAGCGGCGGGCGGCACAGTCCACGGCCCGCTCGCTCAGGCTGGGCATGGCGGCCTCAGGGCACACCAGGCCGAAATATTGTCTCTGTGTCAAGCAATTGCTGCTCACGCAGAGGCACACATGAAGGCCATGGAGGTTGCGTATGCTTCCCTCAGATCCACTCTGGGTGTGCTCATGATGACCCAGAGGGATCGGGCAGAGGAAAGGTTTGCGCAGCTTGAGCGTACCATCTCGGCTGAGCTACGTGCTTGCCGGGAAGTGCATCAGTTGTCCAGCCAGGCCTTGTCGGAAGAACTCTGTGTTACACGTGTTACCTTGTAAGAGGAAGCACGCGTATCACGGGAGGTTCTGCATGCAGACCTACCTGTCATTGCCGTACAGAACCAGGCTCACCCGTCGACTTGCTGCCGACGAGGGGCAAGCTGTGCCTAGGCGTGGTCAGGCTCCTGTGCCACGTCCTCCTTTTCAGGAAAAGGCAGACTTCGACGACGAGATATCTCCCACACAGGTCGTAGCGTGCAGGCGTTGAGCCCATGGAGTTTTTTTTTTTTGTCTCAACATCATCGCATGTGGGTGTTGAGGTACACCCTGTAGCTCTCCCTCCTGGGTGCCTCCCCCCGGGTCGTATGTGGCCATTTTTGATTTTTGATTTTAGTTTAGTTAGTTAATATTGACTATTTGATAGTTATTTTAATTAAGTTATGTAGGTTCTTCATTGTTAGTTTAATTAGTTAATATAGTTTAATATTGTTTGTCTATTGTGCATTCATGTGACGGTGTGGTGCTTTGTGGCTTTTGGAAGCATCCACTGTCTGTTCCAGCTGGGCCCTCCAAGCTTGTCTCGTGTATGTGTTTGTAGCTTGGGGTCCTGACTCACATAGGCCACTCCTGCTTCCCTTATCCATGGGCTTGCTAAGATGGTTCGGTGTAACAAACATTTACACAATGGCTTTGGACTTTCGTCATAACTGTGGCCTGTCTGCTGCTGTACTACTTGTGTTAACACCCCTAGTGGGGATTGGTAGCGTTTTATCTACCCCATGTCTGTAATCAATTTGGGTAAGTACGTGATTGATGTGTCCAATAATTGATGTGGATTGTGATGTATGTTATTTTCTTGCCTGTATATGTGCTTGATGCACTTCATGCTGTAGACAGTAGCCTGCACCCTTGGCCTGTCAAAGTCACACTGATGGTGGGAGGAGTTTGGATGTAGGTCTGTAACCTGGCCCAGTGACAACCAGCATGAAGACACACACACAGGGAACTTTCAAGCCTTATTGATATCTTTTATGCCCTTTCTGCAGGAAAATGAGCCTCCACACTGCCTTTGCCAGCAGACACATGGACGAGTAATCCTGATAGCTGGCCACGTTTGGTGGTGCAGACGTGTGCATGTGTGCGCAAGCTGAAGCACAGGGCTTGTGCTCAGACGTCCGACAGAAGCAGACGTGTTTCCAGGAGCTCCAGGCAAGGTGAGCAGCACAAGGGCCCACACCGCAGCCAACCTTCAACCAGGCCACTCTCACATGCATGCTAAGTAGCACCAGTGCTGAGGAGCTTTGCCAGGCATTGTTGGAGAAGCGCACAGTAAACCTGACATGCGTTGAGGCCCAAATGCCAAGTGGCTTTACAAGTTGTCAGGGGCACACATATCCTCCAGTACCCCCTGCTCCATTGAAGCAGAGTTATTAGGGCAGTAGCGTTCCTAGCCAGAAACTAGCCAGAAACTGATACAGCGCACAGGGCCACCCTGTGAGGCACAGACTCGTGTGCAGTGCATATCATTTGCATGTGCAAATTGCCGCGTGCACTACCTATTGAAATCCGCGGCTGCCAGAACACAACTTGCATTGAAGTTGCACCTCGCTATACGCTTGTTGCAGCTCACCCAGGGACCATTGTATCATGTGTGATTCTTGACGCATTGGTCTTCCATTTCACACGCGCCCACATGCGCCTGCCTTACTGCATTGTCAGTGTATGAACCATGAGGCAGCCAAGCTAACGTATGGGTACAAAGCAGCAGACAGGAGTGTTTGTTTGTGGAGAAGTCACTTACTTTGGGGCATGGATGGTGGTGGGTGTGTGTGTTGTTAACACACATTCAGATTAGTAACTCACGCTCTCTTTGCAGCATTGAACTGCTCCTGTTACCAGACCTGAGACTGCGCAGGCAGAAGGCCAGCACTCACCCCAGAGATAAGTCTCTCTTTGGCTTGCATTTGACTCATTTGGTACAATGTGCATGATGAACATGTTTTCTCTGATTGAGTATGTGTTATTGTGAATAGTAGTTTTTTGTATTTTTACTACTTTCCCTTGCCAATCCGACTCCCCTCTCCTGCCCCTCTTTCCGGTTATCATGCATAGCAATGCCTGTCCATACAACATATCCCTGACCATCCTTCCCTGCCGGGGTCTCAGAGGCCTGTGTAAGTTTGACCTTGCAGGCGCCCAGACCACGGAGGGGGGTGGTTGGTTCGTGCCACTCCTGCGCCTGGACACCAGAGCTGTGACACTACTCATCAGTTGTTGCATCCTCATTGTATGTTATGTACCGTAAATGGTACCCATCCTGTAGGACCTTTGTTCAACTGTGCTACCTTGGTTGTTCTATCATTGTGCTTGTACATGTGCTTTGACATTTCCTGCTACTTCAAGTCATCTACTGGAGACTCTTCCAGGGTTTTTTGGTGCCAACAGGCTTTTTCCCTGGTTTGTGGGTTTGGCTCCTTGGAGTTCTCTGCGATTTGGTATTTTTACCAGTAAAAGGTGGCCTCTGAGGGTGCTGGACCCTATTTACAGGCATGCTGGAACATGGATACCAAGTGGTAGGGTGATCCTGTAGCCAGGTAGACTTGAAGGAAGAAGGCTACATACCCCAGACACATTTGTTCAGAAGGTCACAGTGATGAGTAAATGAGGGAGAGCCTTTTGTTGTTGGACAGTTGGCTTGGGCTACAGTGTTCTGGGCACTCTGACATTGTAATTGTGGGGTACTATGTACATGATGTGTTCTGATGGTCAATGCCTGTTCCTGTGTTGTGTTTACTTTTCAGGTGTCAGGGGATTGGTGTGGTTTGACATGCTAGGGTGTTCACATGGGCAATGCTCACATGTGATGTGTACAGGACACTGAGGGTCACTTGATTTCACATGCATATATTGAGTGCATGTACCTAATGACACACACAGTTGCACAATGATCCACCACACGTACAACCACCCTTCAATGGCCACAGGTGCACACAGATTGCCTTCTCGGGCCCGCTGTGTCCCTGCAGCGCATGATCTCTTACCATTTGGGGATCATGTACATGTGTCAATTGGTTATTTATTTGATTTGGCCTTTTCATGTGATGCTCAAGGTGTATCTGCAACAGAATGGCTGCTCACTGTGCTGTGTGCTGAGCAGTGTGTTACAGGAGACACACACAACACACGGGTTCGGGAGTTGGGATTTTGCCATGCCCAATGTGCATGTGAACAGGCATTCAGTCTTGTGTTCATGTTACGACTGGTGGAAAGCATTTGTGTCTGACTTTGTATGTGTGGGAGGTTGTTGGTCAGACATTTCATCTGATTCCATGTCAGGCATCATTGTCTCGGGCCAGTTTTAATTTATGACATGTCACTTTGTATATTATTGGTCATGTGTTGTGCTTTTGCTATTGCATGCCATGTCATAGTGTGGCAGACAAGGGTGATGTGGGTTGGGAGGGTTTGGTTGACATACCAGGGATTGTGATGGCCTGTTTTGCAGGCGGGGGTGATACACACTTTGCATGTGTTCCTTTTGGTCACACAGTATTGGTTATGTTTAAGTAGCTAGGGATGCACACAATGTAGCACTTCCGTGGCAACATTCTCAGGGTGCTAAGGTTGTGACAGTTGACTGTCTCTTTGTCATCATCGATTGTCACCTGGTATGTGCCAGGCCTGTGTGCACTCCACAGGGGTGGGAGTTTAGGTGAAAAATTTGGCCACAAACTGGGTCCGGGCTGCTTCGCCATGTGCCCTTTCCCCTCCCATGGGCAGTGCCTGTGCCTGTGGTTGGGGATGTGGGGGCACCACCATGTCCACCGGTACGTCCCACTGTGTTGCAACATTGTGCAGGACACATGCTGCCACAATGATCCTGCACACTACTGGGGGTGCATATAGTAGCTGGCGGCCAGAGCGGTCAAGGGAGCGGAAGCGTGACTTGAGCACTCCGAATGTGCACTCCACTATGCCCCTGGTTGCAATATGGGCAGCATTGTATCTTACCTGGGGTGGTGTGGTGGGGTTCCGGATTGGCATCATCATGTGGTTGCTCAGAGGGTAGGCACTGTCCCCTGGGGAGGTGATAATGGTTGTGATTATTGGGGTTTGTGTATTTGTCTGTGTGTGACAAGCATGCATGTGCACAGGCATTTGTATTCACCTAGGAGCCATGTGTCGCCATGCTGCCCAGCTTCCAGGGCCCGGCTCAGGGCAGACATTCTGTATATGAAACTGCCATGGGTAGAGCCAGGGTAGTTTGCATAGACAGAGGTGATGATTCCCTTTGCATCGCATACGACCTGCACGTTGATGGAATGCCAGTGCTTGCGGTTTTGATAGATGTGCTCAGTGGCCTAGGTGGACGTAGGGCCACATGGGTGCAATCTATGGCACCGAGCACTTTGGGGAAGTGTGCCACCCTGTAAAAGTCCTGGACCACGGCCTGCCTTTATGCAGGTGTTCTGGGCATGTATATGTGCCTGCGGACTGAGGGGCGCGCAGTGATGATTGCCAACACCTGGTGTAGGCAGCGTGACTGCGTGGCCTGTGAGACCCCCCCCACTATGGCAGTTGTCCGCTGAAATTACCCAGTGGCCAAATAATGCAGGATATTGTGCACCTTCTCCAAGGGCCTCAATGCTTGGGAGCACAGGGTGGGGGATGTATGTTCATCTTCCCACTCCCTGACCAGGTCTAGGATGATACGGGGTGGAAACCTATACCTGCCATAGACCTGGTCATCAGGCATAACAAAAAGGCTAATCCGGGGGAAAGAAATGTGGGCCCTGGCTATTCTCCTCCTCCTGCAGTGTCCCACGATCAATGCTGCGACAAATGGGGCATTCATCGTAGCTGGATATACATGTTTGTTGTTTGTGCGCACTTTTATACTGTGCGCGGGGACGCTTCCGCCTGCCTTCGTGTGATGGACGTGTTGACGCCTATGCGCGTCTTTTAGCGTGCATGGGTTTCCCGTATTCGATTCCATGAATATGTGTTGTTCACGTGCGTGTGGGGTTCTGTGTATTTCCCTGCAGTACTTCCCCAGTTACGCCTTCTTTTTCACACGTTGTTCCCCATTTTGCGTGTTACGCCCCGTGTCCAGCCCCCTTTTTGGTGTGTGTGCCGACGTTGTGCGCTTTCCCTGTGCACATCGCGCACGGCGTTCGGGATGTTGCAATGATGTGTGTGCCCATGTGTGCCATGCACGCGTTTGGCGCACATCCCAAGGGTAACATGCGCAGGGACTTCCATGAATCGCACGTGTGCGCCTGTTTTTTCATGTTTGCGCCAGCTTGCGCCAAGATTTTCGGCGCACGTTTGTTCCATGAATCGGCCCCTGAGTGTAGTAATTCCAACATAATCTTGTAATAAGTCAATTTTTAATTTTAACAATTTATATATTACATATTTTACACCAATAAATACATCTACTAATGTTACTATTATTCAGACCCTCCACCTTATAGCGATTTTGAGATCCTGCATTAAAAGCACATCTCAAATTAACAGACAGGATGCTCTTTTAAATGTTCTGAAAAACGAAGCCAACCCCATGCTCCTGCTTTGAATGCATGCAGGGGAGTGCACACTGCATGACAGGGACTTTCCTAACCCTGTCATGAGATTGTTTTTTTTTTTTAAGTATAATAGTAGAGGTGTGACCTGCTGCTGTCTCCTTTGCATTTCTGTTCCTCATCCCGAATAGAAATGCTTTTTTTTTGGTTCGCATTTTAAAGGGACAAGTCCCTTGTGGGCCCATCACACTGATATGCGCTGGGAGCCTCTAGAACATTATTGTCAGGAGAGTGCTTCAGACACTAAGGTAATCAAAGCTGCTGATCAGTGCATCATTTGCACTACAGCTCAGCCCAGCGGAACTGCACAGGTCACCACAAAGAATAAGGTGACCTGGTAATTTCCAAGAATGGGTTATCTAAAAATAGCATATCCTCTGCTCTATTTTTAGATGCCCTATTTTTTGAGGATCTGAGCCAAAATTACAATTAAAGATTATTCACAATAGGAGAGGGAAAGGAGAAATTGAGAACGTGATGGGTCAGATGGGGAGTGAAAGGCAAGAAAGCAGATGGAGAGGAGTGGGTCAGAGGGGGAGCAGTGGGCAAGGGAGCAGAGAGGAAGCAGTGGGGATGATGGCCAGAAATCAGAGCATGAGCAATGGGACAGAAATCCAAGGGGGATCAGAGGTCCAGAATGCAGAAGGAGCAAGGGGTTAATGGTGAGTGGTGGGCCAGAAAACAGAGTCGGTAGAGGCAGTTAGCTGCAGATTGGAATAAAGGCTGAGGGAATAGTGAAATGGAATGGGAGAATGGATGCAAGATGCAGAAGTTACAAGAAATAATGAAGTTCTGTAGATGGCAGGAGTAATTGGGGAGTATAAGTTGTGAGTTGGGAGTATGATTTGGAGTGTGACAGAGAATGAGGAGTGCAAATTGTGACTTTTTAGTGTAAAAGAGCATGTGAGTCTGTGCATGACCGAGAGTGAGAGGTTTGGGAGTGTAAGTTGAAATAGGGAATTTTTGAGTGACGGGTGTGTTGGTGAAAGTGGTGTGTTGGTATTTGGGAGATTGGAGGACATAGAAGGGAATATTTTCACCATTACAGTTGATAATGATCTATACAGTTAACAATATTAAATGAGCATGCACATTAAATCAAAAAAAGCAGAGCAAAAAACTGCTCTGTCAAGGCAAGTACACCTTGGCCTCTTCCTATTATATTGATAAATGATGTACAAATAATAACAAACATGATCTCTTGAAGCCGCACACCGTGTCTCTTTCCTGCAATGTGCCAATCATATACCCCCAGGCAATAACAAAAATGTGCCACAAAAATGCAGCGATAAATACCAGTAGTGCCACACAATTTGCTTTTTTTATGCTACACAATTTACCATTTCATGCCACAATATAGTAGAGGGTCTGATTATTTCACAGCAATTAACATAGACATATTCACTATTATAACACATCAACATTAAGAGAAGATGAAAATACCATTGAACCAAAATATTAAGAAGAAAAAAGAACACACGCATCATCATAAATCATTTAAGTATATTTTATTGTAAAAACAAATAAAAACATGTACAACTAAAACTTGCAAAGTTATAAGTAAAATAGTATTTTGGACAATAAATGTAAAATACTATTTTGTTTTTATTACAAGACATTCCATAATAGAAACATGTGCCATCATAACAGAGCTAAAAATAAATTGGAAATAAATAAAGGTAAAACTAAATTGGGTTTTCTCTCAAAAAACAAAAAAAGAAAAGTGTTTAAAAAATGTATTAACCAATAAAAAAATGAAAGACACAGTCCTTCAATAAGATAATTTGTCCTTTGTTATTTAATTTCAGCTGGAAAACGGAAACATGAAAAAAGCCGTAAAATAAACATAAGGACAAACAACACAAACATTCTGCCATAATGGAACTCAAAAGCAAACACACCAATTGCGAACAGGAAGTTAACAAACTTGTCTTTACAATACACTAAGGAGGTATATAGTCATTGCATCGAATTCCAAAGCATCGAATGCCATACCATAGGAAAAAAGCATCTAAAAAAAGCAATGAATGCATTTTTTTTAAGGTAAAGGGTTGACTTTAATTATAACAGGTTTTAAAAATTAAAAAGTGGGGGTGAGGGGTCCCCCCATTAAAAACAAAACTGTGAAAACAAAAATGCATTTGATGCTTTTTTTTAGATGCATTTCTTTATGGCAAGGCATTCGATGCTTTAGAATTCAATGCAATGACTATAAACCCACTAAGGACATTAAAACTCTATCATTTTTTGGTAATGTTACAGAAGCTATAGCAGAAACAATATTTTTTAAAAGAACAATTTAATAAGGAAACAACAATATGTATTGTACCAGCTGGAGTATTTTCTTAAGTATACACAAGCCCTTTAAAAGATTTAAAACAAACACCTGTAAAGACAAATATACGTTTTAATACTACCAATGTTACAGTTGAGGCTACCTGTACCACACCTTATTAATGTAATCCACCATGCCAAACACCTAAAGGCAACACTTTACATTCTGTAAAAAGCACTGTCTAAATTTGAATGTGTTTCAACAGTACAAATATCACCTATTCAAATAGAAATACAATCTACATTTCCTATTACCAGTTGTAGCACTGTTTCAATAATCAAAAGTGTGGTTACACCAAATAAGATTAAAAAAAAATCACCTAATAATGAAGATACTACTATTCCAATGGTTCAAAGTCCACAAATTCCCAGGAAAAAACACAGATACTTCACCTACTACTAAAAATAATACTATTTCAAAAGTTCAAACTGCCATTATAAAAGCTGCAGAAAAAGATTGATTGCCACTACTGCCAGTACTATTTCAAAGGTGCAAAGTACTTTTTTGAGCCAAAAAAAGAAAATATATTGTAGCAGTTTGACCACTTGAATTTCAGAAATGAAAACTTCTCGTATACCTAAAATATAACAAGCGATTTGCCAATCACAAATCCTGTAAAGTCATTAAAAAAACGAAAAACACATTCTATTTCAAGTAGCAGTATTTTAACAAATAAAACTGGCTCGGCCCACAAAACAAAAAAGATAAATAACCTACTACTAGTACTTATTTCATAGATACATCAGAATGTCCAACTACTGAAGAAACATCACATCAGAATATCTCTACTACTGACACTAATACAAGGATTTCAAGCAGTGTTATTAGCAAACCCAAAAAACAACATGAATAAGTATAACTGCCTCTGGAAATATTCTATTTGACAATTTAAGATCTTGGATTTTGGACTACTTTGAAACTCCTAAACCAGACGATGTGCAAACCTTTACAGTAGTAATTTGTACCATCTCCAAAGCACATTAAAAAAGGGGTCACCCTCAAAGATATCATTTAGAAAATGCTGCAATGTTGGCACATATGCAAAGTAGATATGAGCATATATATTTTAAAATTGTTTATAAAAATAAAACAACCAAAGGAGCGTCAATTAAAACAAAAGTTCCACTATAGTTAGTACAACTGAAAAACAAAGCAAAGGGACATGAATCAGTACCTTCAAAAGTTCCCAAAGCACATCAAGTTGGTCATTCTGTGTCACTTTACCAAATATTAATTCAGAATATGCTTATTCTTTTTTTAGATTGCGTAACATGTGGAGAAATAATTGCAGTAGGAAAAACAAATGCTGCTTCTCATCTGCAAAAATTAAGGTTTCATCATTAAAGACATGCTTTTAAAACATATTTATGAAAAACAGTTGTTTTTTTAAATATAGCATACATATATAAATACATATTTGAACTGTAAAATGTGTACTTTTTTGCCAATTCATAAATGAGGGCCATTGGCCTTTAATAATAATTGAATGAATTAGAAGTACAAATGTGTGTAATAATCATAATAATAATAATCATCATAATAATAATGAATGCATTACAATACATATCTGTATATTTCCAAACTAAAATAAAATATTTTTTACCAACATTTTTAATACTGCTGCCAAAAGTCATATTTTTCCAAACTCTTACAAATAATATGTATGTGTGTTACATAATAATTTACAATAAAACATCATTAAAATGATCTTCTATTATGAAATAAAAAGTTACACATATACATATATTACATATATCAGTAATGTATAACTATAAAGTACATTCAAGTATGTTTTGTACACACTCCCATTTACTATATATAAAACATTCAGTTATAGCAAACAAATATTATGGGCCAAATATAATGATATATCAAAAAATGCAAATCCACTGTATGTACCTCTTTAATGTAATTACTCATAATGCAAAATAATATTCATTTATAAAATTAAAATATAATACATGAAGTGTATTTGTGTTGGTGTATTGTTTTGTTTATTCCAGCAATGGGTGGCTGTGGAATGCTGTTTTGGGATGCAAGGTGTGATGAACGGTGTGATCAATGGAGTGACATTACTTGAGTCAGTAGAGGAGATCTAGCAGGCAACAATGAGTTTGCTTGAAGTGTGGTGTGGTTTCTGTTGGTTCCTTTTAGTTCACTGCACACAGCGTTCCTGGCAAAAGAAAGTAGTTCATCATTTTGCGCGGATATCAGGAGTTGTTTGAGGTAGTATGTTCTTACCTAAATCACGTGGTTAGTTGTTTTGTGACTAGGACATTATTGATCGTTGCGTTCCAATAAACACATGACTTGCATCACGTGTGGCAGAGAGACAGTTTATCTTTGGCCTAAGGGCGCACTCTGATTGCAGCATTCATTTTGACTGGAGACGCAGGAGAACGGCGATACGAGCGGAAGTGGTACATCTTGACTGGGCTGTGAGGAGTGACTAGTGTGCTAACACAGGTAGGGGGATACTGGTTAGAAGGCATGGGACAGGAGGCTGTCATCTCACCATCTAATGAGTGTTCCCGGTTCTTGCAGATGTCAGATGGACCCAGACATTTTATGACAGTCGGCATAGGTTCACAAGGGGGAAACCGCCAGCTTTTGCAGTGTGTTCCTAGCACGGATGGGTGAAGGGCTCAACGTGCCCCTGGACGAGTAGAACGCAGCCCCAAAGGTAATGGCAACTTCGAACTATGAGGTTAGAGTCGGATGCACGCTGTGTGTTATTAAAAATATGTACTAAGTCATAGAATCTAACGGGAGATAGGTTCACCGCATCCCTGTACGAATGGATAACAGCCATTAGGTTTTTACATACCAAAACTATTACGACTTGTATCGTATGCACGCATTGCATGCTTATATTGAATACAAGCTGATTCAGTCAGTTAGATACGTAGCTAAACTTCAGCTTGCTCTTGGTGAATAGAGACCCAACCATAGGGGCCTTGCACATGTGCAGGAGTTGAGTTTAGGTCTTATCAATACTACAGTCAATTGTATGAAGGCCAACCAACAGATACCAGTATCAGAGTATGTATGGTGCATGGTAGAATTGCTAACACCAGCAAATGTTGGTTTAGGTATGTAGCCCTGACCTTGATGTCTTTACTCTTAATCCGATGTGACTCATATTTCCAGTTTACATTACTCCTCAGATTCATTGTCTACTTTGAATAAGCTCGGACCTAATCGTGTATAAGGACATTTTGACTTACATAAAAGACACAGTAAGCCTGTTGTGGGTAAATTGCAGTACCCCGTAGGCTTGGCAGCTGGTAGTATGGTTTCAAATTCTCACCACTACTTTCTCTCTATTCTCTCCCATAGGTTCGGACTTTCTTTTCTCCAGACCGCTTGTTTTGGTTTAATTGTCGACTATTTCCTAGAAGGTGTATGTACGACACAATGTTGTGAGTGTGTATTGTTATAATGCACAGTTGGTACCCCTGAAGAAGTTTACGGTTTAACTCGTTTTCAATCAATTGATGAACAAAACATGTTGGGTTATTTTTGCACTGGAAACAGAACAGTGCTGGTAATCACATATTAAGTTGCCGTTGTTGTCCCTTGTGGCAGTGAAGGGCCATTTGTTTTAATTATAGATCAAAATTAGAGGTCTAGTGTGGAAAACTTGATTAGAAGGACCCCCTAGTTCTGCCCACCACCGCTTTTTTTACGCTTAACTACTGTACTGTACTGTGGGTTTTTTTGCACACTGGATTTTAGATTTGTATAGGAAGGGTGTTTTTAGTGTTTTGTATTGGTTTTAGAGATGTATAATGTACTGTATATGTTTTAGAATGATAATGTGTGTATGTGGTTTTAAAATGTGTTGATTGATTCTATCTTTTCTAATAAATGTATATGTTGATTCTGAAAGTTCTTTGACTCAGTACCTATTTGGTCCATTGACTGAGTTGTCTGAAAGTAGGGAAGGATAGGAGAGTGACACTTGGATTCTTTAGTATTAGATTGTGCATAACTGTTCGCGGGGCTGGATCCAGGTGTCTTTAATTGCCCCCCTGGTCTCTTTTTGTATTTATGTGGAAAATAAGGCCATGAGCAATAAGTTGTTTGAATAATTGTGTGTTCTCCAGTGCACATCATTGATTTATTTGTCGGCGTTATGAAAGCAAACTCTTTAAATGCCCTGTTCCTTCCCTCAGCTCTGCTCTTGCTATTATTCCATTTTCTAGGCATGTAGTACTCTTGCTTTTTGAGTGGCGTTCATGGGTATGAGTGTTCTATAAGACTAGCAGATGTGATGTGGTCTGGGTAGTATGTTTCACTTACCTTCGAGCAATAGTTCAGTTGCCACCCTGTACGTCACAGGCCAGAAAAAGGGAGCTAGACTGAGACAGCCAAAGAGTTGACCTGGCATTTTAGATTACATTTTGGGTGTGGCTGTTGGTCTAGTGACAGAAAGGGATGTGAGAGAGTGTAGATGGATGGGTTAGATAAGTGAAGGGACCTTTAGTTCTGCGTCAGAGGCTGATGAGGTGGTATTAAGTGAAAAAGTATTTCCTTGAAAATTAAAAGGACTGATTTAGAAAGACAGCTCTGAGACCATTCACAGTGGTCAATCTAAATGTAACTGTCATGCCTCTGCCACTTGTGTGTGGAGGGGCTGATAGGTGGGGTCAGGACAAGAAGGGGATGACGGACACCGCTCAGTGCGGTAAGTTAGATAAGTGTGTGTCTGTGTGCCTGTGTATATGTTGTTGGGTAATGTTTGTAATGTGGAGGGGAGTGGTCTGGGAAGAAGGTAAATGTAGGTGTGTTTGTATGAAGGCGTGCTTGTTGCATCAAATGGAGGGTTTGGGTGCACAAGTAAATGTTTGTTTTTCTGCCAGTGTGTGATTGTTTATGTTTGGGAGATTGTGTGTGCCAGTCTGTGAGGGGTGAAGGTAGGAATGGTCATGGCAGAGAGGGGGTATAGGATTAAAGGGGAGCTTGTGGGTGAATCCACCTGATTTTAAGGGTGAGGATTGGTTTTCAGGCAGTTAGGGAAGTGACTAGTGATATCTATCGAATATGAAGGCTGCACCAAATTTGCCCCCCAAAAATGCCCCTTTTGCATGCTGCCTTTAATATTCGAGAATATCATATGAAACCAATAAGGCTATGGACTTTCAAACTGCAGGACAGATAATGTTAGGCTGTGTAGGAGAAGGTATGAATTGGTCAGTCAGAGTATGTAGGGCCAAGCTTAGGTGTGACATAGTGCAAGGCTCATTGATCTGTAGTTAAGGGTGAAGGCCTAGTTGGGTGGTCTACTTGATTCTTGCAATGTATAGATAATTTTTGCACTGTGGACAGTGTAGGGGAAGTTTAGCTATTCAAAATGGTCCAGATGCGTAACAATTGAGCTGAATGGGCACCAGTTAACTATGAAATAAATATTTTAGATTTTAAAACTTAAGACATCTACCTTTATTGTTCAAAATAAATCAAATAATGCAGAGCAGGCCTCACTGTGTATAACTGGTCTGATTGTGAGACAAATTAACTGGCTATGCAACAGTTGCTTTCACTATGTGAAGGCAACATTGGCAATACAAACAGTATATCTGAATGTTCAGCAAATATACTTGGCTATGCAAACTAATTCTTTCTGTGCAACTCTTGGTCTGAATAGGCAATTGGTAGATCATGGTGTACCAGATGACTAAGGCTATGAAAGAGTTAGTCTGATTGTGCCACAAACAACCTAAATATGCAACAGCCACTCTGACTATGTAGAAGTCAACTGTGGGCAAGACAAAATCAGCCTGAATGTGGAATGATAACTCTAGCTATGAAATAATTGCATGGATATGAACGTTAATTCTGGCTATGGAACACATAATATGAATGTGGAGCAAATCAATATGGCTATGCACGTGAGTCTTTTTTTAGATGCTAATAATTTGAAGAAACAACAGGTAACCCTAGTTATATGACATGAGCTTGGCTACACATTGGCTATTCTGGTTTAATTGCAAATTATATTAAGCTTTGAAAGTAAGTGTGGCTAGGTAATAGTTCATCTGAAAAAGCAAACATCACGTCTGGCTATGCAGGATCATTCTACCTATGCAATTATTCATCTGGGTAAGATAACAACTAAATATCTCTATTCAACACACATATTGATTAAGTGGTAATGTATCTGTCTATGTAGCATCTGGCTTGATTGATGTACCATCAGTATGGCTATGCAAGAATTAATCTAGCTTAGAAAGCAGATACGTTTGATTATGCAACAACTGATTTGACCAAGCAACAAATATGGCTGTCCAAATTGAGGCTGATTATGAAACAATTCATTTAATAAGAGAACAAATAAATGTAGCTAATGAGCAGGAGATTTGACTCAGCAACAAATATATCTGGCTCTGAAAAATGAGTCTGTGCATGCAACCATTAACATGATTTAGAGGGAATATAAATTCGGCATTGCGGCAAGTGTTATTATTCAGCAGCAGACAGGCCTGATTATTAACAATGAGTACAAATACAGGATGATTCTGGTTGAGTGAGCAAATTAAATCTGGCTGTGCAATCATTACATTAATTGCAGAACCGCTAGCTCTTGCCATGTAAAAAGAGTCTTGTTGTGCCATAATTAACAAACCCTAGCAAAAGAAACATCTGACTATGCAAAAAATAATTTGGTGGTGATAGCAATACATCTGGTTATCCAGCAATTGATTGATAGGTCAACACATTCATGTGTATTGTGTATCTTTAACAATGAATTTGAATTAGAGGAACATAAATCTGTCTTTGCAGAATCAGACTGACAATGTCCAGAAAGTCATCAAAGTAAATAAGCAAGTTAAAAAAAAAATCACAAACCCATTGGAAACATTGCAAACAAGCCTTGTGATTGTTTACGATCTTCCAAGTGGAAGCTCACACAGAAGAACTCTCCAAACTCCACTTCACATGGTCTGATTTACCTCTGACTAGACAAGGCTGTGACTTGCTCCTCCAAGAAATCAACACAACCCTCACAAACAACATCAACCTTCATGCACCAGTGAAACAACTCACCCTCAGGCCTAAACCTTACACACCCTGGTACACTCAAGAACTTAACTTAAATGGAGGTGACTGAGCATGACTGCCAAGGCCAACTATTACCAAACAACCACAGCCAAGATCATCAATGAAAGCAGAGCACTTTTCAAAGCCATTAAGTACTGCATCAACCCTCCGCCTGACCCACCAATACCTTACTCTATCGAGAAAACCACTGCCATCAACTTTTTCTTTATCAATAGCATCACCATGATCCAACCTATAGGCACCAACACTACAACTAACAGCACACCAAACATTCCATCTCACAAAACCATATCCGCTGGGACAACTTTCAAAATACTCATTATGGAAGACATTACTGCCATTCTAGCATCCCACAAGGTCACATTGTATGTGGAAGTGGACAACATCCTCCCTGACTCTATAGTCAAGACACTTCTGACTGAAGCACTCCTACCTTACCTGACAATCATCAACAGCTCCCTAACTCAAGGCACCTTCCTATCGACCCTCAAGACCAGACAAATACTCCTGTTTCTCAAGAAACCAACACTGAATTCTAATGACCTTTGTAACTTTTACTCCCTCATCCACCTATCTCTTCCTAAGTAAGATACTTGAGAAAGCAGTAGCCACGCAACTCCTCCAACACATCGAAGCCAACAAACTCCTTCAGTCCTACCAATTTGTCTTTAGACCAGATGCAGCACAGAAACAGCTACCATCAAGGTGATTGACAATGGCCTTAAAATCCTTGATGATGGCCATCCTTGCCGCCTGGGTCTCCTTGACATCTGTGCAGTATTTGCCACAGTAGACCAACAGGCACTCACTGACAATCTACATTGTCACCTGGGGATCAGTGAGATTGTCCTCGGCTGATTTAAATTGTATCTTGCTAATAGTCACCAGTTTGTACAAATTGATTCCCCGAGATAACCAAATCGACCCATCTCCTGTGGAGTCTCACAAGGATATACCCTCTCCCCATGATCTTAAATCTTTACACTGAACCACTTGGAACCCTCCTCTCTCCATACAACATCTGCATCCACCAATACACAGATAGCATGCAGCTATACCTCACAATATCATTCATCAAAGACATCCACAGGCTCAAGGCCTGCCTCTCATTGATCCAGTCATGGATGTCCAGTGCTTACCTGAAGCTCAACCCCTCTAAGACTGAATTCCTACTGCTGACCAACAACACTATACACCTGGACTTTCAGACCTGGTTCTCTGATATGTATGCACCTCGAGGGCTTCACACCCCACCTGGCTTCTGTCACGGTCCATACCCCCAAACTTCAGGTGCAGACCAACATGCCCAGGGCCTTGGGTTCTATTGGGCCTTAAAGGCCTCAAAGGGTCTCACAGGGACCTCCTGGACTCGGTCCTGGCACCGTTGGTGCCAGGCTCATACTGCCATCACCAACGTGACAAGTTTCAAACCCAGTGAAGCACATGTAAACCAATCTGAAGCGGGCTGAAGGGACTACTTGCCTAAGGAACTATTTGCTTGGGTGTGGTTGCTGGGACTACTTTTTTCCTAAGGACTACTTTCTGAAGACTATATAAGCCATGCCCTTTGTACAGAACACGCTTCGCGTTATTCTGCACTCCTGCAGCGTAACGCTCACCGTGTCTGAAAACTCCAGGCCAGTCTTCAGCTACACCCGTCCAGTTGTCTCGAGCTACCTGCAAGGAAGAAAGAGAGAAAAGAGAGCAGAACAAGACACTTACCTGGTTTTCCATCTCGGTATTCCTGGAGTCTCTGTTACTGCCGAGCTGCAAGGGAGAGGACACCAGGTTAGCTGCGCAGTCCACGCAAGCTACATCGCTATTCAGCGCAACGCTAAATATTACCAGAAGCCTGCTCAGTCCAGCGATCCATTGTGGCACCATCACGCGATTGCCACCCATCATCCGATTGCCGCTCCGGAGCTGCCACATCTGTAGAAACATAAAAGAAGAAGTGGGGAAAGCCTCATTTAGACTTAAAATCTTGCGCAACGCCGCTACTCACCCGGAGACAGCAATTCTTTCCGGACCCGCAATACATCTTCACGCAAACTCTGTTCTGGGGATTCCACACTTGCAGAATGCAAAGAACAGCAGGTTAGTTGTGGAGAGAATAAAACCGTGGGGAAAGACTTTCGCATAGCGCTGGCGCAAAACTTACCTTTGCAACCCAGCTACCATTCCTGAAAAGGAACTCGCTCCATTTTAAGCACGAGGGGAAACCTGTAGGAAGGGGCACAGGAGTGGACTTTACAACTTGAACTCTTAAGCAATCCATACCATTGGAAAGAGACTTACCTATCGAGTCACAGTTGTTTGGAACTCTGCGGGATCAGTGAAGTATCTGGATCCTAGAACTACTATGCACCCCTGCATAGAGACGCAGGACGGAGAGCCCACCATTCACAATACAAAGGTGAGACATAGCAGAGGGGTACAAGAGGAGGTCACGGGAAGCGGGAGTTGCCCTCGTCCTTAAGGTTGGGTAACATTTGATTTAACATTTTTAGGCAAACCTGCTTTCGTGACAAAGTCAGAGGGCGGCACAAGGAACCACTCATCACCAGAACGTCCAACTCCGTTCGGCACCCCCGTGGAGATCAGGTGAGCATAACAGCTTCTTGCACCAAGTCACTTCGCCTTCAAACAACACATATCAAGGAAAACACAAATGGCTTTGTACCAATGTTCTCTCCTGCAAAGAATAAAGACTTTCATCTCAGAAAACAACTTCAGATCTGGTGTCCATGCCTTGGTCCTCTTCCACCTGGATGGTAGCAATACCCTTTTGGAAGGCCTTCCAGCAGCTACCCTGGATCCCCTAAAAAATGTCATGTATGCTACAGCACGGCTCATCACACAAACTCCACAAATTTACCACATCACCCCAACCCTCATCGAACTACACTGGATCCTGTATCATTTTGAAATCCTGCTGCATCAAATACAAGGCTGTCTCCCTGAAGTCCCCAAACTAACTCACTGAGCAAATCAGCGTCTCTGAAGGCCTACGATCCACCAGAAGTAATTACATGTGCAGACTTGAACTCCACTGGTGCTGGAAGAAAAAAACGAGAAGACAGGCCTTCTCGGTCAATGCTCCAAGAATCTGGAACCTCCTCCCCATCAACATCTGACTCATTCCCTCACTTCTACAGTGCAGAAAGGAGCTGAAGACACCCCTCTTCAAGCAATGGCTCTTCCTTAACACCTAGGTCCATGCACCATGCACTCCTCATTTTACCTGAGACTGGGTGATCTGATCCCCACTGTTTCCTCCCCTGGTCACATGTAGATCCATTGATGACTACTGAACTACCTCCTGTGTTGTTAGATCCTGACTCCTTTGTTTCTATGCTCTCTAACCTTGTCCTTGCTGTGTGATGGTAAAGCTCTCTGTTGCTTCCCGAGGTTTGCGCTCAATAAATACTCTAATAATAATAATAATAATAATAATAATAATAATAATAATAATAATAATAGTAATAGTAATAATTAATTTGAATGAGCAGAAAATAAATCTAGTTATCCAAAATGAGTCTAGCTGTACAACAAATGACGTTGTTAATCAACCACTCTATCTGGATATGCCACCACTGTTTTGATTAAGCAACAAATAGGCCTCGCAAAGCAAATTAATCTGACTATTTAATAATTAATATGGTTGAGACAGAAGATAAACCAGGCTGTACAATAATTGATTTGAGCATGCATCACATAATGCTGGCTATTCAACAGTGCATTTGAGTGAATAACAATAGTAGCTGGCTATGCAAAATGAGTCTAGGAATGCAACAATTTAGTTGATTAAGACCAGTCGTCGAAGTGAGCGGGAGCGGTCGGGAGCGGTGCTCCTCTACTTTTTTAAATTACCTTTTACAGCTCCTATGCTTTTATTTTAAAAAGAAACTGTTCCGGAATGGTTTCCCTTTAAAATAAAAGTGTAGGAAGAAGTTGAAACTTTCATTTGCAGTGCACTGCACTGAACGTTCCCTTAAGCAGCAGGTGCAAGTGTTTGGGGTGCGTATTGTGTGTGGGAGGGGATGTGGTGATGGGGTTTGTGGGGAGTGGGTGCAGCCCAGCAGGGAACATAGTTCCACTACTTCTTTTCGTACACTTCGACCACTGCAGTAAATAATCATTTGTATTCAAGAAGTGATGTGTGTAATTGACAAGTATCACCTATAAACAAATGAAAACGTAATTCTATTTCAGTTGTACTTTTCCTGGAACGCATGGGATTACCAAAGTTGCTCTCCTAACAGTCATCATGCAATTATTTATTTTATCATTGCTATTTTATAAAACATGGGCAACACCTCCCGGTGTGTATGTTATGATTTTGCTATAGTAATAGAAGTGAGGAGCAGACATACAACTTTAGCTTCCGGTGTGTCTTTTCTCTATAGATAAAACTTGGCCCAGGGTTGTAGGCAAACTTTATTGTACAGTTCAACATCTATGCATCCATTGCCAGCAATAAGGTGATAAGGTACATGGCAAATAAATAAATACATAAATAATTAAAGAGACAGATATAGTGACGTGGAAAGTCACAAAATAACTTTTTAATACAACTTAGAGGTACTAGCAAAAATGTAGAAACAGAACACTGAATAGAAAAACCTCCTTTCAGCATTATTTGAGACTTCACACTGATGAATTGCTCGAAAGTAAACCACAGTATTTTCCACACCTATCAGGGAATGTAATGTTGTCATTGCTAAGAAAATAAAGACATCCTGAATCATCTTTGAAGTGAGGCAAAATGAAGGACATGTTCTTGGGAGGATAGCACAGGGGCAACATGCTCACCTTGGAAGCAAGATGACACGGAGCAACACAGGTTCAATCCCCGGGACCGCGCTTAGAAACCTCTGGGTATTAAGCACATTATAAATAACCTATTATATCATATCATGTGAAACTCTTCATAAAATCCCCAGCAATATAGTTTCTTGAGTTGAAGAGTGGTAGTGTTATTCACTGACCTCTTGCTCTTGTTGTTGCACATTATCTAACACTTTACCTCTGGGATATGGTTGGGATCAAATTATCTTGTGGTGATTGATTGGTGGAGGTGAGAGTGTTGAATGCTACTTCTGCAGGAAAGTGATGGAGTTGTCGGCAAGAACCGTCTTCAGTAAATGGCTATATTTGTGATAAGGAAAGATGGAATTGCCATCTTAATGTCAGACACTACTGACTGATATGTGCTGTGAGAGACTTGAAGGTGTCTCACCCACTAGTTCCCGGGGATCTGTCATCCAGGTGACCAGGACACAGCCATTGCTATTGGATCTAGTTCCCGGGGTGGACAAGTGGGGGAGGATCACCTGGATGGCGGGTTCTCGAGGAGTGGAAGTGGGACGCTGAAGGGTGAGACGCGGTATCCCCTTCGTTCTGACACCTTTTCCCCATCCTGTCCGGTGGGATACTCAGAAACTTCCACCCCCCTTTTCCAACACAAACACTTTCTCACAGCATGAACGACAATGGACCAGTACCTGAGCTGTTTACCTGACATGTCCCAACACAAGGGTCAGGCAGAGTTAGGCAATTACCGACAACTACACACACCTGACTACCGTTTCCCTTCCCTATTGGGATAAAAGGCAGATTACATAAGCACACTCCGAGCAAGGCCAAACACGTGAGGAAGAAGCTATTCCAGGATGGTAGTTCAAATGGAGGAGAAAAGCAGTGAGACCTGAAAGGACATTAAGGAGAGAGTTGCCCTTGCTCTTTTCAACCCAGGACCGGCAAACCCTTTGATGAAAAAAACATAAGACCGTGAATCGCAGCTGGCGAATAGTGTAACGGATGTCAGCGGTACATGGCACCTTCCTGAACTGATAACCAGGGTGGTTAGATGTGGTTGCCATGATGGTACCATCCTTGACTCCAGTGGCAAAGGAATCCCCAACGAGTTCAGCACAGCCGGTGAGTCGGAGTAACCTGATAGTCACCTGGACTTTATTAGGCTCAAGGTTGCAGTGGCAACATTAAGAAGATAAATAGACAAGAGGTATTTTGTGAAACAAACTGGGTACTTGAGATAGAGTGGTCCAGTGCCACGTGGGCGTTCAGTCGAAAGGTCTCTGGCTGGTACCCCTCATCTGAACAAAGAGTCTGTGTTGAATATTGTGAGTAAAGAAACTACCTATACTAAGAGGCCATACGAAAGTCTGTGCTAGCAGATGTTAAGGTGACCATGCAAAGATCAAGTCAAATCTTTGGTACAATCGAAAGTTCTTGACACAGTGCAGAAGGTTTTGTTGTTACAAATTGGCATTTGTGCCCGGCGAGGGGAACGCTGTGCAAACTGGATTGGTAAAAGCCAGCACTTGCCGTCATCGAACAGAGTGACCCAGTGAGACAGGATCGCCCATCAGAAGTCTCTGTTTGAACTGGCAAGCAACCATGTTGGTCTGAGCCTGACTGAGGAAGACTAAAGTTTCAGAGGGATCAGAGCCTGGCTGAGGGGAATCCAAGGGTGAAGGGTAAGCAGCCGAAATTAAGATTAGTCGAAGGAACTTTTGTTTTGTTGTTTTTACATATCAGGCCCTCTGAAGCAAGAGAATTTGCATGCAAAGAGACTTGGGCGCAGAAGGCCCTGATATAGGGAAAAGGAACAGTGAGCTTGTGCCAGAGAAGCCCAGGAGTGTGCTGTGCTCAAGAGTCCTGCCTTGTCCCCTGCTAAAAACACGGGGAAGAAAGACCCCGGCCATAACATCCTGACTTCTCATTTTGTGAGCACTTCTTTCTTTTCTTGTGAACATTATCCCTCACTATTTTGTAAATGTAGTGGTAAAGATTGTCAATAGTTTTTTTTTTAGTATAGGCCTTTTTATTTGGCTAGATGCCACTAGGAGATATTATTATTATTTGATGGTCGTAGCTTGTTCCCATCCTAGAGTTAGGTTTAGCTTAGGCATTTATCTCACCCTTTCTTACAGTTTAATATACACCCTTGAACTATGATCACTTGTATCTGTCTTACTTTGATACCATGCTTTCCTTACAGTGCACATCTGACCTTTGGAGACTAGGCAATGAGACAATTTCACACTCTTTGCTTTCCTTTCATATCCTTATAAGGTGGCCTTTTGTGAGAAGAACTTAGACACCAGAAGTATAACGGCCTTAAAGGAAAGCCCTCTGTTAAAGACACCCGACTTTGGATGTGCACCTAAAAACATCTTAAACTGCTGTATTCATCTATTTGTATATTGTTTGACATACCCACCGAAAAGGAAATGTATTATAAGCATACATTTGCAAAAAAAGTACCATCCTCACACATGTTGTTGTAATGCCACATGGATGGAGAATATTTCCTCCACGCAAAACCAGGGGGAATTTAAAGTGTTTCATTTATTATAAAAACTGTTAACACTACTGTCAGTCATTGTACTGGCTTCCTATTTCAAAACAAAGAAAGAATACCCCGGTGACCAGAATAATAAAGAAGATGTTGCGCCCACAAAGATTCTGAATTTAAGGATCTCTGCCTCTTTCTCAAGATTCTGGAAACATTTAAGAAGGGCCTGAAAATATGATAGCTGAAATGTTTCCATGCATCATGAAGAACATTTGAGAACTTAAGCTGGGGACGTGTACTGATGCCCACTGTTAGAGATATTTGGTTGGTGGTATTTTTTTTTAATTCACTTTATTTTCAATTCAATTACAGAAAAACAAATTAAATACAGAACAACAATGGCTAGGTCAATAGTGAATTTTGCATAGAACATCATGTAAGAGATATCAATTAAGGAAAAAGTAACCACAAACTACATAACATCCCAATAAGAAGTAAAATCAACGATCATACATACAGGACCACAAACGACAACATAAAACAAAACACAAACACTCACAACCCACAACATATATAGTAAACTAGACCAATCTGAAAATTATCAAATGAAGCACATTTCACACATAAAGATCAGAGAAATTCCCCCATTGTTCATCATAGCATCCTTCCTTGTGCAACGTACAAAACATAGTCTTCTCATAATGAGATAGAACTTGCACATCAAAAATCCAATCCTCAACTATTGGCTTCTTCCTCATTTTCCATACCTTCAAAATCTGCTTTGTAGCCACCAACAAAACCGTAGTTATCCAACACGATGTTACCCAATTAATTCTATAATTGAGTGCTACATGGTAATTGTAAAACAATTGCCAATGGATTCCTAGGAAATGCAATATTTCAAGCCTGGTCGATCCTATCAACCACATCACTCCAAAATTTCCTCACCATCTCACAGTTCCACAACATGTGAATCAGCGTACCTCTCACTTTCCCACAACCCCAACATTTATCACAATCAACCAGACCCAAATCATACATGCAAGCAGGGGTCCAATAGATTTTACCCAAAATCCTCTGACGTATATAACGTAATTGCAAATCTGTTTTGCCCGTACCGTTACTCTCCAAACCTTATCCCATTCAACCAATGTCAATTCCCTACCCAACTCCTCCGTCCATGACAATCCAGCTTGCCACATTAATCGATCCACTGCACGTCCAACCGCATAGCACACAGATAATCCGACACTTTCCTAGACCCACAGGTCAGTAGATTAAGAACCACAGACCCTGCAATAGCAGAGCATCCAGCATCCGAATCATTTCAGACATCAAACACGACAAATCATCATATCTCCTCAACTCTCTATTTCGTAATCCAAATTTCTCTACGTGCCCACCAAAAGGAACCATTCCGTCATCACACCAAATATTCCCAATTTTCAAGATACCTCTGCTAATCCAGCTTCTCCAATTCAATGGTCTATTATTTATCTGCAGACCAGGGTTGTGCCAAAGGGAGGCCTCTTTAGGTTGGTGGTATTTTTGGTTGGCGGTATTTTGGTTTTTCGTGGTGTAGTGATGAGCCTAGAATATAGGGAACTGCCTGGTGATTGTTTTTGTACCGGGGTCACTAACGGTAAGCAAAGACTGGACTTAGTACACTCTAAATTATGATGCTATGCCGTTATGGTATTTTATTTACTATACCACAATAGGCCCTTTTGGCAGTATTTCAGAATACATTTATCATGTAAACAGAATAGTGTCATTCTCACACTAGCCCCTCTGAAAACCCAGTTTTCAACAATCAGTTTACATTTTATCTTACCACATGTGGCAAAATGTTTTGCCGCAGGCGGTAGAAAAATGTGCCATTTATTATTCACAGTGTCCTCGCTATGTTACCACCAGAGGCCATAACACATAAGAATCACACTGAGGCTAATTCGATATACTCATTTATATTGTTTAAAGAAGATTAGAATTATGCAGAACAGTCAAACAGAATAAAGAAAACCCAATGTTGTCTCAGAATATTTTACATATGTGACTCAAAACGAAACTGAAGCATACATAAATGCAACGCATCTGCAGTTACGTTCCCCACAATATCTGCTTTGAATTTCTCAAGGAAAACTTCCTTCACAGTAGCTGACTTTTCTCATAACAAGTTATAGATCCTCCCTTTTTTGATAAGTGCCCAGAGTCCTATTAAAACTGACCTTGACACTCGCAACTAAACCTAGCGGAATATAGCTTCTGTTACATCTGAGTTTTATTGCATGAATGGAGAAACATTGTTAAGCGACTTCAATTCAGTACTCCAACTAAGTCAGTGCCTAGTCTGGGATGCCCAAGGGAAGCCCTTATTTATATATTTTTATGACAAGTTCATAGATCTGGATGATAAACCCTTGTATAACGCCCCTCTCTTTGAATCCCCCTGACCTCACTGAGCCAAGAAGAAGGTTTGTTTTGCAAATTAAAAGATTTATTTTACAAAATAAACAATATATATATCACTCTTTTATAATGAATTAATATTTGATAGCACACTTATGAATATGACAGTGATCAACAATGGATAATATTACACTAGCACACTTTTGTAATTACTTAGGAGTTGGTAGAGAAAGGATAAGGTAGCTGAGAATACTTTTATGGTTTCAAGGAAATGCAATGATGGAAAATAATGCAGCGCAGGAATAAACTGATATGGTTTCAACAGGAGATAATATGATCACTTTTCTTTTGACAATTCACTCCCCCGCTATGCAATATAAGGAGATGGAAGGAGAGCACACAATTTTCAGGAATACAATCAAATGCAATACCAATTCAGTTCCCCTCTAGCAAGCTTAGAGCAACAGGGATAATTTTTAAACACAGGCAAAATACTTTAAATGTGATTTGCAAAGAAGTGAAAATATGCTAAAAATGATTTTAATTCCCTATAAGAGATTCAGGGTAGGTGATAGCTACTTAAGATTGGTTCAGTTCAACACTATCAGTGATTCATGAGGGATTATCAGGTTGAAAACGGATTTCAGCATTTGCAAGCAAAAGACAGCGATTTTTGACAGGTGGAGAAATTTGATTCAAATTGCAATTCGCGGCACTTTTTCCAAGTGCATCGAGCACGATTACAGAAAAACTATAAGGAGTAGAAAGTCAGTTTAGGGCTTGTTGGAAAGCTGAGAAGTTAAATCTCGTTCAAAGGATATGGACGATTTTGTGGAGGTAGATTTTCAGAAATGAAATAATGATTCAGAATGGCAAATGACACTTTCACAGGTTTGAAATCACAGAATGAATACACGATTTCTATGATGCAGTTCTAAATAGGTGGAAATGGTTTGAATTAGATTATTTTAGACTAAGAGATTGGTTTTGCACAGTTCTGGCTGAGTACTCACACTATAAATTTGAAATAGGCCGTCAAGGTCTGGTCAGGTTTGGGCTTCACTCACCACGGACGGTCTCTGGCACTGGTTCTGCTCACAGCGATCTGTCTGGGTCTGCTATTGGAACTGCACAGCGGTCTGGTCTGGTCTCTGGTTCTGGCAAAAGTTCTTGGCACTGCACAGCAGTCTGGTCTGGGTCTCTCTGGATACAGCACTGCTTTCTGGGTCCGGAGATGGTTCTGGCACAGGGTTCTAGCCAGAATCAAACAGCTCGCCCGGCTGTTGAATAGTTTGCAAAAGATTTTGAGGCCTGCTGAAAAGGATTCAGCTTGTGGATTGGGCCTCTCTGCTACAAAGTTCTGGAATCTGGAGTCTGGTTTTCTAAGTTCTGGTCTCTGGATATTGTCTGGATTTGCAGTCGTCCGGCAAAGTGCTTCGCAAGAAAATGGAGGAGCAGTCCCTACCTGGGTTTCAGTGGGTCTTTTTATGTCTTTTGAAAGTGGGTGGGAAGGCTGACTTTCTATGCCCAACCCTCTGAAGATCCTGATAGGTTAGCGGATTTTCTGTGCTCTCACTGGAGAACATAGTTGTGAGTCATCCGGTATCTTTTTTATGGCATACAGAAAGACACTCCCCTTGTCACTTTGCACACAAATCTATTTTTGATCCAAATGCGTATTTATCTATGTACAATTTTTCTAATATTATATGTCCAGTTAACATATTTTCTGTAGCACCAAAACATCCGATCCCTGTCTTTGTGAGATGTTGTGTCCACTTCTGACAGAATTCTGCCCTTTCATCCAGAACACAACCTCTAAACGTTTCCTTATTTACACAAATGTGCGCAAGGAATATGGGCATCAGATGATGAAGTGTCCGATTTTTAACATACAGACATTTGGAGTAATACCCTATTTTCCACTACTACCCCCCAGAACATACCACAGAGTCCTAACACCTCTTAAAATGTGCACAGAAAAATTATATTATTGATATAATTTTGATGATTATGTACTATGAATTATCCATCTTTCTAACCTTATGCTCCGGCCCAGATGGGTGTGGTTTAGGTTCCAAAGCACATGGGGGAATTTCTGTCTGTCCCCGCCTCCAGCTCAGGTGGCTCCCAGAAGCAATGCTCCTCCCACTTCCTTCCGAGAGGAAGCCATTTACGACCCCTGATTTAGCATTTGCCTGAGCCAAGGAAAGTTCATTGCTCTGTTTTCCTGCAGCCCCAGGTACCCCTCCCCTAATTCAATCAGAGAGGTGTGATCTCCTTTTGGTGGGAACAGCAGAAGGCAGCCAGGCCTGTGAATTCAGTTGCTGGGCAAGTTTCAACTCCTGTCGGGGGTAGTTGCCGGGCAGAATTCAATCTCTTTAAGCCAGGCTTCAACCAAATGTCACTTTTGTTCCAGTTTTTCTTCATTCAAATCAAACTTACAATTTTGACACATGCAGCGAGAACGCTGATTCTAAGTTCAAAACTGTGACATTTAAACAGTTGCAACCTATGTGACACTCCAAAATAAATCACTCATTTATTTTAAACATTTCGATTTTAATGGCTTTAAGTCCAATTTCACTTAAGGTGCTGGCATCCACAGCCCAGCCAGTTTTGTTATAAACATTGTTTTAGGCTCTTCATCTTTCCAGATTTTGTATGCACACAAGACTACATTCTGCCAAATGTCTGCTGGTGTTCAGTGAGATTTCTGAATATCTTGCAATGTTTGGAATAGGCATTTTGAGCTTGCATTTCAGATAAACAAAGGTGATTTCAAAGCACTTTTTGAGCTAACAGGCACTGCTGTTTTTCCTTTGGCACCACGTTTCACTCATGGTGCTTCTGGCCCATCACGCTCACACTGGTGGGTGGCAGGTCAGGCGATCATTTTGGTGTGCACAAAACCTATGCAGTTTTCTTGGATTCTGGCATAAATGTGGGCTTTTCGGCCATCTTGGATTTTCTAAGCCCACAGCACCAAATGTTGTAGCCTAATAATTCAAACATGGGTCAAGGCATCTGACAACATGAACACGGCTGTCTACGCTTAAATGTGCAGTGTAGCACCAAAAAAAAGGAATTACCCATGTTTGACAATTTATAACAATATTTGCCACCCTACACTACCTGATAACAAATCATTCACTCCCTCGCACCTCAATTAACTGAACGTACCAAGAATAATAATTGATTGTGTGTGTGTCCCAAACTGCAAACAAACCCAGTCTATTTGCCGGACAGATGAATTCTTTTTCTTGTTCACTCCCTCTGCACTTGGAAAGAGCCCACAATGTTCTCTGCCAGCCTTTCCGCCTGTCAGTGCCACAAGCTTCTCAAAGTGTCAGTCAAACATTAAGAGTGTCAGAGACTGCAAACTCTTCTGAGACAATTGCCAGCCCAGGAGCCTGAGAAAGAGCTGTGCTACTTAAACCCTCTGAACTAAGACTACCCATAATGTAGATCTTACTTACATAAAATGTAGAAATGCCTGTCTCTTCGAGTAACATTATTCCCTTAGAACCACCTCCCTTTGTCAATCAACCAACTCTCTGGAAACATCTGCCACATGACTAACCTGCCTGCTATGAACGGCAGCAATGGATGCAAAAGTTACATTTCCCTTCTCTGTCCTTTCCTGTTCTACAATATAAACAATTGAACCAGTTGTTAGATCGCCTGTGAAACCATTTTGGCTTGCATTTTAAATCAACTCTGCACAGCACATTTAATTAATCAATTCGCACTGAAGTTTGTACATAAAATCATGGACTGATTTGCTCTGCATGTCAATAGGGAATATGTTATTAGTTAGAGGGATAAGGTAAATTAGTTCATGTTAGTCTTACGGTTTACAACAATACAGTCCATAACTGTTATATGGTATAAAATGCATGTTGTGCAGTATCAAATTCAAATTCACTTTTTTTGAGCTGGCATGTGTTTTGCACATTCCCAATACTGACAACTACTAGATTCAGTCTGAGTCTCACACATGAGGCTCACACTCGTGTTCACTACTGGGATCAATCTTTTATCCCTGATGAAATTTGAAGCACTAGCTAAAATGTTGAAATTCACAGTCACCTCTCCCTAGTTCATACTGTAGAAAAGGAAAGGAGAGATTAACAGAGGGAATGGATTGAAGACATCCCACAGAAAGAGAGAGGTGTCTCACAGAGGGGGAAAAGGGTATGTGTGGCAACAATAGGAATGGAGAAAATTCTTTTAAAGAGACTTGTAAGTGGAATGTGTAAAACAGAGGGACACACAGAAATGTAAAACATCAAAGCAAGAGCCATCGGGGGAGATGTAGAGGGTTGAAACACTGCAAACCACCCTTTGCTGCACCAAATGATTCTATCCACTGGATTGGTGAGGACGTGCACATTCCATTTCAAGCACATATGGATTTGTAGATGGCTGAGCCTGCAGAATGCATATGTTGTGAGAGCGTAGCAATGTAGCAATGTATGTCAATTTTCCTATCTACTTTCCTAGTTTTCACTGTATTGAATCCAGGAATTCTCACATCTATCTTGCAAACACAAGATTTGAGCAATGTTTTCTTGCATGTATATTATTGCTTATATTTTTGGATTCATTCCAGAAGGTGGTCCATAACAAGCTTCTCCCTCACTCCTTTTAAAGGAAGCTTTGACACCTTTGGCTCATATGGCCTGGTGTTCTCCGAGTTACGCCCTCTAACTCTTTCAGCATAACTCCTGAATCAGGTTGCCTCAGAGGAATAGTGAATGCCATATATATGGCAAAGATCTTGTCTTAATATGTGCTTCTGTTCTCTGTCTGGTTTGCTTGTGAAAGTCAGGTGAATAGAGGGATAAATAAAGGTATGCATCTTTGTTAGTTGCACTAACAGTAGCGATTGATGTAACATAGACAACATTAATTGCACCTAATGTGTCAACAGTTGTCCATGCCCCACCACGGCCACCCCCATTCAATGTTGCTATGTGAGTGGGCATTAGTTAAATACAAGTACCGTCTCCACATATACTCTTAAGTGCACCAAACACACCTGGCATTCAGACAAATACCTGACTATACAGATAAGCCACTTTTTGTTTAATTATATTCCCATGTAAGCAGTGTCTACATACTTAAAACATGGAGCTGGTTTTTCAAGGACCAATCTTGCTGACATCTACAGACCGCTCCTTTGCCATAGTGTGCTGTTGGATTCTTTTGAAGGACAATTGTGCTTTTATTTGCCTTCCAACCTGGAAGCACTGGATTAAGATAGACTCGGGAGTTGGCATTTGAAGAGGAAGAAGCATCACTACAGAGTGCTGGATAGTTAGAGAAGGTCCTTTGTTTAGTTGGGGGTAGTTGGGAATACTTTATGGTAGATTGCAATAGTATTCATTTGAGCATATCACCTTGGTAGAGTTAGGGAATTAGGTTAGAATTGAATTCTACAGGAGATTAGGGGCACACAGTTAGTAAATGGAGTGGCATACACCAAACCAGGAGAATGCTGAAGCAGTGAGAACTCTAACTATGTTTTTAGTTTTAAAGTGTTGCCCAGGAAGTCTTAGGCATATTTTACTATTGTAGGTGGAAATGAATGGTAAAGCAATATTAAATACACATGTATTTTGTAGGCAGAGGAGTATGCCAAAGCAGTCCTAGATACACATGAATGTTGATGGTTTGTGTAAAATTGCAACCCGTTGAATTTTCATGGGTTGGAACAGGGATAACGTTTAGTTCTTCCACGTGATTCATTTCTGCTGGGCTCAAACTCACTTCCAAAAAAAAAGGCAAGTGAGTAGTAACCAGAATGTCCAGGTACACTTATGGCATTTCAAATATGTTTCCTTTAGTCTTATTTCAAAGCCTGATTCTTGAATATGAGCAGTTGCTGTTAGTGGCAGCATTTGATTTGAAGTCACCAGCTAAAATGAATGTCCATTATGGAGACCCTGTAAAAACTCAGGCACCAAGAAACACTTAGGGGCTAGCCATCATCAACTTGTTTTGAAGGATGACTGCACTTTTATTGTTCTTCTGAGTTGGTAACATTCTTAGAGACTACACTCTGTGCTTGGTGTTTGAAGGGGCAAGAGCAACCGTATGGAGCCCTGTATAGTTAGAAAAGAGGTTTGTGTAGTTTTGAGATAATAAGCATTAGATGTACTGCAGGATAGCAAAATATTAGGAAGGTGATCGGTCACTGAGGTTCAGTAAAAGACTTACTTTAGAATTGTATGGGATGCTGGGGTCACATGATTTGTGGGTGGAAAGTCAGACATCAATCCAGAGAATGATAAAACAGTGAGAAACAGTGAGAACCCGACATATAGTTAAGCTTGAGAGTATTCCTACGCAGTCTTGGGAATACATACATTTTTTTAGGAAGCAATTATAGCAAAGCAATCTTAGGAATATGTGCCTTTCATAGGAGTGGGTTTACACCAAAGCAGTCTTAGGCCCAAATTAATATTGTTGGCTGGAAATATACCAAGGCAGTATTGGGCACGTGTGAATTTTGTAGTCTGAGCAGTTCACCAAAACATTCCATTGTACGCATTAATTTCTTGGGGGGCGGGGATATGGCAAAGCAGTGTCAGGCACTTTTGAAACTTGATGTTGCGGAGTATGCCAAAGCAATCTAATGAACATGTGAAACTTGATGTTGGAGGGTATGCCAAAGTAGTCTAAGGCACGAATGCATTTTGTGGACTTTTTTTTGTAAATTTTGTATTTTAAGTTTTTCTGATGCTTGTGTTCCTTTTTCAGATTTAAGTTTTGCAGGCACATTTTCTCTGCTGTTTCTGCTTTTTAATACTGCTGCTATTGTCAGTTTTTGAAGTTTGCTTCTATCGTTCTGCTTTAGAAATGCACGTTAGTGTTTTTTTCTTGAACTGGCTCTGTTGATTATTGTGCCCCACCTGTTCAAGAGGGATAGATACAGTATTCCAACCGGGCTTAATAAGGAGCAATTGAAGTTGTTACTGAACTGTTACATATGTGTACTTCAATCAAGTCCAGTCTCAGAAAATCGACACTATTTCCCTGATTCATGCAATTACTTGCACGGAAATTAGGGTACTTGCATTCCATCTTCATGCAAATCCCTGTTCGACGATCCATGGAATCTAATGTGTGGTAATTTTCCTGGACTTGTGTAAATTTTGTGCTGGCTTGGCACATCTGTGCGAGTCGTCGAGGGCCTTGCGCGATACTCCATGCATATCGTGGTCGTAGCTTGTGCAGAGGGCTGGGAAGGCGGCCGAAACAGCAGAAATGGGGAAGAACATGCGAAAAAGTAGGCTTTCTGAGGGACGGCCAGCAGGCCATCCCTTGCACGCCTACAATTTCACTGCACGAGAAGTATTTATGGATTTGATTGCGCAACCTCTCGGCCAGGAAATGGCCACACAAGTCCCTCAAACTATCCGCCACACGAGGGCAGGTGTAAGTACACTTGCACGTAGGATGAGCAGCGCACAGGTGGGGTTGCATGTCCAAACTTACTTAGGTGTGCGCATAAGCAGTGTAGAGGGGTGCAGGAAAGGTTTATGGGGGTTTGCACGCAGATTTTCCGAGTTTAGACCGAGTTACGATTTTTCTTACACAGGTTGTTGGAATGACTGGTGCAGTTACGGGGGACCCTGCACAGGGTCCCTGATATGAAGGCCTGCTTGCGGGGGACCCCACAAACTGTTTGAAGGGTGCATGTATTCGCGCTTGGGGGAGCGTGAAAAGGTGGCTGATCTGGCTGTTTATGCTTTTTATGTGGGCATGTTGGGGGCGTTCTGGCCGTGACTTGCGTATACGGTTACTTTGCGCAAACAATTCCATGAATATGCGGTGTGCACATGTTTTAATCAGCGCGTAGGCACGCGCAGTGTTCTTATAGGTTTGCAGCACTTGCAGGATTTCTGTGCAGAGTTCCATGAATCGGTCCCTATGCCTTCGGCCTGTGCAAACTGAAATTATCTTTCATCTGGACCATTCCTTTTTCCCACTCTTTTATGTATTTTGATGTGTGTTTTACTTTTGTACTCTTTGGATATGGAGCTTTAGACAACTCCATAGGCATCATATTTTTTTGTGTGTCACACAGTACCCTCAGTGCAGTGGAACAGGGATGTCTTTTAGACTTCCCAAGGTTTAAATAACTTCATTGGGACTGACTACTGTCTCCCAGTGAATGTAATGTTAAATTGACTTTGCTAGTCTTTTTAAATTACTAGACCCAGCACGCACTGCCTTACAGCAGAGTGCTGGAGGGAATGCCTAGTGTTCCCTATGCCTAGAAAACTCATGTAGCCCTCAAAAGCGACCCTTTCCTCTCAGAACGGCTGGTGGCAGTGGTATTACCATGATTTCCGTGACCACGACCCGTTTAAACACTCTGGTAGCTAAAATCCACCGGAGCCATGTTTTTCAAGATGATGTCTGAGCCCCCTCTGTAAAAACAGGTTCTGATCGACTTTTTTCGCTTGAGCTGGTGGGAACAACCAACTCGCAAGCCACCTGGAAACCATCTCCCTACTGGTCGTATTTTCTTCTTAAACCAATGTTTTGCCAAGCTTGTGGATCCGTCCCCGTGCAGTGCAGGAACCTCCCGACATCCTCCCTCTTGTCCCCGTGACTGAGGCTCAGGAACAGCAAGATCTGCAGGAACTGCCAGGAACAACTGCCTCAGCTACAGCTTTTCTTCATTCAAAAGGTACTGTGCAAATGTGGTAGAGAAATCCTCTTTGCCACAGTGAAAGTTTGTGAAACTTTCCCAACTTTGGACTCTTGTTCGATCCTAATCCGACATATAACTCTAGTTCGTGCAAACTACTTCTAAGAACATTGGTAAAGACTTAACTGTTTACTACCAGAACTGTGCTATCCTTTCCAAGGCACTGATCCATTGAGTTTGGCACAGGCCTATTGAATTGAACTGCCTCTTGTAGTGAACTGAAACTATTTGCCCTGCCTATGAAAGTAATTCTGTTTGATACTTATAACCTGTCTTTTTACCCCTTTTGAAAGTTACTGAAGTGCCATTTTGCTCCCACTTCAGGGGGGTCTAACTTGTTCAGAAACTTATTGGTTTAGTATTGTAGTGTATTATTGTGTGATATTGAGCTGCTTATTACTAGTGGAATATTTTCTAACTAACTGTGTAAATAAATTAATATTGTTTTACCAAGAAACCTTGAGTAAGTGTTTGTTTGAACCACTGTGATTGCAAGTCGTTTGTGTAACAACTTGTACTGCTCACATCCCTCTTGGTATAAGCCTGGCTGCTCAGCCCTGCTACCACAAAACTGTGTAGTACAGACGTATACCAAAAGTGAGATTGTACTTTCACCTGTAGTCTTAATTGTGTGTAGTGTTCCCAAAGGGTACTGCATGTAATTCTGCCTAACACCAATCTTCCAACTGAGAGGGCACAAACTTACATCGGTCAGTGCTTTGGCAGATGACATTTCAGTGACCTTTCTAAACCTCATATACATTCATTGATGCATTGGCAGCAGGAGCATGGTGACAGCTGTCATCTGGCACAGGGAAAATCATGATTAAACTAAATAAATAACATTTTGAGACAAAAAAATGTATGTTGTTCCTACACCTTCAAAAGGGGAATTTGTTTGTCCTGGGAGATTTTCTGGAGTAGCTTGTCAATGAATGCCTGCAAGGTAGAGGTAGAGAAGAATGGGGCACCAGCATAATTAGTTGGACTTTGCAGTAATTCTTCTGACCATTCATCTGGCCCGTGTTGGTTTAGATTTCCTCTGTATAGAAGGTTGCAGTAGCCAGCTGTTCATGATTTACTGACTGCATCTGCATTTAGCAAGCAATGCTGGTCTTTGCCCTCCTGGGTCATGGTTTTGAAAGAGCAGTTTGTTGTCCTGTCTGCTCTGCTCTTGGCAGTAAGAAATGTACAAAACCAATGGAAAATTATTCAAAGCCTTCAAGTTAATCTCTAGCACAGGACACCCCCTTAACTGACTCTTTAATGTTGCCTTAGTTCACTTCCTGAGCCTGCCGCCAATACAATAGTTAATTAGATACAATACAGCACTGGTTAACTCTGTGCTTGGCAAAGAATAAAAATATGCTTAAGGCCCAGTGCCTACAGGGTACTCCTGTCAGAGACACTGGGCCTCATTACACGGTAGGCGATAAGGGTTTACCGGTACCGGTATTTTACCGGTACCAGTAAATCCTTACCGCCTTACTACGAGGAGGTCCTTTTGTGGGTTGGGGAATTTAATGCCTGCTTTTTGCAGGCGTTAAAAACCAACCCGCAAAGGGACCAGTGGAGCTAATTACGGTACCGCAATTTGCGGGACCGTAATTAGCGCCTTCCCCATTCCCATAGAGCCCTATGGGGCAAAAATGGGAATGGGGAAGGGCAATGGTGGAAGGGGGAATTACCGCCCCGCCAACCTTGGAATGGGGCGGTAATTCCCCTTTCCACCAAGGTGGTGCCGGTATTTTCCGGCATGTTCCATGGCGCTAATAGCGCCATGGTTCTCCGCCTACCGTGTAATGAGGCCCACTATATCCAAGGTTAAGGCAGGAGGCCATGGTCTGTGGTCACTGTAGGTTTGGGAATTGCACTCTAGAAATGCTAAAGGCTGGGTCCTGAAAGAACTGACCACAGGGTAACAGCTACCTTACCGGTCATGCCCTGGTCACATGGTCCAGAAGGTATAAGCTGTGACGATTCTATGTGGGAAGTAAATGTGGAGTCATTTTAGCTAGGGGATAGTGCGTGTCCATGCCTTAGTTGCGCTGCAGGATGAGCACGGGTCTCCAACCTTTATATTAGGAAGAGCTACCTATAGCCAGGGACCAATAAGCACGATCTACTGGCGAGTACTACTGGGGTGGTAATGTTCATGAGCATGGGAATTTGTACCAAGTTTTTTGGGGGGTATATTTAGTGTTTATACAAAAAAGGAAAACATATGCATTCACCATTATATTAAGAACTTTACAAAGTGTGTACATTTCTTTTTGTAAACAATGTATAAAAACAATCTGAGAATGATTCCTACCAATGTGTTATTATGGTTCTAAAATAAAAAGCATACACAAAGTTCTGATTTATTAAATAAATATAATTTGTTCACATTTTACCACAGCCCCAATTCATGTAAATGGTAATATTGTGGCATGCTTGTATGCCAAGTCACAGAATTCAGCCACGGAACAGTAAGCCAAACCTGCTTTGCTGACTACGCTTAAAAGTGTTTGTGTGAAAATAATTAGCAAGATTGAAAACAAATAACACAGCAAAAGCCATGAGATCAATTTATCTTCTTGCAAAGTTAAATGCATCTGCAAAAAAAGTGTAAATCTCATGACTAAAATATCACCGCCTTTTTTAGAGATGATGCACAAATCCTACTACAACCCTACCAACCAACATATGAATGATTATATTAATATTTGGAGCACAAATACTATGGAAGTACTGCGGGATGGCTCTTTCTTTATGGGCAGGGACCTTCGACTATTTATGAAGGGTGCAGTATCACAGAGGCAAATGGAGAACAGCATGCAGGAACAGTGCCTCTCCCTTCAGTAATCATGCTTTCTGGTGCATTCCCTATGGGCAAGGCCTGGACTGTACACAGAGGCATTGCTAGGGGGGGGGGCTGAGGGGGCTATAGCCCCGGGTCTTTTAGTTGTAGCCCCGGATAGAAGTTCAGGGACTACAACCAAAAGGCTATAGCTAGCCCCAAATCCTGCCAGTCCCGACATTAGTTTAGCCCCAGATCTTTTCCAGACCTAGCAACACCCCTGACTGTACATATGGCTCTCCCAGCCATTTCCGCGCCAGCATCACAAATATGAAAAGAAATGATAATGGTGACATATTGTGAACATGGGCATCAAGAAAATATGTATCTACATGGGCAGTACTGGCACATATTGTGTGTAAAGTCATCATGAATGTGTAATAAAATGCTCTTGTTTACTATTGGCGACCAGGCTCTCATTGGATTTTTCATGTATTATCTTACATAATGATTTATCAAAACATATACATAAAAGCCACTGCCCATATTTGTCACCAAATTACTTAATTCATACTCTTATCTCATAAAACATAAGCTGACACATAATTTGCAAATCATGTTCTTTGAGCCCTTGAATTATTTGTGCATGCCATTTTGCATTTCTGTTTAGTTTTAAACATGTAGATTGGCAAGCATTAGACTGCATTTGCAGCTATGGTTTTCCACATGTATTTATGTATTGCCATTAGCGACTGACTTCCGGTTTTGGGATCTGCAAAGAGCAGGGCTCCTCCATATCTAGGCGCCATCCATGTTCACATTTAATACAACCGTGGCACTACGGCACTACTAACTTAAAAGAGAGATCTCAGCACCTTGAAAATCCAAACAATCTACATTCACAGATTTACTACAAATTCCAAAACTTACCGCTGAATGTATCTTTCTTTATGCAAATTGGGACTCGCATTGATCACCATTTCTTTCTACACACACACGCGCACACACACCTAATGGAAAAAGGTAAGTTCATTTTCACCTTGAAGTTAAATGGATTTTTATTAAAATTAAATGAATGAGGCTGTGAGTACTACTCACATATGTCACTATATCCCTGCCCCCATTTAACCCGCTTTAAAAGACATATCACCTTGTTTCTTTACACTCATTACTGTCTGCACAGCATTTGTACTGCAATTCATGACAGACAGCATAGGGAGAAGAGCAAGTGGCCTACTTTATTGCTCTGTTCAGTTTTTACAAAAACAGTAATGAGAGAAAACCTATTTCCATTGTTATTTGTCTGCAGAGGCGTCGCTAGGTGGGGGTGGGGGTTTGAGGGGGCTATAGCCCCTGATCTTTTGGTTGTAGCCCCAGATAAAATCTCAGGAGCTACAACCGAAAGGCTATATCTAGCAACACCCCTGTTTATCTGTGCAAATCAGCATAAACTGGGAGTCTTGCCACCTATACATAGATGGCAGTTGTAGCTTCAATTTTACCTCATTCTGAACTTTCTCCATTCTTAACGAAAGCCGACAATATCAGCATGCAATGTCATGCAAACCTAAACAAATCTAAAGAACCACAGATAAAGAGCGAAATGATCACTGGTCACCAGCTTTCTTTCACATGACATGTACATTTATCAACCCCTCTCATTTCTAAAGAGCCAACTGCTATGGCAGCCATCCTACACTGATCAATCCATGTTAGCCCTGGGCATAGGAGACCCCCTTGTTGGGACACTTCCCGAAGCCTTTCTGGCCAGAATGCTGCCGAGCGGCAGCCTCTCTTGTCAGTGTGCACACTGCTGGTCACATTTGCTTCGCATAGAAAGGCAGAAGGTGGGGGCAGGGAAAACGACCCAAGAACCTCAGACACCAGAATAAACACTGATTGTTCACTTTGGGGTCTAATGTGAGAAAGCTACTAGGAAGCCTCAAGAGAGTTACCAGTCACTTGCGATTGACAGACTGAAGACCCAAGCGGTAGATGCACTGCATCTTGGGCATGCCTGCAGCTATGATGGGCAATGTGGGTATTAAAACCACTCTGAAGACCCATTGTTTTCCAAAATGAAAGTGTGTTTCAACTATTGAGGTACACATGTAGAGAGTTTGAGAGAGTTTAAATGGTAAATGTGGCAGATTCTTAAAAGATGCTTCAGATTTCATTTATAAATTGAAAGCAGCACAAAACAAAAAGGCTTCAAAGAAGGATCAACAACCACAACACACACTAACCAAAACTAAAAAACTCCTCAAAAACTTCCCAATACTTGCCAAAAGCATTCCAAATCTCCTTCAAACCTACTGATTTGTGACCCCTCCCTGTTCACCCCTCACTTGACAGCCAAACAAAACCTGCAAATGAAGCAGGAAGCAAGCTGGGCCTAATAAAGTCCTTCACACCTGTTTTACAATGTCTCAAAATGTTATGGCACAACTCCCCCCTCTTGAGCCACGCCTCAAGAGTGGAGAGCCACGCCTCAAGAGTGGAGGGAAGGATTCAGTCTTGAGATGAAAAATGTTGATCCTGCAGGGTGGGTCGAACAAGCTGGGTAAGATTCATCCTTCCCATGGGTCCATTTTCTGGGGGTTGGTGCATTTGCCACATTTCCACTAATTTATACATGCCTTCTTCTGTAATGAGTTCCGATCTATAAGAAACCTCTTCACGGTTTTCTTTGGCACAGTTACTGGGCGAGCTGCCCATCTAGTTATCGAACAGCAACTGACAACAGTGTTAGGCTTTTTTGGCGGGTTTATGCTTCATAAAGAAAAGGTTGACAGTAAATATTTAGGTTAATATTTCAGTGTTTAGTTGTATCCTTAATGAAGGTCAGTCATGAAACAAAGACAATTGGTAGCAGAATAACATGCATCTTTCATGCCAAATAAAAAAGCTGGACTTTTCTTGATACAAACGATCTTAGGTTCTGAATTCGCACATTTGTGTTGCCTGCTCCTTATGTGTGTTGTTGCAGTTTGAAACTAGTGTTAACAGTAAGAAAACAATGGCAGAATTATGTAAGCATCACATACTTGTGTATCTCTGATACACAAGTAGGTGATGCCCCTGGGCCTGGTGGTGCGCGCTATAAATAAATACAAATACAAATATCTCACAACATCTGTTAAAGAAGCTACAGAGAATAGAAACCACAACTGCAAAACAACTACTTCCAAAATATCACACCAGCATGACCTGTTATGGTTGCCTTTCAGATGAAGAAACAAGCACTCTGTGTCACCTGCCAGACCTTAAGATGGTGGAAGGCTAGCAATCAGCTAAACATCACATACTATAATCGGTCTAACATCACTGTGTTCCTGACAATGCCTCACTACAACAGGCAATTCCAACGTGGTTCATTGTTCACAGTTTTTGGCACAATCCTTTGGAACTGAAAACGCAGAGGAATCTACACAATGCAGGACCACCTTGTTTCACAAAAGCACACAAGACCTGCCACTCTACCAGACCTTGGAAAGCCACATTGTCATTTGGAAATTATAAGGATCTGTCCAACCACGATCACTATCAATTTCAGGCCATTCTGGAAACAACATATCTCCAGAGCAGGCGAATAATCACTCAGATAAACACCAAACAGATAATTCAGGCAAATAGGTGAACAACCTTCCACCCACCTAACCAGATGACCCATTTAGGGCACAAAAAACAATGAACATTAAATGTGCAGCAGATATGATCCCCAGGTACACCAGACTTGAACTCCCAGAGTCTCTATGAAAGGAAGAGGGCTATCTTGTTTTCATAAAACTCCTGAAAACTAGATTGTTTGCCTAGGAAGGTTTTGCAGACTGCCTCACTTTCCACTTGGTTTCGCTTGTCATGTTTTTTTTCTTTGTCTCTGTTTTATCTAGCGCCTGGATGCCTATGGGCTTTGGCGATTTAGAAGTATTTAGATAGATAGATAGATAGATAGATAGATAGATAGATAGATAGATAGATAGACAACATTAGTTACTAACATCCCACCACAACCGGGTCAAACCCTGCCCACCTTTGACAGCTCCTTAATCACCACGAGTCACTGATATTGAGAGCATTTTCCCCATAAAAGATCCAATAACAGAGCATTTCTAGCACAAAAAGATATATATTAGATTGGGTAAATAACATAATCAGCTAAAACCAATAGGCACCATTGACCAGTTTCATGACTGAATTCATGGTTGAACATCAATCAAGGAGGCAGCCAGATATCAAAACACACACCTGTCAGCAACTGGATGCAGATTAAACCACCTGTGACTGGTTGAATAGAATTTCACCAGGGAATTCGAGGCAAGAAACATGAGCAAAACGAAATAATGTGGGCATAAAGCTCTGACCTGAAAGCGATGATACACCAAGGGATTCATATTAAGTGGCAAATAGGAAAATTCATTTGACTAATTCAACGTAAAAGCCTTAAGACGTTATTGGGAAAAAATTCAGACAGAGTGTGGAAGTGGGATTCTTTCATACACATGTTGTACAAAATCATCCCACAACATGAACAGAAGTTTCAATCTAAACAAGAAGGTTGCATGAAATGTCCTCTTTCCCTTAACCAGGAATATGCCACCTTTGGCTCTCCAGATGTCTTGGACCACAACCACCATGGTGACTCACTATTGACAGTACTATCTAGGAATGATGGGAACTGTAGTCCAAAACATGTGCACAGCCAAAGGTTGCACATCCCAGCCTTGAGCGTAAGAGTCATCCTGGAAAACCTACTTGTTATTCTTATTTCTTTACCAAGGTAAATGCCGTCCAGGAACGACAACACGTTTTTATACTTCCAAAGAAATCTCTGCACAAGGTGTCAGGGCCATTTTGACTTTGTACCCCTCAGGTGAAACACTTTGTTCACATTTCATTCAAATGCATCACTAACAAGGCCTCCCACTTCGTAAAAACAAAACCTGTACTTTGCCATTGGTTAATCACATCATATCGACGCTGGCGTTTTAGATTACACTGGGTGCATTAAATAGCCTCTCATCTCGACTCTGCACGGTGTTCCTAGACATGTTTCCCACACTGCGCTCCAAATGCTTTGTTCTCTTAATCACTGTATGTGCAGGGGAGCCCAGGAACATGGAAGCAGGGATCAGTGCAAATGTGTGATTGCATAACCTCTGCGGTGTAAGCCTGGTTCGCAAACAAAGCTTAGCGGAGTGGGAATGCTCAGACTCCAGCATGAAGGTAAGACTCTGGCAAACATACAAAGCTGTACTTAGCAATCAAAGGCAGACGGAGAGCGTCGACTTTCAGCACAACGGGATTACCTCTTCAGGAAGCTATGCGAAGCTTGCCACAAAACATAGGTACATTGATAGGTCTGTTTTAATTGTGTCAGTTTGTATTCTTTGTCAAGAACGACCCAAAAACACTCCCAATTTAGAGCGAATATGTACAGTTGATATTTAATTACTTGAATATTTTACATCAACACTATTATATGAAAAAGTTTCCGTCAAGATAACTGGAACAGTTCAGGTTTTTGGAGAGAAAGCCTAGCAACGCAAAAGTTCAAGATGATTTTTGGTTCTCAGGAGAAGTACATTGGGGTTTCATCTGCAATGCATTTGAATATCTGATGTTTATGTCATCTTAATGGCCTTGTTTTAGAAAACTGCCAATCAACATATCCCATAAATTGCTAGCTACAAGCAATGATTTACTTCTTAAAGCCACATCATGTCCTACCAATGCTGTTTAAATTTGAAAATAGGGCTGCTTTGTTTTGTTGAGTGCTAACCCCGCCATTGTAACTGCTTGGAATGGGGCGCCTGTTCCCCCTGCCATTCTGTTAAACTGTGTTCCCTCACCCTGCTGTAGTTGTTGCCCACATTGTCCTTGCCTGTCAGCCCCATAAGGGAACTGATTTTGAGCCCTTTGCCCAAAATGCTGTTGTCCCACTCCTTGAGGCCTTTGGAGTCCCCGCCCTCAAGGTAATGGCCCATAATTGAACCCCATCCCAGGCCTGTTCCTGCATTCTCTTGCAAAATGCCTCCATCTTCTGCAATACCAGTGCTGCGATGTTCCCATCCTCCTCCCCGGGGCCCAATCCCCCCAAACCCTTCTGCTCTTGCTCCTCAAAATCCTCCTCTTCCCCTTGGTGTTCCTTCATACTGCCACTGTGGTTTGGGGTACTGTCCCCCCACCCCATTCACCCTGTCCTCCTTCACCCCATAGTGCCGCAATTGTGGCATTCACAATTTGTTGAGTGTCTCCTGTCCTTTCCCCCTGAACTGATGCCATCACTGGTGCTTGGACAACAAAGTTATTTAGTTTCTTTTCCACTAGTTTTGCCTCATCCGTTTGCCGCTTCTGGGCTGTCTCCCTGTCCCGCTCCTTAATTCTCTTACAATGGTGGACTATTATACTTTGCATCTCTGCCCACCCTTTGGCTTCAATTCCTACAATGTTATCTAGTGCCTTCTGGACCTCTTTTGGTAGTCCCCTCTTTACAATAAAATAGAAATATGCTAATGAATGGTCTCATTGCCCTCCTGTGTCAAATCTCTACATTTCCTGTAACTTAAGAATACACCTAACTGGGTCCTCATCATCACCCATTGTGCACTGCATTAAAGAATGTAAGTCATGGGTAACTGGGTACATCCTTCGTGTGGCATCCCATCCCCTTGCCCTTACCACATTAAAGGCTGCCCCATCATATTCATTATCTGCTAGACTTACCCCAGGGTACCCAGCCCTTGCCCATATGTCCCCAGCCTGGTCCCCAACAATGGAGACCAGAAAACTCTTAAGGTCTTCTAGAGCTAAAGGTACCCCGGCTGTCTGTTTTTCAAATTCATAAATCCATTTACTGGTGCCGGCAGTGAGCTGGGGGAGAGCTTTAATCAAATTATGTGTGTCCATTTGAGGCCATGGCACATACTGAGTTATCCCTAATCCTTTATGTATAAGAGGCATCTGCCTATCTATTTTGTTATTCTTCTGATCTTGTACTACTTCCATTAAATCTGGACTATTTCTTGGTCTATCCCTCCTCACTGCCTCCTGTGGAGGAGACGGGTTTCTTGTTGCCTCTTCTCCTTGATCTCCTTCTTGCCCTGTCTCTTCATTATTTCGACAACCTTGATCTTAATTTTTCCTTGCATGTTCTACTTTTTGTCCCAGGACCGTCCATACCCTCTCCCCATCATCTTATTCAACACAAACATTTCTTATTGCCCCCAAGGTTGAATCTAAACAGAAACTCTCCTGACTTCCAATCCCTATTTTCTGCACCGGTACCCTTACTTCTGGTGATGCTTATTCAGGTTCTTGTAACCTGACTAACCTTTCCCGCAACAGTCTTAACTCGTTGTTTATGTCTACTTTTGAACCCGCTGGGTACACCGATGCTACGGGCATGTCAGCGATTGTGGATGGGTTATATGGAGGTGGAGGAGCAAAAGCTCTTGAGTCCCCCCATAGTTGCTAATCCTGTTGTTGACACACTCTCTACTACTGGAGGCTTATAGACCAGGTTTGTATACCCTACTGCAGGTTTAGGCATTACAAGGTATAGTCCTTTACATTGGATCTCTTTTTCACCTTACTGATCTTCCATATCCTCAAATAATTGCCAGAGATCTAGAATCTCGTTTCTTTTTTTGAATTGCCTGCCTTTATATTTTGCTGCTAAAAAGATGGACATTTTTTCTAGCATATTTTTGTTATGGGAGCCCTGCTCTGGCCAGGAGCAGGACATCCCCCCTTCCTTTGTTTCTATTATCCATTGTTTTTGGTATTTATTTATTCTGTCACAATAGAGTGGCAGAACCCTATGCATGTGTTCTATTGGAGTTTCTTCCTCCATAATGTTGCGCATGTCCCTAATGCTTCACCTAGACCCTACTGCTAAGCTGCACGCGCATCTTCTTTTTAAAAATACAGATCAACCCACTTTTTCCCCCACACCCCTTACTTTTTCCCACTTTGATTTCACACAAACACACTGTGACTCATCCACCTTCCTTCCTTTTTTAGCACAAAAGACAACAAGATAAAATATACAAAAAGAATTGACGAAAATCCAGGTCCATTCCTTATAACAAGGCACTACTTGTTTTTTTTCTCCTTATATCGTTTATAATACCACCTTCCCAGCTTTTCTAATATGCTGAGGATCCCATTGATTTTACCGCCATCAAAGAATAATGCGTGGTACTACCTTCTCAACCTATTATGGTTGAGGATCCCTTACTTCCCAGTCCTTTATAAGGTGAGGATCCCTTTTCCATTATAAAAAGTTAAATATAAAAATACGCGACAATTTCAACCCTCCTCTTATCCGATCTACTCCTTAACACATCACCTAAAATCCTATCCAATCTACTCCATTGACCTCATACTTCATCCACATGCTATTATTCATACATGCATGTCCCCTTGTTATCTCTTGCAAGAGTATAGTCACATGTATTCACTCGAGTATCCTCTGTTACAAAGCTGGCTTGTCTTTCTCTCTGGAGCCACACCCTGCTTCAGTGAGCAGAGAGAATTTCTTTTAAAATGGCTCCTACTAAAACCCCGCTCAGGAGACATCTGTTTTTTTATTTGGGGGACCGCTCTCTGTAGATGGGCATGTCTCCTTCCTGGTGACTAGGCCTGGGCTTTGCAAAGTATGGTGGAAGACTTAGATCACGTTGGGGTCCCCACTGAAAGGGAGTCTGTGTATGGGTACCCCTAATTCTAAATTTGTCCCTTAATTATGCTCACACCAGAGTGAATGCACCCCTCTAGGGAATTAAGGCCAAGAGTCTTATCTTGCAAGGATAACACATGTTAATCTGTACAGAAATGCCTCACATTGCCTAGATTTATCTCTAAAAGAGCCGGAGGCTCGAGCTTTACAATCCTCGCCTCCCAACTCTGGAACACCCTGCCCCTGAACATTAAATTGTCCAAATCCTTCCAGTCCTTCAGGAAACTCGCCATTGGGTGGCTACTGACTAAAAGTCAACCTTAAGCTTGACCTAGCCTTAATCTGTAAATAGTGTACATGCCTTACCTATGTCTTTATTGTATGCATTCACTACCACTGTCTGTATATACTGTATATAACCTTTGCCAATGTACCACTGCTAAATGCCATGTACTGTGCCTTGTAATCTGCCCTAAGCACCCTTTTACTACCGGGTCCGGAGCACTCTATAAATAAAATGAACAAACAAACAAAACAACCAAGTGAAGATGCGGCAAAGAACTCTGCTCCTCAACGGTCTGTTATGTAGCCTCAACCGCTGCAAGCTCCTGCAGACTGATGCCAAGCAGGGGCCTTATATACTGTTCAACTTGTTACTGGATACTGGCATAGCTCATCCAACACTATCCTTCTTCCTTAAAAGGGACGCTACAGTCTTCCTTCTGGCATGGCTGTGGTTCTGTTTGGGACAGGCTACTTAACATAAAGCTAGCCTATGCAAAAATACATTGTTGCTTCATTTTTCATAATTTTGCTATATTATGAACTTTTATATATAAACACACCTTCCCGCCATAATCTCCACACTTCACCCATATTCTCATATATTTGTCTGATCCAGTAACTCCCCTTAAAACCTAATTTTAACATAATTCTGGATTGTGTGCATGAGCCCCAGACTGCCTGGGTTTTTTGATGGACAGGAAACAGCTGCTAAATTATGTGCTGGCCTGCCAGTGCTAGCAGAGCACCACAGTGGTGCCTGTGGTCTATTTTGAGCACAGGATGGATTCTTTCCGGGAAGAGAGGGGGAGTATTTTTGACTCATGTGCTAAGAACTGCATATGTTTTACCATTTACAAATTAATTCAGCTAATGCACCTTATATTTAAATAACTGACTTCAATCTAGTGGATATTGATCTCAGCACAAAACACAACACAGACTCAACATCAAGGAGATTGAGTTTTGCTGATGACTTTTGAAGCAACATGGACACAAAATCTGACAATTAGACAAAGGGCCTCATTACAACTCAGGCGGTAAGGGGTTTACGGCGCCGTAAACAGCGCCGACCCTTACCGCCTGAGTACGAGGTCCCTTAGCACCATGGCGGATTTAACACCTGCTTTTAGCAGGTGTTAAAATCCATGGCGCTAAGGGACCATGGAGTTAATTACGCCACCGTAATTTACGGTGGCGTAATTAACGCCTTCCCCACTCCCATTATGCCCTATGGGGCAAAAATGGGAATGGGGAAGGGTAAATGGGGATTGGGGACTTACCGCCCCGCCAAACTCGGAATGGGGCGGTAAGTCCGCCAACCACCATGGCGTAAATGTAGTTTACGCCATGGTGGTAAAGTCACGGCCCAGGCGGTAACTTACCGCCTGGGTCATAATGAGGCCCAAAGTGGGGATGAGAGTGAGGAGCAAGGAGGGTCGCAGTTCACGGGGACAGATAAGTGGGTATCGTGGGAATGTCGGGCTGACAGACAAGGAGAAGGAGGGGCATATTCCGGGAGCAAGCAAAGCAGGGGTATGGCATGTGCACCACACACAACACATATGTTAATAGACTAAGGGCCTCATTACGACCCAGGCGGTAAGTTACCGCCTGGGCCGTGACTTTACCACCATGGCGTAAACTGCGTTTACGCCATGGTGGTTGGCGGACTTACCGCCCCATTCCGACCTTGGCGGTAAGTCCCCAATCCCCATTTACCCTTCCCCATTCCCATTTTTGCCCCATAGGGCATAATGGGAGTGGGGAAGGCGTTAATTACGCCACCGTAAATTACGGTGGCGTAATTAACTCCATGGTCCCTTAGCGCCATGGATTTTAACACCTGCTAAAAGCAGGTGTTAAATCCGCCATGGCGCTAAGGGACCTCGTACTCAGGCGGTAAGGGTCGGCGCTGTTTACGCTGCCGTAAACCCCTTACCGCCTGGGTCGTAATGAGGCCCTAAGAGATCTCCCAGGACGTAGGAGGGGGGAGACTGCCATAGCATGTTCAAGAGGACGATTGTCTAGAGCTTATGCCAACAGCAAAAGGCAGCCGGCATTTGAACCAGCAGATTTATACACAGACATTGACGATGAGAGAGGGCCTCAACAAAAGGGACTGTATCGAAGGACATCAGAGGAGAGGGCGGAATATTTACAGATGCCCTTATTAGAAAGAGGGGGGTCGAGACCTCAGTATGTGCCATGGAAGCACACGGACAAGGAAAATGTGAAGTGTAGGTTACCATAATTGAGTGCAGGGGTGGGGAAATGGATTTATGAGATGGAGAAGATGACCGCTAGCAGTTGAGTATGTGAAAGGATTATTAGTATCAATACTACGAGACGCATCTTATGATGTATGGAAGAGGGTGGGGTTCACAGGAGTGACGACACAGAGCACGATGGTGCGCCATTCGCAAACTGCAGGGCTGCTTCATGGCAAGCATTATGAACACAATACACAGACACATCACACATTGGGGCGATTATGTCACACAAAATGAGAGAGGACGAAGACCCTGTGCAGTACATTCAGGAGATTCAAGAGCTGTGGCATCTCAAAACTCGATAGCCTTGGGACAAAACAATTGCAATTTTTATCAAATTTTAGTGCAGGGATTATCAGAGTCAGTACAGAAGAGTTTGAAGAAATTGGTGGGGATGGAAGCAAAGGGATGGGAAGAAATACAACTCACAATAGTACATCATTGTTAATTGTAACAGGAGAAGGTTGAACAAAAAGCAGAAGACAGAAAGATGAGGCCAAGCTAGCGCAGTGGAAGCTATCGAAGTAGGCAATGGAAGGGGCAGTGATAACCAGCCCCACCCCACAAACACAGCCACAGTATCAACAACCACAACAGTTTGCACCGCTCATGGGAAGAGGTTTACCAAAAGGGCATGGCGTTGGGCCACAGATGTATCAGAACCAAGTGGGGTTTTTAGGAGGATTTTCAGGTTTTGGAAAGCTAATGCATCAAAACCCCCGGGATATTTTGGGAGGCTTTCCAGGACAGGGGAAGGAGCAACCTCAGTGCTGGACCTGTGGGCAGCTAGGACACATCTCAAGAGCATGTCAATTTAGAGGGGCACAACAGAACCAGAGAGAGCAGGGCCAGCAGTCATATCAAGGGGGGTAAGAAGATTATTATATGCAGGATCAACATGGATGCCATTGCATGGATGCCAGTTATCGCAGGGAAGGTGTGGTGAGTTCCAAACAAATACCTGATCATGCCAGAGACACCACTTGGCAAGCCAGAAGGGACGATAGTGTTCATAGAAATTGAGGCAGTGTTGGCATAGAGATGATTTTATTGCAGTCCATGCAGTGGATGACACAGGGAGGGCATGGAGAACAATAATTGCAGTTGCAGAGGGGTGCAGGCTAACGATGGTGACAGATGAGGAGCTTTTCAGTGCTACTAAACCCAGACTCACAAGACCTCATCAGCTTTATGTACCGAAACCAGAAGTCAGAAGTGGAAACATACTTGTTTGCCTGAAGGGCACTGCGAGTCACGATCCATCTTTAGCAGGGTGATACAGATGGATCTAAGCAACATATAGACAGAAAGCACAGTTCTGCAGTGTGTAAATGACATTTTGATTTGCAGTGAGACAGAAGATCAGGCAGAGAGGACTCAGTACACATGTTGACGGTGTTAGCTGACAAGGGGTATAAGGTGGACAAGGCCAAGCTACAGTATTGTCAGAAAGAGGTACTCTACATTGGACAGATGATATCTAAGGACGGCTGACACATTGACACAAAGAGAGCAGAGGCAATACGCACCATACCCCAGCCCAAGACAGTAAGGGAAATGCAGCAGTTCCTGGGGTTGTGCAATTATTGCAGTGCATGGGTATTTGACTTCAGCACATACACAAGGCCACTATTGGGTGCACCGAAAGAAGCGCAAAGGGGGAAAAGGACACTGACATGGACCACAGATATAACTGAATCCTCCGAGGAACTGAAGGAAGCCATACGTACAGTTACAGTATTAGGGATCCCAGACTACAAAACAGAAATCTTCTTATTTCACACACTGACAGTGTATTGATGAAGGCAGTGCTGACTCAGAAGACGAGCATGAGCCATAAGCCAATTACTTACTATAGTGGACAACTTGACCCAGTGATGAAAGGGCATTATCCAAGCGAACAGTCATTGGCTGCAGCAGCCTTTGCAGTGGAAAAGTCCTCAGCAATGACAATGGGGTGCACCACCACGTTGTACGTGGAGCATGCCCTCTTTGTAATACTGCACAAACCAAATATCACAATGACTACACAGAGAGCAGCAGGGTATGAAGTGATACTATCCAATGTAGGACTGAAGATAGTAAGATGAAGGACTGTAAACCCAGCACTATTTTTGGCAGACCCTCTCAAGGCAGGAGCGTATGCACATGATTGCACAATGAACATAGAGATGTTCAGTGAGACATGCAAGGTGGAGGAAGACGCACTAGAATGGGGAGACGTGCTGTATATTGACCGTTCGTTGACAATTGATCAATCAGATGGGATCAGACATACTGGGACTGCAGTGGTAAAACTGAAGGAGACGGGACAAGTGAGGTGGTTGTAAGTGCACACCTACCATCCCATTATTCAGCACATGCACCAGAATTAGTGGCTCTCGTATTAGCACTGGAACACAGCGTATAGAAGTATGTGACAATTTACTCTGATTCAGCATACGTGATGTCAACAGTACACTCAGGTCTGGCAGGATGGCTCAGAAGGCGGTTCAGGAGTGCAGATGGGACCCCAGTGCAGCATGCACTTGTATTGGATAAACAAAACAAAAATCACCAAGGCTATTTTTGTCACACTCCCCTCTTCTTCACTCTGTTAGAAGCCAGTACAATGAAAATGTTTAGTTTCTCATAAAAGCATTTGCTTCATTTTTTGCTACCAACAAGTCTTGTATAAATCTTTCTTTTCGAACAACACATTTATATACAATACATGTATACACATTCATTGTGGCAGACATAGGGACAACACAAAGTATTTCATACACTAATAACAACATATAACTTTTTTTAGACACATGGGGCCTCATTACGACCCGGGCGGTAAGGGATTACCTGTACCGATAAGGGCACCGGTACCGGTAATCCTTTACTGCCCAATTCCGAGGTCCCTTTGCGGTTCCTCCCTTAATGGCTGGTTTTACCAGCTATTAAGGACGGGACCCGCAAAGGGACTTTGGAGGTAATTATGGTACAGCAATTTGCGGTACCGTAATTACCGCCTTCCCCATTCCCATTGAGCCCTATGGGGGCTCAAATGGGAATGGGTAAGGGCCATGGTGAATGGGGAATTACCCCCCCCCCGCAAACCTTGGAATGGGGCAGTAACTCCGCCATTCACCATGGCGGAATCGGTAGTTTACCGGTGGCAACCATGGCGCTATACCGGCCTGGTCGTAATGCACTGATATTATGCAGTGTCTTATTTCCAGTTCATTTTCATTGTTGTATGCAGGCTGCCCTAATTTAAGAAGTGCTGATGGTCGCTCTATAAAAAGGTCGACACAGTGTGTTTCGACCGTCTTGTCACCCGCTGTGGTGTAGAAGGTAAGCGGCCTTCATCAGGATGATAAGTAATTTATGGAGTACACAAACATATGTGTGATGTGTCTACAAGGGGAAGACAAACTAAAAATGGGAAGCGGAGGAAGTTACTAATGGCGGCCAGTGTATGTATAGATACTTTTTTCTTCTGCTGCCTTTCTTCGACCCTGGAGGACCCTTCTCCTTCACATCGTGTGGCCGGGAGGCCTTGTTATTCCATTCCCTGACTCTCTTTGGAAGGTAAGCCCATTGTGGCTTATAATGTACTGAACGCTTTGCTGGGAGAATTTTGAGCTCCATATTCCATCTGGATCATCAATTTGACTTTTATGGATTATGTAGCCTGCTGCTACGTTGTGCCCCTCACTGCTTTACATTGTGTGCTGTACATTATGTGCATTTGCTCAATGAGCCCTGTGTTACCGAAGGCCTCTCCAACATGGCCAACCCCTTCCTCGTGGCTCCAAGTGTCTCCCTGCAGCCCTGCCTGCCTGCATCTGATTGGTGCAGCTGTTCCTCATTTGCACCAATCGGGCGAGCTGGCAGGCAAATGCTCGATCCTAAGGCTCCTGTTCGTTTCCTGTTCGGTGACGGTTCTGCCGTGAGCCGCACACCCCGCTCATGCCCCATCTGGTCTCCTGTCTCCCCCATCCCCCGCTCATGCCCCGTGTTGTCTCCTATCTCCCCCACCCCCCGCTCATGCCCCGTGTGGTCTCTTGTCACCCCCCGCCCCCGCTCAAGCCCTGTGTGGTCTCTTGTCTCCCCCCAACCCCCGCTCATGCCCTGTGTGGTCTCTTGTCTACCCCCCACCCACCGCTCATGCCCCGTGTGGTCTCTTGTCTCCCCCCTACCCCCTGCTCTTGCCCCGTGTGGTCTCTTGTCTCGCCCCCACCCCCCTCATGCCCCGTGTGGTCTCCCGTCTCCCCCCACCCCTGCCCATGCCCCGTGTGGTCTCCTGTCTTCCCCCTCCCCCCTCTCATGCCCCGTGTGCGTGTGGTCTCCTGTCTTCCTCCTCCCCCCCCATGCCCCTTGTGGTCTCCTGTTTCCCCCCCCATCCCCCCGCTCATGCCCCGTGTGTTTCTCCTGACTTCCCCCCACCCCCCGCTCATGCCCTGTGTGGTTCTCCTGTCTTCCCCCGCCCTCTGCTCACACCCCGTGTGGTCTCCTGTCTTCCACCCACCCCCCGCTCACGCCCCGTGTGTCTTCCTGTGATCCGTCAGGTTTTAATTCCCTCCTCTTCTACTACCTTCCTACTCCCCTTCCTACCTATTTTCTCCCTCCTCTCAGCCTTTCCCCTCCTAGCACTTACTCCTATCATCTGTTCCCTGACTTTTGATAGCAGCTTGTCTGTCTCCCCTCCTCCCCCCTTGTTTTTCTCCCTCCCCCCACCCCTGCTTTTTAAATTTGTCACTAACAAATTTAGTCAGTAGCGTGCCTTGTTCTTCTCCTTCGCCCCCTCATATCCCACCGTGCCCACCCTCCCAACCCTCCTCTTGTATACTTCCTGCACTACATCAATTGTCGTCAGACATAGTAATGTTACTGCTTGCTTTGTTTCTCCCTCTTTTCCATTACCTCTTGCCTTACTTGTTCCTATGCACTTGCACTATCAGAAATGTCGACAGGCCTAGTATGATAGATATTTTTCACATTCTCTATTGTTTCAAGGACTTTAACTGAATGTAACTGTATTTTCCTATGTTGCCTCCCTACTTGAAGCACTCTGAAACACATTGTGTATAGGCGCTATATAAATAAACAATCAATCAATCAATCTATATAGGCACGTAACCCCTCTCTCCTGCCAGTGCAATGGGCAACCTTCTGATTAACACTTACGGTTCTGCCGCAATGTGGTGCCATCATATTTCCTGGTTGCTAAGCAACCAGAACTAACAAACAGTCAGCTATTTAAAGGGCCTTCATATATGGTGGCCATTTTATAATAGCTAGGAAACAACGGGTTGCAACAGGCCAGCCAGCCATAGTATGAGCTGTATATTGAAAAACTGCAGTGTTCTATATAATAGAGAATATCTGATGTATATAACAACCAGAAATGAATATGCAGTAACTTCATTGTACATATTACAAAGACCAGCACGTTAAACAAGTACATATACATCAATAGACTTTTATATCTGTTCTTGTTTGTGTGGCAAGTTAACTAGATGCATATTTACTTACATTTGCACTTCTATTGGGCAAGATGATTGATGTGATCACATATCTAAAACAAGTAGCACTAGTCAGATGCCAGGCCCGCATGAAAGGGGAAGACCCTATCCCAAGAGGAAAATGTAGCAGCAGATTATGAGGCAAAGTGTGCAGCATATTTTGGGCAACTGTGGGAGTTATAGGAGAGACCAAAGGCCCAGGGAGGAGTGAAGAACATGGTTATGAGTGAAGGTTACAATACCTTACCAGAGACATTACCAGAGACACAAATTATGGTACTGCAGGGAACTGCACTAAAGGAAGACAAGGAGCTGTGGATAAAGAGATGATTCTCCATGTCTCCAACTGAAGCCTTATGGGGACAGAACAACACAGGGAAAGCAGTTATGCCACTGGCATTATTGAAAACCGTACTAGCACAATTGCATTACACAACACACACAGGGAAAGAAGTCATTGCTACATGCATTGGAGCAACATGGTTTTGCTTAAATTTGAATGAACATGCCAACAGCAAGAGCACAGTGCCTGATGTTTCTCGCAATGGTGCAGATACAAGGGACATTACAAGGGAGAACAGCAGCATTGATATGGATGTCCAAGGGGACTTTCCCATATGAAAATAACAACATAAAGACATTAGACATGATGAACAATTACTGGCAGCTAGATGAAGGATTACAGTACATAACTGACGGACCTGAGAAAGGAGAGAGGAAGACCATCACACTAAAAGAACTGCCATGTCCTGTTTAGCAGGACACACATGATCTTTGAATGAATAATACCAGGATTACAGACCTACACAAATGTCAAATGGTTACAAATCACTCATTGGGAGCTGATGGTAACAATCAATTCTGCCATAAATGGGTTCAATGCCATAAAAGAAGAGCGCAGAGCAATAAGGTTGGTGGCGCTCCAAAATAGATATGTGTTGGACCTCCTCACGGCTATGGAAGGAGGAGTTTGCGCAAAGATAGATAGTTCCTGTTGCACATTCACACCAACAAATGACGAAGACAATGCAATTCTCATAGATGCAGTTGCACAGTTAGCACAGATGCATGCGAACATGTAGAATGAAGCATGAGGAACAGGAAAAGACAAGAGCTGGCGGCTTGCATACATATGGTCATGGATGCCATCATGGTTGTCAGATGGACTGAGGATGATAGCAGGAGCCCTCATGCTGGAAGCAGCATCAGTGTGTGGGATTAAGATCTGCATGGCAAAATGCAAGAAAACAGCAGAACAGGCTATCGGAACCTTATGGAACTGCAGGAGCACCCATGGGACCAGACAGTCCAGTGTGACTAACATGTGGAGTATATAGAATAGCACAAACATGTAGAAGCCATGTAAGGCTTAAGAACATTACAACAGGCCACAGGCTCTCAGAAAGAGTAGATATGAACGACATTCCATTCCCTGAATGACAGTAACACCATCTGCAATAAGTGTGAATAATTCCTCATAATTCAGAGTAATTCAGAGCTGCAGAAGCTCCAAATCGTGATTTCCAAACAAGTGACCCTGCCGATTCTGATGATGAATCGAAACCAGAGCTGGGAAAGAGAGGCACTCTGACGCCGTCAGACAGAAGCTTGCAACAAAGATGTTACAATGTGAGACAAGTGTTGCATGATGTGAACGTGCACTCTCATAGTTTAAGGTGGTGAACACAAGTTACAATGCGGACACATAGTCATTCTTATGACCTTGAGAAGGTACACCAAGAGCTGAGAATAGTTGTGGATCCCAAGCCTGGAGAGGACAGCTCTGGCCAATCACAGTTCAGGCACCTAAGGGTGGGTAGCAACGGGCACGAACCAATGGCAAGACCCTCACTTTGCAACACTGTTTTGGGCTAGATAATTGGGGATGGACCAGGCCAGCCACCTGACATGCAAGAGCAAGTAGACTAACATGTATAGTGTCCACTATAGGTGGACTACTACTCAATATCCAATGCCAGACGACGATAGGTTTACTGGAGAGGGCCCAGGTTGTGACATCACTATGATGTCACTAAGATACAAAACTGGCCTGCGAGCCAGGAGACGTTGAGTGGTCCTAAGATTTCTTCTATCCTTGTACTGATCCATGGTGGTTTTGGCTGTAATAAACCACAGTTGAACTTGCTGTCTGTCTTGGTCTACGCTCCTTTAGGGGGGAAGGTGTTGGTGTCTTCCACTAGTTCATTGACTCCACAAACTAGTAGCCCTCAAACCTACCTGGCGGTTTGTCTCCAACAAGTTTATCTTACTGCACACTACATATGTGCATTTATAGCAGCAATGTGTACAATTGTTTTGGATAAGCAAGAAAAATGCAGATGCAAAATATTTTTAGAACATTCCTAAGAGCCAATTGGTGTGTGGAAGTTTAATGTGGTGATAGGATTATATGTCGAGTTTTCTTAACTGATTGCTGGATAGATGTGTGACTGTTTGAAAGCAGCCCATGAGAGAGTGTTACAAATATAACAGTAAAACGTGTAGAAGGGCTGTCTTGTGTGATGGTGTGCATGTGCAATCTGCGTTTTTAATGATGCATGGCCTGCAGAGGGGAATACAGAGACCTTGGATAGTCATGAAGGGCCATGGATTATGGTCCTTATTGTATGCCAGAGAAAGGTATGTGGGACACAAAACTGTTTCTGTGTTTTTTCTTTTTCTCTAGAAAAGAATTGTCCATTACTTAACTGAAAAATGTAAAGTAGATGAAGTCTATAAGCTTATTGTTTTTACTTCTATTTTTAACTGTAAAAGGTGGTTCCTATAGGAACCTTTTTTGGGTGTTTTGGAATTTTTCTTTTTGCAGGAGAGGACAGGAAGTAAGGTTGGCGGTGTAGGGAGTGGGGGCTCCGAATTTCTAGCTATGGCTCCACATTTCAACAGGGATGAAAATGTATCCCAGTAGTGAATTTTAAGTAAGGCACCACATTTCAACAGGGATGAAAATGTTCCCAGTAGTGAATTTTAAGTAAGGCACCACATTTCAACTGGGATGAAAATTGATCCCAGTAGTGAGCAAGAGTGTGAGTATTATGAATGCGTAAAGCACATGGCAGCTGAAAAGTGAAGTCGAATTTGAATCAGCACAAAATTATCTTAGCATTTTGCTCCATATTACAGTCATGGACTCAATTGCAATGAACCATAAAACTAACAATTATAAACCCCTAATCACTATTCCCTAACCACTAATATCCTCTACTGATTTTCAGAGCAAGTCAGTTCATGAATCTTTGTGTACAAACTTTGGTGCAGATTGATAACTGAATGTTCAATCATTTGTGCTGTGCAAAGTTAATTTGAAATGCAAGAAAAATATTCATGAACAATTAGACACATTTTGCTGTCTTTATGTGGCTTGAAGAGAGCCTATTGTTAGTTTGCAAAATTGGAATGCAGCGAAGGACAAATGTAACACATTCATCCGTTTTGCTGCCATTCCAAGCAGCTTGGGCTAATCACCTGCTCTGGACGGTGGTTGATTAAAAGGGAGGTGGTTCTGATGGAGAATGACATAACAGAGAAAGGCAGGAACATGTACATTCAATGTAAGTAAAATGTGTATCTGTGGCAGTCTTAGGGAGAGGGTTTAAATAACACTGTAGCTGGAAGGCTGGGTTTCTCTCTCTGATGCATCATCTCCAAAGGCTGGCTTCATTGCATCAACCACACTCTGTCCCTGGGTTGAAGTGGATCGCACAGGCAGGCTGGAGAAAAGCTTTGTGGAGTCTTTTGGGCAGACGAAAAAGAGAGAATCTTACTGACTGGTTGGAGAGAGGAATACAAAGCTTTGCTGTGTCCGGGGCACACAAACATCAGTCTTCATTGTTGGTGAGTGTTTGGTAAAAGGGAGTTAAGAGCTAAGAGCTAAACTGAATGATTGATTACAAGGATGTCTTACATGCAATGTATGTTGGCACATTTTCTAATTCCTTTTTGTGGCTGCAGAGAGCAATTGCTATATTTCGAAGGTCTTTGTAAAGTGCTACTGATAAACAGTCACAGCTTAGAAGGGTGAATTTGCATTCTTAAATGTGGACAGTCTTTCTCCGATCTCTCTCCATTTATGTGACAAGCTTCAACGAGACAGAAGCTTACACATTGCCAAGACTTGTGAATAGCTTGAGGTCAGAGCTACAGAACTCTGGGCATTTAACAAAAAGAGAGTATTTGTATCTGGTTATGAGAAAAGCTATTTACTGTGAGGGAATCTTTCATTAAAAATCATAAGCACATTTATGGAGGGGAAGCAACCCGAGATGAGTTGTTTCTGAAGGTGTTGTTTTATATTTTTGAGTCACAGATGTTAAATGCTATGAGAGAACACTGTGCTTTATTTGCTTTGTTGTGAATTCTGCATAATTCTAACCTTCTATAAAGAACAAAAGTGAAGAAAAAAAAAATATCTCAGCATACTTATTATGTCTTCTGGTCTCCTGCGGTAACTCTGAGAAACCAGAGGGTGTCTCACTGACTAGTCCCAAAGGATCGGTCATTCAGTTGGCCAGAACATGGCCATGGCTTTTGGATCCATTTCCTTGGGGTGGACCAGTGCGGGAAGATCACCTAGGTGAGGGATCTTTGGCGAGTAGGAGTGGGACACCTGATGGTGAGACACAGTATCCCCCCTGCAACACATTTACCCTATCCTACCAGGTAGGATACCTGGAAACATTACCCCCCTCTTTCCTATATGAACACTTTCACACAGACAGCCCGCTCTGGGAGAAAACAAACTCATACCCAAGCAATGCACCTGACATGTCCCACTGCTATTGTCAGGCAAAGTCAGCCAATTACTGTTGACAACTCACACCTGACTTCCATTAAGCTTCCCCACATGGATGAAAGACAGGGCATGAGAGCACACTCTGAGCGAGACAAAACACAAGGTGCAGCACTTGCCAGGCAGCAGGTGAACGAGGAGAAAAATGCAGCAAACCAAGGAGGGAGAACAAGGAGGGAGACACCCTTGACCTTGTCAGCAAGAAACCACTACTTTCCAGAAGCCTTCAGATTAAAAGGCGTAAGGCCAGGAAACCAGACTGAAAAATCCTACATTGTGTCTAGGAGATACACAGGAACTTCCTGCATGACTGGCCAAGGCCGGGCGGAGCAGCAGCTGCTGTGGTACCATCCTCGGCTTCAGGATCAAAGCAGTGCCAGAGAAATCAACAAAGTCGGTGAGTTGGGGAGACTAATACAAGACCGGTCTGTGTTGAAGTCAAGGTTGCAAGCAGCAACATTGTATTTAGAGCAAAGAATATTAATGCATGTGATGAAAGACTTGAGTAAAGCTCAATTGCAGATGGAAGTTTGAACTTTAATATGAATCATAGAAGGTACGATACAAAGAAACAGAGTGGTCCCACGCTGCGGGTTTGCTTAATTAAAGGTCTTTTCGTGAGGTATCCAGCAAGGAAGTGTCAGAAGCAAAAGTAAAGTTTAAAGGTGAAACTTATGAATAGAGTGAATCGAGCTGGTCCTGCAATGGCTTGAGCAAAAGTCCATCGAAGAGTCGAAAGTCTTCAATTTTTGATAAAGAGTGGAAATCAAGGAAAGTGAGATTACAAGGTCTGAGCCCAGCTGAGGGAGACCTATTGTGAACTTTTGTTTAAGGAGGTCCGAGCCCGACTGAGGGAGACATGTAATGATCAGTAAACCCGAGAACCTGTGAATGCGAAAAACCTGATGAGCGGTCAGAATCAAGGGGGTGCCAAAAAAGGGGTGAGTGGGACAAGCCAGGGGAAGATCTAGAAACTGTCGGCATACGTTTATGTCAGTCTTCAGCTGACTTTATGTATGAAAAAGCCCTGGTGAAAGGAAAACCCGTAAAGGTGCTAATTGATTCAGGCAGCAAACAGCCTGCCATAATGGCTGATTCAGTTACATCAACAGACCTAAAGAATGCAACTCTAGTTAGAGTCACATGTGTATACAGAGATAATGAGATCTATACAAGATACCTGTGTACATTAACATCAGGGGGAATTACAGCTGGCATCATCAGCCATTATTCCTGGACTCCCCGAAGACGTCATAATGGGAAGGGACTTCCCTGCATTCTACACTCTCTACAAGAACTTCCAACCCACATAGGGAATTTATGCCATAAGATTGTTAGCAATTTGACTGTTACTCCGAAACCTCTACAGTGTGGGAGTGGATGGAAAAATAATCTCATGAACCTACCATTAACCAAGAGTTTACCACGAGACATAAGGAGCACCTAACAAAAAAACTCTCCCTCAATCCCAGTTTATAGATATATTCGGGAGACAAATATGAACACCCCACGTCTACCAGTACGGAGGAAAAGAATCCCTAGATACATTTTCCGCATGTTCTCTCCAAGGTCCTAAAGTTGGAGGACGTTGGAAAAGACCAGGTTTATACACCTCACAGAAGGGAAGGGAATGTGAGAACCCAGAGGCTGTCTCACTGACTAATCCCTGAGTATCTGTCATCCAGGTGGCCAAGACACAGCCATCGCTTTTGTATCCAGTTCCTGGGGTTGGACCAGTACGGTAGGATCACCTCAGTGAGTGGTCTTCAGGAAGTGGGAGTGGGAAACCTGATGGCAAGATCCGTAGCACAACACCTTTACCCCAACCAACCAGGTAGGATACCTGGGAACTTTACCTTCTCCCACTTTCCTACATGAACACTTTCACACAGACAGCCCGCTATAGGAGAAAACAGACTCATACCCTAGCAATGCACGTGACATGTCCCACTGCTATGGTCTGGCAAAATCAGGCAATTACTTTTGACAACTCACACCTGACTTCCATTAAGCTTACCCACATGAATAAAAGGCATAGGGGGTGGACCAGTACGGTAGGATCACCTCAGTGAGTGGTCTTCAGGAAGTGGGAGTGGGAAACCTGATGGCAAGATCCGTAGCCCCCCTGCAACACCTTTACCCCAACCAACCAGGTAGGATACCTGGGAACTTTACCTTCTCCCACTTTCCTACATGAACACTTTCACACAGACAGCCCGCTATAGGAGAAAACAGACTCATACCCTAGCAATGCACGTGACATGTCCCACTGCTATGGTCTGGCAAAATCAGGCAATTACTTTTGACAACTCACACCTGACTTCCATTAAGCTTACCCACATGAATAAAAGGCATAGCATGAGAGCACACTCTGAGTGAGGAAAAACCCATGAAGGAGAAGCATTATCCAGGCAGCAGCTGATCGAGGGGAGAAATGCAGCAAACTGAGAAAGGAGAACGAGGAGGGAGATACCCTTGACCTTGTCAGCGAGAAACCTTTACTTTCCAGAAGCCTTCAGATTGAAAGTCATATGGCCAGGACTGCATTGTGTGTCGTAGATACCGGGGCCCTCCTGCATGACTGGCCCAGTCGGGGAGGAGCAGTACCATCCTTGGCTCCAGGATCAAAGCAGCACCAGAGAAATCATCACAGCCGGTGAGTTGGGGAGACTGATACAAGACCGGTCTGTGTTGAAGTCAAGGTTGCAAGCGGCAAGAGTGAAGAATATTAACATTTGTGATGAAAGACGTGAGTAAAGCTCAACTGCAGAAGGATGTTTGAACTTTAATATTAATGAGAGAAGGTACAATACAAAGTAACAGAGTGGTCCGGCGCAGCGGGTGTGCTCAAACGATGGTCTCTGTTTGAGGTATTCAGCCAAGAAGTGGCACAAGTGAAAGTAAAGTTTAAAGGTGAAACTTATGACTAAAGTGAATCGAAGTGGTCCTGCAAAAGTTTAAGGAAATATCCATCACACAGTCAAATGTTCTCAATTTTTGATAAAGAGTGGAACGCAAGGAAATTGAGATTACAAGGTCTGAGCCCGGCTGAGGGAGACCTATTGTGAACTTGTGTTTAAGGGGTTCTGAGCCCGACTGAGGGAGTCATGTGATGAACAGTAAACCTGAGAACGTGTGAATGTGAAAAACCTGATGAGAAAGGAACTTTGGCATGTGTTTGTTAATCCAGGCACTCTGCAAATGAGAGAGTTTTATTGGGAAAGAGACCTTGGTGCAGAAGGCCCAGATATCTATGTTCTGAACTGCATCCTCGTGCTAGAGAAGCCAGAGTGTGTTCGAAGCTCGAGTGTGCCACCTTGTCCCTCGCTCAAAACATGGGAAAGGGAAGCTGATCAACTATCCTGACATATTATTTCTTGAACACTTTTCATTTTGCATTCATCATTTTGCAACACTATTTGTTATTAGAGTTATGGATTGGCAATAGGTTTTTTAGTATAGTCCCTTTTATTTTGACAGAGACTCCACTAGGACTGTGAATTGAAGTTCAATAAACACCCTTGAACTGTGATCACGTGTGTCTGTCTTCACTGTTTGATACCATGCCTTTCTTAGATAACACAGAAATCTGTAAATAACAAGTGGTAGTTTCAATTTAACTTCATATTGTGGCTTGTAGTAAAATACATAACAAAATTGGTTAATGAAAATTGGGTCCTTCTCAAGGGCTATTTATATGGCAAATGTCTTCTGGGATAACACCAAAAGGGTATAACGTAATATTGTAAATAAAATACCACAGGGACATAGAATTATAACCTAGAGTGTACTAAGTCCAGTATTGGCTCACCATTAGTGACCCCGGTATACAAAAAATTATCAGGCAGTTTCCTATATTTCGGCGCAACACTATACTACAGAAATACCACCAAAAATAACACCAAAGCTTGCCACCAAAATATCCATAACAGGAGGCAAACAAGGAAAAGGGCACCAACCACATATACTGAGGGGCAGGTGAACAGGGGAAGATGTTGGGCATGCGTTAAGTCTAAGGTTGGGGCAGTGTTTCTCATGCTCCTTGATTATAGCCTCAACAGCATTTTAAAACTGCTCCCCCCTGCAGAGTGGTGGGTTACAGTATATACAGAGTAATGTTCTCTTGGAAAGATAAGGATCAACAGCCTCTTTTATACATTGCAAGGTAGCTGGTGGGATTTTGTGCCCCAGAAAAATAGCCTGTTTGGTGGCAATATTGATTGAGGAAGATGAGGTAGAGGAAGACAGCCTACTACTTCTTGAGAAAGTAAAATACTTTCTCGGAGCATCCCAGTGGCTGAATTTGGTTTGGCAGTTCATGTAGGTGGTCCCGTACTGGGAGTACTGCCCAGGTTGTCCGTGACTGAGTACAAAGTTGCACTCAGTGCATTTGACCTTGGTAGCCTTGGCAGCCTTTGCCTTTGGTACATCCCGAATGGTGGTAATGAACTGTCTCACCCATGATTCTCTCTGGGTGCTGGAGGTAGACATTTCCTCTATCTCATCTTCCTGGTCCTCTTGATTATTTTCTGAATCACTGCACTTTTTCTGTTGTCTAGGCCCTCTAGCTAGTGGTGGTGGTAGTGTTGGTGGTGGTGGCTCCTGGTGATGAGGAATGGCCATGGCTGATGCCATTTTTGAAGTTAAATGAGAGTTGTGCACATTTTCTTCCAAGCATATGTTCTCCCCTAAATTGCAGATGGAAAATCAGTAATACTAGGTCTAGGATCTGTGCTAGGGTACATATTTTGTTTGAAATTTCCTACATCAGCTGAAAATTCAGTTTTGAACTGTTTGCGAAGCACAGGCCTGTTCGCAAACATGTCATCACACCGCGCGTGCACGCATGCTCACGTGACACTGTCTGGAATGTCTGCGATGACTTCAAAAGATAGCAAACGTTGACAAAAAAAGGCTTCAAAAAGCAGAAAGTTCAAGGAAGTGTTAAAAATGTTGATAGAAGGTAGGGCATGGCACAGTTTTAACATGAAACTTTCTAGATCATCTGAAAATGTTGCTATATTGAGTGTAAGTATAATATTAAGAAGTTGTAGCAAATTAGGGTGCACTGGTAAATACCCATGCAATTCAGGGAAAAAACTTTGTTAAAGGGGCGTTATGGTTAACTTGCATTAATAAAAACCTATGACATTCAGTGAAAAAACGTTGTTAAAGGATACAAGTAAAACCGAATGGTTACAATGTAAAACAATTAAGGTTACAAGTAAAACCGAACAACCCCATAATTTCGCCTGTTATGGTAAGCTAAACAACCATAACTTGCGGCACTACCGTGCACTGCTAACACTAACACCCAGGACATCAAATATGACATCACAAATGTCATTTATTGCAGATTTTAATGTGACTATTGTCATAAAACACCACAGTTCATATTGTATCGGCAAATAAAACTCCTATCAACAGTCCATATTCTCAACATATGTTTGTTTCCTAATCCTGACTCTTTATTTCTGAAGAAAAAATGAACACACACAACAGCAAAAATGCTAATCTGTTTTTCTTGCTATACAATTGCTGCTTTTTTTCACCTCAGATTAAGCAGTTCTCCATTTTAATAAAGGTTTCACGGTGCACTCTTATATTTGGCCATCTTTATCTCTGAGCTTTTCTCTAGACTCTGGTTTTAGAGGACTTGACAATGGTTCACATTTTTCTCGCATGTTTGTTTTTCTCAAACTGCTGTGCACAGGCCACAACTCACATGTTGTCTTTTAAATTAGCACTTTTATTCAATGACGATTTCCTTAAAATGCTGCTGCATGTTACAGGAGAAAATAACCAAAGATTGCAAGACAAATGATCATTTTCTTCATGATATTCTGTAATGATGCACATCATGCCTTGTTTGTTATTAGAGTGGCAAAGTGGCAAAATGTGTGTACACAGCACATCATTTGGAGAAATGTTCTCTTCTTTTCTTCTCAACAGAGAAATACTACATATACTGAACACTCCAAACATAATCAAGAAGGTGGTACACCCCATCGATACACACCAACTATATATGAGCCACTGTGGACAGAACTTGCCCTGATGATGGACAAGATGTCTGAAAAGCATTGGCTTGACATGCGTCATTAAAGAATATCATGAAAAAAATTAATTTGGTTATGTTCTTCTGTAGCATGCAGCAGTATTACTATGCGAGGTGTCATCAGATCTGATGATCAGCATCATCAGTTATTGTCTACAAGGCTTGATTAAAGCAAGCTCAAAGAATACCCATAAGGAGGTGTTTGAGTGGGAAGGGCAGGAACTAGGTAGGAATGGTCATATGTGTTAGCATTGCCATGGTCAGTTAATGGGTGGGCAAACAACCAAACAACAGCTACAAGCTTTATGTTCCTCCTAATATTCCGTATCTCCCTGTAGGAATCCGTTACATCACTTCCTGCAGCGATCCTGAAACAGCTCAAACTCCTCTAGTACTTCTCTGGGAGCACCAATCCAGCATAAATCACCTAATCCCAACCACACTAGGGGCAAAGTCAGAGACCAACCACTGATAGACTAGGAAATCATGTGAGGAGAGTGTAATTAATCTCTGAACTCCGTAGGGACGTCCAGCCTTGGGTGTCTCAGTGAAAGGTGGAACTGTGAAGGGTGAAGACCACCCTTTGACCAGCCTCTTTGCCTCTTTGCATATGAGCCTTTACATTTTCCATTCTCCCTGCAGCACCTGTGAGTACTTCTAGCTTGTTAATTACTGTGCTATCTCTCCACATTGCAGTACTCACCTACAATGCATTTTCTCCTGCTGCCCTCTTGCTCTTCCTATTCACCTCTCCCTATGCTGTCTCCAATCATGCTACAACTTCCTCCCTTTCTATCCCTATCATAAAACGCACATCTTGAAACTCCCACTTCTCCATCTCTCTTGCACCTCCTACTTGCAACAAACAAAGCTGATGAGCTAACCATAACTCCCCTAAGACCTATCCATCTCGCCTATCTTCCTCTGCGACACAACTACTCAACTCTTCCTTACCACATCAACTGATCATTGCACCCTAGAATGTTGAGTCTGTATGCAACAAAATGTCCTCCATTACTAAATACTTTTATGCCAGCTCTCCTCCCCTAGACTTCCTTGCTATCAGTGAAACCCAGATTTCTCCATCTGACACTGGCACCATGCCAGCTCTACATGAATCCAAATTATCCTTCCTCCACTCTCCTGGTTTGAATGGGAGAGGTGACCATATCAAACTCCTACTCCCTGCCCCCTAAATGCCTCACAAATCTGCAATGCCATGTCCTATCCTACCTCTTTTGAATTCACTGTCTCTACTATTATTCCTCCTCACTCAGTTCACATCATTTCGATCTATCACCCTCCTGGTCCCACTGAAACATTCTTTGATGAAACTGGGCAACTCCTTGATTCTCCTTGCACTGGACATCACCTCATTCTCTCAGGTGACTTTAATCTTCCCTCTCCAACCACTTCTCAGAAATCTGAACTTCAGTCAGATTGGGTAACTCTTTGGATCTTTTATTCATCTATACCTCTCACCCACTTATTCTACTGTTACACTATCCATATCTGTTCATTCCATGATTCCACCACCATCTCCTTTCTACCCCCTGACCTCTCCTCACCACTTACCTCACATATTACTAAAATGAAATGTAAACCTTCTGCCATTCCTCCATTTCTTTCTGACCTACATTTCAAACTCTCCTGCTTCACATCTAATGCCTTTTCCACCAACACTGTATTTTCCTCCATCCAATCACTATTATTTAACTCATTCAACATTCACTTCACATTGCTAGCTTTCACCCCTAAGTCTCAGCATCCTCAGTCATGGGTCACTCCATTCATATGCTCCCCAAAGACATGCCTTCGCTGATCTGCAAATGGAGGCATACCCACTTGCATGAGGACCTGAAATTCTACCTCTCTGCCTTGAGCTTGCTCAAGTCCTCTCTTGATAGAACAAAAACAGATTTCTAGTGCACCCTCATTGACTCCCACTACAATCATCCTTATCGGCTTCAGGGCACCATAAACTCACTCCTCACACTTCCTAATCCTAGGACTATCACTCTCACAGTTAATTACCTATCTGAATACATTGACGTGAACATTTCCAAAATTGGAGACAATCTCCTGGCCTTCCTCATGCTCAGCCTCCAAAATTCTACACTCTACCTACTCTCCCATCATCCTCTACCTCTCTCTCACACTTTTGTCACACTAATACTGAAGAAGTCCTACTCTTCAGCTATCCAAGCCTATTGCCCCTTTAGTGGCCTTTCACCTTGCTGAACTCTTCAACCTGTAATTAGACTCTGCTTGCTTTCCCTCTATTTTCAAAATGGCCACAGTCATCCCTCTCCAAAGAAAGCAAGGGGCTGAACCAAATCTCCCACCTAACTTTTGCCCAGTGTCTATCCTTCCGCACTATTCTAAAGTTCTCAAAAGGGTTGTGTTTAACCATCGTATGCATTTATTAGCCATCCACAACCTTTGAGACCCTTCCAAGCAGGTTTCCACTCCTGTTACTCCTCAGAAACTGTTCTCATGAATGTCTCCAACTTCATCTCATCTGCTAAGCACTCCAACCTATCCTAATTTTCACTGACCTGGCCATTGCCTTTGATACCGCCGAAACTCTGATCGCCATAATACTCTCTTTCTTCTTGTGATTGTTGGAGGGTTTGTCTTTGGGGCGAATTCCTGATTTGGCAATATTTTAGTATTGTGGTATTTTGGTGATATTTTAGCGGTAAATTGGCCTTAGCGTTGGTGGTAGTTCAGTATTACCCTATTTTGGTAATAATTCAGAACTATTTTATTCTGGTGGTAATTTAGTGTTAGTTTACTTTGGTGGTAATTTTGAGGGGTATCTTATTTTTGTGTTATAGTGGTAATTTTAGTGGTGAGCATACCTTCCATCATAAAGCCATATGATAAAACAAACCTTCCCTCTTTATAATTATGACCCACTTTTGGCTGACAATAATGAACATATGGACCTGGCACACTTTCAGGGAACCCAGTAAGATTATATAGAATGCCACTTATTGCATGTAGCTCATGTTACTGATTTATTTACAACAGTAACCTATGTGCCTTGGAGGGCACCATTTTCTCTTCAGCATGCAGAGAAAACCCATTCACACACACAAAACCTTCTATCTTGCATATATATTTTCTTCCATGTTTCCTAAATTTACCTTTGGCGGTAACAAAAGTGGTAAATGATGTACCACCCTGGTGTAAACATCAAAACCTCCCAACCACTCCGTCCCATTGAAACAGTAACCATTAGAGGCATGAAATGAAACCAGAAAATGCACCAGCTTTACTTTTGTTATGCCATTTGCTATTATTGTACATAATCCAGGGGAAAAGGTTACAACTCATAATATTACAGTTACATATATTCTTACCAACACCAATCACAACTTCGACCCTTTGAAGGATAAAAAGAGAGAAGAAAACAAGCACAGGGCAACATGGAAGAGTCTGTAAAAATGTATGCAATTTTTCTTTTAAACAAATGCAGGCAGAAAGCAAAACAAATAAAGCATTTTGTTTTATAACCTAGCACCCTAAGCTAATTGATCACATGTTACTGATCCCACGTCCTCCTCAATTAACTTGACTTACAATTATTTTGAAGTCTGCTTCTATGTTCCACCTGCGTCTCTTGCTGCCAGAGCTTATCTGCACGACCTCACACAGCCCACAGACACAGCCCTTGGAATTCCAGTCACTCCGAAGTCAGGACTACACTCCCTCTGCCCTATCTTCAAGCTTTCTTCAAGCTGCTGCCCCCGGAGCCCAGCATCCCAGGGAGGCACCAGTTGGAATCGAATCTCAGGAAGCTCTGCCTACACCCCCCAGCTCAGCTGCTTAAATGTCCTCTGTTTGTCCATCACAAATTAACTCAGCCTTCCCTGACGTGGTTCTAACACCCACAGACTTCTACCAATCACATTACAAGGGTCTGCATGTAACAATTCACTTCCTACAAGAACAATGGGAGCTTCAGTTATGTAAAAAAACTGTTACTCATCTACTCATCTAGTTTCCAACTGTGCATATTTTTCTCTTCTCCATAGAAGAGCATTAAAACTGAATGAATTTTCATCTGTGTTTACCAACTTCATTACAATGCTAATTTGGGACAATTAGTTGTTTAATGGGCTTTTGGTTAGTATATTGTGTTATATAGATTATTTTCCACAATGCAGTTTGTCACAGATAGAAATACTTAATTTGTAAATATGCACATTGAAACCCTGTCGTTCTGTCTTTTTTTATGTAACCCTAATGTGACATTTCACCTGCTATATGTAGTGTCCCAACTCTTCTCTACCTCCAGGCTAATCCCATTACCATGCTGAACTGTAACCCTAATGTGCACCCACTTTAAAATGACTGCCTGTTTCATTTAGTATTTCTAAAAATGAACATTCATTTTACTGGCTGCTACTGAAAAATCTTGCTGAGTATTTTAAAAATGAACATCCATTTTACTGGCTGCATCTGAGAAAAGCTGCCATGTGCACCCATTATGAAATGGCTGCTTGTAAACACTGCCAAAAAAACACCCATTTTGCTTCCCTTAGAATCTGTATACAAATGCTGTTATTTGGATGAATTAGCACCCAAATATCCTTACATATACCCCCCTTTTTCGGACAAATATGACTGCTAGCAAAGTGATAATTGGAGGAAACACATATAAATATTTAAAATGTATGTGTCACAGGATATCTCTCATTCTCCATTGTCGCTAGATGAATAACGGTTGAAACAATAACATCTTAATAAAATGAACCTATAAGCATTTCACAATAAATAACTTTTTAACTGTAAAACAGAAATGAAGCAGATCCCAAATTGGGCATATCAGTCCTCACATGCATGTGCAAGTGTGATGGAATAACATACGTGCATACGTCCGACTGAAGCACACATCTCCATGTGTCCATACCTGTTCACACTCCATAATATTTTTGAATTGTAGTCTTTGTCTATGTATTTCATGGAGTAAACTTTTCTCATCAATCTGTATGCAATACAATAAAATAATAAAATAAAACATGGAATAAAATAATTAAATAAAACAAAATGAATTAAAATTAAAATAAACAATTTCCACTGTCCCCAGTTCGAGATTCCATAGGTAAATTATAGCACAGTACCATGCTCCAACAGCAATAACTGTGAAATTAAAATCAATTGAACACTGTTCCATTGCTGGCATCCACAATCATCAGGACCACACCTCTGAGATGTCCTGGTCACCAGACTTCCATCACAGCATTCTTCCCAGCGGAATCTCTCAGGCTTGGTGCTCATAGACTTTTCTCCACAGAAGTCATCTCTTTGGGCATACCGGGCGTTTATCTTCACCTCCATACTTCAGTCCGGAGGCTTTCTTGGGTTTCCTCCTGTGTACTTCAATCCTGTGGACTCCAATCCTGTGGACTCCATCATCTCCAGGACCCAGCCCTGCCAGGACAATAGGTTAATGTCATATAAATTAAATAAAAAATAAACAGATTAAGTACATAGCATAGAACCATTGTCTATCCATTTTTCCCTACTTGGTTAAAAAAAGATTTTGCAGCCCAAACATCATATCTTCCAGAACTTTTTGACACCTGCAATAAAACATATATCATAGAGAAACAGACAACATTTTATACCCTGCATTATCATGTATCATATTCATTCTCCATGCAGAAGAATTTTACCAAACTGTCTAGAACAGGTTAATCTGATTCAGCACCTTCTATGAACGCATAACACCACATTTTTGTCACAGGCTATATCTAGCCTTTTTTGATTGCTTTCACTTCCTCACCAAACCATGTTTCTGATTATTCATAAGTGAAATTTACCCCACCTTGTACTTGCCCTCACGCATTATGAAATAGCTAACAATTCTTCAATGCATCCGCTGACATATTAACATTCTATGCTTCTATTATTATTCTTTACTGTAAGTTTTCTTTTGCATGTACATTTAACCCGACTCCACCTGCTCCATTCTCTTGATCTCATGTTTTGGGTGGCAGGGCTTAATTTGGTTGACATGGACAAATTGCTCTGTTACCTTCTCACCCTCTGTCCTCAATATTTTATAACCAGCAGAGATATTTTATCTACAATCTCAAATGGCCCTTGCCATGCAGCGAGAAATTTTGAATTTTTATGTCGGCTCTTTCTAAAATTATATTTAGACACCTGATCACCTATTGTGTACTCTTTCCCAGATGTCTTTTTATCATAATAGGCCTTTGCACTTTCAGCAGCTCTTTCCAGATTTCGCTGTGCAAACGCAAATGCATGTTGTAAGTGCTTTCTCAATTCTTCCACATATTGGTGAACTGTGGATGCACTCACAAGTGTATGTTCATGTGTCCTGTACAATAAATGTTGTGGCAGCACCATTTTTCTCCCTGTCAATACTTCATGAGGACTAATGCCTGTTCCTTTAGCAGAAGTCGATCTAATGACCATTAACACTAAAGGTAGCCGTAGATCCCAACTAGAACCTGCCTCTGCTACAAACCTCTTTAGTATCTCCACGATAGAGCTATTGCTTCGTTCAACATTTCCAGAAGCGGCCGGCCAGTAGGAAATATGTAATTTCCTTTTTGCCCCCAATACCTGCCACACCTTGCTCATCAAAGCTCTCGTAAAATGACTTCCTCTGTCTGATTCTATCCTTTGGGGTAACCCAAATCTTGAAAATATTTACCAACAATGTGGCTGCTGTTTGTGTACTACAGTCTGGTGCAGAAATGCACTCCACCCATTTTGACATTAAACATACAACTGTCAATAAATATCTATTTCCCCTGGCTGATATTTTTACAGGCCCAACATAGTCTATTTGCAAATCTGACCATGGAAGAGTTAAACCTCTCTTCATTAATGGAGCCCTATGCATTGGTGAAGCAGGTTTAAATCTTGCACCTACCAGACATCCCCTAGTGTATAATTCCACATCCTGGGACATATTAGGCCAGTAAGCATAGTCCTTCAGTATTTCCAACATTTTTTGTGAACCCCTATGTCCTTCAGTTATTGCATCAGGCGCAGGGTGTAACATTAGTCCTCTGAATGAGAGAGGCACTACCCACTGTGTCTGCCCTGTTACAGACTCCCTAACCATCAAACCATCCTGTATTTTGATCCTCTTTTTGTTCTTTAACAACAATCTCAGCTCTTCCTTTACTGCACAATCATTTTCAGTTAAGGAATTCTTTTTGGGGTCTATTAAGTGATTATAAAAAAACCCCAATACTGTGTCCTCTTTTTGTGCCTTAACCAGATCCTGATCTGGCGTATCATAACTCCATTGCACTACAAGTTCTTCAACTTCTTTTGGGGATTTGGAGCGTGTGACAGCATCCACCTGTATTTCACCAATTAGCTGTTCAATGGGCAACAATTCTCCCACAACAGCCCCAATCTTGGCCAATTGATCTGCTTCATCATTTCCCACGTAATCCTCACCTGGTACTTTTAAATGTCCACACATTTTTCTCCAGTGTACTGTTAAATCATTCTCAGACACTAACTTCTCTATAGCTTGGATCATTTTCCCATATTTGAGGGGCTTTTTCCTATATGTGAGCATACCCTTTGCTTTCCAGCCAGGTAAATACTCTACAAAGCTATTTCAGACATAATCTGAATCTGTTACCAGGACAATTTCTTTGAATTTGTTATCAACTGCGGTAATAAGTGCTTTACAAATGGCAGCTAACTCTGCTTCTTCACTACTCCTAGCTCCAATTCTCAGCCCCATGTCAGGAATGCCTTCACATTTTCTCCAGACATTTCCTATCCCTGCCACCAGCTGTTTATCACTCTACAAAGCTATTTCAGACATAATCAGAATCTGTTACCAGGACAATTTCTTTGAATTTGTTATCAACTGCGGTATTAATTGCTTTATAAATGGCAGCTAACTCTGCTACTTTGCTACTCCTAGCTCCAATTCTCAGCCCCATGTCAGGAATGCCTTCACATTTTCTCCAGACATTTCCTATCCCTGCCACCAGCTGTTTATCACTGTCATTTTCAATACGATAAGCACACCCATCTACATACAAAGTTGGAAAAACCTTGCACGTATTTTTATTAAAAGCTTTGTGTGGTGATTGTTCAAATTCATCCAAACGGGGCTCCACTTTTATCTCATCTGAGGCACACTCAGTTGCACAGTCATGTAGATCTGCTATCCCTTGAGCAATCAGCCTCTTTTTGTTCTGTCCATTTCTTACTTCTACAGTGAATCCCTGCAATGCCAACATCCAGCAAGTCATTCTCGACTGCGCTAGATTACCTGATCTAATCCTTTTACTTTGTAAGAATTGACACGGTTGATGATTTGTTTCAATAATTACCTTTTCTTCCTGAATAATGGGATGGAAATGTAACGCCCAAACAGTGATCAGAAGAACCTGTTCACATTCACTGAATTTAGTTTCAACTTGAGATAATACCTTGCTTGCATAGGCGATAGTTTTATGATTTAAATCATATTTTTGAGAAAACACTGCTGACATACACTGCTCAGTGAATCCTATTTCTACAAAACAAATCTTTTTTCTTTATGGGATTGGCCAAGCATGGTGCCTTCATCAGACATCCTTTCAATTTATCAACTGCCTCAGATTGCTCTTTTTCCCATTTCCAGGGTACATTCTGCTTCAACAATTTAGTCAAGGTTTAGTGATTTCAGCGTAATTTTCAATACATTTCCTGTTATATCCTGTCATCCTTAATAGACTTTTTAAACCTTTCATATTTTTAGGATTTTTCAATTTCTGTATTGCTTCCACCGTTTTCTTTTGTGGATTTAACCCATGTTCGGTTACTTCATGGCCTAAGAAATTCACTCTCGTTTGGCACCATTGGGCTTTCTGCAAGAATACCTTAGCATCCTCCTTCTGCAATTGGCTAAGCACATGTCTAATTTCATCAAAATGACTTCTTAGGCTTTCATTTTTTATCAGGACATCATCTACATAAACTATGGTCCCTCTTCCTGATGCATCTGGAAGTGCCTTTCTCAGAAATATTCCTAACTCACTCCCAGTGTTGACATACCCAAATTGTGTTCTGGACCAAGGGTATTACGTTTTATCAAATGAGAATGCAAATACATTTTGAATATCCTCAGCCAATGGCACACACCAGTACCCAGATGTAAGGTCTAATGTGGTAAATTCTTTCGATCCATGAACCTGAGCGAGGCCTTGATCATTAAATGGAAGTGGCCATCTAGACATTGGCACCGTTTTATTTAGTTCTCTCAAGTCGGCGCACAAACGCCATTGACCATTTGGCTTCAATACCCCTAAATTGGGATTGTTGGAGGTGCTATGAATGGGTCTGATAATACCTCTGGATTCTACATTCTTAATTATCTCTACTAGTGACTCCAGGCATGCCAATGGCAACCGATATTGGCGCACAAATACTGGATTTCTACCACATCCGTCTGGTAATGTGGCAACATGTAGATCGGTTAGGCTGCAATCATATGCATCCTTGGCAAACACCTTAAATTCCATAAATATTTTTCTCAATTAATTCTTGTCCTCTTCACTATCAAATGCATCTGCTGATTGAATCTGCTCCTCTACCATTTTTGGAAATTCTGGAAAATCCTCTAATGAAGGAACCTCTGTGCTCTCTTCTAACTGTGTGGCTGTATCTCGTTGCAGAGTTGCCACTTTAAAATATTTTGGCACATCAGCCTCGACGTCAATAGGCTGATTTTCTGTTTCACCTTCATTTAAATCAAACAATATGAAATTCTCCTGGTGACAGCATACTGTCTCATTAGAATTATAGGGATACAGAGACTGAACTTTGAATATCCCTTTAGGTTGGGAATCCATTGACTTTTGCAACACACCCTGTGCATCCATATACCTCGCAGGGATGTTCCCAATTATTGTATTGCTGAAATCTGAAGTGTAATGTGATTTTTGTATTGCCATTCCTAACACAGAATTTTCCTCTAAATAAATGTCTTGACACCCTTTATTATTCACCACAATTTTGAATGGCCCTTCCCCAATATCTACCAATGTGGTATATTCACAGTCCATTCCTTGCTGCTTCATGGACTCACTTATGCATGCAAAGGCATCTGAATCCTTCACCTGTTGTCCACTTTTGCGCTTTAATGTTATAGCAACCTCTTTAGTGAATGCAGGAATGCTAATATCCTTCTCCAGATGTAGCTCAATTGCATATGGCACCAGCTGTGTGCAATGATGCACCTTTCTTTTGTCTTCAAATTCGGGCACAGGCCCACCTTGCCAGAACCATACTTTTTGGTTAAGGAAATCTAACACAATACACATGCTGTGCATAATGTCATTGCCGAGATAAAAAATAATTTTGTGTACCACTCACTATCCACACTTTGTGGTAGATAGATTTTTGTCCAACAGTGATTTTTAACAAACACATTCCTGCAATTCTATTTTCAAAATCTGGATTGTCCAATCCAGCAATGTGCTGGTTTTTACTTCTGAATTTTGTGATCTCCTCCCTTTCCATTATTTTCTGAAGTAACTTCTCACTAATAAAACTCCTTTCTTGTTCAAGCGCTAACGTGGCTTTTATCATTTTAGAAAGGCCATTTACACCAATATGGATCCATGGCTGCTCATCTTCCATGTGTATTTCAGCAAGGGTTGTGATATGTTTTTCTGTGGTTGCCTCAGGAATAGCATTCGGCTAACACTTCTCCTCCTTTACATTCAATCGCAATGTATTTTCATCTATTTCAGTTGCCATTCTTTCCTAGGATCCAAATAAATCTGCAAGAATTGTTTTTCCTTTTCACTTTGCTTTTCGCCTTGACACATCAGGATGACAGTGATGTTAGGTACACAGCCATTTTGAAGATATACCTCCACTGCATCATGTGATTTGGCAACAGTATGGCATTCGTTTACACTGCTGTTTTGTGACTTTATTTTCTTAGGCCTTGATGGTTTCTTTGTCAGAGACCACAGGACACCATTCACTCCATCAATGGGGGGTGACAACCTTTTCAGGCAATCTGTTCCCATCAGGAATGGAATTCACTGATAGATGCAATCAATACCTCCTGTCTCATTCTGTGTTTTCCTATCTTTATGTCAACCTCAGTAACACCTTTGATAGGTTCTTCCTCACTGTTAAACTTATGTACTGGACCTTCATTTTGTTTCACTCTGATCTGATTTTTTAGGGATCTCCCTTCATTAAAACTTTTTACCAATTCTTTGGACATAATCGTGGCCTGTGCACCTGTGTCAATCATTGCAAATGTATTGTACTTCTCCTCCACAGTAATGGGAGCATAAGATTTGTCCTCAACTTCCTCCAATACACACAGAAAGTGGACATTTCTGCTGATTTCAGGGCTCACTTTTCTTAGGCCCTTCTCACTTTTTGCCAAACACAGGGTAGTCATATGGAGTGTAGCCACTGTTCGCTCCTCTGCCTGGGGACCATCAGCGTTTACACTGCAGTTCTTCAAATGAACATGCTCATAAACATCACATGGTAAATTGTCACTTTCTAATTCTGAGCACCTATTGGTGCTTGGCACAGTATCAGCCTTTTTGATTTCTTCAAAAATATGTGGCTCAAAGAACTCTTCTGGTGACTGAACTGTACCCTCCTTTTTAGTACTTATTTTTCCTGTCTGCATTTTATAGGCATTTTGATTGTCCATTGAGGATGTTTTAGCCGTCCACTTACTCCTCCATCAGTTATTTTATCAGTGCATATGATGTCTTTTCTGAATCTGTCTCTTTGCTCTTTTGGAACTTCATGTTTATTTTCTCATTTCTCTTTTGTATTTGTACAGACTTCCATAGTCTGATTCAACGCAAGGTTAAACCAAACCTCTTTTTTAGGTGTGGTTGCAATCCCTGCCTCATTCTCATTTGCGGGCATCTTCATGTTTAAATCAGCAAGCAACTCAGGGCCGTTACACAAAATTGGTTTATGGGGTTCCGGATTTTTATCATTGAAAGTGCCATTAGCATTTAGTCACTTATTATCAGAGGCCCCCAGATCGCTTCTGCGATTTTCTGCCCCTTCATTTGATGACTGTTTTTTAACTGCACAGAGCTTCTATATCTGTTCAGACAACATTTTTACTTGGGCCTCAAGACATTGAAATCTGTCCATTTCTCTAGAATCTTGTCTTTGTGGCATAGACAGGTATTGGTTATTTTCACCCTGGTTAAATCTGTTCTGGTATCTCTCAGGAGACTGATTTCTATATGATTGTTTCTGAACTCTTGATTCATGTAAGATGGGGAACGTGGTGTGCTCGTTCTTTGATCCATTGGTGGTGGTGATTAATTATAGTGGCGTGGGGCATAGTTCACAGTGTGTCTTTCATTTTCTGGGTACTGTTCCCTATGCTGGTTTCCTTTTTCAATAGATCTATCCACATATCGTGGTCTGTCCTGGTTGCCAAACACCATAGTATTGGGGTCAAATCTGCTCTGTGCCCCAAATGTCTGGTAGGGACTATTATTTCTTTGATCCTGATTTTGTCTCTGATTATTATTTTCACCTAACGTATCGGGCTGGTATTCCACTCTGGGTCTAAATTTCCTTTGTCTGTCCATCACAAATTTACTCAACCTTTACTGATATGGTACTAAGACCCCCAGACTTCTACCAACCACATTACAAGGGCCTGCATGTAACTATTCACTTCCTACGAGAACAGTGAGGGCTTCAGTTATGCAAGAAACTGTTATCCATCTAGTTTCCTAATGTGCATATTTTTCTCTTCTCCATAGAAGAGCACTAACACCGAATGCATTTTCATCTGTGTTTACCAACTGCATTACAATGTTATTTTGGGACAATTGGTTGGTTAATGGGCTTTTGGTTAGTATATTATGGTATATAGGTTATTTCCACAATGCAGTTTGTCACAGATAGAAATACTTAATTTGTAAATATGCACATTTAAACCCTGTCATTCTGTTTTTTTAATGTAACCCTAATGTGGCATTTTACCTGCTTCATGTAATGTCCCAACTCTTTTCTACCTCCAGGCAAATCCCATTACCATGCTGAACTGTACCCCTAATTTGCTCCCACTTTAAAATGACTGCCTGTTTCATTTAGTATTTCTAAAAATGAGTATCCATTTTACTGGCTGCATCTGAGAAAAGCTGCCATTTGCACCCATTACAAAATGGCTGCTTTTAAACACTGCCAATAAAACACCCATTTTGCTTCCCTTAGAATCTGTCTACATATGTTATTTGGATGAATTAGAACCCAAATATCCCTAAATGATTCATGATCAAGCCCTTGCCTGAATAGAATACTGCCTGGCATCTCACCAATTATCGGTCTCCTGTAGGAACAACACCTCTCAACTAACTCACTCCTCTAACTGTTGCTGTTCCACAGGGCTCCATCGTGTGTCCGCTCTTCTTTACAATCTAGAACTCTACTCTTGATACAGCAATAATCATCTCCTTTTTCATTTTATTTTTTTATTGTGTTTCAACCAAATCATTGACTTTTCACAAATCAACAATGTAAAACAACATACAATGACATAAAATGACTATAAAAATTAATATCAATGCAACTTCCCTACACATTTGTAATCAACAGGTTAAAACAATGCAAGATAAATCATAAATCACATTGCATATGAATAAAATCTCACCCATTAGTTAATTAAACGGGCATTTATGTTTTAGGGTTTTATGAAGTCCAAGCTTCTAACACCGTTATAACACTGATAGTGAGTTGGACTTCATGCCCTGCGATCAGCCTTTCCCAACACATCTCTGATGATAATCTTCTCGCTCCGCAAAACACCGAAAAAAATGTACTCTTGTCTCCCATGAGCTTTTACACTGAATCATTATGTGCTTGAGAGATTGTTGAGAGATTGTTTACCTTCCTCCTCCTTTTGATTCTCGTACCAACTCTTTGTGAATGACACCCAAACCTTCTTTTCTTTTCCTGAACTCTATTCTGATCACTATATCAAAATGTCTAACTGTGTCTCTGCCATTAAATATTGGAAGGTCTTGCACTGTCTGTTGTTAAACTCAACCAAAACGTAAGTGCTTTTCTTCCCTGCCAAATACTCCCTCTCATCTCTACCCCTTCCTATCCAGGTCTCTCTCACCTGACAATCTCCCCTACGCTTCTTCCACTAGAAACCTCAGTGTTATCTATGACCCTTCTCAGAGCTTTTCTACTTTCATCTCCAAAACTGCAATGGCGACTCACCTCAATATCCTAAATATTAGGGAAATCAGACACTGCCTTCCTTTCAACACTGCTAAGCATCTCTTAACCACACTTGCATTTTCCAAACCAGACTACTGTGCCAGCATTTTTACCCAACTATGCTTTCGGTCCTCTCAACAAGATAATTAACTTTGCTACCAGGACTCTCTTTGAACTCCCTCACTACACACCTACTTCCTCTTACCGTCATCAGGCTGGATTGCTGACGAGGGAAAATAGGGCCACATTTAAATGTCTGCTCTGTTCACAAATCTATCCACCGGAAGGCACCGCTGTATCTATCCTCATCTATCCAACTATACAAGCCTTCTTGTACTCTCCGTTCAGCCTCTTTGACTATGCTTGTGGCACCTCGGCCTCCATGTGCTTCCTCTCACTTCCGCTCTTTCCCTCTTCTTGTTCCACTCACATGGAATTCGCTTCCCTCGACCATCCGAGAAATAGTCCACACTGATTTGTTCAAAACCAAACTAAAAGCCTATCTCCTTGCCTCAGAATATCACTTTAACTCACCCCGTTTTTAGAAGCTAACTGCATTCTATGAATCCGATTTCTTATCTATTACTCATTCATTTGTGATCAAAAGAGCATTTCCCTCCCAGTATAAATAAATATATACATACATGCACTGTAATGCAATAGTTTCATCTCACAGGTGGCGCAAACACCACCTAATAGCTCAAACTAAAAATGCTGGGTGAAACTGGCAGAAGGGAAACAATTTGTTTTTGTTGTCTGTGTTTATTTTGGGATAGGATGGCATACAGGTAAGTTGTTTTGTCATTTTATTTTTTATCAGGGGAAACAAAAGGTAAATGAGACAAAAGGAAGAGACAATGTGCCTCATTTCAAATCGGGCAAAATGGTAAAAATGTGACAGTATCAATGGATACCGGCACTTTTACCAGACCAGCAAACTACGTGTGAGGCGGACCACAAGCACCGGAAACACCAGAACTGGTAAATAAGTATAAGCAAACAAAGTCATCGGTGAATCCAGCGCTGATGAGCAAAGGACCTTACACTAACCATTGGTGGTATTAATGCCACAATGGCAACACCCCCACATCCCAGGACTGTCCCTTCCACTAACTCTACCCAAAACAATGTTGGCAACACAAGAAAACCCTAAGCGGTGAAACCTCCACCTGAAAGCACACAGTAAATGGCAGAAAATGCATGCAGGTGTGGGAAATTAGGCCACAGGTGCATCCAATTCATCCATGTGCACCCAAAGCAGCATGGAGGAGCTGAAAAAGGCCCCACCTTCAACACACACACTTCCAAACACCAACATGCTGCCACTGACTGCAGTCAGTATTGACCTGCAACTGCTCCAGGCCAACATAGCGCTGCAGAGGCTGAAGGACCAACAGAGGGCCGAAGACGTAGTGGACAGGAGAATGAGAATGAGGAATGAGAGGAGGAGGAGGCACCATGCAAGGCATGCGCCCAATTATGTACGGGCCACACCATGGACCCTTAGTGACATGCAAATATTACCCTGTACCACCTTGATAGGGAGAGAAAAGCATGTGTCCTCAGCATGAGCAAGGAAGAGCAAGAGCAGGATTGGCATCTGCACAGCCATACCACTGCTGCTAAAGCCGGTGTCGGTCCTTCATTTCCATGTGACGGGCACACTCCAACACAATGCAAGCCAGCTGCACAGATTATCAGAGCCAACATTCTCAAAACTGTTGGTGGAGATGCTGGAATCACTCCTGCTGCATGTGGGACAGCATATTGTACTCCCAACCACCATGGCACAGATCAATACTACCAAGGTAAGTTTATAGCAGACATGCCCAATGTGGTAGCTGCCCCAGAATTCACGCACATTGAGCTAGTTGCACCCCATGCCCTGAAGGACGTCACCCACTGCTGTGCCTGGTTCCAAGGCTTAAACCATGATGCCATGGTCCTGCGCAACCGCACGCTGCCAGAATATATGGAGGGGCACAGAGGCCAACGTACCTGGGCATTGGGTGAGTACAAGTCACAGCACACTGAGACTGCTGTATGGGGGATGTTGTCACAATGCTAATTAATTCCCTGGGAACGTCCCACAGACACTGGAACCACCCAATATAAGACAGGCTCCTGGGCACTGTAATGGAACACGACACACTGAGCTTCAGTGAATGGGGAAACTGCAACCCAAACAAGCCACACACACAGACTGGACGAAAGGTACCACAATGCAATGTTGCAAAACCCACAGAATGAATAGCCTGCAAGGGTGCCAGTCATGGTTGCGAAGGTGAGTAAAGAGTATGTGTACTGGACAGTGAGTGGCCCTCGAGGAGGTGCAGATACGACATGCAACACCACACCCAAGCCCCAATGTCACTAGCCACAGTTAGCAGAAGCACCCATCACATCATTACACAAGTCAATTGTTCAACTGCATGGCAAACTGTGCGTCAGCATGGGATGCCAAGCCCCAGACACCCAGTCTGCATGCAGATGGACAGGTGTGAGGAACAGGCCCACGTCACACCAATGGGAATCAGACACATGGAGTGCACACCATGTCACTGATTGCATTACACTGCTATACATGACATGTCTGCAATATGAAATGCCAAAGGGTGAACCCTCAGTAGCAAAGGACATGGCATGTATCCCAGAACATTCCTGTGTGCCCACACCCATGGCGGCTATGTGTTTGGGTTGTGAGTAAGATTAAGGATGTCTGTATCCCCCCCCTTACTACGTAGTGCACTCCACATGCAATGGCCTAAATGTGAATAGGTGAACTGGGCTGACAAATGTGACCTGTCATGCAACCCTGACCATTGTGTAACTGCTGAAATGATTCACCCATCCACAGTACCCAATGACATGCTCACATGTCTGTCCCCCATGCAGGTGACACTGGATATCCGCAGCTCCCATGGTTGATGACTACTCTGAGGAATCGCCAGATACCACCGGAGGTGGCATACAATCGTGCACACATCCAGACCAGAGTGGCAATTGAACATACATTTGGCCTGTGGAAGCACACTTCCGATGTTTACATCGTACGGGGGGTGCTCTAATGTACAGGTCGGACAAGGTGGGCAAGATTGTGCCTGCATGCACCATGGTGCACAACATATGCATCTGGCATAACATATACCTGCCCTTAGATGTGGACATGCCCCCCCTGAAGATGATGACACAATGCCTGCGGGTGGCAAACATGAAGACACAGTGCGTGCAGAGGCCAGGCTGGGTCGAATTGCTTGCGAAGAGCTCATTGAGAAATTATTTTGATGTTGGAAACCACTATCTCTATCGATGCACCCTTCACTGGTAATTCCTCTCAATAAAGAAATGTACACAAGGACTAATGTTCAATCAAGGCTGCAAGTGATAAGTATTTTTGTAAGGAAGTGTTAATCATAATACATATATATTAGACACCCCATCCCTCCCCGATCACCAACACCAACAGCACCCTCCCTGATCACCCACCCCAACAACACCCTTCCCAATCACCTATCCTGAAAACACCCTCCCCAATCACCCACCCCAACAGCACCCTTCCCAATCACCCCCTTTGACAACACCCTCTCCAATCACCCTCCCTGCCTACACCCTCCCCTATCATCCAGACCCAACAGCAGCCTCCCCAATCACCCACCCCAGAACTACTCAGCTACACCATTACTGTGTCCATGCTTCACTTTTGTGCATATTTAGGCTTTGCGTCTGATTCCTGCAACCTTGTGGTGCGGCTGCACATTGATGATGGCCTTGGTGTGCTTTCAAGGGATCCCTCAGTAGGCGTAATGGAGGTGAATGGATATGATCCCTGAGCACGTATGTACTGCAGTGTAAACTGCATGCCCTTTGAAAGTGCCTCTGCTGAGGCAGATGTGGCACCCATCTATTCGCAGACCGTCTGGCCCAGTGTGACCATTGCAGCAATGGCATGTCCCAGGGAGTGTGCCATGTGGCAGGCGTACATGTGCATGCAGTTATGCATAGCACACATTTCGCACAGTTGTTCTCCTGCCATGGTATGGATGTCCCCCTGCTGGCACTCGATCTGATCCAGGCATCCACGTATTGCCCGCAGGTTGCCTTCCACCAATGGTGGACTATGTGGATTTGGGGGTGTGGTTGGACTGAACCCAGGAGTGCTGTCCCTCTCACATGGCTCATACACCTCCCTGGTCTCCTCCTCTTCCTCACTGGTGTCAGGCACATCTGCAATGGCCAACTGTGCCATGGGGCAGTGTGCATGCCGCAGAGGAGTGCTGGTGCATGTCAGAGCAATTTCCACTGGCACATGTGTATTGTCACCGCCTGCGCTGTTCTGTGACATATCAACAGTGTCTGGTGCCAATAGTGGTGGTGGCTGGGCAGCTTCAGTTGTTGGTGCTGGCTGGGCAGCGGCTGTTGATGGTGCTGGCTGTGCAGCTGCTGCTGGTGATGCTAACTGGGCAGCTGATATTGGTGGTGCTGGCTGGGCTGCAGCAGGTGTTAAGGACAGTGGCTGGGCTGGGCCTGTGGCTGGGCCCGCAGCTGCCTGCTCTGGCTTGCAGTGGGTTTGGCTTGCACAGGTGTGGGAGCTGTTTTTGTGTCTGAGTGTGAGGGTCCTGCTTCATCGCTGTTCATGGAGAGGGTACCTGTTGGGGAATTGAGATAGGTTGTTACCACTTTTCCACACATTTCGTTGGTCATGCATTCAACCGATCCCATGATGTATGTGCCACAATGTTGTTGGTTTCATGTGTCTCACATGGGTGGTATTGCTCAGATGGATGGCCATGAGGGGGGTAGGGAGTGTACAATGTTCATGCATGTGCATTGTTTCGGCATACCACTGACATTGACGGGTGTGTGCTGCATGCCATGGCATGGATCAGGCCACTTGCCATGCCCATTAGTTTGCGCTATGCTGGTGGATGCATGCAATGGGGGGACATGAGCATGTACATGCACTAGTACTCACTGACATATACATGGGTCCCTGCTCCAGCCGCAGCGCCTCAAATGTCCTTGATTCCTTCCATGCAGAGGATGCCACCGAGGCACTTCTCCCATGGCATCAGTCATAGGAGATCCATAGTCCTTTCTTTGCACAGTCCTTTCTTGCCCTTAGGATGGTCCCAATGGACATCACACTGGCCGCCACCTCTCGCCATATGGTGGTCTTTCTTTGGCTGCTTGTCTTCCATTGCCTGGCCGCAAACAGTTCATCTGCATGTTGCAGCACAGTGTCCACTAGGGATGTTAGCTCTGAGTCTGAAATCTTTGGTTTCCGTAGGTGGGAATCCTTTCCTAGGGTGCTTTGCTCCTGGGACATCTTTTTGGCTCAGTTCTGGGCATGGATCTCTGAGGGAACCAGTGGATTGAGTTGGATTGTGTTTTTAATTATGGCCGCCGGAGTCCTTCCGGTTTCAACAGTATTTCTGTTTCTGCTGCCGGGATTACCGCTGCCTCTTAAGTCTTCCAGTATTAATGCCATTTTATGCCAGAGACATTATTACTGCCATTTTGCATGCAGTAATGCAGGCTATTTTTTTTTTTTTTGCATCCGCTAATACCATCATGCCGGTATTGCGGCTTCTGGCAAGGGTTTGTGCACGCATATGTGTGCTCATATTATGCCAGAGATTTCAGGACCTGCCCTGCTGGAAACGCCAATACCGCAATGCCAGCATTAGCACATTTTTACTGAATTACTCGGAATGAGGATCAATGTGTTTTCCGCTTTTTTATGTATGGGAAACTAACAAAACATTAAAAACACGCCGAGTAGACAAACGTAAGCAAAATGGACAACAAAAACAAACTAAAGAACACGAAACTTCACACAAATGAACACCTAACCAACAAAACGGCTCCCAAAGCAGTTGAATATATTCAAAATTCACCAAAGACTCTCCAAGTGTGAGCCCTAGCTGCCCATGTAACACATTATTCCATCACAGTTATGCAAACTCACAAAGAAACATGATATACAATGGGCCTTCTATGCACCTAAAACTTCTGATAGGAGGTTTGAGGGTTCTCATTGGCTCAGCATGAAAGGGCTTTGACTACATGAATGAACTTAATGCATACGCCTGTGTTTGACTTGTGTCTGGGGCTCCTAATTGGAGCTCTGAATCAATGAAGAAGGCATAGAAACTCGCTGTGACTTTGACCTTGGATTCGACCATGCCAAAAACGCATCATACTGTCATTACTGCAGGATGATGTGCACGAAAAAGATTAGATGACCAGCAGGTCTCCTTGTATGATGTTCAGCCAGGCTTTTCAAGAATGGCCAATGACACAATTAGATTTTTACTTAGAATTCTGCTTCGAAATAACAATTTTAAACAGTAAGGCATGTCTCAATAGTACATAGGTACACTTCGATTTCTAGAACATAAATTTCTGTTGTCAATAAGCTTGAGACATGCATCCTTCTAAAATCAATATAGCATTAGTGTTTGCCATAGGGGGCTTTGCAGCTTGGTAATGGTTTGATAGACCGACCTACTTGAGGTCTAAGGGCCGCTACCAGCCTGCTAAGTCCCCCATGTCTGCCATTAACACTATTTCCCCCCTACGGAACAAAATCTGAGGTTTTAATAGCCATTTTATTTTAAAGCAATCAGCGTCACACAAACCAGTTGCACTTAAGGCCCTTAAACATCTCAGTGGCAATACTGAGGGTGAAATGCAGGATTGTAGGATTGTGGAGGAGAGGTAACTGCTGTGGTGCGGTGGACCATAGTGGAAAGAGGACAGGAGAGTGGGATTTCCAGATGGTGGCAGGGCGAATATGGGGCCGGGGACACAGACAGATACAGGTGTTGGGAGAAATGTGGGCGAGGAGTCCACGGCAGGAAATGGAATTCAGAGTTTTTACACTCAGATTCAGCCCGTGTTCCTGGCCATCTGATTGTCTGGTGACTCTCCTGCTGGTGATACATACGCCTCATTACGAGTTTGCCGGTACAGTACCAACGGTAACGATAAGCTTGCCGGTACCGTTGTTACCGTACCAGCAAACTACGAGTTCTGCTTGTGGGTGCCTTTGCAGCCACCAGGTCTGACCTGGTGGCCGTACCGGCGCTCGCGAGCAGGACATGACAGTACCGCCGGTACCGTTCCGCCCTCCCCATTCCCATTGAGCCCTATGGGGATCAAATGGCAATGGGGAAGAATTTCTTCCGGCGCCCAGAAAATTATCGGGTCCGGCAAGGTCGTAATGACCCGGTAATTGCCCTTTTCTGGGCGCCGGAAAGAAATGAATACTGGTCGCAGCTGACTACCACCAACCTCGTAATGAGGCCTAATGTCACATTATTACATCAGTTTAGTGATCACCAAGTATTTGACATGTTCAAATTTATCTAGTCTTGTTTCCTGTTTGCATTCTTGGACTTTCAGACCTAGATTTATAAATCGGGAGTTAATTAATGAATCACTGCGTAAACACGTTGTGTTGCTCAATGCAGTGTTTTGGTTTTTGAGGCTTTGACATTGCAATTAATACACTGTACATGGTCAATCTGAATTGCACTGAGCCTTAAGTTATTTTGCTTTTTTTCACCTGTGCAAACCGTATTGGTTTAAAAAACGCTCTAGGAGGCATATAACGATGCCTTTAGGAGAGAAGCAGGTGTCTCCTCACCTGTTTTTCCTGCCCAATCAGCAGGCAAAGGGGGAAATAAATTCTCCAATTTAGCAAGCAAACTTAAGTCATTATTAGAAATGACAGGCAAACCTGATGAAATTGTACTTTCAATTGGAAAACAAAATTGCAATCAGCCCAACATGATTTCCTCATGGTCTGACCATGCTAATGCCAAGTTGAGACATGGGCAAATGTATTTAAAAGTCATAATGGAGTATTACCATGCAATCTCCTTTGACTGGCCCTTATTAATATAAAACTTCAATTTGCATGTAAATGCGGTCAACTTTCATATCATCAAAATACATGAGGCTGGCGAAAGTAATGAATTGAAGTTTGATGCGGCAATTACTGACGTTTATAAAGAATTGTGAAGAGGTCGTTCGAGCCCGGGCTGAGGAAATGAGGAAATCAACAGGGAATATTGTCAGTATAGCAACAGTGGGGAGTTGGAGGCAGTCCCAGGTGTTAGAAGGCCAGAGCATGATTAATAGAGAGGGAGCCGCGCTCCCTCAACCTGAAGGACCGGGCTGGACTCCGGCTCTATAAGAGCTCTCTTGAAAAAGGTCCTCGCTGGGTTCCCACTTTAGCTGCGTGAAAAGCCCTTCCAGGGGGAATAAAAACGCAAGTGTTTATGAGCGAGAGCCATGCTGCAGGTTTAATTGGGCTCCGCGCCCCCCCCCCCCCAGCAGCTTCCTTTGTACTTGATATGCAGTTTAACCTTTTTTTTCTCACACCTCGGATACCCAGGTGCCTTTGGGAGTTTAATAAGGCCCTAGCTCTTGATGGCATGGAAAAACATTGACTTAGTTGCTAAATTGAGTTAAGCGGACTTATTGTGTTACAGCAGTAATTTATAAGACCCTCACTGCTTTTAGCGGAAATGTTTGTCAGACCTGAATGTTCATGGGACCGGATGTCAGCGTTGAAGGATTTGTACAATGTTCTTCTATGGATCATAATACACAGGAATTAAATTCATCCACAGTAAAAAAAAATAAAAAAAAACATAATAAAATAAAATAAAGAATGAAAGAAACCATACATGTATCTGCTTGTTACTGAAAGTGTGTTTTCATTGTATTTTGCGTGGAGTGTTTATAGCGCACCAATTTGCACATAACCCATTCGAAGCGCAAACAGAAAGGGGAGGGTACTACATAATACCTAGACGGAAAAAGGGGACAGAGGGTTCAAATTAGTTGACCGTCTACAATACATACAACACAAGAGGATGGGACAAGGTGAAGAAAAACGGTCAATTCAATGCAAACATTGGTTCTATTTGAGGTGGTGCATTCCTGGTTTATAGTGACAGTTACAAAGTTACCATTGCATTACCACACCACCATACTCGTAATGAGGCCCATTTTCTGCTGGAAAATACAGATCTTTCAAGGCAGGGGTAATGGAAATGTGTGGCTTAAAGGCAATGATAAGTTTGGGATTTCAGTTGTGATTACATGAAACTCTTGCTTAGGTATTAGTTTAGGCCACAGTATAGATTGTTACAGTAGGCCAGCTCCCGTAGAAGGGTTTGGTCACCTATGTTTTGGGACATTTTAAAATAAAGTACAATTTTCCTCATGACACGTAAATGAGATTGGGACTTTTGAGACTAAAGAACCAAATAACACAAATATAAATAAAGAATTAAAACCACAGTCTGGATCACCAAGATTAATCAAAAGTCACTAATTTAGATATTTGCAAAAAACTACAATTGATGTTGCAAAGTTAAAACTTCAGTGAAACACCTAGAGAAAGACATTAAAATTAACAATTCATAATAAGCCTCTGCAAATCGAACCTTATAATAAAATAGTGAAGGACACTGTGCGCACACAGCTCTAATCACTATTATCACCCTTTTTTGGGCTCTTTTCCTTTTTTATGCTGTCCCAAATGTAATATGCCACTAAATAATACAAACTGCAGTTTCGTCAGGGGCATACACTGCCCTAACATTTCACAGTTAAAAGAGGGTTCAATTCTTTTCTGGGTGATGTCCCACTTTTAAACATCTTTGACATTCATCTAATTAGAGAAAACAATTATGGGCCATTACCAACACTGATATCTTAGTTGGCATTCATTGTCTGTGGCATGCTGCACTCCTATCTGACACGCCTACATCTTAAGGTAGACTGCAGTAGCTGGTGTTGGTCTAGTAGCCAATCCGTCATTTACCTAAGTCTACTTTTACAGTGTCTACTGTTTTGGTCCCCTTACACTATAGATAACTCTGCCCCTCTCTGATTCCCTGCCTCGCCAGATTCCAGACAGCTGGCTTTGAAAGTAACAATCCTCCATTAATAGCGTTGAAAAAGGTAAGATACATCTTCAACATGATTCTCCACAGCCCACACTTGGAGACCTTGATAGCTGACAGCTATGTCACTCCTATTATATATAACACCATCACCTTTTCTGTATGCTTGGCACATCGTCCGGGGGACTGACTGTCAGACAAAAGTTCCCCATCTCACAAGAGGATGCATGCTATCTGTTGGAGCAGCAGACTCTAAAACACTCCTTTCTTACTATTAACAATTCAAGCATTGCAGACAGATTTTGATCATGGATGATTAATTGCCTTGAAATAAATCTATGGAATGATATAAGCCCACACTCTCTGAGGAAAATGCTTCTCTTCCAATAGTTTTTGGTGCATCCTGTGTCTACATGTCGTATGATCCAACACTATAGATAAATACATAAATAAATAATACCCATATGCCTGGGGCCATTGTTAATACACTCTCAAATGCCATTATCGACGAGAACACTGCTTCAAAGAAGAATTCTGAATTCACAATCAAACATCAGCCCTCACATGCTACAAAAAAATATGCATCTCTCCATCTATTTGACCTATCCTCACACTCTCCTCGGGACACCTGCAGTAAAGAAAAAAATAGATAATAATATTATCAAACTCTTATTTGGGTGTCTTCTTGAATGCAATATCTGCAATCAAAATGGCTACTAACAGCCTTGAACTAATCAATAACATGTCATTTCACCAGGTAGCCTTTTTACAGAACCAAGTCCAGGTTCGATAAGGCTTCAAAGCATGTGATTGAAAATCAATGTCCTCCAAATTACGTCAGTATATTTAAGAAAAAATAGGGCTGAGTTTATTAGAGGTGGTGGTGAATACATCATTTTCACTGACAAATTCGGTTCCAAAGAACAGTCTTTCCACAAGTCATTTCAGTACTGGTGAAATTCTTCTCTAGCCCAACCTCTGCTTTGGTATGCACAAACATAACTCTCCCACCTAAGAAAGGATCTACTACCTTCAAAGTGGGCGTCTTCAACCTCAAATGACGTACACATCAAAACGGCTAGAAATGATGGTTGATCAGAACATTGGGCCGATGACTCCTCAGATTACACAGTCAGGTGGCCACTGCCTTGATCTCCTCGGTTCCAGGGCTGGAAATCAAACTATAAGGCAATTTCCTACACAGACCAGGTCCTAGTGGATTCTATCCTCAAAGATTAACTCAACCTCAAATACAATTCATTGCCAGCAATAAACAGTCTCTCTTAGTCAGGGATCTGAACAATATAGACATATAGACCAAGGCACCTTCATGAAAGCAGTCCAGAACACTGAGCTCCCCAATATGTTTACCTCTATGGAGAGAGTACCTCAAATAAAGATGTTGTCATGCCAATTCCAAATGTGGTGTTCCTTCTCAAATGGTGGATAAAACAAGCCTTGACATACCCGATTGGTTAGGCTTTTTATATCGGACATGTGAGGTGAGTAAAGGTGCATTTGTAGCTTTGTGTTAAGATTTTAGTGGGAAGACGGATGGGAGTGGGCGTGTTATGCAAGAATAATGAGGAATGTACTTTTTATATATATAAATTGTAAGTCAAATATGCTAGTTTCTTTTTACTATTCTATACCATCGAAATTTTGCAGAATAGATGATGCACGTAGTGGTTCCTTATGACTCATTCGTGGATTTGTTGCACATTTGCATGATTATTACGGCCGTATTACGACTAAAACCCAAAATATTTGACCATAATTCAACGAAAACAGTGACAAATGCACGTGTGTATAATGTACAGAAAAATGTGTGCAGAAGCAGCTCGTAGAATGTTGTACAAAAGGGGCATTTGTTCGACTTTTGGACACTATGAAACAAATCCCCTCAGCAAAGGATAGGGACGTGAACTAGACAGGCACTCTGTATATGGTTATGCTTCAGTAAATATATATATAGTGCACCTCGGAAGTCAAGTGAAATGTGCAATTCTGATCGGCTAATAGCTTTCAACATGGCCTTTGAAAATAGGACACAGCAATTTGTGAGACACAAAAGGCCCTGAACTTGTATTCTGTTGTCTTGCTTTGTAGTAAAATGAAGGCGTCATCGGAATTCGTGAGATGGTGATGATTCCCAAGAAATTTCAACGCGGGAGCAATCTTTACCAGGGGTTATCAAGCACCGCAGTAATCGTGCTTCTAAGCACTGTAATAATAACAATCAATATCCAATGTCATTTTTAATTGATTTATGAACTAAAGCATCATCAACAGTGTGTTGGTCCCAGCAGGATTAGACTTTGCTAAGTGCAGACTCACTCGTAGTCAGAGGCAAGTACGTAACTTATGGCTTCATCCTTCCGGCTTTAATGTAATATAGACAGGAAGAAATAGTTCTCAGGAGTATATGTACTTGGTGGGAAAACATAGGGTCCCTGTTGAAGTTCATTTTGGGTGTCTTCCTTAGCTTTAGTGACGTGCACAGGGCTGGATAGGTTTCTCTTCTCCTATTGGACGCTTATTAACACTAAGTTAAGGATACAAAATTAGCAAGTGTAGACTCTGTTGGGAGCGTATCTAAGCTCTTTTGGTTGCGCGGCAGACTCTAAACAGTCCATATTGTGCAATTCACTCCATGCTGTAGCCTGTTCTTTCATTCCCACTGCATGACAGTTTTTGAAGACTACAATTCGCATCATACTGCTAACCAGGAACAAATATTTGTGCTGCAGTTTCATTAAATGTACTGGGAAATTGAAATATGTTGACATGAAGGAAGGGAAGAGGGTTATTCGATCAGGTGGTCCTCTGCTACAAAAATCCACAAATAGACTTTAGGGGACCACGTGGTTCATGATGTTTGAACGTATTATAAGCAGGCTTCTAATGTTTTGCTTGGGACCAGAGCGGAAACATCATCTTTTATTCTATCTGTTGGATCCCACTCAGAGAACCTGGCTCCACCCTCTGCATAGATCACGGGGGTCTTTAAGAGCAGCTCCTCCACGTTCAATTCCGAAGGACTGTCTTCACTTTATATTGTTTTTAAACAGGAACTCTGAGTTCAATTAGGATTCACATATAGAAGCACGGTCCTATAAGCAAAACGTGTTTCTACAAATCCACACCTGATTATAGGAACCACACAACCCACATATGGACATTCACAAAAGCACATGCATTTACATACCTAACTCACTGCAGCATCACATGTGCTTGTGCTGTGAGTGGGGGGGCACCGTGGATACGGAGGCGGCCCTCATCTATCCCTCCGCAAATACATCCCCTCTCGAGCTCTTCGCTCCTCTACCTCTAACTCCCTCAGGGTTAGTCGTTTTTCAAAGAAATGAGCTGGGGGTAGATCTCTGTCTTTGGCTGTGGCCTAAGTCTGGAACAGCCTCCCTGCCACTCTAAAACTTGAGGTGAACCATCTCTGGTTCCAGAAGCACCTCAAGACCTTCCTTTTTTCTTCTGTCTTCACTCCCCCTCTCTCCTGCTGATCTGTTCTCTCTTGGCACTGTGCAACTGGCCACCCTCTGTCCTCCGGACCCAGGTACCTGCTCACCCTGCCACCCTCCCGCACTGCCTTCAGGCCACCCCTTGCACCGGGGTCTGTATATGTACCCCTGAAGCCCCCCCCTTTTCTTCCTGCACTTATCAGACCTACCCTGTCGGCTGCCTTAAACCTAGCACTTGCAAATTGCTGGCTGCACTACCACTGTGTGTTGCCTTTATTATTTATTTATTGTCATTTATCTGTTTCTCCTCTGCTTCGCACTTTCCACTTCTCCCCCTTCCATGCACTTTTCCTCTCCCCCTCTCCCATGCCCTTGCAGGTTCTTAATATCACTGGGCATAGTAAGATCGCAGTTTTGCTCTCCCCTGTTCCCCTCCCTTGCCTTGTCGTGCTCTGAAACACTTGTGTACGAGCGCGATAGAAATAAAATATCAATATAAATATCACTACAGAGAGTGTCTTGTTTTGCAGTGGTTGGGTGAGTAGAATGGTAACAGATGGTGCCTTCATGGCATAACATATCATAGGACATGTGGGCGGTGTAGCGGGTGACTCTGCAAGGCTGAAGTGGCTCATGTCACAGTTGGGGGTCTGTGAGGGGAGGTTAGATGTGTGATGAGTAGGTGCTTCTCTGTGCCTGATGTGGTTCATGATGGAACGAAGGGTTGTGAGTGATGTCATGATGTGCATGGGTAGCTGCAAAAAGTCACTGGTGCAGGCCGCGGGGCATATCAACAGCTGAGAAGTAAGACACATGCTTTCTAACATTCAATTAGTACACCTCTGTCACATTAGCGCAGGCTCTTTTAAGTGGTGCAATGGAGTGTTGCCAAACCTTCATAAATCCCCCAGAATGTGTTGTCAGTCATTATCAAGGATCACAGACACTGAGGTTTAAGAAGTAAATATCCTCTGATTGACAGGTACAGGTCTTTGTAGTAAATGCAAATTTCAGTATTTGATGTGGTAATATATGGTACGGTGGTCTTGGGAGGTCATTTTAGCCAACTGTAACTTTTAAAAAAAAGTTGCAATATGTTGTATTCGTCCCATAGTTGCAGGTAGTGGCGTTTTGACGCTACCTACATACATCTCAAGAATACTCGAACTAGGGGATAGCTCGAGTACCTCTAGGCTCTAGCAGAAGGCTGGTTATATAGCGGACGACCACCCATCTACATCATTGGGCTGAAAATAAACACACACTTCCGAGTGATGCTGGCTGATGTGGAGAGGGAGAAGGCAGAGCTTTACAAGTCGGTGAGGCGATGGAGCCATGAGGTCAAACGTGTTCTTGTCACCGGGTGGTGGTTGAGGAAGCAGCCCTCTAGTTGCAAAGTGGACTGCGTTGTTGAGAGCGTGGAGTGGTTGGGATGAAGAAGCATGACCTCCAAGAAGAAGCCAATGACATGGCAAGGGGGAGCATTGGAGGTGCATGAGGCCCTGGCAGTGATGTACCAGCCGCCACCGCCTTAACACAAAGAACACACACACAAACACACACACCTCAAGCCCCGCCGCCCTGCCCCTTCATACTGTCCAGATATATGTCCAGACTATATTTGACTTGTATATATGCCATCCCATCTGAAACCTAAGCTGAGAGTCTTCCAGTAACCACTGCGCCCTGATACCCCAGGGTCTGGCGTGCAATATAAATAAAATAAACAAATAAAATAAAAATAAATAACGGCTGTAACTGCATCCCAGTCAATAGCTGAATGGCAACGCACACAAAGAACTACTCATTTGTGAGCAGTCTCATGCTTTTGGCAGCAAGGTAAAGAATGCATTTGAAATCAACTGTTGGCGGGCTTGCAGCCCCCTTTCACAATTGCACACTAATCCGTGTTTGGTTATCCCAATCATAGAAATGAAGCAGAAGGAAAGGACATTACCGGTATCTGCAGAATTACATATACAGAATTATACATAAATGGATATTCAGTAGCCAAGAAATAAAATATGTTTTATAAAACATAGGCTAAAAAAACATTTTAAAAGCTGAGTGAGAAATGGGGTAAAAATGTATAATGATTGCCTCTCAACGATGAAAAAACAATGTTTTCAGCTAAATGTAATGATCCCCTTCTCACAATGCAATGAAAAGGCTTAATATTTAATGAGCATGTAACATGTACCTGCATATTATTGCTTCACTGCCAGGAGATACATGCACGCTGCTTAGTGATTCTTAATATTAACCTATGAAACATGCATGCACAGGAACATGTGATTTAACTTTCACCTGGGATGTTTGCACACACGCCTTTGCATTAGGCCATGCGTCGGACTGGGACATACAATTTTCTCAGGCACCAATGAAAACGTGTCCCACAGTTGCAAATGGCAATTCATTCCTTTTGTGACAGACCGTTTGAGTAGTACCCAAGGTGGAGGTTTTTGATAAAATGTGATGCAAATTGTGCATTTTAAACAATATTTGTTCAGTAGCGGTTGTCAAAACTATTGGCTGCATGGTGAATTAACATGTCAAACTGGCGCTGTGACGTGACGCATACATAACATTCCACTTTTTCACAAATAATAAAACTTGTACTAACTATAACCCACATGCGTTATGCGTCTATTTTCTAGTCCCAACAAAGAGAGACCACATTGGCATAAATAGTCTCTCAGCTTACTCGGGGCCCGCAGGGCCACCCTCAGGTCATACCCACTGCAGCACTGGCGAGGCGTGGGCTCTACAGTCTCTTCCTCTACCGGCTCACCCTCTGGGCTGGGGGCTTCTCCTCATCTTCTGACTGGCCCACGAGGCTGTGGCTTCGCTCACCTTTTCCCCCCTGGTGATGTTGCCTCGCGGTAGGTGATGCGTCTTCCCTCTCCCTTTGTGGCTGGTTCTGGTCTTCTGTCCACCGGTCCTTTGAGACTTGCTTGAACCACAAAGCATTCCTCGTGATGGTCTCCTGTCGCTGACAAGTTTTTACCATAGATCCTTCCCTCCAGACAACTCTCCAGGGTGTAAGGTCATAGCTGGTTGACAGCTTTGACTTTGTTGCATTTCTCAAAACCAACACTTGGTCCCCCACCCTGTGCCTTAATTCTCTTGCCTGTTGCTTCGTGCTCATGTGTTCATTGGCTGCTACTCAATTAGCGTAAATGTGTTCCCTATCCAGTTCCATCACTGCCCTAATGTGGTTGTGTGGTATTGATGAATTTAGTATTGTCCCATAGATCAGCTCTGCTTGAGGTATGTCCATTGAGCTGTGTCGGGTCAACCGATAATTCTGCAGGAACCGGTGTAGGTCAACTCTCCAACAGCTGTTCTGAGCTTTGGATATGCGTAACACCTTGCTTATGGTTCTCATAAAACGTTCCACATCTCTGTTGGCTTGTGGCCACCTTAGAGTGATGTGGTGGTGGCGAATGTGCAGGTGGTCCATGTATTTGGTCAGTTCCTTCCCTTGGAAAGGCAGCACATTGTCGCTCTTGAAGTATTTTGGTAACCCATGTGTGGCAAACATCTTTTCCAGAGCTGGGATTACTGTGTCTGCTGTTGTTGATGATATTATTTCCACCCCAAGGCATTGTCAGTAATTGTCTATGGCCAATAACAGGCAGGTTCCTTCCTGTAGCATGCAGAAGTTGATGCTGATTGCTTCCCACCATGCTGTGCTTCTTTTCACAGAGTGTATGGGTTCCAGTCTCGGGGGTCACTTGGCATGGGTGTCATGAGGCGATGGTGCTTTCTACTTTCGCTTCAATTTGGGGGAACCCCACCATGTGTCATATTCTGGCCTTGGTTCTGACTATCCCCTGGTGGCCTTCGTGTGCCAGCATGACGATCCGGTCCTGTAAAGTAGTGGGGATGAGGATGCGTGTGCCAATGAGAATCAGCCCCTCGTTGAAACTCATAGTTCTTGACTCACTGGGAATATCCCTGTGAGGAAGTCCCTGGCTGCGGCTTTGCGATTGTGGATGTTTCGGAGGAATGACTTCACTCTCCTGCCAGTACTGTGTTCTTTATAATGTCACAGCAGGAGTCATCTTGAGTTGCCTCTAGGATGTCGGCAGTGCTGACAGCCTTGGGTTTGATCGTGCTGACAATTTGGCAAATGTGTTCCTCGGTCTCCCTTGATTTCTTTACCTCGCGTGATGTTGCTGCTCTTGGGTGTCTGGACAGAAAATCTGCTGTGTTGTCTTCCCCGCTTGATACACCATTTCAAAGTCATATTGTTGGAGGTGCAGCACCAATTTTCCGATTCTTGCAGGCGGGTGTGGGGAAGACTCTGTGAATATGAGCAGTAGAGGCTTGTGATCAGTGTACACCTTGAATTTTCACCCATATAGGTAAAGGTGAAAATGTTTGCAACCCCATAGGACTGCAATGGCCTCCTTCTCTATGTGTGATTATCGCTGTTCAGTTGATGTCAAAGCTTATGATGCGTATGCAATTGGCCTGATGTCTCCTGTGTGTGACAGCTGAACCAGGATGCTCCTAGTCTGACAGGGCTGGCGTCCACATAAAGTTCTGTTTGTAGTGAGGCATCATAGTACGCCATGGTAGTGTCCACCGATAACGATGTCTTGATTTGTTTGAAGGCGTCTTGACAGTGGGTATTCCAGGCCCTCTTGGTGTTGGCCTTGGTCAGCTCCCTCAATGGTTCCGAGACAGTTGCCAGATTTGAGATAAATCTGCCGCAATGGGTCGCCATGCCTAGGAAGCTGCACACCTCCGTCGGTGTGGCAGAAGGAGAGACTCCTTTGATATCCGCCACCTTGAGAGGGTCAGCGCAGAAGCCATTGCTGTTGAATACGTATACAAAGAAAGTGATTTCTTCCTTCAGGAATTCACACTTTTCTCTGTGAATGGTAAGTCCAGCCATTTCCAACCTGTCGAGCACCATTTCCAGTCTGAGTAGGTGTTCCTCTTTGCTGCTGGCATGAATGAGGATGTCATTGCTGATGTTTAGTACTCCAGGTATCCCTTGGATAACTTCTTGGATTGCTTCCTGGAATACTTCAGCAGCGAAGGATATTCCGTAGCTGCATCTTTTATGCCGTCTCAGGCCTAGATGTGTAAAAAATGTCATGATGTATCTTGAACCATGGTCTAGCTCTAATTATTGATATCCAGCATTGAGGTCTAGTTTCGAGAAGAATCGGGTCCCTGTGAGGTCTGTCACAATTTCATCCAAAGTGGGTGTAACATGCTGTTCTCTTCTAATGGCTGCATTAGGCAGGCGCATGTCAAAGCAGATTCACACTTTCCCAGGTTGTTTTGCCTTTTTAGTGACAACCATGGGGGGCACCCATGGGGTTGGGCCTGATACTGGTTCTACGATGTCTGCCTTATCCAGTTCACGTAACTCCTTGGCGACTACATCTCGCATGTGGAACATGGTCCTTCTGTGCCGCACTGCTCTGAGTTGCACCGTAGGGTCAATGTGTAACTTGAAAAGTTTACCTTTCAGACATCCTATGCCCTGTAGGAGGCTGGGGTGTTTTGTAACTTGGACGCTGATGCCTGTGGAGGTGGCGATCTTCCAGATGTATTTGATTAGTCCCAATTCTTCTCCTGACTCCCAACTGATTAGGATGTTACTCGAGGCCTGCATTCACGAAGTATACTTTGAAAATGATCACTTTGTAATGTCTGCTCAGCGTTGTTCAGAACTGTCCCACAACAGGTAAGAGTGTTCGGCAACCATATGCAAACAATGTGTCACTGTGTTTTAGTTCCGGCTGAGGTTGCATTCGCTTAAATATTTCGACTGGCATCACATTTACGGATACACCGGTATCAATCATCTTCACAGTTCCCTGACCTTGTATGTGTATAACGCACTTGGGTCTCCTCTTTTTCATTGATGTTTTGCTGCGTTATTTCAAGGCCGAAACAAGGTGAATCTTGCCTCTCTTCCTTGCGCGTCCTGTCTCTACTGCTGCTGCCACTCCGTCATATTCATCCCCTGACTCAATGAGTTGTCACAGATCACCACGAGATGTGTGTCCACTTGTTTCTTCTTCTAGGGGTGTGGTTTCGTTGGTTGAGATTGAGCTGTTTGGAACTGAGCACATTGCAGTGGTCCTGACAACCAACATACACGTGCATATTGATCAGGCAGGGCAGTTTCTCTTTCCATGGGGCGCACCTCCACACCACCCACATTCGGTTGGTCCAGGTATCCTTGGTTGCCATCGTCAGGCTGTGGGGGATTCATTGTTCTCGTCTCTGGCCTCTGGGGAATTGGTCATTTGTTCAACTGTGATTGGAGGGCAAAATGTAGCTTCTTCAGCGTGGTACACATTGAGCTGCTCTGGCTTACGACAGTTCCCTCTGGCATCCATACTCCAGTATTCTTGCTAGGCTAATCCCCTTTTAGCTCAATACTATCCATTGCAGTTTTTCAGAGTTCATGCCATTTATTATTTGGCGCTAGATTTCCTTTTCTATGTCGTTGAATTCACAGGACAATGCCAATTGCCAGAGCCTAGTGTAGTAGGCATTGAGGGTTTCCTCCTCTATCTGGACCATGGTGCAAAAATTGAATGTTTCGTAGTCAGGGTTTAGTTGTGGCATAAAATGCGTAGTGAGCACGTCTTTAGTGGATTGGTATGCATCCGTGCCATCCGTTACAGCCAGGTAATTGAAAATGTTCAGCATATTATCCCGACATATAGTAGTAGATGCAAACTCATCTTCCTCGGTGTCGTTATGTCCTTACAGTCCATTGCCAAAGTCATATTGCCAGATCATCCATCTGGGTCCTACCGATGAGGGGTCTGTGTAGGGATCAAACTGGCTCAGTGTTGCCGTGGCACTGCCATGAATGTGTGGTGCTGGGGCAGGCGAGGTTAGTGATGCTGCTATCCTTGATGGGGTGCCTGGCCTGGGTGTTGAGAAACTCGTGGTCATGTTTCCTCTTGTGTTTATCCCCTGGTATAGTGTGTCTTTGTGCTAGTTGGAGTCACTCCCTTTCACCTGATAGCTAGCAGGGGTGAGTTCCAGTCTCTGGATGATGTGTGCCAGCTTCCCTGTGGTATTTATTAGGGTTCAAAACAGGTTGATGCACTTGCCTGCATGTGTTCCTGCCATTGAAACGCTGCACTAAAAACTGTTCTTGCGTGTGTGCTTCACGTCGCGCCTTGTTGCCAGTGTTGTATTCTACTGTGGGGGCCCCTGTAGTGTATGTAGCTGTGGTGCGCCACAGCTGTAGGCCACAGGCCTGACCTCCGCAGCTCTGATGAAACGCAGCACACCCATTGCTCTGTCAGCCCAGAACTGCCGTGTTTCCGGCTTCCCTGGTTCTTTATTCACACGTCACGTCCCACAATGCACGGTGATGTGACACGTCCATAACAGTGTCAGCTTGGCTCTCGTTGGTTGGTGGTTTGTATGATATTGAAATGCTTTCATATTACAGAGGGCATTGATTCTATGAATTATAAATTAATTTAGCCAAACAGTATTATACTATTCTTTAACCCTATAAGTGTGGGATAGGGTCTGGATTTTAAGAAGCTCCTCTATAACTTGTGCCCTTAAAAGTTATGTGTTAAAAAGTGTTCTCAAATTTATTTTGTGCTTTTTTAACGTGCTTCATTCCACACTCCAGCCTCTGAGCCAGTGGTATTCAAACCTTTTCATAATGAAGCCCTCCCCTCCTTGAGTACAAATATTGTTTCTGGGCCCTCCCACATAGGGGTTCCCCCCCAAATGGGGGCCCAAATTGCAGGAGGGGTCCAAGGCTCTTTTTTTTTAAATTAAAAGCTGTCACCTTAATCCTTTTTTATAATAAAAACAGTCATCCTTCGGGCACCCCTAGAGGGGCCAGCTCCCCAGTTTGAAGATCACTGCTCGAAGCGCAAGACCAGGTATCAAACCAATGCAGTTTGGAGGTGTCTTGTTTTGAGGTGAGCATGTTGGCCCTTAGCACTTATGTGTTAAATACTGTGCTTTATTTTTGTGTTAATAATGCATTTAGTTAACATTATATTATATATATATCGGGTAGTTGCTACACAATCCTCTCTTCTATTGTATAAATGGTTAGGAAACCTTTATATATATAGCATTAAAATAATATATTTTAAAAAAGGGGTCAGTTAAAATCGTTTATACATTATTGTAAAAAATACATATTATTGACAAATACTTCTTTGTGAATAAAGATATATCTCATTTACAATCCTCCTCCAATGGCTCATCTTCTGGGAGATGATAAGCCTAACTCTAAATGCATTAAAGCTATATCAGCTGCCATCACTAATCATGATCATTTTCCAGGTAGAATTTACCTCAACAAAAACCCTTACAATCTTGGCCCGCACAACAGATGGAAATTCAGTTAATACATGTTAAATATTCTCACTCATGTGCTTGTTCCTGCATAATCTACAAGAACGTTCAATTCTAGCACTAACCCGCCAGACCCTGGCGATCTCTAGCTTTGGCAATACGTGTATAGTTTCATGTGTTGCCAGTGTAGCCTGGGACAAGGCAAGTGACCAACGTTGTTGCAACTAATCATGAACACATTTATACTTGAAGATTTTTGCTGGCATTATTACCGAATTTCAAGGAGCTACAACCCCTTGAAGTATTAGCAATTCTCACTTTCTCTTCTATGGCCTCTTGGATTCCAGGGGGAAAGATATTGCATAAACTCCCAGCCCATTTGCATTGCGCATCAAAGGAGCAATTTAGGCGATGTTCTTTTGCATTGTAATTTAAGGTCCCCCGAGTTTCATTTTCTTTTGCATTGTAATTTAAGGTCCCCCGAGTTTCATTTTGGATTTTCTCAAGTAATTTTAAGGGCCGAATGTGGGCCCACAGAACTCCTGAGATAAACTGGGCTCAGTGTGCATTATTTCTTTTGGCATCCCCTGAGGTCGTGATTTGTAGCGTGTTGCCTCTATCCTCCTAATTTGGGTGCAGCATTAATGAGACCATCCTTCATCAATCCATATTTTGAAGATGGGTAATACAACTGTCAATGGGTAGGTTTAGCATGTTCTTTTTTCTTTCCCCTTAGGGTTTGGATGCCAGACTGAAAGCCAATTATCAGAACGTTTGCCCAGAGAAATGCCAGTGACTATGCCTGATTCAAAACTTACCAGCCACCTACTTTCCAGTTGGCTAAATACTTTCCCGATGTGCACACAGAATGGCCTCCAGGAGGGGAGTAGAGATAAGCCGGCCCTCTATCACTTTTTTTGGTGAGGGAGGTTCAGAATATTGATAACCCAAAGACAAGGAGACAGACCAAAACATGCCCTGAGACCTGCACCCTAGGAAATATAACTCAAAAGTGTAAAAGGAAAAAACTATCAAGGCAAGCTATATGCTCACCTGTATTATGCTCTGATACCCTTGTCGTGGTCAGTCTGTGCTATGCTATACCATGCTACGCCAGGTTATGTTCACAGGTCACCGGATGGGCGATGCGCTAAAGAACAAGGGTGTGCGGCAAACTATTTCTTTCAGCAATTTTCATTACTTAATATAGAAAGGGTTGAGTCGGTCCAACCCTATGAGTCACTATGCATGATGTGAGCTGTAAATAATGAATAGCTGTTATCAGTCAATTAGCTAGCGTTTGTAAGGCATGCATGAGGCTGTCACAGATATGCTGAAGACTTAAATTTGTGACCCTGAAATATGTGTTTGTGTGTTTAAAAAACATCATTATGTTGTGCATTATTTGATATTTGTTTTTATCATTTTAAGATTCATCTCTATATATTACACGCCCGCTGTAGCGGCGGTGTAGGTATGGTTAAGTTGCTAAACTCATAGGAAGACCACTTTTTCAGTGGTTTATAACTTCGCTGCCCCTGGAGAAATCCTCACCAAACTTTGCAAAAAAAGTATATGGCCGGCTCTGATGTTCTTCACCAAGTTGGGTGAGGTTTTGTGCGGGGGGGCAAGATTTTAGGGGGATCCCAACATTTCTTTTTTTGCCATAGAGTGAATGGGCAAAAACTTTGCACATGGCTACAGCCCAAACGGATTGGCACCAAATTTGCACCAGGAGTGAGGGGGCTTGGGTCAGGAAGTGTGCTTTTGTGTGTTTGGTGGAAATCAGACCAGTACTTTTGTTGCAAACAAATGAAATGTACGTCCCAAAAAATGTGTGATATCTGGGTCCGCTCCGCTGACCCTTTTCCCTGTTCGCTCCGTGGACCAAAGTCAACATTTTTGGGAAACGGCGCCATGGTGTATCGGAGGATAGTGCCACGCCGGAAGGGGTTGCAAAACATGGTTTGCAGGCTCGGGGAGGAGTGGGGGGCTGGTGAAAGAGGGCAAAGCGAAGAAATTTGCATTGCATTGTGCTGTAGCCTTGGGCTGCCGTTGGTTATGTTGACTTTGTGTGTTTGCATTGTTTTATGGCAGTGAGTTTGTGGTGAAATGTCCCCATGCTTGACTGCCTTGCCTTGTAGTTGCTGTGGGTAAGATGTAGGCTTTTCAGTGCATGGGCAGAGGCGGCAGGCCTCCCCTTGTACCCAAGAGCCTAGGGCTTGGGCACCACCCCCACAATGCAATGCTTCCATGCACAAATCTACTTGCATATACTTTATTGGCGGGTAGCTGCACAGGCAACTATAATATTTTGGTCAGTGCAGGCAGGCTGCAGTGGGGATGGGGAGTGCATTGGATATACTATGAGGATATTTCCACTCGGTGTACTATGTTGCAAAGAGGCTGCCCCTGCAGCGTTAGAAATACATTCTGGGAAGATGCCCCAAGAGACAGCTCAAATTCAAATAAGGAATGACACACCACATATAATCAGAAGGGCAGGGCCATGCAAGGGTAGGCAGCAAAACCCCAAGCACCCCAAACACCTGTGTTCCAATGCATAGATCGAAGTGACAAAAGCTCATACATTAGTCCTCAGTATCTTGGTTATTCACCAAAGGTGGAATTTCGCTATGATATGCTGGGGCCAACTAATGCCCAGAATCTTATGAATGACGGACCATACAAGGCCTTGGGTGCCCAGAGTAGATTTGAACCTGCTACAATGGTATATGGCAATAGAGCAAGACCAATGTATGTAGATAGGTTTATTGAAAATAGAAGCCAACAAAGGGAACAATTTCAGCACAGTGAGAGACGAAAAGTAAGGGATGGGTTCAGGGATATGGACAGGTTCCAGTGTTTGGAGGCACGGGTGAAAATGTTGTCTGAGAAGATAGGGAAAGTACAAATGTGCAGTACAAAAACAGCAACTGAATGAAAGCGCATAATATCACAAAATTGACATTGCATGGGATGATAATAAATGACTGATTTGTTAGGCTTCCCACAATAATGACACACATGACAATGATTTACGATTGAATGAATAAACTGAACTGCACAGCGATGTAAAACCGAGAAAACCACTGAATGACAATGAAGTGAAAACACACACAAAAGGGGTATTTTTTAATCTAGAGTTGAAACAAACCATTCATGTGTGTGAAAATGAGATAGAAAAAAACAGAAAATCACAAGAAGAACCTAAGGAACAAAGAATCAAAAGACAGTTTGAAAAGGTTAGGCGATATGAAACAATTGAAGTGATAGGTGATGCTACAAAAACAAATGAAGAGGTTGGATTGCCACTGTTTTCTAATAGTGATCATGTTCCCACAGAAAAGAAAACATTGCAAAGACTATCCCCTGAAGAGTATTTCGAGCCACAGATGTTTCATGAGGCAGAAATAACAGGTAAAGTACAAAAAAAGGTGATTGTCACACATCAAAAATTGATGTTCTGACATATGATATTTATGAAAAAACAAAACAACTGGTTTCCAGAGTGGAGGTAATTGGAAGAGATCCAGACGATGGGGATAAGGTGGAAGAGAAATGGGAGATGACCACTGTTGATCCGGAGATAGAAGGGCAGTCAGTGGCAACACTCCAAATTAATTCTCAAGACAACAAAATAGACAGACATTTAAAGAGAGATGGGCAAAAAGAGGGGTAAAATGTAATTTCATATACCCCTTTGCCTAGCAAGACGTCAGACAGGCTTATGGAATATAAGCCCTGAAATCAGCAACAATTCACATTTCCTGTGTGTACTTGAAGAATGTAAGGCTAGGTATTAAGCCCCTATAACCATTGAAGAGAGGTGTAAAACATTTGCAATGATTGACACAAGTGCGCAGGCAACAGTAAAGTCAAATAAATTAATGCAAAGCATAAATGAAGAGAGTTCCCCACATGACATACTGATATTGAGGGAAAAGTGAAGTACCCGTGCATAGTTTCAATGGGGAAGAAATACCAGTGGATGGTGTTACTGAAGTTGGCATCCAAATAGGGAGGCATAGAATGAGACATGAAATGGTGGTCACACCCATTGTAGAAATTCCATTCCTTATAGAAACACATTGCTTTAAGAGACTGTTGCCCCTTAACAATTCAAAAGAATGCAAACGAATATCACACCATTGCTCGATCAGAAAGTGCAGTGGACGTATATCTTCAGAATGTGTGCCTAGTGTCACTGTCATTCTCAAGTGCAAGGATGAAAAGCAAGGAAAAAAAGAAAAGCAATCTTTAGAGATTTATTTGGACCCCAAGAATAACTGGCAGGCACCAATAGATGAAAACACATTGTGATTCTCTATAAATGAGGAAAACTGTAAACCAAATATTGCTGGAGAATCAGATCAAGACAAGTACACTTCAACAATTGCAGAAATGCACATGAAAGAAGGTCAGACCTGGATTCTTGTGCATATGAATGGGCATCCAGAAAAGATTGAAGCAATGCCGGCCCCAGAGTAGGAAAATAGTTTCACTAATGAAAATGTGTTTAAACAGATGCTTGACAGAGAAGAGATACCAAGGTTTAAAATACAAAATCAACACATCTTTGGTTTGGATGGCCCTGAATCGGGGCAAAGAATTGTGGAAAGGTGCATGTTGAGAGTCACAATTGGTTCAAAGTGCATACATCACAATGTTTGGATTGTTCGTGGAACCACAAATACATTATATTTGGAAAAAGACATCATGCACATAATGTGCATGGTTTTAGATGTCTTGAATTAAAAGGTTTGGTCTAGGCTGGGTGGAGCAGAACCTGAATTTGTAAACAACAGACAAGCTTATCTTTGTGCCCAAATGATACCATATGCAATTGAGCTTCAGGTAAAGAAGGATGTCACTATTCCTGCTTTCACCAGGCAAGTTGCTATAGCATTGAAGTACAGAAATGGAAAACAAATACAAGGGCCTGATGCATTTGTGTGTCTAAATGAATCCATGGGACAGCAAGCAGGGATTAGAATGTGAATATGCACCATTGATAGAGATTGGGGATGGCCCAATTGCAATACTGGTGAATAACAAGGGGTGCCAAGAGATTCATTTGGAAGAAAATACAGAATTAGGAATGGCAGTGCAGTAATATTACTACACTGCTGATCAAAATAACCAAGTGATCGGGAACATCCCTGAAATATATTTTACTTCACAGGGTGAGTTGCCTGAATGATTGGATTCTAAACCAAAGGGGGTTTTCAGGATTCGGTCTGTTTACCATTACAAATCAAAAGATATGATTTGTTGTCATCAGGATAATTGCATCCTATTTAAAGAGGGTGAATTTGAAAGTGAAGAACACCAAAGTGAAATACAGTGAGTTGAAATGGAAGCTAATGTGCCAAAATATCCGAGGGTGGTGTATCTCCAAAGGGACACTGCCACACACACACACACACAACTAGAAGAAAGCACAGAAGTCACTCCTTTAGAAGATTTCCCAGAATTCTGTAAGATGGTGGGGGAGCAAATTCACTTGCAGATGCCTGTGCAAATGAAGATGAAAGAGATCAGTTTAGGACGATATTCATGGAGTTCAAGGAGGTATTTGCAAAAGAGGCCTGTGATTGCGGGATTATTGATTTGCATATTGCTACACTGCCAGAAAGATATGGTAAGGGGCCTGTATTTGTGCGACAATATAGGTTACTCTTGTCTTGTTTGGAGTCCCTAGCGGACTAATAAAAAATGTACAATCCATAGGAATCATCAGGCCGATCCAAAGTACTACACATACTCCCATATTAGGTGTGCTAAAGCCCAATGTTCAATGGCACTTGGGTGCAGAATTTAGAGAATGAAACAATAGAGTATCCCTGTCAGGGTGGCCGATTCCATTTATTTATGATGGCCTTGCACAGGTTCAATGGTCAAAGGTATTTACCACTTTGGATCTTACAGCAGGGCACTGTTGGGTGCCACTCGCTGAAGATATACAAAATCTATTTTCCTTCTTGTTTAACCAATTGCACTATGTATGGAATCGGACCACCTTTGGTATATCAATAGTGGGAGTCAGTTTGATATATTCCTGAGCAAAGCACTACCAGATACAGCTGATAGGGGAACTGCAATTTATGTGGATGATGTGCTAATCAAGAATGAAAACTTAAAAAGTTGCATCAATTAAATTAGACATGTAAACTGTCAGTTACAAAAGGCTAGTGCAAAAGTATCATTACAGAAAGCAAAGTGGTGTAGAAAAAGGGTACACTTCTTAGGGCATGAATTAACAGAGCATGGGGTAACCCACAAAAGAAAATGTTTGAAGCTATTCAGAAATTAAATGATCCTACCAATTTGAAGGGTCTAAACAGTTTGTTAGGTATGACAAGTTAAAACAGAAACTGTATTGAAGATTATGCAGAAATTGCATAGCCATAATCTAAATTAATGAAGCAAGGGGTACCTTGGAAATGGGGGGGGGGACAATGTGAGCAGGTGGGCAAGTTAAAAAACGGTTTGCTAAAAGCCCCATGTTTATCTTATCCAATAAATAACTATGATTTCTTCCTAGAGATAGGATTTAAAGATCAATGTATGTCAGCATGATGCAAATAACAAAAACCATACCATATGCCAGCAAAGCATTGACTCGGGTAGAAACAAAATTTAGCAAATGTAAAAAGGTACTTTTGACCACTATCTGTGCTTTACAACATTTCTGCCCCATTATTCAGGGGAGCGGTTGATAGTTGAAACACATCATCAGCCTCTACAAGTTTTACATAGTAAATGAATCAGATCAGGAGGTTCTCCTGCACCCACTTCAGTTGTCCTTGAAGACAAGTTGTCTGTCAATTCTTCTTGGCTTGTAGATTGAGGTTGGGTTCTCTCTAGTCTAATTGGTTCGCCTATACTGCCACTACTGCTATTACTGCCAGAGTTCGGTGAGTTTAAATGCCTTGGGTTGTTCCTATTCTGGTTGCGGCATTGATGGAATTCTTGCCAACTATAAACAATGTCATTTAGGTAGTTGAAAGTATCCCGTTTAAACTTCCTAAGTTTGCTTTGCTCAATGTTGGCTTTGAAACCGCAAAGTTTGTTTTTAATATCTTCAAGTAATTTTGATAGTTATTAAGGAGCACTTATTCAGAATCTGATCCCATTTTGCCACAAAGGCCTTACTTTTGCTGCACAGGGTTGGCCTTAGATAGACTCTCAGACCCCTCGGTATCCTCTGAAATTTGTCCAAAGTTCAGTACAGGGAAACAGATATATGCTGATGGTCTCCTGTCTAATGTCCAAGTGATTGCAGTGCATTTCAGCATCTGATTGCAGTGCACAAACAGCAGTCACATTGATGGTGAATTATATTTTTGCTAGGTTTGGTTTGCCTCAAAGAATAGAATCAGACCGTGGGAGTCATTTTACCATTGCAGTGATGACAAAGATGTGGCAAATTTTGGGAGTAAAAATTAAACTGCAAATTTCCTATCGCCCTTCCTCTTCTGGGGGTGTGGAACGTTGCAATAGATAAATCATTTATATTTTGAAAATGTTTGCAGCTGAATCAGGATCCAGTTGGGATTTGTGACTCCCTCTGGTGCTAATAGTTATTAGGTCGATGCCGTCAAAATCTACATACCTCAGTCCACACAAAATCATGACAGGTAGAAAAATGATTTTGCCACAACATTTGTTATACCGGACAAATGAACAGGTTCTGGTAAATGCAGCCACAATTCAAGAATATATAGAAACCTTGAGAAAGCATTTGCAGCATAATTTTGTATTTGCGCAGCAGAATTTAGAAAAGGTCACTGACAGTGCAAAATCATACTATGATAGAAAGACATTTGTGAGAGAGTATGAAGTACGTGATCACATTTTCAAATTTGATTTCTCGAAAGGTACACACAAGAATGACAAATATCTAGCATCCTAGCACAGCCCATGTAAAATTGTGGACAGGATTTCCTGTGGTGTACAGAATTATGGTAAAGGAATGAGAGTTGTTAAAGGAACAATTTGTCCATGTTAACCAATTCAAAACCATTTTACCCGAAACATGAGGTGAAAAGGCTAGAACAAGCTGGAAAAATTAGTAGGCAATGAAAGCTGTAGTCATATACTGAAATCAAAACAAATTTACTGTAACACTGTCACAAGTAGGTATATGCCGCATAGCAGGTAAGTACATGTGAATGGAATTATTAAGGTGGATAATGGGGACAAAAGGGGGGATATGCCAGTTAAATAGGTGTGCATGAGATTATGGACGTTAGGGGTAAAAATAAACAAAATAAAGAAAAAAGAAAAAGCTAAAAGTATTTAGGCTTATAATATTGTATATTTAGGTTAATTATAGGTAGTATACATTTTGGCTTACACATAGGTGGTGCAGATGGGGATGTGTTTGAATTATATGTTTGCATTATGATTAATCCATACATCTGCTTTCAGAGAGTTGCAGAGGGAGCTGTTCATATGCTGTTTTACACAGGCTTTTCTTTCCAGGAAAAGAATGGGAATACAATGTTGTATAATGTGTCTGTATATTGCATAATACAAAATCATTTTTCTATATTGTGAAGGGACACAATGGAGTGATGGCAATAAAAAAAGTATTTTACTTGATTCTTAATCTGTCTGTTTCTTTTCTAATTTAGATATTAATTGTTTCCTTCAACCAGTGCTCCTGTAGCTGGTTGTCGAAGGAGGAGGCCCCTGGATGAACTCGAGTCCCCTGGACTGAAAACCCCCGGAACGAGGGAGGGGGTAAAGATGAGTGACCGGCGAGTGTGAAGGAAACCCTGCATACAGAGGACAAACACTTGCTTTCAGGTCAAGGAATAGTATGGCATGGACACATGCTTGATCTGCTACCACCGGTTTAAGGGTGTTGTCATTTTGCAAATAATTTGATACTATTTTGTTTTATCCTTGCCTTTATCTATCCTTGTCTCATGAACAACTGAAGGATGAAAATGTATTTTAGGGGCAAATCATTTTATCAATACGGACATTGGTTTCAACTAACTTATCACTAGAGATGGACTGCTATAGCCATCTGTTCTTACAATATGCAGCAGTTATCATCCACATGGACACATAGTGCAGATTGTATGTTTATTAATTGTTTTGGCAGCAAAAGGACTTGGTATTACTTGTACTTTGGTGATTCATTTATAAGTTAAAAAAAGATATACAAGAGGAAACAGTTTTAAAAAGTGATTATAGAAAACAGAAAAAGGATTAAAAAAAAATAATCAAAATCAAATCATATTGAAAAATCATAATTGCTAACCGCATTACATCTAAAGACATAAACACTTGTGAACAGAAGATTTTGTGAACAATAACAGATGATTCTTAAGTTAAAAAATGAAAAATGCTTATATTCTTACAAATGCGCCCAAGATCACATGGATTGATGAATTGGTGTAGCAGGGATTTCTGATGTTTATGCAAAGGCTCTTAGAAACAAAAGGGGTGAGATATGTAGGAGCTACAAGTAGTGTGAATTTCAACTAGGTCATGAATTTCACTGACAACTCAGACTCATAACAAAGTGGATGTCATTGCACAATTAGTGCGGCTGTGTACGTCAGCATGGGAATATACCTTAGTGCTGATGTGAGGTACTGCTGTGCACCAGTGGAGGGGTTACTTGGGATCTACCCTAACATATCAGTGCAAGTGTAGTGTGGTGTAGGGGCTGCCAATTAACTCCTAACATCATTAACTTCCTACCCATTAGCCCATATCAATTTAACATAATTAGAGATTAGAATGGGACAGCATAGTCTATGGCAAATCAAGTGTACAAAATGGGCCTGCAGGCAGCTTGGTTTGAAAAAAAATGAACTGATGCAAGCTGCTTTGCAGAATAAGTGCTGGGCACAAGTATGCGCAGAATTATTCTCTCTAAGGTTGGCCCATTATACGTGAGGCTTTAAGTGCAGGAAGCCAATGCGAAAATGCTCGATACCAGAATGAATTCTGTAGAAGGGTGAATGGAAGAAGAGTAGAGAGGCCTCAGGAAAGCAGGAGGTTTTGCCATCCGAGAGGAGGTGTCTGATTGATGTATGACATCACAGCCAGGGGTAGGGAGACATAAACCTTATGTATGGGTATATACACGAAGTGGGCCTGCAGAAAAGAGGACTTGAAAAAAGGCACAAAAGGGAAAGGAGGCACTTTTTGGCTTCCGAAGGAGAGGGAGAAGGAGGGTGTGTGTTTGGAGACAGCTCATACTGCCCATTGTTGAGAGGCCTTCCACAGCATGAGAAGGAAGGTGCCAGGGGGATTCCGAGCTGAGGGGACAAGGGCACAGAGGCCTCACTTGCTGGTGCTGCAAGCACAGATCCTTTTTGGCATTTTTGGTAAGCATCCAAGTAACAAAATGGGAGCATTCCTAAAAGAATGACCTTTTGTTTTTATGCAATAAAATATAATGGAATGGTTCCTATAAGGGGGTTGTCAGTTGCAGGCTGGTCAAAGCATTTAAAGTAGGTCAAAGTTCCACAGATAACTCCATGTTCGCCTGCCAAATTTTCTGGTGGGAGGCTTTGTAAAAATGGAAAGGGCTTCAGAATATTTTTGCATGTGCTGAGCTGTTTGGGAATGCATACGTTGAAAATGTGTGAAATGTGAACCAATTTAGCAAGCTGCTAATGTCCACCCTCCTTATATTTCTAACAGTGTTTTATTAAAATACATTTGTGCCATGTCCATATTTTGAGCAAATACTGATAAACGCCAAATAGCACAATTATAAAAAAAGAAATGGGTTAGGCTTATCATTGTGTAAGTGTCTTTCCTTGTATAAAATGTTACATGTCCAGCACTGTATCAAAGTCTCAGATTCTCACAAAGAGGGCCCAGGTACAATGAGTTTAATAGCAAGCTTATTTCCAATGTTATAAATACATGCTCTTGCATGTGATCTGATAAATCTGCTCCGGGTAATTATCTAGCAATCCAATATAACTAAGGTGGAGACATTGTGCACGAGAATAACATCAATTAGCCCCGTGTTTTTGGCAATCTAGGAATCCTCAAGATAAATATTGTACACTATCTAAAATGATTAACATTAAAGGGTACCTGGCTTTTTCTCTGCTCTCTCAGGCAGTCAGCTAATACTCCTTAAATCAAAATGTATCAATTCAATTATACACTATATTTATATTTTCTAAAGTCATACAGTTAGAATACAGCAATGGGTGCCTAACCACTTTAAAAATAAAGGAATTAGCAAAATAAACAAATTAACAAAATGATGCATTAAAGAAATAAATGTTAAGTTACATTTAAAACCTATATTTGTGGCATCTATCTACTTTAATGTGCTGTGAAACATATAGCTGTCATTAACAAAAAGGGTAATAACACTTACTGTAAAATATATATTTTTTCATTTCACCTTGATCTTTTACCCATGACCCAATAATTAGAAATATGCTAATACAACAACAGGGTACTAAAAACAGATGTTGTACAAATATTCATACCAATACTTTGCCACTTCCAACATAATGTGTACATCTTTCATAACCTCGAATACATTCTAAATTAAACACTGTAATGTGTCTCATTACCCCTAATTTCCCCTCCTCCATGTATTTCCTCCATGTAGTGGTTCTGAAGGTTCTGCTAGCCCATAAGAGTTAGAAACCACCATCACTGTTGCCATTATAGCAGTTGCTCCTCACACCTATGTGTCCTCTTCAAGTGCAGAATCAGATTAAAAATGAATAGAAGAAATGCCTAGTGCCCCTGAATGCATGTCCTTGGTCTCTTCCCTTTTCAAAAATGTGAGAGGATAAAAGTAAGAAAGAAAATTTGAACAAAGTGGAGGGAATAAGTCGAAATTGGAGTAGCACTTGTGAAAGTACACAGATTAAACATTATTATTCCTAGTATATTAGTCAGATGGAAATTATTAGACATCAATGAGAATGGTTGCCGATTTTGTAAAGACTGTACCTCTATTGAAACACTGAAGCATGTCAGCATTGTCTACTATGCGCTGTAAATACTGCTTGCACTGTTTTAAAGAGCAGGCCATTACTGACCCTGAGGAACTATGGCTAAAAAATGTTGGTGCAAGACGAATGGCAATTAGACTAGCAACAACTGGCTTCTTAAATGAATTGTTCTAAAAAGCAATGGACTAGATAGCTATTAGTGCACAATTGTTCCTTTTATTATTGCCTATGATGAATTTTTGAAATTTTGTAAAAAAGTGTAATTCAAATGTATTTTTATAAATGTATTATGTGTTTATTGAAAGGTTGTTTTAATACAGCCATACAATAAAAAAAAAATATATATATTCCTAGTAAGATACCTACCATTATAACTAGCATTATTAAAACAGTATACTAAGAGCAAAAGTAAAACATTGGGTTTTCAATCCACCTTGGACCCAATAATTAGACTATATTAATACAGCAGTGTAGCACACAAAAATGTTTCAGAAAACATAGTCCATACAATGTTCTACTTGCGAGGATAAACAAAATGCATGTATGTAGAAATGTGATCTTTGTGATTTGCCTTATTGCCCTTAATATTTGGACCATCATGTGTTCCAAAGATTATTTCTTGAAGTGGTAGTGGCCTATCAGAGGAAGAAACAACTGTCAGTACTTTCTTTATAGTAGTTACTCCTTGAACATGTTTGTCCACTACTGGTGCACAACCAGTTTCAAAAGAGATATGCATTAGACCCCAACATTCACTAGCCACAGCCACGCTCCTTTCCACGAATGTCAGAGGCTGGAAAAAGAAATTGAAAAATATCTCCAATTTGTAGGAAAACTTGGGAAATGTCCAAATAGTTACATATTCACTATTATTACATACATTTCTGTTTTTTATGTTCTTTATGCCAATAATTCTGAATGTATTGCTGTGTGTGTGTTTGTGTGTATGTGTATACATGCTTATGGATTAATTGTATTACTGTGCAAAAATTGTGCTACTGAAGCCTCAAGAAACGTTATGCTGTGGTTACATTTTCAATGAGAGTGCCAAAGTGGTGATTTACAGTGTTTTAATTAAGGAAGTTGCACTACTATTGTTTTTAAATGTGCTGTTTTTAGCTAGAAACACATCAAAGATGACATCACTGATGACATCACATAACTAGTCCACTTGTTTTTGTTCACTGACATATCTCGGCCAGGTAGTTTTGTTCACTGACAGAATATGAACATTTAAAAGGTGCTATATATCTGAACGTTAAACTTGTTGTATGTTCTTAAAGTACTTTCATTAGAGTTTAGTCTCAGCTCATAGTGCACATAGATGGGGCAATAAGCAGGCCTCAAACACACAAATCATTTGCCTACATGAAGATGAACTTTAATGTTATTGACATTTACTGGTGCTGTTGTTTCTTTCTTCCTTACCTTATTTTCCCTTTATGTGCTTCTGAATTGTATGCATTGAGGGTCTTCTTATGTATTCTTTGTACTAACACAAGTGTGTAGTAAGTCTTGAATTGTTAGCTATTTATTCCATGATTAACATTACTCAAAACTCATTATTTTACTATCCGAAATTACCAGATTAAAAATATTGCACTTTTTTGGTTCATGCTGCAGCCATTGCCTGTGTGTATGTATGATTAGGTTCCTGTATTAACATAAACACTCCAATATAACGTTTTGTTTAGATGAGCTCATTCTTCATTAAGTAGTTCATGATAGGTCTCCCGATCACCCCTGAAATCTTGTTACCAACATTATAAACACAACCACTTGTAGGGACTGTTTATCAAAATAAATGTTAATTGTGATATGATCAGTAATGTCATCAATGACATTTGTGATGTCATCATTGATGTCCTGGGTGTTAGTGTTAGCAGGGCATGGTGGTGGTGCAAGTTATGGTACCTTAGCTTACCATAAATGTTGAATTCCAGGGCTTTTTCGATTATACTCATAACAATAATGTCACTTTAACAAAGATCTTCACTGAATTTCATAGGCTATTAGTGCAAGTTAACCATAAAGTCCATTTAACAATGATTTTTCACTGATTGTCCTCTTTTTTAGTGCAACTTAAACATAATATGCCTTTAACAATCTTTTTTCACTGAATTTCATCATTTTTTATTAGTGCACCCTTAATTTGCTACAAGTTTATTATATTATACTCACCTCCAATGTAGCAACTCTAGAGTCTGTGACAGCATTCACAAAGCTCAGAGGCACAGGGGAGAACACAAAATGTTGTACCCATCAACCAACAGATATACATAAAACAACATTACTTATATGTATCTGTCACCAAAGAATAGGTACACTGTATTTATTTCTTTATAATTACCATTCATTATGTAGACATTTCTTATAAGCAAATCTTACATTTTTTTATTTTACCGGAAATGGCAAACACACTTGAGTGGTTGGAAGAAAACTTTCCAACAGAACAAATGATTGATGATAACATCTCTAATGGTAAGCAATACATCTTTTAATATAAACAAATAATGGAATTTCTTGAGACGTCAGTGGCATAATAATGTCTTCTTTTCTTATAGTCCAGAGTTTACATGAAGAAACAACACCCCAGTTTATCATGGAGAGTCCCAAGAATCACAAAGACAATCTCTATCCCCAACTGTACATAATGAAATCATGATGTTGTCTGCAAAATTGGATGTGTAATGACTTCAAGGAACTTTTCAATTATGGTAAAAATCATCTTATTAAAAATGTTGATTATGAGTGTCCTTCTTGCACCTGTCCCCCTTGTCCCCAGCAATCATCCACATCAAATTCCACATCAAATTCCACCCCATATCATTATTGAACAGAAATTCGACATTCTCCCAGTTATGTTTCCCATTCCGCTACCCAATCCCTTTCATAATAAATTGCATTTTTATACTATACAACTCTGTGGGGCACCCCCATTTTGAGAATGGACACCCTAGTCTGGGGTGTTTGTTCTCAAAATGGGGGTGTCCCCTGACAGCATGCGGAGTCCACATGTTAAACAGGAAATCATATTGTGTCTCCTTTCTAATATATATTGGCCTAAGACCAGTCGCTCTGTGAAGAAAACCGCGTTGCAAAGTTACGATTTCGGATAAACTTCACCGCCCTTTTTAGGATCATGTGCCATTTTGATTTCTGTTCAAATGTAACTCTGTGTTCTAAAATGGTGGACTGTGTTTCCAACTTGTAACCGAGCCTTCCCGACCTTTGCACCTAGTTAATGTTTAGACTGTCCGCGGGCCGAATGTTTAGTCTGGGTAAAGAGATCTTGTCCCATAACTGACTTGTGGTCTTACGATTGTCTGCACCAAAAAGCCTCATCCACGGACATACATCGAACACAATGTAAAGCAAATATCGCACGTGGACACTGGCTGAAATGCATTGTGAAGGGATATGTGCTAAGGCACTGTTGCCATAGTAACTTGTTTGAATGTAAACCAACAGTAATCTGTGTGCATATTGTCGTATAAGCCATAAGTGAACTCGGCACAAACTCTAGACCATGGATTATTAACATGCAGAAGGGATGGACATTATTACTGAATTGTATAAATACCTGAATGTCCAGGTGTCCAGTACCTCTCACTTCTCACATTGAAGGGCTGGTATTCGCTGTGATGTACTGAGGGCCAGATAGCTATCTGATTTTGTTCTTTGTAAACTGTGCAGTATTAAAGATCTGTGAATCTTTATAAGCCTGTGTTTGGTATATTTCCTTTTGTGGTACTCAGCCTCAAAATTTCCACTTGCTTTTACAGATGGCGCCCGAATAGGGACCCTCAAGATTGATGCCATCTCGTTGAAGGTTGACGCGGCTATCGGACTGGGATCGGACGGTGAAAAAAGGGGCCTCTTTCTTGGATGAGAAGCGATACCTCAACAGTACTGCATGACCCGGTCCCTGGACGGTGAGCCCGCGGTCCGAGACGGCATCTTGACGAGGGTCCATATATCAAGGCGGGCAGTTTTGCCGAAATCACCAACCACGTGGGTCCTTTGTGTCCTTAGATATCCGATCGGACCTCCTTTGTCCTTTGATCAGGTGAGTCGTGACCCGATTCTTAAGTATCCTGATAATTTGTTTGGGGCATTGCACTCGCAAGTACAATTATTGACCAGGTAACACCAGTAATCTGATATGCCTGAGAAATTGTCTGCCTGCTTCAGGTCATTATTCCGAAAGGACAGACAATCTTTGGAATTTGGCCGACCTGCGCCAATGGAGGGGTCTCCGGCATGTACTATGTACTGTAAGCACGGCATGGTAGTATAGTGTTTAATGATATTTGGCACAGACAAACTAGACATGCTTCTGAACTTCAGTGGCCAACCAATGGTAGTTTTGAAATCCCTCGTCTAGAATATTTAGAGTCTATATTGTTAAAGAAAAAGGCTAGACCTGCAGTATTTGATGTATTACAGAATTGGAAGAAAGAAGCTATGCAGCAACTTAAAAGTAGGGAAATAAGGCACAATAATGCACGCCGTCATATGTCCAACGCCGAAAAAGCATTATTGTATGATCAAAATAAACAGTCTGAGTCAGTTAGAAATATGGACACGGCTTTTCAACTTGGTATTCAGAAAATGTTCCGTCTAAAGACTTTCATGTATCTGATGAGTTCATTGACAAACTTCTAAATGAACGAAGGCCTGGTGCCACTGCGCCACCTCCGTATGTTCCTATTCCTGCTGTTTCACCTCTTCCTGCTGTCGTTCTTCCTCCTGTAGTAGTACCTGCTCCAACTATCGTTCCTCCTAATGTTCCTCTTCCTCCGGCTGTTGTTACTCCTCTTATTGTTGCTCCTCCACCTGCTCCTCCACCTTTGCCTACTATTACATGTTTGGTAAATTTTCCTTCTTCACCAGTGATAGCACCTTTGTTACCGAATGTACAAGATTTGCCTACTCTTCCTCTTCCGAGTGGTTCCGTTCCACTTGTAGTTGATAAGGGAGCGGAATCAAAGATTGTAAATCGTAATACTGTGTCTAAAGAGAGAAAGTGTGATTTGACTGTATGGGCTAGACAATGCATGGAGAAGGGTGAACAAGCTGATGTTTTTGCCACACTCTCTAATCTGGGAAGTATTCCTGAGAAAAAACGTTTTTATCGAAGGGTTGGGAATTCATTTATGTGTAATGTGGAACAGACTAGATGATATAGATCTCCCACAAGGGTTGAGGGATCTGAATGTTTTAGCATATTCAAGAGATACTACAGAGAAAGTACATGAGCACGTTGAGAGGGTTTTTGAGTATAGAAGGGACTTGGAAAGGTTACAGAATGAAGACATTGATGGTGATAGTTTGGGTGCTATGTTTGTACAGAAAAGGTTCCTTCCTTGTTGTACGTCGATGAGTGAGGAAACACGAATTTGCACAAAGGATGAGAGTAGGTGGATTTCAGACATGTCGATAACTCCCGTAGAAGTATATGACACGTATAGTCAGTATACGCCAGAAATGCAGAGGAAAGTGATACAGGTAATGGTAGAATACATGCAGGATGAATGCATAAAAAGAAAGATTTGTTGTCCTGCAGAATTATTTTATATCTACAAGAGAGGTTTTTTGTCTGGCACTCCTTCAGCTGCTTTAGCGCTCGATTTAGCTCTGTTGCTCAGTAAGCGTTCGGAGTTTCCTGTCTCGCAGTTGCCTATGAGAGAGGTTCCGCCGACATTTGTCCCAAAGTTGAGGTGCCACATTATGTGTTGCAGTTTGTTCACATCCCGTTCTCAAGACAGGAAGTGAACACCATTAAACAATCCATTCCTGATATTAGGAAGAATCCGACAGGGTTCTATAAAGAGATAGAATCTGTCTTGCAGTCGTCAGTATTTACTCTGAGCGATATTGATTTGTTATTTCCCGTGCTCCAACCTATTGATTTGTTGAAACAGATTAGGACTGTAGACGATGTACCAGGGTTAGGGGACACATAGGATAATATGGTTAGACTAGATAGAGAAAGGCCAGCTGGCGAGCGACCGCCCCAGGTAATACTGACTTTGCCTGATAGAATAGTCACACAACTAAAAGCTATAATTCCTGAAAGAAGGATTATTTGTGACAAACTTACTGCTTGTGTCCAAGGGAAGTCTGAGGGTTCTACCGAATTCTTTAATCGGTTCAAACAAGTGTTTTCGGATTTCAGTGGACAGGATTTAAGCACAGAGTCTGAAAAACGACTATTCATAGACAAATTTATGCGTGGATTATTGCCTGACATCCAGTCGCAAATTATGTCTTCTGAGAGCGATTGGCAAGCTAAGTCTAAATCTGAAGTATTGCATATGGCTCAGTACTAAGGGAGACTTGAAAACTAAAGTTCTATTACAACAGATTCTTATAGACCCTAGAGGGGGTATTCACAGTTTACGGGACAGTATGCTCCACAGGGAAATGTGACGTTGGGTCCTATACACGCAAACCAATGTGCTTATTACAGACAAGAGGGTCATTGGCGAGCACAATGCCCGATCCTCCAGCAGAGGTCGAATAACGCATTTGGTACCATGGGTAGACGATCCAGAAGCCGCCCTGGAGTGGGGGGTCCTGGTAGAAGTCAGTTTTCTCAAAATTCACAACCTTTTTCACAGGATAATCAGTCACCAAGTGTGGATAATAGAAACATTTTTGATCATCCTTCTGCTGCTTATCTCTCTGAAGAACTTCCTTTTGATGACATTCTGTTTTGCTAGGATTGCCCGAAGCAGGGTTTGGAACCATACCTATTCCCGTTAATCAGAAAGGTCCCTATGTCGAAATGATAGTGGGAAATAGGAAACATATATTCTTGATAGATACAGGAACACCGAAGTGTTCCATTGACCATTCACGGGTTTCAAACATTCCACTGTCAGGGCAAACCAATGTTTCTGTAGGTTTTTCTGGTACACCAGTAGTTTGTCCGGTTTCTTCGCCAATGGACCACTGTCCATTTCTTTTGACTACGAACTGTGGAGAGAATTTGTTGGGGTTGAATCTGTTGAAGGAATTAAATGCAGTAATTCATTGTTCTTCGGATGGAGTGCGTTTGACGATTTCACCACAGCAACTTTCTGTCTCTCAGTTCTTGACTAGACCTTTGCCGCCGGAATTTAGTGATGTTCCGGAGTGTTTGTGGGAAATTGATGACAATGATGTCGGTGTTCTACAAACTGAGCCTGTTAAAATCATCTTAAAACATGGAGTAAACTTGCCACGTATTCCTCAGTATAAGATTTCGGTTGATGGTGAGCAAGCTTTGAAATGCATAGTCTCTGATTTTGTACATCGTGGGGTAATTGAGAAAATTGCAGGAAGTTTGTGCAATAGTCCGATTTTGCCTGTGTACAAGAAAGGCAATAATGCAATTCCTTTTCATTTCATCATTGATTTACGTGCCATCAATAAGATTGTTGCTGTGCAATTTCCTATTGTGCCTAATGTGACGACAATACCAATCATGATTCCGGCTTCTGCTACTCATTTTAGTGTTGTAGATCTTAAGTATGCATCTTTAGCATTCCTATACACAAGGATAGCAGATATCTGTTCGTGTTCAACTTAGGGGGACGCGCGTTCACATTTACCTGTGCATCTCAAGGTTACATGGAAAGTCTGAGCATCTACAGTAGGGCTTTGAAAGAGCAGCTTGACACACTCGAGTTGCCCACCACTTGTACACTGCTTCATTACGTAGATGATCTACTTTTAGCTGCTGACTCCGGAAGTGCCTATCAGGAGGGTACCGCGTTGTTGCTTATTCACCTAACAAAACATGGACACAAAGCTTCACTCAAAAAGTTTCAGTATTGTCGACAGGAGGTTGCCTATTTAGGCTATCTCCTGTCAAAGGAGGGAAGAAGGTTAATGCCTGAATGGATAAAAATAATTTCTAGCATGTCTGTCCCAAATACACAGAAGGAAGTCAGAGCCTTGATAGGAATGGCTTCTTACTGTAGGCAGTGGATCCCGTACTTCTCGTTAATGATTAAACCAATGTTGGCTTTGACAAAGAAGGGCATTTCTTTGCCATTGCTGTGGAACTTGGAACACCAGCAAGTGCTTGATCTGCTCAAGACTGCACTGTGTTCAGCACCGGTTTTGGGCACACCAAATTATGAAAAGGCCTTCGTGTTGTATGTGCATGAACGTGATGGATGTGCTTTGGCTGTATTAACGCAGGAACATGGAAGGAAGAATAGTCCGTGCAGCTACTTTTCTTCTGCCCTTGATCCTGTTGCATGCGCTTTGCCAAGATGTTTGAGAGCTGTCGCTGCTGCTGCGTCTGTAAAACAGAACGAGGGATGGTCCTAGGCCATGCTTTAAACCTGATGGTACCTTACTCTGTAGATGTTCTATTAAAAAGAACACACAAACACCTCACCTCCGCACGATTAATGAGATGCAAATTGATCTTGTTTGCACTGCACATTAAAATTCAGAGGTGTTGCGTATTGAATCCGGCTGAACTTTTACCTTTCCCGCAAGGTACTGCTTACAGTGACGAAGCGTCACATGACTGCCTTTACACCACAGAGCAAGAGACTAAAAGCAGAATCGATTTGAAAGATACTCCTTTGAACAATCCACAAGGGGAGCTGTTTCTTGATGGCTCCTGTTTCAAACTTCCAGATGGTACATCCATGGCTGCTTATGCTATCACCACATTGAGCACGATTGTGGAGACCAAAGGAATCACGCATAACTCTGCGCAGGCCGCAGAGATTATAGCATTGACTCGAGCTTGTGAACTTTCCGAAGGGCTTAGAGTAAACATATAAACTGATAGTCAGTATGCTTTTGTGGTGGTTCACAACTTCGGTAGACTTTGGGCAGACGAGGTTTCTTGACCTTACATGGAACTAAGATCTAATATGGCTCCTTGATAGTACGTTTACTCTCAGCGCTTGCACTCCCCACTCAGTTAACAATCATGAAATGCGCAGCGCATCAGAAAATCATAGATGATGTGGGAAAAGGGAACCCTTTTGCTGACCAGATAGCCAAACAAACTGCCACTGATTTCAGAAATGTATACTTCAAGGGACGCCACAGATGTTTGTACTTTGAATGAGGGTATCAAATCTGTAAAGAGTGTTCAGGCTGATGCCACATTAGAAGAATCTAAGAAATGGGCTGGGGTTTGGCAAGATTGGATGATGACGGGTGTTGGGTGGACAAGTTAGAAGGACAATGGTTGTTGCCAGATTCGTACATTACAATGATGGTCCCAATGTCTCATGGCCCCACCCACATTTGTGCGAGGAAGGTTTCTAAAATGTTACAAAATGTCTGGGTGAATGATAAAATCTCCAAAATAGCTGAATGTTTTGTTCAGAGTTGTATGATATGTCTGCAGCATAATATGGGAAAGGGCACATCGACTCCAAGGGGTAGTTTTGGTCCACCTTCTGTCCCCTTTGAGGTCATACACTTTGATTTCATTGAAATGGAGCGTTGCAATAATTACATGTATGTACTAGTTGTTATCTGCAACTATAGTAAATGGGTTGAAGCCTTTCCTGTTAAAGATGCCACAGCAATGACAATGACGAAAACCATGCTTAAGGAATATTTTCCTAGGTTTGATTTGCCAAGGGTCATCTGGTCGGTCAATGGACCACATTTTATTGCTGCTGTAATTCTGCAGATATGCGCTGGATTACAGATCGATAAACAGTTCCATTTGGCTAGACATGCTCAAAGTGCTGGTTTGGTAGAGAGACACAACGGCATAATAAAGAACAAGCTTGCTAAGACGTGTGCCGGCACCAAACTGAAATGGCCGGATGCCTTATCAATCATGTTATTATCAATGAGAACAACCCCACAGACTAAGACTGGGCTCTCCACTTTTGAGGTGGTCATGGGTAGGCCAGCTAACATTTGGAATCTGCCTAAGCCGAAATCTTTGTGGGACATTGAACATGTACTTCTTTGCGATTACTGTGACCCGTTAACTAAAAATCTGTATTTGATTAATCAACAGGTGCGAGAAGCCCTCCCCGTCAAATACGAGGGTCCAGGTCACAGCATTCGGCCTGGTAGCTGGGTGCTGATTAAATCATTCGAAAGAGCATCCTGTCTCACACCGCGTTGGAGGGGCCCTCATCAGGTCTTCTTGGCCACACAGACAGCCGTACGAGTGTTGGGACGAAAGCATTGGATCCACGTGTCGCATGTCAAGAGGATTCCCTACCCTTTGCCACACGATACAGAAGATACAGAAATTCCTACCTGCACTGCTCCCAGCGATCACACAGCATTGAGCAGCATCGAGAGTGCGTCAGAGACTCTCCCTGAGCCCGTGGGGCCTGGGGAAACAGCCGCTTTATCTCCACACTCCCGCACAGATCCTTTTTCACCATTGTTATGTTCTGTCACAAATCCACCACTTCCATCAGGAAGCAACGACATGTTGTTGGCAGATCATGCAGTACCAGGAGTCATAAGGTATGATCTGCGTCCACGAAGCTCGACTTACTGAAGGGTTTGGCTGTGCCAATGGGGAAGATCATCGTAGGGCTTGTCTTATGGCCCCTTTCTTTTGCACGTAAGGAATTCTGTTGGCTAGGGTTAGGGAAGGACTAAGAAAACACGCTATCAGGAGATCGCCAGACAGACAGAGTTACCATAATAACACTTTATTACTCATAATGAATGCCACACATGCCATTTTTAATAAGTCTAATTGTTGGGTCTGCTCGCATTTACCGCAACACGGAGATAAGGAGTTGGGCTGGTATAGTCATCCTTTAGCTCTGACTATTGCATGCTATGCTTCTTTAAGGGCACTATTCTTTGGCCGATGGAACAATAGCATCGTGGGGAACTTTGATGGAAATAATTTGAATGATTTTGAGAAACGAGTTCTAACGCCCCTGCGATGCTCACTTTTTTACGAATAGGAGAAAGTTTAACGTTGCTTCTATTAGGCCTTCTGATAGACTGTTTCATCCTTTTCAATCTTTGATCTCTTTCAAGATGGCTCCTATCGGCAATAGGGATGCCACGCCACCTTCCTAAACTATTAACCACAGCCCCGATTCATTTTCTTTCTGCATACAGAGGAATGGTACTCAGTCAATGGGTGATTTCAAGGGCTGCACCAATGTTGCGAACTTGACCAGTGAGGAAATACCTTTGTATGTAGGTGAACCTGTCTACTTTGTTTACGGTAATGAAGCTTTCCCAGGGATACCTAGGGATTGGCAGGGAACCTGTTATTTAGGAATTCTGTTGCCCGGGGTATTCATAGCAAGCACCATTGAAATCTCTAAAGCTAGTCCAAGGCGGGACGAGAATGGCGATACTTCATTAAAAGCTCTGGGTGACGTAGCTAAAACCTTTGTACCTTTTTGGGGGCATATATTGAACTCTGAGGATATCAGAAGACTAGCGAGAGTACTGGAGAGGACCATCAACCGGACCACTGACATACTCTATTACATGACTTTAGAACAGAAAGCAATAAGATTAGTGGCACTTCAGAACCGGATGGCATTAGACATCATCCTGGCAGGGCGTGGTGGAGTATGTAAATTAGTGGAGTCCGCTTGTTGCGTTTTCGTGCCAGATTCCTCCCCAACCATCTTTAAGGCAATACAAAATCTGCACGTTCTTAGTTCAAAAGTGCACGTTCCTGAGGGAAACTGGGATTTTAGCGCTTGGTTCTGGGACTTCCTACAATCTTGGGGATGGAAGCTACTTTCAGTCTTGCTGAATATTTTGGGTATTCTGTTGTTTTTCGTTTGCTGTATACATTGTCTTCCTGGCATATGTTTGGTGTAAGGAGGATGTTTTGCACAAGCAATGGGAACAGTAGGACAAAAGGTACGCACCCCGGAGAAAATGACAAACAAATTTGTGTTGAAGGAAATTTCTGTTTCTGACCTTATGGCGATCGATATCTCTGATGAATGTGATTCAGGGTGTATGGACATTGAGACGTGGAGTTACTCGTAAAGTGACTAGAAGTAGTTTAGCACTTGGCTTAGTCCAAAAGGAGGGTTTGTTAAACGGGAAATCATATTGTGCCTCCTTTCTAATATATATTGGCCTAAGCCCAGTCGCTCTGCGAAGAAAACCGCGTTGCAAAGTTCCTATTTTGGATCGACTTCACCGCCATTTTTAGGATCACCTGCCATTTTGATTTCTGTTCAAATGTAACTCTGTGTTCTAAAATGGCGGACTGTGTTTCCAACTTGTAACTGAGCCTTCCCGACCCTTGCACCTAGTTAATGTCCGCGGGCCGAATGTTTAGACTGGGTAAAGAGACCTTGTCCCGTGACTGACATGTGGTTTTAGGATTGTCTGCACCAACAAGCTTCATAGACAGACATACATCGAACACAATGTAAAGCAAATATCGAACGTGGACACTGGCTGAACTGCATTGTGAAGGGATATGTGTTAAGGCTTACTGTTAAATCTGGGAATACACTGTTGCCATTGTAACTTGTTTGAATGTAAACCAACAGTAATCCATGTGCATATTGTCGTATAAGCCATAAGTGAACTCAGCACGAACTCTAGACCATGGATTATTAACAGGGGCTGGACATTATTACTGAATTGTATAAATACCTGAATGGTATTCACTGTGATGTACTGAGGGCCAGATAGCTATCTGATTTTGTTCTTTTTAAACTGCGCAGTATTAAAGATTTGTGAATCTTTATAAGCCTGTGTTTGGTGTATTTCCTTTTGTGGTACTCAGCCTCGATATTTCCACTTGCTTTTACACACACATGTCCGGTTTGGTATCATGCACTTTTAATTAGTCTGCCGATGGTGCGCTCATTCTACGGACACTCACGCAAATGCGTTCTGTGTCTCCCACCTGATGGGTGTCTGCAGATGGCCATCAGTGCCGCAGACGTCCCTGGACGTCATCATTTGACCACACCTGTGTGGCGTGACGGTGTGTCCCTGACACTGTCGATACCTGCAGGTAATTTAAAACTGCATTTATGGCCTATCTAGGTGTTTCAAGTGGGAAGTATACCCTTAAAGAGCTCCTAGATCCAATATTAGTTGATCGGACAACTTCTTGCAACTTTCCAAAGCCTATTTCCGACATCGTAGTCCGTGGACAGTCATGCGGCCTGTGAATGGCTCTTCTGAAGGGACCCACCCATTACTTTCAGTCATTCTCAATCTGGTAGTCCAGGAGAGAGAACCTGATTTGCAGAGCTATTTGGCAGAGCTGAAATCTTGCTGCAAATGGCATCACTCATGGCCATTCCCCCTCCCCAGCCACACCCACCACCACCACCACAACAACCAGGAGTGCCTGGAGAGGGGAACAAGCAGGGAGATACAAATGAGTATCAAGAGGAAGATGAAGATGAGGTAGAGAAAGTCCCTATCTCTAGTGCCCGGAGTGAGTCCTGGGTGTGGTGGTTTTTCACAACCGCTGGGCATGTACCAAAGGATCGGGCAGTAAGGGTGAGATGCACTGAGTACTCAGTCACAGAAAACCTGGGCTGTATTCCTATGGGATCACCTCTATGCACCGCCATACCAAATTCAACCATTCAGGTGCACTGAGAAAGGTGATACCTTTCTCAGGGAAAGTGGGTTGACAGCCTCTGACACATCTTCCTCAACCGCTCCTGTCACCACAAAGAATACCCCATTGGGGCAGAGGATCCCAGCAGCCACCTCGCAGGCCAAACAGAACACTGTTGACCCTTACCTTACGAGGGTCACAGTGCTATGTTTTTACTGCGAAGCACCAATCTGTAGGGGGGAGCAGTTTCATAGTGCTTTTGAGGCCACGTTCAAGGAGCACGAGAAACACTGCCCCACCTTAAATTTAAGGCCTGCCCAACATCTTCCCCTGTCCACCAACCCGTCTCTGTGGTTAGTGCCTCTTCCCTCCATCCCCCCCAACATTACCTTGCCTGTGCTGAAAAAAATGAAAAAGTTCAACAAAATACAAAATGAAAACACAAAGAAAGGTTTCCTTTAGGAGCCACCTTTCACAGTTAAACAATAGAACTGAAACAAAATGCACAGGACCTTTGGCAACCTGCATCGTCCGTGGACAGCATGGTAGTCCACTGACATATGAAAAATTCCAGGCATTGGATGGGAGAATTACAATCATTTCAATTGTTTTTCATTCAAAAATGGTCACTCTTAAAATATGATTTTTTCTGATTTTGGATTTTATATATTTTTTAATTCTTTGGTTTTATGTACTCAACTAACAATTATTGGACAGAACTTATTTTTGTTCTTCTAACTTTCACTAAAAGTGCTTCTATTTGTTTTCTGATTTTCCTTTTTCTTTACTTCAACTACTAAAGAATAATTCAATCCATATTCTGTATGTTCACAAAAACTGCTTCAATGCAGTTTGAAAGTTTTCAAAAAAGATATGCTTGACTCCTCAATACTTTGCACGTACTGCAATACAAAGCTCTGTCACTAATAACTTAGAAATATTCCCACTTCAAAGGCTCTCCAACAACTTAACTTGCATGAGAGCATTATAATCCAAAGATTATATGAATTTCAAGCTATAATACACCTTCAACCGAAAACGGCCAAATTGTCTCCATCTGAGTTACTAAAAGACATGCGTGGCAAAGTATTAAGCACTTTGATTAATGATGCTATGACTCTAAAAGTATATTATTACATCACACCTCCGATGACATATACAAAAAATGGCAGATTTTGTATCACATTATGAATAATAGGAGCATCACTATGACCCTACAACACAAATGCACTAGGTTCTATTATGGGAGCTCCAGCTCCTCAACACGAATTATACCGGATCGTTAATAGAATAGTAGTTACACTATTTAGTAATCTGTAACACTAATTATATACACTGACAGGAGCGTATTATGTAGCATTGTTAAGCGACTTCAATTCAGCACTCCAACTAAGTCAATGCCGAGTCTGGAATGCCCAAGGAAAGCCCTTAATTATATATTTTTATGACAAGTTCATAGACTTGGATGATAAACCCTTGTATAACGCCCCTCTCTTTGAATCCCCCAGACCTCACTGAGCCAAAAAGTAGGTTTGTAACACAGAAATAAACTGATATGGTTTCAACAAGAGAGAATATAATCACTTTTCCCATTGTGGCAATTCACTCCCCCACTATGCAGTATAAGGAGATGGAAGCAGAGCACACAATTTTCAGGAATACCATCAAATGCAATACCAATTCAGTTGCCCCCTAGCAAGCACATGGATGATTTTAAAACACAGGCAAAAATACTTTAAATGTGATTTGCAAAGAAGTGAAAATATGCTAAAAATGATTTTAATTCCCTATAGGAGATTCAGGGTAGGAGACAGCTACTTTGAATTAGTTCAGGTCAACATTGGCAATGATTCATGAGGGATTATCAGGTTGAAAACGAATTTCAGTAATGCAAAGCAAAAGCAGCTATTTTCTTTACAAGTGGTGAAATGAGCTAGTTGCAATTTGCGGCACTTTTTCCGAATGCATCGATTCTTGGTTTGTTGGAAAGCTCAGGATCTTAGCTTTAGAATGAAACTTAAATCTCTTCCTAGCACATGCGGTTCAAAAGATACAGATGATTTTGTGGAGGTAGATTTTCAGAAATTAAATAATGATTCAGAATGGCAAATTACACTTTCGCAGCTTTAAAATCACAGAATGGACACACGATTTCTATGATGCAGTTCTAAATAGGTGGAAATGGTTTGAATTAGATTCTTTTTAAACTAAGAGATTGGTTTGCACAGTTCTCAGGCTACTCACTCCTAATTTTGGAATGAATGGGCCTCGTCACAGATCTGGTCAACAGGTTTAGCTGCGGTTCTCTCTGATCTGCTGGTCTGGATCTCTGGTTCTAGCAAAAGTTCTGGCACTGCACGGCGGTCTGGTCTGGGTCTCTCTGGATACAGCATTGCTTTCTGGGTTCTGGCACAGGGTTCTAGCCAGAATCAAACAGCTCGCCCGGCTGTTGAATAGTTTGGTTAGGTTGCTGGATTCTGAGGCCTGCTGAGAAAGATTCAGCTTTTGGACTAGGCCTCTCGGCTGCAAGTACTGAAGTCTGGATTCTAAGTTCTGGTTCTGGAGTCTTCTGGATATTGTCTGGTCCGGCAAAATGCTTCACAAGAAATCAGTTTGAAGTGCAAAGTGAATCTCCTGGGTCTCAATGACTCCTTTTATGTCTTTCGAAAATGGGTGTGTGCGTGGGCATAACTAAGCCTGCCCCTCACAACTTATCATTGGCCAAGTTTTCCTCTCTCCCTTGATTGGGGAAGGAAATGGAGTGTCATCAGGCATCAATTTTATGGCATACAGAAAGAACACTCCCCTTGTCACTTTGCACACAAATATATTTTTGATCCAAATGCAGATTTATCTATGTACAATTTTTCTAATATTATATGTCCAGTTAACATATTTTCTGTAGCACCAAACCATCTGATCCCTGTCTTTGTAAGATGTCGTGTCCACTTCTGACAGAATTCTGCCCTTTTCATACAGAACACAACCTCTAAACTTTTCCAGAATTTACACAAGTGTGCGCAAGGAATATGGGCATCAAATGATGAAGTGTCCAATTTTTTACATACAGACGTTTGGAGTAATACCTTATTTTCCGCTACTACCACCCAGAACATACCACAGAGTCCTAACACCTCTTAAAATGTGCACAGACAAATCACAGGAATAATTATATTATTGATATCATTTTGACAGTTATATACTATGAATTATCCATCTTTTTAAAATCATGCTCTGGCCCAGATGGGTGTGGTTTAGGTTCCAAAGCACATGGGGGAATTTCTGTCTGTCCCCGCCTCCAGCTCTGCTGGCTCACAGAGGCACTGCTCCTCCCAGTTTCTTCCAAGAGGAAGCCATTTACGGCCCCCCTAATTTAACATTTGCCTGAGCCAAGGAAAGTTCATTGTTCTGTTTCCCTTGCAGTTTCAGGTGCCCCTCCTCTGATTCAGTCAGAGAGGTGTGATCTCCTTTTGGTGGTACAGCAGAAGGGAAGCCAGGCCTGGGAATGCAGTTGCTGGGCAAGTTTCCACTCCTGTCGGGGGTGGTTGCTGGGCAGAATTCAGTCCCTTTAAGCCAGGCTTTAGACAAATGTCACTTTTGGTTCCTATTTCTCTTCATTCAAATCAAACTTACAATTTTTACACATGCAACCTAAGTGACACTCAAAGTAGGTCACTCATTTATTTTAAACATTTCGATTTTAGTGGCTTTAAATCCCATTTCACTTAAGCTGCTGACATCCACAGCCCAGCAAGTTTTGTTATGAACATTATTTTAGGCTCTTCATCTTTCCAGATTTGGTATGGACACAAGACTTCATTCTAACAGACGTCTGCTGGTGTTCAGTACGATTTTTGAATATCTTGCAATGTTTCAAGTAGGCATTTTAAGCTTGCATTCAGAGAAACAAAGGTGATTTCAAAGCGCTTTTTGAGCTAACAGGCACTGCTGTTTTTCCTTTGGCACCACGTTTCACTCATGGCGCTTCTGGCCCATCACGCTCACGCTGGTGGGTGGCAGGTTAGACGACCATCTTGGTGTGTGCAAACTGCGCGGTTTTCCTGGATTCTGGCGCTAGTGTGGGCTTTTCGGCCATCTTGGATTTTCTAAGCCCACAGCACCAATGTTGTAGCATAATAGTTGAAACGTGGGTCAAAACACCTGACAAGCCCCCCGCCCAACTGCACTTTGATTTCGAGTCGAGGGGGAGTCGGGTGCAAAGGTTGTTTTGATCCACGTGCTGGGATGTCCGCATCATCTTCTTCTGACTCCGCAGATGGCACAGTTCAGCATCTTTTCCTGCATCAGGGTGGATCGGTTGGTTCTCCTCGCCGGTCCTGATGGGAGTTTCGGGCAGTACCCCGGGCCCCTCGGATCTTTGCTCCCGGTCCCTGGGTCGTCCTCCTTGGTCAATCTCCATGGTTTATCTATCCTAGGATGACAAAGCAAAGCGGCAGAAACATATTCGTAGACATTTCCCCACCACTATTAATGGTGGGGCGAACATATACATTTTATACATCAGGAGACATTTGCATTCAAGAATCATAGGATTTTATAGGCTATATGTGGAATATTTTAGGGTTGGACTTGTATTACTCTGGAGCGGCTCCCTCTGGGATTGCAGAGGACTCCTCCAGTTGCTGCAGAGTGTGCCTGGGATGGCAACACTTTAGCTGATTTATATGGACCCACTTGTCTTCCCCTTCTGCCAAACTACCCTTGGGGATGTGGATCTTGTAGGCAACTGGGGAGATCTTGTCTACAATTTCAAAAGGTCTCTTCCATGTAGGCAGAAATTTCCGCTGTTTGGCCTGGTTCCTCTGGAAATTGTATAGATAGACCCGGTCACCCACATTGTATTCTTTGATAGTAGTCTTCAAATAATAATGAGTCTTCATACTATCGGCTGATCTTTCTAGGTTTCGCTGAGCATAGGCAAAAGAATGTTGAGGGTGTTTCCTTAAATTCTCAATATATTAATGAGTAGTGGAAGCATTGATTAATGTCTGCTCTTGGGTCCTGTAGAGCAAATGCTGGGGAAGCACCATCAGCGTCCAGTCATCAGCTCAAACTGTGACATTTTAGTTGCAGAGGAAGGGGTGGATCTGACGGCCATTAGGACAAGAGGTAATCGGATATCCCAACTTGGCCCAGAATCTGCCACAAACTTTTTTTAAGATGCTCACAATGGTTCTGTTGTATCTCTCCACTGCACCAAAAGAGGCTGGCCGGTAAGCAATATATAGCTTCCTTTTAACCCCCAGTATCTCCCACATCTTTGTCATTACTTCGCTGGTGAAATGGCTACCTCTGTCTGACTCAATCCTTTGGGGTAGACCAAAACGTGAAAAAGATGTGGTTGATCATCAGGGCAGCTGCTGTTTCTGCCTTGCAGTTTGGGGCCGGGAGACATTCAACCCATTTAGTAAATAAGCATGTCACCATCAACATGTACTGATTTCCCCTAGAGGAGTGAATCACAGGGCCTATGAAGTCGACTTGTAAATCTGACCATGGCAGTGTCATCCCCCTCTTTTGGAGAGGCGCACGATGTGTGAGAGAGGTTGGCTGAAATTGTGCACTCACAAGACACCCCTTCAAGTATTGGTCGAGGTCCTGCCCAATGTGTGGCCAGTATGCAACCTCTCTTAAGATCTCAAGTGTTGTATGCAACCCCCTATGACCGGCGGTGGCCGCATCATGGGTGTGACTTAATATCAGGCTTTGGAATGAGGTAGGGACCACCCACTGATCATGGCCAGCTTGGGATTTCCTTACCACAAACTGTCTTGGATCCGGAAAATTTTTGGACATTTCATCAACACTCTAAGGTCCTCTTTCCCAATGTAATCGGTATCCGTCAGGGGAAGTTCTCAGGGTCCTCAATGTGTTGGTAAAACTTACCAATTATTGGATCCCCCTTCTGAGCCGTAATCAAATCAGCATCTGGGGTCTCCTTACTCCATTGTGCAGTTGAAAGATCATTGTGAGCATTTGTCTGGAACCTATTGATAAAAGTGACCTGGATTTCCCCCAACAGGGACTCAATCTCTATTAGGGATGGCCCCGGTTTTGGCCAGCTGATCAGCTAAGTAATTTCCAATTTTGTCTGGCCCCTCTACTTTGGAATGACCCTTGATCTTTTTCCAGTAGATGGTCATCCCGTTCGAGGTGACCAGATCATCAATGTTTTGAATTAACTTCCGATGTTTCAAGGGTTTGTTATTAGCACATAACATGCCTCTGGTTTTTCAATTAACCAGGTGCTCCACGAACCCATTCCATACATAATCTGAATCTGTGATTATGACCAGTTAGTGGAGTTGATGTTGGACAGCAGTGAGGATGGCCTGATGCACAGCTATCAACTCTGCCACCTGACTACTTTGGGGACCAATTTTGTACCCAGCGGAGGGTTCTGGGGACTCATTCACCCATGCAATCCCTACGCCGGTCACAAGTTCTTTTTCCCTGTTGTTGTCAACATGGTAAGAGCATCCATCCACATAGACAGTGGGCATTCCCTCACACTTGTCTTATTCAAAGACTTTGTGTGGGGAATTAAGGTATGCCCCCATGTTGTCCTTGATTTTTAGACTTCCGTCCTCGAGACAGTTTTCTCTGGCACAATCATGCAAGTCAGCCAGACCTTGCACGAGGGGACTCTTCTTGTTTGGCCATATCTGACCTCCACAGGAAAACCTTGCATTGACAGAATCCAGGAAGTAATTTGGGAATTACTCACATTTCCGGCCCGGATTCTGTCACTTTGGAGATATTGCAGAGGCTGGTGTGGAGTCTCCACTATGATTTGTTCCCCCTGGATAAACGGACGGTAATTCTTCAATGCCCACACCGTTGCCAGGAGTGCCTTCTCACAATCGTTGAATTTTTCCTCCACAGAGGATAAAGTTTTGCTCGCATAGGAGATTATTTTATTGACCTTGTCATGCTTTTTATATAAAACTACAGTCAAGCATGTATTAGAGAACCCTGTCTCCAAGAAAAACTCCTTGTTTCTGACAGGGTACGCTAGGCAGGGTGCTTGTGAGAGGCTTCTTTTGAGCTGTCTTACTGCCTCAGATTGTTCTGGACCCCATTCCCACTTGACCCCCCTTCAAGAGATGAATCAGGGGTCTGGTGATCTCTGAGTAGCCCTCAATGAACTTTCTGCTGTAATTAGTCAGTCGAAGGAGGCTCCTTAGTTCCCGCAAAGTTGTGGGGTCTTTCAGTTTCTGAAGTGCTTCCACTTTCTTTTCCTGGGGACAGAGACCCTGAGGAGTCATCTCATGCCCCAAGAAATTAACACGGGTTCTACACCACTGCACTTTCTGAAAGGAAAGTTTTGCTCCGGCGGCCCTCAACTGTGTCAGAACATAACGGATCTCTGCTATGTGTTCCTCCACAGATGAACTTTTGATGAGGACATCATCTACATAGGCCAGGTTACCCCTTGCACCCAGGTCCGGCATGGCCTTATGTAGGAAGATGTTGAATTCATTGCCGGAGTTGAGGTATCCGAAGGGAGTCCGGGTCCATGTGTACTGCTGGCCCCCAAAGGTAAAAGCCAGCTTGTATTGGTCCTCCCTACTGACAGGCACGTTCCAGTATCCATTGGTCAGGTCTATTGCAGTGAATACCTGTGACCCCTGGATCTGGGCCAGCCCTTGGTCAATGTAGGGAAGAGGCCATCGGGAAGTATGGACCCGTTTGTTGAGCTCCCTAAGGTCGGCGCAGAGTCTCCACTGGCTGTTTGGCTTTAATATTCCCAGCACTGGATTATTGAAGGTGCCGTGTACTGGACGGATTATTCCCCGGGACTCAAGGTTCTTAATTATTTCAGTAAGGGACACCATTGATGCGAGAGGCAAGTGATATTGCTTCACAAACACTGGAGTCATGCCAGTGTCAGTGGGAATTGTGGTTGTGTGGATGTCGGTGCGACCACAGTCATATGAGTCCACCGCGAAGAGATCTTGGAAATCCAAGAAAACTTGTTTCAACTTTTGCTTCTGTTCCAGAGTCACACAGGCATCAGCTAGGTTGACTCTCTATTCAACCATCTGCCTGAAGCCTGGAAAGACATCTGGTTTTGCTATCTCAGTGGCCTCCTCCAGCTGGGTGGAGAAGTCCCTGGTCAGTGTGCTGATTTGGAATGGAGGCTTCAGGTGGGAAAGGCAGCCCTCATGGACCTGGAAAATCACCTCATCCCTTCTGAAGTCACAAGTCACATCTTCCTTACCATAAGGGCAGGAAGTGAACACCAGGAAGTTCCCCCCATGCCGGGTAAAGATCTTGTCTGGTGTTGTGTTGTCATCACTGTCACTGTCAAAACAGTCCTTGGGGATTGGTCCTAACAGTTCATTTCCTAAATCAATGGAAAAATGTTGGTCATCAACCACCATTCCAATAATGGTGCCTGCAACTAGAGTAATACTCTTTAAGTCGCTGTTATCCACCTCTATTGAACTGGTGTCATGTTCTATGTTGACTAATGGAGTTGGGTTTACCCCCAACCCTTGCTGTTGGAGACAAGCATTTAGATGAATATAAGCATCAGGGTTTTTCAATTTTTGTCCTCTTTTAACTTTCACTTCCAGGGAGAATTGTCGGGTCCTTTCTGGGATGGTGACTTCCTCTTTAATCTGAATTTCAACTACATAAGGTAGCAATTGAGCTGACCTAAATGCTTTTTCTGGATCATCAAAGCCCATGGGATTATCCACTAATCGGGACCAAGCTTTGAAGTTTATTATGTCCAAACTAATGGCAAAGCGATTGAGAATGTCACTGCCTAAGTAAAAGGCAGCAGTGATGTCTCGCACGACCCAACAATTATGGACAATGCTCTTGTTGCCAATGGAGATTTTGAGCATACACCTGCTTGGCAGGAGATGTTTGGACTTGGGTGTTTCCAGATCCATTTCCTATTTGTCTATCAGTTTGAATGTGGGAATGGCTGGATCTTCTGGGAGTTGGCAGAACATGGCTTCGCTGATGAAGCTCTTACCATTGTTCACACACAGTCGGGTGAGAACAGAGTCCTTCCCATCATTTAACTAAACAGGGATGAACAACTGTTCTCCAATTTGCTGAATATCAGCCAGGCTCTGAGCTGATTTCACGTCTTTCTGGACTATTGGAGTGGGAATGTCAGATTGTGGATTAGTAAAGAATTTCAGAGTGTTTCCTTCCAGTGTGGAGTACCACCTTAAACTGGAAGGAAGGTTGATTATCAGAAATAGAGAGGACCCCCGTCACCAGTCTGTTGTCCTACTGCTATTACTGTCACGTCTGGAATTTGGTTGTTCTGGAAGTGAAATTCTACTTCGTCAGATTTTTGTTCAACCATGTGGCATGTGTCGTTTAAACTAACATGGTTGACACTCTGTTTTAATTTTATTGGTCGGCTAGTTTGGGTCCAGAGGACCTTGTTTACACAGTCTATTAGGGGTGTCAACCTTCGCAGGAGGTCATTCCCTAGTAAACAAGAGGTACCCTCTGGCGTCACTACTATGACCGGGTGTTTCACCTTGTGTCGCCCAATTTTAATGTCCAAATCTGCAGTCCCCTTGACGGGAATTTCCTTCCCGTCAAAGTTCTGAAGTTGTCCAGGAAGAGAGGTGAGAGGAATTCGGTAATTCTCCCCCCTTCCTACATTTAGTTCATCAAAGGCCCTTTTGGACAGAAGGGTAGCTTGGGATCCAGTGTCCACCAGTGCCAAAATTGTACCCTGCCCCTGCACTTGTACCGGGGCATAGTATCTTCCCTTCTTTCTCCTCAGACGGGCACAGATAATGCACATTTTTGGACAACTAGTGGGCTAATTTTTTTGTTTTGGACATTGAGAGAGAAGAGATTTGGGCAGAGTTCGGCAGGGAGTTTTGGGAATCTGAAAGAAAAAGTTGGCAATTGGATATTGATGCGGTTTTGAGTTCCCCTGGTTCCGGTTCTGGGCCCCCCCCTGTTTGGAGGCAGTCACCAGGATGGGTTTGAACCAGGGGTTTTCGGTATTGTTGGTTCTGGGATAGAATGATGGGCAGCGACAGCTCAATCCCCACATCTACCCAGTCTAGATTTGAATCCCTTGGGACCCATTTGTCTTTGGGAGAAGTTCCCCCATCTCTGAAGGAGAAGATCCTTTTCCCAGGATCCTCTGAGGATCCCTCTCCCTTAAATTGGAAGATCTGTACCTCCTCCACAAACTGGGTAAGTTTGGGTCCTTTGTTTCTCCTACCTCCTCTCTGCTCCTTGGGTGGCAGACTTTCAGGGGTAGGAGATTTTGTTTCTGGTTCCTGGGTTTCCAGGGGCTGTTTACAAGTGGGGAAAGAAGCTTCCTCCAAGGCTTTACACCCCCCTTCCCCATGTGCCTCTTCCCTGGGAACCAGTGGGTTATCGGGGTGCTGCCCTGCCATTGTTCTGGAGCACCAGGCCCAGAGTTTGGGGCATGCTGTGCCGGCATGTTCGTCGGAGGATTCTGTTGAGCCCTCAGCATGTGACCCAGATCCCGTGCCGAATTTTGGACCTGGCGCTCTAACTGGGAAACCCGCTCAGGCTGATACGGGGTTCTATTTTCTCCCCTGGGCTGATCCCGGGAAGGATAGCTATCCCTTCTCTGGTAGTACCCCAGGTTGGGAAGATTTGGGTACCCCTCCACACTTGGCCTCCCCTCTCCCGGATTAGGTGGTCTGGGCTCACGGAATTGGGGAAAGCAGGATGGATGATTTTGGGGCTGGAAATTGGGTGGATACCTGGGGAAAAAGTTCTGCCGAGGGTTTGGTGAATTTCTGCCCTCCTGTGGGAAGTTAGGAGGGAAGTTCCCTGGGTTGGGTGCCTGGTTGGATCCCCCCCCTTGGGCTGGAGGAGTCCACACATACCCCAGGATGGGTCGGTTTCCCTTAAAGCGGGGACTTACATAGTCAAGGGAGCGAGGGACCCCATTTGTGGGACTACCTCATTGACTCCCTCTCTGTGACTGGCCTGAGGGCCTTCTGGGCTAAGAATTATTCGGTGCAGGCAGGTTTTTAGGACCCCCATCTCCAAATCTAAAATGGGGGCAACCTTTACCTCTGCCACCTTGGCAGCAGCAGGGGTTCTGGTTGGTTTGGGGCTTTTCTGGGCGTTATTTTTATTTTCTATGGGCTTCTGCACCTCATAGATCCGGGTAGCCTGTTCAATTACCCAGTCCTGTGACCTTTTCTCGTGAAAATCTCTCACTAGCTAGGTCATTATGTATTTGGGTAAGGGATGGAAAAACGTATTTACAAACTATTTTCTGTCCGTGCGCACCCTTTTGGTAGTCTGCGCAAAGGCACGCTTCAATTCCTGCACAAATTCTTGTGGGGCCTGATCCTCCACACATTGCAAATTGTAGGCTGCCTTGCGAGCCTCTTGGGGATTCCGGTGAACAGAAAAATGTTTCAAGATGGCCGCCCTATATGTGGACCATCTTGAATGGTTTTGGTCCTCCAGCCCCGCAAAGAAACTGGAGTATTCTGGGGAGAATGTCCATTTTACATACTGAATGCAGCTAATGCTGTCCTTCAAATGGAAAGTCTGCATCATTTGCTCATAAAGCTCCAAGTGTTCCAAAACAGAATACTTGGCGTTCTTGTGATAAGGGGTGATGACACTCCTTATTGCCTTAATCTGTTTTAAGGGGTCCTTAAGCACGGCCCTTTTTGCCTTATTCGCCTTTTTGTTTCGGGTAACCCTGGTCCACTCATCCTCTGACTCAGAAGCACTGCTCCCAGAGGTGCCTGTCTGATCTTCCAGGTTTTCCCGGATTCTGCGAGCCTGGGAATGGCTGGCAGAATGTGGGGACCTAGTCTACTGTGTCCTGTGACGCTCAGAGGAGTCTTCAGATTCCTCCTTGCTGCCAGGATTTGATGAGTACCCCCCCACTGACCTAACTGGGCAGAGGTTTTCAGGATGCCCTTAGTGGGCCTACTCTCCTGGGGTTCCCCACTAAATTGCACTGTACTTAGGTGCCCATACCCGGATGCCCACCCATCCATTCCTGGGAGGTACTGGCCTATGAGCCCCATACTTTTGGCTGGATAGTAATCAGCCATCCCTGTGGCCCTGTGCTCATGTGCGCCAGGGGACATGGGGGTGGCAGAGTCCAGGGACTGGAAGATATGAAGGCCTCTGGTACTAGGGCTCCTGAGGTTATGCTCAGGTTTTTCCCTTTCCCAGCGAACCTCATCTCTATCAGCCCCTGCTCTCTGTTGCAATGCAAGAGCCTGTGCTTTCAGTTCCTCAGTCAAGGCCTTACTAGACTCTATCAGTCTCTCCTGCATGGCTACCTGTTGCTGGAGCCTATCATTGTGCTGACAGAGAGCCTAATTTTCTCTCTGTGCCTCCTGGTTGGTCCTGGAGTACTGGGCCAGTCTTTGCTGCAGGAGGGTTACCTCCTGAGTCCCATCCCTACTGGCCTGCTCCTTTCTTTCCAGAGCATCTTCCACCCTCCTGGTGTGCTCTAACAAGTTCTGATGCTCTTTTTGGAGGTCACTCAGTCCCTGGAGGGCAAAGTGATTTTCTTCAATTTTTTCTTTTAATCGGCAGACTTCCTGGCCTAAGGTGTCCCTTTCCTGACTAAGAGCCTGCATCTGTGCCGCCAGGTCATCCCTCTGCCTTTGAAAGGCACCAGCTTTCTGGCGTTCTTCCTCAAATTCTGTCTGGGTATCCAGGTCTTTCAGGATCAGGTTGTTGCTCTCTGCCTTCACTCTATCTAGATGACTTTGCAGAGTGGCTACCTGCTCTGTGCATGCCCTGTTGAAGTCTAGTTGTTGCTCCAGCTTTTTCTGGCTTTGCAGTAGGGAGTCCAGACCTTCTTGGTACTCCTTCTGCAAGGCCAGAAATCTGGTATCCTGGTCTGTCTTTTGCTGTTGCAGTATATCCATGTCCTCTTTTATTTTAATGATATACTGCCTACTATCATTTTCTGACTCCTGGCTCCTCTGCAGCCTCTGCTTGGAATAGACCAGGTCAGATTGGGCCTTCTCTAATGCCATCAGTTGCCTATTTGCCAGATCTTGGCCTTCAGCACATTTGTCCTGTATGGCTCCCATATATAAATATAAATATGCCGCTACCCTGGCAATCTTGTTGTGCTCATCCTTGGCCTTAGGGGCCATATATAGTTCACTCAGGGCCACATGTAAGCGACCCTGATCTCTCCATGTACCTGACCCAGTTACAGTGACCTGTTGCGCGATTGCCTGCAACCACACATTCTGGTCCTATTCCATCCATTCGCCTCTCACAAATAGCTTATGTAAGAGGTGCTCTCTGGCTATTTTGATATCTACCAAGGTCGTCATTCTGGAAATTGATTTCCTTCCTGACTTACAGAAGTTAGTATTTTATTTTGCAAAACAGACCGTCTCCTTAGAGCGTCCTTCTTTTGAGGGGTGCTTTTACAATGTAACACGGCGTGGCGATCCAACAGGATTTATGTATCCTGTCAGTTAGCACACTTTTTAAATTGCACAAGTGGTAGATCTAATCCAGATGTCCTGGACGAGCCCCCACTCTGTTAAGCGACTTCAATTCAGCACTCCAACTAAGTGAATGCCGAGTCTGGGATGCCCAAGGGAAGCCCTTAATTATATATTTTTATGGCAAGTTCATAGACCTGGATGATAAACCCTTGTATAACGCCCCTCTCTTTGAATCCCCCTGACCTCACTGAGTCAAGAAGCAGGTTTGTTTTGCAAATTAAAAGATGTATTTGAAAATTAAACAATATATATACATCACACTTTTATAATAAATTAATATTTGATCGCACACTTATGAATATGACAGTGATCAACAATGGATAATATTACACTAGCCCACTCTGTAATCACTTAGGAGTTGGTATAGAAAGGATAAGGTAGCTGAGAATTCTTTTATGGTTTCAAGGAAAAACAATGATGGAAAGAATACAGCACAGAAATAAACTGATATGGTTTCAACAAGAGAGAATATAATCACTTTTCCCTTTGTGACAATTCACTCCCCCACTATGCAGTATAAAGAGATGGAAGGGGAGCACACAATGTTCAGGAATACCATCAAATGCAATACCAATTCAGTTCCCCCCTAGCAAGCTTAGAGCACAGGGATGATTTTAAAACACGGGCAAAAATACGTTAAATGGGATTTGCAAAGAAGTGAAAATATGCTAAAAATGATTTTAATTCCCTATAGGAGATTCAGGGTAGGTGACAGCTACTTTGAATTAGTTCAGGTTAACAATGGCAATGATTCATGAGGGATTATCAGGTTGAAAACGAATTTCAGCAATGCAAAGCAAAAGCAGCTATTTTTTTTACAAGTGGTGAAATGAGCTAGTTGCAATTCGCAACACTTTTTCCGAATGCATCGGTTCTGGGTTTGTTGGAAAGCTCAGGATCTTAGCTTTAGAAGGAAAGTTAAATCTCTTCCTAGCATATGCGGTTCAAAAGATACATACGATTTTGTGGAGGTAGGTTTCAGAAATGAAATAATGATTCAGAATGGCAAATAACACTTTCGCAGTGTTAAAATCACAGAATGGACACACGATTTCTATGATGCAGTTCTAAATAGGTGGAAATGGTTTGAATTAGATTCTTTTTAAACTAAGAGATTGGTTTGCACAGTTCTCAGGATACCCACTCCTAATTTTGGAAGGAATGGGCCTCGTCACAGATCTGGTCAACAGGTTTAGCTGTGGTTCTCTCTGATCTGCTGGTCCGGATCGGATCTCTGGTTCTAGCAAAAGTTCTGGCACTGCACTGATCTGGGTCCCTCTGGATACAGCACTGCTTTCTGGGTTCTGTCACAGGATTCTAGCCAGAATCAAACAGCTCGCCCGGCTGTTGAATAGTTTGGTTACGTTGCTGGATTCTGAGGCCTGCTGAGAAGGATTCAGCTTTTGGACTAGGCCTCTCTGCTGCAAGTTCTGAAGTCTGGATTCTAAGTTCTGGTTCTGGAGTCTTCTGGATATTGTCTGGTCCGGCAAAATGCTTTGCAAGAAATCAGTTTGAAGTGGAAAGTGAATCTCCTGGGTCTCAATGACTCCTTCTATGTCTTTTGAAAATGGGTGTGTGTGTCGGCATAACTAAGCCTTCCCCTCAAAACTTATCATTGGCCAAGTTCTCCTCTCTCCCTTGATTGGGGAAGGAAATGGAGTGTCATCAGGCATCAATTTTATGGCATACAGAAAGAACACTCCCCTTGTCACTTTGCACACAAATCTATTTTTGATCCAAATGCAGATTTACCTATGCACAATTTTTCTAATATTATATGTCCAGTTAACATATTTTCTGTAGCACCAAACCATCCGATCCCTGTCTTTGTAAGATGTTGTGTCCACTTCTGACAGAATTCTGCCCTTTTCATACAGAACACAACCTCTAAACCTTTCCAGAATTTACACAAGTGTGTGCAAAGAATATGGGCATCAAATGATGAAGTGTCAGATTTTTTACATACAGACGTTTGGAGTAATACCTTATTTTCCACTACTACCCCCTGAACATACCACAGAGTCCTAACACCTCTTAACATGTGCACAGAAAAATCACAGGAATAATTATATTATTGAAATCATTTTGACAGTTATGTACTATGAATTATCCATCTTTTTAAAATTATGCACTGGCCCAGATGGGTGTGGTTTAGGTTCCAAAGCACATGGGGGAATTTCTGTCCTGCCCACCACCAGCTCTGCTGGCTCACAGAGGCACTGCTCCTCCCAGTTTCTTCCAAGAGGAAGCCATTTATGACCCCTCCTAATTTAACATTTGCCTGATCCAAGGAAAATTCATTGTTCTGTTTCCCTTGCAGTTTCAGGTGCCCCTCCTCTGATTCAATCAGAGAGGTGTGATCACCTTTTGGTCGTGCAGCAGAAGGGAGGCCAGGCCTGGAAATGCAGTTGCTGGGCAAGTTTCCACTCCTGTCGGGCGTAGTTGCTGGGCAGAATTCAGTCCCTTTAAGCCAGGCTTTAGCCAAATGTCACTTTTGGTTCCAATGTTTCTTCATTCAAATCAAACTTACAATTTTTACACATGCAGCTAGAACGCTGATTCTAAGTTCAAAACCATGACATTTAAGCAGTTGCAACCTATGTGACACTCAAAGAAGGTCACTCATTTATTTTAAACATTTCGATTTTAGTGGCTTTAAATCCCATTTCACTTAAGCTGCTGACATCCACAGCCCAGCCAGTTTTGTTATGAACATTATTTTAGGCTCTCCATCTTTCCAGATTTGGTATGCACACAAGACTTCATTCTACCAGACGTCTGCTGGTGTTCAGTACGATTTTTGAATGTCTTGCAATGTTTGAAATAGGCATTTTAAGCTTGCATTCAGAGAAACAAAGGTGATTTCAAAGCGCTTTTTGAGCTAACAGGCACTGCTGTTTTTCCTTTGGCACCACGTTTCACTCATGGCTCTTCTGGCCCATCACGCTCGCACTGGTGGGTGCAGGTTAGGCGACCATCTTGGTGTGCGTAAACTGCGCGGTTTTCCTGGATTCTGGCACAAGTGTGGGCTTTTCGGCCATCTTGGATTTTCTAAGCCCACAGCACCAATGTTGTAGCATAAAAGTTCAAACATGGGTCAAGACACCTGACAGCATGCACATTAAATTACGATTCGAATGACACTGTGTGATAAGAGGAAAACATGTTAGCATGCCACAAGATTAGGATCATTTGTTACAGTGGAGTATATTATGCCAAACATGTAAATCATAAGTAAGTAAGAGCCAGTATGATCTTTACATTAGCTATCAAATTATCACAAGATGGCCACTGTGTTCATAATGGCACTGACATCCTCCCAGCCGTAAACCGCATTGCTGTCTCCATGGCAACGGATGCTACTTGGGAGACACAGACACGACAGTTCGGGCTGTCGCGTCGTATGCTGCACACCACTGCATGGACACTATCTACTAATAAGGTAAGCTTCAGAGCTCAGGCCAAACCTCTCCTGTATCTAATATTATTAATGACCAAGAACGTGCACTTTTTCAAACGTTTGTGTGAATGATTTCCCTACAGATCGCGGTAAATATTTATACGTGTGGCACGCTCACCTCTGCTGATTACAGGTCAGTAAGCAGCCCCAAAAAATACAGCACCATTCTACGGTTCTGAACACCGCTTACTAACATGAAACATGCATCTTTACTTATTGTGATATAATATACAATATACAATATATTATTCTCTAAAAGCACAGACACTTTAACTCAAATGCACACATTTTGCTATCTTGGTTTGAAAATATGTTGGAAAAAATCACTGATGGTCCAACAGCATACAAGGACTGTTATTATTACAGTTAAGAGAGCCAGGACATTTTTCCCAGATGAAGGACAGGTTGTACGAAATGCATAGGCCAAATGCATATACTTTGCCTCAGATGCGCACACTGAAGATCTGGTGTGACCATTTTGATTAAAAAAGGGGTATACTTACACAGCAAAGAACTTGCAAGTATTTCTTTATTTCACTTTACTTTGAATAGTTTGAAAAAATAGTAACAAATTGACAAATAGATTGACCCTTCCTTGGCTTAAGGGTGTGCAGCACACTGATGGCTCATTAGCCTTGGTCTTCTTTCCACACTTTACTATAAGTACCAAGCAGAGTGGTACTGAATAGTGGGCTGCACCCCACAAATACAAATTGGAACACTAATTGCTTTATCTTAATACTTAACTTAGGTAAGCAGTGCCTACTCACCACCATAGACAAAAAGTAGTATATTTGCCATTAGATCTTAAAGACAATGTAGAAACTCTTGGAGTTCACCCGCCAATAGATCAATCGTTGATTGTCCTAGTTAATGATGTAAAAACAAAAGACAAAATATTTTGGCAACAACTAGTCAACTTAAACAAAGTTACATAAGCCCAATAATATCTGAAAGAAAACAATGAATACTACAAATATATAGACATAGAGTAAAGAGAAACTACCCAAATAATTCAAGATTCATCAGCAACTGTCCAATTTGAACATGTAGATCCTGTTACTGCAGTCAACATTTTAGACCAGTCTACAATTCACCCAGTAAACACCAAAGGCACCAGTGAAGATACATTAGAAACATATCAAATGTCTCAAGCCAAAGGATCCCCAATGAGCATTTGAGAAAAAAGTGTTGTAGTATGTTCTTTTCCTCTATCCTTTCCTATTGGAAAAGGAGGAAGACATGATGAAAGGTCCACACAAATTAGTGCATGAGAATATCGCTCTTTACAAATGTATTCTGAAGACCCCAGATTCGGACAAAGTTAGATTACATTTTCCACCTCTTGTTTGAAAGTGAACTATCAACTCTATGGGCCTCATTACACGTTGTGCGCTAAAATCCGCATATTAGCGGCATGGCGCTATTAACGTGTCCGCCCTCGTAAGAGGGCGCTAATTACGCACCATTACGAGTACGCGGACACGAGCATAGCGCCATGCCGGTAATGACCCTACCGCCATGGCGCAAAAGTCCCCAAAAAGTCCCTTACCGGCATTGACGAAAGTGCAGATAGCACCTCCGCCCTCACGCTACATGCAAATTGCGGTCACCGCTATTAGCGGTCATCACTATTAGCGGACATCGTTATTAGCGGTGACCGTAAAATAGCGGAAGCGGAAATAGCGTCATCGCGCCGGAACGGGAAAGAGCCCGGCGGCCATCTTTAAAAACACAATCCATTGCCATCCACTGCCCCCTGGACCTGTTTGGAGTAGCTTGCAGTTTGAAATCATCAGGGACACCCTCAACATGCCCAAGGCACTGAAGAAATCGAGTGACAGGCTGCGCAAAGAAAAATACACCAATGAGGAATTGGTGATGCTGACACAGACCCTTGCGGAGAATGCTGAGGTGGTCTTCGCAAATGACATGCGCCGGCCAACCCTGTTGAGGAAGAAAGCCATCTGGGAGGAGGTCGCAGCCAAAGTCAGTGCAGTGGGCACCAGCACGCGCACTGTGCGCGAATGCAGGAAGAGGTGGGACGACCTCAGGCTGCGGGTGAGGGGCATCCTGGCGGAGAACCACCGCATTGCCAGTGCTGGTGGAGATGGATCCCCAATCCTGATGAAGGAATGGGAGGAGACGTGCGCCAACATGATTGCCGTCGAGTCGATAGAGGGAGTAGGCAGCATGGAGGTCGGCGTGGGAACCACTTCTGATGGAGGTGAGTGTACACATGACAGGATGCGACGTGAATGTACTGTACCCCCCCATATGCAAGCACAGACTCCTCTCATGCATGGACACACATCCACACATGTATCCATCCCTCACCATGCCTGTGTCAGACACACACACACACACACACACACACACATGCACACAACACCACAGACAAGTCCCAAACACTACCATGCATGGATGAGGCACTGAACTGGCACATCACCTGCATCCACAACCACTAAGTCCCAATTGCCACAACTGCATTATTAATGTAATCTGCATTAAGTAAATTGAAACGCAACCAATGCCATCCCCCGTCTCGCCCCTGACAGGCTCACATACAGATGGGGAGGATGCCGCTGATGCAACACAGGCAACTGCTACATGCAAGAGGCCAAGGGCACAGGAGCCGGCGGATACCCCAACAACAAGGGGCAAGGGGGGCAGGCCGCACCAGACGAGTGCCAAACTTCGTCGGAGTGCCACTGCCACGGCAGTAATAGCTGCACCACCAACTGCGGCCCCACCACCGGTGGTGAACCCACCCGCACCGATGCCAGCCACCGAGGGCCCACCATCAGCTGCGGCAAGCTCCACTGGTGAGGCAGCCGCCACTGCCCCCCTATCCGATCTGGAGGACACCCTAGACCACGCCATGGAGATGCACACCCCAAGCCCCCCTGGATCACCAGAGCCAGTGCCATTCCACACCCCTGCGTCTGATACCACAGTTGAGGACACCGTCCCTGCAATCATGTCCCCCATGTTGCCATCACCTGCTGTGGTGGATGCATCCGAGGGCACAGCCTCAAGTGCACACTCACCCAGCACTACCCACCAATTGACCACCATCCTGCAGCGCCAACAAGAGCTGTCTGTGCTGGTTGGGCAGCATGTTGAGGAGGCTGCCAATCGCAGTGAGAACATCGTGGAGGCGTTGAGGCACTCCACAGAGCGGATGGACGCCAACACCAACAGGCTGTGCGATGAGATAGGGAGGCTCAGGGAGGTCCTGGTACGCATGGCTGACACTATGGACCGCCACATTTCCCAACAAGGCCAGTCTGCCCCATCCTCATCTTCTGGGTCGAGGCAAACAAGCCCCCTCCGGCGCTCATCGCGCACCACCAGGCGCACATCTGCCAACCCTCTGAATCCCCCTGAGGACAATTGAAAATAGGGGGTCGATAGGGATCCCTATGTGTGCATAGGCCAGGGCAAACCTGGCAAACACATGAGGGACTGTTGTGGGGGGTGGGGGGAAGGGTGTTATGGGTCTGTTGTGGGGGTGGGGGGAAGGGTGTAATGGGTCTGTTGTGGGGGTGGGGGGAAGGGTGTTATGGGTCTGTTGTGGGGGTGGGGGGAAGGGTGTTATGGGTCCGTTGTGGGGGTGGGGGGAAGGGTGGTGGGATGTTTTTTGACTTGCACTTTCACACCTTAATGTTACTCAATACACTGGTTTCCGATCTAAACACTGGCCTGGACAACTTCATTGTGTGTGTGTACTTTATTGGGGACAGGGTCCATTGTGTGCTCGTAAACATACACCAGTGCATGACTCCCCATTACCATGTGACAGTACGAAAACATGTTCCTCAGGATATTTGGTTGATCTGATGCTGTCTCACAGCACGTCCCTCCTGCCCATCCCCTCTTGCAAGACCTGCATCCCCTTCACCTCCGTCCTCATCACCATCATCGTCCTCATCAGGTGCCTCTATTTCAACGTCAGGGGGCAGTGGCACATTCCGTCTGATACACATATTGTGCAGCATGACACATGCCATGGTGATCTTGGCCACCTTCTCATGTCCATACAGGAGAGCACCACCAGACCTGCTAATGCACCTAAAACGTGACTTCAAAAGTCCAAAAGTCTGCTGGATCACGATGCGGGTACGTGTATGTGCACAATTGTATTCCTCCTCGTGCCTGTTCTGTGGGTTCCGTACAGGTGTGAGGAGCCAGGTTTTCAGGGGATAGCCCGCATCACCTGTATGGGGGAATGAACAGGGTCCTGTTACTGTTCACCTCATGAGCGGCCTGTTCACATCACGCTAATTGACATTGCATTGTGATTCAAGTACTGAATTGACAGCATACATGCAGATGGTCTGTGTGGCAGCAGCGTGCAAGGGGGAGGTTGACCCTGCAAGTAGTAAGGCAACATTAATGCCTCCACCAGCATTTGACATGTCCTGGGTGAGGCCAGGTCTTAGGTGTCCCTGTCCCAGGCAAATTTGGTACCACACTGCCAGTGTACTGTCATTCTGACACCAATGTGGCCATGCTGTGAGGCATCACTTCAGTGGTGCTATAGGTGTGTGGTTCAGTGCTATGTCTAGGGGTGATCCCTTTGCATTCATTCAAGGGCGCATTGCTGGATTGATGTTGTGCTGCGCTGATTGTGTATTACTATCTTGACGCCATGTTGCAGATTCTTGTGAGAAGTGGCGTGGTGGGATGTTCAATGTGGATGGATGTGTGATATTTTGCAACCTGCATTATTGTCGATGTTGTGCAGCTTCAAATTGCATGTGGGTTCATTCCAAGTACATCGTGGCCTTCCCAGATGCACATTGGTGTACATCTGTATGTCCTTTTCTCCTACGGACGACAGTCAACACCCAGTTGCAGTATGTATCTCTCCCCCCCCCCCCAACTCCCCCCCCCCAATCACTCCCAGTTGCAGTATGTTTCTCCCCCCCAATCACTCCCAGTTGCAGTATGTTTCTCTCCCTCCCCCCCCCAATCACGTTGCCATGTGCTTGCCCTGCTACTCACCGAGTAGCCACAAACGTTGTCCAGGGTTTCGCTCCATCTAGCGTGGGATAGTTGAGTTCCGCAGGACCATGGAATCATGTGTTGATCCTGGAAATCTGGCACAGCAATGTGTGATCATCTTGTTGGCGTCACATACCATTTGGACATTGATAGAGTGGAATTGCTTCCTGTTCCGGTAGACTACTTCATTGTGATGTGGGACCACCAATTCCACATGTGTACAGTCGATGGCCCCAATGCAACTTGGGATGCCTGCCAGTGAATAGAAGCCAACTTTTGTGTTTGCATTCTCCTGGCCAGTCCGTGGCATGGATATGTGTTCAGGTGCATGCTTCAGGAGGGCATCGAGTACCTGGTTCAGCGTGCGTGTGAATACTGGTTGTGAGATGCCATGCATCTGTCCCACTGTATGCTAGTAGGTGCCTGTGGCCAGGAAGTGGAGCACACTCACCACCTTCAGTTGCGGGGGGATGGCAGTTCTGATGTCTATGTGGCTCACAATGTCGTCGTGGATCATGTCCGGGATGCTGGTGATGGTAACCCTGTCCAGACGGTACAGGGTGTGTATCTGCTCAGGGGTTAGGTTGAATGGACTGGCTCTGACCCTGGGGATTGGTGGGTGCCTCTGTGGTATGCATAGGTGCCGTTGTGGTGCTTGCTGTGCCTGTCTTGCCCTCCTCCTCCTCCTCCTCCTCCTCCTCCTCCTCCTCCTGCGTCTCCTTTGTGCTGCCTGTTGTAGTAGCAGCTGCGCTGCAATGAGGTCCCCCAGGCCATGTACTGCTGCCAGTATTGGAACCATCTTTGTGTGGGAAGGGGTGTGGGAAGGGGTGTGGTGTGCTCCTTTTGAGCTGCCACAGTCTCCATTGCCTCCACCTGTGCTGATTGTGTCCACCTGTGGCAGGTGGGAACACTGCTCATTCCTCTTAACGGGTGCTCCGCGATGCCGGTATTAGCACCATGGCGGTAAGGGGTTTGGGTGGATTTACCATGCCGCTATTAGCATGTCCACTGGCCTTGTGATGCTGTGCTAATAGCGGCATGGCGTAATTTACGGGATGGAGGGTCGCGCGCACACGGACTGCCCGCTATTAGTGGCACCGTAATTTGCGATGCCGCTAATAGCGGTGTGCCGGGTCGTGATCCGCATGGGGATTTAACGTTACCGGTATTCCTTTACCGGTAACGGTAAATCCCTACCGCCATCCGTGTAATGAGGCCCTATGTCATGGAGTTGCATACACATTAAAAACAGGTTCTAATGTTTTAAACATGTCCCAAACCCAACTGTTTCAAAAAATAAAAGCCAAAGATGATGTTTTGCTGTCAAATATCACACATCTCTTGGCAAACTTGCATGGTACAAAAGAATATTAGTTCTGACATCACACTGATGCATGTTGTCTGCAAAGGAACCTATGCCCACAAACATGGTTTGTTACTTTAATTTGTACATAGTACACAAAGGATGACTCGCATGGCTTCAAACCAAAATAAAGAAGGAATAGATATAAAAACATCAGGAGAACTCTGTTTTCTTGACCCTGTCAATGTATCAAGGTACTTTCACCATTGCTTCATTGCCATGCTGCACTTCATCTGTAATAAAAGAACCCCCCTGTTCGGAGAAGTACAACACTTCTTTTGGAGAAAAGAATATCAATCCAGAAGAGCAACACACATCCACATGCTTTTGTGGATAAAGGATGCTCCCAAATGTGTCCATGACAGTGATGCCACTGTTTTACAGTTTATACAAAAATCCATAACTGCAACATCCCTTCGGAAACCAACATAGTTACATACATACATAAATCTTATGCTTCCAAAAACATAAGTGTTTCAAATACTGCCAACGTAGATATAAAAACAAAGGTAAATACTATACCAAGTGTTGCTATGCCTTCCCTAGACCAGTTTGCAAAAAAAGACAAAGAATTATCTTGATGTCTTCTGTTAGACAAAGTGTAAAAGGCAAATCCTCTAAAGACACATACAACATTAAAAGGGATGAAGCATCCAAGTACATCAATGACTACAATGCAATAATGTCCCTTGTGTGGAAGGCAAACATAGACATACAGTACATTGCAGACAATTCCACTGCAGTTGCAAGATATGTCACAGCCTATCTCACCAAAGCTGAGAAAACAGAGCTAAAAGCCCTCTGGGATGACATATCATCTGACAAACACTGTCACAATAATCATAGAGCTTTGGTGTAAAAATGCTCCCCCATAGAGAATGCAGATGGTTTGAAGCTGCAGACCATTTAAAAGTTGCAGCCTTATATGGTAAATATAAACACATAGGAGGTCATTACGACCTTGGTGGTAGGGGGTTAACGGGCCGGTAGAGCTGCCGGCCCCGTTAACCCCCTATCGCCGCATTACAAGGTCTGCTCGCGGGACTCGGTAAGGGCGCCTGGTTTTACCAGGCGTCTTTAGTGGGTCCCGCGAGCAGACCAGCATGCTAATAATGGGCCTGTCATTAACGGGCCCGTTGTTAGCATGCTCCCCATTCCCATTGAGCTCTATGGGGGCTCAAATGGGAATGGGGAATCTTTGCAACGTAGAGAACTTTATTACATTTCCCTACTGCAACTTTTTAAACCTTGCAGAAAAGAAAATATATTATTAGGTGACTGTGACTCATGTAAAGCTGCATTCAAAGCATATGAAATCAGTATAACACATTTCCATTTTAAACAATACAAAGAAATGTTGGACAATGAATGTCAACAAGAGGAAGAAATTGAAGTTCAACTAGATAAAGGTACTTCTGAGGCCAGTCCACCTTCCCTTACTGGAAGTCAAGAACCACTTGGTGAACCACTCATTCTAAATTATGCAGAAATAACCATGACAGAGGTAGAAAATACCTTTTATAAATCTAAACAATCTGAAGAAGACTTGTCAGTGCTAAAATCACATCTAAAAGATGAACAACTCACCATCTATCTAGAAGTCACTCAAGGAATTGAACATGGTTTTAAGAATGAATCTAAAACCTGTAGCTGTACAAATTATAAACATCTGCTCCTGTATGTAAGTGGTGAACTTGGTTTTGGTAAAATGTCCTTAATTAAAATAATCAGCAAATGTTTACAAATCTAAATAAACAAAAAACTTTCAGCTGTTATAACAGCCCCCACAGGTTTGGCTGCCTACAACATAGGAGGTGTAACTTTACACCGACTACTGCTCCTCCCTGTAGAACACCAAAAGATTTAGAATACTATAAATGATCAGCAGAAGCTGCTAATGAAGCATGCATAATTCTGAAACCAATGAAGGTGCTCCTAGTAGATGAAATAAGCATGGTTTCCAACATCATGTTGGCTTTAATTCAACTCAGAAAGAAAGAAGTCATGAAAACCAACTACAAAGAACTGTTTAGAGGAAAACATGTTATTGTTTTCAGATATTGACTACAGTTAACACTAGTAAAAGGTCAGCCTATTTTAAAAACATTAAGAAACAAACAATGCAGCAACACACACAGGAGCATTGGAAATGTAGATCTCTGGCAAAATGTTTACTACAGAGAACTGACTCAAAACATGCGTCAGTCTGCAGACCTCACATATGCTAACATTTTAAAAAGCATTTGAACTGGTCTGCTTACTAAAGATGCAAAACCAATCTTAAATATTAGACTAATCCACAAGCTTGTGGACTAAACACATCTGCTCCTGATGTCATGGAACAATTAACTCAACAAAATATAAAATGCATGTCCTTAATGCCAACCCTTGCAAGCTGTAGGCAATTGAATGAGACAATGTTAAAAACAAGAAATGGAACCCATACTGCATATAAGCTCCACATACAAGTTAGAAGTGCACAGCATGACACTCCCTATGTGTCAAGAAACAACAACATGACTAAATAGCTTAGAAAAATGTATTTCCAACACACCTGGATTGGAAAATCATTAACTTTGTGTTTAAACTGCAGAGTAATTCTGAAACGTAACCTTGATGTAGAACAAGGTATAGTCAATGGAACAATTGGAACAGTTGTTGGTTTCCTGCATGTAACGGTTAGGTTCATCATTTCAGTATACACATGTTATTGTGGGTTTGAACTACAATGGGGGCCCTGGGGGTGAAACTTATTTCTGGACTCAAGAGTGTGAGTCTCAGACAGAATTAAATAGATGCCAATGCACAAAGCACAAGCTTGAAATTTGCACTTTGCTTCAGGATATTTCAATGGACTGAACTGCACTGAAAATAATACTAACATAAATTAACATGCTAACCCGACCCCAGTTAACATGTAACTAAATCCCTTAATAACATTAAGTGCAAACTGGTCCATGATGAAATAAGATGAATGCAGATTGGGAGTATGCAAGATGCCCTGGAAATGGGAAATTAAACATGCAGGCTGAATATGCGCTGGGTGATAAACAAAAAAAAAAATGTCAAGATCCGTTCTACTGAAAACAGGGCATTGTATTAGAGCAGGAAGCTCAAGGAAAGAGGTATCTTTTGCTCTCCAGTCATGAAATCACGTTCCATTTCAGTGGAATAATCTGCTCAAGTGGAGGTGTTTCCCTTGAGTAAAAAGGGGATTTGATTAAAAAGGGTTTTGAGAGGGAGTAGCGTTCATTCATCCTTGGACACTGGGAGACAAAGTAACAGAGGTCAGGCTAGAGACTGAATTCAGTGCTGGCAGGATGTCTGATGCTGAAGTGGTCCTTATCTGAATGACCCTAGGTGAGGCAGATGGAAAGATTGGGGAAGATGTCCGTGGCACCTATGAGATCAGGTAGTTGAGATTAAGTAGGTCACTTCATTTTAGGTGCTGTCTATGTTTAACATGCATGGAATTGTGTGTTTATGTTTTGCAGAGTCTTACTGTGTTTTTTTCTTGCCAAGTTCCACGATGCCAAGAACAGTTGATAAGACTTGGCGCTGATAAAGCGCTAAAAGCTATTGCACTGTGAAATACAATGTGGGCAGCATAAGTGCCATTCTGTGTAAATTGCATATTTCTATATTATAATAAAAAACAGATTCTAAAGTAACTTTTAGTTTCTTTACATTCATTTTGCACTTCTATTTGATATGCGCAAAGAGGCAGGTGTGCTGTTTATTTAGAGAGATTGAATGAATGTGCAGTATTTCAAATGCATGATTTACAATTGTTGAAACTCAGCCAAAAGGGCGTAGTGTGGTATTGTACATAAGGTACCACAAGGGGACATGAGCCATTCATCCAGAGCATATCAAGTCCAGTATTTTGTTTCTTGTTAGTGACCCTGTTAAAAACAAGTATTAAGCAATAGTCTGAAATTTGTCTCACCACTATGAAAATACCCAGATTTACCACTATATATTACCAAGGATTATAAAATACCACCAAATACCACCATAATAAAAAAAATACCATCAAGTAAAATATATATCCCCAAAAAATATCCAATATATTTGGGGTGTTGGCCATTGGTTAACTTTAAAACAGTTACTGGGCATGGCGTTGCCTTCTAAAACATAACCTTATTGTACACTCATTAATTGAATTAGTGCTGTGAGGTAGTGCAGTACTGCATGCTCATTTGAGTCTCACAATAGTGTCACTATGTCCCAAATCCAGACTGAGGTTTCTGAATTGGCAAACTATCTTGAGGCAAAGCTTTATAGCCATGCAGTTTGGACCTTAGAAAATGTGACAATATGGAAAGACAGAATTAGCACAGTGGTAGAAAGGGAGGCATCTAAAAACATTTTTGATGAAGGAAGCATTGTGCAGGTATGCCTCCTTAGGCTATTCCAAGCACCAGAACTAAGGAGGTGAAACACTGCATCACCAATCTATACGCAGCATTGTGGTTCCTGCTACACAGGTCCATAAAGATGCAAGGGAATGACAGTGAAGTTATTAGCAGTTACAGTGCAGTTTGGACAATAAATGTGATCAGGTGCAGCGGTTAAAAGCAGAATTAAAACAGAGGGAGTCAGAAACGGAATTGCAAGCTAAATGCAGCAACATTACTACTCAATTGGCTCAGAGAGAGAAACAATTAAATGCGAATGAGCACAAATTAACCAATTTAAAAGCAATTTTAGATGAAATAAGAGAAGACAAAGATGTTTCTATTTCAGAAATACAAACCCTTCGAGAAGATATCAGGGAGAAAGACAAAGAATTCTATGCTATGGAACAGGTGATATTTAAATTACTGAAATAAAATGACAAAAAGGACAAAGCGCTTAATCAGTATCAGACACAAATCAGTGAATTGCAAGCAATAATCAATAAGGTCAAGGATGAGAATTATGATCTCTGTCATGAGGCAGCACAGCTTCATGGACAGTACAAGAACTTAAAACAGCAAATATTTAGTCACGAGTCTCAGGAAAGGCAACAAGGCCCTACATTCAATGGAACTGAACTCAATCACAGCTCTGGCCAAGGAAACCATGAACCAATAGCTGTCCTGTGTCCAGATCTGGTTATAACCCAATGGTGGGGTATGAATCACCAGCAAATATTTACAATCATTCCTGCCCACAAGAGAAGAGAAATGACACACAACAGAATTCACCATGTTGTCCTATCAAAATTATGAAATTGTTCTGACTTGAGTGTCGTGTAGACCGATGAGACCTCCGTCCCCAAGTGACGCACAGGGGAACTAATAGAAACCTGCTGTGCGACCTTTGAGGCCACAGGTGAGAGATGACTTCCCAGATCCACGGAACCTCTGGAACACCGATGCTGCTGTCAGAAAGGAACGAGGTTAAGTACCAGGCAATCACAGTACATATCCAGTAAACCAAAGGATCTAAAAGGTCTTACCTATCTGGTGTCAGGAAAACCCAGGAAACCTAGTAGAGGTTCGAGACTCAGATGATGAGGTGGTCCCTGACTAGTAGAACCGTGGGTTAGCGTGGATGTAGGATCAGCCACCTGTAGGAGTGAAGGCGTGACTTGAATCCCCAGAAGGGGAATGGCGTAGAAGTTCAGCAAGGTACCAAGGGATGTTCCAAAGAGAAGTCAGGATACAGTCCAAAAATCCGGCAACAGGTAAACAGTTCCAAGCAAAGGTACAAAGGGGTATCCGAAGGAGTCCGAGGTAGAGTTCCGTGATCAAAGGTAACAGTGGAGCAATGCGTAACGCCAACAGGGTCTGAAGACGGCTGAGAAGCAATGAGTGTTCTGTCTCACAGACCTTTATACTTTGTGTCTCTGGGTCATGTGACGTCTCTGGGTCATGTGACGTCCAACAAGGTCACGTGAAGAACGCCACACTGGATCACGTGATCGACGTGAAGACGTAACGCCGCCCCTTTTGCTATATGTTCTCCAAGGTAATTGCCAATGCAGAAAGGGTTGCAATCGAACCCGTACACCAAAGCTGGTACGGAGTTTTCGGTCTTTTGGGTTCACCAAATCACTTGAGCCTCGAACCGTGGGAGGAGATGTTGGGGGAATGTGAGCAGTGTTCTGATGTGTAGTGGACTGGTGTGCAGAGGATCGCCTAACAGAAATCTATCAAGACTTTGATTCAACCATTCAAAAAGGGAGGCAATTGTTGCATGGAAGACCATTCAGAAACCATTTATGATATATGTAAAGCCCTCCAGATGCCTAGAGAACAATATAGACAGTACTTTCTCCTATCCCTAGATTCAGCAGCTGCTAGTGTCATTCATTTGTAGTATCAATGGACAGGAACATTTGTCATGGGTGGACTTTGAGACAGAGGGAAGACATCAATTCTCACCTTATCAGTCTATACAAAGTGCCAAAAAAGCAGCTGATACTATGATGGAGAAGACAGATATGTCCCCTCACCAATACCTTCAAAAATTTGAAAAGAGCATTTTCACGCTTTGATGTGGCCTTTAACCCCAACTCTGTAGAATGGAAAATTGTATACTTTTGTGGACTCCAAAAAGAAATTGTAACCCAGTTAATTCGTGAATTTTATAGGAAAAAAACACTGGAATGAATAATAGAACAGGGGACAAAAGTATATGAAGTGATATTTGGTCAGAGATAGGAAGCACCTAAGAATAAGGAGACAGAACCAAAGTCTAAAGAACCCACGCCAGCAAATCTGGAGGTACACTCTGTAATGATGTTGCTAGAATCAACCGAAACTCAGGCAAAAAACAATATGGCACCTAGCCAAAGGGACATACCTCCACAGAGAACATCACCTCAAACTCCTATATTCCAATCCATTGATCCCAGCAATAGGGATTCTTTCATTAGCCCTAGATATTTGGGCAATTCTCCCAGAGTGGGATTCCACAACGATATGTCAGGCCTAAATAACAATCAAAATCAAATGCACAATGGCCTATACCAGACACTAAGGAGTAGATTTGACCCTAATGCAATGGTCTATGGTCACCAAGAAAGACCAAGATATATGTATAGATTTGTTGAAAATGGAAACTAGCATAGGAGAAAATTCCCACCAAATGAAAGACAAAATATGAATTATGTCCCTCACCAATATGACCAATCACCACCACCAGTCGACCATGGTCAAAGGATGGTCACGCCCTGTTCTCCACCTCCTGTGTCACATGAACTCAGAGGTTACACAAATAGAAATCAATCTCCTGAGAGGTACAAGAATAAGCCTAATCAGGGTGAGTTTAATCATTATCAGCGAAGGGCGCAAAGAGAGGAATTCAGTGAAATTGACATGTTTCAATGCTTAGAGTCCCAGGTCAAAATGTTGTCTGAACAGATAGGAAAGTTATGTGCTGCTCAAAAGCAACAACCAAGTAAAGGTGCAGAATGCCATAGGAGTGATCTTGTGCGTTCTGACAATGCTTGACTAGATAATCTCTGCACTGATGAAAACACAGATGCCTGTGAATCACCTTTGAATCACGGTTCTGAATTGCTTAGTGATTTAAAAATAAGAAAACAAACATAAAGTAAGACAGGGAATTTCAACACAAACGAAAAAGGGAGTGTGGTTCAATTTAGAGTTGAACCAGACTATTGAGGTGTGTAAATGAAGAACAAAAGAGGGAAAATGAAAAGGAAAAACCCAAAGAACAGACAAACAGATTTAAAAAGAATATACAATGGGAAAATAAAACACTAGACAAAGAATGGGGTTGAACAGATAGATTATCCTCACTTGATAATCAGAATACTGTCGCTATCCATACAGAGGAAACAGTAGCTCAAAAGAAGTGTGAAAGTCAGTCATCTGAGTAGTATTTTGAACCACAAATATCCAAGGGACAGAAATGACAGGCTCCATGCAAAACACAGATAAGTGTCATGAGCCAGAGGTTGACAGGCTATCACGTGACACTTGTGAAAGTACCCAGTAAAAAGGTTGCAGTATAGAAATGAATGGCGAGGACCCAAACAACGAGAAAAGTACAATGAGAAATTGGGGTGCAAACACTATTGGTCCCAGGTCTGAGGGGCATCAGTGGCTATACTCCAAATGGGTTTTGGTCCCAAGAGAATAGACAAAGAAATTCAAAATGAAGTGGGCAAAAAAGAGGGAAAGATGTTATTTAAAATGCCCATTTGCCTAACAAAGAGAAAAAAAGAGCTAAGGAGAGTAAGTCCTCAAATCAGCAAAGAATCAAACTTTTTATGTGTACTCAAAGAGGTTTAAGATAGTTACTATTCTCCTATGACTATTGAAGAAATATGTAATGCATGTGCAATGATTGATACAGGAGCCCAAGCAACAATAATGTCAAAAGAACTAGTGAAAAGTATCAATGAAGAGAGATCCCCACAAAATCACCTAAAGGTGAGATAAAACTAAGCCCCGGTGCACAATTTCAATGGGGAAGAAATACCTATCAGAGGTGTCACTGAGGTTGGCATAAAGATCGGGAAGCATCGGATGAGACAGGAAGTGTTGATCACATCCATTAATGAAATACCTTTTCTTATAGGGATATATTGCCTGAAGAGGTTGTCACCCCCATTGATGGGGTAAATGGAGTATTGTGGTCCTTAGCTAAAAAGCCATTAATACCCAAGAAAATAATAACACAAAGCAGCAGTGCAGAAGAATGTCATACCATTGCTAAATCAGAAACTGCAGTGGAAGTAAATCTTCAGAATGTGTGCCCAGCCTCACTGTCATTCTCATGTGTCAGGATGAAATGCGAGGAGAAAAAGAGAATCCATCTTTGGAGATTTATTTGGACCCCGATAAATACTTTGATAAGTTTGGAAATAGTAACAAATTGACAAATAGTTTGACCCTTCCTGGGTTTAAGGGTGTGCGGTCCACAACGATGGCTCATTAGCCATGGTCTTCTCTCCACACTTAACTATAAATATCCAGGACAGTAGTACTGAATAGTGGACTGCATCCCACAAATACAAATTGGAACACTAACTACTTTAACTGTATACTTAACTTAGCTAAGCAGTGCCTACTCACCACCATTGACAAAAAGTAGTGTATTTGCCGCTAGATCTTAAAAAAAATGTAGAAACTCTTGGAGTTAATCGGCCACAACAGATCAATCGTTGATTGTCCTAGTTATTGAGGTAAAAACAAAAGACAAAATAATTTGGCAACAACTAGTCAACTTAAACAAAGTTACATTAGCCCTACAATATCTGAAAGAAATCAATGAATACTACAAAGATATAGACATAGAGTAAAACTTAAGAGAAACCACCCAAACAATTCAAGATTCACCAGCAACTGGCCAATTTTAACATGTGGATCCTGTTACTGCAGTGAACATTTTAGATCAGTATACAATTCACCCACTACACTCCAAAGACACCAGTGAAGATTCATTAGAAACATATCAAATGTCTCAAGCCAAAGGATCCCCAATGAGCATATGAGAAAAAAGTATCGAAGCACGTTCTTTTCCTCTACCGTTTCCTACTGGAAAAGGAGGAATATATGATGAAAGGTCCACACGAATTAGTGCAGAAGAATATCGCTATTTACGAATGTATTCTGAATAGCCCAGATTCAGACAACATTAGAATACATTTTCCACCTTCTGTTCGAAAGTGAAGTATCAACTCTAGGCATGGAGTTGCATACACATTAAAAACAGGTTCTAATTATTTAAACATGTCCCAAATCCAACTGCTTCAACAAATAAAAGACAAAGATGAAGTTTTACAGTCAAATATCACAGATCCCTTGGCAAACATGCATGGTACAAATGAATACTGGTTCTGATGTCACAATGATGCATGTTGTCTGCTAAGGAACCTATGCCAACACATATGGTTTGTTACTTTAAGTTGTGCAGAGTACATAAAGGATGACTTGCATGACTTCTTACGCACTTCAAACCAAAATAAATATGGAATAGATATAAAAATACCAGGAGAACTCTGTTTTCTTGACCCTGTCAATGTATCAAGGTACTTTCAACATTGCTTGATTGCCATGCTGCACTTCATCTGTAATAAAACAACCCCTCAGCTCGGAAAAGTACAACACTTCTTTTGGAGAAAAGAATATCAATCCAGAGGAAAACACCCATTCACATGCATTTGTGGATAAAAGATGCTCCCAAATGTGTCCATGACAGTGATGTCACTGTTTTACAGTCTATGCAAAAATCTACAACTGTAACATGCCTTCAGAAACCACACATAGTGACCTACGTACATAAATATTATGCTTCCAAAAACGTAAGTGTGGCAAATACTGCCAACGTAGATATAAAAACAAAGGTGAATACTCTACCACGTCTCGGTAAGGCTTCCCTAGACCAGTTTGCAAAAAAAGACCAAGAAATAGCTTGATGTCTTCTGTTAAACACACTGTAAAAGGCAAATGCTCTGAAAACACATACAGCATTCAACGGATGAAGCATCCAAGTACATCAATGATTACAATGCAATAATTGCCCTCTTGTGGAATGCAAACATAGATATACAATAAATTGCAAACAATTCCACTGCAGTTGCAAGATATGTCATGGAAATAGTAACAAATTGACAAATAGTTTGACCCTTCCTGGGTTTAAGGGTGTGCGGTCCACAACAATGGCTCATTAGCCATGGTCTTCTCTCCACACTTAACTATAAATACCCAGGACAGTAGTACTGAATAGTGGACTGCATCCCACAAATACAAATTGGAACACTAACTACTTTAACTGTATACTTAACTTAGCTAAGCAGTGCCTACTCACCACCATTGACAAAAAGTAGTGTATTTGCCGTTAGATCTTAAAAAAAATGTAGAAACTCTTGGAGTTAATCGGCCACAACAGATCAATCGTTGATTGTCCTAGTTAATGAGGTAAAAACAAAAGACAAAATAATTTGGCAACAACTAGTCAACTTAAACAAAGTTACATTAGCCCTACAATATCTGAAAGAAAACAATGAATACTACAAAGATATAGACATAGAGTAAAACTTAAGAGAAACCACCCAAACAATTCAAGATTCACCAGCAACTGGCCAATTTTAACATGTGGATCCTGTTACTGCAGTGAACATTTTAGATCAGTATACAATTCACCCACTACACTCCAAAGACACCAGTGAAGATTCATTAGAAACATATCAAATGTCTCAAGCCAAAGGATCCCCAATGAGCATATGAGAAAAAAGTATCGAAGCACGTTCTTTTCCTCTACCGTTTCCTACTGGAAAAGGAGGAATATATGATGAAAGGTCCACACGAATTAGTGCAGAAGAATATCGCTATTTACGAATGTATTCTGAATAGCCCAGATTCAGACAACATTAGAATACATTTTCCACCTTCTGTTCGAAAGTGAAGTATCAACTCTAGGCATGGAGTTGCATACACATTAAAAAAAGGTTCTAATTATTTAAACATGTCCCAAACCCAACTGCTTCAACAAATAAAAGACAAAGATGAAGTTTTACAGTCAAATATCACAGATCCCTTGGCAAACATGCATGGTACAAATGAATACTGGTTCTGATGTCACAATGATGCATGTTGTCTGCTAAGGAACCTATGCCAACACACATGGTTTGTTACTTTAAGTTGTGCAGAGTACATAAAGGATGACTTGCATGACTTCTTACGCACTTCAAACCAAAATAAAGATGGAATAGATATAAAAATACCAGGAGAACTCTGTTTTCTTGACCCTGTCAATGTATCAAGGTACTTTCAACATTGCTTGATTGCCATGCTGCACTTCATCTGTAATAAAACAACCCCTCAGCTCGGAAAAGTACAACACTTCTTTTGGAGAAAAGAATATCAATCCAGAGGAAAACACCCATTCACATGCTTTTGTGGATAAAAGATGCTCCCAAATGTGTCCATGACAGTGATGCCACTGTTTTACAGTCTATGCAAAAATCTACAACTGTAACATGCCTTCAGAAACCACACATAGTGACCTACGTACATAAATATTATGCTTCCAAAAACGTAAGTGTGGCAAATACTGCCAACGTAGATATAAAAACAAAGGTGAATACTCTACCACGTCTCGTTATGGCTTCCCTAGACCAGTTTGCAAAAAAAGACCAAGAAATAGCTTGATGTCTTCTGTTAAACACACCGTAAAAGGCAAATGCTCTGAAAACACATACAGCATTCAACGGATGAAGCATCCAAGTACATCAATGATTACAATGCAATAATTGCCCTCTTGTGGAATGCAAACATAGATATACAATAAATTGCAAACAATTCCACTGCAGTTGCAAGATATGTCATAGCCTATCTCACCAAGGCTGAGAAAACAGATCTAAAAGCCCTCTGGGAGGAGATATCATCTGACAAACACTGTCACAAAAATGATACAGTTTTGGTATAAAAATGCTCTCCCATAGAGAATGCGGATGCTATGAAGCAGCAGACTGTTTAAAAGGTACAGCCTTATATGACAAATCTAAACACATAGTCTGGCTGAACCTTGGTCCAGCTTCATCCCAAAAAAGAGTACTAGAATCCTACCAAGATATAGAAACAATAGCTACAAATGACCCCAACAGCGACAACATTTTAAAAAACAAATTAATTGACACATACTACCCAAACAAAAGTACTGCTTTGGAAAACATGTGCCTGTACGACATAGTCCAAAATTACTCCTACAAAAAAAAATCACAATAGATGAGACAACTGGCAAATTCTCAGTCTGAACTTGTGAAGGAAGCCTAGTGAAACTTACCAAACCCAGCCTAATTAATCATATGAAGTTATTATTCAAATCTTCACAACATAGATAACTTTCTTACATTTCCCTACTGCAACTTTTTAAACCTAGGAGAACATAAAAATTATTATCAGGTGACTGTGACTCATGTAAAGCTGCATTCAAAGCATATCAAATCAGTAAAACACATGTCAATGTTAAACAATACAAATAAATGTTGGACAATGAATGCCAACAATAGGAAGAAATAGAAGCTCAACTAGATAAAGATACTTCTGAGGGCAGTCCACCTTCCCTTTCAGGAAGCCAAGAACCACTTGGCGAACCACTCATTCTAAATGAAGCAGAAATACCCAGGACAGAGGTAGAAAATACCATTTATCAATCTAAACAATCTGAAGAAGACTTGTCAGTGCTAAAATCACATCTAAATGATGAACATCTCACCATCTATCTAGACGTCATTCAATAAATTGAACATGGTTTTAAGCATGAAACTAACACCTGTAGCTTTACAAATTATAAACATCTGCTCCTGTGTGTAAGCGGTTAAGCTGGTTCTGGTAAAATGTTCTTAATTAAAATAATCAGCAAACTTTATGGACTCCAAAAAGAAATTGTATCCCAGTTAATTTGTGAATTTTACAGAAAAAAAACACTAGAATGGATAATAGAACAGGGGACCAAACTATATGAAGTGACATTTGGTCAGAGAAAGGAAGCACCTAAGAATAAGGAGACAGAACCAAAGTCTAAAGAACCCATGCCAGCAAATCTGGAGGTACAATCTGTAAAGATGCTGCTAGAATCAACCCAAACTCAGGCAAAAAACAATATGACACCTAGCCAAAGGGGCATGCCTCCATTGAGGATATCACCCCAAACTCCTATATTCCAATCCATTGATCTCAGCAATAGGGATTCTTACATTAGCCCTGGATATGTGGGTAATTCTCCCAGAGTGGGATTTCGCCATAATATGTCAGGCCTAAATAACAATAAAAATCAAATGAACAATGGGCCATAACAGACACTAAGGACTCACATTAGATTTGAACCTAATGCAATGGTCTATGGCCACCAAGAAAGACCAAGATATATGGATAGATTAATTGAAAATGGAAACTAGTATAAGAGAAAATGCCCACCAAATGAAAGACAAAATATGAATTATGTCCCTCACCAATATAACCAATCACCACCACATGTCGAAGAGGTTGTTGCCCCCCATTGATGGGGTAAATGGAGTATTGTGGTCCTTAGCTAAAAAGCCATTAATACCCAAAAAAATAATGAACAAAGCAACAGTGCAGAAGAATGTCATACCATTGCTAAATCAGAAAGTGCAGTGGAAGCATATCTTCAGAATGTGTGCCCAGCGTCACTGTCATTCTCATGTGTCAGGGTGAAATGAGAGGAGGAGAAGAAAAGCCATCTTTGGAGATTTATTTCGACCCCAAATAAAAAATGGCTAACGAAAATAGATGAAATCATGCTGCGGTTTTACCTAAATGAAGAGCAATGCAAACCAAATGTGACTCCACAGGTAAATACAGAAAAGCACATTTCAATCATCTCAGAAATCCACATGGGAGATTGGCAGTCATGGAATCCTATCCATGTGAATGGGAATCCTGAAATTATTGAAGCCACTTTAGCGCTTGAATATGAAAGGAGTTTTATTATTGAAAAGGTACTGCTGCAAATAATTGACAGGGATGAGATCCCAAAGTTCAGAATAAAGAATCAACACATTTTTGGCCTAAATTACCCCAAGTCGGTCAAGGAAGTTGCATGTTAAAGATTACAATTGGTCCTAAGAGTATTCATCCCAATGGGAAATGACATCATGGACAGGATGTTTATGATATTAGACATTCTAAAACAAAAGGTTTGGTCCAGGTTGGGTGGAGCCACACTTGAATTTGAAGAAAAAAGACAAGCTTACCATTGCACCCAAATAACACCATATGTAGTTTAACTACAGGTGAAAAGGATTTTTCCATTCCTGAATTCACCTGACAAGTTACAGTAGCGTTAAAATACAGAAAGGAAAGACAGATAAAAGATGCTGATGCATTTGTATGACTAATGAATCCATAAGGCAGCAAGGGTTAGAATGCGGATATACACCAATGATAGAGATTTGGGATGCACCCATAGGGATCTTGGTGGACAATAAGGGGTGTCAAGACATTCATTTAGAATAAGAATTCAGCAATAGGAAAGGCAATACAGAAGTCTTACTACACTGCTGATTTCAGTAACGCAGTGATTGGGAACATTCCTGAAAGCTATGTGAATGCACAGAGTGAGTTACCAGAATCATTAGATTCTATGCCTAAGGGAATCTTTAAAGTTCAGCATGAGCCAAGTGAAATAGTGTGCTCTCATCAAGATTATTGTATTCTATTCAAATCAAGTGAATCTAAAAGAGAAAAGCAGCATATTGAAATGGGGACCAATGTTCCAAAATATTTAAGTGTAGCAACCCTCCAAAGAGATACTGCCACATGATTAGAGGAAAGTACAGAGGTTCCTTCTTTGGAGGATTACCCAGAGTTCTCTAAAATGGTAGAGGAGAAAATTGAAGCTGCAGATGCTTGCATAAGTGAAGACTAAAAAGGCCAAATGAGAAAAATATTTATGGAATTCAATCAGGTGTTTGCCAAAGATGCCTATGCTTGTGGGTTAACTGATGTGCATGTTGCCACACAACCAGAAGGACATGGTAGGGAGCCAGAATTTGTGCACCAATATAGGTTACTCCTGGCATGTATGGAATCACTAGCTGAAATAATAAAAAATGTAGAATCTAGAGGATTCATTAGTCCAATTCATAGTACATCAAATACCCCTATGCTAGGACTTCTAAAACCTAATGGCCAGTGCAACTTGTGTGCAGATATACAGGAAGTTTACAAAAAGACACCTGTTTCAAGGTGGCCCCCTTATTTTATTGATCAGGGTCTTGCACAGGTTCACGGCTCAAAGGTGTTTACCACATTAGATGTTACAGCTTGATACTGGTGTGTGCCACTAGCTGAAGATATTCAAAATGTATTTGCATTTTCTTTTCACAAATAACAATATACATGGTCACGGACACCTTTTGGGTATGTTAGTAGTGGGAGTGAGTTTGGGATATTCCTGAGCAAGCACTCCCGGATGCAGCTGAAAGGGGGACAATAGTTTATGTGGATGATGTGGTAATAAAAAATGAAAGATCTGAAAAGTCACTTGAATCAGATTAGACATGCTTAGTCAGCAACAGAAGGCTGGGGCAAAAGTATATTTACAGAAAGCACAGTGGTGTAGAAAAAAGGTAAACTTCCTAGGTCATGACGTGACAGAGAATGGATTAAACCCACAAAAGAAAAAGGAGGAGGCGATTCATATACTAAAAGATCCCACTAATTTTTAAAGTTTAAAGAGTTTGTTAGAAAAGACATGTTACAACAGGAAATGTATTGAGAATTATGCAGAGATTACATAACCTTCAAGGAGATTGCTGAAGCAGGGTATACCCTGAACATTGGAAAAGGAATAAAATTAGGCAGTAGCAAGGCTAAAAGAGTGTCTAATGAAAGCACCAGGTCTGGCATATCCAATGAAAAACCAGGATTTCATTGTAGAAATAGGATTTACAGATCAAATCATGTCAGCAGTGTTATAACAAAAACATGATGTGAATAACAAAACCATTGCATATTCGAGACAAACGTTATCACAGTTAGAGACCCAATTTAGTGGATGCGAAAAAGCGCTTCTGTCCAGTGTCTGGGCGTTAGAACATTTCTGCCCCATAATTCAAGGGGAGCAGGAGATTATTGCAACAAATCACCAGCCTCTGTAATGTTTGCAAAGTAAGAGAATCAGATCAGGGAATTTGTCCCAGTCCAGAATTACTTCCTGCACATTAGCACTTCAGGGATTTCCTGTAGAACTGAAGTATGGACAAAATAAAAATAGTCCAGTTGTTCAAGAACTATCAGAATTGCATGAATGTGCTGCTACATGTGCACCTGATGACACAGAGCTAGAAACAAGTTTGAATGAATTTGAGCAATCCCCACACAAAGCATTTAAGAGGAAACATGTAGGAATTTACCAACTGTGTATGTAGATGGATGCGCATACCATGTAGACAATGATACAGAAAAAGAGCTAGTTGCGGGAATAGGAAACATATGGTTTAAATGTGACGACATTCCAAGAGTAAGCATGAGGATAGGTCCCAGAAGCAGTCAAGTGGCAGAATAAGCCTATATTTATAAGGCAATGTTTACAGCAGTAGAAAATAAACTTAAAGAAATAGTTCTAGTAACTGATTCTGATTATGCGCAAAATAGTTTTGTGGAGTATTTTCCTGGCTGGAAAGTGAAAGGCATGCTCAGCTATAACAAGAGAACACTTAAACATGGCAAGATGATTCAAGCTATCGACAAGCAGGTGTCAGAAAATTATCTGATAATATATTGGAGGAAAATACGTTGTCATTTGCAAACTCCAGGTGAGGATAAGGAGGGAAATGATAAGGCAGATCAATTATCCAAAATTGGAGCTGTAATGGGGGAGTTATTTCCTATTGAACCCCTGCTTAGTGAAATAAGGTAGATGCAATAACTTTCTCCAAGATGCCAAAAGCAGTTGAGCAGCCTGTGGCACAAAGAAGTTTTGATACTCCAGATTAGGACCTGATCTAAGTGCAAAAAGAAGACCTTATTCTAGGCCTATTTTAAAACCATTTGTTAGACGCTGAACACAATCCTCTGACTGAAAAGGACTGCAAAGGGAAAGAGGTATTGAGACTGTTATTTAAAAAACATTAGATTTACAAGACATACTGATGATTAGAGAATCGGTGACAGGCCAAACCCAATGGGTAGTTCCTTTGTCATTTTGGCAATTGATGTAACATCATGACCACAATGCCATATCTGCAGGACACAAAAGTTCACAAAAACTTTGGACATTTTAAAAGAGTATGCCTATTGTCTGCACATGTCCCAAGATGTTGAGATTTACACCAGTGGGTGTTTGGTGTGTGCACAGTTTCAACCTGCGTCACCGGCTAATAGAGCACAGTTGATGAGAAAAGGCTTGACGCTCCCATGGTCTGATTTACAAGTCAATTATATCAGGCCGGTAAGAAGATCAGCAAGGGGAAACAGGTACGTGCTGGCAGTAACTTGCCTAATACCCAAATGGGCGGAGTGCATTCCAGCTACAGACTGCAGTGCGCAAATGGCAGCCACTTTACTTGTAAATCATATTTTTTCAAGATTTGGTTTACCTCAAAGAATAGTCAGACCGTGGAAGTCATTTCACTAGTGTATTTATGACAACAATATGGCAAATCTTGGGTGTGAAGAGAAAGCTTCACATTTCTTACTGGTCCGCCTCTTCAGGGGGAGTGGAAGGGGAAACACATTGATAGTCGATATGTGGAAAAACTTTGTAGCTGAAGCAGGATCTAGTTGGGATTTGCAGCTTCCATTGGTACTAATGGCTATTAGGTCAATGCCCTCTAAATCAACAAATCTCAGCCACCATGAAATATTGACAGGATGGAAAATGGTTCTGCCACAACAATTACTTTACAGTAAAAATAAACAGGTGCTTGTAAATGAGTCAACAATTCATAAATATGTGGAAGAATTGAGAAAGCACTTGCAATATGCGTTTGCATTGTGCGCAGTGGAATTTGGGACCAGCCTCTGACCGTGCAAAGACATATTATGATAGAAAGGCATCTGTGAGAGAATATGAAATAGGAGTCCAGATTTACAAGTTTAATTTCGTGAAGGTGAAACATAACAACTCAAAATATCTTGCAGCATGGCAAGTGCCATATAGAATTGTAGATAAAGTTTCACTTGTGGTCTACAGAATTGCTAAAAAAAAGGGACAATTAACAGTGGAACAGTTTGTCCATGTTAATCAAATTAAAGCCTTTCATCCGAAATATAATTGCAGTAGCAAGTGGTGAGGTGAAACTAGTGTGAAGAAATCAAAAGGAGGTTGAAAGCAGTAAAAAGAACATATATATATATTAGGTTAGTGCACAAAAATATAAATAGATAAATAAGGGAAAGGAGTGTGGTGTTTGAGGCTGTTCTCTAAAATACCATGTGCTATTAGTGTTTATATTCATGTTGTTTTAGATGCTCCAGTGAGAAAGGAAAGTAAAAGGTTTGATATGTTTGATACTTAAGTTGTCTTTTCTTTTTACTCTAGAAAAATTATTGTCAGTGCCGGATCCTTGGTGTGCCGGATCCCTGGAAGATACAATTGGATTGTAGTCCTCTGGAAAGCAACCTGGACCGAAGAAGGGGGTGAAGATGATGACCCCAAAAGAAGAGTAGATAATGATCCCAAAAGAAAATGATGACTGGCTGTTTTTTCCACGTGGCAGGGGGAAAATGAAATCTTTTGGCTACTCTTGGTGTTAGTAATCATGAATGCTCCATTTGCCATGGTTTGTGTCAGCAGTGCAAAGTCACTTTTCAGCAGTGCAAATTCACTTTGAACCAGACAAATATTACATGAATCGAGCACACAGTGTCTCAAGTATAAGGCAAGAATTGGACTACTGTGCAGGTAAGGAAAAAACATTAACATAAACACACATTAATATCCACAGTAATTCTTAATGTACTTACAACAAGTACTGTAAACCTAAAACATCTGTATAAATGATATATTCCAGATTCATGAAAGTGGAAATGTACATACACTCTCTGCAACCATGTTTCACAAGAGCACATCCCTAATGAACGATTTTTGTATGTATCGATATCAAATTATGAATCCATTCCATTTCAACAGCTTCTGCAGAATGCAATTCATGGCATATTATACCCTTTTTGCAATTCAGACAATCGTTCCAGCATACAAATATACTCACATAGCCAATATATCAGACTAAATCTGCTAACGTACAGTGCAGATGGTACCAAAAATAGCTGTAATCTCACTAGCTTTACATACGACCAAGTATCTCTTGGCAAGAAAACCTTCACAACAGTAGGCCTAATATACCACACTGGTGCAACAACCACGTCAGGTCATTATACTGCATATGTCAAAAAAGTGGTTGGTTTTAATATAACAACCCCTCTGTTACTCAAAAACATAAATTACCAGCAAATCTGACAAATGCCTGCTTAATATTCCTTGAACCCAAATTTACTCACTAAATGCCAACAGGTATCTAACTACATCCATACTACTACAATACTAGTTTTAAAAGTCAAGATAGTTAGAATACGCCAACAGGTTTCTAACTACTTCAAAAATACCCATCATTGCAATACACTTCAAATACACCATCACAGTTCGTGTTTACTGTAATACTTCTTCTAACGTCCAATATAGTCAGAGTACAGCAACAACTATCTAATTACTTTAAACATTCTCTTAATTACAAAACACTTCAAACAAACATACTATCACATTTACACTAGCGTAGCTATATATGTTTTTTTTTGTAATCCTCAATGGATTTCTTTTCCCAATGACCCAATGATTATTTAATGTCAATACAAAAACAGTGTAGCACACACTTATGCTGTAACAAACATAGTATATAGAATGTACTGTTTATGAGAGTCACAAAAAGTCAATGTACATGTAAAATTGTATGCGATTAAAGATTTTCAACTATCCAGATAACAAATTATACCGTTTTTTTCACAGAAAAAGAACCAGAGATTCTAGCTTTATTACTGTATGCAACTAAGTAACTATACCAAGTATAAACAAATACATATTCAATAAGCACTATCCGCAATTGTAATGCCATCATAAATACTATATGCACTTTAATTATATAATTCCACCATATTACAAATGCTGTATACTCCCCCTACAGTACCCATAATTACTATGCATATATTACTATAGTGTGTGTGGCCAGTGGGCAGATTCTTGGGAGCCTATGGCCATGCCCCCAAGAATCTGGCCACTGGCCACACAATCATAATATTATCACACCATATAACAAGTAAGTACAATGCACCTTCAAATAACAAAACTTGCCCTGAACCCCCTGCAATTGAAATAATGTCTGCAGACAGTAAAATTGACAGTAGACTCAGCAGCATCTGCAAACCCTTTTTTCACCCGTAAAAAAGCTCCATATCATCTCTATCCCACTCCCCTACCCTTTACATGCCCTATTTCAGCCATCAAATAACCTCAAATGTGTTTCGCAAACTGTTTGTTCACAGTGGTGTCAGCCGACTACTGCCGTGTCTGCGGACTATCGCGGCACCTGCACACCCTCTTTTCACTCATAAAAAGTCCCATATCATCTGTATTACACCCCCCAACCTTTCAGCCTCTCTTTTGACCACCAAATAACCCAGCATTTGTTTTCCAGACGTTATCCCCAACCACGGCTGTCCACAGTTCCAATATGGAGACCGTTTAAAACATTATGACTCACCTCACGCTTTTCACCATCCAATCAGCCAGAGTGTCCGATGTCTGTGCACATCACGCGACCACTTGATTGGTCCAGGGTGGTGTCCACGGACCAAACAGGAAGTGAGTCTGCGGACCCCAGATATCACAATTTATTTGTGCCTACTTTTTTACCATATTTTAGAAAACTACTGGATGGATTTACACTAAATTTATAAAAGCACGCTGTTGGGACCAAGCTGCCGCTTCTGGCACAAATTTGGTGAAAATATGTGTAGCGGTTTGGGCTGTAGGCATGAGGACATTTTTTCCATTGCATCTATGAGGATTTCCACACATTTTGAGACCATCTTATTACTTTGCCCCCATTGCCAAAATGCACCAAACTTTGGAGAATCATTCCGATGTGGCCATATACTTTTCTTTGCAAAGTGTGGTGAGTATTCATCCGGGGGGGCAAAGTTATAAGCCACCAAAAAATGCTCTTCCTATGGGTTGAGCAACTTAACCATAGCTACAGGGCCGCTACCGCAGGTCTTGTAATGTATTTGAATCTGGAAAAATGCATTATAAAATAATTAATGAATTTCAGCATATAGGTAGAAACCATAAAGGCGATTCATACGATTATGGCAGCAAATTGACAGTAAATCACAGATTTGCCACCAACATCTCTTAACGTCCCCCCTACCCGCACTCTGTCATGTGCACTTACAACAAGATTAAACATTAACAAACTTCAAGTCACACAGAATACCGCCCTCAGGGCTGCCCTGAGTATTCACAAATGGGAACACATCTCACAGGCTAGAATAAATGCACACTGGTTGCCAGTAAAGGAACACATTCTCTTCAAAACAATAGCCATAATACACAGGTGCTTCTCCTCCGACAAACCACCCTACCTATCAGAAAGAATCACCCGCAACCTCACTAACAGACCCATCAGATCTCACTTGGTTAACCAGGTTTACGTACCAGCCTTCAAAAGAACCAAAGCTGGAGTGTCTAGTTGTCAACACTTGGCACCTAAAAATTGGAATGCTCTACCCACTACCTTAAGAAATGAGAAATCCTACACCAATTTCCGAAACATGCTTAAAACCTCACTATTCTGTTAGTTCCTAACAATACATGTAACTACGTCTGTTCAACTGTAAACCTCATGAACATCAGTATTGCCTCCTTTCACACTGTATCACTCTCTCTGTTTTGTCTTTGTCATGATGAGTTCTTCTGGAACAGAGCCACGGTGCCTCAGGGCCGCTGCTGCTCTTTATAAATGCAAATAAATAAATTGCCAGAGGCAGCACTGTGGTGTTGGTAGACATTTCTGTAGACCATAGGACTCCGTGGGGATTGTTGGCAAATTTAGCAAGAACTGTAATTCTGCTTGGTAAATCTGCCAATATGTTGCCTAAAACTGAAGGATCTATCTCCAGCATTATGCTGGAGTTAAATCCACCACTACAAGGACACACTCAGAATTCGGCAGTGCAGTAAAAGTGGTGGTAATTCTGCTACAGCTAAAATAGGTGTTAGCAACTGAATGAATGCCACTGCCTTTTACCATGCTAACGAACTTGAAATGAGGCCCATAGTCTTTTTCATTTCTTTGATACCGCAGTACTCTTTATATCAAAATCGCAGTGGTACAGGCAGAGCCGGCCTTAGGGGGGGCCAGCCGGGCGCCATAAGCCCCCACCACTCCAGCTTGGGGGAGTCTTTCAAGGGCTCCCCCGAGTTGGCGTTGTGGGAGAAGGTGCGGCAGGCAGCATTTTGCTGTTGAAAGTACCCAACACCATGGGTGCCTTTAACAGCAAAAAGACACTATTGGCCCCCCACCACGCCAGCTCGGGGGGGTCTTTCAAAGGCTCCTCCGAGCTGGCATGGTGGCAGAAGGCGTGGCAGGTGCCTCATTGTCATCGAATTAACCCGCAGCGGCGGGCTTATTCAATGACAACGGGGTGCTATGGCCCTATTAACACTATTGCCTCCTCGCCGGAGGTTTAAGGAGAAAAAAAAAGGGGGGGGCTCCTGGCCCCGCCCCCTTCTGCCCCACCCCCTGCTAGCCAGGGGCGCGCATAGGGCGAGGGGGGGTGCCAATTCGCCCAGGGCACTGCTGCCCTTAAGGCCGGCCCTGGGTACAGGTGTATACTTTCTATGATATTACCTTGGAAGATGGCTCATAAGGATGGAATGTGTTGTTCTGTGGTGTTCTGCCATAGCTCCCATGTCACCTGAATAAAGGGCTATCATGTATGCCTAACCCAAGTGGGCCTGCATTCTTTCTCATATTTAGGAGGCTGTTGGAAATATTTTATTCCGTGAGAGGGGCCAACATTTACCTCTTCTTTCCATGAACAAAACTCTGCCTCAACAGCAGGTTGCACCTATTTAGTTGATTGGCGCAATGATGTCATGCATAGAAAACTTAGCATGACGTTTCTATAAAAGACTCCATGTATATATGTATTCACAGTTGTCATGTGGTCATCTGCAAGTTGCCTGCAGAGGATTGTGCCGGTATGCATAATGTCCTATTGTTTTACATGCAAGCAACCATATTTGATAAAACAGATACATAAAATGTTGCACATTGATTCAGTCATCGATTGGTCAACTCTAGTATCCCTTTGGGAAAAGTTGAGTTTTCCGAGTGAAAAGCGGGTGTGTAAGAATTCCATATTCACACCCTCTCCCTCGTTTCAGCACGTGCAGCATAACGTTTGGTATACCATTGACCCTGGTCCCTTTAGGGGAACATGGAGGTTCATCCATGGTACTTTAAAAAAGGAGTTTTTGATTGTCTTGATGAGGCTATAGTAGCAGTTGCTGCATTTAAGCTGTCCGACCAACATATACTTTGCACGAGGGGGGGCAACAGCATAAATAGCTTACAGACCACAGAGCCATAGACACCTACTTAATGCAAGCCCAAATGTGCCATGGCTAATCACACGCGTTCCTTAAATACCAGAAGGACGCTTAATGAAGATGCCCGTTTCCTAATTGAAATGTTGATGAGACTGAGCCATCAGTAATGCTTTCATAGAGAGCCAGAGTGGATGAATGTGCCTAATATGAGTGACCAGTATGGCGCATATGAATATGTATAAGGTGAAAGTTCCTGCACAGTTACTGTATGTGTGATCATGTATGTGCATGGTTAGACTATTATGAGTCCTTCTGCTTTATAACCACATGCGCATAACATGTGAAAGATAAACTGGGCCAAGTTGCTCGACAGAAAGTGTGAATTATATGTAGAGAGTCGTCATCCCTCATATTGCCGCGCTGATATGCCCCCCCGAATCATTGGCAGGGCGGTACAGAGAGCCTTCTGGAATCACACGAGGCGCGTGATAATAAATACACACTGGAGGAGGACCCTCCATCATGTCTGCCATCTGTCTGAAAGCCTCTTTGAGTCTCATGAAGTGGGTGCATTGCAAGTGTTCCAGGGAAAGAGCTACACTTGTAATGATAGGTCTTTAACTAGATACCCTAGAGCAGGAACACTGCTAGGTTTAAAAAAAAATGCCTTCCCAGAGGTAGTGTTTAACTATTAAAAAGTAATAGAACGGCTGTCACAGCTGCCTTTTTCCAAGGCAAAGAACAGAGCTGAGTGGTATTATTGGTTTGCTCAATTCCATTCCAATGCAGCTAATGGGGATGTAAACGCCCCCAGACTGATTCAATCTGCTGTCTCCTGAATTACAGGGGCACAGTGGACTCCTTTCTAAGCAGCTGTAACTTTTCACAGCAATAGGCACATTATATGGGACAAACAGATGCTGCTTATTAAGACCGCTTTCAGGATTCGATGGGCACTAAATGTGGCCATTCCATTTGAATGTGATGGGCCCATGCGGCTGATCTTCAGACGAAGCATCAACCCGCGCGGCTCGCAACAAATCACTGCTTCTAGAACATTCTGGAAATAAAAAGCTGCACCACAAGTCATTGTGACCTCTCAACAAAAGTGCACCTGTCCCTCAAAATGGCAATATAATGCTGGTGCCTATACTCCCTGCACACTGTCTTGATTTTGTAAAATGCAATTGCACATTAGACAGAACCCCCAAAGTTTAATAGAACTAGTTTATTCACATATTCTGTTAGTTTGATGTATATGCATGGTGCACATTTTTGATGTAGGAAATATATAATTAGCGTGCCTGATAGAGTTTGCTGTTTCCATTGCTACACAATGGGGTGAACATTTGCACATTGCAAGTGACTATCCAGCAATGAATCTCACTCAGCCCCTGACGTGGTTGGGAGATTTCTGCATGCACACAGAACAGCAATGTAACTACTCACCAAGACTGAATAATCATTCCCCGATGACGCTTGTAAATGATGTGGCCTGCATGTGCAATACCTTATTTCTATGCCCGAATACTCAACTGATTGGGCATCAATTGGCAATGGTGGCTCCTACATGTGGGCCCAAGTTTACTGACCCCCTACTTTTATGCACCAGGTGCAATATGCATTACTTACATTACATTCATCAACAAGCACAGCAGCATATATTCCATCTACTCCAGGCAGTGCATGCATGTGCATGCGTGGGGACCCAGGATGCTGGAACTCAACTACCTGCCTTGGGCACATTACACGCAAAGAAGGCTGTGTCTGGGTTCTGCACGGATACTCTGGGCTCTGTGCACATGGCATTGAGCTTAAGTCTAGAGGTCAGCAGGGCCCTGCTGGATCTCTGTGACTGTGTGCGAAAAGTGAAAGAACATTGTCCTGGAACTGCTCCAGTTGGGTCAGGCCATCTCGGTCAGCGTGTGGTTCGGTGTCGGCTGCAATGGCCAATGGCAATGAACAGGGAGTGTAGGAAAACTGTGTGTGTGTTTGCCTGTCAGTATGCATGCATGTACATATGTATGTATACATATGAAGGGTTCTATTTGTCTGCCAGTGTGAGCTTGAAAGCATTTGAAGATGTGTATGGTGGGTTTGTGATTGCAGTGGAGCTGCTGCAGGTATGGAATTGGGGTGGCAACAGTAAAACAAAACTTGGGCAGATGGACAGGACCTCAAAGGTGGTAATAATGCAATAGAGGTAAAGCTAAAATGAGTGAGTAAATAAGTAGGGGTTGCCTTCCTGTATTGGTGTATCCAACATGTACATGTGTTCTTTATATGGCTTTAGTGCATTATGGGTAAGTCTATTGTGAGTGCTGGGATGATAGCTCAGGGGCAATGTGTTTCTCTTGGAAGCAAGATAACGCAGAGCAACACAGGTTTGAATTCTGGTCCTGCTCCTAGAGACTGGTCTCTGGTATTAAGAGTAATTAATTATGATTTAATGAGTGTTGTTACAGGGCATACTGGATAATACTGGCACATCCAATACAGATATTTCTTCTCACAACGCAATACTCGTATTACAGGCAAATGCAACATGTGAGTAAGTAATAATAACGGGATACTTGTACTTATTTGTGTACACAGCTTTTGCATATTTTCTTACATAGAATTACTGTCATCATAGGAAAAGCCAACATTAGTGTGTTGTTACTGGTATAGCCTGCTTGGACATACTTTGTTACAGTGGAATTACTGCCTTTGGTCACCACCTGCATAACATTTTTTTTATATCAATGGCATAATACTGCATAAATTGTCGGCAACCTAGCATGTACCATTTTTTCCATGTGTTATCTTACGAAACTGATTCAAAATTGTATAGCTTTTCACCTAGATTTTCATTAAAAATGTTCAGTAAAATGCACCATTTTAACCCATTATTTAAAAGACTTCTTCGGGCAGGGAAGAACCCTATAACTCACCAAAATTCACTTTGAATTACTATTTCTTCCTTGCTATGCTCAGTCACTGGCACACATTCATGGGACATATTTGCACACCGCAGTGAAAGAATGTGCAAGCCACCACCGTCTACTGGTGAAGCTTGCGGGATGCAGAATGTTTGCTCCCTTCTCGAAAGTGGTGCCTGGGAGCATGCATGGGCACAGAAAAGCAGATGTGCTCAGCTATCTCTCAAATGATGACGGCCAAAAGTGCAGGTCATTCATCATTGGGGAAGGGCAAAAGCTTCCAAATTAATTAAAAAATGTGCAGTGCAAAACTTGTGTTGAAGCAAATTGTGTTAATTACTATTATGCAAATTAACTGAAAGAAGCTTAATTCCAGTGAAATGTTTTATACTCACACACTGAGCACACATCATATACTATATATAATGAAAGCCAGATGTATGTTTGTCCGAAGTCATCCTACCCGCTTTGCCTATTGTCATCGCTAGAGGGAGCTGTTGCCTTATGTATACAACAATGAGATTTCACGTTCATCTTCCAGGCAAACAGAATGTGTATTTCATGTCATCACCACTAGAGGGAGCTGTTGCCTTATGCATACAACAATAAGTCTTCCTGTTCATCTTCCAGGCAAATAAAATGTGTATTTAAACAATGATAACATACAATTAGCTGCAGAAAAGGATCAATCCCTTAAAAGCATACTTCAAGTTGCCTACACTAAAGTAAATAATACATTTTTTAAAACACACAAACAGTGATTCGTTTTGATTAAGCACTTTTTCTCTAACAAAATAAATTACTTTTTAAAACTATTCTTATGTATTATGTAGAGTGAGGGGGTGCAATATAAAAGAGCATTGGGGGAGATTAATGTGAGGAAAAGAATTGTGGAGGAGTATGGCCACAGATCTGGTCAATTCCACACCAGTATTAGCAGGCTCACAGGAATACAACCCTATCTGACTTGGAGCCCTCACAAAAAGGATAGGTGGCTGATCACGAGGGCACGGTTTGATTCCCTAAGGTTACAAGGGAATACCTACAAATGGAAAGGCTTCCCTGATTCAGGCTGCCCAATCTGTGGTTATCATCTCGAGGATTTAGCCCATTTGTTGTTTTTCTGTACTGGATATGCCGGCATTCGTAGAGTGACCTTGATCCCTGCCCTTAAGAAGACAGCGATACGTTCGCACAGGGCAGCTCTCGTGTTTCTATTGAGTGCCGACACGCCCTATACAGCGTGGGCACTGCTTATGTTTTTGAAGAGAGCAATGTTCTTTAGAAAGGGTCTATTATTAATGCAGGGAGATGCTAGTTAGTACTCTGAAAAAATTTCTAATAGGGATTTAAAGTTCACCTTTCATTTCTAACTGATACTGCTAGTGTTTTCATGGGTTTTAATCATTCATGTAATTATTCAACCAATGTTTTTATGGCAGGTTATCTAGGTTACGAATGCCTATGATTTTATTATTAGGAAGTGTTTTATGAAATGTAACTTTATTTGTGATTAATCGTGTTTTTTTTGTCGTTTAATGGATTTTTCATAATCCGAATAAACTTGTTTGACTTGACTTGACTTGTAATTATGCATTGTCATATTTCTTGGTATGTATGATTATATCACTATATTCTTCATGTACGTCTTAAACTTTATTTGACTTCAATATACTGTATTTTATGATCTCATGTCTACTTCGAATTATGCTGCACGTGAATTTTATTAATCTGACATCCTTCAACACTATATATTTGAGTCCAAAACCTGTAAGTGTAATCCAAGAAAATGAGCAGCAGATACAACAATTGGCCGCATGTATTATGTTGAACTTCAGTGGATTCTGTGAGATTTTGTTTGGGGTTACTATTCCTCCATGTAAAAGTAGCAAGATCCTTTATAATTACAAACAATGTTTCTTCTATTAACATAAATCATGTTAAAATACACCACATAATATATTTACACTCTGAAAATGTCTACCTTTACACACATTAACCCGAGCAGACAGGCTTTTCCACTAATATTGAAAACATTTCAGAGTTTGTAAATATGTATTTATTGTGTTAAAACTGATATAATATTGTTTCGTCCTCATTGTATATGTTGGCCTATGCCGAGTCGCTTTGCGAGGAAATCCGTATTGCAAGGTCGTGACCTTAAGTGAATCAAGCCTCCATTTTAGGTTAAAGCAGCCATTTTAGTTTATCGTGCAAAGTCACCCTGTGGCCTAAAATGGCCGACCTGTGTTCTCTTGTTCTTACTTTAACCTCTTCAACCTCTGTAGGAGAGTTAATGTCCAACCTGCCTGCAGGCTACATGTTAGGATCATGTAGACCTTGTCCTTTGTTGACCTCGGGATCAGGGGATTACTTGAAACGGCAATGTTAACCTACAAGTATACAAGAACAATAATGCTATTTAAACATGACATGCAAAACATCTGTTTGACCTGCATTAAAGCAAATGTGTAAAGAGTGTAAAGTTAAACCCAGAGAATAATAGTGCTTGTTAGTAAATGTATTAAAAAGTATACCGCATGCACGAGATATGTAAATTAGGAATGAACCTGGCGCGAACCCTAGCCCAGTACATGATTAACTTGTAGGAGGATGGACATCTTTTATGAAGAAACTGTATAAATATGCTGATGTCCAGCTAGCAATTCCTGTTCACTGCTCACATTGAACCTGCTGGTGGTCTCTGTGATGTACTGACGGCCAATAGCTATTTGTGTACTTTGTTTTGTAAACTGTACAATATTGCAATAAAGATTCTGGGAATCTTTACAAGCCTGTGTTGGTGTATTTCTCTTTGCATGGTGTAAAAGCATTAATATTGTATTTTCTGATTCCACAGATGGCGCCCGAATAGGGAGTCTCAAGATTGACTTTGTCTTGTTGAAAGTTGGCTCGGCTATCGGACCGGATCGGACGGTGCCAACAAAACGGCCCCTCTGGACGAGAAGTGAATTCCTCGACAGAACAGCATGATCCGATCCCTGAACGGTGAGCTGTAGCCCGAGACGACGTCTTGACGAGGGTCCATATATCGAGGTGGGTAAATTTCCCAGAATCACCAGACACGTGGGTCCTTAGAATTGTCCTTAGTAACCCGATCGGGCCTCCCAGTCCTTTGGTCAGGTGAATCGTGACCTGATTCTTAATTTAACCCTGACAATTTGAATTTGGCGCATTGTACTCACAAGCACAACTATTTGACCAGGTAACACCAGAACTCTGATATGCCTGGGAAATTGTCTGCCTGCTTCAGGGCATTATTCCGCAGTGACAGACAATCTTTGGAAGATAGCCGTCCCGCACCACAGGAGGGGTCGCCGGCATGCACTATGTACTGTAAGAAAGGCTTTGGTAGTATAGCATTTAATGACATTTGGCACAGACAGACCAGACATAATTCTAATCTTCGGTGGCCAACCAATGGTAGCTTTGAAATCCTTCGTATAGAATATCTAGAGTCTGTATTGTTAAAGAAAAAGGCTAAACCTGCAGTATTTGACGCATTGCACAGTTGGAAAACAGAAGCTTTGCAGCAACAAAAGAGTAGAGAGAAACATATGCGTCGACATATGACGAGTGCCGAAAAGGCACGGTTATATGATCAAAATAAACAATTGGAATCAGTTAGGAACACGGAGAGAGCGTTTCAATTAGGCATTCAGAAAATTTACCCTTCAAAAGATTTTCATACGTCCGATGAATTGATTAACAAACTTTTACATGAACGAAGGCCCGATGCCTCTGCGCCACCCGCGTACGTCCCTCCTCTTGGTGCTTTGCCCCCTCCTGTCGTTATTCCTCCTCCTATAGTTCCTCTGGTCCTCCCTGTTGTTCTTCCTTTTGTTCTTCCAGCTGTCACTCCTTTGCCTGCCCCCTTGCCTCCACCTGTTGATATTCCGAAAGTGCCTGCTCTTCCTCTTCCAAGTGATTCTGCATTGCTTGTAGTAGACCAGGGAGCGGGATCAAGGGTTGTAACTCGTAATACTGTGTCCCCAGGTAAAAAGAATGAATTGATTGCTTGGGCTAAACATTGTATAAAGAAGGGTGAACAAGGTGATGTTTTTTCCACACTCGAAAATTTAAAAAGTATTCCTGAGAAAAATGTTTTTGTTGAAGGGTTAGGAATTCATTTGAGTATAATGTGGAATAGATTAAACGTTGTAGATCTCCCACAAGGGTTATGGGATTTGAACGCCTTAGCGTTGTCCAGAGATACTGCGGAGAAAGTATATGAGCATGTCAAGAGGATTTTTGTATATAGGAAGGAGTTGGAAGAGTTACAGAATGAAGAAGCAGATGGTGATAGTTTAGGTATTATGTTCTTACAGAAACGGTTTTCTCCTCGCCGTGAATTGAAAGGTGAGGAAGCGTGAATTTGTACAAAGGATGTGATAAGATGGATTTCGGATATGTCGATAACTCCAGATGAAGCATATGACACGTATGGTCAGTATACGTTAGAAATGCAAAAGAAAGTGATACAGGTTATGGTAGAATACCTGCAGAATGAGTGTGTAAAAAGAAAGATTTGTTGTCCCGCAGAATTGTTGAGTGCTTATAAGAGAGCCTTTTCGATTGATACTTCTTCGACTGCCTTAGCGCTTGATTTGGCTCTGTTGCTTAGTAAGCGTTCGGAGCTACCTACTTCTCAGTTGCCTATGAGAGAGGTCCCTCTGACATTTGTCCCAAAAGTTGAGATTGCAGCCGATGCTGCACGAGGAATAGCCACTGTGGACATTCCTGCACATTACGTATCGCAGTTTGTTCACGTCCCGTTCTCAAGACAGGAAGTGAACACCATAAAACAATCTATTCCTGATATAAGAAAGAATCCAACGGGGTTCTATAAAGAAATAGAGTCGTTCTTACAATCATCGGTATTCACCGTAAGTGATATTGATTTATTATTTCCCGTACTCCTGCCAGTTGATTTGTGGAAAGAGATTAGGACTGTAGATGATGTACCTGGGTTAGGAGATACATGGGATAACATGGCTAGGCTCAAAAGAGAAAGACCAGCTGGCGAGCGACCGCCTCAAGTGATATTAACTTTGCCTGATAGGATTATTGTAAAATTAAAAATTATAATAATAATAATTTTTATTTGTGTTTGATTCCATTACAGAGTAACACAATCTTTACAAAATAGATGTGATAAATATTCCTTACGATATAATTCATGCAGACATTTTTTAAAATCATCTTTCAATAAAAAGTAGAAAATTACATGATTAAAACATTGCATATATAGTTAATCAGGCTTGAGCATTGGCTTAATTATCTAATTCCTTTTCTATTACTTTACAGAATCTTGTTAACGCATATATTAAGGGTTTATAGTTGCCCTGCATCATTCTAGCCCAATGAAATACTGAACAATCAGTATAGTTAATATTTACAAACTCCATCAGTAAAACAGTTCTTTGATGTTTAAAATAGGGACAATATTAAATCAGATGCTTTAAGGTTTCGGTAGTTTCAGTGCACATGGGGAATCTACAATTCTTTTTTCCAGCATACATATTATATCCAACCCAGTTTGAAATTCTTTCTTTGGTGTGCAGCAAATTGAATTTGAACCATAAGAATGCTTTACGGGTATGCTTTACGGGTATGGTTACAAGGGAACAACATAATATAGTCATATCTAGGTATGCACTTTTTTGTAAACAGGTAGTATTCCTTGTAAAGTTTGTAAGACCCTATTTGATCAATAGTCCTGCACCAATCACATGCAAACAGCTTTTTTTTTGGAATAAGCGGGTTTAGTATGGATGTCATCAACTGTGATATTGACTTCGTTGAAAATGTCATATATTCTACTCAAATATTGGGCCATTGCGGCCATTGGCTTTGAATCAATTGTTTGCTTTATTTCATCGTATATGGAATTCACCTTAGGATAAATGATTTTTGCATAATTAGTGATAACGCTACTAGGCCTAGCTCGTGTTTTAGGACTGAATTAGGTAGTGACATTGGAAGGGACATAGCACGTTTCAAGGATGTCCCCTGCAATTGATCCAAGATTGCACCCATTTTGCCCATACATACATCAAGCGAGTAGAGAATGACAGTTTCAATTTTTAGCGTAAAAAACTCGATGAGAGGGGTTAGTGAAAATTTGCAATATTTGGCATATATTATTCTTAACTGCGATGTGAGTGGTCTGATCTTGTTGTTTAGTAGATCAGTCCACATTTTGATGGAATTCTTTTCTGATAAATGATACCCTAAGTAGATCGTTTCTACTATAGAGGGGATGGGAATTTGCATTATATGCCATTGGAACTTTCCAGTTCTCTTGTGAACGCCAAATTTCATTACTGCTGTTTTGGCAGGATTAGGCGATAAGTTGTGTGTTGTTGCGAAATCTTCAAATAATCGTAAATTGAATTGGAGGCCTTCCATCGTGGGATCAAATATTATAATATCGTCCGCAAAAGCAAGCCACTTTAGTTGAATAAGGCCAATTTTTACAGAAGGTTTTTCGCATCCGAGCCTTTATCAAGATCTGCAAGATACAGGTTGAAAAAAGTGGCGGCTAGGTTGCAACCTTGCTTTAGGCCTATTTCAGTGCTAATGGGTTTGGTTGTTCGACCTTCCGAGGTAAGTTTGATTTTATAACATGTATTAGTGTGGAGGGCTATGAACCAATATATTAGCACCGATGGAATTCCCATGTTAGTTAACTTAGCCCATAGAAGGTTCCGTATCACAGTATCGAAAGCCGATGACATGTCAATGAGGGCGATATATACTGGGTGTGCCGATGTTTTTTTTTTGCTCCTGCAATGGCAAAGGCCATTAACATGGCATTGAGCGAAGTGCTCAATCCTTTCCTAAATCCTGTTTGATATTTAGAGTATAGTTTGTGTGTTTCGATGTATTTTTCAAGGTCATAAAGAAGGAGGATTGCGAATAGTTTTGCCACAGTATCAATTAAGGCAATAGGCCGGTAGTTCTATGGTAAGGCAGCATCCCCCTTTTTAAATATCGGTATGATGCTGGCTGAAAGCCAAGAAGCCGGGACGATCCCCGATTTGAGGATGGCCTGGAATTTGATGTTTATGATCGTTGCCCATAAATCCGGATCTGCTTTGTACAGGCAAGGGGGAAAGCCATCTGGGCCAGCTGATTTAGAATAAGTAAGTTTGGTTATAGCCCACTTGATATCAGCAATGGACCTGTTTAATCGCGGGAGATCCTGATAAGGTAACAAAGGTGTGCGGATGTTCAGAAATTTATCTGGCGTCTGAAATTTGCTTGTGATATAAGTATGCCAAGTGGATTCAGGTATGGCATTAGACGGCGAAGGCGACACTTGAGCGTTAGTGTTTTTGATTGTTCGCCAGATAGTGTGTGTGTCATGGGCCGTTATAGCTAGAATAAGATTGCAGTTAAGTTTGTTAAGTCTTGATAACCTTATGTGTTTTAAATTTTGCTTATATGCACCCATAATATGATTTCTCTGCGTTTGTTCCATTTCACGAGATAATTCATTGTTTTTTTTCATAGCTCGTAGGGCCTTATTTTTTTCCTTTTTCTGTATTTTGCATAAAGGATCAAATGGATGTTGATTTTTAATGGCAATACTTTTTTTTTTTTTACTAAAATGTAATAGTGCAGCATGGATTATTTCGGCATAAAGTTGTTCCGTGGCATCTATAGAGGTTCCTTCAGTGATACGGGAATTGTCAATGGCTGATGTTACATATTGGGTAAATTGATTGCATAGAGCTTGAGTCCATCTAAGGGAGACCAGTGGGCAATCTATTTCACACAACATTGTCGAAGGGCCAACTACTGAAACAGAAAGCTTAAGGTTCAGAGTGCCTAGTATTTGTGCATGGTCTCCATACGGCATCTGAGTAATTACTAGCGGTAAAGATATTGAGAGTAAATTGTAGGTGACAAATATAAAGTCAATTGTTGAGGTTTTTACATCTCTTGACCATGTAGACCAGTTGGATTTTTGGTCCGGTATAATAATGTCTAAGTCCCAATCTTTTAGGAAAGTCCTCCATATTGCACCCCTGCGTTTCGATAGTGCATTGTTTGAGGAGCCTCTAAGTTCATTATTAGTCCTACAATCACAGTTGAAGTCCCCACCTAATATTATTTCGATGTTTCCATATTCATGGGTCACAAATTCTAGGCAATTCTCAACGATGTCAATCATCTCATTTATCAGGGTGTGCACCGGGTTCCAATAAATTGTGATTACAACTAGATGGGGATAGCTGTGGATGTTTGTCTCTACTAGTATCGCAAGAAAATTAGCAGTCGGCCAAACAATTTTAGAGGTGACCGTTAGAGCATTATCCACTGCTATCACGATACCTCCAGAGGGGCGACCAACGGAGGAACGTACAGCTGGAATCCAATACGTTGTATAGTCAGGTAATAAGAAGGCAGTAGTTTTCATAGTTTCCTGAATCACTAATATTGATGGGCGATTGAGGCAATCAATTATTGAGTGCCATTTCATGAGGTTGTGTTATCCACATGAATTCCAAGATTGGAAAGTTAAGGCAGTTTTTACAGGCAGCTATGATGTGGAAGGTAGATCTTTAGATTTGAGAAGAGAGTTAAGCATAGGGGCAAGCCACGGAAGGTCGTTAGAAATGCCCTCTTTGGTCAGAAATTCATTAATAGTTCCGTTTCCATTCACATTAGAATTAGATGGTGAAATAGATTGTAGTTCAAGATTGGGAGCCTGAGGACATTTATATTGAATGAATTTCATTGCTTCTTGTTCATTTTCTATTGATCTTAGAACAAGGCCTTCTTCTTTTATGCCTTCTCTGTTAAACCATAAGTATTTCTTAACAGTTTCAGAAGATAGATAACACACAGCACGGAAATTATTTTGTATAGATAAAGATACTCTCCGAATATCATCTGATTCAAACATCCGTAATTGAGGGATTCGGCTGAAAAGTGACAGAAGGAAGGCTCGGTTAATACGATTTGTCCCAAGTATGCCACATTTTCCTTCAAAGCCTATGAGATGATGTTTTTCCGTTATGGTGTATTTGGTTTTGTCAGGAGAGCCATCAAACGATTTTATATGAGGATCAGAAGTATTTTCAGAGGGAGGAGCATGGACAGTCAAACTAGTGGGGTTTACTCTTGATGGTTCGCTCTCAGGATTGACTTTCAGGGATCGCTCATAAAGTTCCTTCCTCAGAATGTCCAAAATGTTGTGATGGGTTAACGTTGTGGAGGTTTGGGATTCAGAGATAGATCTATGCAAAGGAGGGCCATGCACCAGTGTGCAATTCTTCCTAGGAGATGGCAATGTGGTGTGCATGTCCCATTTATTTGTGTGCAAGAAAGGTAGATCCATTGCAGATAATGTTGTGAGCAAAGTAACTTTTCCTAATCCATTTCCTACTTTTTCGGGTCGCACTAGGCTAGATAAATCTATTTTATCAGCCATGATGGTAGAGCCTTTGGGATCCATAGGAGCCACGGGAGGAGTAGATGTTAAGACCTTAGTGCTGGTCGAATTTGAATTACTCAGATGTAAAGATAGGATTTGAGCCATTGGTAGAGGTAATGGAGGTGGATCTTTTTGTCGTCCATTAACCGTAACCATAGGGTCAATGGTGTTAGAAGGGTTACTAATTCCAGTAGAGTTTGAAGTGTTCGTACAAGCTTCACTGCAAGTTTTGGTCATTACAGTGATTATGGGATCCAAAGGCAAAATATTGTCGTGGCGAGTAGTGCGAGTTCTGCCACATATTGGAACATTTTTTATTATTTTTATTTTTCCTTTTGGATGTTGTTGGCACATCATTGCTCTCCTTAAGATCTATCACTAGTTCTTTGTGATTCAGATTATCTGAATTGATTACTTTAGTAGAGTTAATTTCGATGGACAAAGTGGATATTTTTGAGGTATTTATTGCTTCATTGGTGGATTCGGAACTGGGTTTTGTAGATAAGATTAGGGCTTCCTGGCTCTCTTTGGAAAGTTGTTGGAGATCTATATGGTCTTCATCAATCGATGTCTCAGTAGTGGTAGGTAAAGATTGATTAAGCACGGCACATTCGTAATTAGAGCTTTTGGTTAAAGCATCGTTCCTTCTTTTGGCATGTCTTTTGACAGCCCTCTGATGGAGTTTTTTGGCTCTCCGAGACATGAAACCAGTAGTCCTCTCTGTTGGAGAATATTGTTGAGGATCGGGTTTCATTTGTTCGAGTGCTTTAAGAAAAGGAGTTGGACTGTCAGAGCCGTCTTTTGACGGGATGGATATTGGGGTGTATAGTGCTATAATAGTATTTATTTTTTCTATGGCTATTGATAGCTCACTAGGATTGTTCTCACAGTTGGATGTAGTAAGATTTGTCAGTGCTTCCACTGAAGTTGATAAAGATGTGGAAGTTTGTTCAAAACAGCATTGAGTGGATTTATTTTCCTGAGTGAACTTAGTCACGGTTAATTGATTTACAATTGGTTCTGGTTTGATGTTTTTTAGTGTTTCAGCTGCCTTGATGAATCCTTCAATACGATCCATTTTTGAAGACATAAGTAGGAGCATCGATTTAATATCCTTCAATTCCAGATGGGTCAAGTCATGTCCTTTATCAAGTAAATCTAAGATCCGGATAATCACCGAAAAAGAACCAGGAGAGTGTTGGATTTGACTCTCATCTGGAAATGATGATGGAGGAGGACATTTATTGTAGGTTAGCACTGGTTCGGGGGGAAAAAGTAATTTGAGGAGGAAGTTGTTCGTTGTTTATGTCATCAGCAGGTTCAGTGCTCATGTCCAACAGGCTTTTGGAGTGGGTTGGGAGGTGCTAATGAAAAGACATGCGTTTTTTTTACCGAGTTAAATACAATTGGTGTCAAAGTGCCAATGGAACGGCAAACAGCCTTATCTAATGCCTCCATTTTCTCCATTGTTAGGTCGAATTGCCTTTTGTCAGTCTCATAGACAAGTGGCGATTCGGAGCAGCTTTTAAAGTCGTCAATGGCCTTACGTACCTCAGGGCTGATGGAAAGGGAAACGGGAGAGAGGACAAGGGGTACCTGAGTCTGTGTAGAAGTCGGGATTAAGGAAGTTCCCTGTGCGTGTATTTGGGCGATATGAGCAGTAGGACAGGACGTGGGCAGCTCTTCTTTATTAGGCGTAGCAATATGAGCTTCCAGGACAGCTGGTTCCATGTATGCGGTTTTCCCATGACATACAAGCAAGTCTATGTTACTGGATAAAAGTGGATAAGGAGTAATTAATTTGCCTTTAACACTTCTTAGTCCGCCAGCCATGTTTACTTACACAGGAAAACAGCGTTTTCAAAGTGGGAGTAGCAGTATTCAGTAACTTTTTAAGTTAAAGCTTGTAAACAAGCTAATATTAATATCCTACGGCAGAGGGTATGTTAAGTAATATGGGAACTCATAGATAGATAACCAAGTCAACAAACAAGTAGCCGAGTAAGTATATGAACGGACAAGCAGTAAGGCGCAGTGTAGTCGTTCCCTTTCTCAATTCACAGGTTCAAAATAAGCATTATTACCTTACTTATGCATCAATTGCATTGCTCGCCTGAAACGCTCTACTCATCAGGTGCAGCGGCAAACAACAGCGGACAATATTATTCGACTCCTAAAAGTAAATCACCAATAAAAGCATTATTGGCTCGCTTGTGCACTAGTTGTATTGCTCGCCTGAAACGCTCTCCTCATCAGGTACAAAAGCAAACAACAGCAGACAATATTATTCCTCGTCTAAAACTATATCACCAATAACAGCCTCAATAACTCGTTATTGCCCTAGTTGCATTGCTCGCCTCAAACGCTCTCCTCATCAGGTGCAGCAGCAGACAGCATAAAACAATATTATTTTACTTCTAAAAGTAAATCACTAATAAAAGCATCATTGGCTCGCTTGTGCACTAGTTGCATTGCTCGCCTGAGACACTTTCCTCATCAAGTGCAGCAGCAAAAAGCGACAAACAGAATTAGTTCTCTCCTAATAGTGCATCACTAATAAAAGCATCATTGACTCATCTGTGCACTGAGAGCGTTGTTCATTTGTAACGCTCCCCTCATCAAATGTAACAGCAAACAGTATTAATACTTTCCTAGAAATATATCACAATATAGACATCAGGATCTCACTAATGCACTGATTGCATTTTCTGCCTAAAACACTCTCTTCTTCGTGTACAACAGCAGATGGCAGCAGGTAGTGTTATTTTATTCCTGAAAATATGCCCCAGTGGCCGGCTCTGAATAAAAGTCAGAGCTGGCCGTCTTACCGTGCGGTAGATTTGCAATCCCTCTTACCGGAGTGATAGAGCGAACACAGCTCACAATGAACCCGCGACCGCTCGGGAGATTGTAGAGTGGTCAGTAATAGGTTCTGTGCAAAAGGCCAGAGCTGGCCGTCTCACCATGCGGGAGACGTGTAAACTCACTTGCCAGAGTAAGGCGGATGTATCTCGCAGCAAAAGCGGGTACTGCTCGCGAAGTTTTAAAATGACTCAGTAACTTTGGAAATATTTAAGGGGCGAGTGGGTCTAACCGGCTGCACTGCTGCGCTGCGAGCAGTGGACAGCAGACAGCCACTTTCAGACCACTTCCTTGGAGCGCGCGCGCAGGAGTGCGCACTCAGGTGGTTTTAAGGATTTTTTCAAAAAGTGGGCGTGGCTTGAAACAAAGTCAATGTGAAGTCCTTTGAAGTGTAGGTTTCTCAGGCAGCGTTCCGCAGCAGTAACAGCAGACAGCCAATTTCAGATCACTTCCTTGGAGCGCACACTCAGGTGGTTTTAAGGATTTTTTCAAAAAGTGGGCGTGGCTTGAAACAAAGTCAATGTGAAGTCCTTTGAAGAGTAGGTTTCTCAGGCAGCGTTCCGCAGCAGTAACAGCAGAAAGCCACTTTCAGACTACTTCCTTGGAAATTATAGTTCCTGAAAAAGGAATCATTTGGGACAAGCTTACGGCCTGTGTCCAAGGAAAGTCTGAGGGTGCTACCGAGTTCTTCAATCGGTTTGAACAGGTATTTTCAGATTTCAGTGGACAAGACTTAGGCACAGAGTCAGGGAAAAGGTTGTTTGTCGACAAATTTGTACGTGGATTGCTGCCTGACATCCAGTTACAGATTATGTCTTCCGAAAGCGCTTGGCAGGAGAAGTCTCAATCAGAAGTACTGCACATGGCTCAGTACTATGAAAATCGTGTGAATAATGAAAAGGAAAAACTTGAGAAAAAAAAGGGTGACCTGAAAACAAAAGTACTATTACAACAAATTGTTAGAAGCCCTAGAGGGGGCAATGCGCAATTTAGAGGTCAATACGTTCCACAGGGAAGTATGCCCCTGGCTCTGGTAACCATTAACCAGTGTGCCTATTTTCAACAGGAAGGTCACTGGTGCGCACAATGTCCGACCTTGCAGCAAAGGTAATTTGGGAACATGGGTAGATGATCCAGAGGTCGCCCAGGTGTAGGGGGCCCTGGCAGAGGTCAGTTTGCAATCACAGCAACCTTCTTCACAGGATAAACAAGTTTCGAATGTGGATAACAGAAACATTTTTGATCACCCTTCTGCTGCGTACCTCTCTGAAGAGCTTCCTTTTGACGACGTTCTGTTTCATTAGGATTGCCAGAAGCAGGATTTGGAACCAACGCCTATTCCCATTCATCAGAAAGGCACCTACGTTGAGATGGCGGTGGGAAATAGGAAGCATCTATTTTTAGTAGATACGGGAGCACAAAAATGTTCCATTGATCATTCACGGGTTCCAAATATTCCCCTGTCAGGGCAGTCCAACGTTTCCGTAGGGTTTTAGTTTGTCCGGTCTCTTTGCCAGTACCGATAACACTGGGTCCCTTCAGGGAGCAGTGTCCTTTTCTACTTACTACAAACTGTGGGGAGAATTTGCTGGGGTTAAATTTGTTGAAGGAATTGAATGCAGTAATAGATTGCTCCCCAGACGGAGTTTGGTTAACAATTTCACCTCACCAATCACTCGCCTCTCAGTTTTTGACTCAACCTTTACCGCCAGAATTCAGTAATATTCCGGAATGCTTATGGGCAATTGATGATAATGATGTGGCCATTCTTCAAATTGAACCTGTTAAAATTATTCTGAAACATGGAGTAAAATTGCCTCGCATTCCACAATATAAGATCTCAGTTGAAGACGAACAGGCTTTGAAATGTATAGTCTCTGATTTTGTACATCGTGGAGTAATTGAGGAAATTACAGGTAGTTTGTGTAACAGCCGGATTTTGCCAGTATACAAAAAAGGTGATAATGCGATTCCTTTTCGGTTTATAATTGATTTGCGTGCTATTAACAAAATTGTGGCTCCTCAATTTCCCATTGTACCTGATGTTACAACGATACTAAGTATGATTCCGGCTTCTGCCACTCACTTTAGCGTTGTTGACCTCAAAAATGCATTTTTCAGTATTCCTATACATAAGGATAGTAGGTATTTGTTTGCGTTTACCCTAGGTGGACGCTCGTTCACATTCACTCGTGCACCATAAGGGTACACTGACAGTCCGGGTATTTATAGTAGAGCATTAAAAGAGCAACTCGATACTCTCGAGATGCCTACTACTTGCACTTTACTACAGTATGTAGATGATCTCCGCTTGGCTGCTGATTCTGAGAGTGCCTGTAAAGAAGGCACCATGTTGTTACTTTGTCATCTAGCTAAACATGGCCACAAAGCTTCACTCAAAAAATTCCAATATTGTTTTCAGGAGGTTGCCTATTTAGGCTATCTCCTGTCAAAGGAGGAAAGAAGGTTGACACCTGAACGAATAAAAACTATTTCTGGCATGTCTGTCCCAAATACACAGAAGGAAGTTAGAGCCCTGATAGGTATGGCTCCTTACTGTAGATTGTGGATACCTAACTTTTCGTTAATGATTACACCAATGCTGGCTTTGACAAAGAAGGGCATTTCTTTGCCATTGCCATGGACTTTGGAACACCAGACAGCTTTTGACTTGCTCAAAACCACGCTGTGTTTGGCGCCGGTTTTAGGAACTCTAAATTATGAAAAGGCCTTTGTGTTGTATGTGCATGAACGTGATGGATGTGCTTTGGCTGTGTTAACGCAGGAACATGGAGGGAAGAATAGGCCGTGCGGCTATTTCTCATCCACCCTTGATCCTGTCGCATGCGCTTTGTCGAGATGTTTGAGAGCTGTCGCTGCTGCTGCTGCGTCTGTATAACAGAGCGAGGGAATGGTCCTGGCTCATGCGTTAACCCTAATGGTACCTCACTCTGTAGATATTTTATTGAATAGAACTCAAACGCAACACCTTACTTCCGCACGATTGACAAGATACGAATTGATCTTGTTTGCTCCCCACATTCAAATTCAGAGATGTTGTGTATTAAATCCGGCTGAACTTTTACCTGTCCCTCAAGATACTGTTGATGGTGACGAAACGTCACATGATTGCCTTTACACTACAGAACAAGAGACTAAAGGTAGAATCGATTTGAAAGACACGCCTTTGAATAGCCCACAAGGAGAGCTATTTTGTGATGGCTCTTGTTTCAAACTTCCGAATGGTACATCCACGGCCGCTTATGCTGTCACTACCTTAAGCACGTTGTGGAAACCAAAAGAATTATGCATAATTCCATGTAGGCCGAAGAAATTATAGCTTTAACTCGAGCTTGTGAACTTTCTGAAGGGCTTACAGTAAATGTATATACCGACAGTCAGTATGCCTTTGGGATAGTTCACAACTTTGGTAGACTTTGGAAAGAACGAGGTTTCTTGACCTCACATGGCACAAAAATACAGCACGGCACTTTAATAGTGTGATTACTTTCAGCGCTCGCAATCCCTGTTCAGTTAGCCATTGTAAAATGTACAGCACATCAAAAGGTAACAGATGATATAGGAAAAGGGAATGCTTTCGCTGATCAGATAGCTAAACAAACAGCCACTGATTTTAGTTCAGAAATGTATGCTGTAAGGTAAACTGTAAATGTTTGCACTTTTGGTGAAAGTATCGATTCTGTAAAAGACATTCAAGCAGATGCTACTGTAGAGGAGACCAGGAAATGGGTCGAGACTGCAGGGAGATTGGATGGTGATGGGTGTTGGGTGGACAATGTTGAAGGAAAATGGTTACTCCTTGACGCCTATATTACAATGATGGTCATTATGGCTCATGGTCTGACCCATGTTTGTGCGTGTAAATTGACTAAAATGTTACACAGTGTATGGGCCAATGATAACATTTTCAAAATTGCGGAGCGCTTTGTCCAAGGGTGCATGGTCTGCTTGCAGCACAATGTAGGATAAGGTACCTCGACTCCTAGAGGAAGTTTTGCTCCACCTTCTGTTCCGTTTGAGGTTATCCACTTTGATTTTGTTGAGATGGAACGTTGCAACAATCTTAAATATGTGTTGGTTGTCATTTGTGCATTTAGCAAGTGGGTTGAGGCCTTCCCTGTTAGAGATGCAATGGCCATAACCACGGCAAAAACTCTGTTGAAAGAGTTCTTTCCTAGGTTCGGGCTGCCGAGAGTCATCTGGTCGGATAATGGGCCACACTTTATCGCTGCTGTAATCCTACAAATATGTGAAGGATTACAGATTGATAAACGGTTCCATTCGGCCAGACATGCCCAATGTGCCGGATTAGTGGAAAGGCATAACGGCATAATAAAGAAAAAGCTCGCTAAAAACGTGTGCTGGCACTAAGTTAAAATGGCCGGACGCCTTACCGATCGTGTTGCTGTCGATGAGAGCAACCCCTCAAACTAAGACTGGGTTCTCTCCCTTTGAGGTGGTAATGGGGAGGCCTGCTAATATTTGGGGTATGCCAAAGAGTCGCTCACTGCGGGATATAGAGAATGTGCTTCTTTCAGATTACTGTAACCAGTTGACTAAAAATCTATTTTCAATTTATCACCAGGTGCGAGAGGCATTACCTGTACGGTACGAGGGTCCCGGTCACAGTCTATGACCGGGAGACTGGATCCTCACGAAAGTTTTTGAAAGGTCGTCTTGTCTTGCACCTCGGTGGAGGGGTCCCTACCAGGTCCTGCTAGTCACCCAGACTGCGGTGCGAGTAGCAGGGCGGAAGAACTGGATACATGCAACACACACCAAACGGATCCCGCAGCCCGTGCCATACGATACAGAAGACACAGAATCCCTTTCCAATGCTGTATCCAACGTGCCCGAAACAGCAACAACCGACACAAGAGTATTGGATACTGTTCCAGAATTCGTAAGGCCAGACAAAATGGCCATTTTGTCTCCGCACTCTCCAAAAGTGGTACTTCCGGATCCTCCATTTTCTGATCCCATTTCCGTTCACTCGCCACCTCCAGTGGGAAGTGACGACATACTGTTATCCGATCCTTCGACACCGGAAATTGTGAAATATAATTTATGTCCAAGAAGATAGACGTACGGCACGGTTTGACTGTGAGATTGAGGAAATCATCTGAGGGCTTGCCTTTTTGCCCAACTGTACGAAAGGATTCTGTTGGCTAAGGGTTGTGGGAAAGACATTAAGAAGACGCGCGACTGGAGTCGCCAGCAAACAAACAATTGGTGGGTTTTTTTCGATTGAAGATTACGATGCCTGGTTTTGGGTTATGGTATCTGGAGGAAGCATATCCACTAGAGGACTTTTTGCCTGTTGAAAATGTATCTGTTTTCCCCACTCCTTCCGTGCAATTGCATACCTTGTCACCTAGAGATTCTTCGCATAGACGGAACTATCCGAATAATACTCTTTTGTTCTCCCTGGTATATGTTCGGTATTAGGGGGGTGTTGCGCTCAAGCAACAAGTGTATTAGGGCATAAAATATACGCCCCAGATAAGGTTTCCAAGGAGTATGTGTTGAAAGAAACTCTAGTGTCTGATCTAATGGCAATAGATATGTCTGTTATGATTCGGGTTGTATAGATGTTGAAATGTGGAGTTAGTCGCAAAGTGATTGAAGGTAGTTTCGCGCTGGGCATAGGCCAAAAGGAGGGTTTGTTAAAACTGATATAATATTGTTTCGTCCTCATTGTATATGTTGGCCTATGCCCAGTCGCTTTGCGAGGAAATCCGTATTGCAAGGTCGTGACCTTAAGTGAATCAAGCCTCCATTTTAGGTTAAAGCCGCCATTTTAGTTTATCATGCAAAGTCACCCTGTGGCCCAAAATGGCCGACCTGTGTTCTCTTGTTCTTACTTTAACCTCTTCAACCTCTGTAGGAGAGTTAATGTCCAACTTGCCTGCAGGCTACATGTTAGGGTCATGTAGACCTTGTCCTTTGTTGACCTCGGGATCAGGGGATTACTTGAAACGGCGATGTTAACCTACAAGTATACAAGAACAATAATGCCATTTAAACATGACATGCGAAACATCTGTTTGACCTGCATTAAAGCAAATGTGTAAAAAGTGTAAAGTTAAACCCAGAGAACAATAGTGCTTGTTAGTAAATGTATTAAAAAGTATACTGCATGCACGAGATATGTAAATTAGGAACAAACCCTGCGCGAATCCGAGCCCAGTACATGATTAACTTGTAGGAGGCTGGACATCGTTATGAAGAAACTGTATAAATACGCTGATGACCAGTTCACATTGAACCTGCTGGTGGTCTCTGTGATGTACTGACGGCCAAATAGCTATTTGTGTACTTTGTTTTGTAAACTGTACAGTATTGCAATAAAGATTCTGGGAATCCCGTGTTGGTGTATTTCTCTTTGCATGGTGTAAAAGCCTTAATACTGTATTTTCTGATTCCACAACTGTACTTAACGAATACAAATTAATGCAAAAGTAAATTAACATTTATGTATATACATATATAACTAAGTGAGTCTAAAGTATTGACTAAAAGGTCAATGCTGTGGTTTACTGCTTTAGTTCACACATGGCACCAGCCTTATAACGGAAACACCAGATTCATGGGCATGTTACACTTGTTATCCCATTTACAAAACTATACAACTACCCTGACATCAGCTGATTAACCAAGGGAGCAGTGATAGGTTTAATTTAGTGAGGGGTGGGAGTAGTCTGGATGACAAAAAACATATATACTGCAGCTATAATAGCAATGCATCATCACATGTAAGTTGAGATGCCTCCTTTTGGTTGGATCTATTGTAGGGTGACCAGATGTTCAAGATGAAAAAATGGGACGACCAACATCATAAAAGAAGGACTACTCCCTCACAGCCCATCCCCCAATACTACATCCCCCTCTCAAACCTCCCCCCCTATGCCGCTCCATCCCACAGTATTTCCAGCACTACTCCAGCACTGCTCCTGCTCCTATAAACTGTGTGACTTTGACAGTGGATATAAGCTTATTAATAATAAAAAGAGCTTTTGCTTTGATAGATGTTATAAGTCTTGCTGTTCATTTATTTAGCAACTGGTCTCTGTGGAACAATCAGTTAAAGCATGTGCCTGGTACCTATAAAGTTGGTGGTTTGAGCCTAACGTACAAAGTCAAAATTCAGTGTGTATTTTAATGTATACTTACTTTAGAATTGTTGCCAATCATTCCTTTACCAAAATAATGTTTCGAGACATCTGGTCACCCTAAGCTATTGCACACCAAGAGCTTATAAATGCATTTGTTCGCTCCCCATATAAATAGTAGATACGATCAAGAAAAAATAACATATATTTTGAGAGGTGGCCCAATTGAGTTCATGCCTCTGTTGACCCACAGCTGATGGCTTCGAAAAAATAGTTAACAGAATCCTTTCAAATTGCCACTTAGGGCTGATGAAATAGGACATTTTGCAAAAACAAGTACACGAGGAAATTATGGAAATTGAAGAAATCTCCACTTCAGTGGCATTGTGCTCCAATATTGGAGCACACTTCTATGGGATACACATTTTAATAGGAGAAAGTTGTGGAAAGTTATTCCATGTTGCCTTTTATTTTATATCACTCTTTGTAGGAGAACACAGAAAACGATGATTTGCTGCTGGCATCTTTGTATTTAATGCATTTCAGTCAGAGAATTTGTGATGTTTACTGTGGCGTTAATATCTTTGTTCGTGTGTGGGCATGGCTATCAACAAGCCCACTATCCTGAGGTTCACATAGGCTTGCGAGGGCTGCTAATGCTCAAGACAACATGCAAACGTGCTTGTTAATGCAATTAGCATCCCACCTTAGGTCTGGGGTCTAATAGCATGTATGATATGAAATATGATATGATCAATCATTTATAACACACCTGTACACAAGCGTTTCTAGGTGCAGCAAGACAAGGGAGGGAAGACAGAGGGAGGACAAGACAAATGATCTTACTAGGCCTTGTGTTATTCAGATTGTGTGAGTGCGAGAATGAGAAGTACAAGGGGAAAGGGGGGGTGCCAGGGAGAGGTAAGGGGAAACAGGGCAGCATTGCTCTGAGTTATTTCAGCCAGGGCAGCATGGCTCTGGGTAAGTGCAAGGAGGCACAGGACTGTAGAGGTTACAGTTATAGCCCCAAAGTGTGAGGTAGGCCTGAAGGCAGTGCAGGGGTGATTGATCAGGAAAGAGCTTGGTACCGAGGGAGACTCTGAATGTTGCCAATCAACCAGTCAGTACATCAGACTGGTAGGTCAGTCAGGTAGGTCAACAGGGAAGGGATAGAGAGAAATCAGAGGATAAGAGGAACGTTTTGAGCTGCTTCCAGAACTTCCGGTGGTGTGGCTCAAGTTTGAGAGTGGCGGGGGGGCCATTTCAGAGGTAGGCACCTGCAGGGGAGAGAGATCTACTCCCCACTCTCTGCATGGAGTAGCTTCTGACCCGTAGAGAGTTGGAGGTAGCTGTTAGGAAAGATTTCGTAATTGTAGGTAATTTTCCTTCCATGTGGCAACCCCTAAACTTTTTGCTGTTGTTTTTCACCTTGTTCTTGACTTTGCCAGAGAAGTGCAGCCTTCTGCCGCACTCCTCTGGGCTTTTGCTCCTTTCTTACGGGGAAACAGACATGCCCTTAAGACAGTCAGTACCGGGGAACGCTGTTTCCCGTAGTTTCTTTTATCATGTTGCGGCTTTCGTGCAACATGACACAAGAGGGCACTGTAAGCTAAGTTACAGCTCTCTTGGGTCTCTAGCCTTCTACAGGCCCTAGATACTCGTTTAGGATTGTATCTGGCCGGTGCAAGTAATTCAGGGACGGGAATGGTGGCAGCGATCGTTTCTTTGTATTTTGAGCTCCTTTTGGCGTTCTAAGCGCGTTTTCCGCGCTTAACCCAAAATGGTGGCCTGGCTCGCAAAATGGCCAGACCACGAGGCTCCTTTGTCCTGTCCGCTGACCGTCTTGCTCCCTTCACCTTCCCCAGGTCGAGCCGACCCGGGGCCTTCCTTATTTGGGCATGTACTTTCCCGCGAAACACGGATGCTTTCGCGGGCTTCTACATGTCTTGTGTGTGCCTCCAGGATGTGGGCTGGGATGTCTGGTCCCAATACACATCCTGGGTGCCAGAGAGTCTAGGGTGGTGTGAATGCCTGGGACCACCGTGGTCCGTGATTGGTCTACGAATGGTGTGAGTGTTGATGAGCGGATCTCCCATTGGGTCCCCTCCTTTTTGGCGCAAAGGGAACCGTGGATAAGAGGGGGCTGGAAACACCACTACCATGTCGATCTCCTGAGTTCTCACGAACGAAGGAATACAGGAGCCAAGTATCCTGCAACCACGAGGCTGGACCGAGGAATCGCTGGTGACCCGCTGAAGGACTTCTCCTCTGCACTGCTGTCGCCTTGTGAAACCCTTTTCACCTTTGATCAAACCAGAAGGCCTGTACTGGTACTTCGTCCCTTGGAATAGCGGGAACAGCTATTCTCGGCATCTTCACGATCTCCTGCCAGTAAGCCTTCGGAAGCGTCTCTGGGCCATCCAGTTGACTGACCAGCTTACACGGGAGTCTTGCTCTGTAACCGCCGCCAGGTTGTGTAGTATTTCGGGTCCTTGTCACTCTCACACGCTTCGTACACTTGGCGTTCCCAGGTCGGAAGTGAGTAGTGTATATTTGGCTCAGATACACACGGCTGCTCCGTTGCCCTGCTGTGGTAACAAACTGTGCAGGTTTCTTCGATTGGGACGTCTTTTTACTCAACACGACGACGAGGCGTTCCCTGCTCTTCTGAACCTGCCAGCTGCTGAAACTAACGCGGAGAAGCTTGGGTCTGCTTGCATCGGGGACCGGTGAGTAGCATAGCTAGGATCTGGTCGCCCTCCTGCAGGAGCCCATTGCTTTTCCCCGCTGTGTAAAACAGCACCCTTGTCCGTACTCGCGCTCTGCTTCTGCCCACTGTGGAGGCTGCGCTTGAGTCGCGGAACTTGTTCTTCTTCTTTTGTGCACTAAACTGAACTGCCTGATTTCCCCTGAAGAGCTTCTCCTTTTGCCCGTTGGCACCAGCGTGTGCAGGTACTTTAGAGCACAAGGCTCCACTCTTCGCAGGGCTCGGACTTCCATCTAGTTAGGTGCCGCTGAAGGCGAACTGGGTCTAAGCATTATTTCGCACTGCTTGTTTTCCTTCCCTTTTAGGTGGACTACACATTTCGTGCATATAACGCTTGCGACTGTCGTATTTGTATATATATTGTGTTGATATGGTATGTGTTGGTTTAATATTGTGATATTGTGATTTTCTCGCTACGGTCGTTGTTTTAAAGGCCTTAAAATAAATGTGTATATATTTTTTATATAACACCTGTTTGGAGTAGTTTGTAAGTGATCTTGCTTTGTGTGCTCATTGCGGGCTTTCAGTCATCCTCACCCCTCTTGAGACCTAGTCTTGACCGCCGCGATCGCTACCTTGATTGGTATGGCTCGTCCAGAGGTTACCCTGTTCCAAGTAATTAGGTTGGCCTTCTGAACTTCTGCGCCACCAGGACAGAGTTCAGAAATCCGTCTTAACAAATTGGTGTACAGCGGTGGGATACGACTGAAGGTATCCAGTGTTGCGCTCGAACTAAGGCATTTCAGGTTATTCCAACCAGGACACGTAGTGAATTGTTGTAGTATAACTTTAAAAAGGCCATAGTCCTATCAAACAGTATGGAAACAAATACCTTGTTAACTTTAAATGCTTCCAAATCAGAAACACTGAAAAAGATGTGTGCGGAGAGAGGTGTTTCCTCTCAAGGCACGAAATTGGAAATGATACAAAGAATCGTGGCGTGGCAAGAAGCGCAGCTTGACGCTATAACTTCTGAGGACAGTGCGGAAGGTGGTGGGGCTGCTCTCACTGGTAGAACCGACGGTTCTGCCGCTGCACTGATCCATCGCGACCACGAGGACAGGGAGGACGAGATGTCTAATGTTTCCTCTGCCAGTGCTGATGGGGAGGCTATGCTTGAATTCAAGAAGCAAGAGCTGCGGTTTAGGCAGCAGGAGCTTGAATTCAGCATAGCCAAACTAAAAATCGAACAGGCAGAAAAACAAAAAGACAGGGATCACCAGTTGGAACTGGCCAAGCTTCAGGTTGCAAATGGGTCCAAGGGTCCTGGACATGGGTCTGGGGCCTCTTCTCATCCACGATTTCCGAAAGATCTGCTCAGTGTGTATGAAGAAAGGAATGACATTATGGACTGGCTGAATGCGTTTGAGTATGTATGCGAAGTTCAACAAGTTGACAATGCTGATAAGATTGCATGGTTACTCAGCAGACTGCCCCATTCTGGCTGTAGTGCCATTATGGAAATGTCGAAGGCTGAGCGAGCTGATTTTGCAATGTTAAAGCAAACTCTCATTTTAAAGTTTGGGAAGACTCCGGCCCAATATTTGAAACGTTTCAGAGAGTATAAGAAAAAGGAAGGTGGTACTTGGGTATCTTATGTCACTGAATCCTTGAAAAACTTAACTGGCTGGGTCGAAGGTTATAAGGTTTCTACCTTCGAAGGCATGATAAATCTTGTCATGCTGGAACACATTTTTGCATCTTCTTCCCCGGAGCTTAAGCAGCATTTGGCCAATTCGAAGGAGATAGATCCTAAGAAGCTGGCCATTGCAGCAGACTTATGGGTGTCACATCGAGTGTCCCATAAGGACAAAACTCATCCTGGTAAGCAGGAGGAAGGGAAAAAGTCCAAAGATATGGAGGGTGGGGAATCTGCTAAATCTTCCTCCCATAAGGGCCACAAAAAGAAAAATAAGGGTAAGACACAAGAGAACTCGCAGTGTAGTGGAGGTCAGCCTCCGAAACAGAACTCTGGTTACAATAAGCCTCCCTATGTAAACAGACCCAATGGATCTTGTTTTGCTTGTGGAGCAACTGACCACGTGAAGGGGGATCCCAGGTGTAAGGTTAGACCTTTGGGGGTCCACTCCGCTAATCTGGCCTTCTCCTCCTACGAGGAAGAAGAGATTACAGGAGCATCCTTCTCCTCAGACTCATTTCCCAGCGGGATAGAGGCTGAGGTAGTTTTAATGTCCCTGGGTTCCTGGGAGCCTAAAGTCGCAGAGGCTTATGCTAGGATTCCGGATAATACCAAGCACTACTTTAAAGACAGTGTGCTGATCAATGGAGTAGATACTCCAGCTCTTAGGGATAGTGGGTGCAGTCGCACTGTAGTGGATTCTACCTTGGTAGACTCAGAGGAGGTTGCCAGAGCTACTCTGATGCCCACTAAGTTGGCTGACGGCCCCCTCTGTATGTTTCCAGTAATACCTGTAAATCTTACTTTAAATGGTACAGCAGTCAGGATTCCAGTGAGCATTCAGAGAAACATCCCGGGAAAGGTCTTGTTAGGTAATGATCTCAGAGCTTTAGGGCTCGTAGGAGACACTGCCGAAAGACCCTACACACGGTCTCAAGCACGGGCAGCATTGGCCAAGTCCAATACGCCGCCCCAGCCGAAGGGGAAACCCAAGGCGAAAGGAGTCGACAAGTCAAGACGAGGGAAAGAGAATATTCCCCCGAGCTCGCCTACCACTGCGTTGGAGGAAGTTGGTCAATCGCCCGGGCCTGACGAGGAGGTGGCGATGCCTGAAGTATTTGACCCCAACGATCATCCTGAACTAAAAGACTTGTTAGTTGAAGGAGGTCCTGATAGGGACGAATTCAGTAAAGGCCAACGTGAGTGCCCATCTCTGGAAGGCCTAAGGAGACAGGCCTGCTCCCAGCTTGAGGGTGAACCTCCTGGGACGCATATGATTTATTGGGAAGGTGGACTCCTGTATAGTGAGCCCACAGAGTCTACAGAAGGAGACCATAGGAGGTTGGTGGTTCCCCTTGCTGTTAGGCCCTTCCTCCTGCAGTTGGCGCATGAAGTTCCCCTTGCTGGTCACCTTGGTATGAAGAGGACCAAGCAAAGGTTATCCATGCACTTCTACTGGCCCAAGATGGGGGTGCAAGTAGAAAGTCACTGCAGGAGTTGTGCCTCCTGCCAGTTGTCTGGTAAGGTTGGCGCGACAATCCAAGCTCCGTTGGTACCGCTCCCAGTTGTGGGGGTACCATTTGAAAGGGTAGGGATCGACATCGTTGGTCCCCTTGACCCGCAAACATCCTCGGGCAATAGGTTTATCCTGGTGCTGGTCGACCATGCAACCAGGTATCCTGAGGCCATCCCATTGACAACTGTAACTGCCAAGTCAGTTGCAGAAGCTTTACTCGGCATATTTACTAGGGTTGGCTTCCCTAAAGAAGTTGTGTCGGATCATGGCAGCAACTTTATGTCGAAGTATAGGCAGGCTATGTGGAAAGAATGTGGGGTCACCTACAGGTTCTCTTCTGCATACCACCCCCAGACCAATGGTCTGGGGGGGCGTTTCAACAGGACGTTAAAGAGCATGATTGGGGCTCTGGAGGAGCCTCAGAGAAGAAAATGGGATCTTCTTGTTTCATGCTTACTGTTTGCCTACCGAGAGGTACCACAGGAGGGTGTTGGCTTCAGCCCCTTCGAACTTCTGTTCGGTCATCCCGTACGGGGACCCTTAGCCATCGTCAAGGAGGGATGGGAGATGCCCACTCCCCCTGTTACTACCAACGTAGTTGATTATGTGCTAGGGCTCAGAAAATGGATGGTACTTCTGATGGGCTTGGCTAGTGATAACTTGAAGGCAGGGCAAGCGCTGGTGAAACATTGGTACGACCAGAAAGCTTCCCTCATCAACTTTACACTTGGTCAGCAAGTCCTGATCATGAATCCCATAAGGCCTCGAGCTTTACAGGACAAATGGTCAGGCCCTTACCCAGTGGTGGAGCCCCTGGGTGAGGTTAACTATTCAGTGGACCTTGGAAGGCCTGGACAGGCTCCAAAAGTGTTTCACGTGAATAGGCTGAAGGCTTTCGTCCCAAGCGTCGAAATCGCAGCACTGCTACTGGCTTCAGATGTTGAGGAAGAGGAGTCTGAACCTCTCCCCGACCTGTTCCAAAGCAGTCCTTCAGATAGCTCTTTTGAGGGTGTCCGAGTGGCCCCTCACCAAAATGGACAAGGCTCAGTGGTTTACCTTGGACATGAAGTAGGTGGAGGGAGGAGACAGCCTCTACCCAGTAAGGTACAAGCAGTACAAGACTGCCCTACCCCCACTACGCAAACCCAAGTGAGAGCCTTCTTAGGACTCACGGGGTATTACCGCAATTTTGTGGCAGACTATGGCACCATAGCTGCCCCTCTGACTGCCCTCACAACTCCGAAGAAACCCAAGAAGGTAACTTGGACCGACGAGTGTGAGAAGGCCTTCAATGGCTTAAAAGACTCCTTGTGCCAGGGCCCTGTCCTCAGGGCCCCTGATTATCAAAGACCTTTTATCGTGCAGACGGACGCCTCTGACACTGGGATAGGAGCTGTACTATCATAAGTAGATGAGAAGGGTAAGGAACACCCTATCGGTTTTATTAGTCGCCAGCTTAAGGACAAAGAGCTCAGATGGTCCACGGTAGAGAAAGAATGTTTCTCTGTTGTGTGGGCCCTAAGGAAGCTGAGGCCCTACCTCTATGGGACCCACTTAACTGTGCAAACTGACCATAAGCCGTTAAAGTGGCTAATGAACATGAAGGGGGAGAATCCAAAGTTGCTTAGGTGGTCCATAAGTATACAAGGCTTCGACTTCACTATTGAGCATAGGACAGGTGTCCAACATAGCAATGCTGATGGGTTGTCCAGAATGTTTAACTGACCTGAACAAGAGACTCATCCAGGGGTGGATTAGTTCCCCCTGTCCATAGTCTGGGAGGGGCGAGTGTTAGGAAAGATTTCGTAATTGTAGGTAATTTTCCTTCCATGTGGCAACCCCTAAACTTTTTGCTGTTGTTTTTCACCTTGTTCTTGACTTTGCCAGAGAAGTGCAGCCTTCTGCCGCACTCCTCTGGGCTTTTGCTCCTTTCTTACGGGGAAACTGACATGCCCTTAAGACAGTCAGTACCGGGGAACGCTGTTTCCTGTAGTTTCTTTTATCATGTTGCGGCTTTCGTGCAACATGACACAAGAGGGCACTGTAAGCTAAGTTACAGCTCTCTTGGGTCTCTAGACTTCTACAGGCCCTAGATACTCGTTTAGGATTGTATCTGACCGGTGCAAGTAATTCAGGGACGGGAATGGTGGCAGCGATCGTTTCTTTGTATTTTGAGCTCCTTTTGGCGTTCTAAGCGCATTTTCCGCGCTTAACCCAAAATGGTGGCCTGGCTCCCAAAATGGCCCGACCACGAGGCTCCTTTGTCCTGTCCGCTGACCGTCTTGCTCCCTTCACCTTTCCCAGGTCGAGCCGACCCGGGGCCTTCATTATTTGGGCATGTACTTTCCCGCAAAACACGGATGCTTTCGCGGGCTTCTACATGTCTTGTGTGTGCCTCCAGGATGTGGGCTGGGATGTCTGGTCCCAATACACATCCTGGGTGCCAGAGAGTCTATGGTGGTGTGAATGCCTGGGACCACCGTGGTCCGTGATTGGTCCACGAATGGTGTGAGTGTTGATGAGCGGATCTCCCATTGGGTCCCCTCCGTTTTGGCGCGAAGGGAACCGTGGATAAGAGGGGGCTGGAAACACCACTACCATGTCGATCTCCTGAGTTCTCACGAACAAAGGAATACAGGAGCCAAGTATCCTGCAACCACGAGGCTGGACCAAGGAATCGCTGGTGACCCGCTGAAGGACTTCTCCTCTGCACTGCTGTCGCCTTGTGAAACCCTTTTCACCTTTGATCGAACCAGAAGGCCTGTACTGGTACTTCGTCCCTTGGAATAGCGGGAACAGCTATTCTCGACATCTTCACCATCTCCTGCCAGTAAGCCTTCGGAAGCATCTCTGGGCCATCCAGTTGACTGACCAGCTTACACGGGAGTCTTGCTCTGTAACCGCCGCCAGGTTGTGTAGTATTTCGGGTCCTTGTCACTCTCACACGCTTCGTACACTTGGCGTTCCCAGGTCGGAAGTGAGTAGTGTACATTTGGCTCAGATACACACGGCCGCTCTGTTGCCCTGCTGTGGTAACAAACTGTGCAGGTTTCTTCGATTGGGACGTCTTTTTACTCAACACGACGATGAGGCGTTCCCTGCTCTTCTGAACCTGCCAGCTGCTGAAACTGATGCGGAGAAGCCTGGGTCTGCTTGCATCGGGGACCGGTGAGTAGCATAGCTAGGATCTGGTCGCCCTCCTGCAGGAGCCCATTGCTTTTCCCCGCTGTGTAAAACAGCACCCTTGTCCGTACTCGCGCTCTGCTTCTGCCCACTGTGGAGGCTGCGCTTGAGTCGCGGAACTTGTTCTTCTTCTTTTGTGCACTAAACTGAACTGCCTGATTTCCCCTGAAGAGCTTCTCCTTTTGCCCGTTGGCACCAGCGTGTGCAGGTACTTTTGAGCACAAGGCTCCACTCTTCGCAGGACTGGGACTTCCATCTAGTTAGGTGCCGCTGAAGGCGAACTGGGTCTAAGCATTATTTCGCACTGCCTGTTTTCCTTCCCTTTTAGGTGGACTACACATTTTGTGCATATAACGCTTGCGACTGTCGTATTTGTATATATATTGTGTTGATATGGTATGTGTTGGTTTAATATTGTGATATTGTGATTTTCTCGCTACGGTCGTTGTTTTAAAGGCCTTAAAATAAATGTGTATATATTTTTTATATAACACCTGTTTGGAGTAGTTTTTAAGTGATCTTGCTTTGTGTGCTCATTGCGGGCTTTCAGTCACCCTCACCCCTCTTGAAAGCTAGTCTTGACCGCCGCGATCGCTACCTTGATTGGTCTGGCTCGTCCAGAGGTTACCCTGTTCCAAGTAATTAGGTTGGCCTTCTGAACTTCTGCGCCACCAGGACAGAGTTCAGAAATCTGTCTTAACAGTAGCTGAGTGAAGGGCTCAAGAAGAAAGGTATTTTGGAAGAGAGTGTTGGATGTAGTGTGGGCCCTGGCCCCAGAAAGCCTTGTGGACAATGCAAAGGGTCTTGAACTTGATCCTTGCAGCCAATCAGGAGCCAGTGGGGAGATTTCAGGCCTGGCTAGATACGGTCCCTGGGTTTGAGGCCAAGGATCAGTCTTGCAGCCCTGTTCTGGATTAGTTGCAGACGGCAGAGAGTAGAGGAAGACAGATTGAGAAAGAGTCTGTTGCAGTAGTCCAGCATAGAGTGAGAACCAGGGCTCTGGAGAGAGTGAGAAAGGGAAGAGTGCCTTTGAGGAGTTGCAGCTGGTAGTGAGACTTCTTGGCGACGTCCAAGATGAGAGAAGAGAAAGAGAGAGTGGAGTCGAAGATGACACCAAGGTTTTTTGCCTCACAAGAAGGGGAAGGGAGAGGGCCCAAAGAGGGCAGCCAGAGTGAGAGAGGGGAAGTGGGAGCAGGGGTCCCAATGAGAAGGATCTCCATTTTATTGTCATTAAGGGAGATATCATTTGAGGTGCACCAATCCTGAATCGCACATAGACAGTCAGGAATGAGTGAGAGAGGAGAGGAGGTTGAGGGGAGCCTAATGGAAAGTTGAGTGTCATCCGCATTACACTGAAAGTCAGAGGAAAAGGTAGAGATCAGGTGGGCCAAAGGGGTCAAGTAGAGGTTGAAAAACCAGGTTGAGAGGATAGAGCCCTGGGGAACACCACAGATGGAGAGAGAGGTGGCAGAGAGAAAGGAACCAAGTTGGACCTGGGAGGGGCGGTACAAAGTGGAAGGTCATCCACTCCTGGCCCTGATCATGATGCCAGAGTTCTGACGGAGAAACTTGGGGAAAAGAAAACATTCTCTTTGATGGTGGGGCATGTACGATGTGCACCTTTTCATTATAGGGAAGGTTTAGTTAATGTAAGATCGCTGCCATTCTGCAGCACATGATGGGTAAAGCATATGTGGGACAGCACAGCCATGAAGATGTGAATTGAGTTTATCTGTGGCACTAAAGTTGGTAAACTTTTGGATGATAGGTAAATTGTGGGTGAAAAGGGATTGGTTCTGGGGATTAGAGCAGTGAAGCATGTGGGGGAGGGGAATGTGTTTACGTGGGGTGAGTTGGAAATAGTGGCCCAAGGCACTGGTAAAAACAAATGGCGGGCAGACCACAGTGGAAGCCAATGATGATGCAGTGTATGTGGGCTGTATGGTAAGTCACAAAGTGGCATTGTGAGTATTCTAATTTAAAGCATGAAAGATATTCGACAGGAAGTCGAGGCATAACTAAGAAATGTCCTCTGTCCAAACCTGTCCTAACCTAAGCTCTTTCCTTAACACTATTACAAAGAAACAAGCAAAGAAAACATAAGATTCACTTAGGCCCTTGGTCCTGGCCCTGCAAAGATGGTTGGTTTCAGACTCTCTACCACATGTGTTTCTAACAATACGGCGCATGTCTCTTGCCACTGAGTTGAAGATTAAATGCCTTTCCAAGTCAGTCTTTCTTTTACATCATTCCAACAATTACCCACAAGTGTCTCTGTTTATGTTTTGTCCCCTATGGGAATCACCTGCTCCATAATCCTTTTCCGCCATTACAGCAAGAAGGGTACCCCTAGTATCATTAAATAGGAAACTTTCAGATATTCTGGCCCGCTTTGCGGCTCTTGTTTTTCTGTTGGCCTATGATTATTGATCTCCACAACCCGCCTTGGGATATATGTTCTGGCACCCCGTCTTGGATTATTCCTTTTCTCACCCCACCCAGGGATCTTGCATCCCCAATCCCACTTTGGGGTTGTGTTTCTCGGGATTCCCTCTGTGGTCCCACTAGTATCGTCCGGCCTTAGGATGTGGTGAATGTCACCCTATGCTTCAGTATAGTTATGTGCACCTCGCATTGGTGTATGTTTTCTCGCAGCTTGCCTTGGGTTATGGATACTTTCACCCAACCCTGGGGTACGGGTTTGTACACCTGTCCTGGGGTATGGTTTTGTGCACTCTGCTTTGGGCATGATTTATCGTAGCCCAGATTGGGCTGTAGTATCTCTCACCCCGCCTAGGGGTATTGTTGTTCTCACCCCACTCCACCTTGGGGTATGATTTCTAATAGCCAGGCGTGGGCTTTGCCTTCTCTTTCCCAGTTTAAGGGTATGGTTGCTCTCACCCTTGGGGTATGGTTGTCTCGTGGGCTGGTTGGCTTTTCTCACCCCATCTAGTGGTATGATTGATTTTACCCCACCCTGTGGTATGGTTTCTTACACTGCACCCTTGGATATGGCTGGGTCTGTCCTCCAATAAATTGTAGAAATAATGGGAGATTGTGTGATCACGTAGGAGTATTCTTCATCTGTTAACAGGCCGTTGTCATGCCAGTGTTGGCTCATGATCTTCCAATCCTCTTGTAGTTGTGGAAGTGGATTGATTGGTAGTTTTGCATAACATTGGATGTCCTCATGGTGTTGCATTGCCATCTTCATGTGGTCCTCAGAATTGAGTAGCACAATGTTTCCTCCTTTGTTAGAGGGTTTAACCACTATGTTAAGATTATCTTGTAATTCCTTTAGTGCTTGTTTTTGTTGAATGGATAAGTTGTGCTGTGTTTTCTGATTTGTGACTTGTAGATAGATGCATCTTAGATCCTTCTGGGTTACTTTAAAGAACAAATCGATCACATTTTCAGGTGACAGTATTTGTAGGAATTTAGATTTAGGTTTTAGAGAAGTTGTTTCAGACAATCCCATAATGATCGCTTGCTCTAATGTGAAAGATTCCAAAGTAAATTGTTCATTAGGGTAAGGGATGTTAAGTAAATCTATTGTCTGTTCTACATGTTGAACTGACGGGTCGGATGGTACATGTTGGCTAGTAGGATGTTAAGACACTTCTGATAGTAAAAAAACATTTTTTGTTTTAATTTTCTGCAGAAATTGAATAAATCCACAATGGTGGCAAAATACTCGTAGGAAATTAGTGGGACAAAAGTTCAAGCCTTGATTTAGAGCTGTTATGAGATGAGTGGAAAGAACTGTATTAGTAAGATTGATAACTAGGTTTTGTGTTGAGCCAGTGGATTCCGTGATCTGGTTTTAACTCCTTCTTGAGAATTGCTTATGTTTCTTTTTGGATCCGCTGCCCCTTTTGCCCCTCTTGGTCCTTGATGTGTTATTGTAGTACTTCCTTTGTTTATGAAAGGTCTGGGGTAATTTCTCATCTGTTTCTGATGAATGAATTCTTCTAAAAAAGATGGTTTAGCATTTGGTGCAATGATGTATTGGGATGCACTCGGTTGTTGCACTGCACTTGTTAAAGAGGATCCTGCTTCTAAATCATTATCACTGACAGTATCTGAATCTGAGGTTTCTGGTGTTACGGATGGAGTAGTTGCCAGTTTTGAAAAGCCCTCAGCAGCTGAGCATAGAAAGATAAAGAAGTTGCTGCTTTCTAGTCGGGTACTAGAAGTTCCTATCCTTTAGCAAACACGCAACACATATCCTTCAGTGTACTACTGAAACCTCTGCCTTGGTTTTTGAAATGTGCTGCTTTGTTCATCACCACCCATACCCTACCCCGGCCCCTGTGCTTGCCTCCAATACTAGTTGATAGAGCGATGTAAAAAGTAAGGAATTGTAGCAGTAAACATTCACTGGGATATTTGAGGCCCACAATACTTTACAAGCAAGGCATATTTAAATGCCTCAACAAATGATGAGAATTTTAAGAATGTCATGACTCTGCATGTACACAATTCTTTTGCAGTGCATACAAGATTGTTTGCAACATACCCCAGCCTTATGTCATTGTGTAGGATTACACAAGTGCTCAGTGAAACTGCTTTTGAATAGAAACTAGTTACCATATAATGTGTGAAGGTCTATGCCCAAAGGAACTCGGAACACTTGGAAATGATGCAGATTGTGTGAAAAGCAAACTTCTGTCTGGATATTCGGTGCCCTGATACTATGGACGAGTAATCAGAGGCATAGGCCACATCAATTATCCCTTGTAGGCTAAGTAAATGATATTGCAATGTTGCTCTCCACTTATAGGGTAATGTTAGTAATGCTAAAATAGGAGACGCTGAGCATCACATTTGTCTTCTCAAAATCTTTAAAGGGCAAATTAATATTTGAGTTTTATAATGTGTTAACTTGCAAGGGGGCTGGATCAAAGCACTTGCGTGACATATGTAAAAGGAAGAGGAAGTATGGGATAAGGTTACACATCCCAGTAGCCTGCTTACTTACAGTCAGTATCCGATATTTGAGCAGGTAGTTTGATTATATAGTGTGGGTGACGCTTTGGTAAGGCGCAATGAGTAACAGAAATGTTGGCACATGAATGTTATTAATGTTACAACAAACATAAAACACGTAGGCACAAGCCTGCCGAGAGAGAAAGAGTCAAGGTTGTCCGGTAGTATCTTAATGTGCACTGGGGCCAAAGTTAGAGTTATAAGGTAAAAGTATGGTAGAGTCAGATTTAGGAGTCATGGATGGGGAAGGAACATTATTTGGTTAATGTGTGCAGGCATATCTAGGTTAGATTCTTCTGCTCATGGAGCCAGTTGTTCATATTCATTTTTAACATATTGTGTGTGTATTTTGATGTTAGGGATTTTAGGTGTTTACGGTCAACCTTGCATATTAGTGTAAGGCAAATGAGAAGAATATCAACACTAATTGCTTAATTTAAATGAAAGACGATTTCAGGTCATTGATGTGGCTTGTGCCTTATTAAATCTTTTTGAATAGGTGAGAATTGTCTGTGAGCTGCTAAAAATCTTCTGACCGGCACCCAGAAGGAAGCTGGGCAAGCGCACATTGCTCATGTCTGTAAAGTTAAGCTGATGCTCTCTTACGCTTGAGTTCAAGAACCGATGCCCATACATCCATTAACCATTTTCTTGATACCAAAATTCAGACGTGCACTTTGCGTGTGCTGTGCACATTAAAACAGCACCTTCAGTCATACATTTCTCGCTGTGTATATTGACATTACAGACCTCGAAGCAGGTTGAGGAACACTTACAATGTAACATTGCATCAGAAAGAACTTTCACACAACAGTTGCAAATATGATTTTGGTGCAGAATAGAAAGTTGGACTGTGCAAACATCTGTATTTACAGTTCTGCTGTAATTTCATGAATATCACGTACAGGTGGAAAGTCAAATATCACGTCCCCTACTTGGCAGTCAGTTCTATATTCATGTGAAATTCATAGTATGTGACTTTAAGAGGTTTGGGCATGAACGTGATTTTTTTAAAAGTTTGAACATACCATTAAATTGGACGATTTCTCTGGGGGTTAGGATAGTGAAGGTGGCCAATGTAGCAATGAGGTTAAAAGCACATTCAATTCCCTGAACTTAAAGTCTCCATTAACACCTCTCAGCTATTAGAAGAGACACTTAATTTAAAAAAAAAAAACAGTTTTAGATTTGAAAATCCAATAGCTGAATGTAATGTTTTAACCACTTCAAATGTTGACACATACATTACAGAGTGGGGTTAAGAAATGATGCAGCGGTTTTATACTATGACTAGAGCACTAAAAAATTACCAGGCAGTGCACACTTGCTCAGGAATAAGTTCTAGTATTGAGGGTATAATGAAGCACTCGGCAAATCAGCCTATGCATTACAGTGCATTGCTTGACAGGATTTGTAAATAGACATGTAAACTAAATCTATTTTTTAACGTTCATATTTCGTGATCCACAAGTGCAACATTTTAATTGACTAACTAAGGTTTGCTGTTAAGAAGTTCAGGTAAGCCTGATAGAGAGGAGCGGGAGAGAAGGTCGGAGAGAGGGAGTGATAAAATAGAGCAAGATGACGTAGGCAAAAAATAATCCAATATATTCAGCATACATACGTATAATATGTATATTACGGCTATTGCATGCATTTTTTTTAATTGTTTTTTAATAACGCACCTAATACCATACAAAAGTTCTGTTTCTAAGCACAGATCTGGGATTCAAACCTCGGTTGCTCTTGCTTTCAGTACCAGGGTGTTGCCCGTGTGCTATTCTCTGTTCACATTGTAACATTCTACTGCTTGGCATACATTCTGAAGATACATGTATATAGTTAGACATCCAGCATCTACCATCAAGAGCTGGGACCGATTGGCATAGAAGGTTCACTCACATACCAGGTATGTCAGCTGGCATGTACTTGTATTGTATTGTATTTCTTTATTTGTATAGCACACCTGGCCCAAAGGCATCTGGGCGCATATCTTAGTTACATATAAGTAATATACAGGTACAGGGTAAGGTATACATTGTCAGGTACTTACGAATCAGTTTACAATTAAATCTACACAGGGGTTACATGAATATCAACACTATACAGTGGCAGGACCAGATATAAATAGTCATCTTAGAGTAAAATTTACTAAAGGGTGGCATGAACATTATCACTATAAAGTTAAAAGGCAACATAAGCAATGTCACATACGGTATATTTACAGTCTATTCAACTCCTGCTCAATGAGCCAATGTTTGGCTTTGTTTTTGAAGACATGGAATGAGGGTTCAAGTCTGAGTGTGGTGGGCAGGGTGTTCCACAATTTAGTGGCAAGGACCGAGAAACTGATGCCCCCAGATTTCTGCAGTTTAAATCTGGGCACAGCTGGGCAATGAGCTTGGGCTGCTCTCTGAGGCCGGTTGGAAGTGGGTGGAGTGAACCGGCTGGCCAGGTGCAAGGGATTTGAGTGATACTCTTTGGGCTACAGAGAGCCATCGCAGATTGCACCTGTGCCCGATATGTGTTGGTTCCTAGGTATGTGCAAGGCGGCCCTAATGGCATTATTTTGGGTGACCTGGAGTTTGCAAAGATTGCACTTATTGGTACCTAGATAGAGGGCATTACAGTAGTCTATCTTAGCCATAATTAATGTTCTGGCGAGGATGATGCAGTTTGCAGTGGTGAGGAATGGGCGGCAGGTTGTGATGAGTTTATTAGTGTAGGCAGAGGCTGAGACCATGGTGTTGGTTTGTCGAGAGAGAGAGAGAGAGAGAGAGAGAGAGAGAGAGAGATAAGGTGGAGTCAAGATAGATACCAAGGGTTTTTGTAGCGTTGGTGACCTTAATGATATTACAATCGATGGTGAAAGATTTGAAGGTATGATTTAGTCTGCTGAGTCGGTTAGGGGAACCTAGGATGAGGAGCTCAGTCTTGTCATCATTGAGACAAAGATCATGTTGAGCCATCCAGGCTTGTATCACCTGGTAAACATAATTTAGGGCTTTTGTGTCGGCTGTGTGGTTGCTTGAGATAGGGATGAGTATCTGCTTGTCATTCGCATAATTAGTATAGGTGACACCCAGATAGTCGAGAATATCAAATAATGGTTTTGTGAACACATTGTAAAGCATGTGTGACACGCAGGAGCCTTGAGGGACCCCGCACAGTACTGGCACTGGTTCAGCAGAGGTGGTGGGGGAGAAGACCCTCATGCATCTGTTGGCCAGGAAAGAGCTGATCCCGAATGTGGCTTTGTCGCAAAAGTGGGCTGCCATTTTAAGATGTTGACATAAAATTTGATGGTTCACAAGGTCGAACGCGGCCGATAGGTCCAAAAGCAGGAGAAGGGGAATCTTGCCTTTATCTTTCAGGTCCGCAATTTGTGTTTTAAGTTCAATAAGGGCAGGTTCCGTTCCATGCTTGGGAAAGAAGCCGGTTTGTCTTAGACCGAGGAGATTGTTGCATTCCAAGTAATCCTGGATTCGTAGGTAGGCAGCACGGTGTAATATTTTCAGCAAGAAAGGCACGGTTGGATTGGACCTGTAATTAGTGGGTATGTTAGGGTCTAAGGTGTTTTTCTTTAGGAGGGGGATAACCCAATCATCCTTCAGGTTGTCATTTACTATACCAGTACTGAATGACTGGTTTATTAGTGCCGTAATGAATGGAGCTAATTCTTGGGTTGACTCCTTTATAATGGGGGCCCGACATGAGTCGCCCTGACAGTTGGACGGTTTGAGTTTGCTGATGATGTTTTTTACCTCAGGAAGGGTTAGAGGTGAGAAGCTAAAAGGTGTGAGAGCTTGTGGATGCAGATTATTTATGTTGAAGGGATATTTAGGCTGGGCATTAGTTAGGAGAATGTTTTTTGCATTGATTCTAACCTGTAGTGTTGCGATTTTGTCTAGAAGCGCTTTTTGTATGTTCGCACACCAGGTGCTGTCCTTATTACAAGGCTCAGGAGGGGAGGTGAGTGTTTCAAGTTCGTTGAGGGTCTTGAAGAGCTCTTTGGTATTAAACTCAGCTTGCAAGATGAGCCTATTGTAGGTGTCTTTTTTGGCTAGGAAGATTGCCCTTTTGTAGTTAAGAGAAGCAATGAAGAGACTATCCTAATTGGCATCAGACCGGTGACTTTTCCAGCGGGCCTCAGTGGTTCTTTCTTTTAACGTAGTGCCCTCAGTTGTAGTGTAAACCACAAATTGAGGTGTGCACGTGGGTTAGCTTTCCTAAGTTTGGTGGGGGCAATGGCATCCATTGCTCTAAGAATAGTTTCATTGTAGGTATCTACTAGGACAGTAGGGTCCGAAAAAGATAGTAGAGCCTTATTCAGTGTAGGTATAATATGTGGGAGGAGATTAACTGAAGTTATGCCTCTTTTATTTCTGGAGTAGGTTGGTGGTCAGGTTTGGCGCATTGGTAATTGGCTACAATATTAAAGGTGATACTATGATGGTCCGACCATGCACACAGAGATTTAGCTACTACGTCAATAGTGCAATTTAGGTCGACCAGCCAATCGAGGATTCTACCCTTGTTATGGGTGGGATCGTGGATGCGGTGGGAGAAGCCTAGGTCAGTGAGGGATTTAGCAAAGTCTATGGCTGAGGGGCCGTTAGTGTCATGAATACCTAAGTTAAAATTGCCTATTAAAATTATTTGTGAGTTGATTTTGGTTTTGTCTGACAGTAATGATGAGATGTCATCGGCAAAGGTGGTGACAGGACCAGGTGGCCTGTAGATCAGATGCAAGGTGGCGGTGTGGTTATGGGAGATGGGAAGTTTGACCGATAGAAGTTCGGCTGAGGGGAACTGTGCAGAGGGAATGAGTCTCATGCTAATAGATTTTTTATGGATGAAGGAAACACCACCGCCTTTTGATTGGTTGGTGTTACGGTCACATCTAATGATGGCGTAGTCATTGGGTATGGCAAGTGCAAGGAGAGGTCCTGATGCAGCGTGCAACCAAGTCTCTGTGATGGCAAGGAAGTCAAGGTCACTGGTTGTGATAATGTCTGCAATATCGAGGTGTGCGTTGTGAGGGACATAGCATTGATAAGAGCACCCTTGATGGAGAGTGTGATGTGCTAATATTGGCATTGGGTGATGCCGCAGGTGTGATAGTGTGCACGTTGGGGATGTGTTAAGATGAGAAGTACTGAGTGTGTGAGGAGTTTTTTGTGATATGAGGTGAGAGGTTGATTGACGTACTGTGCGTGCAAATCTTCTTTACATAAGGAAATGATCATTGGTAGATGGAGGTGTGGCACATGGCAACTGGAAGAAAACACTAGTGGAAAAAAAAGTGAAACACTGGTGCATTGAAAGCCCCTAGATCCTTGATAATGTGGGGGTGAAATATTTCCCTGAATGCTAGAAATCGACAAGCCAGAGTCATTTGTAAAAGCCCATAGAAATATAAGGCCAGCACAGAAATAGTGATGCCAGACATAAGGCATAATGAACCTAAATCACCAAGGAAAAAAAGTGGGCTGGAAGTTCAAAAGTGTGAAGATATGCGCAATGTATTTTGGCAAGGAAAAGAAAGACAGATGGATGATACATATGGACAATTCAGAAGTGATACTTGTGTATTTTGAAACTGTGAAAGACTTATAAGATGCTTTGTAAATGCAATTGTGTGTGAGTTTAAAAAAATACCATTTGCTTGCAAGATACATGAACCAGTCATTTCTTAACCTCCAAGACCTTTCCTCTGCTGCCCTAAAGACAGGGGTCTGGTTGTCACTATCAATCAAAAGCCATTACTTAAAAATATAATAAAGACATACACTGCTTAGAGGTAAACCACGGTGAGGACTGATAAACCCATGTCTGTTCTTTCAGCAGAAGTGAACTGGAGGTCACAATTCACATAAAGGTGTCCATTAGGAGTTGCTAGCAGGGCCTCACAGGCCTGGAAGGGGGAAGCAAACATAAACATGAGCCAGGCTCTGCTTAGTCACATGTTAAAGGGAAAATTAATCTGAAAGCGAATAAAGAAAAAAAACTGTAGTTTAAGTGAATGGAAAAACACATATTATTGCACAAGAAGGGCAGCATATGTGCCACAATGGTCATTCCAGACTTTTAGTAAAGGTGATAGTAACCCCCCTGTAACCATGCTAAAATAATTTTTGTGTGATAAACATAACTAAAGTAATTAATGAACATTTGATTTGGGCCTTCCCTTGATTCTGAGAGATTTGAAAGTTGGTATGAGTGTGAGGAAAATAATTAACATGAGGACTATAAAGTGGCATATTGTTCACTGACATGGGTCCTGAGTAAATGGAGAAAAAACGTATCTCTAGATAGTAAGGGTGTGCCAAATTCAGACAACCATCATATAATTTGCCTTAAAATGTAGTTCTTAAAAATATATTCATACATGTAAAGATTTGAAAATGTAGGGTACTTACCACGTTGAGAGAATTTGAGTTTTAAAACATGCTGATCCCACCTGTCAAAGTGGGATGACAAAGCTTTCTCCTCCCACAGCTGTCCTGACTCACTCCCCCGTCTCCTTGTCCGATTAGCACACAGGTGGGAGGTGGGTAGAAAAAAATCAACCAATCCCTTTTGCAGGAATCATGACAAGTTTGTGATGTCATGGCATCTGCCCTATAAGTAGACCAGTTTGCATTAGAACTGGACTTTTCCACTTTTTCTGGGAGGCAACCTGCTGCTGAAATCTGGCGAGAAACATCCCAGCAAAGGGGCCCAAATCTGGCATTGGATGCAGGAACCAAGAGACATAGAATCTGAGTGGGACCCCTTGGAGGATTCAGCAGCGATCCTTGCTTGACCCCCTTGCTTCCCCAGCGGTGCCCTGCTCTTCCCTGATGCCCATTTCAAGGCCTCTCCTGTAAGTAAGACTATCCCTAAAGCAATAACGTGTGTAGGCTCTGCATTTTCCAAGTAGTGTTCTAGTTATTTCACCATAGAACAATATCCTGTTTATCGGTGTAGATCCCTAGCATATTTAATTAAAGTAAATCAATTCATTCCACTATAGCAATCACAGGGTCAGTCTTGTTGGTATTCAAAACCAACAAGCTCTTCCCAGTGTGTTTTGGGCCGGTATAGACATAAAGATTTGCCCAAAAGATTTAATCCCAAAACTCTGTTTCCATGTGAGTGTGCAGGGTGCAAAACGAAATTCCCCATTGACCCCCTTCAATTTAAATCAAAAGTGTGAAGCCTGGTAGGTGCAGGGTGCAAATTGAAAATGCCCCCTTGTTCTCACTGTGCTCTGACCAAAACCACAAAGCTCTGCTTGTTCTTTTTAGGTGTGGCAAAACGAAATTCCCATTGCTTTCTTTCCTTCATATTGCATCTGTAAGCAGAATCACAAAACAATTTCCCCCCTTGAATCCCTTTTTCCCAAAGAGTGCATTTTATTAGAATCCTAAAACGATTTTCCCATTGTGTTCCACTCTCTGCCACTGGCCTTCCATTCAGAGGGGTCAAGTCTAATAGATATTTCGATGGTGAGGGCTGCTGGGAGAAAAGTATAACCAAATCAGCAATCACTATGTGTCTTGAATTATTCTTTTTCTGTATTGGTGGGTGATTTAAAAATAAATAATTGTGACTGCATATCTCAGTGTTATCTATGTGTTGGTGCCTTTACTGAAGTCATTTTGGTTCTTGTGTTGCCACAGTACTGGTGGCTGTTAGTCTATTTGTCAAATTTGGTTTGAATAAATTAATATATATATATATATATTCTGATTGCACACCGGCCTGGTTCTTAGTCCATTGTGGCACTGGGCATTTGTTGGGGTTGGGTGTGAGATGGGTTGGAGGCCTTACCAAATAGAACCAAATTAAAATCATAGTGCTTTATTGTGTGCCACATTCATTGGGGGGAAAGGAACTCCCTGAGTTGAGTGTGACTGCGTAATAAACCGTGACAAAAGTGTTGAATCGATTCATTTATGGGCAGAGAACTAGTTGATGGATCATAGTGTAGGGCAAGGATCACCAAGTCTGCTAATCACGAGCCATATCAACTCCATGTCGGGCCATTTTTATTAATTTATAAGCTAAATTGCAAGGAAGGGACCATGTCCATTTCCGCTACCGTGCAGAAAGATCCCACCGGTGCAAATGTCATCCTTTGCACAACCTAGTATAAACATAATTACAGACATTGCATTGACTCTTCACTTTTTCACTAAGTGGCTTCAAAGTTGTAAACCCCTCCTGTACCTAACGATGCAAGAGGTGCTGCCAATGGATTCCTATGGAATCTGCCTACTTTAACAAAATGTAAAAGTCAGGCAGATTACATAGGAGTCATTGGTTTTCCACCAGCATGAAAATACATGCTGACTGCGGAAAACAAACATATTTGACTGGGTAGCGTGGATGAGCAGACAAACATGTCTGTATGCGTTCAGCTCTACATGCTAAATGAGGGAAAATCACACAGACCGGAACACATTTTGGTAAACGTTTAGTGCCACTTTACAGCCACTTTTTTCAGTGCATGATTCCCAGAAAAGGACCCTCCATGTATTCACGATACCCATCTACACTGTATACATTTTAATGCAAATAATCTATACCAGACACATTTACATAGCCTGGTGTATTTGGGCTTCCTGAAGACCAGACTTGGAGTCTGGTGGTCTGTCTATTACCTTCACAATTCCAACGCACTACTCTTTACCCTCTGTAACAACGAGTTGGATTTGTGGGGAAGGTGAAAACATCAGAAATAGCAACAGTAAACAAGCAGATCGTCCATGTTCTCCCATTGTTTTCTTTTGCACGTTGCTTTCTTTGTCTTTAGGGGAGGAAAACACCAAATATGTGGGAGGTTCTTCTTGTGGTCGGTTTAAGAGTTAACATTCAGCCTACAAAGCTGTTTGAACAATTTTCAGTAGGTGATCTTGACCAGTAGAAGAGGTACCCTATTGTTCACGGATGGGGATTTTGCCCCTCGGATTGGAGATCGTTTTTTGAAGGGTTCATTTTAAGAAAAAACATATATGAAGTGTTCATTGGACAGCAGGCGTTAGTTTCTTTATCTGTCAGTATGAATAACAGCTTGGTGTTATCCATGAAGGGTGGTAGGCAACAAGCCATTCTCATGTATGATACTCCCAAAGGCCTGAAACCACACGCAAAATGGTATCCGTGAGAAAGGTGATTCTAATGTCCAAATGGGGAATGGACAGAATTCCTCAAGGATGACCCCACTTTAACTGCTCAGACAATGTCCTTGTTATTGAAATTGTTCATGCAAATTGTTATAGCCACCATACACAATAAAAAAAAGGTCAAGCAAGCGCAGGATATTTACCTGTCCCTGCCCTTCAAAGGCAAGGATGTGTAAGAATGTTCTTTCAGTACCATGGCCTGTGCTGAAGCTTGATTTAATGAGGTCTCAAAGCTTCCGCTTAGAGTGTAACATTACAGTAACTGCACAGGTGCTACCCCTGAGTGTCACGTTAACACTTGGCGTGTCATTCAGTACCAGCGAGAGTATAATTTATTGTAGGCAAGATGATTGCCACTGTGTTTAGGGAATCTGGTGCGCTTTCTCTTTCGATGAATGCATTGATGATGGTTACAGAGGATATGTCAGGTCAGCTTGGGGTATATTGGTGTCCTTAAGGTACTCTTGGTGCCGCAAAATGAATGTATGTGATTTTTTCTTAATGGACGAGGTAAAGTGGAAGGACAGAAGGTTTAAGATTAGTATTGAGGTTTTTGAGATGAGGGAATGGGTGAGGTTTTTCGTGCTTACAAAAGACACATCCTGGCTATGTATACTGGAGCTGATAAGTAATCCACTGCATTATTGCACAGATCTGAGGAAGAGTTTACAGAGGTGTGCTAGCTGGAAAATCATGTGGAGTCATTGGGCCTGATTTACACACGTGTTTAAAATGGCGCAATCCCATTGAAAGCGCCTTGTAAATCAGGCCCTTTCTTTTCCAAGGATTACATCTCAATGCTCCAGATAAGATATTTAGGTGGACATATTTTACTCCCTACGTTTTGAAATTGAGAGTATAATTATATTTAGAAACAAAAAAAAAAGCAGCTCCATGGGAACATTTTCTAAGGCACCTTTGCGCCTCGAAATTCAAGCAAATGAAAATATGCGCTTTTTCCTTAAACTACTTCTCCAGACCACGTAGCTCGTGGCAATTCTCTGCTGGTACCCATCACCCAAACATTTCCATATATCCGTGGGAGCGGGTGCATGTAGGCAGCCTCATTTGTGTCGCTTGTTTCTACATTTTGTTGGGAGTACTTTTACTCCCTTTTTGTGTTTGGGGTGTTTGTCTGTTTTCAAGAGTGAAGGTGGCTGTTATGTCATTCATTTTCAGTGCTTTTACAAACTCTCTAATTCCTTCTGTGATTTCTTTTCAGTTATGTTAGAAGATTACATTTTGGCGCATTGTCGCAGCCAATCCCAATGTATTATAAAGGAGAATGGATTCCATGCTGCAGGGTTCCAGTAGCACAAATGTATGTTGATCAATTAAAAATAATTGAATGTGCTTTTGCACTTTTAAAAGCAATGGTTTGGTAAAATGCCTCAAGGATATGAGTGAGATGCGTCCGTTCATTGCATGTGGAAATTGCACTTACATTTCCGTAGCAGTATGTTAAGCACCACGTGCCAGCTTGAGTATGCCTTGCCTTCTATATTTTGTGGAGCAAGCTGCATTGACTTTAATGGACAAAGGTATGCCCTGCTCTACTTCCAAGAGGGGTACATACAACAGCACTCAATGGATCGGGACTGCAAGCAGGCTGTCCCCACACTAGGACCTTGGGGACAGGCCGCACATGGCGCAAGCAGCATAAAAGGCGTGCTGCTGCTTCAATTCATTGAAAAGCCCTTGCGTCGCACTCTTCGTGGCGGGGCTGGAAGCGGGCAGTTCCTTCTGTTACTGTCTTATCCGGGTGTTCATGTTATTCTACATATGATTCCTTCTTTTCCTACCCTGGCCTGACTGCAATAAGTCTTCTGGGAAATACCATTTTTATTTCTAGTAGTTGGTCGGGAGGCGAGCAGGCATGGTGAACATCGCAAGTCTGCGCTTTGCTTCAAGAATCAAATGGAAGTTTAAACCTAAACAGCTTATTCTTCCAATACCTCTCCCCATTAAATCTTCTGCACCTTTTTGGGGCTCACCATTGACCTCTGGCCCCAGGAACTGGCTGTGCGTTTATATGACTTAGGGTGTCCATAGGCTAAGTGACAGATTCTAATATTGTGGAAGGTGATTATCTTGGTGAAAGGATCTTTATTGCCGCCCATCCCTGGTGCGTGGGAAGGGAGTAGGACTAAGTGTGCCCCTTGAGCTGCCAGGCATCTCCTGTACAGGATTTGGGTCAGCTTTCGTGCGGCTCGCACAGCTAGACATTGGAGCAGGGTGGTGCCTCATCAAGGCTTTTATGCTGTCTTTACTGCTAGATTACTATATGGTAAATTATGGTATGTTATATGGCAATTGTATAGAGCCCAATGGCATTGGTATGGCGTCAAAGTGCTGCAGGGGGAACTCCCTTGGAGCGCCCAAATTCAAGATATGAGAATTGAAAGGAGGATTTTTAGAATGCATGTGTGCATTTTAGCCAGCTTGAAGGTATGGAGGAACAGCCAAGTCCCAGCTAGCAACCCATGGATATAAGGCTAGTGGATGGGTGCTGTGATAGACTGTCTGGAGAGTAGGTGAGTGAAGGAGACTCATTATGCGCACAGCTGGATGGAATTGTTTTCGTGGAACTCAGCTGGCAGAGGTGATGTGCATTATGAAGTCGCGTAGTGACTTGCTGGAGATGTATGCGGTTGAGTGGCCATGCCCCAGGTGGGGAGCGGCTATAATCCTTTGAGATGGAGTGCTGTAAGTACCAGAGAGTCCATGGAGGCATCAAAATGCAAGCCTACAACACTGTCCCTGTGGTAAAAGATGCAGGGTACTGTCACAAAACAGCAGCAAGATTGAAAGTGTGAGCCCACAACACTAACCCTGTGGAAGAAGATACAGGACAGGGGCAAAGAGCAGCAGCTAGATTCGAAATACAGCTAGATTCAAAATACTGACCCACTGAACCATCCCCATAGAAAGAAGTTCAAAACAGTGGCACAAACTACAGCTAAATTCAAAATTCAGGCCCATCACACCAACCCTGTGGAAGATTATGCAAAGCAGTGGCACACAATACCGTGAGATTCAAAATACAGGACCACAGCACCACCCCTGTAGAAAAAGATATAGGGCAGGGCAGTGGCACATAAAAGCATAGAGATTGAAAATACAGTGCAAAAACACTACTAGTTGTACACACAAATTGTCGTTCCCCACCTGATTGTAGCAGTAGGCAGGGGTTGTGGCATGGCATGGGCTGGGCCACCCATGGCAAACAGGAAAACAGGTGTTGGCAAGGTGCCCAAGAGGTGCACCAGGCAAGGCTGTCCTGAGGGAGCTGTTTATGAAGTTGAGATATCTGTGTCAGCTGATCTATAACCAGGTGCAGGAGAGGGAAGTCAGACTCAGGGTGTCCTTCGAGACATTGAGTGTTCCTTGCACTGGATTCCGTTTCTACTTCTGTGCTCCCATACTTGTCTTTTTATGGTTTTATTCGCCATATGTCTGTCAATGCTAGTTCCCCTTGCCTATTTTGCATGTGCCCCTCTCATAATAGTGCATTGGCACCTTGCACTTTTAACATGCATAATAGGGTAGTTTGTGCATGCCCTGCGATCCATAGCATTCTGTTTTAGCATTTAGTATTACCAGTATATTGCACTTTGTATTTTGCACATCCTCTACATTGGTCTTCTTTTTAGAGTATTTTTACATTAATGTGTTTACAGTTTTATTAATTGCTGATGATGCTATTTATGTCCACTTGCGTATAAGTTAATAGCACCTTAGAACAGTACACATTTTATTTTATAGTATGCGTAAATATATGATTCTTGCACATCCCCCTGAGCTCTTAGCACTTTATCACTTTTCACCTTTGCACCCTGCCTACTGGTTGGGTTGTGCTCATACCCTGCACCGTGTTTAGCAGTGCTTGGTATACCCTCCTTTAATCCTCCCATAGTAATTGTTTGTAACTCCTGCAAACCATATACCCTCGACTGTAGCAATTCCCTTAACATAATATGGCCAAGCAGAAGGCTTTGGATTTTGCAGGGTCTGCACAAGGGCCATCAGCCGAGATAAAATTCAAAGCTGGCTAACACCAGCTTAGTCAACAAGTTGAAACCTACCATCATACAGGGAGGCAAACTAACACCCCTAAGACGAATGGGACCCACAACTCCTTTCTTTAAAAGACAGTTGGGGTTTTGGAGGAAAAGATACTGTTAGCAGAAAAATCAATTAGCCAAAAGGAGGGCTCAGAACTCATTTTAGAGGAGCTTGAGGTTATATTACAACAGGGTGAAACCCAAAGTGCACCTACAATCGCTATGTTAAAACCAAGCTTGAATGTACAGCATTAACAACTAATAACAGGATGAAGGGGTGCACCAGTTACTGTGCAGGGGTAATTAACAGAGATAATAACACCCCAGGTGCACTTTTTAATTTGAAGAAAATCTACCCCCACTATGCTTATGGAAAATGCCTTGCTATCATTAGAAAACTCGGTCGTACATATCCACAAACATGGATACATTATTTCAATTCTCTACACTTAGTAAGATGCGTATAGCTACAATAAACATGCCCAGGACGTGGCTGAGCATAAGAGCAGCATTTGGTAGTTACAGACACAAAGGATAACTCAGCTGCCAATATAGTTTTGCCCGCCCCATGCCTATAACTTAGTCCGATAACTTTGAGGGTAGTGTATTGAATAGTGGGAAAAGTAAGAGCGCCCAATATGGTATGGAAACTTGAATGGATAATAGTATAAAGATCCCCCCTCATTCTAATGATTTCATCTATCTGACAAGTCCATCGGGCAGAAATAGTAGAGAAAAACCTAAGTTAAGCTTATCAGTCACTAAGAAGCGGGTCATACATATGAGATCTTGGGCGTGACACCCCCCCTCTATTGCCAAAGAAGGCAGTTTATCCTAGATTTGCCACCTCAGGTGGCTCCCCAGGTTCTAACTAATGTCCATATGGTTGAAACCAAACATGGCAGAGGACACTGTCTCCCTGATGAATGAGGTTGTAGAATTGGCTAACAATATATGTTGTTTGGTGTTTGAGAAAGGAGGTGACATGGGTTGGTCGCAGTAAAAATCTATTTTAGCTAACTGTCATCATCACTCTTAATCACTTGTACAAAGTTTCTGAGTTATTGTGGAGAGGTATGCATTGTCATATTTCAGAGATTAATGCTGTCCCTATAAACCAGAGGATCAAAGTTTTCTGCCCAACACTCAACATTATTATTCTAATATCACACCGAGAGTTTCAAATAATGTCTTACAAAGGCAGACCCAATTGTTCTAGCTCTAATCCCCAATTCTGGGGGCCCATTACACTCTCCAATAGATGGAATTGTTTGGGTGACATGGAGGCTGTAGAATGACTGTCAAACTAGGCGTGCGCCCCTACTATGCCACACTTGGGTATGGGTATATCTGGGATCTTTCACATTGAGACCTCTCATGTGCAGACTATGGCATTTGGTAATTCTTCTAAAACTGATAGCAACCTTATCAGGACCTTGTGTGGAATATTGCAAGTCTCCAAAACAAGTGTGTGTGCTGGGTCTCTGTGTAGTTTTATCTCTATGTATCATGTCAGTATTCTCCAGGGAACCTGGTCAATTAAGCCAAGCTATCTGCAAATTGTATGTTGCTCCACATGCAGGCAACAAGTTCTAGTACCAAAGGGAAACTCTGGGGTTGGCGGGGGGGTACGGTGGTACAGTGCTGGCTACCTATATAACTAATACATTGGGCTGGAGTATTAAACAACTGCACTTTCTTAATACCAATTTGATCTTCCTTATTGCTAATATGATGGGGGGAAGACAATTGGGTTTTATACATTATTAGAAGAGGAATCGAGCCATGTTAGCTGATGCACTATTAACATTAACTGGATTCATGTGATCTGAAACCAGTGGTTATAGACCAGATCTGACAGTACTTATTGGAGGGGATTTAAATCTCAGAATTGGGTCAGGGGATGCGCTACTTTTCTATTAAGTTGTGGAATATCATGACTTTGTCAGTGGATACTAGTATCTGGAACGCTGCCCTAGTGTTAAGGGATGCTATGATTGGATCTATGTGATCACTGCGACCTCAAACAACTGCGACGGCCGAAAATGCCAAAATGTTGTCTTCTTTTTTTCATTAAACCCCCTTTACACCACATAGGTATGTGGGGGAGACCCCCACAGCCTCTCCATATTAATATAATATCCCATAACCCCCACATATATATGTGGTGTAAAGGGGCTGTTTAAAAAATAAAAGAAAGTCGGGCATTTCGGCCGTCGCAATTGTGAGGGCGACATTTTGGCCCATTTCCCTATGATTAAAACAGGCTACAGAGCCATTAATCACAGTTTGAATCTCCTTCTGACGGCAATGTTATATTTAACAATGGACATTTCAGAAGCATTATTGATTATATCCTGATCCCAATGTCATGCTGAACATACATTAAGGGGTTTGACATCCTTGACTGCTGTGACAGCGACCACCAGCCATTGTCTCTGTCCTGGTTATGTGGTGGGGTTCTGGCTTCCGTTGTTGATTTCTACCATCCAGTCCAATTGGCTAGATGTACCAATAGTCAAGCTTTGGGCTGGAGGCCAGACTTGGCAATGGAGTACCTAGGGAAGCTGTGAAAGCCAATGAAGATAATATCAGGACCTGCCTTGACTCTAATACTAGCCCACACATGATTTCTGATGATTTCATTATAATAGGAGGTGGAATATTTTGGTCTAAGAAACTTAAGAACCCTCAGTCTTCGGGAAATCATCATACCTGGCTGTCTGTTGGGTGTAAGAGCCACATTAAAGCCTTTTGGTGGCCCTTAAGTCCAAGTACTCTAATATGGCACTGATGAGGCCAAAATGAAATGAATATAAATAGGAAATAGCCTCATGGAAGTTGGATATTTTGAGGTCCCACTGGGAAACCCTGTGTGAGGCTGATACACATAATGATAACAAGAGTTTGGGGGGATTATCACAACAAATTCAGATGATTTAGATCTGGGCTTCTGTGACTCACCAGAATCACACAAGAATTAACAGGACAAGGTTGATCATTGTACTGCACTACATAGTCCTGGTTGCGATGATAGTTCTCAGTGACTTAGTTGGTAGGTCACAGTTTGCAAGGAATTCCACATGTGAGTTAATGGTACATGTCAGATCAAAATGCATGCAGGTGGTAGATGTCAAATCTTCATCCACAGCCTGAGCCCATTCACACCCAATTAATACATAATCATCTTGTGTTTTATTAGATTTATTTTGTGAATGGTCTTGATCTATTCCATGTGACCCAGTGCTCAAATTGGATCCACCTTCACCTTTGGAGACCACTAACTACATGTTGTAAGCCTTCAGTATCTTCTAACTCCTTAGTGTCTTTGAACCCTTAATTGTGGACATACTTCAGTAACATATGCCCATTATTTTCCACATTACATATGCGTAAGTACTGAAGCAGTCCTGCCATGTCTGCTACCTCATTTATCTCGGGAGACTGTAATTGTGTGATGCTATAATCAAATAAGCCAATTGAATTTCATATTGTATAGGGGTGCCTAGGAAAGTGGACATTCGGTACCTGTCCACTGATGTTTCTGTCACACAGCCCAATGAAAATCTGTTATATGACATCTGCTTCCGCCTTCAGTATTGAGAATTCGTAACATGGCCACCAGGTTTGGATGTGACCAACCATTAACTTCATGATAACTAAATACCGTAGTCAATCCACAAAATATAGGAAGGATCTGCATCTCTAAATGGAAGTAACCTGCTAAGTTTGTATGTATATAGTCTGTCACTTGTTTAATCAAATCAAATCAAATGAAGTAAATGTGATATTGCAGGAGGACAAGTGATACACTTGTGGTGAAATGTGGGGTTTAATCACAGCCCCAACAGATATAACTGAAAGACCAGTTTAGGCCTTACTGCGAAATACATTGTTATTATTGCTAGAACCACTGGTGAATGAACAGCCTGCTTTAAAACTTCAATGCTGCTAAATGCACCTGCTACATATAAATACAAGTATTTCTGCATTGACACAAGGAACACTGTAACATGGAAAAGGCATGCCACTGTGTTGGCTGAGAGACAAACAGCAGCATTTTTCATTGAAACTGCCACACATCAAAATGCTAAAATGCTGTGTACAGGAGCAATTAAGGGAGACTGTATCACTGTATGTGTTGTTGTGTAAAGGGGTTAGGGATGGTGTCTCACATAAAGGCTTTGTTTTCAAGCGGCATGAACAATGTGTATTATTGCTGAAGAAGTTGGGGGTGGCATTGGAAAACCTTTTGCATTTTCCAGATAAAGTGAAAAGGCTGTCACAATATAGCTACTGAGCCCTCACTAATGATGCATTTATGGGCTTGCAGCTTTATTCACACATCATGTCTTCTAAAAAATAATTGTATTGTCCTGAACCTTATCTAAAATGCTTTCCCAATAAGAAAATGTGCCAAAATGTTATATGCACTTCCGATTGAATGTATTGTCGACAAGAGAGATTGTTTCTGTAAGAGGGTGTGCAAGAGATGATGATTTGTTGTGTCTGCAATGTGACAGATTCTAAGGAAATGCTATCATAGTTGCTGATTAATTGCCAAGCCCTTAGATGGCAACAATTTAACTATTTTTAAAATAATGTATGGTGAACCCAGAGCAGGTCTGCTTAGATCTTTATAATTTTACACAGTGCATCAGTTGCACTATATCTGGCCATAGTGAGATTTTTATCTGTGGTATGTATTTTTTTTTAGATGTTCAACATAAAGTTACTGGCAATTGTATTTGATGATCTTAATGAGTTTTAAAAGACAATTTGTAAATTGATACATGAATTGCTTAAGAATTGTACTGAGGAACTGTAGCTGTCCTATGTACTTTGATCTATAAGTATCTATTTGTTTTACCATATGGGTTTTCCTTCATTCACCATTTACTTATGTGTTGTATGATATAATGTATAATGTATAACACTGTTTTACTGTGTTCTTTATATATTCATTTTGTAAAAGTTTGTGTTAACCAAAACTAATAAATAAATAAAAATAAATTAAGTGAGACTGGGCCTCTCATGTGAAAGTTAAATGAAAGTACTATCTTTAATTTAAAGTGACTAAGGCCCACCTTCCAGCACATATGCTGACATTCTGTTTAAAGGAACTGCACATTGCGAGTGACCAAAATGAACTATAGCAGCCCTTCACTTTCAAAATGTTCCATTGAAAAACGAATACTATGTGCGAATAAAAAGAAATCCACTGATTCAAAAGTCATTGAACCATGATAGTATTATGTATTTAATGAAATGTGCTTAAGGTTTTTGTCAAATTACCCAAATGCACAATAAAAATAAAAATATAAAAAGAAAGTAAAGTACACAGTTATTTCAAGGAATAAAGTCTGCATAGGGAAAAAAACAAATGAGACCATTGAGGAGGCTATTTTCTTTCATGGTCCACAAATACATTTCTCCTGAATTCAGGAAAATACAACACTAAGTTTCAATTCTGGATGTGAACTAGTCGCTGAACAGAACAGGTTCAATCCCCTGGTCTGCACTTAGAAACCTCAGGGTATTTAATTGTGTTATAAATATGCAACTAAGAAAACAACAGCCCCGGGCTGTGGGAGCACTTTAAAAATGCAACTAAATAAAAAATAAAATAAATAAAATAAAATAAATGAACAGTAGCCATGGACAGAGTAGTGCTAATGGATTTATTGCTGACTAAGTCAACATTGCAGCCCGTATACTCCGAACCACGTGGTTTCAAGGAAATAAAACCAGAAAATGGGAACTGTGATGTGAAACTAAATATGATATGTGTTATTTATATGGCCATAGACTTATATTGGAAAATATATGTTATTCAGTAATTGGTGAACGGTTATACTTACAGACTTGGGACAGATGTCATTTTTAAGCTGATTTCAAGGCAGTGGTATTTATATAATTGTCATTCATGTGTGATTTTGGAATTTCAGTTACCACCTACAAAGTGTTTCTAGCTGCCCTGAAAATGTTGGCAACTTGAAAGTTGGGGACCTACTGGCTGGATAAATTAGATATTTGATTAGGAAGTTTCGTATTGCGAACCATGTTCATTTTAGAAGAAAGGGTGAAAGCATTAGTTCGCTCATTCTATAACGTGCCGAAATGAATGTCATCTCACCCGATCTGTCATGAGGAGGGGAATATTAATATCTATATATTATGCATTTGTCATTAAATTAATTAAATTTGCCATGTAGGGACTTCTTGGGTGAAAAAAATGCTGACAGCTAAAAAGGTGTAATTGACAATAGGGGTGTACCTCTTCACTTATCTTCAATCACAGAACTTCCCTAGCCTATCCGCAGGCAGGGGTTGGCTCTTGGGCAGAGGAAGAGAGAATGATCCTCCAATGGGAAAGTTAGCACCAATAAATTAGCACCTACTAATTTTAATAATTGGAGATGTGGCTTATACATAAAAAAGCACTTGCTTTATGTAAGAAGGGATCAGGCAAGGAGAAAAGCTGCCTAAAAAACCCATACTTGAAGAAGAGCTGCCAAACATCTTCTAGGACTTGCTCTTAATCCACCTGGAGGTATCCAGAGACAGCTGCCTGACAACTTGTGTGGAGAGACCTTCACATTGAGAGGCCTTAAACTTTGCCTGGGAGAGATAAACTTGGGCAAGCCAACAGCTGACTATGCCCTGATACTTAAGGAGAACCCCATCAGGTAGGAAAGTGACGATCTCTGACTGAAGGGACCAGATCCTTAGCTGTCCAAAGAGGAGCCTGGCTGTTTATCCTGAGCACCCCAAAACAGTAGCCCCATGTAAGTAGAACTGATCCCTTTGAAACCAACTGTGTGGGAAATCTGTCTGCCTTAATATATTCCCTTCATAGCGGGTGGGGGAATTGTGTAGACCCTTAGCATATTCGACTGTATATTAATTTAAATCCCAAATAGGTTGACGCTGGGATGAGTTTGGAAGTGTTGAAAACTTTGACCCTCTCTCATAGCAGGAATAATGTTATAGTCACATAAATAATTGGGGTGTCCTGGCCACAAAAGTTAATTTTGTAATTGTCACCATTCCCAAACCGTGCCTTTAAAACATAAAGGTGTTGCTCCATTCCCAAACCTTGCCTTTAAATTAAAAAAAGGTCTTTGCACCTAAAATGAAATTCCCAACTAATACCCCTTCCCAAAACTTGCATTAATAAAAGGTATATTTATTCTAAAACAAAAACCCCAACTGTCACCACTTCTTAAACATTGTATTTAAACAAAAGGGGTGCATTTGGCACTAAACAAAATTCCTAAACTGCCCCCGCTCCCTAGACCTGGCTTTAAACTGTGGGGTGTGGCATATCAGTGATACCTGGATTTTTTGTGTTGGGTGGAGAGGCCCTTTGCCAAGTGAAACTAGTGTAATTTCCATTGAACAGCATACACACTCCTGAGAGTAAGTGACCCTGCTAGCAGAACTATTTTAGATTGTTTGGGGTGAAAAGGAAGCAGGATGCTATTTGCCACGTGTATTTGTCTAAATCAGTGTTTCCAAAACTGCAAGCATTTTTAGGCGGCCAGGTAAATTAACCTGACAAGATTGCTTTGAAAATAGAAAGGTGTATGTGATTTAAAAGTAAACCTTATCAGCAAGTGCTGATGTTTATTCTCTAGTCATGTTACAAAGTATTATTTAATTTGAAAAAAGGGGTACATGGGTCAAGCAGGTTGAACCAGTTATTTAGTCTGTGTTCCATGTTTGTGAGACAAAATTAAAATGCAGAACAATTGTGTTTAAAAGTAACATCCTAAAAATGTGTGTTTCGTAATTTAAACGTTGCATTCTGCGACAGAGAGGGTGGCATGTGTAATCATTTAAAGCCATTATTCATTGTAGGATATAATTTAAATAAATATATATTCTTACTATTACCCCGGCCTGGTTCTTGACTCACTGTGAAACAGGGGATGGGGGTATTTACGTGGCTCTATAAGAGGGGTCAATAGGGCTAGTGCTAAAAAAGATAAACAAATTATTGTGGGGCTCCTTGATTGGGGGAACTCCCCAGGTTAAGGGTTGTCTCTCAATCTATATTGTAACATACAGGCCGAGCAATTCATTTCAAATTTCAAATGGGTCATTGTTATCTCTGATTGCTCCTCATAATTAAGAAAATTCAGCATTCATAAATGTGACCAATAGGCCTATTTTCACTTGACTAACACCTAGGCAGGACATATTAATACACCTTGTCTATCAAATAAGAGAATAATGGACCGAATTGTCCATCACAACTCCTCTCATTCATTTTCCGCAAGACAAATGTGGCAGTACTGAGTCAGACCTGTATCTTTAATTAGGATGTGTGGCCATCAGGCAGAGTATCTGATATTACATTAAATCCAAGTGTCTGTTTAAAGACTCTCCACATCCTATGGAACAGATAAATCATTTGATAGAATATAGTCTGAAATATGACATTTCATGAAGTAGTCCAAAACAGTCATCTCTTTAATAAGCAAACACACCGCATGTTTACGGTTTGTAGAGTTATTAATTATTTACAAAGATAAATAGTTCTTCATCTATATTATGCTGATTAGGAAATTTGGTATCAAGTCAATCACAAATCATGACTCATGCTGAGGTACTACCAGTGTTCTCCCTCCTCCCAAAAATGTCTTCTGAACTTTGTCAATGACAAAGTACCAAATAACATATGGATTGACATTAGGCTGATGCCAATTATAATCTGTTTGCCCTAGGTGGCAGCACAATGTGCCAATTTCTCGACAAGGTGCTGGTACCATAAAACCACGCGATAGCTGGTAGCTGAAGTATAATGCTTTATGTCATAACAGAAAATAGGTTAACTAGGCACATTTTGAGGTGTCCATGCTATGTTTGCTGGATTGAATGAAAGAGAAATCATTCTTATGCATTACGCTGGTTTTTTTGTTGCTTAAGTCAGCTTTATATGAGTCAGCTTGATTCCAAATATTCAGCAGTGAGAGAGTTTTGTTATACATCATCATATATTACCATCACTATTTCTGCTATGTTATGCCAGCCCTCACTATCTTACAATGTCTGTTCAAAATCCTTCTTTTATCCATTGGCTGTGGCTTGAATATCTTAATGCATCTGATTTGTTCCTTTTTTTCCATATTTGCTTGTGTTGTTAAATACTTTTCTTTTGAATAGTTTGCTTAAAAAAAACATTTTGCAGTATTTGAGAGGCTGCTTTCAGACTGAGGTATGCCATTTGAACAGTTGGTCGTATGGTAAAAGGAGTGCTTTGTTTCTTCTAATTGTGTACTGATATTGTTAACATCCCAATACATCACACATGGTGTAGCATTGTCGTAAGTTAATTTTAATTTGTTGGCTTTCCAAAACACATGTCTTTAATATGAAATAATCACGCCTATCTGCTGTGCTAATATTAACAATAGCATAAGGTCACGTATGTGATTTTTTTGTTTTTTCATGGTGGTGAAGGAAGGTCTTTCCAGTGATTTCCTAAATGCACTTATATTTCAAGACTTTCAATCAGTTCTAACAACAAATGTTTCTTTGTGGTAACAGCTCATGAACAAGTTACTTATGATTGCTGGTAATCCTTATTCATTTTTAAGTTTGTTTTCTTTTTTGTTATAGCTCAGGTCACCTTTAGGACAGTTGAGCATGTTTTAGATGGTGGGAATGGGCAAGGCAGAGGCATATATCCTGGAAGCTGACAATAAGCAATATGGATGAATGGCAGCTCCAGAAATAAAGCTGTAAACATAAGTGTGAAAATGTCAGTTTTCGGTCCTTACTATTTTTGATTAGTACCCGGCAGGGACGACCTCCCAGCCAATGAGGAGGCTCGGAATGGGGGCATTACCAGATGGTAATCCCGCCACTCTGAGTCTCCTCAGGTCTGGATGCCGACATCGTCCCCTTCAGGGAAAAAGGTAAGTGCCCTGCTCCCCCTTCCCCCTTTTCCTTTGATGTACCTCCCCCTTCCACCTCACCTTCGGATTTGTGTTCCTTTTTGGCATCATACACGCCAGGTACACTTCTGTCCCTGGGGCATCCACTCCCGATCTGTGACATGCTGCCATGGAAAGGGAGAAGGGACTATTTGTAGTCCCTTCTCCCTTTCCATGGTGGCCATTTTCTTTGTTTACTTTTGTTCTCTCTTTTTGTAATGGCTGCCAATGAAAGGGAGAAGGGACTACTTGTAGTCCCTTCTCGTGTTCCATGCTGGCCATCTTATTTGTTTACCACTGTTTTAATTGCCGCCATGCAAAGGGAGAACATACTTTGTTTTCCCTTCTTTGGTGGCAATTATTTTTCTTTTTTCAGTTGCGAAATGCCGGAGCATCTCGCAATTGCTGAAAGAAGCTTTTAGTTACAAGGTCCAACGGGTCAGGGTACTATCAGCTTTGCTCAGGCCTGTAACTATGGGCCCCGGGGAATTACCTGATGCAGTAATACCCCCCGGCTGGGGGATTATCGCTTAAGTAGTGTTGACCAGCTTTTTGTAGGTCACGTTTGTTTTTAATAAAACACCAAGGATACATATATTTTGGAAGGGGCATCTATCACAGATTGAATGTACACTTATGTTAATAAACATTATGGAAACCTGTGCATATAAAGGCACCCACTCATACACATGTCCCAATAATAATGCAAAAATAAGATGACACTCCCACTTAGGGAATGAGACCAAGAGATGATTTGCAAGGATGACAAAGTTTACATAATATAAAAATGGCAGCAAAGAACTCTGCTGCCCGAGAGCACTCTGCCAACAAATTAAACGGGCAGCACATTAAAAAGCGACTAAGCATCATCAGTGAGGTAACACATAGGTACAAATCTGACAGGGTTGATTGGCTGGAGACATATACTAAACCCTACTCTATAAGGGTTGCCAGGGTGTCATTGGCTGAGGCTTCCCAGTCGATCTTGGTGCATGTGGGTCAGCTGGGCTCATCTCCTTGGTGAAGGTCAGGGTGAACAGGCAATACATAACTAACTATCTTAGCTAAGAATCAGGAACTGATAATACAAGAATAATGGTGAACATCAGATCATTGCATGAATGGGGGCACTTATAGAAAATGGACTAAAATATTGGCATGCCAACCTCTACATTCAGGCCTTTATTGATACCATATTTCCCGCCCCAGGTGTCTCCCCATGGTGGTTTGATCTACTGTCCACCTTCCCTGGTGCCTCATGATACGAACAGACATGTGTTAATTTTAGGAGAATATACTGCTGCACAGGATTAGAATTATGGTGGGTTTTCTGGAATGGTCAATGCAAGGGGGTGAGATGTGTATCAGCATGAAAGGAATTAGGGTTCGGGGCTGGTAGACCCTGGCCTGGTGGGGTGGGGGTTGAGAGGGCATAGGCAGTTTAGTAGAGATGGATTTAAAAAAAAGATTATCTTAAGTAGCAAATCTAAATTGTGAAGCAAATTGATTCATCATTGATTATGGTCAATAGACTGAAGGAAAATGGTCTGAATTACTGTTTTTAAAATGGGACTTATATATCAAATTGGGAATTCCCACTGAATATATTTATGATCACTGACTCAAATTGGATATTACCCCTGATTCTCAACATATATGATAACTGTGAACCCATTAACAAATAACACTATGGTGTATAGGTAAAAAATAAAACTCATCATCTATATTTTATAGAAATATGTCATATGCAGCAACTTTCTAGTTCACCTTGACAGAGCTGAAACTGATACCCGTAAAGAACAACAGACATGTTGGCCTAACAATATCTAGATTGCACTCACACACGCCAAGCACAGGGGCCGCCTAACAGTGAATGCTGAAGATTCCTAGCATTGATTGGAATAAGGAAATCACAGTGAAAACTTGGCCCCTCCTGCTAGACCCAGATAAAAAAATGTTGGTCATCTGCAGAAGGGATGTGAGAAAGCCGTATGGTTTGGAATGACCCCTTTGCAGCAAGGCATACCTGATTTGAATATAGTCTTTCCCCTCCTGTAATGGTTTGACATACATATAAAATAAAGAAGGTCTGATGGGTTTCCAAGAGCAATGCCTTTTGTTATGATTAATGTGTTACCGTATAGCCTTTAACCTTCGAGTTTTTTAAAAATGTTATCTCAGGGAAGGGACATGGCCTTTGACCCATTTCCAGTGAGATCTCTAGGAAAGATGTTAAACACATTAACAGCGTATGAACTGCACTCATACTTGAAAACACCAGAGCAAATAAATAAATAATGTATGTATAGATAAGTGGGTTCAAAGTAAGGAAACGGAAAATGAGCACAGCACTTTAATACTGTGCGTCCCATGTTACACTAATTGGCTCATTCATAACAAAGCAATGCTGTTATCCAGATCTAGGCAGAATACTAAATTGATTAGTGTGACACTACATTTAGAGAGAATGAGGTGGGGGTGGCAACAAGACTGATAGAGGCTTAAAACAGGGTCAAACATCATATCGGCTATTGCATGAGATTAATGATGGCAATAATCACTTGAATGTTGCTATTGATCTTATTCATTGATGCTATATACACCACCATGTGTCCTCCTCTCGAAGACTCGCATCGTGCATTAGAGGCAGCAAAAAAGATTCTTGCAGGTATGTTGTTTTGGCACAATTCAGAAGTAAGTGTCTTACGGTTTCCACCGCTTGTGTCTCTGGGCATAGTCTGCATATTTTAGATAATGATTTTGTCCGAATGGCTTTGATTTCTTGAGTTGGCATTAAGTTAAATCTCATTTTCATGAATATTTTCTGTAGTCTTTTGTTAGGAAATTTTATGCAATAGTTCAAAGGTAGAGAGAGCTTATTTGTTGTCGGCTGTAAGTGAGCAAGTAACTTATTTGCCATTGTTGCCTCAAATGTTTGAATCCAATCCTCTTGAGCTATTTTTTTCTTGATTTAATCAGGATTTTGCATTAAGTCCTCGGACGTGCAGGCTAGATCAGTTCGATTTTTTTGTAGTTCTTTCTCCCATTTGTTCAGGGCAATTCAGTGCCCTTGAATAAGTTCCTTCTAGATCTATTTGAATAATGGAGGAGCGTCTGGTGAGATTATTTTCCGCAAAAGTCTTATCTGGCTTTGTTTGACAGACGCTTTCAGAGCTAGAAGGCCTGGTTCGCGTCTGATGGCTGAAATTGATTTTGAATTTGGGAGACCCAATACTGCTTTCCACAGGAAACCCTCCAGTTTTGGCCATATCTTGTCTTGGATGTTCAAGGCCGCGTCTATTGCATAGATTATCGATGGGACCACCTTTTGCTTGTCGATTGTATTGCTGGTAGGGAAAATGTTCCATATTTCCGGTCTACAAGTTTAGTTTGGGTGGTTAGTGTTTTTATTTTCGCCCACAGGGCCAGGGGGATAGCTTTTTCTGAATGTGTGGCATCGAACATTATTTTAATTACTTTATGCTGGTGACAGTCTCAATCTTCTTGTTGTTTAAAAACCAGCGTCCGTAGTTGCTTGCAGTTGATCGATTTTTCCCCATAACCAGAATTTTAGATTTGGCAGTGTTTATTTCCAGATTGTTTTCGTCGATATATTTGGCCAAGCTGTTGAGTTGGCGCTGGAGCCCTATTTGGGTCTGATCCATAAGGATCAGGTCGTCCGCATAGAGTAGTCTGGATACTTTTGGTGGGAAAGCTCTTACCGCCAGTTGGGTATATTGAAAATTGCCCAGAAATGCGATAAAGAGTGCCGGGGCGAGCGGACATCCCTGCTTTACGCCACGTTCAGATGGAAATTGTTCTGACATCATGCCTTGTCTATTAAGACGAACTTGCAACTTCGTGTCAGTGTGGAGTACTATCACCGGTTCAAGGATTTCTCCTGGGCAATTCCATTTTGATAGTTTTGACCATAGCTTCGGTCGACTGATTTTATCAAACGCTTGCGTTAAATCTATGAATGCTATGAATACTTTTGGCGCACCGTTCTTCACGTTTTCTTTTATGATGTTTAGTATCATGATGTTGATACTTGTGCTTGCGTTTTTGACAAAGCCCGTTTGTAGATGGTCCAAACATGGAGCTGTTCTTGCCCATCTGTGAAATCTGGTGAGAAGAAGAGTTGCAAAGATCGTGACCATGATGTCTAGGAGGGCTATAGGACGATAGTTTGCTGGAGTATCTCCATCTCCCTTTTTAAAGATGGGTACTATTAGTGCTTTCATCTATGTTTAGGGAATTTGTTTCTTTGTCTGGCATTGGTTGAAGATTTTTGTTATTAGAACAGACCATTCCTGGGGATATTGTTTTAGGTCCATGTTGGTTAGGCCATCCGGTCCCGGTGCCCTGGATGTTTTCAATTTCAATATTGTGGTCAGAATCTCTTCTTGGTCTGCAAAATCAGCACATGCTGTCACCGTGGAAGACGTGTGATTTCCAGAAGTTTCAGGCAAGGATGCAAATTGGGATGCGAAAAAGGTTATCCAGGTCGATTCCGATATTACATTTGATAGTTGATTGGATGTTTCATTGCTTTTGTTTTTAATTAGTGCCCAGAAGTCTCTCGAGTTTTTTGACATCAAGGTTTTCAGCATTTGTTCGGCGTCATTCTGATACATAGCACCTTTGTGATGTTTCAGCCATGCTCTGTATGATTTTGCGGCAGCTATGGCAATTTCTTTTTGCTCAATATTGTCGGAGACTCTGGCCAAGCACCTCAATTTGCGGACTTCTCTTCTTTACACAACCACTTGAGCATCATATTCATGGGTCCTGTTTTCGTTTGGTTGAATTTGGTTTCTTTGCTTTTTCCTATACATCACGAAGAATGGGAGATAGTTTGGTCTAGTTTGCGAAGACGTAGTAATTTCGTCTTCCTCGTCAAATTTTTCGGTGATCTCCTTGATGTTTGTCGCTGTAAGTTGGATTCGCGAGGACTTGCGTGATACCTCCACATCGAAAGGATAAGTTTCTTTTGGAATGTTTACTGACTCGAAAGTCATTGTCAGCAGGTTGTGATCACTGGCTTTAGTTCTGAAGACTTCGTAGAAATCTACAGATGATAGAAGAGAATGTGAGATGAATATGTAATCCAGCTTCGCTGAGGTGTCAAGTCGTTCCCAAGTTGGGATCACTGGAAGGTGGCCTCGAAGTGTTGCCACATTGTGAACATTTCTAGAGTCCATGAAGTCTGACCATAGTGCACCTCGTTCTAGAGATGGCGAAGTATGGATACTTGCCAAGGGTTGCTCACACCTAGCGTTCAAATCTCCACAGATGACAATATGGTCGGTGGCCAATTCTGTGGTAAATTTATCTAGGGTTTCCGCGACGGCACTGCAAAAGTCGATGTTGCTTGTTCTTTGTGGGTTCCAATAGACATTTATGATAGCTAGGTTGGATTTTGTTTTCCCTCGTGATGCCGTTTCTGGGTGAAACCACTCTGTTTGTAGAGCCAAAATGCCATAGGTTTCTGTCACTTTCTTTTTGATGGAGATGCCTGAGCCAAGTTTGACTGCAGTTAAGAGGCCTGATGATGGTCTGCCAAACATGCCCTTAATCGCTGGGGAAGTACAAGTTTCATAAGCATCAATTGTTGGTTGTTCCATCAACCAGGTCTCCTGGAGGCAGATAATGTCAAACTGCTCCAGATCAAAGGCGTCTGGTTTAGTCAAATGTTCGTGGCCTCTCGTGTTCCACGAACACATAGATGTTTTCTTGGGTTGGAGCTCTTGTGGAGGTTCAGAAATTGTGTGGCAAGTCGATGCCACTGCATCATTTCGTTGTTATTTTTGGGGATTTGGATTTGAGACCTTTTTCAACCATCTCCATGGACCTGAAGGTTCACGTTTTTTGTTGTGAGACCACTCAGAGCTTTGGTCACTCGAAGAGCCATGTCTAGAATTTTTCTCCAATGTGTAGTTCTTAGGTTTTCTGTATATTTTGGGTTCTTGTAGTTGGCATTTTCATTTATTGCATAATATTTCGATTGGTATCTCCCTCGCCGGCTCTCCCCGTCCTCCTTATACATCTTGCTTCTTTTCTTTGTGATCTGGACTTCTGTGTTCGTTCGATGGTCAGGATGCTTTTCTGCCACTCTACTAGCGGGATGCCTGCTTTTGTCCGCTAGCGGTGGTGTTATAATTTCCGCAAGGGCAAACCCCATATCATTCAAGGCGAGGATCACGTCTTGTTTTAGATCAGTGCTTGCAGCCTTTGTGACATGAAGATACGCTTTGGCTTTCTTATGTCTGTGATAAGGTTCAATCAGCACCAGATCTGTCGTGTCTAGAGATTTCAGCTTTGGTATTTTGGCTAGGATTTTGAGGATTGTCTTTCTGTTTAGTATTAGAAAGTTTTTCCCGGCCGTCAATTGCTCCATCTTAAAATTTTGTGTTTGGGATAGTCTCATAGCCGTTGTTAATCCTGTATGCGGCTTTGCCATATTTGGTTCCTTAAAGATCTTCTGCCTTAGCCGGGAGGTTTCAGTTTTTTCTGGAGTTTGGTTCTCGTTTTGTTGTGTTTTCTTTAGTGGGTCCAATTGAGCTTTTTCCACCTCTTCGCGAACATTGTCTTTGGGGCTCTGAGTTTCCACTGTGGACGTAATCGTGGATGGTTTTTTCTTTTCCTCTTGAGCGGCGATGTTTTCTGATGTATTTGCAGTCCGCTCTCGGTTTTCCTGAATACCATATGGGGAGTCGTAGACTCCTTCGTTGTCCAAGTGAACTGTTAGGTCTAAAAGCAACAGATTTCCCGATGAGTCTGCTCGGGACATTGTAGAAGTTTTAGATGATGGTACTGCTTTGATGGGTGCTAGTGGAGTCGACTTTACAATGTTGAAGATTGTGGGAACTTTAGACAGATCTTTGTTTTTTTCCCATTTCGCGATTTTGGTTCAGGGCGATGAATCATCCTGTAGGGCACATCAATTGCACCAGCAGTTTTTGGCTCCTTAGTACCCAACGTCGAAGTTTGATCCATTTGGGAATTCAACTGGGTTTCTCGTAGGCAACTTGAACTAAATTTGGTTTCAATTGTATTCTCAAGTTGTGCGAATTTTTCATCTCGTTGCCTTTCTTTCTCTGTGTTTTGTTGAGTTAACGCTGTAATGAAACCCTCTAAGAAGGTTACTTTGGTGTTTATCATGGCTGGTAGTGATAATGAGTCTTTCATTGAGTTGTTTATCGACTCGTATAACTTTACAAAGGGGGCCAGTCGCACCGTAATTGCTGACATGATAGTAACAAGATCCGTTTTTTTTGTTGGAGTCACTTTGGGGAGGTTCCCGAAAGTGTCGCTGGGTCTTCTGTTTCTAATTGGACTTGAAATGTTATTTGGATGATCACTTTGAATTGAAGGTCTGCTAAGCGGGAGATCAGTGCTGTTCCTTATTTGTCCTAGCTGGGCCAACACTGGTTGAGCCAGCGAAGGTCGAAGTGTGTTTCTTTGGTCCAGTCCATTGGATACCCTGGAATTGACTGACGGTATTAGTAAATCATTTCCTAGTCCAGACCTCTCAGGGCAATGGGGTGGGACGTCGTCGTCAAGCAAGTTCATTTGAGACGTGACTACGCCTCCAGGCAGTAGGTTATGAACAGTGTTCCTCCCATTTAGATCGACAGAGCTTTTTGGGCCTGGGGCATTGGCCTGCACACCAGAGGCCTCTTCTGAGGTGATTTAGGACGTGACTGCAGTAGTTTGCCTTTGTTTAGAGGCTGGTAGAGCAGAGGGAGCTTCTGAGACTATGGCTAGTATTTCTGCGTCTGAAAGTTCTACCTCAGATTCAGATTTCCTTTTTGTTTGTTTGAAAAAGAAGTCTTTTAGGGAGTGAGAAGTCATAGGATTTTGCAGAAATAACTTTCCTGATTCTCCCTTTTGAGCTGATGCTCTAGGTCCTTTTTTTTGCTGTTGGCGATCTTGATGCAAAAGTTCACCCTGCTCCTTAAGAATCTTTTTTGTTAACGCTCTTTTTTTTAGCAATGGCACTGCTATGTCCCTTTTTGTTGGCTAATGTAGTCATTTGCTAGAGCATTTGATGGACTGTGTGCTGATTTGCGATCTAGATCTGAATCCATAAAGTCAATCCCCTCTGGATTGCAGGAGGTATTTTGGAGGTTTTCCTTCTTTTTGTTTGGATGGATAAGGCGCAGGGAGGCAGCCGAGGCAGTAGAGGGCGCTTCTGAGACCTCGCTGCTTCTGTTTGTCGCTTTGCCTGCCTGGCTGGCATGTAATTCTTCCAGTGTCCTGAGGCGTGAAGCCTCTCCCACAGCTGCTATCGCCAGGCCGGCCTCCGCAGCTGTGGCTGGAGACACACCGTCCCCCGCCATCTTCCTCGCATGATCAAACAAGGCATTTCCTGACTCTCCCCCCGCTAGGGTCTCTGTGGTCTGCGAGCTGAGGTCAGCCTCGCGCCCCCACTGGCGGCGAGGGCAGCAGAGGCAGCCACGGAAGCGGTGTAGCTTCCCCAGAACGGGCCACCGCATCCACATCCACAGGTAAGAGATCGGACGGCGGCAGTAAGAGAAGAGTGTTGGGAGGGGGGAAAGTTGTTAGAGTGGTGGGGGCATCATCCCCACTACTTTCCTCGGCACTCTCCTCTGACTCTCCAATCAATGTTTCCACCTCTGCTTCCTCCTCCGCCGCGTCCTCAAAATCGGTGGTCGCGTCCTCCGTGAGGCCAGAGGCTGTTTCGCTAGGGATTGAAGATATTTGGACGAATGTAGTAGATCTTTTTTTCTGTACTGCCATGGTGGGGTTGGGATAAATCCAACATTTTTCCCCACACTCAAACTTTTACAGGTTTCTTTCCGGTTTTGTAATCGGGCGTATTTACTCCTCAGCACCCTGCCTAAAGGACTTTTTTGGTGCGGTTGGGGCTGGGGAGTCAAATTAGCTGTGGTGGGTGTCTTTTCACTATGTGAGTCTATCGCTCTAGGGAGCAAAGGCAACATTTTTGAGCTGGGTTGTAAGACCATATCTCCTCACCTCCTTGCCTCTGTAGACTGCTGTTGACTGCTCGCACCTCAGCGAGCCAACTCCACGTGCCGCTCCGTGTGGTTGCTGGGGGTTTTAACCTCTGATGCAGGCACTGCAGGCACTGTAGAAAGACTTCCAAACAGGAAAGCAAAGAGGCAGGGACTGCTGTTGACTGCTCGCACCTCAGCGAGCCAACTCCTTGTGCCGCTCCGTGTGGTTGCTGGGGGTTTTAACTTCTGATGCAGGCACTGCAGGCACTGTAGAAAGACTTCCAAACAGGAAAGCAAAGAGGCAGGGACTGCTGTTGACTGCTTGCACCTCAGCGAGCCAACTCTGTGTGCCGCTCCGCGTGGTTGCTGGGGGTTTTAACCTCTGATGCAGGCACTGCAGGCACTGTAGAAAGACTTCCAAACAGGAAGGCAAACAGACAGGGACTGCTGTTGACTGCTCGCACCTCGGTGAGCCAACTTCGCGTTAAGTCACTATTAAAGTTACATTTCACTTAAGCCCTGCAACTTCATAATATATTTTGCTAAAAGCACTATGTGCTTTCATTAACACCTCGGGCGGTTACAGTTCTCACAACACTCAGCACAAACAGGTGCACACCTAAAACAAGAGATTTAGGGGGAAAGGACACCATTTTCTGTCGTACCTCCAGCATGTGGGACTATTTCTATTTAATTAGCAGCAGCGGAAGACAGTTGTGACTAAGGCCCGCACAATGTTCACCTGTCAGCAATCTCAATACACAAGGAGAGAACAATGGCACATCACTAATGGGAGTGTGCAATTCAAACCCACGTGCCCTCCATCACCATCAATACGAGTACATTTGCCCAATATGGTGTCATGACACAAAACCAAAACATTCAGGGGCCGATTCATGGAACAAATGTACGCCGGAAATCCCAGCGCAAGCTGGTGCAAGCGTGAGAAAGCAAGCGCACACGTGCGATTCAAGGAAGGCGCTGCGCGTGTTTTCCACTTGTTATGCGCCAAATCCGTGCATGGCGCACGCGGGCGCACACGTCATCAAACGGCATGCGCTATGTGCACAGGGAATGCGCACATAGCGCGGAGCACACAACAAAAGTGGGCAAAACAGTGGGCGTAACATGCGGAATGAGGAATAACATGTGAAAAAGAAGGCATAACTGGGGAAGTACTGCAGGGAACTACACGGAACGCCCACACGCATGCGAAAAACCCGTATTTATGGATTAGAATATGGGAAACCTGCGCACGTCAAAAGACGTGCACAGGCGTCAATGCGTCCGCCACACGAAGGCAGGCGGAAGTGTCCCGCGCACAGTATAAAAGTGCACGCACACACGTATATACAGCTACGATGAATGCCCCATTTGTCGCAGCACTGATCGTGGGACACCGCAGGAGGAGGAGAACAGCCAGGGCCTGCATTTTTTCACACCGGACAAGCCTTTTTGGGATGCCTGACGACCAGGTCTACGGCAGGTATAGGTTTCCACCTAATATCATCCTAGACCTGGTCAGGGAGTGGGAAGATGACCTTACATCCCCCACCCTCTACTCCCAAGCATTGAGCCACTTGGAGAAGGTGCTCAATGTCCTGCATTTTTTGGCCACTGGGTCATTTCAGCGGACGACTGCCATAGTGGGGGGGTCTCACAGGCCACGCAGTCATGCTGCCTACACCAGGTGTTGGCAATCATCACTGCACGCCCCACAGTCTGCAGGCACATATACATGCCCAGAACACCCACAGAAAGGCAGGCCGTTGTCCAGGACTTTTACAGGGTGACACACTTCACCAAAGTGCTCGGTGGCATAGATTGCACTCATGTGGCCCTACGTCCACCTCGGGCCACTGCGCACATCTACCGAAACCGCAAGCACTGGCATTCCATCAACGTGCAGGTGGTATGCGATGCAAAGGGAATCATCACCTCTGTCTATGCAAACTACTCTGGCTCCACCCCTGACAGTTTCATATACAGAATGTCCGCCCTGAGCTGGGCCCTGGAAGCTGGGCAATATGGCGACACATGGCTCCTAGGTGAGTACAAATGCCCGTGCACATGCATGCATGTCACACACACACAAATACACAAACCCCAATTATCACAATCATCATCACCTCTCCAGGGGACAGTGCCTACCCTTTGAGCAACCACATGATGACGCCAATCCGGAACCCCATCACATCACCCCAGGTAAGATACAACGCGGCCCATATTGCAACCAGGGCCATAGTGGAGCGCACATTCGGAGTGCTCAAGTCACGCTTCCGCTCCCCAAGTAGTGTGCAGGATCATTGTGGCAGCATGTGTCTTGCACAATGTTGCAACACGGCAGGGCATACCGGTGGACATGGTGGTGCCCCTACATCCCCAACCACAGGCACAGGTGCTGCCCATGGGAGGGGATAGGGCACATGGCTAGGAAGCCCGGACCCAGCTTGTGGCCACATTTTTCACCTAAACTCCCACCCCTGCGGAGTGCACACAGGCCTGGCACATACCAGGTGACAATCGATGATGACAAAGAGACAGTCAACTGTCACAACCTTACCACCCTGAGAATGTTGCCATGGAAGTGCCACATTGTGTGCATCCCTAGTTACTCAAACATAAGCAATTCTGTGTGACCACAAGGCACGCATGCAAGTTGTGAATCACACAGACCTGCAAAACAAGCCATGTCTATCACTGTTATGTCACCCAAACCCTCCCAAACCACAACAGGACATGGCAAGCAATAGCTATACACTAAGACAGTACCAATAAGGTACACATTGACATGTGAAAAATGTAAAGTGGCATCAGGCAATGATGCCTGACAAGGAATCAAATGAAATGACGGACCAACAACCTCCCACACAAAAGAACTCATACCCAAATGCATTCCAACAGTTGTAGTTGTAACATAACAATGAATGCCTGCCTACATGCACATTGCGCATAGCAAATCAACACTGCACCTTCTGTGTGCCGTGTCCACCTCATGCAACACACTGCTCAGCGCACAGCATAGTGAACAGCCATTGTGTGTGACGCACACCCTAAGCATCACATCAAAAATCAAAATACGCATGTACATGATCCACAATTGGTCATAGATCATGTGCTACAGGGACACAGTGGGCACCAGAAGGCAAACAGAGTGTACATGTGGACATGGAAGGGTGGTTGTACATGTAGTGGATCATAGTGAGAGTGTGTGGGTCAGTAGGGACATGCACTCAATATATGCATGTGCAATCAAGTGACCATCAGTGTCCTCTACACATCACCATGTGTACACCCCAGCATGTCAAGCCACAACTATTCCCTCATATCTGAAAGCTAAACACAACACATGAACAGGAATTGATCAGCAGAATACATCATGTACATAGGATACCGCAATTACAATGTCAGGGTGCGCATCACACTGTAGGGCAAGGCAACTGTTAACAACAAAACACCCCTCCCCTCCCTCACAAATCACCATGGCCCACTGAACAACAGCACCTGGGTTATGTAGCCTTCATCCTTGAAGTTCACCTGGCCACAGGATCACCCTTCCCCTTTGTCAACATCTCCCTCCTTGTGTGCAAAAAGTGTCCTGCACCCTCAGAGGCCACTTTGACTTGCAAACACACCAAATCAAAGAAACTGAAAGCAGGCCAACACAGAAGCCAAGCAAAAAGCCTGCAGGCAGCAAAACAAACCAGAAGAGCCTCCAGTAGATGACTTGAAGTAGCAGTACGTCACAAAGCCCAAGTACTACCACAATGACGTAACAACCAAGGTAGCACAGTAAAACAATGTCACAACAGAATGTGTACCATGTGTGGTACATAACACAGAATAATGCACCACAAACTGATGTGTAATGTCACAGCTCCTGTGTAAAGGTGCAGGAGTGGCACGAACCAACCACCCCCCCCCGTGGTCCGGGTGCCTGCAAGGTCAAACTCACACAGGCCTCTGAGACCCTGGTGGGGAAGGAGGGTCAGAGATATGCAGTCGGGACAGGCATTGCTATCCTGGATAACCGGAATGAGGGGCAGGAGAGGGGAGTAGGATTCACACGGGAAAGTAGGAAATGCACAAAACTGTACTCCTCACATTTACACATTCACAAGTACACCAAACCTGATCATCATGCACATAGTAACAAATTACTCAAATGGAAGACAAAGAGAAACCTATCTCTGGGGTGAGTGCTGGCATCCTGCCTGCGCACTCCCAGGTCCGGTAACAGGAGCAGTTTAATGCTGCAAAGAGAGCCACAGTTACTAATCTGTGTGTGCCCATAACACACAAACACACCACCATATATGCCCTAAAGTAACAAAATACTCTACAAGCATACAATCTGGTGTGGATGCTTCGTACCCCTACGTAACATCCCCCCTGTGATGGTTCATACACAGTCAATACAGTAAGTCATGCGCCACTGGGTGCATTGCAAATGGAAGACCAATGTGTCACAAATCACACAACATGCAATGTTCCCTGGGTAAGCAGCCAGACGCAAACAGCAAGGTATGACTTCAGAACAAGTCGTGTTCCACCATGACCCAAATAAAGTAGGTAGTGCATGTGTCAAATTCTACATGGTAATGAAATGCACTGTACACAAGTCTGTCCCTTGCTGTCTGTCCTTGTGAGCTGCTTCTTTCCATGTCTTGCAATGCTACATGGCTAATACAAGTGCCTCAATGGACCATGGTGGACCGCAGGGTATGTGCCACTGGCCCCGCAGTGCCCCAGACAACTTACCCATCAACTAGCCATTAGTCCACCAACGCATCTCAGCTGTATTGTGCGCTTCAACACCAATATTTGTCCAAGCCCACCGTCAGTGCTGCTACTAAGCATGTATGTGCAACTGGCCAGGTGGAAGGTCTGCTGCGTTGTGGCCCCCCTGTCCCTTGAAACACGTCAGCTGTTTTCGGATGCATGAGCACAATCCCTGTGCCTCTGCTTCCGCACACATGCGCATGTTGGCACCACCGAACGTGTCCAGCTTCCAGACGTCCAATGGCCCATGTCTGCTGGCAAAGGTGGTCTGGAGGCTCATCCCCCTGCAGAAAGTGCATGAAACACATGAGTAATGCTTTAAAATCATCTGTGTGTGTCTCTTCAGGCATTACATGACTGGAACATGTCAGAGACGTACATCACAAATCACACCATCAGTCCGTCTTTCACAGGCAAACTGTTGAACACACCATCTATGCCATGAATTGCAACAAGCACATGTACAGTATAGATAATAAACATACTAGACAATGAATAGCAATGAATGTACACATCAATCATGAAACCCCCCATCTAGCGAATGAAGAACAGTGGTCAATAACACCCCTATTATCCTCACTAGGGGTGTTAACACAAGTTTCACAGCAGCATACATGCCACATATATGACAGTCCAGAGCCCTTGTGTAATAGGCTGTTACACCGAACCATCCTTGCGAGACCATGGATAAGGGAAGCAGGAGTGGCACATGTGAGTCAAGGACCCCAAGCTGCAAAAACATACACAAGACAAGCTTGAAGAGCCCAGCTGGAACAGACAGTGGATGCTCTCAAAAGCCACAAAGCACCACACCGTCAAATGAAAGCACAATAGACAAACAATTGTAAACTATATTAACTAATTACACTAACTATGAAAATCCTACATTACCTATTAAACTAACTATCAAATTGAAACTAAACTAACTAAACTAAAAGAAAAATCAAAAATGGCCACATACAACCCGGGGGGGGGGGGCACCCAGGAACGGGGAGGTACAGGGTGCTGCTCAACACCCACATGCGATGATGTTGAGGAAAAAAAAAACCTCCATGGGCTAAACGCCTGCACAGCCCGACCTATGTGGGAGATAGACTGTCGTCCGAGTCTGGCTCTTCCTGGAAAGGAGGACATGGCACAGGAGCCTGACCACGCCTAGCTGCAGCTTGCCCCTCATCGGTAGCAAGTCTGCCAGACGGATGAGCCTGTTTCTGTGCGGCGATCACATATAGGTCTACATGCAGAACCTCCCGTGATACATGTGCTTCCTCTTGCAAGGTAGCACGTGTAACACGGAGTTCCTCCTGCAAGCCGTGGCTGGACAACTGATGCACCTCCCGGCAAGCAAGTAGCTCAGCCAAGATGGTACGCTCAAGCTGCGCAAACCTCTCCACTGCCCGCTCCCTCTGGGACATCATAAGGATACCCAGAGTGGATCTGAGGGAAGCATACTCTTGCCTCAGGGCCTCCATGTGTGCCTCTGCGTGAGCAGCAATTGCTTTACGCAGAGACAACATTTCAGCCTGGCGTGCCCTGTCTGAGGCCGCCATCCCAAGCCTGAGCAAGCGGGCCGTGGACCGTGCCGCCTGCTGCTGGAGAAGCACCTGCCTAGCAGGGGGGAGCATGGATTGAGCCACACGCTCCATGCTCTCAGCGATGTTCTACATTGCTTCCCCCTGCCGTTCAGAATTGGCAGTCATGTCTTGCTCCCACTCAGTATACTGCAGTTGCGCGCTGCGACCGCGCTGCTGGGCTTGACCCCTGCGGGACCCAAGGACTGGGTGTCCTCGTTGTGTTGGCACCGCCAGCGGCTGCACGACTACATGCCCCCGTCGACGTGATGGCCCAGGCACATCAGTGACTGGTGTGGAGGGTGACCCTGTGTCCGAATCCACCACAGGCGGAAGTTCCAAGACTGTCTGACCCCTCAGTGCAGGTGTTTCGGACAGAGGAGTGCCCACATCAGAATCACTCATCCCTGACATATGGACATGATGCTCGTCCAACTCGACATGGACGTCAGAGTGGTCATCAGGGCTGGACTCATTGCCAGCCAGAGACCAGCTGGACTGTAGCACATGTGGGTTTTCGTGGCCTACCACCCCACGACCCCCACTTGTGCCGGGTTGCTGTAGTGATAACAACCGTGTGCCTGGCATGACAACACCATCCTCTGGCTCCATTGCGTCATCATCTGAAAAGTAGAGAGAAATAAGGTCACTACAGATGTTAGAAGCACACAACACACTCACGCAGACACCAAACACATCAAGCAGACATGTCACACACAAAATAGAGACTGCCATGCATGCTGGGTCAACTTGAAATTGCTTCTGTGATTAGGCATGTCAAAAGGTGTCAGTTTGCACTGAAGTGGGTCAATGCAGTGCAGCAAATAGGTACGTTGCTCACTATATACAAGTACAAGAACTTCATGATGTGTGTCATAAAATGTGAAGGCAGTGCAAGGTCAACTTCAGGCATCACGTGCAATGTGCATTCAATGGGTAGCATGTCTACAAGCAAACCACCCCTCCCCCCAAGTGCAAATGCAGGGATGCCTAGCATGGTATCAAAAGGCCGAACATAGAACTGTGTATTGACAGACAGTGTTGACTAGCATCAACAGCATCATGTGAATCAAGTGACAACACAGCAAATGATGATGGGACAGTAAGCAGGACACATGGTGAAACCTCTGGAGTACACCCACGTGCGAAGAAGACACTACACCAGTTGGACAGAGTCATTGGCCATTAAACAGGCTGAGGCCTGTGACCCACACAGACTGTGAGGCCCTAAACATGTGTGCAACGCAGTACTGAGCCACAGTGGACATGGGAAGGCTGATGAAATGCCATGCAATGTATGTCACCCAGGACTTATATTACAGTGATCATCCAGTCAAGGACACATAGGGGCATGCGTGGAATGCACATGGAGCATGAATGGGCACTCATGTCCCTGCGGGGCATCTGACCTCTGCACAGTACAAGTGAGATACCCTGCATCAAGTACTAAGGATGTACCACACAGCATATGTCTGGCAGATTGGCCGCTGGAAGTTAGCATGTACACAAGACGCATGAACAGGGAAGTACCCAACGGCAATATTGAAGCAGACCAGTGCAAAGGTGGAATTGGGGTGCAGAGCGGAGGGTGGAGTGGCAAGGGAGCATGCCTACATGGAGTACCCGCATGCAGGCAGAGGACACATGCACGTCAGTCATGCTATGACATTGTCCCTGGGCTGAGAGGAAGGTCACCCCACGCTACATGCAGAAGGGCCAGTGAGCTGGAACATGGACCAGAGGGGCATACTGGTAACCAGCATGTGAGTAGGGTGCAATAGTGGTGATGCGGACAGTCCCCGTCTGCTCCACATGCCCACCATCCAGCAGAGCAGACATGCATCAGTGAAGCATTGCATTACTTGCTCATCAGAACCATGTACACGTGACATGTAGTGGCAGTCATGCACAACACATCACACAAGTAAAACACACATGTCCTCAACAAACACACATCAACACTCACTGGACTGGGTATCAAAGTCTGGCATCTCTCCCACTCCTTCGACCGATTCAGATGGTATGAACTCCGCAACGAGTGACTCATGCAGAGTGAGGTCTTCCTCCTCTGGTGCAGGCCCACTGACATTCACTAGAGTCAAGTTGTAATATGAGGCACGCTTAGCCTTAGCGCTGCATTTGAGGTCATTCCAATGCTTTTTGCACTCTTGCGCCGTACGCACCTCATGGCCGAATGCACTCACATGTTTCGCAACTTGCTTCCAGTGGGTATCACGATGGGCAGCCGTAGTCTAACAATTAGCACCCACTAGCATGTCACGGCTGTGGTCCCGCACGTATTCCACGAAGAAGTCCAGTTCCTGGTTGCAGAAAGGCTTCTTCCTCGACGTGCAGGAGGTCATGGCTGTGTGTGGGGTCCCAGCCTGTGCTGCAGGTTCAACCTTCCTCCTCTTGGATTGTGGCGCAGACCCTGGCTGGCTAATGCCGCCCAGATCAGTATGGCCAGTGGGTTTGGTGGATTGAGCCAAGGGAGTGGCAGGTGGATGGACGACCAAAGGCCTGACTTGTGTCAGTGGCAGCTGGGTTCCCTCTAATGGACCCTGCGTAGCAACATCCACTGTGGCAGGGTCATTGACCGCAACTGTCCTGGTTCGCAGACTCACAACCGGGGTGTTGTTGGGTGCATCTGCCCCTGCACTTGCCAACACCCGGCTGTTCGGGGCAGCAGATGACATAACTGCCCCATGGACACGTGTCTTGGTCAGGGCAGCCCTGCGTGCCCCTAGCATTTCCCTTCTGGCCTGTTGGAAATCTTCCAAGGGCTCTTTAAGTGCCAACGCAGCCTGCGCTGGCAGACCCTGAGCCTGGGTGGTGGTGTCCACAGCTGCACCTGCAGCTACCACTACCCTTGGGCCTGTGGCAGTCGATGAAACAAACTGCCGGGTCACATGGGCGCCAGTGCCAGATGCAGAAGCTGCATCTCCCGGAACCACAGGGGGTGGTGGCATGACTGCACCGACACATGGCACAACATCGTGCTCAAGTGGCGCACCCCTGCCTCTTCCCCCTCTGTGGCCACCCTGGACACCCTGGAGTCCCCCTACTCCCTGGTCACCCTGGCCACATCCCTGACCACACCCGCCACGAGCAAGACGCCCAGCTGAGGTGCCCTTCACCTTTGGTGGCCTCCCAACCATGGCACAGATGTAGTAGTGCTGGCACAGATGGAGTAGTGCCAATGGGAGGTGTACACCACAATTGACCTGGGCAATTGGGGTGAAGGAGGTGGGATACAAGATGTTAACAGCCCCCCTGCACCTGCAAGGCTGTATGTGACCCCGGTGATGCAGTGACGGGTCACGCAACGCTCAGGCACCCCAAAACTGCAGTAAAACCGTGCACGCAACCCTGCAGACTACGTGTGTGGAATCAACCTCCCGCAGTATGTGGTGGCACCCAGTAACACAAAAAACGCGTACGCGTGGGACACGCAGGCTACTATGACCACGAAAACGGGTGCAATACACAGGGGCACCCGCAGTGGGAAAAATAGCGTGCGCGACTCACCGTCTGACTAGTGCGATGCAGAAAAACACACGTAGCCAATACCCCCACCAAAAGAAGATATACGTCCTTGATAGCTGTGAAGTTGTGATGGCGCGGCAAACAACACGAAGCAGCAACACACGTCGGTCTCCACGAAAGGCACGTACAGCGAACTGCTGGCCCCGCTCACCTTTAACCCGTGCTGAGGGAAACGTCCGCGTGCATCACGTCACTTACGCACGTAGCCCCTTTCCTCGGATTACACGCATTCACACGCGGACTTGCAGTTTTTTCACGCGCGCTGGTCCAATGAAATCGTGTACATGTGCTGATGCGCTTACGCGCTGAGGGCCTTTCCTCCAATTACACGCTGACATGCAATTTTTTCACGTGCCAAATCACTCCGTATCAAGCTGGCCACGCAACAACACACGGAAGACCACGCTCCTGCCCAGAAGGCCGAATTACTGCCCCCCAGAGCCCCGAGCATGCTCCCACCTGCCATCTGCTGCTGCCTGACTGCCTGCTACCCACGTGCCATGCTATTTGCTGCCTGCACGTCAGCCAGGGGTGCAGTTGCTGTGACCACCCCTGCTGGAACCCAAGACTTCCGACTGGGATACCATCGCTCCACAGCCCAGCCACAGGACCCAGTTGCCCACCCACTCCTGCCACTGGGGTTGACATGAAGGGCACAACACCATCTGGCACCACTGGCAACCCCCAGCCAGAGAGGCAGAGGGCCACCAGCTTCAGTGCCAGGGAAGTTGGTGTCCTGGTGGAGCAAGTCCTGGGGCAGTATGATGCCCTCTTTGGAAGTTTGCGCGCCGACGATGAAGGACGGACCAGGATCTGTATGGACATCGTGACTGCCATCAACGCGGAGGGGGTGGCAGTCCATGACTTACAACATGTCAAGAAGCGCTGGGAGGACTTCAGGTCCAGGACCCTCAACAAGGCCCGGCGCCTCTTGAAGGCATTGTGCCGGGGCCACCTGTCTGACCACCAAATGAGGGTCCTGGAACTCATATGCCCAGTGCTCCACGTCCAGGTCCTTGAGAGGCAGACCCGTCTGGAGTCGAGCAGTAAGTGTACATGCATACTGATTGGACGCTGTGCGTGTCGTGGTGTACCAGTAGTGTGCAGGTTGCACATGTGTTTTTGTAGGGCCATGTAGGGATATGTATGAACAGGGGCGTGTGGCTGCCACATGTGAGTCCTCTCAGGTGTGAGACACATAGATGGTGTATGTGTTGGTAAGCATGCTGGGCAAATGCAGGTGGGGGAGCACACATGTTTGAATTTCTGTGTATGTATGTTGGCATGGTTGTGGTGTCACTCATGGATGGTGGTTCCTGCTGCATGTATCTGCACTGTGTACATGTGCATGTGTGTGTATTTGACAAGTGTGCAACTGTGATGCAACATGAATGCATGTGACACTGATATGTAGAAGGCTGAATGCCAGATGTAACATGGATGGCATCTCATCACTGCGACAGTTGGTGGAGATGTACACATGCATGTAAGTGTGGTGGTGTGTGTGCATGTCTTGTGCACTCCCTGTGTTTCATGTGATGTCAGGCTCACCTTCGGCTGCACATGCTGTTGTATGTGTATAGATGGTGCTGCCTAGTGCGATATTGCTTTGGAATTGCTCATGTGTGTGAGTTGAAATAACATGTGTGTTGACGATTGTGATGCCATGTCTGAAGTTTGACACTGCCACTCATGTGCAAATGTCATGTGTGTATCAGTCCATTGTACAGTGCCCTGATGCCTGTGTCCTATCTCTCCCTGTCTGCAGCGTCAACTGATGAAGAGGGCGGAGAGGGTGCTGTGGAGCAAGGCGGCAGGGATCGCACCGCCAGCCGGAGACGCAAGGCCTGGCTCCCCTCCCAGGTTGTCATCTCGTCAGGGAGTGAGGAGTCCGGTGCCGCGTCCCAGGCTGCAGCTGCCGAGGGTAGGTCCAAGAGGCGGAGGTCGGAGTTGGACTGCTCAGCAGCAGAAGGGGCAGCTGAGACCCCACAGGGTCCGACGGAGGAAGATAGCACGGAGTCATCCAGGTTGGTGGGGGGTTTGGTGGAGGAGGAGGCCATGGAAGGGACAGACACGGGGTATGGAGGTGGGGATTACACAGGTGCTAGTGGTGCAGTGCAGGGGCAGGGACAGGAGGCAGCACAGGCCGCCGTGGAGGTGCCTGTGGGTAATCCTGTCCCCAATCCTGTGACTGCATTATCCTGCACCAGCAGGGATGCCTACGTCCAGACCCGTTTTCAAGGAGGGGATCCGCTTATAACAACTGGCCTTCCTCTCCCTGCAGACGTGGCTTTCCAGGACCGGGTTGAGCCTGTCCTGAGTGGGATGGCATTGCATCAACGGGGCATGCGAGGTGACCTACAGTGTTTTCGTGAGGACACTGCACGTCATCTCGAATGCCTCGTTGACCGCGTTGACCTACTGGGATGGGTCACCAGGGCCGGATTCCTCCGTTTGCTGGACCTTGTTCCGACCCCCTCCTCACCTGAACCCCCTATGCCCCAGTCATCCTCCATGCCATCTTCCCACCCATGTATCACCTGGGTACCCTGTGGAGCTGCCTCTGACCCTGCGGCCAGGCTGGTAGAGGACACATCCCTGCCACAGTCGGGAGTCGGACGTCCAGCAGGGGTGGCCACCTAAACAACTGCACCCCAGCGGAGGAGGACATGCAGGCAGCAAGAGCCAGGGCACAGGCACAGGCACAGGCACAGCAGCAGCAGCAACAAGGTGGGAGCATTGATGGCTCGGGGCCTTCAACATCAGAGGGGCAGGCATCGGCCAGAGGGCAGGAGGACCCAGGATTGGAAGTGTCTTCCGTGTGGCAGCGGTTGGGCCAGGCCATAGATGCGGAGCGGCAGCGGGCGGAAGAGGCACGGCTCACAATGGTCAGGGCAAGAGAACTCCATGTGGAGGGCTCTGAGGCGGGCTGAGTGCCTTGAGGCAATTCGCAGGGAGTTGGAGGTCCACATGTCATCGTCCCTGCGAACCCTCGGGGCCATGGAAGAGGACCGCCTCCGGGACATCGAGCAGGCGTTCGATGATGCCCTGGCCCGGGAAATCAGGAAGTGAGCCGTTGGACTAGCCCACTGCCATTGTAACACAGTTTTTAGAGTTAGGTTTCCTTTTCCTTTTTCTTTGATTTGTGGTGAATGGACCATGCCACACACATTTTTATATAGTTTTTTTATTAGGTAGTTTCTTAGGTAGGTTTCGTTTCTTTCGTTGGGCTCATGGACCCTTGACAATGGATTGTATATAGTTGGACAATGGATTTATTTGAACTTTTTCTTTTGATTTCACCATGGATCAATGGATTTTTCTTTTTACGTTTCATTTGGGTTTGCGTTGGTGGAGGGAGAGTTTGGACTATTTTTCTTTCGGATTTCTTTGGATTGGTTATACTTTTCATTTACTCATCTTTTGCACATGCTTTTCATTTCATGTTTGCTATTTTGTTATGCTTTCATTTCATTGCTTTATTTTTGTACATAATACATTTTCATATGTTAGCTCCATGTGTGGGATTCGCTCATTGGGTTAATGCATGTGAAAATGTGGGTTTACACAATCAATGCCAACCAGTGTGTGTGTGTGACGGACATGTGTTGATGTACATAGTTGACTTTTGGTTTGTGTCTTGAGATAGGCATTTCAGTGTGGGGTGGATTGGGAAATCATTGCGTCTCAAGAATGGGGTGCCGTGCTGTGGTATTTTGATGTAGAAGTGGGCCATGATTGTGTATCTTTATTTCATGTAGGGGGTGGACATGAGTGGAGGCCTGCTGGCAGGTGCCCCACACTGCTGGGGTTTGGGGGTGCTGGGGGACAGGAGTGGGAGCCTTCTGGCAGGTGCCCCTCACTGCTGGGTTTTGGGGGTGCTGGGGGACATGAGTGGGGGCCTGCTGGCAAGTGCCCCACACCGCTTGGGGGTGGGGGTGCTGGGGGACATGAGTGGGGGCCTGCTGGCAGGTGCCCCTCACTGCTGGAGGTGCTGGGGGACATGAGTGGGGGCCTGCTGGCAGGTGCCCCTCACTGGTGGGGGGTGGGGGTGCAGGGGGACATGAGTGGGACATGAGTGGGGGTCTGCTGGCAGGTGCCCTTCACTGCTGGGGGGTGGGCGTGCTGGGGGACATGAGTGGGGGCCTGCTGGCAGGTGCCCCTCACTGCTGGGGGTTGGGGGTGCTGGGGGACATGAGTGGGGGCCTGCTGGCAGGTGCCCCACACTGCTGGGTGGTGGGGGTGCTGGGGGACATGAGTGGGGGCCTTCTGGCAGGTGCCCCTCACTGCTGGGGTGTGGGGGTGCTGTGGGACATGAGTGGGGGCCTACTGGCAGGTGCCCCTCACTGCTGGGGGGTGGCGGTGCTGGGGGACATGAGTGGGGGCCTGCTGGCAGGTGCCCCTCACTGCTGGGGGTTAGGGGTGCTGGTGGACATGAGTGGGGGCCTGCTGGCAGGTGACCCTCACTTCTGGGGGTTGGGGGTGCTGGGGGACATGAGTGGGACATGAGTGGGGGTCTGCTGGCAGGTGACCCTCACTGTTGGGGGATGGGGGTGCAGGGGGACATGAGTGGGACATGAGTGGGGGCCTGCTGACAGGTGCCCCTCTCTGCTGGGGGTTGGGGATGCTGGGGGACATGAGTGGGGGCCTGCTGGCAGGTGCCCCTCACTGCTTGGGGGTGGGGGTGCAGGGGGACATCATGAGTTGATGATCATATTGCAACGTGGCATGTGGCTTGGCTGGGGGGCATGCCCATGGTGGATGGGCTGCCTGCGGGACATGTCCAGGGGTGCAGGGTTGTCCCCTGTGGTGTGGGCTGCCTGCAGGGGCCGTGGAGGGGGAAGAGGGGACACCTGGGAGGACCCACACTGCCAATTCACGTGTAGGACCCCCCGCGCATCACACTGGATACACGTACCCCGCTCTGACAGCGAAATTGCGTGTGAAACTTCACGCGCACCCCCGAAATACACGTACCGCGCTCTGACAGCAAAATCATGTGTGACACTTACCGCAAACCCCAGTAATACACGTACCCCAATCGCACAGGGCCAATCGCGTGTGAAACTTCCCGAAAACCCCAGTAATACATGTACCCCGCTCGCACAGGGCCAATCGCGTGTGAAACTCCCCGCGCCGGGGTGTACATGTATTCGGAGGGGTGCGCAGGGGGTTTTACAGGAGTTTTCGTGGTTGGGGCCTGTGTGCCATGTATGGGATTTGTGCGCTGTGCATGGCGCACGGGGAGGGATTGGGGGCCTAACTGGCGCTGCTGCAGGGTCGATGCACCACTCTGCGCCACGGCTGGTTTTGGATGTTATAATCCATGAATACGCTGTGCGCAGAAATGGATTTTAGCGCATGCGGCTGGCGCAGACTGTTGCACGCGCACACTGTGCGCCAGCGGCGTGCGCCACTTGTGCGCTGGATTCTATGAATTACCCCCTTAACATTTGTAGTCCGAAGATCTAACCTTTGTAGTTCAACAAATTCATTGCATTAGGTAATTTCAATGTTTTAGGAAATAGTCTCGCCCGCCTATGTTTAATTTCATTCTAAACATTGGATCTGACAAAGTGTGGTTCCAGACGGGAAGTCATGAAAATGTGCACATTTGGGGTTTTATTTTTGCATCCCCTGGAGACGATAGACTCAGATTCCCGCTAAACATTTCAGTCAGCCTTTCGCTTCCTAGGCTTTTCCCTGAATGTTAGAGCTTATAATTTCCAAATCAATTCGTTGTCCTCACAAGCCACCCCGAGTACATGTGGGTTCCATCTTAAGTGGAGCTCGTCATGTGATACCTAACAAAAGGTTTTTGAAAAATAAATTATGTAATTTGTGCTTTGGCTGCAGAGGCTCGTTCGAGATTTCTAGCACAGAAGGCACTTTTTTTATGAAAAACCATTGAACGTGTGACTCCACCTGACAGGTCTCTTGAGCGTATGCCAGCAAACAGCAGACACCTCCATACCAAAGAAACCCTGACATGGGTCTTGAATTAGGACGTTTTACGTTAGTGTTCCCTGCTGAAATGTCATGCTGAACGTTCTGAGTTGCTTCAAACTATTTTAAACAGATTTACAGTAATACATTTGTTTAATGGTTGGGTATTGCAAAGTGTTATATGACGCCTTGAGGCTGGCTGATTGAAAATGTTGGGGAAATTAACACTGCCTGAGAGGGGCTGATTTTTGATTTTCAAAGATTTGCACTGCTGCATATGAGGAGATGCATATGAACATCTGTGATTTGCACCTGCTTCCACCTGAATAAATCCAAATATTGAGGTACTTGCCGCATCTTTAAGATGTTCACATACAAATGTGATTCGTTCATGGTCATTTCATAAATGCCCTGGGCAATTCCAGATTTGCCCCTGCGTCCTGTGAATCATATATCAGGTAACAAGGATATGTCAGCTGCTCCCAGGCACTTCCTCATGTGCCTCAGTGCAAATCTCCGTGTATCAGGTCGTCTATGCTTGTCCTAATAAGAGCTGAAATGCTACAATGAGTTTTTGTAGTACAAAGATTTAATCATGTATCGAAAATAGCATATATATATATATATATATATATATATATATATATATATATTATCTAGAATGCTTCTAGTGGTAAGGTCTTTGGGTATATGAGCCTATTTGTCCTGCAGGAACCGAAGACACATGTTTGGCCCTATACATTCTTGTATCCTTACCTCCAGATCAAGCTACAGAATGAGTTTGTGGCAAATACCAAATGCAGTCATATTGCATCATAGTATGAGGACACACCGTGGGCGTGCATGCTCATCCTGAATTCCCATAAGGAATCATTTTAGGCTCCACCCACTGCCGCACGTAAGTGGTTAGAGGGATTAAATTGGTTTCTATTACAATATACTCTTATCCTGTCAGTTAAATAATGTTTCAAAGGTGTTATGTCACAATCATGTCAAATCACTTGCAACCTACTCTGTGATATCTTACTAGGAGGTGATGCAATTAGTGTGCAAAGCCAATTCTGCGTGACGTGAGAGGGGAACGGTAGGGTCATCACAGGCGATACATGACTTCTGCAACATGATGTAACATGTCACCATGCCAGATGGCAGAATGCAACATATGCTGCTCCCACACTGTCTCTCCAGCATGCACACATCCACCACGTGTGCCAGCAGACGGCAGCGTGATGCAAGCTACCAGGCCCGGTGCTGCAGGGCCCCTGTCATTGGCTGCAGGTCTGCAACCCTGCATTGGACATCAGCCCCAGAATCTGACACCAACTCATGGGAGGGAGATCTTGCTGCTGTAACCACAGCAGATGTGGGACTCACCACTTACTGGCTTGTGAAACTTGGTTCACCACCACTGACTCAACAGCCCCATCCAATCTGGCCATTGGGGCACTCACCTTCTCCCTCAGTGAGTCATCCACATCTGGTTCTGCATCCAAATTGGCAGTGTCAGAAGAGTCTGAAGAAGCAGGAGCACGACTAATGATCACCTGTATCACCTGTGGATTTTCATGTCGAAGTACACCACTGCGTCCACTGGTGTACCGACGTATCACACTCTCCTCGTCCTCCTCCTCCTCTCCATCAGCTGCATCATCACCTGCACATGGACAGAAAATGACATTTTGAGTCATGTGTATCCTGACAAAAATGCACATGTGCATAAAAGTGCATACACAGTTAAAATGGCTGTACACCCACACATCAGACAATGTGACTTGTAACACTGTGAGCAGTATGCCACAGATGCATAGCTATTGTCGACACATGCCCGCCCCTGTGTCTTAACCATGGTGTTAGTGTGGACACAGCTGTAGCAATGTGGCCTAATCATGACTGATGGGCCATACAACAAGCATTTAAGTACAAAACCCAGGAAGAAGTGCTGCATATGGGGAACTGTAATGCTGATGGCCAGCACATGGCATCATTTACCAACCTAAATCTACTAATCCCACCAAGAACAATATATGACAGACATTACGTGATTGCAACTATGTACTACATAACCACATCATGTTGATTTCCCCATGAAGACTGTTCATACATTTCACTTCATTGATACATATGCCGTATTCCTGAGAAAGACAAACAGATGTCCTTGTCAAATTGCACCAGTGGATGCATTGGGACATGGCCTACATTAATTCCCTCACCATCAACATCCTCTACATCCTCCCAACATGCCAAACACTTGCAAATGTCTCCTAAATGTGACTTTGCACCTTGATTAGAACAACAGGGTCCATTGTTTCATTGTTCAGACCGTAGTCCATGTACAGTCAATGACGTGATGTATGTGTAGCAATGATGAGTGTGCTGGACAAATCAAACCCTTGCAGTAAAACCCTTCATGTCCTGGGCAAAAATGTGAATACCCATATGACTGTTACCGTTTGAAGTGTCACGTCAATGATGACACCAGGTCTACCAGCAGCCTGTGGGTGATTGCACATGGATGTGAGTTCCCTGCTGTGTGCTTAGCAGAATTAATGTATATGCAGGATCAATTCACATTGTGTGTGATGATAGCACCCTTCACATGACATTGTTATATGAAGTGTCATGCAATCAAAGTCCATTTGTGAGTCACTGAAAGTCATTGAGTGTCACTTTGAATGACAATGTCATGTAACAGTTGCTGTTATGTCACACAATGTGAAGTGACACTGTGTGTTGGCTGTGCACTACATTCACCCTGTCCCTTTGTGACCACACAACTCTGAGTTCCTTGAGCAAGCTCTGTGTCACTTGTACATACAACAGTGAATGGGAACATTGCCGTATGCATCTACTATAAGTGTGCCACACTGTACTCACACTTAATCACATGAATTAATCAAAGAATTCACCACAAATTCAACACACCACGGTACCAAACCCACATACCACACCGCTCCAGCATGGTATGCACTGGCTTCAGGCTAGCACGTACTAGAGAAGCTAATGCCAGCCCTGTCAGTTGAAGAATGGTGCTGGTCTGTTTTGCATGATTCCCCCATGAGGCATGCATAATAGTGAGGTGGCAGTGTCAGTGAAAAGGTGGACCCAATATGACATATCAAGAGCAGCTTTAGTCATTCATACAGCTAAAGCTCATTCATGGTCTGGGACTCATATATAGATGCAATAATCATTCCCTATATTCATGCCACCAGTGTAGTGATTTTGTTGGGGCATCAGTCCCTGTCTATGATCATTATCCTACAAAGATGTGTCGGCATTGTTGACTGGGCATGCTCAGACTGAGAAACAGCACCCTATCATCTGCAAATGTCATGACACAAGGAGAAACAGAGCCCTCATGCCACATCTGAGTGGACGATGTTACTGCCATGTCATTCAACATCAAACAGAATCCACATGTCTGGACAAGTATGTATGTCTCAAGGACACAGACAGGGCAATGTTTGGGTGAGTGTTGTCAACAGTGATGCGAGCATCAAGGCATGTGCCTGTCATGTATCGACTGATAACCACATACAAGCCTTACATGTAAAAGTGGTGATTCAATCTTGAACTGTACAATCATATTTGCTATTTGAACTTGCACATACATGACATGCAATGCAGACAGGCAGAGTTATTGACATGATTCATCTCTGTTATTGTTTGCATGGGCTGTCTACAGACATACAGACATATCAATGGGAGAGTACCAGACTGACAACCTTGGAATGATGACCCACCATCAGCTGATTTTACCTATGAATTGACTAGTGTGGTCCCTTGCAATATATAAGTTAAGTTGTATGAACATAATGCCTGCTACACAGGCAGTGGTCTGTGGGCACCCATACCCCATCAGGCTGGTCACACCACAGTGCGTCATTACAGGCAGCTTTGAAATGCATCCTGACAAGGCATTCCGTAAGTGCAGGTGACAGTACAATCATGCACCTCAGCAGCATATGATGTGTGTGGACAACATATGTCACATGTACTTGATGTACAATGCAAAGAGATACATGTGACAATGATTGATTCATGCGGATATTGAATTTCTGGACGTGACACAGGCGTGCCTTGTGGGTGATGTGTGCTTGTCAGGGGAGGCACATCATGGGGTTGTGCTATGTGCATGTTATTGACATTGCAACCCTGCATGCAAGAACTGAAACAGCAGTGAGGCCTAATAGACATTGATGTGTACTGTCACACAAACATGTGCAACACATGTGAACCACACAGCAGGCTCACAGAATGCAGGTCATGTCACAGAAGTGAATACGGTAGCAAACATGCAATAGCCAAGGATGGCTGACAACACTTGCCAGATGTGTCTTTGTAGGTCTCCACGCCTCCCATGCCTTGCACCTGCTCACTGCTGATAAGTGTACTTGCAGCCTATTCAATTGGGGTCAGCTACACCTCCTCTGCTGGCTCCCCTCCAGTGGCCAGTGGCCACTGCAGAAGCCACATTGTCAATGAACTTTTTCCTGGACCTGGTCCTTCTTGTGAGGTCATTCATCCACTTCTGGACCTGTTTAGCAGTGCGCCTTTCCACACCACATGCATTGATGAGTCCTGTGAATTGCTGCCAACACACCAATCATTGTGCTGGAGTATGGGTGTTGCCTGCAAACTGGTAAATCTCATGATAGTGTTCTGTGACATAGCCTATGTGGATCTGAAGCTCCACATCAGTGAACCGCTTCTTCCTCTGCAGACCCTTCTCCTGTGCCGTGTCTTGGGGTGGAGCACCTTCCTGCTCTGCCGGGCGTCCCCCCCTGGGCCTAGTTGGCCTAGATGGTGCTGCTTCACCTGTCTGCCTCCGACCAGGTCCATGTACAGGTGCCGGGTCACCTGTGGGCTGAGGCACACCACGTCCTCCTGGGACTGGGGCACATGTGTCCTCACCATATCCCTGTCTTCTCCCTTTTCCTTTTGGGGCCTTACCACTCATGATGCAGATGAAATGGACAAATGGAATGCACACCAATACATTGTCCTTGGCAATATGAGGAAGGGAACAGTCTACGTGATGTTCTATCTAGAGGCGTGGTCCAGCAAGGCTCCAATGTACACCAAAAGTAAAAATATGTGGTACACGATATGCAGTGGCATCTCAATCAAAATTCTTGCATACGCAATGCCCAGAAAGCTAACAGAAATGTAAAAAACTGTATGTGATACGAGGTGGAACCCCAAGAGCCGAAAATTACATATGTGGTCCCTGGAAGGCTTCCGAAAGGTGAGAAAAGGCAGTACGCGATAAACAGTGACACCAGAAAACAAAAATATTGTGTATGCAATACGCAGGAAAGGCCTCAAAATGAACAAAAATACTTGTGCGTATATGCAGCTATAACCCCCCCAAAAAGTTAAATGTGGTACGTGTTACGTGAAGATGGCATGTGTGGCACCCCCAAATACATTTCTGCAAAACTTGTCCATCTTCGTACCTTCATGCGCACAACCAGTGATGCAGGTCACACCCCTTAAATATCACTGTCATTGTCGTGAGCCACGAAGGCATGCTGCATGATGTGCAAAACACATAAGTTATGCACTGAGGGCCTTTACCTTACTCTGTATTCAGCTGTCTCAGATGCAATACACTGATGACACCCCTTCTTCTGCCTCCATTGTCATTTCTACTACTTTGTCCTGCCCTGTGCTGCCTCCCACCTTGCCATCTGCTGCTGCCTGATGAATGTGAGTGCCTGTTGCCCACCTGTACTGCATTGGAGTGCCTGTTGACCCACCATTGCCTGTGCTCCTGTGTCTGACCCTGTAACCACCACATCTGCTGTCTCGGACTCCCACCTCTACATTCCAATACAACTGCTCCACAGCCCATTTCCAGGACCCAGTTTTCTCACGCACACCTGCCTCAGGGGTTACAATGTCTAGGCCATCCTCATCACTGAGTGGCACCCCCACAGCAGCAAGGCACATGGCTGCCAACTTTCCCTCCAATGAAGTTGGCATGCTGGTGGTTCGTGTCCTGGAGAATTATAGTGCCCTATTCAACCCAGCAATGCAGATGGGGATGGAAGGATGAAAACAGATCTGGGTGACCAACACGTCTGCCATCAATGCGGAGGGGGTGGCAGACCATTGCCGAAAGAGTGCGCATAAGTGATGGGAGGACCTCAACTCCCAGACCCACTCCAAGGCGTTAGCATCACTTGAGGGCTGCTACAAGTTTTCATCAACCAATATGAAGGTCCGGGAGAGATTCTACCCGGAGCTCCCAGATCTGTGGAAAGGGTGTCTGGAAGCTGCCGGTGAGAAGCCATGTGGTGCACTGCTCTACAGTGGATGTGTGGTTTGCATTGGCCTGCATGATTGCAAATTCTCCCTTCTGTATGTGTTTTTAAGTGACACACAGCGGCATGGATCCCTAGACAATGCTCGCCATGTGTGATATCAGACATATGTTGATTAGACATGTGCTGGTAAGTGCAATATTTGTAGTTGTAGATTTGTGCCATCTGTGCACATGCAAGGTCAGTTGATGGTTACTCGTGCTTGGACAGTAAGCTTGCCAGATTAGGATGCTGTGCCCATGTGATGGGCATACATGATTGACAGATTGTTGTGTGGTCCATCCACCCTCAACATCTGAAGGTGACACATGTGTTTGGATGTTGGTGATTATCATGTTGGAGCACTGATCTTTCAGTGACATTGATGTGATCTGTCATCCCACTGCATGTGAAGTCTAAGTTGATATGTGATCATGCCATGTGAATGTGCTTGGGGCTACAGAATACTCGCTTGTGCCTCTGCAATTTGTGCATGTATGTGTTGCATGCTTACAAGTCAGGCTGTCAGGGAGGCATGTTGCTTCATGTAATTGTGTGGATAGATGCCCAAGCAGGTGTGTGAATGGCCATGCTGTGCCTAGTACAATCATGCGTTCTACTGAGATCCAGTATTCAACTGTGTGTCTTGCCACCAATGTGTTCCCACCAGTACTCCAGTCTACCTTTGCTTCCACACATTCCGTGGCTGGCCAACCTACTAGTTGACTCCCTGCCCACGCCTGCACCCCTGTGCCATGACTCCCATGGCAATGCAGAAGGTTGCAGTTGGGTCACTTTGGCATCGCCATGGTGCCATGTAATTGTTCTTGGTATGTGTTGGTGGACAGCTGTCTATGTGCAGTGTTAACATGTGATGTGTCGTGACTGTGCTCATGAAGGACCTGACACTCAGTTTTCATGGGAATTGCTTGGGCATGTGTGTCTGGCTGTTGCTGGTTGACCCATACTAAATTCATGTAATGGTAAAAGGTGTGCATGCCACACATGCTTTGACACTGTTGACTGATGTCAATGTTCTATGTCTGCTTTCCCAGAGTTGCTGCAGCAGGCTAAGAGGTTGGAAGCAATGCTGTGGAGGTTGGACTCACGGACCTGGCCACCATACAAAGGGGAGACCCCAGCAACTCCCCTTGACACCTCCACGTTGGGGAGTGAAGTGGCTGAGGGAGCACCTGGACTATCAGGCGTGGCTACTGGGGGGGAAGTTCTAGGCGGTGAAGGAGGCAGGGGACACCTCAGCAGCAGAGGGACAGGGTGATGCCACACAAGGGCCATCCATGGAAAGACACCCTTGAGTCATCCAGGTTGATGGTGGTGGAGGTAGAGGAGATGGCCCTTGCAGGCCAGCTGATGGGGACATGTGGGGGGTCGAGGAGGGTGTGCATGTGGCAACCCTGTCCCAGGGGCATGAGGCTGTGCAGGCCACCACAATGGTACCTGCACAAAATCATATCCCTGGGCCATTGGCTGCAGCAATGCCCATGTTCTGCGATGCCTCCACACAGATAAGCATTCCCACACCAGCCGATGAGTCCATCCGGGATCATGTGCTGCGCCTGCTGGCTGGTCTCATGAGGCAGATCACAGTCATACATGATGATGTACATGCTAATCGTAGTCAGCTTATATTTCATCACAATGAGCTGTGCCGACTCAGGGCCTTGTTCACAACAGCACTGTTCTCAGGTGGGCTCTGTTGGTTGTTCCCTGTAGTGTACCCCTCCTCCACTTCCTCTTCTGTGAATCATTCAGCCTCCAGGGTGCCTTTGACACTTTTCAGCAGGGCCCTCCTTGTAGCAATCCCACCACCAACCCCCCATCTGGTTGAGCTAACATCCCTGCCTGAGGTGGGAGTCCCTTCAACATCAGATGAGGTTGTCACTGTACCTACTGATGCAACAACACAGACACCGGCAGTGGAGGGTCAACAGGCACCACAGGGCCGTGCAGGTGCCATACACCCCTGAGAACAGTCATCAGGCCTGAGGGCTCACCTACACAGCTTGCACTGTGCATGTCAGCAGCAGGTGGCAACCATAAGGAGGCAGACTGTCACAGGAAATACCACCCCTAGGAGGCATGTGGCACAATTGAGGCAAAAGGACTGCTAGAATCCATGCAGGATTTGTCATCTGTGTTTCAGAGGTACCAGGGGCAGCTGGTGGTACCAAAGCAGCGGACAAGGGAGGCTGCAGTGATGGTATCCAGGGCTGAGGTGGCGCTGCGGCAAGCACGTAGGCAGGCTGCCATCCTGGAGGCAACTTGCTTGTCGGCAGAGGAGGCAGAGATCATATGGTGGCCACCCTGCAAGCCCTACCGACAACAGAGGCCCCAAAAGAGCTCAAAAAAAGGACCGGGTACCATAGTTCCCTCTATTACAGGAGACCACATGCAATGCGATTATAAGGGGGAAAAGATTTAATTTACTCTTATTGATACACAAATACAAACATGTTTTATTTAGATTCAATGTTAAAAACACAAGACACTGATAAATATATTCCTCAATAATACTTGATATTAATGTGACATATATCCAAATGACAAGGCAAACAAAGCTACAAAAACATACAAATTCACACTTAACAATACTCAAAAAAGCAGTTTGGTTGTTAAAAAACTTGAAACAATTATACAACAGCTAATGTGCTTGAATTCATGAAGCCTAATGAATATGGCTCATAATAACCCAACATGTTTCATTCCAATACATCAATTACTATGTGCAAAAGTAGGAAATTCTTCAGGGGATTCTGAAAGAATTTCTGTGTTGTCATCAATTTCTAAAATTGACATATCTCGCTCATTATTCAATCATAATGTCCTTAATGTGAACATAAACAAAAGAAACTCGTTAGTAGTTGTTCTTAATCGATTGTTAAATAATTGAAAATGTGAGCCTTAATGTGAAATAATATTCTACAAAACTCACTCACTTACTTCTTGTATTTACTTGCAATAGGTGTAAATATGAGGGTCTAGGTCATCCTCAAATCTTTCTACCTAAGAAAACATGAACATGTGTGGACCAGCAGTTAGTGACCAAAAGCCACTAATCAATCATCATTATTTAAAATGTCTCACACTTCCCCAATCACTTACTTGATAGCAGAGTCCAGAATATAGCTATCACTGGAGATAATAAGTACTCAAGGGGAGGTGTCTTAACAATGTAAGCACTCACTACAAACCATGGACATGAAACGTGATCTGCAACATAATTTCAAATTTCAGTGCTCATTAGCTTTTTGTCTGGAGGTGACAGGTGACTATATCATTTACTAATCACACAATTACTATTGTCATTTAAACATCTCCCACTAGGAGCTTAAAATAGAGTACACAATTGACATGAGATAAAACTCTAAGTGTACTTACTTTCATCATGTTCTATGCATATTTGTTCTCTCATGCAGACGACATATGAGACACAGTCACCCGGTGCATTAATGTGGGGAAGAGTTTGTTGATAGCTTCAACACTATTTGTCCTGGAAAAAAAACTAGAGCGCGTCTGCCCAGATATGGACATCACTTTCATTGCCCAACTTCTTTCTAATAATAGGCACACTCTCTACTTCTATTGTCATTGTAATGACAGAACTTGTTCTTTAGTACCTCAATACAATAGGAAAGGGAAGAGTGGAACCATAACACTGTCCATATACCACAGTTTTCTCTGCCGACGTTAATACAAGTTGTGCCACTCAATGTTCTCATTCATACCAATCACATGGCTGTTAGTTAGACATATCATACGTGTTTCTTCTTTAGTTAGTCTTTGTCTATCTCTTTTGTTTAACAGAGGCCCACCTGAGGGAGGAGGATGTTGTTTACGACTCAGCCATGGTCGAAACTTCTCTGAAATTGGAGACGACTAGCCTGCTGCCTATGTAAATAGTTATTTAGGATTAGGTTTAATTTTTGGCTTTTTTATTTTTATTCCACAGACTTTTGTGACATTCTTTCCATTTTATTATGTATATAGTTCAGATTTAACACAGATTTTACATCAGTTCATTCCACGCTTCATGCAGTCAATTTGTCTGCCTATGCATTTGATTTTTTCATGTTCTCCCAGTGCACCCAGTCATGTGTATTGTGGCCTCATTGTGTGTGTCATGGGGATGCTGTGATGCTTGCTGGGGGAGGGGTGCACATATGCCTGACATTTAGGGGTGTGGCCATCAAACAGGTTGAGGGTACACTGGATGAGTTTCATATTCCATTCCATGTGCAGAGCCACTTTGTGTGTTTGGCGTCCATCCGTGTGTTGGTGTTGTTGGTGTGAAGGCTTTAGTTGTGTGTGTGATGGTGTACATATGGGTATGGTTGTGGTGATGTGTGCATGTCTTATGATGGTTTTTGTAGTCTCTCATTGGGGATGGATTACCACCTGTTCATGTGCATGGCCACATGTTCCACATGTTTTCATTGTGTGTTGTATCTGGTGTCATCTATATTGCCTCTGCACATTTGCTACTGGAGGTGGTGCTTCTTTTGCCTTGTTTTCATTTCAGGTACACTATCGTTCAAGTGTTCCCTTGACACATGCCTGGGATGTATGTGCCCACACTCAATTCACTGCTGTGTGTATTTGGGATTGTGGGTGATGTGGTGGGACGTGGGCTCACTGTGTATGGCTGGCTTGTACGCATCACTTGTGCATTTGACATTTGATTGCTGTGTCACTCCCATGTCATGGTCACTCACCCACCCACATCTGCAGTCACACACTGCCTGCTCTCATGTCATGCACCACCTCTGCCACTGGAAATCAGATGAGTCCCATGATTGCTGTTTCAGTGTGGTGGCATACATTCCCTTGCTCACTGCGTCATACACTCTCTGACTGGCTTCCCATCACCCATGCACAGGCCTGTCATGTTTTCGTCCCCGACAGTGACTTTGCCACCCCTATCACCCTGGCTACTTTTGCACAGTCTGTAATGCACCCAGTCATTCTTCGTGGATATGCCCAATCTATGATTCTGTGTACTTCTGTCTTCCACAGGCATTCACTTGGTGTGCTTTGAAGCCTTTCCAATGGCACATGGGCAATATACACATGACACTTTGCACTGCATTCACATGTCACAGGTGCATTGTCACAGGTGCATTGGGTGGCCAGTGTAGGTGGTGCAACACTGTGCATGGAGTGAAAAGGGATGCTCCAGTCCTGGATTCAATGACAGTGCTACCAGTTGATTGTGTTGGTGGAGGACATGTGGCAGGTCTGCTTCATGGTAAGGTTGAGGGAAGTTACAGCTCCACATTGGACACTGCTATGGTGGCAGACTGTGAGGGTGCTGTCTGAGGTAGTGGCAGAGGTAAGGGGGGCTGGTGAGTGGTGTCAGGACTTGAGGGGGCTGCATGGGGTAGTGGCAGTGGTGAGGGGGCTGGTGGGTGGTGTCAGCACTTAAGGGTGCTGTCTGAGGTTAGTAGTAGAGGTCAGGATGTTAGGAAAGATTTCTCTTTAATGCACCTTTCCTTGCATCTTTATGGAACCTCCAAACATTTTGTTGTTATTTTTGGATCTGACCTGTACTTTTTGCAGTGCAGTGAAGCCTTAAGCTTTTTCTCATATGTTATGGGGAAACTGACATTTACTTCAGGCTTTCAGTACTGGAAAACTTTGCTTCCTTTAGTCGTATTACTGTGTTACTACTTTTGGTTACTTTTCTATCACTTGTGGTAACATTTTGTCATTATACAAAACAGCTTACACTGCAGTACAATGGGGTGCATTTCTGTTTGGCCTAGACTAACACTCAGGGGATGTTTGGTTACTCTAAGGGCCTCATTCCAAGTTTGGAGGTAATCATGGCGTTATTAGCGCCATGACTACCACCAATACCGGTACCGAGTCCGCCCTGGTTCAATGGGGACTTACCGGTCTATTCCGACCTTTGCGGGACCGGTAAGTCACCATTGAAAAAGCCATTCCCCATTCCCATTTGAGCCCCCATAGGGCTCAATGGGAAGGGGGAAGGCTCCAATAACGGTACCGCAAATTGTGGTACCGTTATTACCTCTAAAGTCCCTTAACGGGTCCCGTCCTTAACGCCTGGTAAAACCAGGCGTTATGGAAGGGACCCGCTAAGGGAACTCGGAATAGGGCGCAAAGGGATTACCGGCACCAGTGTCCTTACCGGTGCCCAGTATCCCTTTGTGCCCAACTCGTAATGAGGCCCTAAGTGTGCTAAAAGGATAAGCTGGTGGCAACAGTGACTTTTTCCCACTGTTTGGAAATTTTCATTTTAGCCTTGCTGCGTTTAATGCGTTTGGCTACTAACTGTGGCTACTGGTCAAACATGGCCGTGCTACGAGATTTTTTGCTTGTCCATTTGCCGTCTTGTTCTTTAGCCTTCTTCCTGGCCTGAGAGGCCAAAGAAATCCTTATAAGGATTTCCAGTGCCCAGGAAAGCAGAAGCTTTTCACAGGCTACAGGAGGGCTGTGTGTGTTTGCTGGCAGGATGTGGGCTGGGACTGTCTGGTGTCAATCCATAAACTGGTTTTGGTGTGTATGAGTGGTACGCATGAATGTTCCTGCCAGTGGTCCTGATTGGACCACGGCTAGGGTGTGTGTTTGTGGGCTAATCCTGCTATTGGCTAGTGAGGGCAGCAGCTCTTACATGGCTTTTAGGATAAGAAGAGGACCCCTGCACCCCCTTCTTCAGTGATCCTGGAGAAACATAAAGGAGCCAAGTATCCTATCCAGCTGCGAGACCCGCATTTAAACCTGAGACCTGACTGAAGGAGGCCTGGTGACCAACTTCTGCTTCTGTCCTGAGGAGCCCTGTCTTGCTCGTGAACTTTAGCAGTCCTGCAAAGGATCTGCAAACCTTGGAGTGGAGGGTCCATCCATTCCCGATGTCAGCTCACTGCCCTGTTAAATGAAACCTTTTTAAGTGCCCTTGAACGTCCAGAGGTCAGGGGTCTGTGGGGAGGGGAGTATACTGTCAAGGTCCTTCCTGGGGTAGTGGCAGAGGTCAAGGGGCTGGTAGGTGATGTCTGGACTTGAGGGGGCTGCTTGGAGGTAGTGGCAGAGGTCAGGGATGTGCAGGGAGGAGGGTGTACTGTCAGGGTGCTGCCTGGGGGTACTGGTGGAGATCAGATGGGCTGATGGGTGGTGTCAGGACTTGAGGGGGTTGCCTGGGGATAGTGCCAAAGGTCAGGGGTTTGTGTGGAGGGGAGTGTATTGTCAGGGTGCTGCCTGGGGGCAGTGGCAGAGTTCAGGAGCTGATGGATGGTGTCAGGTTTCTGAGGTGGCTGTCTGGGGGTAGTAGCGGAGGTCAAGGGTGTGTGGGCAGGGGGGTGTACTCTCAGGGTGCTGCCTGGGGTAGTGGCAGAGATGAGTAGGGGGCTGGTGGGTGGTGTCAGGACTTGAGGGGGCCGCCTGGGGTAGTGGCAAAGGTAAAGGGGGCTGGTTGGTTGTGTCAGGACTTGAGGGGGCTGCTTGGGGGTGGTGGCAGAGGTCAGGGGTGTGTGGGGAGAAGGGTGTACTGTCAAGGTTCTGGATAGGGGTATTGGCAGAGATCTGGAAGGCTGATGGGTGGTGTCATTACTTGAGGGACTGTCTGGGGGTAGTGTTACTTACAGAGGAACATGTGCAGTTTTGCAGGGGTGTAGCCGTTTACGGGGGAACGCGTGTAGTTTTGCAGGGGTGCAGCCGTTGCTTTACTGGCAGGGTCAGACTGGGCCATGAAATTGTCTTGGGCACCAATGAGAAAGTGTCCCACAGTTGCAAATGATAATTAATTCATTTTGTGGCACTGCAAATTGTACATTTTTAAGAATATGTATTCAGCAACACTCGTCAAAACTACTAGCTGCAAAATGAAGTAATTCTTCAAACTGGCCCACATTGGCCAAAAAAGTGGGCCACTTTGACAAGAAAAACGGGGCCACATCAGCATTTTGCGTTTTTGTTTCAACCATGGGCCTATTGCCCTATAATCCAGTCCAAGCCTGCTTACGGGGCACAGCACACAGTTTCGCAGGAGAGCAGTCTTGACTTACAGGGCTTACTTGACTTGCATGCAGTTTCGCCGGGGTGCTGGATTGTGGGGAAAAGGTAAACGCCAAGGTATGTGCAAAGGTTGGTCTTTGGCAATGTTTTTTGTTTGCGTGGGTGTTCCTGGCACAACTCGGTTTTCTTTGCGTGTTGGCTTACTTCGCGAATTGAAATCCATGAATGCGTGGAAACGTGCAAAGAGAATTTGTGCGCAGTTGTGCGCAAAGTTGTTTTAAGCGCAGAATTCTTTGCCAAGTCTTTAGGCTTTTTCTAGGAATCGGGCCCTTAGGAAGATCTATTCAGAAAATATAGCTATCGTTTTTCACCTCCCTTTTGAAATGCAAAACATGACAACCAGAGCACGGGCGAGCAGGGCTTTAAACTTTGGAAAGATTAAATCTAGCAGTGAAATTACCTATTCGTCAGAAAACTATTCAAAAATGAAATAATAAATCAAGCCTTCAAATGAAAAATTAGGTCCCGACAAGGACAGATCAAAAAAAACAAGAGGGAGAGACAATTGTTCAGACTAGTCTAGATTCAAGTGTACACAGTTAGGTGACGATTGCCAACCCACATCCATTCACCATTCTTAATACTCTCCGCTAGAGTCCTTTTATTTACAATATCCCTCAAAACTAGTCAATGAGCCACCCTGCTCAAATTAATTATTTTGCCACAAGGTCAATACTCCACAAATGATATTGCATGCTAATGCAGAGGTATACACCACACAAGACAATGGCCATGTATTGAATACGCTTCTTAGTAGCCACAACGGCACTATAGAAAATATAGAAACACAGCAATAAATACATTACTTTATTAATGCATAATTTTAATAACATAGTTAATAATGGCCACGTGCACATTCTCTACAGTTATTTTGAATAAAATGATTCCTACAGAAGCTTTTGTGAACTGTTTTATTTCTAGAAAACGCTGGCATTGTTTTAATCGAAGTTGTATGATCATCTCCAACATTTACGTATTAGTTGTTTTTCGGTTATTTATGGCCTTCTTAAATCCATCACTTAAATACATATTAAAGACATGAATACTTTATTCAAGAAATTGATATGTCTGGTCCATGAAAATATGTCTGAACCTTTAAGAGCTATCAATATCTTTGGCACATGCAGGTCAAGTGATTTTAGAGAACGATAGAATCTCCTTTGACTTGCAGTGAAAACAAGAGCAGATGATGTATTGACGTGCATTAGCCACCTGTTCAGATATCTGACAGGGACTTTCTTGGAAAAAGGACACAGTGAACCACAGAAATTGCACCATGCAAGCAAGAACTACGCGTCACAAAGTTTTGGGCAAAACAAAACTCATATTTTCTTTGCTGCCAATGAAGAACAAAGTCTCTAAACGTATTATTTCAGATCCTGCCCATGCCCTACTAATCCTCTTTTAATACAAAGAAAATGTCTCGTTTCGTGTTGCGCTTGTTGGTGCTGTTGTAATTATGCACACAGTACAATCATTACAAAATACAAGGCTCAGTCTCTAGGCCTAGTAAAATATGTTTGCCCACTGAAAGGTGTGTTGCCTATTCTGCAAACATTGCTGCTCTGGGAGTTAATTAACACTGGGAAGAAGACTAATCTTTTATTGTGTTTTGTACATGTGTTTGGCGGCTGTTGAACAAATATTTAATATGTGTTTTCTCGCAGAGACAGAATTGCATGCAGAGGACTGAGTCTCATTTCAAAGACAGGGTGTTATGCTAGATAATTCCAAAATGAGGTATACGTTTGTTCGTGCTGTGCTCCTGCACGTGGCCATAGGGAAATTCTAGTTTTAAGTCGATATATCGGCGCACTCAAAATACAACCTCGTTGTGTTTATAATACAATACCGTTCATTTGCTTGTCACTCAGCATGAAGTTTATCATAAGATCAATCATTTAATGCCTGAATAAAACATCTCCATAGCTGAACTGGTCATCAGCATATCCACCGAACACTCTGGACGCATGATGGAACACACACATTGGAAGAACGTAATTATGCGTAAACAATCAACTGTGCGCTTGTGTGACACATATCCTCTCCCTTTATGACACACCTCTTCTTCAGCCAAGATTCTGAGGGCCTGATTAAAAAGCGTTTTTGAATTGAAAAATCCTAGGGTTCACAAGTAGTGGCATAACCAAGAAAAGGGGTCCTATCAAAAGTGTTTTGCTGAGTGACCCCAGTGTTTCAAACCACCTGGAGGCGGAAGACGCTTTCTGCCTTTCTGTGTCATCTTATTGGTGGTGACTGCCTTTCGCTCTGGGGTTACAGAATGTTGGGTACATATGGCATATCTTTTCTCCTTCAAGGCAGGTTGTACAAAACTAAGGCAGGGTGTTTTTTTCCATCACTCAGTGGGCTTCCAGAAGCATTATAACTCGCACCACCACCGTGCACTGCTATGACTAACACCCAGAACATCACATATCTCGGCCACTTGTTTTTGTTTACTGACATGATTAGGCTAGTTTTTTGTTTTTACTGACAATGAGAATTTATAAAGATCAAAAGGTGCTATATATCTACACATTAATCTGTATATATGTTGTTAAAATACTTTGCATGGGTTTGGTCTCAGCTCATGGTACACATACATGGGACAATAAGCAGGCCTCAAACACAATATATTTGTATACATGAACATCCACTTTAATGTCATTAACATTTTCTAATGATGCTGTTTCTTTCTTCCTTACTTTAGTTTCCCTGTGTGTGCCTCTGATTTGTATGCATTGTGGGTCTTCATATCTATTGTTTGTGTTGGCGCAAGTGTGTAGTAAGTCTTAAATTGTACGCTAGTTATTACATGTTTAACATTACTCAAAACTCTGATAAGGTAGCATTCATTACTTTACTATCCAAAATTAAAAGATTATACATATTGTACTTCTATGGTGCATGCTGCAGCCATTGCCTATGTTTATGTATGATTAGGTTCCTGTATCAACAACAAAAACTCTGATATAATATTTTGTTTAGATTAGTACATTTTTTAATAGATTAAGTAGTTCACGATAGGTCTCCCAATCACCCCTGACATCTTGTAACCAACATTATAAACACAATCCCTTGTAGGGACTTTTCATCAAAATTAATTTCATATGTGATGTCATCAGTGATGTCATCAATGACATTTGTGATGTCATCTTTGATGTCCTGGTGTTAGTCTTAGCAGTGCAGGGTGGTGGCGCAAGTTATGCTTGCTTTGCTTACCATAACTGTCGAATTTCTGAGGTTTTCCGTTTTAATTGTATCCATAACGTCCCTTTATCAATGTTTTTTCGTTGAATTTCATAGGTTTTTTAATAGTGCAACTTAAACATAACTTCCTTTAACAACGTTTTTTTCAGTGAATTTCATGGGTTTTTACCAGTGCATGCTAATTTCCTACAACTTACTAATATCATGCTTACCTCAATAAAGCAAAAAATTTTCTCCAATTTAAAAAGTTTCAACTTCAAACTCTTCCATTTCCCACCTTCTGGCATCATTGTTAACACTTCTATACACTTTTTGCAACTTTTTGCACTGATTTTGCATCTGTCTGCTTTTGCGACATCTGACGTCATTGCGGATCTTCCGGACATTGTCACATGACCACCTGTTCGTGCGCGGCCTGATGACATGTCCACGATCATGTACACACTTTGCGATCTGTCCGTGCTTCACGGACAGTTCGGAACTGCATTTTCTGCTCATCTAGGAACTTTGAGGTTCAAAATGCTCCCCTTGCACAGCTCATACTCCTATATAAACCCATTATCCATTAACAATATAGATCACAGCACATAATTGAAGGAATATTAGCAAAACTGCTATTTTCTTAACAATGGCATCAGCTATTGCCATCCCTCCGCCCCAAGAGACACCACCACCACCAGCTGGAGGACCTAAACAACAAAAAAGCACAGTACTTCCAAAAACAATGAAGAGGACCAAGCAGATGAGGTAGAGGAAGTGCCTACCTCTAGCACACAGAGAGAATCATGGGTGTGGCAGTTATTTACCACTGTTGAGATTGTGCCAGAGGCTAAAGCTACCAAAGTGAAATGCACTGAGTGTAACGTTGTACTCAGTCGCGGACTACCTGGACAGTACTCCTACGGGACCACGTCCATGCGCTGCCACACTCAATCCAACCACTGTAATGTGCCTCAGAAAGGCTGTTCCTTTATAGCAAGTAGTAGGCTGTCTTCCTCCACCTCATCTTCCACAACCAGTACTGTAACCACACAGCCTACTTCTGTGGGACACAAAATCCCACCAGCTACATTTACAAGCAATACAAGAGGCTGTTGAGCCGTATCTTTTGAAGACAACAGTCCTCTGTATATACTGCAACACACTACTCTGCAGGGGGAAACAATTTTGAAGTGCTTTTGAAACTGTAATCAAAGAGCATGAGAAACACTGCCCGCTACCTTAGATGTAACACACGTAAAACATCTTCCCCTGTCCACCTGCCCCTCCTTATTAGTACTTGGTGCCTATACCCTCATTTCCTTCCCCACCTTACATTCTGACCTCTCCTGCAACAACAAAAAAAACACCAGCAAAAAAGGTTCCTTTAGGGACCACCTTTAACAGTTAAAATATAGTACTAAAAAAACAAATCTTATAGACTCCATCTACTTTACATTTCTCTATAAAGTAGATAGACTCAATAAGATTTTATCTGCCAAACTTCAAATGACCCGTGGCACTGATTAGATTCACCCGCCCCTAATGCTAACATCATTATACGCTCAGAATGAGCTCCACCTATTTTAATGACGTTAGTGGGTAGCATAGCCAAACATACCCTGTCATCATAAGGTTATCTAACGCAGAAGAAGGAACTTATATACAGCCATCCACAACGACTGCAAACTCTTTCTGTCTTTTTAGAAAAAATTTAGAAACATTTTATCTTGAAAAATACAGCAATAGTCGGGACTGTAACAAGTACTTTTCATTTTGACACAAATGATGAAAACATTAATTTAAGTCCACGAAAACTTTGTTAACTTTTTCTAAGACAGTTCATAGATACCGAACTTCACATTGTTCACAGTTTTAGTGGAACTGTCAACGGTAATCTTCTAATGCCAAATCCGGTCATCGATCGATCAATGCACGTCTTTGCATTTTTCTCCAAAAATTATCTTCCACGGCCGACAAATAATCTATGCACATGGCGCTGCATTGCAGAGGAGAAATTAGTGCTTTAAAATTGAAATAAAGGCAACACTTTCACATCCACACTTTTCTAGAACCTATACGCTCCTATCTTGCTGCAAGTGCGAAAGGACAGATTGTTGTCTGACGATCGTCCCAGATGATTGTTATCACATATCTGTTGTTGATCATTATTGTCCAAATACTGTTGAAGGAACCTTCAGCCGGTAGACTGAACCCATGACATGCACAGAGGGGTAGTATATAACTATGTAAAATCGAAAATGCTAAAACATATTTCAGTAATCACTTTACAGTTAAATATACACAGTACTTTCTTATTTTGGCTATAAATTTAAGTTACAATTAACACATACAATATCTATTCTTTGTGTCAAATTGAACATTCATCCGTCAGAGCATTCATCATATGACATACAGTACACTTTCAATCCACACTTCAATAACTATTATTTAAATTCTTGCTTACATTGCATTTTGCGAAACCATTCTACTGATGTAGAGGAGGACCAACCGCTTGAAAACTCAGTTTTCTGAAATCGAAACTTTACTTTCCGATGTCAGTTTCAATATAGTGAAACTTATAATTTCTCTGTGGATAGTCAACACATTTACTCCTTCAAATTCTAAGTGCAGTGTATTGAAGGACACATAACAATGAGACCCTTCATGTAGCGTTCACAGCATGCCTGAGACCATTTCATTTTTAGAAACACATACCACAAAAATAAACAAAATTACTGGCAATCAGTGTACTGAAAGCAACAAAATATTTCAAGTAAACCATGAATCACAAAATGCACTTCCATTTTACTGGTATCAATGCACCTGTTCCCAATACATTAAAATGTTCTTTCAAAAATAAACTCAGGCGCGGTGCACACAGGTACGGATTTCCCTATACGTCAATAGTGATGTGCCCCCGGCAAGATAGAATGTATTATGAAGAAAAGTCGTTTGTCAGAAATAGCTGCAGGTAGTGTGTTATCTCGCCCCAGACAGCCTTGTGGATAATTCAAGTGTCTTTAATTTCATCCTTAAAGCAATCACAAAGGCAGCAGATTTTGTCCGCATAATTGCTGGACCTTGAAGGGAAAATAGTGACAGAAAGACAAGTACAGTAATCACGTAAAAGTGTAGAGACACGAACAGTGGAGTACAAGCTTACTAGCTTCTGTGTATATCTATTTGCACAATCATATCCATTTCTGCATTCATGCATACACCCCTCATTGCCTTCTGCAGTAAAATGTAAATGCACAAAAACCACAGGCACATGTTCATAATGCACATTGGCAATACAAATTCCTTTGCCCATTATTTCAATGTTGGCTAACACTTTGGCACATACACTTTTGGTGTATTGCAATCTGCAGCCACGTATCATGGTATCTACTTTCCAGCATGCCCAGACTTCATTAATTTATTCATTTATTTCTTGGTTATTTGTGAAGTCCCTACACCCAAAAAGAATGTGCACATTGGCACAAGACCAAGAAAGGGTGGTGGGGCCAGGGAACAAAACAACAATTATATGATAAGTCATTTCTAACGCACCTCTACACAGGTGTTTCTAGTCTAGGCGCAACAAGACAAGGAAGAGAAAAACAAAGAGAAACAGAATAAATGATCTTACTAGGCCTTGTGTCATTCATATCACGGAAGTGCAATAGGAAACAAGTGGAGAAGTGCCAGGGGGATGGAAGGGGAGAGTGCAATAAGCAACCTACAGTAGGTGACACCAGGGTGGCCAGCTGTAATTAAGTGCATATAGGCATGGCACCATGTGCTTGCAGATACAGTCCATAGTGCGTGGTGGGCCCGGAGGCAGTGCATGGAACTACTGGTCATAAGGCAACCTGGTGTCCATAAGGTTTACCGCGTGACCAGGTAACCAGTTAGTGCAGCAGAATGAGAACTTGAGCAGGGGAGAGAGAGAGAAAGCAGAAGGACAAAGGAAAGCCTTCAATTACTTCCAGACCCCGAGATGTTCCTGCTCGAGTTTGAGCATTCAGCAGCCGCAGAGAGAAATCTACGCCCAAACCCCCACTCTCTACCTAGAGAAGCGTATAACCCTCAGGGGGTTGGAGGTGGGTGAGGGAAGGGCTGAAGAAGAAAAATGCTTAGGAAGATAAAGTTACATGTAGTGTGTAGCCCCGGAAAGCCTTGTGAACAATACAGACGGTCTTGAAGTTGATCCTTGCAGCTACCAATTGGAGCCAGTGAAGAGATTTCAGGACTGGAGATATATCTTCCCTTGAGTTAAAGCCAAGGACATGTCTTGCTGTCTTGTATGGATAGGTCGAAAAGTCGAGGCAGGAAGATTTAGAAAGAGGCTGTAACAATAGTCCAGCCCAGCCAGAACTACAGCTTGTGATACAGTAAGCTTCTGGGGGAAAGTGACAAACAAAACAATACCTCTTAGTAGCTGCAACTGGTAGTGGAACTTCTGGAAGACATTGGTAATGTGAGGACAGAAGGAGAGAGTGGACTCAAAGATGACACAGAACACAAGGAGGACAACCGGAGTGAAATAGGGAAACAGTAGCAGGCGACAAATAAGAATGATCTCAGTATTACTGGCATTAAGGCAGACATTGTTGGATGCACACCATTCCTGAATCGCACATACACAGTGAGCAATAAGCGAGAGAGGAGAGGATACGGCACACAGCTTGAAGCATGCATCAGTATAACACTGAAAGTTAGAAAAGAATGCAGAGAAAAAGAAGGGAGAATAGTTTGTGTTACAACATTCAACCCAATAAGTAATGATATTAAAAGAATCGTTCATCGGAATTGGGATCTGATAAAACAACCAAGCAGTTTATCCAAGAAACCCCTTTTAGTGTTCAAAAGAGAACCAGAACTTACCTCAAAAACTGGTACATACGTTTGAAGAGACAAACAGGGAACAGACCGTACTAAATCAATGGGGTCTATCCCCAATTGTGGGACACCATAAATGTGGGGGATGTGTTGCATGTCCTCTGACAGAGAAAAAAAACAAGTTCAACTATGGAAAAACGAGTTGGAAATTGCTTACTCACACTAACTGCGAATCCAAAAATGTAGTGTACATAATTAGGTGTTCGTGTGACCTTCTTTATGTAGGGAAGACCACTAGGGAAGTGCGACAAAGCATAGGAGAACACAGGTCCTGTGTGAGAAATAAAGTTCAGGATAAATCTTTAGTCGATCATTTTACTCGATTGGACCATAGTTACACTGATCTGAGGTGGTTTGTCCTCCAACAAGTAAAAGCTTCCTTACGGGGAGGGGATGTAGTTTCAATTCTCCACAAAATGGAGCAAAAATGGATTTACACTTTAAATACTGTGAAACAGGGACTAAATGTTTCTGTAGAATGGAACCACTTGATTACTCATAAATGACTATGTACCGCCCCAGCTCTGTTTTCATAAGCCGTAAGATATGACGTAAAATCTGGCCTCATAAACCGTAAGATATGCTATTAGAGTGCACACATTAGCTGTTGTGGCTGCCATCCTCCAGCATGGGACCCACTATTCTGCCTAGCTACATCCCATTCTGTTGTGATTTCATCTGCTATGCGGTTGGCATATGTCTATATGTCTATATGTCTATTGAATCAGTGTAGACATTTTGTCTTACAAAGGTTTAAATCATTAAAATATGTAAATATATACAAACAGTTTTCCATTTTACAATATATGACATTAACGCAGTGCTTATATAACACACATTATTGTCTGCATATTTAAATACACAAGGACCATGTTTCAAAACAAATAACAGAATAGAAAGAGACATACGATCTGTAATTACTTTTTTTATTTCACCTGTGCGTTTTGGGTTCAACATGGATTAGCATTTGACAAAATAGTCCTCTTTCTATGACCAGTCCTTCTACCAATAAGACTGGTGAGTCCTTCCTCTGTGTTGATTCTTCATACCAGATGCGCTGGCGAGGCAACAACATACACGTTAGAAGCCAAAGGAAATAAGGTAAGTTTGGACATATTCGGTCCATAACAGGGGCTGATTGAACCCACGGGAAGACTTTTCCGTGCTAAAACGTGCATATGCCCTGCATTATGAATACAAAAGGACGGATTACACGGGTTTAGCTTCCCCGTAGCTTGTCCCAATACACGAGTGCACGCAAATAACTATTGGCAATATTCTACGCGGTTGACAATGATAGTGCTGTGCACTTAAATAATTGAAAGAATAGCTAATATTTCTGTAAAAATATACAGAGAATACGTGTCATGGATGGGATTTTGGGATGTCCGGACTAACAGCAGGGAATACATTGTGGCTAGTTTCTCTAAGAGCACCCCAAACACCTCACTAAAAAAAGAACTACAGTTGCTCAATTTTATGAATATTAAACACCCGTGGCAGTATAATATGGGAGTGGACTATTAATATACATCGGACACACTAGTATATCAATAGAATTAGTTTCCTAAGAATGATAGCTCAAAAAGGCAGTTTGATTAAACATCTAACACATATTTACCTAATCGAGTGATACCCAATTTCTTAATTTTTATAGGGAATTGGATTCCAACGTAGTCGCAAGTGGCAGATTTGGAAGCACCATCTGAAGACATTGGAGAAAATAAGAAAAGGACTGTGATTAGAATAGAACACGGTTTTTCAAGTAGGTGCACATTATACAGTGGCATGATTGAACATTTTCAGATCAAGATGATTTGCTGAATAGCTAATGACCTGGGCATTGGTTATATCCAGGCTACACGATTGTGGGGAAACAAGGACCCATAGATTATTATGGACTGATGCCAAGATCTGACCCATCCGCGCCGTTTGACAAGTGTAGGTGAGTCAAATAATGACCAGTAAAAAGTCAGTATTGATATTAATTACACTATGAAGTAACGAGAGGGGTGACACAGAACTGAGAGTGTTCTTAATTGTTTTTATAGAGACCTGGGCTTACCCTACCGGAACATACAACATACAGAATCCTTGTTGTTGTTATGTCCTGAAGAAGGTTCCTACACTAAGAAGACCCTAAGAGTGGTTCTGAAAACAACCGAAACACGTGTAGACAGATCTGTGAGAGTAATTTCTGCACAGATGGGTTTACTTAGTAATAAATCTGAACCCATATAAAGCACAACAGCAGAGTGGCTATATCTAACCAAATAGGGTTAGACTGAGAATATAGAGAGTATGAATGTAATGAAGAATGAGAGAGAATGAGTGGTAGTTTGTTGTGATAGGTGAATCCGGTCTCAAATGGGTGTTCTGAATATATTTTTTTAAGACACAGAATACATAAATTATAAATTTCAAAAAATCTTTTTTGCATTGTATTGTTTTTTATGCTCACAAATGTGTATGACACAATAAATTGATTTTATGTTTCGAATTAATTCGATGGTTGGTCAATATTTGTAGAAAGACCGTATATGAATGTAAGAGGTCACCCCCCTCTCGGATTGGTCCAACTCATATTGTTTACAGAGCCTCATGTTGTTTCACTGTTGTTTCCATTGTTTTTGTCTGAGATTAGGTGTGCTACAGGTGCTAAGTAAAGGTTGAAGAGCCACACCTTTCGGCTTAGCATATGAAAGGTTCTGAAAGATATCTTCAAATTACAACATGAATTTCAACCACAGGTTCTTATTTTAGGATGTGTTTCTCTTAAAGATTACATTAATGTAAAAGATTGCTACTTGTTTGATATATTTCTGTTAATAGCCATCAAAACCATAACATCTAACTGTAAAAACCTGGATAAGTTGAATCACAAAATGTGGTGGAATTCAATTTGTAACATGCATCGATTGGAGAGGTGTAATGCCACAACCCTGTCTTTATTATCTAAACATGAACTCAAATTGAAACAGTTCACTGAATTCCTAACTTGTCAAATTCCGGTATGATTGCCTTCTTGCTACACCAATTGTTGCACTAGGACCCAACTCACCTTCCCCTTACTTGCACCCTTCCTTGTGGTTATGTGCTGTTATTGTTCTGTTATTAGTTTATGTCTTGTCTTCCCCACCCTTATTCAAAACTGATGTTCTTATTCTCATGGTTCTTGCTCTCATATTAGGCCTCTCTTTGGTTTGCATTAACTTTCGATATACCTTTGTTATTTACTTGCTCATTGTTATAATATAACTCTTTTTGTTGCCTTGTATGTTTTCAAATTAAGAATAAAATCACCAGCTACCTTGCAAGCCATAAAAGAGGCTGTTGATCCATATATTTCTAAGACAACATTACTATGTATATACTATGACACACCACTCTACAGGGGGGAGCAGTTTCAAAGTGCTTTCAAGACGTTAATCAAGGAGCAGGAGAAACACTGCCCCCTAGCTCAGATTTAACGCAAACCTAACATCTTTCCCTCACCACCTGCCCCTCTTATCTGTGGTTGGGTTCCCTTCCCCCATTTCCCTTCCAAACCCCCATCTTACTTCCTGGCCTATCCTGCACATTTATTTTAACAAAAAACACAAAATACATACAAAATCAAAAAACACCCCAACAACGGTTCCTTTATGAACCACCGTTCATAGTTAAAAAATAGAACTAAAAAAATAAGCTTATAGACTCCATCTACTGTACATTTTTCAGTAAGGTAGTTAGACTCAACAAGGTTCTCCAACATAACCATTAGCATGTTCTACTATGCTAATGAAAATAATGGACATTTGTATACTTGATAAAAAGAAAAAAGCACCAAAACTATTTTCTGTCCCAAACACTTTTCTCTAGCATACAATAAGGACCATAATCCATGGACCTTCATGACTTTCTGCAGTCTCCGCAGTCCCCTTTCCACGCCATGCATCAATAAAAACCTGGATTGCACGTGCACAGCATCGCAAAGGATAGCCCTTCTACCCTTTTTACTGTTATGTTTGCAACAGTCCCTCATTGCCTGCTTTCAAACAGTTACACATCTATCCACCAAGCTCTTCCAAAAACTCTACATATAACCCTATCAGCATATTAAACTTCCACACATCAACTGCCACTTAACAATGTTCTAGAAATCGTTTGCATCTGCATTTCCCAAGCTTATTCAAACAAATTGTGCATGCTGCTGCTATAATTGCACATGTGCATTGTTCAGTAAGAGAAGTGTAAGAATGCAAAGGGAGTAGGGATTGCCAAGTGCTGATGGGAGCCCAGAAGGAAAGTGCCAAGAGATGCCAAGGTGGGAGGACACTGGCTAACTGCTGGGCCAGAGGTGTCCCAAAGAAGGGGTACACAGTCACCAAGTTGTAAACCCACAAAGGCAGTGCTAAATGGCGGCTGTACTGGTGTCAGCTACATATAGCACCTGGAACCTGTGAGGTCCATAAGGGACCAGGCCACCAGTCTCAGTGGCAGTGGTATGAGTTAGCAGGGAAGGGATTAAGTCAAACAGGAAAAGAAAATCAGAGATTTCTGAAGTTTCCGGAACTTAAGGAAGTCCACCTCAAGTATAAAAGGAGCAGGAAGGCTGTTCCAAAGAGATGCACTGGCCAAAGAGAGAGATATGCCTCCCACTCTCTGTTTCAAAAGGTGCTTCACAATCAAAGAATTGGAGTTAGAGGAGCAGAGGGCTCTAGCAGGGGAATATTTAGCGAACAAAGTTGGAGATTGTGTAGTCCAAGACCCCAGAAAGCCTTGCCAATGATACATCCTTGCAGCCACCAGGAGCCAATGTACACATTTTAAGGCTGCAGAGATCCGATCCGTGGGCTTGAGGCCAATGATAAGTCTTGCAGCCCTATACTGGATTGGCCGAAGGGAACATAGACAACAAAAGGGGAGGTTGAGGAAGAGGCTGTTGCAGTAGTGCAGCCTAGAGAGGACCAGGACTCTAGAGACATTGAGCTTTATGGGTGAAGGTGAGGAATGGTAGAAGGCCTGTAAGGAGGTGAAGTTGAAAGTGGGCCTTCTTTACAAGCTTCAAAATGTAAGGAGTAAAGGAGAGAGAGAACTTAAAGATGACACTGAGGTTTTTGGCCTCACAGGATGGTGAGGCTAGAGGGCCCAAAGAAGGTGGACAGAGGATAGGAGGAAAACAGGGCAAAGGTGCCACAATAAGAAGGATCTCCATCTTACTGCATTTGAGACAGAGATTGTTAGCCACACACAATGGCTGGATGGTGGTCAAACAATCTAGAATAAAAAACGAAAAGAAATTAGTATAGCGAAGTTTAAGGAAAACTTTGTGTTATAAACATAACACTAGAATTCAGAAAAGAAGGACATCAGGTGAGCCAGAGGGACAAAATAGATAATGAAGAGCCACAATGATAGGATAGAACCCTGGGGTACGCTGCAGGTAGAGAGAGAGGTGGTAAAGGAAAAACAGCCCAGTTGCAGATAGGAAGGGTGGTTAGTGAGAAAAATAGGTTGGCCAGTCCAGGTCCATGATGCTTAAATGTATCATGTAACAGTTTAATGAGGATACAATGGTTGACCATGTGAAAGGCGGAGGAGACATCAAAGATTACTATCCTCAATTGTCCTACTATCATAAATACCATTTACACTTCAGGCTTAGTATGATAGTCGCTTGTATTGTTCCTCCCCTCCCTTTTTGCACCCCTCTCCCTCACCTTTTCTTTTTCTCCGGCTCTACCAGAAATGTCGTCATGCCTAGTAAGGTAGTGTCGCCTGTCTGTTTCCATTTTCGTCCCACTCTCCCCCTCCCTTCCTTATCTATGTCTTAGCTCTAGCACTATCTGAAAGGTCATCAGGCCGAGTAGGATAGTTCATTTCACATCCTTACTGTTCATGGCCTGTAAGAATGTCATTGTAATTTTCCTTGTTCCCTCCCTTGCCTTGAAGCTCTTTGAAACACATTGTGTATATGCGCTATATAAATAAACTATCATATCATATCAATTATATAATTCCATCATATTACAAATATGGTATACTCCCCCCATAGTACCTACAATAACTAAACACCTATTACTACACTGAATGTGGCCACAACCACCACAATAGAATTAAACCATATCACAAGTTTGTACAATACGCCTTCAAATAACAAGACTCACCCAGACCCCCCCCTCAATCCCAAAAGTGTCCGCAGACAAAATAAAGTTAATGGCAGACACAACACCACCTGCACAGCTTTTTTTCACCAATATAAAGAGCTCTATATGATCTTTTTTCCACTACCCCGCCCTTTTCAGCCCTTCCGTCGTGCAAAAATAACCCTAAATATATTTTCCAGAAATCTCTTCCCCACTGTGCAGTCCGCGGACAAAGGCCATGATCCGCCCATCGAATATGGTGACCATTTCTAAAATTGTGATGCACCTCATATTTTCAAACATCCAATCATCATGCACCTCTCTGCAAACTTTGGTAACCATTCGTCAAACAGGGCCAAAGTTAGAAGCTGCCAAAAGTTTACTCTTTCTATAAGTTGAACAACTTCACCAAACATATTATTACCATTCATTATATGAACATTTTGCATAAACAAATATCAATATTTTTTATTTTAACAGAAATGGCAAACACACTTCCATGGCTAGAAGAAAACTTTTCCAATGAAGAAATTAGTGAAGATAAAATCTCTAATGGTAAACAGTGCATCTTTCAATATTAACAAATATAATAATTTATGGAGTGCTCATTCAAATAATAATGTATTATTTTCTTATAGTACATAGTTTACATAATAAAACTACATCACAGATTAATTATACAGAATCCCAAGAATCATAAATACAATCCCAAACTCAACTGTACAGAATGTGCATCAACATTTGTGGGAAATGCCACCATGGTGTATCGGAGGACTGTGCAGCACCGGAAGGGCCTGGAAATCATACTTTATGCCATGGGGTGGTGGGAAGAATGGATGGAAACGGTGGGGGAGTGACAAGTGGTTCATCTGATATATCTGATTAGGTGGAAGAAGACGGTGGTGTGCCTGCAGTATCCGTGCGTATTGCACCAAATCGCGGGTACCTCCACTGGCGACTACCTTGTGTGGTGAATGCAGGCAGCCTGCGTTATGGCATGATAGCTGGTGCAGCGTCCTCTTTCCGTGGTGACTGATGGCATATCAATCAATGGGTGTATTGCATCTGATATCCACGGACCTCACGTCACCTTCTGGACCAAATGGAGGTCCGTCCGCAGAGCAAACAGGGAAGTGGGTCTGCGGACCAAACCCAAATATCACAAATTGTTTGTACTTACTTATTGTCCGTTTATAAAAAAATACTGGACGAATTAACACCAAATTTACAAAAGCATGCTTTTGGGACCAAGTCGCCGCTCCTGCCGCAAATTTGGGGAAAACCCATTAAGCGGTTTGGGTTGTAGGCGTGAGCAAAAAATTTTTCCATTGCATCCCCCCTATACCTTTCTCCCCCCTTGACAGAAACTCACCAAACTTTACAAGATCGATCTGGCGGGCCCATATACTTTTTTCGCTAAGTTTTGTGAGGATTTGTTCAGGAGTGCGAAGTTATAAGCTGCCCAAAAAGCAATGTAACCATAACTACAGGGCTGCTAACGCAGGCCCTGTAATATACAAAGAATAATTTAATTAATGCTCATTCTAAAGAGAAAGAAAATGAATAAATAAGGTATAGTGAAATGGTGTAAATGTCTTGTGCTATGATTGGGTGATGTTAGTGTTTTTGTAAATTCCATGCAAATATTCTGGAGAAATATGTTGAGTATAAAATACTTAAACTCTCTTTTTCTTCCTGTTTCCAGAACAACCAACTTCCTTCACTTACAGCCTGGGGGCAAAAGTGGAGTCTTGGAAGGACCCTGAGAAGGAAAAGAGAGAGAGGGCTTCCATGACCATACCCCGAAATCCAAGATCTTTAATTGGAGGTCAGAGAGTCCACTGCCTAAGAAAAGAAAATGAGCTGGATAGGCTCCAACAAAAAAAGACGTAGGAGGAAAACCTCACTCTCGCCTGTTCTTTCCCGTGCTTTCCCACGACTCAATGGAGAAAAGAGCTGGGAGAATATGTGGGGTTAAATGACAGCCTCAAATGACATGAACTGAAAAGCCAAGTAGGCCTTTGCTGTGATAGGCATTGCATCTAATGGCAAGGCACCTGAAAGAAAATGACAGGCCTAAAAACCATAATACAGTGAAAGGGCCTGGTGAATGAACATATGTTTCTTGCTGCGATGGCACAAGGAGCAGTGGATTAAGTAAAGTGTGTGTCTTTCTGCAGTTGAAAGCAAGAAAATGCTGAAAAGTACAATCAGATTTCAGATTGGAAAGGCACATCACATTGTTGGCTAAAAGATAAAGGAAGCATTTTCAGTGAAACTGCCACACATTGAAGTGCTGTGTACACTGAAAAGTAAGGGGAACTGGGCCTCACATGTGAGAGTTAAAGCCAAGTATCATGTTCAGTTAAAGCAAATAAGGCCCACCTTCCAATACAGAAGTCCAACATTTTAAGTTTGCAACATGAATAGAAATTCCTGTGTGCCAATCAAGGTACTGTAACTGAGATTTTCTGAAGTTGCTTTATTTTGAAGTTCAATCGAGACATGAAAAAATAGGTTCCCCTGTGCAGGAACATTGAAATTGCATAGCACTCCATATGTAAAATGATGTTGTTCAGGTAGCAGTGTTGATTATTTTTCAAATTGAAATCTGCAAGTAAAGTGTGCAACTTGTCATGTTCTGATGTGCTACATGCTATAGAAAAGTGAAACCCAGAAAGGATTGTGATTTTTGTTCTCCAAACCAACTTTTGTTATTTATTATGTAAAAATAAGTTTAATTGTGGGCCACAAAGAAGGTGGGGTGTGTGGTTTTAGTGTGATTTTCATTAAACCTATAATTCAAATAATTATATACATTTACTGTACACCCACATGATTCTTGGCTCATTGGTGGCCCAGGGGCGGGGGAAAGGGGATTTAAGTGGCACGAAACATGAGTCTGAAATAGGGCTGAACAAAGTATTAATTAAAAAGTCTGTTGTGTGACACCTTGATTGGGCAGGGAAGGAACTCCCCTGGTTGAGAGTGGCCTCTCAATAAACCATTACAATTTCCTGGTTGCCTAAGAACCTGTCATTTATTAAACTGCATGTCTTGATCACTTAGAACCCCATGACCCCCTTAAATGTTCCCAATCTATCCCTCTGCCATACGCCTAACAATCTTGCTACTGACAGCTACTGTTGTCTCACTCTTGGCATCTACTCACCAGCTCTCTTCTGCCTGCTCCCCTGGCTTATCTTCCCTAAACTCCATATCTCCACTATTCACTCACCTCTCAAACATCACTCAGTCCAGACATGTCTCTCCCATCCCACTCATTCCAACCTCGTCTACCCTACCCACTCATCTTCATTTACTTCTGTACCTACCTCCTCACCTCTCCCCTCACTATTGACCTCACTTGGGTCTCTGAAGTCCCCAGACCCTCTGTAATAAGCTAATTTCTCATAAATCATTTTGATTCCCATTGACACAAACTCTCAGAAAAGGCTACAACAAAAATGGATTGCCCCATATCACCCCCACCATGGCAGTCCTTTACACTGAATGTGCCTATGTATTCACTCATGTGGTCTCTCAAAAAAAGGTGAGGATGTTTGTCTCATGATTAACAACGGCATGACATCTGCTCCACTTGCCCACTCTGAGTATTTTCCCTCCTTCTCTGAGCATATCTAGGTTCAACTTCTCACTCCCACCCTTCTTAGTACCCTCTTCATATACCATCCACCAGGCTCACTCAACCTCTTCTTCTCTCATCTTGACAGCTTATTTGAAACACTCTCTGCTGATGTACCTGAAATCATAAGGGTGACATCATTCAAGTCTGACTGTATGTTCCCTACCTTGGCCAAGGTCAACATCTTGCTCCAACCTCTCTCTCTTCCAGTTGCTTAGTGCGTTTAATGTGACTTTACGGGATTCAACTCTGCCATTTCAACACCCTTCGATAACTACCATGCCTGCTCCTTCACCCCCAATGTTCGCCCCTTTCCCATAAAGCAGCTTAAGACAGCGATCCATTGCTAATTTTCCTGTTAGCACAAAGACTGATCACCCACTCTTCCCAATACCTAGAATGACTTTCTACAAACTCTGTTCACAGCTCTCAACACAGGCCAATCCTCCTATTACACTAATCTTATTTCCCCTCTCCACTTCACCTTTGCAGATTATACATGACCCTCCAGGCAATGTGTTGCCCATAAGAACTACTTATTCCTCCCTCTCTCTCCACCAATGACTTCTCCATCTACTTCTCCAGTAAAATTACCAAAATATTAGGCATCTTGCACACCCTTCTATTTCTCGCACCTCTTCCTCATTCTTAACTACCTATCTTCCTTACACTCTGCTCTCTATCTGCTTCCTTCTTACTCATTTTACTCACTGAACTTCTACCAATCAATCACTCATCCAACACATCCTGCACTCCAATTAACTAATTTGTCCCACAAATTGTTAAGGTACTTGCACTGATTACCTTTGTTCACTTCTCCTCCTTATGAAACCTATCTCTCTCAAATTGTATCTTTCCAGCCTGCCCCGAAACAGACAGCCATACCGCTCCTAAGGAAACTAACCGCTGAGCCCATCAATCCCTATACTTGCTCTCATCTTCCCAACCACTCAAAACCATTGAGAGGGATATATTTAAAAACATTGTCAACTATCTTGAGGCACACTCACGTGCTGACCCCATCCAATCGAGATTCCTGTTAAAGCACTCCACCAAGATGGCACTCATTGATCATGGCAATCCTCTTATGACTCACTTCAGCTGCCTTTGTCACTCTGGATCATGCCTCCATCCTTCAAACCCACTCCTCCTTGACTTTAAGGACACTATACTCACATGATAGAATCTCAAGGATTAGACCTCGTCCAAATTATCTTCACCCTACATACCTCCTTCCTCAGCAAACTCATGTCCCCCTTTGTCTTTAATTTTTTTTTTTTATTTGACTTAGTTTTACAAAAAAAAGTAAACTTTTTGTCAACATTATCCACATCATCATGATCACATATACTTCCAACACCTCTCTCATGAAGTAGCAGTTTAACTAATTGTAATGTCTGTTAATTATACAAAAGTTAAATTTTTCCTGATTAATTCGAGGGCAGAATGTTGTCCAAAATGTTTATTACTCCACACGTCAGTTGTTGATTTGTACCAGAGATCAGATAACTCCACCAGTCTTCCATGTTATCATTTTCTGGTGCATATTTTCCAATATGCAGTGACCTTTCTACAGAAATTTCTGGACATCTGATTATCAAATGTTTTAATGATTCAGTGTCTTTATTACAAAACCGACATACATTGTCTGATGTTTTTGGATCTCTTTTCAATGTAAGTATCTCTTTGGTTTTATATAGATTCAGTCGAAGTCTGATGAATTGATCTCTGTGGTACCGTGAAAGAAATTTGGAAAGATATTTCGGAAGAACGCTGACTTCGTGAGTCGATACTCCAAAGTCAGAGACTGTCTTCATTTGTATGCGTTTTTCTTCGTTGATGATCCAATTCCATCGACGCATCCGTATTTTTGCAATTTGAGGTATCTGCAGTACCTGCTCTAGTGATATGTCAGCTTCATCTAGTATTTTTGTTAATTTTGACTCCCATATTTTTAGTAAATCATTTGGAAGATGTTTGTCTCTCCTATTTAAGATCTCATACGGTTTAGCTGACGGTTTCAGACACATTTTCCGTAGCATTGCTATCGATTTCCACACAACTGTATTGTATAGTGTTTCTGTGCACAATTCATGTTGAATGGCAATCACTGACCCATTTGATGCTAATTTTAGTACTTTTTGCCAAAATAATGCTTCCATTTTATCCCAGAATTTTGCGCTTAAGTTCCATCCGGCTTTGCTCCCAAATGTGAGTGTTGGAACTACCTTTTGTAGATAGAAAGTTAAGACTGGAGACAGTGTAAACTTGCCAAACATAGCATGTAGCTTTGCTCCTTGAAGAGCAAACGTCTGCATCCTTGTTCTTAGATTTTTTTGCCAGGACCATTCCTCGATTGAGGTATTAAACATAATACCTAAATATTGAATTGTGTTGGTTTTTTTGATCGTTTTCCCATTTACCTTCCACTGGAATTTGTTTTGACGAGCTTGGGGTTTATGACCAAGCGATATTATTCTTGATTTTTTTACGTTTATTTTGAGATCGTTTTCCATTAAAAAAATCTGTAGTGCAGAGAGAAGTCTTTGGATACCTATTTGCGTCTGATCTAAGAGCACAATATCATCTGCGTAAATTATCCAGCTGATGCATTTGCCATTAATTTTTGGTGGAAAAGTCCTTGGTTGTTTTAATGCCTTTGGTAAATCTGAGATGTACAGTTTAAACAGGAGGGCTGCCAACGGACAATCCTGTTTGACTCCGCTTTTAGTTTGTATTTCATCAGTTAAGAGTCCCTGTTTATTTAGTCTCACTCTGATTGTGGTGTTTGAATATATAGCCATTATTGGTTGTAACAGATTTTCTGGACATCCCCATGCCTTCAATTTGCTCCACAAGATCATTCTGTTGATGCCGTCAAAAGCCTGTTTGAGATCAATGAATCCCGCAAACAGTTGTTTGTTGTTCCTTAAGGCTTCTAGTTTTGCTATGTAAAGTAGTGTTAGGTTTAGCTCCACCCCTACTCCTTTGGTGAAGCCTGTTTGTCGCTCATCGATCACGTTGGCGTCTTTGGCCCATTTCGCCAATTTGGTTTGTAGAAATGTCACAAACACTTTTCCAGTTGTATCTAGAAGGGCGATGGGGCGACAATTAGCAGGGTCACTGCGATCGCCCTTCTTGAACACTGGCACGATCACTGCTCTCTTCCAAGTTTCCGGAATGGTTTTTGCACTTGCAATTTTCTCAAATAAGATCTTAATAAAAAGGGCCCATTCTGTTTTGTTTCATTTGAGTGTTACATTTGAAATTCCATCGGGCCCTGGTGCTCAAGAGTTTTTTAATTTTTGGATGGCTTTCTCTAGGTCTTCTTGTGTTTCTGTTACCGCCCAAATTATTTTTTTTGGCACCTGGCATGAAGTTGTCATTGGAAGGTCAGATTTAAAAACCGTAGAGAAGTGTCTCACCCACTTTTCAGCATTTACTCCATTAGACATTGCAAATGACTGCCTAAGCTGACCTGTGTTAATTATTTCCCAGATGTGTCGGGTGTCTTTTGACATAATTAATTTTAGCATTTGTTCAGCCTGGTCTTGTTCTCGCATTGCATTAAAGGATTTTAGCCAATTTCGATATTTCTGATGCCATTTGTTTCTCAGATTTTCTTTTCCCGGCACTTCTGATTTTCTTATAGTTCTAAGATCTTGATTTAACTTTTTTTTTGCTTCCTCAACTTTGGCACTATAAGAATGTTTTGTGGTCAATAGATCGATTTTCTGGCCATTTGACTTGATTTTGAATTTGTGTAGCAATGGTTCGTAATTTACTCCGAATTCTTTGTTATCGTTATACTTCAACATCGAAGTTAAATCTAGAATTTGTGAACCATTTATTCGTAATCTATTGTTTCCGGTGTTTATTTCCAGAGCTGAGGTATATCGAATAGACCTCTCTTCGCCCGGCATCCGCCAAAAGAGCGTCAGTGGATCGTGATCGCTTTTTTCAGTTGGTACGATGGTTAGTGTGTTGATTTGGCTTAGCAAATTTCTGGAGGCCCAAATGTAGTCAAGAGTTTTTTTTGACGATCCCCTATGCCATGTTTTTGCAGCGGGAATGTCTCCTTCAGTGCAGCCATTTAGCATGATGCATTCTCTTATTACCATCTCTCTGGTCCATTGTTGACCCCGGTGTTGATGGAAATCTTGTTGGTTGTGATCTTTAAAGTTCCTCAGTTTATTAACTTCATTAAACCAGGAGTAATTTAGATCACCACAAATTAAGAAAGAAGGGTCTGAAAAGGATAATAGAGAGCTGTCAATTTCTTTGGTTACTGCCGAGATAAAGTCATTCTGTGATATCATCGCCGGATTCCAGTATATGTTTATGACTATTATCTGTTTAGTCTTTACTGAGGGCTGTCTGTTTTCCTCGAGAATCGTAATTTGGATGAATAAGTTACGATTGCTTGAACTTAGAACTTTCCATTTGTTACTAAGTTTAACCATTGTAATTAGCCCCGAGAATGGTCTTCCAAACAAGTTTTTGCCCGCCGGGTTTTGGTAAATTGCATATCCGTCACGACTACGCATTGTACGCAGCCATGTCTCTTGCAGACAAATTATAAAATGAATTTTGTTTATCCAAGCAGTGTCTTGAAAAAGATGCGCAAAACCTTGAGTGTTCCAAGATGTCAATAAGTGTGAGCTGGTTTCTCCTGTCTGGTTTTGCTAATTGTTACTCTTCGAATTTCCATTTTTTCTGGCAAAATTTACATTGGATTTCTTTTGCTTATGTGGATTAATCGATTCCGGGGATGTATTAAACCTGTTCCATAAGACAATTCTACGTTGTTCATGTGAGCCATTTGTTGTTTCTTCTTCGATCTCGGCATACGTGTCTCCATTGTCAATTTGTAGTTTTGTGTCGCATACAAAAAATAGCAGATCGTCTCTTGCTTCGATTATGGATTTAGCACTGCATTTTGATCTCATGTGCAGAATCACCCAATCGGAGCGATTTTCCGATGTATATTCGACGATCGCAATATCATCAGATCGAATGGTTTGAAGGGCCGGAATGCTGTGCAAGAGCTTCATTATGTTGTTTCTGTTTAAATTGACTTCATTCTTTTCTTCCAAAATGTTTTCTATCTGAATTTTCCATACTTCGTTCTTAAATTGGTCTCTATTTTTTTTTTAATGAGTTTGAGACTACTCGTTCTTCTTGTTGCTGTTGCCTTTTGGGTTGTCTTGGGTTTAATTTCAATGAAGTCTTTAGGCTTGAATGTGCACAAACTGTTTTTGATTTCGTCTGTTCTTCGTCTTGCGGATCTGGTACTCTAGTCCTTGGTTTCCTCTTTACTCTCTCCAAGTTGGATATTTCAACGTCTTTATTTATTCCAATTGGTGGTCCGGTTTGGCCGTCGCACGCTTTTGAACGTAGTATTCTATTACGTTCATTTGTTTTTGCCACATTCTCAGAATCGAGGTCATCTTCCACATCGTCATCGATGGAGTATGTAGAGAGGTCATATAGGTCGATCGATTTATCTTCCTCACAAGATTCAGGCTCTTCAATTTCGACACAGGGTCTTTTATTTGATTTTAAGAAGAGTGCTGGTGCAATTTCATTCATTTTTTAATTCATCAATTGTTTAAGGTTTTCTGGATTCTTTGCATTTCGCTCAAAAAGCCCAAGTCTTGGTGGAGTTGTCAGGTTTCGTATGAACTTTTTTGAGTTATTTGGGCGAGCTCTTTTGGCCGGAGGTTCCCATTTTTTCTTGTTAGTGCCTTCCTTTATGCTCGTTTTTTTACATGGGAGAAATCGATTGGCTTCTCTATGGATACAGCACGGCCAGTAAAGATGCCAAACGAGGCTTTATTTGATGTATTTGGATTTTCACTGACTATTGGGGCCACTGGTTTGCTCTCCTTATCCGCAGGAGTAGTAGTTTTTGGAGCTGCGTCTTCTTTTCCATTTTGAAGAACTGCTATTCCTGTTTCAATTAGATCTTGTTGTGCTTTATAATTTTGTTCAGCAATGGTTTGCGCCACTTGTAAGCTCAAAGTTTCATAGTTTACAGTCGTTTGCTTATTTGCTATGGTAATACATGGCACTGACGTCTTCTGCATGTCCAGGCATGGCATAATCTCTGTAGATAGGGGAATCACACAAGCAGGCAAGCTCGCTTTAGCTGGTTCACTTAGGCCATTGCACATATAAGGATTGCAGGTTTGCCGCGAAGAGACATTATGACGCATCCACTTCGTGCATTCAATTACAGCGTCAATTAGATCTGATCTTTCATTTGCCTCACGTTTTATTATCTCATTCACGCGAGAGTGCCAGTTTCGCGAGGTCTCTGTTTTGTATTCTAGTGTTAGTGAAAGATTTTCCGTGAATTTTTCTAGTGTCTGCAGTTTATTGTTGATTGAGACTAGAAGTGATCTTTGATCCTGCATGGAATCATTTATGGTCTCATAGAGTTTCATAAAAGGTAAAAGTGCAATTGAACTTGCTGCCAGTACATTGTTATGTATCTGGACACTGGCCGCAATTGACAGATTTTCTTTTGTAACTCTGTCAGTGGGTCCTGTTGTTGGTGGTGTTTGGGGACTTTCAATTGAATTTGTCACTTTCAGCTCCTTTTGATGGACATTTGAGGTTGACAAGCTCCTTTCAGCTTCTGTATCTGTGCGTGTTTTGCTAGTTTGGGCTCGTGAGTTTACTTAAGCCAATTTCCGGGTTACTGATTTGCCACAAGACAAGTTTTGTTCTGTGTTTTCTTTCACCTGTGGACCATTGTTGATCTGTAAGTGATCTTTTGATTGCAGCGTGGTCGCGTATTTCTGTGTATAACTTGCTTCCAAACGCTCTTGTATGTGGAGGTAATCAGCTTTCAGCCGTCCGCCAGACATGCCTTGCGAGCCGCTGCATCAAATGATAATGCGCTTGTTGGCGTTAAAGTGGATTTAACATTTGGGTCTACTTTTTGAGGCAACGTTGTCATCACCAGGTATCCTGCTTAATTGTTCAATTTGAACGTTTCGATTACCGTTTCCTTGGTTGCTCGTCTGAGGAAGGCAGTATGTTTTGCGGGCTATGTTTGCTAGATGCAAAGTTGTACTGACCACTTGGTTCGAGCAGTTCTCTGACACTGGATCTTTCCCAGATGACTTCCTTATGTCTGTAGTGTCAAGTGTCGATTCTCCCACTGCACGCAAGTTCTTATTTAAAATCGGCGTGGAATGGTTAGCTATTGAGTTCGATTTAATTGCAGTTGTGATTATGATTTTACAGTTACCATTGTCATCGTTGTTCACCGCTTTACGTTTCTCTTCCTCGCAGACCGCTTTATTTGTTGCTATGTTTCTTCCAGTGCCAGATTCATTAGTCAATGAAACGGCGTCGGAAGGTAGGTTCAGTTCGAGTAGATCTGAATCTGTTATGTCCGTGATGTCGAAATCAAAAGGCGTTTCTAAGGCAACAATGTATGTTATAAAAGGGGGAGGGCCTTGAAAGGAAAGCCTATTCGAAGACAGAGCGACAGGATTTTTTACAATGTTGTCACTGTTCGTTAGCTGCGATCGTTTCCGTTTCTAACATTTTATCTTTGGATGGTATTATGCATGACTGCATTGTTTGTTGATGATGTAGAAACTGGGAAACTAGTACGCTCAAGGATAGAGGGTGTTGAATGGGGCAGCCTTGCGTACGCAACTCTCTTTCGGGTTCAAACTCCCTCGCAAAAACAGTGACAGTGTTAGATGTAACGTCGCTTACCTCGCTTGCCTCTAAGGTCAGGTTAAGCTGAGTTTCGAGCTTTCTCCTCTGCTGTAAAAGTTTATGCCGCGTTTGAGGGCCACTTTTTTCACCGCACAGCGTTGTGTGTTTCATGTTGATTGGGTGCAGATTATTACCACTTACCGCTTTCTTCAGCGGACTGAAACAGACTGAACTCTGCTTGGAACTCTGCGCCGCGCTCCGCGCGGGGAGTTCGTCTTTGTAGGTTGAGCTTGTACTTAAAGAGACAAGCACTCTCAGGACCACGTAGCTGCAGCTCCTCACAAAAGCAGCCTCTTGCCAGGAAAACAGGAAGCAGACTGAACTCTGCTTTGAACTTTGTCTTTAATTATCACCTAGTCAACAACAAAACTCTATTCTTTTCATGATATTCTTCAATCCTGAAATTTCCTACCACTTAACCAACTGCCTGAAAACCATCTAGCACTGGATGGCTCTTTGCTGCCTCATTTCCAACACAAGTCATATTTCTACCTGTCTCAATGCAAACCCCAAACTCTCTCACATCTATTTCCGCCTGACCGGCTAATACCCTTACCAATGGATTGGAAACTTGGGGTACTCCATGACAGTGACCTGAAATTCTACCTGTTCATAATAACCACTACCACCGCAGCCATCCTCAACCTCCTAAACATTAGAAAAATCAGTTCACATCTCACGCACCACTCAAGTAAAACCCTTATTTGTGTTTGCATGCTCTGAAACTCAGAGAACTAAACTACTGCATGGCCCAACTTCATGGTCTACCACTTTCTTTGCTCCCCTCAGCAAAGTCTTAACTGTTTGAGGTGCACCTCTTTTTAGACTTTCCAGATATTCCCCCACCTCTATCTGCTGTCACTGCAATGGATGGGTATTCTTGCAAAATCACTCTGACAAATCAACTTCTGGAGGACGAGTGGTCCAGGGATGAATATCAGTTTCTAAACCATCAATCAGCCCCACACCCCTAGTACACCAGAAAGGATCTGAACAGATTGGAAACACATTCAAATTATAATCCTCCTTGTCCAATTTTGATAACATGGACAGAACGGCAGGCTACTCTCTGAAAGGTTGTGGATCATTGGTTAGTTGCAATACAGCGAAAAAACAATGATTACCCAATGATAAAAGGGACAGTCCAATCAAGATTGTATTAAAACATCTACTTTATTATTATCACAACAGACAGTTCTAGCACACTACAAAATACAAGTCACCCTGCAAATGAATACAGAGAACAGACAGTTTCAAAAAAGGAAAAGGGATTTACTCTGGATACTGACAGGAGGGTAGTCGGTATAGTACTTAATCACAATAGTTCAAGGCTACTTGGTTTAAACACAGAAGGAGAAATGGGTCATACAATGTCACCATGTGCCTTCAGAGAAGGACCAGGGGGCATAGAACCACAATGTACCTTGTGCTGTAGGAGTTCTTTGTGATTGATGGGGTTGAGTCGGTTTCAGGGCACTTTCCAGCTTCTGTGAGAGAGTTCAAGATGGGAGACAGCTGCGGGTAGCAGGCATCAGGCAGTTCGGCGAGAAAAGCTGGACAGATGGCTGCAGACTGGCCTACATGGCAGCTCAGAGTCAGGAATCGTTCTCTCATTGCTGGTCAGCATTTCTGAAGCACTGGTTGAGGAGTCTAGAATGGCTTTGGTGACTGCAGTGTAACAACAGCCAGTGGAGCAGTTGGTTGCAGCTCGAGGGGGTTCGACTGACTCGTAAATGCCCTTTATAGCAGACGTAGGTAGATGCTTGTTGATGCACTCTCCCTAGCTTCCTCACTTGGCTTGTGCTATCCTTTAAGGTGGATGGCCACGAGCTGAGGAGACTGTTGCAGGTAGCTGCCTTGTCCTTGGTTTTGTTCAGAGTCGATCTGGCACTTCCCACCTAGGAAGCTTGTTGCAGAGCCCATCTGGGCATGTTGTGCGCTTGCTGGGTACCAGTTCTGGAGCTGCAGAGGGTCCTCTAGATTTGGTATATCCCTCAGTTCCCTGGGATATGTTTAGGGGAGAGATCTTACACCCTTCTTTGGTAGACCAGGTCTTCCTACACTTGTGGAAGATGTAAGGCAAACTGTACCTTCAGCCAGTTTCCAATGGTGAGTTTTTCGTGCTACTCCCTGCAAAGGCTTCAGATGATCTACCAAAAGAGGGTTTCAGCCCTCTTTTAAAGACAAATGGGCCACAGTGATAATTGTAGGCTAAGCCTACCTTAATTAAACAATCATGGGTCCCCACAAACAATCTCCTGTATGTGTGAGGTCATAACCAGAAACCAGAATGCTTTGCAACAGAAAGGTTCAAGGGGTGAAGACATGCAATACTAAGTCTCAGCCATCTTCCTGTCTGTTGTGGATCAAAGGGTCTATTTGGTTAATGAACCTCCCTGTGGTTCCTGATTAAAGTGGCAGGTCTCAATTGAAGCTGTGGCGAGACCAGAAATCCTGTCTCTGTAAAACCACATACTCCTACCTTCTGAATGGGGTCTCCCTGCAGGGATAACTATTGTAACCACCCAGCCCCAGACATGTCATTTCTGTTTAAATCAATACAGAAGGCCGGAGCTGGAATTGGGTTGACACAGTGCATATGAAAGGGTGTTGGGGCTTTTTCTGTCTCCTTTGAGAGCCTCTGCAGCCAGGCCCCGTGTGGGTGTGTTTGAATTTAACTCTGATTCATGTGTGAATGATTGCACCAGATACAGGGTTTGACAAAAGCAACGGGTGGATCCATGGAGTCTTTATTAGTAAATTAGGCTGGCCATGGCAGGGGGAAGGTTTGGCCCTACTCCTTCTGAGATGACATGGTGTACTCCTGGCTGTCATATCCCAACTAAATATGACAGGGGGGACTGTACCTGCAGGTTGTGTCCACCCGGAATACACAGATATGTGAGTGCATCGGGCACTGAGCATAGGAAAATGTGTGTGGATTAGCCCGACACATTTTCTGGAGGTTGATCTACCATCATTCAGTTTCATTTAAAAGTTCAAAAAAACACATGTGAGCGCATACCCACAGTGCGGATGGTCGAATTCCTCACATGCCTCCCATCCTCAACATGTGAACCACCAGCCTACTGAGAGTCTGGTTCACCATAAAGGCGAAAGTACCAGGCCCTCTCTATTTTCATGCTGGGAGCCTGGTTTATGCTAGATGTCCTCATCTAATCCCGGTAGGGATATGGCCCAACGCAAAAGCTTAGGGTTCTACCCTTGCATGGCCATTAACCATCGAAGAGGCCAGTGGTCTGTCTGGATCATAAAGTGCGACTTAAAGATGAAGGGTTTCATCTTCTTTACGGCCCACATGACTGTGTAATCCTCTTCAATGTTGTCCCAGTTCCTTTCCCTTATTTGATAATTGCCTGCTAATTTAGGTGACAGGTTGTTCTACCCTTGAGAGTTCAGCTGAGCTTAAACTGCTCCAATCCCAAAATCGCAAGCATCTGTCTGGATAATGAACTCCTGACCATAGTCTGGCACGTTTAGAACTGGAGCCCTGCAGCATCCATCCTTTAAATCCTGAAAGGAAGTTTGACAGGCAGGGGTCCAAGTTAACTTTTTTGCCATTTTCTTGGAAGTTACATCATTCAGGGGCATGGCTATCATCCCATTCCCCTTGATGAACGACCGGTAGTACCTGGTATCATGACCCCCAGGAAAGCACCATGCACACCCTTAGATCACAGGAGGAGGAAGCATAGGGACGCGGTTAAGGAATGGACAATGAGGGTAGCTGGCTGGTGCAGGCACTTTTTGGCAATGACTGTAGGTCATGGAAGCAGCCACCTCCAAGATGGCCGCCAGGTTGGGGCTCACTCTGGAACACAAGATGGCCCCCAACCAGCCCACTGCTGCATTTACTTATTGGTCTAGCCTCAGGGTGCAGCCTAGGCCTATATAACCACGCTTTGGGTCACACCCTGTGCTTAGCATTTCTCCTGCTTCCCCATGCAGCAGTGCAATACTTACCGCACTGCCTGTTTTCTGTCTTAGAGGACTGGCTGGACTTCTCACAGCCAGAGCGCTATACTTACCTGACTACAGCTGCGCACTACGCTCCTCACGGCATCCAGCATATGTTAAGTAAGAACATACAAGTGAGTGGAACGTTCGGTTTTCGGACTCACAGGGTGCTCTACTTAGCTGACTACAGCAACGCGCCACGCTCCTCACGGCATCCAGCATCTGTAAAGGAAGAACATATGAGTGAGTGGAATGTTCGGTTTTCTAAGATCCGGAGAATTAGCTTACCTGATATCGGATCCCAGCATCCCTCTGGCTGCGCAGGGCCTCCGGTGCTGCAGCTCCGCTCATCTGGCCCACTGAATCGATCCATCAGCCACCAGCAGCCTGGTGCGGCACCTGCAGTGACACAAGTAAAGAGAACATTATTGTGCAAGCCACGCACCATGCTGTATAGGAATAAAAACTTTTCACATTATGGGTGCACCAATCTGTGCGACCTGGAGTCAGCAAAAACAGCCTGGCAAACGGTCCCAGTAAACAGTGACAATCTGTCAGTTGGTGTTCTGACAGGTCTGTTGCAAGGCTGACATCTTCAACTGAACAATCTGTGGCTTCAGTGTGCAGGAGGTCTGGGAGGGTCCAATCTCCTCCTCAGTTTCTCCATCAGTCACTAATGCCATGACCAAGTCATCACGGCTATAAAGAGGTTTTAGCTGTTTGACGTGAAAGACCCTGCACATCTGTTTAGGTCATTTCAAGTCAATGAAATAATTCACCTCAATGACTTTTCCCAGCAAACAGTAAGGGTCAGTCCACTTGTCGATAGATGCACTGTGTTTGACAGGCTGCATAATCCACACCCACTGTCCTGGAGAACAAACTTTCACTATGGTCTTCTGGTTGTGCCAGGGCTACATCAGCTCCTGACTGCCCTTTAGGTTTTTTGTCAACTGTTCCATGTACTTTGCCATTCTAGACCAAAGGCCAAGTACATAATCCACCACATCTCGTGTAAGGGATGACAGGTTGCCCGCCTATCCCTCCTTTACTGGATTGAGGGGACCTAGTACAGGGTGTCCAAACAGAAGCTCAAAGGGTCTAAACCTACTCTGTTCTGTGGCACCTCCCAGTAGGCGAACAGAAGGCATGGCAGGAGAATATCCCATCTTTTCCTCAGGTGCTCTTCGAAGCCACCATTCATGCATTTAGGGTTCTTGTTGAACCACCCAACAAGCACATTTGTTTGTGGATGGAAAGACGGAAGTAGAGAACCGGTAGATGACTCCACACTCTTCCCACGTAACCTTCATATATGCTGATATGAAGTCTGATCCCTGTAAAGACTGGATGGGGGTTATCTGTACTCCTGCCCTCTATATTGCAGAGTAGAAGCCCAGAGCACTCAGCCAAGATTCTCTATAGGGTAACTATAGATGAGCAATCAAGGCTTCAGCTCTCATGAGGGGATGCAAGCTGGTTCTTAAGCACAGTGTAGTCCCCAAGCCCCCACAAAGGAATGTCCACACACTATGTTAGTGATAACACAGTACTTTACATAAATAAGGTTCAAGTTACATACACACACAATAACGCACTTTGTGCTAAGGCAATGCTATAATGATAAATGTACAATTTCTATGGAGTACCACACTTACTCTTTCACTCCATTAAAATGCACCAACTGCTGAAAGTTTCAAATGGCACACAAATCAATAGCAAAAGGTATCAACAATAGACTTAGGAGGAAAAAAAGTTAGTTAAACAATTGGCAGAATACTGGGCCCCTACCACTAGGCACAGGTCTGTGTGAGGATCCCCCCACCTAAGCAACCAGACAATAAAAGATATATTGACAAGCCCATTCCATACATTGCTTAGCAGAGTCTTATTTCCTTCTACAAATGTTCCACTACGCCAAGGTACCTGGTTTAACAGAGTTCGACGTCGGGTCATTGACAGATCTTTCTTGAGTGAACTCTCTTTAAGGCAGGAGCCACGGATCGTCAAGATCCCTCAAAGTAAAAGGTAAACAATGGCATCGAGGCTGCAGCTTCGGTCCTGGCGATGCTCGTCGACGATCGGTCGTGGATGTCCTGCAAAGATGAGGCAAGCGGTGCACCTCAATGACGATAGTTCGTAGTCGCAAAGAGTCAATGAAGAACGTAGGCCTAGCAAGGGCGTCGGGTCATGGTATCTGGCGTCAGTGATCATAGCTCGACCACGCCTGGCTTTTGGATCTTCGTCAGTGTCTTTGAGGACTTTGGGTGGTGGGAAACCCACTGGTGGATTCTCCTTGGTTCGTCGGCGACCTTGACTTTCTCCAACGGGACAAAGTGATCGACGGTGATAAGCAAGGAAGTCCTTGATTCAAATGTCTTAGGCAATGGAGCATTTCAGCTCCGGTCGACGATGATGGTCGTCGACGGCAATGGACTTCAATGTCTGGGCGCTTCACTTTAGATACCTCGGTGGTCCCCATCTCCAGTCGGAAGCCTTTCGATGACTGACTTCCAGGGAGCCTTGGTGAAGGTTAGCTGGTGCACAATGTTCCCTCATAGCTTGGGAAGAGGTATCTTAGCCAGGTCCTCTCTTGGATCAGTTCTTGGAGACACAACAGCTTTCAGATTGCGTCGAAGGAAAGCAGTAGCAGAGCCATCTTCTTCCAGCTGGGCTTCAAGGTAAGCATCAAGTTTAGACTTCAGCTTCTGGACAATTACAGTAGGTAAGAGGTCTCCAGATATACTGTTCTATCTTTCATTCACACTGCTGAGCCAAGCTCAGCAGCCAATGATTCAGAAGGGCATTCATGCAGGCAGGTAGCCAATCATGCTCACAGTGCATTCAGGCCATTCTTCTCCATCCAGACACTCACAACAAGGAATGTTGATTGGGATAAGTACCCAGACATTCAGCACTCCACAGTGCATTCACACCAGTTTCGGGCAGGACTGTCTCATTCATTGTGTTGCACACCAGAAACCAGACACCCATAACATGAAATGTATATTGATCACACACTCCATTCACCCAGGTCCCACCCTAAGGGTGTAACCACAACATACAGTTGCTGGGAAGGCTGTGCCAGTCTGGCCTGGACTTCCCTGCAATACCATATATGAAACTTCCACCCAAAAGCCAGTCAGGGGAAGGGACAGAGTCAGGGCGTCCCAACACTTTGGGAAAACAAGGTAACACGCAATAGAAAGCAAACAGCCACAGGGGTCATATTGTCTCCTATCAGGAATCAACTAATTCCAATGGCAGGGCTTGGGTATCCAACCATGGAGGATACTCAGAGCACCTATCAAATTCAGCATGGGGCTGCCACCAGCCCATACCCTGCTCTGTCGGCCACACACAGATGCCCAAAAACATACACTAGTGGTACAGGGTTGTACCTCCACCCAGGGCTGCCATAAGGGTATCCCAAGGGTCAGTACACCAAACCAAAAGGAGGAAGTGCTGCACTGCCATGAGTTCCACATGGACTCATATGCAGAAAATAACACAGAACACGCATGATAAAAGGACTACAGGACAATGATATGGAGGCCCTGTCCCTCCAATGCATTCCCAGCATAACAGTCCCCTGTCAGAAATGACTTCCTTGGGGAATCCAAAACGGGATAATATCCAAATCAGAGCCTTTGCAACCACATGGGCTTTGATGCTACTCAGAAGGACAGCATCAGGGTAGCTATGTGTCTACCAGCAGCATGATGTATCCGTTCCTTGAGTTGGTTTGAGGATCCAAAGGACCCACAATATGCATGCCTGTTCTCTCGAAAGGCAACCCCTCCATGGGTAGTGGAATTAAGCGGGCCTTTGTGGCCCCACCTGACTTGCCAGAAGCTTCACAATTCGGGCAGGGCTGGACAAATTCTTTAACTTTTACGCCAAATTGCAGCCAGTAAAAGTGCACAGACAAGTGGTCTGATGTCTTAGTCACTCCTAAGGGACCCGCTAAAGGAATTTGTGAGCTAAATCCAAAAGGAACTTTCTGTGGAAATGGGGAATCTCCAAATTTCTGGTGCCCTCACCCTTAGAGTCTATTGGCTCAATATGCCGGAGTCCATCCTCCCTGCAAACTTTGAACATTCTAGGGGCCTCGCTCTTAGCCTGCTCCTCTGCCTGCTGCTGCAGACCCGCAAGAGTCTAACACTCTTTCTTGGCTTTAAAGAGGTCAGTCTGATCTGTGTCCCCAGCTGTTGCAAACTCAGCCAGTTTGGGCAAACCCTTCAGATCTGCGCTCACCTGGTCTTTCGTCCTTGGTTCCTGTGCTGCGTGAGGCAACTCTGAAGTCACTGAGTCCCCTGCTGCCAAAGTAGGGTCCTCAGTGGCTACTGGCCCCTCTCCCATGGAGTAGATGACTCATCAGTTTGTGGAACTGAACCAGGGTCCACCGGCCACACCGGTCCCTCAAACAAGCCCTTCAGAATCTCTTCCGGGCTCTAAGTCTCTGAGAGTGTTCAATCTGGTCACCTCTTTGGCCCTCGATCGGGTAGCTGCCATTACTATTTCAGGGTCAGGAGGTCATTACCCAACAGACATGGGAGAGGGATGGACTCTTTCACCGCTACATGGTGCTGGGTTGTTTTACCTCACCAGCTGAACACTACTATCGCCAAGGGGCACTTGCTCTTTCTGTCAAACCCACTGATGCTACAATGGGGCCCATCAATATACTGGCCTGGTAGTACCCACTGCTGGGTGACAGCAGTGAGGCTATCCTCAGTGCCTCAGACCGCAGGAGTTTTGTGACCATTGATTGTACATGTTCTAGATAGAGTTAAGTGTTATTGGGAACTGGGATTTCTTCTCAAGACACAGTAGCGTTCCTACTCAGTGCAGCCAATCCTCATTTGGCCACTCCTTGGCATAATGGGACGTCCTCCTCTTGAAGGCCCACACTAATGATGACCTCTTCCGACATTCACTATGGCTTGCTTGGGTAAGCCCTTGCAAGCTCCCCTTTCCTATGGCCCAGCTCCTTGCACACGAAACAACCTTTGGGTGGTGAGAACGTAGGTGTCCCAGATTTAGGGGTGCCTGCACTCTTAATATCAGTGTGTGTGGCTGAATTAAAGTTTTGGGATTTACCTTCAGTCTTTTGGGGACCTGACTTCAAAGACAAATGGGTAGGATCTTTTTCCCTCCCATCCTTGTTAACTTTTTTGTCTGAAGATGACTCTTCCAGTTAGGTGTGCTTCCCTGAGCCTTTTTCTGGACTCGAGTACTTACAAACCTGTCTGCAGCCTTTGCAAGCTCCCTAGGATCTATAATAGTCTTGTTCACAAGATGCTGGTATAGGTAAAACTCACAAGTCTTCAATAGATGCTCACACACAATCAAATTGTACATCTCTTTAAATGTGTCAACTTTGTTACCAGACACCCACCCACTCAGATATTTCAACAAGTGTGTGAACACTTAAGATGTCTGCCCACTTTTCTGTCTGAGCTCTACAAAGCCCTTGAGAAACTTTTAAGGCGTTTTCCATAACTTCCTGAGGAGGGCCGGCATCATGCTGTCCTTAACCAGCCTTTCTTCGGAAGTTAACTGAAGAATTTAATCAGTTCCCGTTGTCGGTAGGCGACTCATCAGGACTGTACCCCGCAGTACATCGTCCACCTACTGTAGCTGAAAAGCAAGCTCAAGCACTTCAAACCAATCTAAACTATCCTTCCCCATCTCGTAAGCCTGAGGTAAGTGTTTGGGGATGTGGCACCAGGATTTATGCTGGGACGCCCTGGTTTGAGCCACTACCACTGCTTTCGCTAGAGATGGATCTGTTGACCCCTTCTTCTCTTTGAGTGCCAGCTTGTACAGCTCTATGGTGACCTTGGCCTGCTGCTTCTGTTTCTCTAGCACTAGTCTAATCTCCTCTTGAAGGAGCTTTCTACCCTACACCTCATTAACTGCCGGAAACAATTACAGGGCCATTTAGAGGCCTGGGGCCTACAAGATGCCACACTAGCCACTGACCTCACTGACACTCTAGAGTGTTGAGAAACCCTACTTGTCCCCCGGTGGGATGGTTAGCGAGAAACATTGCTCATGATGCCTTCCTCATCATCTTCCACTACCCCTTCTGGAAGGTCTTCTTCATTCGGGTACACAGGGTCTAACCCGTCCGCTGGGGTCTTCTCCCCAACTGCCCTCACTCCTACCCAAGCTTGGAGGCTGACCAGCAACTCAGGTTTATTAAACTTAGTGCTGTGGGTAAGTCCCCCCTCTTGACATAGGACATCTTTGGTCATGCCTTTCACAGTCTCTTTGTCAAGATCCATGAATATTACAAATACCTAGCATTGTTATAGACCTTGCCTGCAGCAGTACTTTTATCGTTGGGTGACTCAGCTGTGCCCAAGGCTCCAACTAGATCCGACCACCTGACACCAACGTGACAAATCAACTTCCGGGGCACCAGTGGTCCAGGTGAATATCTGTTTATAAACCATCAATGAGCCCCACACCTCTAGTACACCAGAAAGGATCCAAACAGATTGGAAACACAAGCAAATTATAAACCTCCTTGTCCAATTTGGGTAACGTGGACGTAACGGCAGGCCTATCTCCAAAAAGCTTGTGGATTGTTGATTAGTTGCAACACAGGGAAAATACATTTATTGCCCAATGTAAAAGGGACTGTCTAGTCAAGGTTTTATAAAAAAAACTGCCTAGTCAAGGTTTTAAATATCTACTTTATCATCACAACAGACAGTTCTAGCACACTACAAAATACACCCCACCCTGTAAATGAATGCAGAGGATGGACAGTTTCAAAGAAGGAAAAGGAATGCCCTATGGATACTGACAGGTGGGCAGTCGGTAAAGTAATTAATCACAATAGTTCAAGGATACTTGGTTTCAACACAATGAGAGCAATGGGTTCAACAATGTCACTAGGGGGCCTTCAGAAAAGGATTAGGTGGACAGAACCACAATGTACCTTGTGCTATAGGAGTTCTTGGTGCTTGATGGGGTTGAATCGGTTTTGGGGCACTTTGCAGCTTCTGCAACAGAGTTCAAGAGGGGGGGCAGCTGCGGGTATCAGGCGGTAGGAAGTTCGAGCAAAGCTAGATGGAAGGCTATAGGCTGGCCTACACGACGGGTCAGGGTCAGGAATCGTTGTCTCAGTGCTGCTCAGCATTTCTGAAGTACTGGTCGAGACGTCCAGGACGGCATCAGTGACGGCAGCATAACAACAGTCAGCAGTGCAGTTGGTTGCAGCTCAAGGGGCTCGACTAGCTCGAAAATGTCCTTTAAGGCAGATGTCGGTAGATGCTTGTCGATGCACTCCTCCTAGTTTCTTCATTGGGCATGCGTTGTCCTTTAAGGCAGATGTCCCCAAGCTGAGGAGAGTGTTGCAGGCAGCTGCCTTGTCCTTGATTTGGTTCAGAGACTCTCTGGTTCTTCCCACCTAGAAAGCTTGCTGCAGAGCCTAGAAGGGCACTCTGTGTGCTGACTGGGTACTTGTTCTTGAGCTGCATAGGGTCCTCTGGATTCAGTATTTCCCTCTGTTCCCTGGGAGATGTTCAGCTGAGGGATTTTGCTTCCATTTTTGGAGGTCTTAGCCTTCCTTCACTGGCGGAACATGTAAGGCAGACTGTACCTTCATCTAGGGTCCAATGATGGGTTCTTCCTGCTACTCCTTGCAAAGTCATCAGCTGATCTGCCAAAAGAGGAGCTAAGCCCTCTTTTAAAGCCAAATGGGCCACAGTGATTGGTGTAGGCCAAGCCTACCTTAATGAACCAATCCTGGGTCCCCACCAACAATCTCCTGTATGCATGAGGTCATAACCAGAGTGCTTTGCAACAGAAAAGGTAAAGGGGTGAAAACATGTAACACTAAATCCCATCCATCTTCCTGCCTGTTGTGGAGCATAGGATCTCTCTGGTTAATGAAGCTCTCTGTGGGACCTGATTGATGTGGCAGGTCTCCCTTGTAGCTGCAGCAAGACCAGACCTTCTGTCTCTGTCAAACCACATACTCTTACCTTCTGAATGGGGTCTCCCTGTGGGGATGACTACTGTATCCACGTAGTCCCAGACATGACATTTCCCTGTCAAATGATACTGAAGGCGGGATCTGCTTCAGTTTGACACACACAGTGCATATGAAAGTGTGTTGGGGATTCCTGTCTCCTTTCTTAGCCTCTGCAGCCATGCCCCATGTGGGCCTGTTTGAATTAAACTCTGATTCAGCTACAGCGCTCAACAAAAGGACAGGGTGGATCCATGGAGCCTTTGTTAGTTAATTAGGCTGCCCATGGCAGGGGCAGGTGTGGCCCTCCCCCTTCTGAGATGACTTGGTGTGCTTCTGGCTGTCATATCCCAACTAAATCAATTTAGTTGGGGGACAAAATTTGACAGGTGGGACTGCGCCTGTAGGCTGTATCCAAGCAGAGTACACAGGTCTATGCGTATGTCGTGCGATGAGCATAGGAAAATGTTTGCGAATTACCACCCACATTTTCCAGAGGTTGATCTACCATCATTCATTTTCATTTAAAAGTTCAAAATACCCCAAACGAGCACACACCCACTGTAAGGATGATCGAATTCCTCAAAATCACACTTTAAATTCCTACTACTTGTCTATAAATCCAAGCATGGTCTTCATGCTCACTACTTCTCTGAATGCTTTGCACTGTAATCTCTCTTTCAAACTCTCTGCTCCTCATCTCTTCACACCGATTCAGTACCCCACCTCCACTGTGCCTCCACCCACTTTTGCACCTTTCCCATATCGTCCCCACTGCACTGGAATGCTCTCCCGAGCAATAAAAGCAATGTCTGTCATGGAACTCTTCAAAGTGGGCTCAAATGCCACCTGTTTGCAAAAGAAAGCTTCCCTAAATCCCTCCACTGTCCTATCCAACCTGACTTTCCAACCAATCTGCTGCATTCTGCTCTCAGGACTACTACGTTGTTTGTAAATATATAAATACTGTCCTCAGGCTATTTGAAAGAAGTTGAAATGTCATCCAGGCATTGCCCCTCGTTTATGTTCCTATCCTTATTCCTTTGCCACTCTGTATATGTCATTAATGTTCCTATGTAAGGGCACCATCCTCTAGGACTGCCTCTGTCCTCAGTTATTGCCTACTTTGTAAGTAATTTATGTTATTAAAAAAAGGCACCCTGTTCTGAAAATAAATACCCAAAACGCTTTCCAGATTTCACTTTTCCTGGATCAAATGGTGCAGACATATATTAAACTGTTGTATTAAAGATGAGATGCAATCGCTAGTTTACACATGCATAGTTAGTTCTTATTACTTTTCAAAGGGTCATATTACGCACTTCATTTAAAAGTGTTGTAACAGTGATGTGTAGTGTTTCGAGCACGTCAAACTATTATGATTTCGAAAAGGAATGCAAACCGTGCTGTGGAAATATAATCAACAGACTGTCAAACTGTAGGTGCTGTTATTAGTGAACACACATTTCCAGTGAATCACAGACGTCACAGGACGCCACCATGCTCACACGTTCTAAAAATAAACAGATTTAATAATCCTGGTCTCAAATGACCCTTTGTTGTCATTCGAGAAGAGGATTGTTGTCATCTCTTGTTTGTTGACTCACTGGCAAACTCGCGTGTACTTAGTGCACATGGATGTTGGAGAATTAACACATTTCTTGGTGAATGAATATGGCATCCTAATGGTCGGCCTGGACACTAATAGCCATATAGCCCATGCCCGTGGTCTTGTTACGGCCCTTACTGTACTCAGATGTCATGTTGACGTTCCCATGGGGATAGGGAGGCGGGTGCTGGGACAAGGGAAGTGACGGGTAGAGGGAGGAGGAGGGGAAACAGGCAGATTGGTGTAATACGAATAAAGGAAAGACGTGTCAGCCATTAAATCAATGACATTAACCTTTTATCGGCATTTAACAGCCTGGTTATCCTAGAGCTGCTGGTTACAGGGCTATATTAGCACCTCTCCTGTCTGGCTCAGCGAATTGCAATGCTAGTGGGTGCCCTACTGAACTCCCTCCTCCTCCCCACCCTGCGGCAGTTGGTGGATCTCTCTCCTTCTATCCACCTGCCTACCCCACCCCACTCTTCCTGCTTCGAACATGCATAGGAATGTCAAAGGCCAATGCCCACTCTTCCGGGCCTCTGTGGTGTCGCTCAACATGGCCATATAGCTAAACCCGCACTAGTATGCTGAGGAGAAGCCAGAGAGCCTTCAATCTTTTTTTGTTGAGGGGCAGAGTCTGGCAGGGCTGCGCAGGTGCTAACAGCCTTAGCGCTCACAGGGGTTGTATGAATTCCTGGGCATCAGGTGCAACACCGCCTTAATTCTCTTGCTTCTCTAAGAAGGTTAAGTCAGGCTTCCAGGCACCTAATGCCCAGACATTCCAGCCCCTGCATGCTAAGGCTTAATAGTCACCGGGGCTTGAGCATTATCATTGGCTCCTGTAATCAAAAAGGAGATTGTCCAATAAAGTACGGGCTCTATTAGTCATGTTTGCTCTGAGTTCCTCCTCACCAACCAGCAGGGGCAGTCAGGAGGTTTGTGGTGCCAGTGGCCCGCTCCCTCTGCTCTGCACCCCTCTCTCCCACTCTGGGCATGATGGGTGAGCTGTTCCTGCTCCCTCTACCGCCTTCCTGCTTGGGGCAGCACTGCATGCTCAGTTGCACTAACTGCCCATCCATCGCGGCATGCAGCCAATGCGGCCATGTTACCATGAATGCCTACTGAACTGGGAATGCCAGAGGAACCCTTTCTTCTTTTGTTGTTTAATTTGTGTATTAGGCCCATGCACCCGCGGGTGTTAAACGCCTTAGAATCCGGGGGTGGTCGGTATATTTTAGGCATTAGGTGCCTCAATGCCTCCTTAAAACTCTTGCTTTGCTTGGTACCTTAAGCTAGGCTTCTGGGCACACAATAATTACACACAAAATGCACAGATTGTGAATCTATCCCACAGAATTCTCATATAAATGAATATTAGTGCAATTGTGTGTACACTCGAGCATTTCAATTATGCCAAAGAGAACAGCCAATCAGCATTCCAATTCGATTAGTCCAAACGTCACACCTGGGGTGGAGCAGCTGATTGACAGGTCAAGTCTGTGCATGCTTGGATTCAATGGCCTGCTTTCTCTAACTGCGGAGAAGCGTTGGTGTTGATCTCAGTGGGTCGTGAACTATCACAGTGGTCTTCAAACTTGGGGGCTGGCCCACTGGGGGTGCGGGGGCAAAGGATGTCCGGGCGAGGGAAGGGGAGGACAGACTCTTTAAAAAGGGATTAAGATGATGTTTTTAATATGAAATACAAACAGATATGTTACTGCTTAGGTTTTGTATTACAATCAGTCACCTTAATCCCTTTTTAAAGAGCCTGGGTCCCCCATGTTCAACGTTTCTTTGCAAAGAAAGGGATGCACATGTTTATGAGAGGGCTCCCATGGTTCGAAGCCAACTGGTTATTCGACCCCAACTCTTTGAACTGGGCTAAAAGATGACATGTTTCCTCTGAATTGTAAGCGGTTGTTATATCATGCTATGTTTGCAGCAGGCAGTATTTTCCAAATGCAAACAAGTAATAACGAGCGTGGATTGGAAAAATAGGTGGTCATTATAATGCTGACAACTTTTCCAATACAGCTAACCCAAAATTGTTCCTTCAGACTGCACCTTATTTTTCATTTACCATTAAAACGGTGATTTGAACACAGCGAGCTGCATTGCCTTCTAACTGTATTGTTCGTGTTGCTGCTCTATTGTTTTAGTGCTTTGACGTTTTTTTCCCGCAGATTGCGAGTTCCAATTTTAGGGATGACGCCATTGCTTATTCTGTACCATGCATTATTTTGCTTGCTCTTTAAACTGCAGCAATCACCGCCGGTGCATTATTTTCTTTTAAGTTCTCGCTGCCACCAACAGGCTCTGCAAGAATCAATATGTTTTGTCAGGGTGGAAGAAAGAGCCAGGAGCTCCGATAACACATGCAGAGCTTAAGCCCTGGCCTCTCTCGCATGAAGAAAGCACTTTAGAGGAGAACTGTATAATTAAGTGCAGGCTTGCACTCAGCTCTCCCATTGCACCCAGGCAGTTATTAAGATGAGTGAGACCCACTATCATTATCCAGTAAAGAGTCGGATGATTGGCTGCTCCGTGTCAGGCCTCTGGTGGCCCGGCTTTATCACAAATGCGGAAAGGAGAGTTCTCTTTCTGTCAAATCCGACTTGGCCAAATGTTATCATTTTAAATGCCGTGAAAGAGAGGGAGCGGGGCCTAGGGGTATACACAGCCCCATATGCTGGTGACAGTGTTACAAGTGTAATTCTAGACTATTAGAGTGACACATAAGATCATTTCTGCCCCAGAACATGAGACAGCTGAAGGGATTATGCAGGACAGGCTGTCACGCAATACAATTTTCAGAAATCTGTAAAACCTCAGTTCCTATCCAGTGAATATTTTATTGCCTACCACTTGGAAGAAGACATTCATTAGTGAGAGGAAGATATTGGCAAGAGCTTGAGCAGATTAAAGGTTACAGGATGGTGAACCTGCTCAACATCAGACTAGCTGCACAACCGAGCAAACGTGCAACGCCGCGCCGATTCAGATTTCTATCAGTCGCCACAGGGACTTCATGCTTACAAGTTGGATACTAAAAAAGGATGCAGTACACGTTCTGTCAAAAGACAACAGTATGTGATGCAGTAACAATCACACAACGACCTTTCACATGGAACTGTGTGCACCTGTTTATTTCCGCTTCTTGGCAAGTTTTCCTCTTTGCTGGCACTCCCCTTGTCACCAGAACTCCATGACATTGATGGAGTCTTCCTCATTGAAATGTTATGCTTCCAGATCCTATCCTCAGGGTACGTTTATGTCATAACCAGAACAGGACACCTTTTTGCCAATTGCTGTGCTATATGTGGCGATTGTTTCCCTAACAAAATGGTTGTAATTTGTTTATTACCAAAACAACCAATTTCTACATCCCTAAATATAGAAAATATCCATCTATGGTACAACCCTACTGTAGAGGAGAAGCCAAGTACCCCTACCGGACGTCCCGCCCCCATACTGAATATATATTGGCAGCCAGAAAATGCAACATGTGCAATGCCAGTAATGGTCCCTATACCGCGAAGAGCCCTTGAAACAAGGTGTCCATTGAGAAAACCCTATATGTAGCCACCGAGAAATTACGGTCTTCTGGAGGAAGTTCCGGAAGAAGTGTGAAAGTGAATGAAAGCGAAGACTGGTGACGTCACATGAAGCAGAAATGATGCACCCAGAAGAGATGCCAATGAAGAAAGAATATAGACCTTATAGAATCTGATGGCAAAGTGGTGAAGTAAGCAACATTTTGGGAGAAAAATGAAGATTGAACATGCGGAGAAGCACTGAAGAAAATGCAAAGACATTTTACAAATGTAAAGATTCTGTAACGCAAGTAGACAAAGTATTCATAAGGCTGGCTACGTATTGAACAGACTGCAGGTGATGTGCCAATGTGGCAGCCGTTGATGTCCTTTGTACTCCCTGTTTTAAAGACGCATTATTAAGTTTGCCAACTTCCTGAGTCGGTCTGATTATTGATGTATGAGTAAGACGTGCATCCCCATCATTCTCTGATACTGTTACCTCCTCTTAAAGGGCCCACAGTGGTTCACTACTTATGTTATTTTTCAAAGCAACAGTAAGCATGTGTGTGTGTCTCTATGGGTCCATCTACATCTGTTTGCGTGTGTGTATAAGAATGCGTGCATGCATGTTTAAATCCATTTTGCATATTTTTGAAACACTCATGAGGATAAGTGTTTCTTGATAATTTGTTATTGCAAAGTGGCCATTTGTTTAGTATACTAGCAAAAAGTACCCGTTCTCCCAACAGGTTCTGTAGACAGACATGACAACACTTTCATCAATTTTTGAAAATCAATGATCCTGTGGGTTGCTGTTCCAATGTGCTTATCAGTTGATGTGCTTTACACTCTGACATAAACTGCACTGAGAATGGGCATGCGTGGGTGGCTGACATACCCAGAGCAGGCGCTGGGGGCAGGAGAGAGTTGGTGTGCTGCTGCATATTGGGGCCTTCTGTGCTCTCTCCTCACCTGTCACCTCACCCTTGTGTGGTGCAGTTTGTTGCATTGCATTGCAGTGCAAATATATTAGAAACCGTGCATCGTAGGGCCTTGAAACGTGGTTTTCGAGGTATGGAACCTCGCAAGGACATCGAATTGTGTTCCTCGTATCAAGATCGGTCCTTCTACGACCACACTGGTATTTTGCTGATTTCAGGCAACCATCTCATGTGTGAAGGTGCTGAAATCCACAGAATGGGGTGGGTTGTCCACCTTTCATGTAAACAGTAATGTCCGGAGGGTCCTAACAGGTAACTATGTAAACATTGTCGCAGATTGCTGAAACGGTGTGGAATTGTATAAGAAACAACTCTTCGCCAAGCCACAAACTCAAACACATTTTGACTTTTATACGTATAGATGTGCCAGTGTACAAAATAATATTACATTAAATATCAATAATAGCTTGAGGGTATGGATGTAGGAGACAGCTGTGACTTGTCTAACTTTGAGAAAGTGGCACTGCACCCGCCAACCCATGAAAGGGATGTCATATTTCACAAACATTAGGTGCACATGTACACACAAAAAATATATGTACAGCCTCCATATACTCACTCTCTCAAAGATCCACAAGGGCAGTCTGATACTCAAGCACACACGCAGACACACACACACATACACATCTGCATAACAAAACACAAACACAGCACATATTTAGCTAGTGTTACCTGACGAAGAACAGTGGCTTTCAAAATCTATAATTCATAGACAGTACTTTAATTTAGAAAATGGCAAACTCATAGTAAAACAATGCAGCGTAAAAAACAAACAGAACAGATCATAATATAACAGAAAAGCCATGACTAATGTATATTCCAATCCTATAATGCTGTTTCGAGGTCCTAGTCACACACAACACCCCTCACAGCTCAACTGTGAAAATGCAACGCAGATGAAGATAACACAGCTGGGACTCAAAACTCAATCAGCTTCTGAAATGATTAGACAGCAGACTCAGTATATTACATATGACAGAAATCAATAACGTGACACCTCTGGCAGACGCTTCTGATGTTATGTCACTGGGTTATCTCAGTGGCATTATCTATGTGACACAATCCCCTCCCAGCACATGTAAAGGCTATTACAAGTCGCCGAGGCATTATGTGACCCAAAGGAAGGACAAGGCCAAGGGCTGAATACATTGATGAAGTCATAGAACTCTGAGGTGACTTGCAAGTTACTTTTTTGTACTGTATGAGATATGTTATTCCTTGTAAAACACGCAGGGGTGTTTTTAGGTCTGGAAAAGATCAGGGGCTAAGCTAATGTCAGGACTGGCGGGATTCAGGGCTAGCTATAGCCTTTTGGTTGTAGTCCCCGAGCTTCTATCCGGGGCTACAACCAAAAGACCCAGGGCTATAGCCCCCTCAGCCCTTCCCTGGCAACGCCACACGACTGCTGTATCACCACCTTTGAAATGTGGCTCCGGCTTGCTCTGACGCAAGAGCTCTTCCAGTTGTTGATGCAACACATCAGTATGCAATCTGTACAGTTGAAAAACAAACCAATATGCAGTTTATACTATGTTTGAAACAAGTAACTCAGACATATTAATAAAAGCCTCTTCACGTGTCTGTTTAGGGTCTTAAACCATTAGGTAAAACACATATCCAATCACACTCTCATAGTAAATGCCATCAGACCACGTACTATAGACACTACCATAATCCTCTGCTTATCAAGAATGTACTGGGTTGTCAGAGGACCAACGATCTATAGATGAAGACCTGGCAAGACAGTCATCAATTTAATTAGGAGGAGCCCACTGTAATTGTGCCTAGGGAGCTGCCTTTCACACTGCGGGTGTGCTGCCTCCCGCAGCAGGTACTGTGAGGTCACATTTCAGTTGTGAAGCTCTTAGAGGGGAGCAGTGATGTCACTCTTTGGCTAGTTGTGATGGGCGTTGTTGCAACTAGATTGTAATTCAATAGCATATAGTTGTTGCAGGTGTCCACGTATTGTGTGGCCACATTTCACAGTGGCACGCATTGTATCTTAAATATAAAATGATTTGCATGGTTTATTTAGGAAATGGATCAGTGATCAACTGATGTGCTTGTTCCACTCAGGTTTTCAGAATGGCAAAAATAAATACTTATTCGTAAAATGTACATAAACAAATTGCAATTGAGGTTATTTTTCAGTGGTTTGGGAAACCTGAAAGCTCGGGGTGGGGGGAATTTTCCAATCGAATGATTAACAAACCCACCTCTGCATTTTGTGAGTTCTAAGGGGTTGAAATGCTGTTATTCATAACCCATGTTCTATAGACCGTCAATGGCAGGTATAACATCATTACTGTTAATTAGGGCATGTCTCAATTTACTTCTTGTAAAAAAAAAAGACACATTTACATTTGTTGTTTAGAATAAAATACATATTTTTATTTGTATATGGTTATAAAAACCCTTTTCCAAAAAAGCAAGAAGCCTATGTAACAATAAAAGAAAAAAAACTATAACTGCATTCAAAGTAAAAAAGACGACTGCGATTTCTACTGATAAATAGCCAAAAAACACAATTAACATTAAGAAGAATTTAAGACCCATAAAAACTGTTTAGATTCATAATTAAAGAAAGAGTAAAGGGAACAGATTTCCAATCATAAGCCAACCAGAAGCAAACAAGAGACCCCGAATTCTTTCAGGCCTAAAATCATAAGTGATCAAGAATAGACAGCAATTGTGATCTGAAGGTGTTTGCCTAATGCTATACAGAATAACATATAATTCAGCTCGCCTGTAACTCTGCATGGTGGTCATACACAATGCCACACGATGTGTTAGTGTTATGCACTTAATACGAGCTCGCTGTGCACGGTCAATTGTCATACATAGTGTGCGTGGGAGGCCTGTGGTGACATCACGCACGCTGAAGGTTGGCTGTAGCTCTCTTCACACTGTAATACAATCAGAAGCATAATTATCGAGGTCCCCGTATAATCTGCTTAGTGTCATTTATTGGGGTGTTTGTGTTGAATAGTGATGCACATGTTTGGCATGCTCGTCCCCCTGCAACCTATGCCTCTTTGTCGTCTTGCTTTGCTCATTATAATGAAGACGCGCATGCGCCAGGCTTCGTTTCAGGAAGATGAAAAGATGCTTTGCTCGCACGAATGTTATTCTGGCAGCGTCGCCGTTGTTCTCATCCGACCATGTTAATGTGTCTGTTTTTAACACAATCATTGTTTTCTCCAGCTATATTGCTTTCTCAATAAAAAAAAAATCATAACGACCTGGCAAGAAGGCTAACAGACTCGTCAAAGTGAATCTGTTTTTATTGCTCCTCACAAAAGCATCAAAATGTGCTCGGAGCGCATTCAACACAGTTGCTCGTGATTGCCCGAGACAGCGTTTGCCCAACAATGTCACAGAGGTCAGCCGGGAAATACAATATGATATGCTTTCTTCAGAGCGCGCGCATCTGAATGCAGTGTCCAGGGTGTAAGAGGAGCCCTGGGGGAGGGAGCGAAAGAGATGCGCGTGCAGAACAAAGGCAGGCCTTCTGCTAATTGACTGAAAAATTAGCCGGCTCCCCCTCTGGGAAGCACACAGGCCAGCAGCAGATGGAGGAGGCCCGGACACTGTTGCAAGCAAAGCTCCCCACAACCTGCTGTGAAGCTGGCCGCAATTAAGGGTCACAACACTTTCTTGTTTAACAGAACGTAAGGAAGACGAGAGAAATAAAAAAGGTCACAGGCTGGCAAAGCCCCGGCTCCTACCATCAAAACGGCCAACGTTTCTCACAGGTGACTACAAAGATGTGCTCGTTTACACAAAGAGTGCCCTCCCCTTTTTACGTGACCTTTTGTCTATAGACAGTCATGCACTTGACATTTGCCAAGAACTGCGAAACAGCTAATAATAAATTAAGCTTCACCAAGGATTCGAATTCAGTGAGAGGTTAGAAGTAAATTTCTGCCAATGGCCCACGGAACACCTAAAGTGAAACCGCAATGGGCAATTCAGCCAAGATGACTGGGCTTTCTACATTGCCACTTGCCCCGACTTAACAGGGCACACATGGCATATGAATGGGTTCTTTCTCTGAAAATGACTAACAGTTCATGCTTGTCACATGGATTTAAATCAAGCTGCTGAAATGTGCTTTGATATGTAACTGCGAATAAGAGGGCTTACTGACTGACTCCAGTGGTATTGCAGAAGGCATTGTTACCTTAAACTCCCATCTGTCCACCTCTTCCTGGATTAATCAAACACAACAGATCGTTAGAGTGAATATTATTGCAGGCACAATTCAAAACCTACAACTGTAATTGGAATGGTATTGCACCATTTACTGGTCATATTTGTGTTGGTGTAGAAAAGTGTTTCAGTAACAACAGTCTCAGGGCAATCCTGCAGCAACAGCGAGTAGGGAGAGAACACCTGGCCGGTTAGTGGGTAAAAGATGACAGATAATGCAAGGACAGGACACTCCATAGAGTGATCCAACAGGATGATCGATCAATACAGGGAGAACAGTGCTATAAACAGTGGCGTCCAACATAGAGTGTCCACAATGTTGCGGGTGGTGTGCTGGGTTATTCTGGGCACTCCCTCCAGAAACAAGAGGGGTATCTGCAGGGCAGGTTTAAAGAAATGGATGGTAGGGGTGTTTGTGACTTGAGGAGTGCGTTCCAGAGCTCATGGGAAATGAGGGAGAAGGTGTGGCAGTGAGAAGATGTTGAAGGCTGCAAAGGAATGGACATATTAAGGAGGGTTTTATAGTGGAGGTTGCAGGAAGGAGAGTATAGGAGATATCATCAGCCAGATGAGGGTGAGGGCATGAACAGATTTAATGACAAGCACTAGAAATTCGCAGAGGGTCCCTTTTCTATAGAAAGACATATTGTGGATACAGTGTCATGAAGTAGGGGAAGGGCAGCAGACATTAAAGAGGATCTGGAAAATATGAGCATTTTCTCTAGTGGGAAAAAGAAGAAGATGGGGAGGCCAAGGAGGAGGCTAGAACAGTAATCAAGGTGACTGAGTAATGGAGATAGGATAAGGGTATTGGCAGACGTGTAGGTGAAGAGGGGAGTGACTTTTCAGATATTATTTATTTATTTATTGTATTGTGATACAGTTTTAAAAAATTCAAACTTTACACATTTAGCACAAGTTCTCAAGACAGAACAAGATATTAATTACAATACTTACTTAGTAATCAATACATCAATTGACCAAATGTCAAATAATCAATTCATCAACCTTTCTCGTATGAATACAAATACTTCATGTGTACATTGACAAATAAAGAAAAACATGAATAAAACATTAATGACATTAATAAGCAAATCTCCCAAACGGGGGGCATGCAAGAAGGAAGGGATATCCCAAGTTTACCAGGTCTTAGGTCAGATCGTTAGGATCAGAACAAAACATAATACCCCCTACTGGTCATAACTACTCATTTGTTTTTCAGCAATAGACCAGATGTTAAATAGTGCAATATGGAGTCTAGAGTTAAGTGTGTTAATACAATAGTGCCAGAACTCATAGGATCCCAAATGGTCCATTTTGTGCACATAAGTTCTAAGGTACTTGGAAGATTGATGAATCATCGATGGGCACTGTGTTAACACATGCCTTGCGGTTTCAGGATTAGATAAAATACCACATGCAATTTCTTATAGATTCTCGAGACGCAACAATCCAGGGTCTATTCACTAATGTGGGTAGATAGTTGATGCGCTTCAATAGGATGAAACGTCTCAACGCTGGGAAGGGACAGAGATTGAGGTACGGTTGACTCTTCTTAAAAGTATAGAGGACATAAGTCACAAAACTATAACTTCTTGAAGTAGCCAAATGCACGTAATTATCCTGCCAATCCCAAAGTGCGATAGGCTTCTGAAGAAGGTAAAACATCTTTTGGTTATCTTGGCCCCAACACGGGGACCTGCCGCTTACCTCACTCAATGTCAACATATATTGCTCCAATTTAGTCTGTTTACTACCTCCCATGGCATCTTTTACACATTCCAATAGGGGATTAGTTGGGTTGTTCTTAATCTTAATGCATAGCTCAGCTCTCTTGCGCAGTACTACAGATTTAAGGGAAAGAAGCACCAATTCTAGACGCAATATCGCCACCGGGAGGCATTGGGGACGACCTAGTATACGTCTCTTAAATGTCCCCTCCAGGAGCTGAAGCCAGTCTAGATTCATGTTAATCAATGATTCTAGGCCATAGGTGACCATAGGTATAAAGCACTGCACATAAAGTTACCTTGCACCCCAAATTGAATAGCCACTCTGAACCTACATATTAAAGCTGTAAATTGGGATGCTTTTATCTTTCTTGCCTGGATACAGAGTGTATAGCTCGCCCTATGGTGGAACTCTACTCCGAGATATTTGTAGGAGTGCGTGTAATTAATTTCAAGAGTACCTACAAAACATAGTGGGGCATGCTACATTACCTGCTGTATGTAAGAGTACTTTGGTTTTATTTTGATTGATGGTCAATTCATTCGCCTCTGCACATTGCCACAACCTTACAGCTGACCTCTGAAGTCCACTGAAAGTGTGATCAAGTATCACAACATCGTCGGCGTAAGCCAAGATAGCACACTGAGTCTTACCCACTTTAGGGGGGCAGTTCCATATGCCCTGAAGATATTCGGGTATGTCTTAGACAAAGAGGTTAGAGAGCAGGGGGGCAGTAACGCAGCCCTGTTTAACACCCCTTAGCTGTGTAACTGGGCATGTTAGATTGCCCGCATTATCTAGACGCAGCTGTACCGAGGTGTTTGTTTCTAGTAACTCTAAATAGTAGATAAGAGCAGGAGGACAGGACCAACTTTTGAGTTTGTGCCAGAGTAAAGCTCTATTAACTGTGTGGAAATCTGCCCTAAAATCGACATAAAAAGCATATAAAGGTGGATTATTGGGCAGCAATGCCTTGTTACTAAATGAATCCATGACTAACAAGTTATGTGACGTTGAATAACCAGACCTAAAGCCACTCTGGAAGTGGTCTAAAATCCCTGTTTTTTCCACCCATGCTTGTAGAATTTTTAATAGGTGGGAAGCAAATAATTTTCCAGTACTATCTAGCATTGAAAGGAGTCGGTAATTAGAAGGGTCCAGTCTGTTACCCTTTTTAAAAACTGGTATCAGAATGGCGCTATGCCATGTGTTCGGAACTCTACCGTCTGCTATTACTTTCTCAAACAGTATCTTCATTAAATTCGCCCAGAATAACGGATTACTCTTTAAGACTGCGTTGGAAAGCCCGTTGGGTCCCGGAGCACGAGCAGCTTTTAGGTTCTTAATGTCACTTAGTAGATCATTAATAGTGACTGTAAAGCGGGTGGTATGAGGGAGATATAACCAGATGACTCTTCAAACCCAGCACCAATACCGTTGCGAATTTCGAGGAAGGAAACCCATTCCTGAGCACCTATCAGGTTCAGCATTGGGATTCTCCCTTTGCTCTTTGCTCCCCCTAGGATTGACCAAATATTACGGGAATTTCTGGAGCAAAGTACACTCACTGTTTTACACCAATTGCCCAGTTAAAGATTTTTTTTATAGAGTTTTAACTAAGTGTGGCATTTGTTTTTTAATTTTCTGGTATTGAGGGCAATTAAATTCTCAGAACGGTTAATGATTCTGAGTTTCCGTATATCTCCCCTAAGTTTACTTTTCGCGTTGCAAATTATCTTATCAAATGGGGGACTAGAGGACATATCCTTCAATGCCAGAGGGCGTCTGCACATAGCATGCTCACCCGAGAAGTTGGCTATCCAGTTTTTTATTTCATCGTGCGACATGGCACCTAATTTTGTTTCAAAATCTAAGTTCCACTGGCCAGTTACCCTAGAGGCCTTAAGAATATTATTATCAGACCAGATGATTCGATTTGCTGGTTAGTTTACAGTTAATTCTCCACTATGGCTATTCTCAGGGGTGGGGAGAATAGCATCTATAGTCATAATAAGTGGGTTATGATCACTCCAAGGGCTCTGGGTGGCTGCCATATCAGGGACCATAGATGCCACTTCAGCGCTTGTATAGATATAGTCGATTGTGCTCTGGTACAGTCCCTGATGCCAGGTGCTCTTTCCTGGTCTATCGCTCTTGGTTCGACCATTCATTTTTCCCAACTCCCAACATTTAAAGAATAGACGCCAGCATTCACCCTCAACGTCCTCTAATACGGTCTCCATTCTACTGTATTGGTGTAGACAATTGTTATTGGCTGGTCCCCCGTCCCCAGCAATATGGCAGTTCAAGTCGCTAGCAAGGATAATGTAGTTAGACTCAGTGGCCATTCTCCATTTGCCAATTAAATCGTGGAGTGCTTCTTGTATTAGTTCTCGATGTTTAGCACCAGGGGGGTTGTAAACGTTGATTATAAGCACTTTTACTGCTGAGACATCCATCAATTGCACAGGTATAATCCTCATAGGTTGTGGTTATCCTGATACTGGGGATGGTATTCTTCACTCCAATCAATAGTCCACCATAAGGGCGACCCCTGGGTCCTTTCTTGGCTGGACAGTAGTGTATAGAATAACCATCCATAAGAAGTGGTGACATGAGCCAAGTCTCCTGGAGTAGAAAAAAGTCTTGAATGCCGATAAGTAGAAGAGAACCCTGGGAGGTAAGAAGATGAGTGAAACCTTGAGTATTCCAAGACAAAGGAGAACAAGTTCATTGCTTCTCAAGGACCATAGGGAGTGAGTCAGCTAGCCATTTCAGGGTGTTCTGAATATCGCTCAGTTGTATCAGTTTGCAGATATTGTGCAGTTTAACCATGACCTCAGTTGTAGTAGCAGCAATAAAATGGTGTAGTATGAGAGTGTCATAAAAAACAAACTCCAAGTGTGTGTCATGGCAAGGGGGATCGCGGGTTGGGGTCAAACAAGATAGATGATGGAAGGAGAGGGGGGCTGGAGGGCAGGAGGTAGACGACTTAATTCTTTAAGTAGTTAAGCATGGGACAATAAAGCAACATCCAGTGACAAATTACAGGAAAGCAAGCAGGGATGCCGGGCAGTGATTTCAGGGGTGAGAGAAGCAAAATAAAAGAAGTTGAGTATTGCCTGTAAAACAGTTATGTTATGTCATATTGTGCTATGTGATTATCGTGTAACACCTAACAACACCTGTTATGGCCTCAAAAAACTTCAGATTGTTTGGTTGTTCTACAGACCACTGTATGAAATGCATTACAGGAGAAGGACATTACATGATACCTTTGCTAATGTTGGCAATTATTTTTTGTTGTTGCAGAGGTGACTACAACTTTAGTGTTATATTCAACTGTTTTATATTTTCAGCTTACGTGCTTTGTGGTTTGCATTCAGTCAATAAGTGCTTACTAGCATGGGCCAAATTTGGCATGGGACTCATCCAACTAATATGGGTTGGGACAAAGACTGATATGCAAATGCATATGTCTCCTCTGTGAATGGTGCAGTGAGCTAAAATGTGGTTGTAGACCCTCCTGAGTGGAAGAAATTCCCGAGAACATGATATTTGACCCATGTTTGTTCTCAGTGGAGGGGCTTCCACACTCCTGTGCAACAAATAGGGGAATGCTGCTGTAAAAGAGAAGGTAAGCCACACATATAACGACTAGTTCCATAGAACAACGGACTCTATTTGGAGAGTCTATAATATGTATATGCATTTTAGATGCAAACTACATGCACATTTGGTAGAAAATGACATGTACTTTGCAATCATATGTGGTCAACAATGCATGGTTCAACTGTACATTATCGTGTTCTGAGAAAAGAATATACATGGAACATTCCTTGCTGGAGAAGGTCATTACTTGATATATTTGCTGTTGCATGTAAATGACACTGTTTTGCAGAAATAACCAATGCTGTTGCATTCTATTTAGCATTGTTATGTGTTTGGTGCAGAGTGTGGTGTTTTGCTGCGCCAGCAAATATGTGGTGCCTGTTATGCCACAACCTTGGTGAGGGAAATGGCACAATAACATGTAAAGAGGGCTACATGTTAACATGCAAATATATGACCGCAACACTTTACATGCTTATCACATCCACGCATGATATGCACACTAGATGCACATTTAGTAAGCATTACATTCACCATACAGACAAATATGGTTGACATAAACGGCCCGATTCATGGAATATTTGCTAGGTTCAAAGTAAATTTGCACTGCTGAAAAGTAACTTTGTACTGCCGACACAAACCCTGATTCACGGAACTGTGCAAAGTGTATTTTTGCTGTGCAAAGTCCGGGCAACATCAGTGCATAGTCCTTTTTGCAATACAAAATGACTTTGCATGGCAAAAATACACTTTGCACGGTTCCATGAATCGGGGTTTGTGTCAGCAATGCGAAGTCACTTTTCAGCAGAGCAAATTCACTTTGAACCGGTCAAATATTCCATGAATCGACCCTTGTATGTTTAAATGTTACATTAACGGGTTCCAAAAATATATGATAAACCAAACACTGCACTGCAGGGGAAGGACACTGCATGACATTGAACATTACATTTTGCCTTTAAGTAGCAATTGCCGGCAGAGTCAACTGACACTACAACACCGCATTTAGCAACTAAGAGTGTTGGGTGCATGGTGCAGCGCCATTTGCAAGTCATTGAATATGTGATTTTTGGCCTGGACGGACCCTTATGTGGGTTTCAGCCATGCAATATGGTGGGGGCTGTACCAAAAGGTGGAGAGAGCAAGGAAGTTAAACACAACCATCCATCCAAGAGCACCTGCGCTCTGTTGGGGACTCTGCAACACTTTTCACACACACTGCATGCACTTATAGAGAACATTGTATGCATGGAAAAAAGGCACCATAGCAAGAGAGGTGCACTGCATATTTTAGAAGATCAACTACCGCTATCTCTGCCCAGAAATATGCACAGCAATGAATGATCTTCTTTGCATTCCCTACTGCTTTCCTGCTCCATTTTCGCGCCTTGACACACTTGTACATAGGCGCGTTATAAATGCCATATCATATCAATGTAAGAGAGAGTTATAAGGTAAGGAAGACGTAGGTTGGAAGGCCATTGTGTGGGCCTTCAAGAGATCCTTTTTTAATCAAATAATAGGATGTGCCTCAGAAGGGTCTTTGAAAAATGTGCAGCAACTTAAATACAGTTTGCACAGTAACGCTACCAATGCAGCTCATCAAATGCAATGGCACCATAACAAGGCCAATTGCAAAGAACAAGCACAGCACAAGCAGTAGACACCGTACCAAAATGCATGCAGTGCAACTGCCGTTTCCCAGTGGGAAATATGTCCACGTAACACTTAAGACTGCCCACCAGCAAACACAACAAAAGATTAGAAGTAAACTGACAATGCACATGAACTTGTGACAAAGCCACATCACATCAAGAGAAGAAACAACCCAATGGTATGGACATAACTGTCCCTACATGTGGGGAACATGTTGAATTTGACTAGCAGTGGTGACGGTGGTGGAGGCTCCCTCTTGGCCACCCATCATGGTGCAAAAAAACATGGAAGGATATATATTCTGTGAGGGCATGCTGTGCTTGTTTGTCATTAAATAGCTGGCAGCATATGTGCAAAGAGCGAGTAAAAGGAAGGGCACGCCATTATTGCCCTAGAGAGGAATGAGGGAATACTTTCAGAAAAAGGGGGCATGGCCTTGGTGAGAGGGGTGTGCAACGTGCCCAGGAAAACCTTACAGAGAAGTGAAGTCACCATGAAAAAGTTCAAAAGGAGGTTCATACTCCAACGTCGTCCCTAAACCTATTTAGCAGAGAGTGTATCAGTTTGGGTCATTCATTAAAAATTTTAAGGGCATATGAAAGAATCCCAAATGTGGGCCTCCCTGTGTCGCGGTGAAGTTGAGGCAACACCTGTTGATCAATGATTAAGGGGCTGAACCTGGACGGCGTGACGTACCTCAAATCCTGTCATGATAGTGTTCACCCTTTTATTTAGGGAAACACAAATAAGGAAATGAGCTATCTGAGGGAGGAGGGGGAAGAGTAGAGGGAAAAGAGTAGATCCTTGTGGGACACCAACAGCATCGTATCAGCTGTAGCCATGTTCCAAGAAATGAAAAATTAGTGATTAGAATGTGTGTTATTTCTGTACCCGTGGCACAATCTGATTTGTTAAAATATACCTTCTAATCTGTGTGTAATGTGGTTCCTATAAATTCTATTTTTTTTTGTTGCACAAACCTTTGTGCCTTTTTTCTAATACCATTTAAGAATGACAGTATGCGTGCATGCACAGTTTGCACACATGCAAGTGTAATTTGAATATGCAAAATCATGATAGTGCCAAATGAAATATATGTGCACTACATTTTTGCTGGTGTTAATACAATTCCAAATGACGAGATGGCTTTTGTGCATGTGAAAATGGCAAATGTGCCATTTGACAAATTTCACACTCCTTGAGATGTGGAAGGACAGAATTGATTGGTTTGAGGGACTGGAACTTGCCTTCGGCATGCAGGATGTGGAAGAAGAGTTGCGGGGGGCAGCTGGTATGAGCCGTCTACTGACGTCTGGTACTGATATGATTATTCAGTTGGTTCGTGAGGAGCAGTCAATTTATAAGAAAATGAAGGCTGCCATTCTCAGGAAGTTCTGCAAGAACACTCAGCAGTACATCAGAAGCTTTAGAGAGCTCACCAAGAAAGTAGGACAAACCTTTGAGGCGTTTGTTTATCAATCCTTGAAATATCTAAATGGATAGGTTCCAGGTAACAAAGTCGACACATTTGAGGGCATGTTCATTTTGATTGCATGTGAGAATATCCTGGAGATTTGTGAAATGCAGTAAAAAAGCATCTAGTGAGCAAGAGTTTCACATACTCAAGGGAGCTTGCAAAGGAATGTGAGAATTATACACTCGAGTCCAGAAGAAGGCTCTAAAGCAGATGACAAGGCACATTATAAAAGTAAGCATAAAGAGGACAAGAACACAGGCTCTCTGCCCTGCTAAGAAAGGGCCCCAAAAGCATGAAGATGCATGGTTCTTCAGCACCCACAGAAATAAGGAGAAAGGGCACCCCTAGCAATGGAGGAACCACCTTAATGATCATAAAAGGATGGTTTCTATGTGGGGAAATGACAAATAGAAGAGGGTATCCCACGTGCAAGGTCAGGTCCAATCAAGCCAAGCCATAGTTAGTGCTACCCTCATGAAGAAAGAGCCAATAGTCAGTGTGCCCATCATAAATGATGAATTCCCATTAGGCCATCAGTTAGCCGAATGTACCCTAATATTGCTATGTCAAAAATGCACTAGGTCTCCCATTGAGGCCCTGTTAGCTGCTAACGCAGCAGTTATTTTGCTCATGAATTCATAAATGGGAGCAAACTCCCGACAGATCATGATACTGCTGCGAGTATCACTGTTATCCGATGCCGGTGGGTGTGCAAGGACCAGATTCTCTGTGGTCCTCCTAAAATATTCAGGGGATTTGATGGCCTCACCAGATGCCAAGTGGCTATTATAGAGTTTAGCTGGAGGTGTGAAACCTCTCAGCTGTGTGTCGTTGTCCAGGATGAAATTCCAGCGAACTGTCTGTTAGGGAATGATTATCCAATAAATATCCCGACCCGCACTGGCATGAGCTAATTGATATGTACAAAATAATATGCTTACAAGAAACTCGGCTGACTAAACCCCTCCTTAAACCTAGCTATCTTAAATTTTTTTGACTCTACCAGAAAGCAAGCAAGGGCGGGACAAAAGGTGGGCGTTTAATATGGGTTCATGCTAGTTTAGGAATTCCCTGTAAAACTAATTGACCTGGATTTCAAAGATTTATTATGCATGGTTCCTGGGCCCAATGGGGATCTACATTGACTAATTCTGAATATATATTTATCACAGAACCAACAAGCAATATCGTCCCATGAATTGGACCTAGCTAAAATAACTGATTCTATGAAGAAGACCTCTAACATGGTCCTGATAGACTCTAATTTGTCTTCTCAAGATATGAGGGGTCATTACGAGTTTGGAGGTAGCCATGGCACCATTAGCGCCATGGCTGCCTCTAAAACCCGTGTCCGGGTCCGGTCTGGCTGAATGGGGACTTACCGAGACATTCCGAAATATGCGGACCCGGTAAGTCCCCATTCAGTTAACCATTCCCCATTCCCATTTGAGCCCCCATAGGGCTCAATGGGAATGGGGAAGGCGCTAATAATGGGCCTGCAAATTGCAGGCCCGTTATTAGCTCCAAGGTCCCTTAACGGGACCCGCAGAGAACGGCTGGTCAGACCAGCCGTTCCTGCTGGGACCCGCTAAGGGACCTCAGAATAGGGCAGTAAGGGTTTACCGGCACCGGCATCCTTACCGGTGCCCGTAAAGCCTTACCGCCCAACTCGGAATTACCCCCTTGGTCTTAGAGGAAGATGTTATGTTATGCTATGTTGACTTATAACCCGCACTGTTACCATTTGCATGGTCTCCAGGCGCTCACATTGCTCAGTAAAAAAGAAGGCGGGCTGGGTTAGTGAGGGAAGAGGTATAGGATAGAGGTTGTGCTTGTCTGTTGATGCTTGCAAAACCAGAAGAATCTGGTGTTTGTGCATGTCATCTTTCAAAGTGTGCTTTGATTGTGTACACCGGCTTGTTGTGCCCGGAACGGTAAATCACAGTGTCTGGGATTCTGTATTGTTTGCAGATATTTGTTGTGGTGGATGTGTGGTTTGCGTGTTTTGTGTAGTGTGGCTGGCCCATTAGGGCATGTGTGGTACTTGGGAGGTATGTGGGAAAGGAGCAGCAGCAGGGGTGATTAGTACAGTAGCAAGCTTCAGAACATTGTACGTTTTCAACACAGAGACAGGATTCAGAGGGCAGATGTACCATAGTCAATACAACGTCTAGACTTCAAAATTCAGCTAAATGCAATACATTGGCTACCCTCAAATACTTCTAAGTGCAATACTTAAGCTACTCACCAAACTTATTCTGAGTGCATTGTATAGGCTACCCAGTGGATTCAACTAAGTGCAATACACTGGCTACCCTTTAGATTCTTCTAAGTGCAACATATTGGCTCCCTCGAAATTCTTCTGAGTTTGGTGCATTGACACCTCTCAAAATCCTCTAGGTGCAATACATTGGCTAACAACAACATTAATCTATTATACATTCTTTTCTTAGGTTATGCCAACAGGAACCATCCCTGTCGGTGTACCAAGGGCTGGTGTCCATCAGCATGCACAGGTCTATAGTATTCACACATCGGATGCAGGTGTGGTTGGACAGACAATTGCCCATACTGGGTACAAGTGATGGTGGCCTGCATGTGAAGATGCATGTGTCCCTTGGAAGGGCAGCCAGTGCTCACCAAGAACATAGCCAGGGTTTTGCCCATGATGCAGTTGAACAGATCCTGCATAGAGTTGCCCACCACCATGTACAAGTCACAAAGAAACAGGTACTCTCTGCAGTTCAAGAGGGCATAGTGCTGTCTGCGAAAGAGTGACTCAAGCGGGTACTGTGGAAAGAAAAGAGAGTGAGGGAGGTCTACACAGAAAGAGATGGACATTCAAACAAAGGTCTCGAAAGATACTGACACAGAAACCAAGACAGGAGGAGTGAGAGATGCATATGCACCTGAGTGACAGACTCGTCATAGAGGACCCCTTTGGAAACCAAAGCTAAGTAAGGGTCATTCCTTGCAAGTACTTAAGAGTAAAACAATGAGCAACATGGAGGCTGTGGCCCCACCATGCACAGGCCATCTGAAACACTCCCCCAGATAGCATGTCAGTGTCTCCTCCAGAGACCTATGTCACAATAACAACTGCACTATATCATGCCGATGAGCCAGACTTCTCCTCTTTTTTTTTTAAACGATGCATTACATTTTACACAGGTCACACATAAAAATATGCAATACAATGTTTTCGTTATGTTTCAACAAAATAACAAATGTAACATTAAAAAGGCACATTAAAAAGGCACATTCAAAATGGAATTATATAAATATCTAAAAACACATATTAATCAAGGCAGGACATAGCAGAGATGCCCTGATGGAGAAGAAGCGGGCTGAGTTAACTACAGACATCATTATGCAAAATGCCAAAACTGGGACTCATGAAATGCCCAGACTGCTAGCTATCAGACCAGTGTCAAGCATGGTAGGACCACCTGTTCTTGCAATGTCCAACTGTGGGAATGCTAGCCTTGCACCATTAGCAGGATGGAGAGGAATGTGTGGGGTTCAATCTCAACAGATTTGACTTTTAACATTTCAAATAACACTTCTTCAATGAGAAACAATGACAAGCCTACATCAAACTTTTCGGAAATTGAAGAACAATCACTTGCTGACAGTCCAAACAATTCAAGCTAATATGGACTCATGACAAGGAGATGCAGACAGGGAGGACATGTTTTAATTACATAACAGGAAAACATTTTGAAATGTATGATGAGATAATGGCATATATCAGATAAGCCTGGACATGGATTTTTATCAAAGGGGTCCCCTGCGACAGACATATTAGTCATATTGGTCACACCCATAGGAGGCGCTCTGATAACCAGGGATGCCTACCAGCTATGCAATGTGTGGACTGAAAGAAGTGAATTGGGAATTTCCCAGTGCCCCTCCTGCTGTCCTAGTCACGCTGGTGTCATGCCCCCAAGCATAGATACTGTGCAAAGGCACCCAGCATGACAGCTGTTCTCCCAGGTAAATTAACCACTCTTCCCACATCCTTGTGTTTCCATTGAAACCTTACACCTTACAGGCATTCATCCCAATCCCTTCTTTTGCGAATTAGAAGGATATGCCTTGGCAGGTGCTATAAGCAGATCCTGGGCAGGAGACTAGAGACCGCACGGGAGACTTCTATACCTATGAGTTTAGGAACCCCAACATTTTTATAGTTTAGCCATTTCCCAAAATGTTTTGTTTAAACTAGTCGCAGAGACAAATATTTCATTACGTTATGAAAGGACCCCTTATCCTCCTAGGATTTCTCACCAAACACATCCTGTTATTGAAGGTTGTGAAACACACTTGTGTCAAGTGTTTTTTGGATTTGTCGCACCTGCATTCATAATGTTGGTGCATTGATCATGCAAATCACTGCAGTGCCTGAAAGCACACGTGTGGGGTAAGAGACATAAACCAAAGGGCTCTCTTGACTCTGTGCCTCCAACTCGAGACAGCATCCATTTTGCTGTTGCTCCTTAAAATGATCCTCTACCGAAGAGAATTCCCACACATGTGCCTCAACCTGTGTTTTCTCAGGTGCATTGACATGCCTCGTATGCAGAATGTAGTGCCATATGCTGCAACCCCACTACCCTGGTCATGTCACCACAGGATAACCTCCACCTTTCTCTCTCTCTCGCTCTCACACACACATACACACACTCTCGATCTCAGTGTCTTTCTCTCTGTCTCTCTGTCTCTCTGTCTCTCTCTCTCTGTCTCTCTCTCTGTCTCTCTCTGTCTGTCTTACTCCCCATGTCCCACCCACACTGTGCCTCACTCTCTTGCTCCCTTTGCATCTGTATGTCATGGTTTGTCTCTCACACTCGCTCCACCACACACCCTCTCATCCCCTCCATTCCACTCCACTCCACCAACTCATTGGGCTTGTTGGCCCTCTGCAGCTCTACTCAACCCAAACTTAAGAAGTTTAATTCCTTCATAAAAGTCTACCTTAGCCAGTGACAGGAGCAAGACTTAATCTAATGAAGGGACTTCCCACAGGCCATTGCTGTTCTTTATGAGTGGGTAACTTCCCCATGACTTTCTTGCTACTGTATCCTGTGGGGTTTAAATGCAGCCCCAGAGTGTCAGTGACTTAGAGGCCATGCACGGCCCTATTGTGAGAATAAAGCTGGCTGATGTTGAAACCAATTGGAATACGCAGGCCAGTACAAACATTGATTTCTGACATAAGGCCTAGCGAAGGATCAAAAACAGGCCTGGTTCAACTTTCCCAAAAATGGACAAGCACTCAAGTGAAGGAAATTGTGCCTGAGAAATTAAAACTACTGGAGGTGCCCAGTGCATGGAGAAAACACCATGTGCCTGAAATACTGTTTTCATTAAAAAAACATTTTCTTCTTAGCATTTATTTTATTACAAACTTTTTTTGATTTTCTTAATCAAAATGAATAGAACAGACAAGTTTTAAACGTAAAATTCAATATTACATTTCCTCACATCTCCCCTCTGTTTTGGGACACTACAAGATATCTCGTAGGTTCATTATCCATCATGAACTTCCTTCTTGTTCATTCAGTCACAGTTACTGGTTTTTCTATGCTATTTTTTAATTTCTCTAGTTAGAACATTCAAGAAGTTGACTGTAGCATAGTTCAGTTTCTGGTTTTTGGCTTGGTAAATTCTCTCCCACCATTTTCTAGCATCTGAACCTACCATGTTTCCAAGTTCAGGGAGGAGATGGATAATTCTTAGATCTTTCAAGTTTGGACAGAATAGAATAGACATAAATATTTTAATGATTTTTTTTTTGTCTGCACAATCGGCATTCATCAGTTATTTCTTTATTATACCTTTTTTAATGTGGTTTTGTTGTACAAGATGTTTAATCTTAACCTCATTAGAACATTTCTCGCTGTATTGTTTGGGAATTTTCTCAAATAACATTTTGTCATATTTAAGAATCCAAAATTACTTTGAAGTAGTGTATGGGTTTTAGATGCTGTTCTTTTTCCTTCTGTTATTCGCCAATCGTTGGCCGATATTATTCTCTTAGCTGCTAAAGTAATTCTGCACAGGGACTCTTTTGATATTCGAAGAGAGGTGAGATAATTTTCACACTCCAACATCCAGCTCCATGGGGGTCCGTTCATCGTCTTTATCTTCTCTTTTTCTTAGTATTTCAAATTGTGGAGGGTAATCTTCTGTTATTATTTTTCTGAACAGTGAGATTGTGTTCCACATTGTCTTAGAGTATAATGAGTTCAGTCCTAACGCATGACGAATTACAGTGACTGAAATTGCTTGGTGTAGCTTTAGTATTCTTTTCCAGAAGAAACCTTCACATCAATCCCATAATTCCTTTCTTAAGCTGTTATTTGTTTCCGCTCTGTAGATAATAATAGGTGTTGCTTTTTGTTTAAAGTATTTAAGGATCGGGGTCATGAAATATTTTCCAAAGCGTTTATTTAGTGCCATCCCCTATGTTGTCAATTGTCCCAACTTCTTTTTCACATTTTCTATCCAAGGGCTTTCGCTTTTAAACACATATATGACCATGCTTAAATATCTCTGCTCACAAATTGGATAGAGTTTCTCTTTATCTAAAATCCAAAAGTCTTTTTTTTAATTTATTATTTCTCTTATCTCTCAGCACCATAATCACAGATTTGGCGGCATTGACCTTTAGATGGTTTTTGTTAATATATTTCTGTAGGATGAAAAGTTTTCTTTGGTGGCCGATCTTTGTCTGTTCTAAAAGGACCAAGTCGCCCGCGTATAGCAGCCAACCTTCTTCTTTCCCATTGATTTTTGGAGGGAAGGTGGTATTGTGTGTCAATGCTTCTTTTACGTCCTCCATGAACAGATTAAAAAGGGGGGCTGCCAGAGGACACCCTTGCTTTAGCCCTTTCGATGTTCAATTTTTTTTGGATACGTTTCCTTGATGGTCAAGCTTTACTTGCATGCTGGTATTCGAGTAGAGATCCTTGATGATTTCCAGTAGGTCATTTGAGCATCCTTCCTTCTTCATCTTTTCCCATAGAAGGAAGCGATCGATGCTATTGAATGCCTGACTTAGATCTGTGCTGTGTAGACTTTTTCTTTCTTGTACTCTGAGCGTTGTTTGAGCAAGTTCACTATTAGGAGGTTTAAGTTGCATCCAACTTCCTTCACGAATCCTGTTTGCCTTTTGTCGAAAGAATTTGTTCTTTTTATCCATTCTTTTAGTCTTTTCAGACTAACCATCGCAAAGATGTTTCCCACTACATAAAGTAGCGTGATAGGTCTGTAATTCACCGGCTGGTGTCGGGTTCCCTTGCTTAAAATTTTTTATTATTATCGCCAATTTCCAGAATTATGGTATTTTACGTTTCGCAAATATTCTGTTGAATACATTTTCACAAAACTCCACCCATTATTCTGGGGCCTCTTTCATTAATGCGTTTGATATCCAGTCAGGGCTGGTTGCTCTAGATTTACTGCATTTTTTTATTAATCACAAAATTTCTTCTCTTTCGCAATTCATTGCCCTGGGTCTTTCATTTGTTACTTGTTTCTCTGGGCCTTTGGGGTTTCAGTTGGTTTATCAAATAGCTTTCTATAATGATTTACCCAAACTTCTTCCATTATTGGATTGACAGTTTGTGCTTCTTTTGATGCCCCCTTTTCTTTCATTAATTGCCTAAAACTCTTCCCAGATGTTTCCGATAGGGCATCTCGCATATGTTCAGCATCTTTTGTATCCATCAGTGCTCTTTGTGCTTTTATCCAATTTCTGTATTTTTGTTTTCTTTTTTGTAGTAAGACATTTATGTTTAGGGTCTGTGTTTTCTTTAGTTCTTTTAGGTATTTTCTTAACTGCTTTATTTGGAATATTATGTCTTTGTTGAAGATATACAGATGTTTAAAGGTAGTTTTGTCGGACCTTTCCTTGTCTCTCTGAAAGCCAGCAGAGTACGACTATATTCTATTGAATCTGGTTCTTTTTTCATTACCCTGATTCGATTTTCCGTTACTTCATGCAATTCATTAGGTTTATTCTTACACGATTGAGGCCCCCCTCAACTTCAATTCTGTGATTCCATTTCTTTTGCAAGTCGATTCACACTCTTTTAAGTGTCTTAATCAAAGGGTCAAGATCACTATGAAGCGTCTTCACCACTTCAATTCTTTCTATAACAGGCAATAAGTTCCCAGAGACAAATTTAAAATTAAGTGTTGCTTGGCTACTTCAGTTTGACCATGTGGAGGCCGGTGGAATATCTGAAAACAAAGAAGAGACTGGATCGGGCTAATTTATAGACCGCTAGATTCAGCCCTTAGCTAGCAAATGGACAATCCAAAACTAAAGAACCCAACTGTCTTCCTCACTCTTCCTCTTCAATCCATCAACTACCCGGCTCGGTCCATGTACCAAATAGGTCCTGAGTCAATACATTTCTTTAAACCATGTATCATTTATTTAGTAGCTGGAGACGCACAAACAAATTTGACAAATAGATATATACAAATATAACACACATACTATTTTCAGAGGCACTAATTTATAATATTAGCGCCTTGCCTATTCTAAAATACATCTTAAAAATCATGGCAAGTAAAAAACATACATAAAAATATTCATAAAACCACACCTTTCCTATACAAAACTAAAACCAATAGTGCAGTGTTAACACCAATTCATTTCTCAGTGCAATAGTAAAGTGCAAATTTGCTAATAAAGTGCAATACAAAGTTGGTTGGACAGCATCAGACAGCTCATCTCATATGGTGATGCCTTACTGGGAAAATCCGTACTTGATACTCACCCTTTGTCTGCCTAAAGGGGACATTAATTTCAAACTAATAACATTTCTCCACACTGTTTATTATTCAGTGCATATTACCCAACATGTTTCGACTATCTTCCAAAGACAAGTACTTATAAATATCTGTAGACTTCTTCAGGGGAACCAACAACAAACAACTATATATAAAAAACAATAAACAGCCTAAAAAACATTCACTTTAGCCTGTTCCAAAATAGGCTAATATTCTTATCCTTCACACAATGTGAAGTATGGCAATTTGAAGTCCCAATGCCCGACCTTAGGAGGGTTGCCGCACAAAAATAAAAAATGTGTGCGTTGATGGGCTGATAGACACAGGAAAGAGAGGGAGAAAAACAACAAAAAGAGGGAGATTAGTAGTGATTCTAAGTTCAGTTTTACCTGCTACCCAAGGTGTTCACTAATTTCATCACTGTGGGCTTACCGTGTCAACAAAGGTATAAATTGTTTCCCTTTGGGCACAGGAATCAGTTTGGTATCTCGTCTTCTAAATAGACGACACCTTCTCTACAATTAGAGAAAAGAGAGAGAGAGAAAGAGAGAAAGAGACCACAAATCAAAACGAGGGACAGACAAGGGCAGACATATAACCTTCAGTCAGGTCTGTTCAACAGTCTTCTAATTTTCTTAAAAAGTGAGTTGCAACCAAAGATACATATTGCTAATCGTCTAGTGCTGAGTATTGACCCAGCTCTGCTGTAGTATGGTGAAACACAGTGCCTGCGTACACTGAGAGTACTGAACTGTCTAACCATTGTGTCCACATATATATATGGTGTCTAGGCAACAACAATTTCATCTCCTAAGTGCTCTTATACCCCCATATTCACAATCAACATCAAATGTTCAAAACTCATTCTTTCATGTAAATACTTGGGAACAGGGTTACATAGTTGTCAAATACCTGGATTACACTTGAAGAGATAATCCTGACCTTGAAGTGTGCCTGGGACTTGAGTTTGCAAATCAAAAATGTGCTTTCACAGAGCCGAGAGATTCTTCCACTGCAATTCGTGAAGATAAATCAAAATAAGCGCCAGGACACTACGTCTCGATTGCCTGTGCAGTGTGCGTGTGACGGTGGAGGTGGACTCACCAGTTAGAGTGCAATGTAGCACCTGAAGTGGGACGTCGATTCCTTAGGACCCTGTAAGTGTTTGGATCGCCTACGGGCGTGCAAACTTCCCCTCGCCGTCTGCTGCCTGTAGCTGACAACGCTGCTGTTGAAGTATGCAATCCGGGAGATCACATGATTGACGTGCGGCATGATGACGTGTGCTAACGCCTAGCGACCATTTCAATCATGGGACACAGCCTGTCTATGGTCCGTGTAAACAAACTTGGTCTTCCTAGGTCACCGGTCCATCAATCATATCGCAAACTGCATCGTCCACTGGAATCTACATGTGACGAATGCAGATGCCGTGAATCAAGGTCTGTAACACCTAACTAAATTACATAACCATCGGATCTCATTGTGTGTGTATTATGGAGGGTACGAATCACACCAACAGACATGGGCAGTACAATTGAATGCTACTACCGGACACTTCTTATGTGTGAAAAGTTGCCATATGGTTATTTTTATAAATATATATATGGGTTGCTACAATGCACGTACGATTGATGTTGTGAAGGGTGCAGTGCAACATCAATAACTAGCTGGAATACACGACCCGTAAGGGGCGGACTGCCTCAGGGTAGCTAAATGGTCACCACACTGAAACGGACTTGTTCGTATGGTACTTTTAGAAGCTGTTCCAGGTTATCATTTCATTTAAACCTGTTTCAGATGCTTTAGTGAGAAATATAAGCCATTGTTCTCTAAAAAATAATTTCCTCGCATCTTCTGCTTTGTCGTTGGTTCGGACCTGTTGCCACAAGATGGTCCATTTCAATGTATCACTCAAGTGTTCCATAGTTAGAAAATGTGGAACCAAGGATGCTTTCCTCTCAGTCATACCAATGTAAATTTTAGCACACGGGCACCAAATGGCATATACTATATTAGTGGAATTGCAATTGGTAAAGCCTGTTTGTCGCCATGGTTTGTCCAGTCCTAGGTCAACAACCGTAGATCTGCTCGTTTGTTTGTTTGTTTATTTTATTTCTATAGCGCTCCGGACCCGGGAGTAAAAGGGCGCTTAGTACAAGTTACAAGGCACATTACAAGGTAATAAACAGTAATAGTAGAGCAGCAGATATATACAGAATATACAGACAGTGGAGGTGATAACAACCAATAATGACAAAATGAGACGTGTGCAATATGTACAGTTTATAGCTAAGTCTATATATTTGTCTTGTATATTTGCAATTCACACACTCCCCACATGGTGAGTGTCTAGTTAATTTGGGTAATCCCCATTGTTCAGTGATCCTAGTTTGTGTACTGTTCTTGAATGAAATATCGTTTTTGGTGAAAAGCTCTTTCAAATTGGTACTCCGACCAAAGGCACATAGTGGTTTAGGTAGTGCGCACTCTCCTCTTTCAAATATATCCCAGTGCCGTCTAATGATTTTGGTAATCTCGTTCGACCTGGTGTTGAAGGTACTTACAAACACAATCTCAGTATTCTTTTCATTCTTATTCCAATATTCGAGTAGTGCTTCTCTATTGTTGTTTCTAGCTCTCTTCAAGGCTCTCTTCACTACTGTCTTAGGGTAACCTTTGTCCTGTAATTTGGAGCTAAGTACTGCTGCTTCAGATAGAAAGGTTTGGTTCAGTGTGCTGTTGCGTTTAAGTCGCAAAAACTGTCCAAACAGAAGATTCTCCCGGGTGTGTCTAGGGTGGCAGCTGTTGAAGTTCAATAATGCATTGCGATCAGTGGGCTTGTGATAGGGTCTGATTTTGAGCACACATTCTTCTTAATCAATCCAGTTGGAAATGTCCAGAAAACTGATCTCTTTCCTACTGTATGTAGATGTACATTTCAAGAATTGATTTTGTTGATTCATCCAATGGGTAAATTCTATGAATGAATCCTCTGTGCCTTCCCAAATGATTAGAATGTTGTCTATGAATCTCCGCCATAAAACAATTTGGTCAAGGTAAGGATTGGAAATCTGATAAATGTGCTTGATCTCAAATGCTTCAACATATAAATTAGCAGCTGTAGGAGCTACTGGAGAGCCCATCGCTGTTCCATGAGTTTCATGGTATAAAGCTTTGTTGAAACAAAAATATTTTTCTGTAAGCGCCATTTCTGCGCACCATAGAATTAAGCTATTGGGCATTGTTCCTGTAGTCCTTTTCCTTAAAATAACTTCTTCTAGTACCTCCAATGTTGCTTTCTGAGGAATACATGTATACAGTGAAACTATGTCCAAACTTGCAAGAAATTGAGTTTCAGGTACAACCTTCAGGTTTTCTATAAGGTTGATCACCTCTGTTGTGTCCTGGATGTAAGAATACATTGTGGCAATGTAAGGTTTCAAATATTTGTCTGCAAATGTTGATAAAGGTTCTAACAAAGATACTTTCCTGGATACGATGGGGCGTCTGGGAGGATTTACCAAAGATGTATGTATTTTAGGTAAAATGTAAAATTTAGGCATGGATGGTTTGGTGACGTTGAGGTACTCAAACTCCTGTTTTGAAATCCACTTACGTTGTAATGCTTTCTCAAGTTTTTGTGAAATGAGAGTAGTACGTTTTGCCGTAGGATCCACACTGATCAGTGTATAGAATTCCTTATTGTCCAGTTGTCTGTCCCACTCACTGATGTATGCTGATCTATCCAACAAAACCACTGCTCCTCCTTTATCGGATTTTCTAATACTTATTTCCTTGTTATCGGATAAACTTTTAGTAGCCTTTTTTCTTCATTGCTGAAGTTGTGGTAGCTCTCAGGTTTCTTAGATTTCTCCAATGCAGCAATGTCTTGCCACACTCTTTTCGCATAAACTATTGCCTCAGGTGTTCTAGTATTAACTGGAGGTTCAAATATTGATTTTTTACTCAAGCCACTCTCGTTTTCAACTTTTATATCCTTTGATGTTATAACTCGCAATTTTGGAATATGGTGTAGTAGGATCATCAGGTTTGAGCGGTTAGGATTAGCCTGTCATTGTCTTTCAGTTTTCTTTCAAGGGTTATGCAATCACTTCCTTCGCTATTGTTTTTTTGGCTCCATTTTCCACCCATTACTTTATTCCGATGGTTTTCCACTGAAAGGGTGGCTGGGAGGGGTATTTTACTAATAGGTTTGAAATTCACTTTATTTGGGTTCTTTGTAGGATACTGTCTTGGAGAGTCCAAGATTTCAACTCCGTTTTCACTTGATACAGACTGTCTCGCAAATGTTCTTCTTTCACTTAATGTGCGAAATCTGGAAGAACTTTCAAATGCTCTCAGATTTTGGTTTGTCTTTCTCTTTTTCTTTTAATGGACTGATTAGTATGACTCTATCTTGCAATTCATTTGATGAGTCAGTTTCATCTTCATATGTTGAGAGAATCATAAGCATTATCATTGAGTTATTGTCTCAGATGTATTTTACGTAATAAACACTCCACATCAATTCGAGTTTGGAATTTATCGTATGTAGCTGTGGTCTGGTGGAATATCAACATCAATGTTTCCATTCACTAACTGTAGGTCTCTCAGAGTCATTTCTTCCAACCATTCGACACCCCTTTGCTTTTTCTTATTTGAATTGAAACTTTTGTCACTGGATCTTTCTGTTTCATTTTCCAAGCAATTTGCGTTCAAGTCTCCACAAATAAGAACTTTATGTTCAGGTTTTTCTGCCAAATATTTATCGATTAGATCTGATATTGTTTAGATAAATAGGCAATTGTCTTTTTCTTCAGGCTTCCAGTAGAGGTTCACTATTAGTAACTCCTTCTCTGTCTTTGAGTTGATTTTATTGCAGAATCTTGATCACTTGCACATAGGGTTTCGGATTCAGAATTTGCACCACAGAAAGATTTCTGTTAATCTTAACTAAAGTTAATAAGCCTGACGATGATCTACCCTTTAGTCTTCCTCTCGCTGGTTTAAGGAAGGCTGTATAACCGCCAAGCATGTGGGTGACTTTTATCCACGTTTCTTGTAGGCAAATTAGGTCTAATTTAAGAAGCATCAGTAACATCTCATTGAACAAATGTCTGTACCCCCTAGTGTTCCAATTTCCAACTTCCCATTCTTCATATTGTCTTTCCTTCTGGCTCTCGCTATGACTATTCGATGACAGAGCTCTGGCCAGCCAATCCCAGGATTACTTGTTGTTTTTTTCACTTTTATCTGCTTAAATGTCCTTTTGGTTTTTGCCCTTTATGGTGATTTTTATCCTTTGGAGGCCATGTTTTTCTATGCTCGTATGGTCGATTGTTTCATTGTTTTCTCTTGTATCCCTCACTATGTTTGCTGTAGGGACCTTATCTTTGATGTCTGTAAATGACCATCTGAGTGAAGGGAGGACCCGTTTACTTTCAACGGCCGAGCACTGTCATTGCTTTTTAATGCTTTCTTTTCATACCCTATTGGCGGTGAACATGCTGCCGAATCTGTGCGTCTATGTTCTTTCTTTCGATGTCAAACCCTAGCAATTGAAAGTCATCGCCTGCTTCCATCACAGTGACTAACGAAGTTGTTGAGCTCGTTGTAAGTATGACTTTGTCATTGATGTTCTCATTCGGGAAACATACAACTTTTATATCCTTTGATGTTATAACTCGCAATTTTGGAATATGGTGTAGTAGGATCATCAGGTTTGAGCGGTTAGGATTAGTCTGTCATTGTCTTTCAGTTTTCTTTCAAGGGTTATGCAATCACTTCCTTCGCTATTGTTTTTTTGGCTCAATTTTCCACCCGTTACTTTATTCCGATGTTTTTCCACTGAAAGGGTGGTTGGGAGGGGTATTTTGGTTTACTAATAGGTTTGAAATTCACTTTATTTGGGTTCTTTGTAGGATACTGTCTTGGAGAGTCCAGGATTTCAACTCCGTTTTCACTTGATACAGACTGTCTCGCAAATGTTCTTCTTTCACTTAATGTGCAAAATCTGGAAGAACTTTCAAATGCTCTCAGATTTTGGTTCGTCTTTCTCTTTTTCTTTTAATGGACTGATTAGTACGACTCTATCTTGCAATTCATTTGATGTGTCAGTATCATCTTCGTATGTTGAGAGATTTAATAGGTCTGTACCACTCATGTCAGCACCCTCTTGCAAGGGTTTTTCAATTTGCACTTGCTTCAGGCAATTTGTTTTTATCTTCTGCTTACATACCACTTTTGTAGGGGGACTCTCCAGTTCTTCATCTGAGCTGAGCACTTCATGCAAGTTGGTTTTCTCTTCTCTTCCTTTCAAGTTCCTTAGGAATTTTCAGGAGCCATTAGTTTTCAGTCTAACCCATTTTCTGGTGTTTCTGGGTTTTTGCACTTGATTTTGCTTTCCTTTCATTTCCCCCCTTTATTATTGCCATAATTTTGATGAAAGATTGAAAAAAGATTAGTTTTTTTGACCAATATTTGACTCTGTTTTTTTTTTGTTCTGGTTTGTTCTCCGAACTTTCCCCTAACGTGGGACCAGTTTCGGTGTTATGAAACATGGCACTTACTACCACTTGTGTTACGCTCACCTGGTATCCACGGGGACGCCACCCAGCCCTGGTTGGATGATTTGCACTCTCGAACCCTCTCCCAGTCCCTTGGTAAGGCCTCTGGTTAAAGATGGGTCTTAATATTGTAAAAGGTGGATTCTCATGGCAGGGGCACGTAGATGTGGGGGGTGAGCAGCGACCAAGTTACTTCACTGGTGCAAGCCCCCCTGTGGTAATCCAGGCCTGCTGCGACTCCGTAGGTTTACTGCTTTACAGTCTTTATATGAAGTTCTTATGTTCCTCTTAGTTCGAATAATAATGTCTTGCTTCTTTCCTTTTTGGTGTGTAAAGGCATTTTGGAGTGGTCATGCAGTTTGAAGAAGAGCATGGGCCGGTAGGTGAAAGAGCGGTGTGCGCAATGCTGTCCGGTGAGTAATGTGTGATGCGCGGCGCTGTTTAGCGTTTTATATTGCTAACCTGTGTCTTTTCTCTCCTTGCAGGTTACGATGTAGGTTACGATGTTCCTCGCCAAGCGCTGTAATGTTCCAGCAATGATACTGACCAGTAGATGACTGCCCAGGTAAGAATTCTGTGGCTTTCTTCATTCGGGAGGGAACATGAGTAAACACTTACTAATGCTGTCTTTCTTTCTCCTCTTTCCAGGTTATGGTATTCCAGGATGCATGCGGTGCCGGATGATGGAGTTCGTACCTTTAGGTGAGTGGAACTGAAGTCGGCGATGGGTTGAAGACAGGATACTGTTCCAGGTAAGTTTCGTAGTGTTTTTCTCTCTCTGCATTTCCTTGGTTTCAGGTAAGCTGGTATCAAAGAACTGGACACGGTGAGCGTTACGCTGCACACAGCAGAATAACGCAAAGCATGTTCTGCTATTTGGGGGCAGTTTAAATAGTCTCAGGTAAAGTAGTCCAGGTAAAATAGTCCCAGGCCTGCCACACCCAAAATAGTCAAGGTAAAGTAGTCCCAGTCCTGACACACCCAAAAGACTAGACCGCATAGCCCTTCTGCCTGGTCCTGGTTTGTTTGGGTAATTCTGATAGAACTTTTTAATTAAGCGAGGTGCATGGATGTATTCACTAGGTTCCCATGATCTGTCTTGAGGGCCGTATCCCGTCCAATCAACTAAGTAGTATAGTTTGGATCTGGTGTATTTTGAGTCTAGGATATCCTTCACTTTAAACTCTGGTTCTCCGTCAACTAATACTGGTTTTGTTGATGTTGTAACCCGAGTACCGGGTTGTACCGGTTTCAGGAGTGATATGTGAAACACAGGATGAATCTGCATAGTGGGTGGTAGGGCTAATTTAACTGCCACTGGATTTATTATCGATTCAATAGAATAAGGTCCCAGATATCGGGGACGAAAGGTCTGAGTCCCTTTTATGGGCACATAGTTTGATGCTAACCAGACCTTGTCTCCAATTTGATAGTCGGGGGCTTTACTACGATGTTGGTCAGCTAATTTCTTTTGTCTGTTCTTGGCTTGGAGTAAATGTTCTGCTGCTTCTTTGAAGGCCTGGGAAATAATCGCATGTAGGGTTTTAACCGCTGGCTTTTCCAAAGGGGTTACGAGATCCAATTCAGAAGTACGTGGATGTCTACCATATATAGTGTAGAAAGGGGTTTGTCCAGTTCTGGTGTGTAATGAATTATTATAGAGATATTCAGCTATCCATAACAAGTCCTTTCAATTTCTTTCCACTTGATGTAACATGCAACGTAAGTATTGCTCAAGGGTTTGGTTTGTTCTTTCTGTTTGGCCATCTGTTTGAGGATGGTGACTTGTGCATAGTCGAATGTCAATTTGGGCCATTGAACAGCATTTCCTCCAGAAGTTGGATACAAACTGACTACCTCGATCTGAGATCAAGACCGATGGAAAGCCATGTAGCTGTACGATTTCCTCCAGGAGTACTTTTGCTAAATTGGATGCATTTGGAAGACGCTTAAAAGAATAAAGTGTGCCATTTTAGAGAACAAGTCTACAACTACTAAGATGGTGTTGAATCCTTGACTGGGAGGTAGATCTGTAATGAAATCAAGGGACAGTGTGTGCCATGGTGCTGGAGGAATTTCCAATGGTTGGAGAAGACCAGCTGGTTTCTGCTTTTGGGACTTGTTTTGTGAACACACACCACAAAATTGGATAAATTGTATGATGTCTTTACACCATATGGGCCACCAATAGTTTTGTTTTACTTTAGCTAGAGATTTGGCAATACCAGGATGACCTTCAATCAGGGAGTCGTGATAACCCAAAATAACCTGCTCTTGTAAATCTTTACTTGGCAAGTATAGACGGTTCCTAAAATATGGTAACTGGTCTTTAATGGTATAATGTTCTCCTTGAGTACACCACTCTTGTGAGAAAGTGGGATCCATTAAGAGTTGGATCTTGTTTTGGAGTTCACGCTGTGTTAATGTTGTCGTAAGGCCCAGGAGTTTGTCTTCTGGAATGATGGCTACTGGATCTGGAGTTATGTATACCTTTTCATCAACACCCATGCGGGACAACGCGTCAGCCTTTCCGTTTTGGACTCTTGGCCGGTAAGTGATCACATAGTCATATTCAGCGAAGAAAAGAGCCCACCAGAGTTGAAAGGATGATTGAGCCTTTGGTGTTTTTAGGTATTGCAGGTTTCGATGATCAGTTATGACCGTGACAGTATATCTAGCACCAAGGAGATAGTGTTGCCATGCCTTGAAAGCTGATTTTATAGCCAAGAGTTCTTTGTCTGTGATAGCATAGTTGAGTTCGGGAGGTGAGAATGTTCGTGACCAGAAGGCCACAGGGTGTAACTGGCCAGTTCCTGGGTCCCTTTGTGAGAGAACAGCTCCCATAGCCATTCTAGAGGCATCTGTTTCAACTATATAAGGGAGGTCTGGGTGAGGATGCCGTAGAACTGGAGCAGAAGTGAATTTTTTCTTAAGTTCTTGAAAGGCATTCTCTGCTTCTTCAGTCCAATGGAACTTTTTATTTTTTTTTCTCAATAGTGATGTAATTGGATGCACTATTTGGGAAAAATCTGGGATGATCGGTGGTAAAAGTTTGCAAAGCCCAACATACTCTGGATTCCTTTAAATGAAGTTGGTGACAGCCAGTTAAGAATGGCATCTACCTTGTGCCTATCCATTCTGATACCTTTTGGTGTGAGGATAAAACCGAGGAACTCCACTTCAGTGACATTCAAAGAGCATTTTTCGAGTTTAGCATACAGTTTATGTTGGCGGAGATTAGTAAGGACGGAGCAGATATGCCTGACATGGTCTTCTTTTGTAGCAGAATACACTAAGATTTCATCAATGTAAACCAGGGCGCAAACGTCAATTAACTCCCACAAAACTTCATTCATAAAGTACTGGAATGCAGCAGGAGCGTTGCAAAGTCCAAAAGGCATTACCTGGTATTCATACAAGCCCTATTTGGTACAAAAGGCGGTTTTCCATTCTTCTACTTTCTTCACTCGATCAAGATGGTATGCCCCCCTAAGGTCCAGTTTGGTATAGATTTGGGCGTCTTTGACTTAATCCAATAATTCAGGAATAAGGGGCAGTCGATAGGGTTTTTTACTGTGATCTGGTTTAATGCGTGATAGTCGATGCAAGTTCTCAAATCTCCTTCCTTCTTTGGTACGAAGAATAAGGGACTGGCTGCCTGTGATTTAGATGGGCAGATAAATCCATTTGCCAGGTACTGAACAAGATAAAATTTCAAATGGAGGTTTTCTGGTTCAGTAAGTGCGTACATTCAACCAAAAGGGATTTGCGCACCAGGTATGAGGTTGATCTGACAATCGTAGGGCCTATGCGGTAGAAGAGAATTGGCTTGTTCTTTCTGGAACACTTCTTGAAAATCTTGGTATTCATTTGGTAGAGTACTAGTCACACCTAGTACAATCGCCGCAGCACTGGGAGTAGCAGATGTACATTAGTCCGTTTTCCCCTTTTCTTGGTGATAACAGGTGCAAGCACAATCATCGGAAAAGGCCAACTTCTTGGCATGCCAATCAATTAGAAGGTTGTGAGCTACCATTCTCGGTGTCCATCCTGGCAGAGTAGGGTTAGTGCTGCTGTACATTAGGTTACTGGTCCGGAATCTATTTCTGTCCAATCAACAGTAGTAACGTTTTCAGTAGTCGACTTAGAGCATAAGGGAAGCCCCATCTCTGCTGCCAGATCTTGGTCTACATAATTCCCAACTGCTCCGCTGTCTATGTATGCTTCGACAGCATGCATCCGAGACGGTTGTAGGTGATTGATCAAAATTACTGGTAATGCAAAGTGTGAGGTCAGTGGCTCATCCTTCTCACTTGACAAGCGGACCTCTACGCTTGCCAGGCTTGGTAGTTTTCCGACTCCTTGTTATTATCTTCCTTCTCTGTGGCTCCAACAGTTCTCCTTGGTGGTTTCACTGGACATCCTTTGAGGAAGTGGCCTGATTTTCCGCAATATAAGCAGAATTGCTGTTGCCTTCTCTTGTCTCTTACAGTTTTAGTTAAAGGGGGCCGTACACCTCCGATTTGCATGGGTTCTACCGTGTTTTCCAATGTACGTGGAACATTATCCTTTGACCGGACATACACAGCTCGAGTGTCTAACCTTATCCGGTCTGCTTTTCGGTCTTGTAATCTGTGATCTAATTGTACCACAAGGTTGATGAATTCTACACAGTCTTTAGGTGGGTTAATCACTTGAGCAAGGACATCCTTTAGTTCCCCTCGTAGACCCCGATGAAATAGTGTGGTCCTTTTTTCCTCAGACCACCCAGCTTCTACGACTAGTCTGTTAAATGTTGCTATATATGTAAGCAAGTCTTGACTGCCTTGACGGAGTGACAAAAGTTAATTGTCTACTGCTTCGCCTTGGGTATGAAGTGCAAAGAGTTTTTCCATTTCCATCTGGAAACCCCCAAAGTCATGTAACAACGGGTTATCCTGACTTACCAATGGTACCGACCAATCCGCAGCACTGCCACTCAGATATGACAAGACAAAAGCAACCCGCACTTGGTCATTAGGAAAAGCCCCAGGTCCGCAAACGAAATGAAGACGACACTGGTTCATGAACGTTGCGTACTTCTTGGGGTCCTCTGTAAATCGTTCAGGTGGAGCAAAAGGAACTGCCCCAGGAAGGGTTATTTGTACTGGATTGGTGGAAGAAGTTGGTACAGGTGCTGGCAGAATGTTACCAAGCAATGGGGTCTGTCCTGCCTGTGATTGGAGCAATTGTCTACTTATTTTGTCGGTACGATCCTTAGTAACAATCAAATCCCTCCTAAGAGCGTTGGTTTCTTGCCTGGCTGAATGTACTTCAGCACGTAATTGTCCCAACAACTAAACTAACTGGTCAGTCTCTGAAGTCTCCATGATGCCCAGGTGGATAATATTATTGAGGCTTTGTGTTCTGTAACGCTCACCTGGTATCCACGGGGACGCCACCCAGTCCTGGTTGGATGATTTGCACTCTGAACCCTCTCCCTGTCCCTTGGTAAGGCCTCTGGTTAAAGATGGGTCTTAATATTGTAAAAGGTGGATTCTCCATCCTGCTCCTCGTGGCAGGGGCACGTAGATGTGGAGGGCGAGCAGCGACCAAGTTACTTCACTGGTGCAAGCCCCCCTGTGGGACTCCAGGCCTGCTGCGACTCCGTAGGTTTGCTGCTTTACAGTCTTTATATGCAGTTCTTATATTCCTCGTAGTTCGAATAATAATGTCTTGCTTCTTTCCTTTTAGGTATGGAAAGGCATTTTGGTGTTGTCATGCAGTTTGAAGATGAGCATGGGCCGGTAGGCGAATGAGCGGTGTGCGCAATGCTGTCCGGTGAGTAATGTGCGATGCGCGGCACTGTTTCGCCTTTTATATTGCTAACCTGTGTCTGTTCTCTCCTTGCAGGTTGCGATGTTCCTCGCGGAGCGCCATAATGTTCCAGCACTGACACTGACCAGGAGATGACTACCCAGGTAAGAATTGTGTGGCTTTCTTCATTCGGGAGGAAACGTGAGTAAATGCTTACCAATGCTGTCTTTCTTTCTCCTCTTTCCAGGTTATGGTATTCCAGGATGCATGCGGTGCAGGATGATGGAGTTTGTACCTTCAGGTGAGTGGAAATGAAGTCGGCGATGGATTGAAGACAGGATACTGTTCCAGGTAAATTCTTTCGTAGTGTTCTTTCTCTCTCTGCAGGTCCTTGGTTTCAGGTACGCTGGCATCAAAGAACTGGACACGGTGAGCATTACGCTGCCCACAGCAGAATAACGCAAAGCATGTTCTGCTGTTTGGGTGAGGTTTAAATAGTCTCAGGTAAAGTAGTCCAGGTAAAATAGTCCCAGGCCTGCCACACCCAAAGTAGTCCGGTTAAGTAGTCCAAGTCCTGCCACACCCAAAAGACTAACCTGCATAGCTCAGTTTCTTGTAACTGAGCTATGTGTGTGCCTCCATGTTGGCTGAACCCCCTCAAGTTAAATAGTCCCATTCTAATGTTGGTCTTCATGATGGTTATGAGCCTGGCACCAGGACTGACTCCAGGAGAGTCTTGGATGAGGTTTTAAGGCCTTTGTCCTGACCCTAACTGGAAGGCTGACTTGCCAGTGAGGGCCAGGGCAAGGGTCATGACACTTGGGAGGGGGCGTCAAATGTTGCTGAGTGGATGACAGGTTCCATTTGGGAGGCATTCTTAGGTATGCTTGTCAAAGCGCGGTCTGAGGCTACAAGGTCATCAGTTTTCTCAAGGACTTTTAAGGATTCTTTGATGTTCACAACTTCAGGTAATGGATTATTCGTGTTGTCTTCCTCATTCGGTGTAATAATCGAGGAGCTCTGAGTCCTTGATAGGTCTGATTTTGACCAAGATGCAATTTCTCTTACTCCTTCCAGGAAAGTTTTTATGTCAGCTTTGGCGTCCTGTAGTGAGTCAATAAGTGTTTTTAGTATAATTCCGTCTAGCTCTCTTTCTCTTTTTTTTCTCTCATTGACTCAATGCAATTTTCTATGGAAACTAATTTTGAATTCATAAGCGTGTTTAACGTTGATTGGTCATTGTAGTTGTTGCGCAATGATTCATAATGTTTTAAATATGGAGCTAGTGTTATGGCTACTGCAGCAGTCACAGATGTATGCAGGTTTTTTTTCCCACTCTTGATGGGCAGTGACTCAGACGCTTCTCCTGTACGCACTCGTTTTGTTCCCTTGGTTGATCTTGTAGCTGCAAAATTTAGAGGGTAGATAAGAGCTGGAAATAACCGACAAGTCAGAGTCACTGGTTGATGGACTGTTTTGTGGTTTACTTGTTCTATTTGGCTTAGTTTGCATCACTTGATTTAACACAATCGACTTGTGTTCTCTTGCTTCATGCACAAATGCTTTAATCTGATGTTCTTCATGTATTCTTGGTGGTTCTGTGTCTTTCAGTCTTGGGGATTCCAACAAGCCCAGATTATTTTCAATTCTTAATCTTACAACACTTTTGTTAGTGAAGTATATCTTTAACTGTTGTGCTGACTCATCCCTTCCTCCTCTATTTACCACACTACTAGCACTGTTTTTGTTTCCATCAAATGCCCTGCTTTTCCCAGGGTCAATGTTCCTACTATGTGGACTAATTTCTCTTGTATGAAGATCTTGTGGAGGCTCATGCGCTTGGATTTCTCGAGGTGTTACTTCACTCTCTTTTAAAGGTTCCGTCTGTTTTTCGTACAGGATATTTTCTTCTGACGTGACTTTGCAGTGCTTCTGCAAAGTTTCCTTTTCTGCTTCCAGGTGGCTAATGCTTTTCAGGAGGGTTGCGCCTGCCAGCCAGCATTTTTCCGCCCTGGGTGCTGTCCAACCCCAGATGTACATCTGACCCCAAGTGGGGATTTCTCAAGTAGATATCAGTAGATTCAGTTCTTTCGGTTACGTCTTCAGAAAAGACTGCTGGAAATTCCGGAAATGTACTGACAACTCCAGATAGTAAATCCTCGTCCATGATTTCTTCCACTCCATTTGTATTTTCTGGTGGATTTACTTCAATTTCGGATTTTCTAAGTATGTTGTCACGTAAAAGGTCCTTTTTAATTTCACTGGGCCTCATTACATGGAAGGCGGTAACCATGGCGCTATTAGTCCATGGTTGCTGCCGGTAATTTACCGATCCCGCCATGGTGAATGGCGGAATTACAGCGCCATTCCAAGGTTGCCGGGCGGTAATTCCCCATTCACCATTGGCCCTTCCCCATTCCGATTTGAGCCCCTTTGAGCCCATTTGAGCCCCCATAGGGCTGAATGGGAATGGGGAAGGCAGCAATTACAGTACCGCAAATTGCGGTACCGTAATTGCCTCCAAGTCCCTTTGCGGGTCCCATCCTTAATGGCTGATAAAACCAGCCGTTAAGATAGGGACCAGCAAAGGGACCTCATGATAGGGCAGTAAGTGATTACCGGCACCGGTGCCCTTACCGGTGCCGGTTTTCCCTCACCGCTATCCGTGTAATGAGGCCCACAGTGTTTGAAGTGCCACTTTAATGTGCCCCGATCTGATGTGGAATAATTTCTTTTTTTTTGTTATGTGCTCCATATTTTTCGATTTCAAGTGGTCATTCTCTTTTGTCTTAGGGTTAAAGGAGAGTTCCGGGACTTTTTTTTTATTGTCCCTACGGGTCGGCCATGTGTTTGTAAGCATAAATCGGTAGATCGTAGGAAACTTTCCTATGGACCGTACCCGACTTTTCGCCCCTTATCGCACTCGAAATCAGCCTCCATTTTGTGATAATCCTATCATTCCGCCGCATCGACCTGGCTCACCTGCCTTTGCGGCACTAAATCAAATCCCCCGCCCCTGAGCCTGACATCAGCAGACGCGTACTGCCCATTTCAAGCACGTCTCGTGTCAACAATCGCTGCGCCTCAGCTATTGACGTGTTGCCATGGAAATGGCAGGACGCCTCTTTCCCCAATAAGTATAAACAGACCGTTTCACAACATACAGCAGCAGATTTTCGATTCCATTCCTCTCTCTGTGTTACTTTGAGTATTCTGTGACTCGTTTCAGTGCTCTGGTCAGCTACCTTCGCCGCTTGTAGCCCGTGTGAACAGATACCAGTACCACCGCTATAAATTATTTTACTATCTTTACCGCACAATGGCCACAATAATGCCATATATGTACGAGCCCGAGTACACCGAGGAAGAACTACTGGAAAGGCAAGCACGCGAAAATGATGGGGATTCGGACGGCAGTTGGGAGGACCAGTCAACGGATGAAGAGCCTGGACCATGTCGCATGGACGGCGTCTCCACCTGGTGCACGTGCAATCGGTGCGAGCTAATGCCAACTGAGGAGGAGAACTGCTGCTGCCGTGAAAATTCCGGGTGCTTGGCCTACATTTCGGAAAGCGAGCAAAGTCAGCAGGAAGGCGAGCAAAGTCCGCAATGCATCACCGAGCTGCCAGAGTTCAGGGAAGCCTGCCTCTCACGGACAGTGTTGAGGATGATGATGGTGCTTATGCACGAACTTCGTGGCACTGTTCGTCCGCGTAATCCGAGTAACGAGTAAGTATACTCTGTTTGTGATGTCAGTGATGCCACCACTATTTCATGGTCGTCTCCCACATATAAAATTACATTTACATATCATTGGAACGCATGTAAATTGGTTCCATATAGTGCATTTTCTAGATATAATTTTTTTCTAAGGAAAATGACATGTGTTACCTGAATCGACATTGATAAGAAAGTTTGGTCAGTTTAATACAGTTTGCATCTTTTTTTTTCACAGGTGGTACAGGCTGGTGGCCTATCGTTGCTTCACTTGGTGGCTTCACGGGAGGCTCGGACACCGCGTTCGGAGAGTAATACCTGCCTGTGCGGTACTTGCCATTAGACAACATTTCCCCAGTGACAGTGGACAATACCGCGGATTTTCCCTCGATGTGCTGCAACCTCAACTTTACAATGTGTAATGTTTATTATTTATGTTTAATTAAAATCTAAAATAAAGCCCAACATATATTTTAACAATGGTTGTTTTGATTTTTTAAATGAATCTAGTGTATATTCTCCTGGGAGGGTGAGGTATTTATAAACTCACCCCCCTGCCTTCCATGTAGTAGATCCTGCAGCCATCCTCTTACATTCAGTTAGATGGCCTCTCCTTGGTGAGGCCCTGCGGCAAACGGGTCTTGTCTGCACGACCACCGCCCCGATCCACCCCCCGCCCTATCAAAGGCAGTTCGCACCGGGGTACTTGCGCTGCTGGCAAGTGGAGCTGTCAGGGAGCGATAAAGGCCAAGAGGTGCCAAAGACCATGTACACTTCAAAGTGGTCTATAGAGCATGGGTTTGTTGTTCCCATGTCTACCTCCAGACCCCGTGTCTCCTGCCAAGCATCCCCCTCACGCTGGACGGCCCCCTGCAATCCACATAAGTGTGTCTCCATTCACGAGTCTTCCTGTGTCTTGTCTGCACGACCACCGCCCCGATCCACCCCCCGCCCTATCAAAGGCAGTTCGCACCGGGGTACTTGCGCTGCTGGCAAGTGGAGCTGTCAGGGAGCGATAAAGGCCAAGAGGTGCCAAAGACCATGTACACTTCAAAGTGGTCTATAGAGCATGGGTTTGTTGTTCCCATGTCTACCTCCAGACCCCGTGTCTCCTGCCAAGCATCCCCCTCACGCTGGACGGCCCCCTGCAATCCACATAAGTGTGTCTCCATTCACGAGTCTTCCTGTGTCTTGTCTGTACGACCACCGCCCCGATCCACCCCCCGCCCTATCAAAGGCAGTTCGCACCGGGGTACTTGCGCTGCTGGCAAGTGGAGCTGTCAGGGAGCGATAAAGGCCAAGAGGTGCCAAAGACCATGTACACTTCAAAGTGGTCTATAGAGCATGGGTTTGTTGTTCCCATGTCTACCTCCAGACCCCGTGTCTCCTGCCAAGCATCCCCCTCACGCTGGACGGCCCCCTGCAATCCACATAAGTGTGTCTCCATTCACGAGTCTTCCTGTGTCTTGTCTGCACGACCACCGCCCCGATCCACCCCCCGCCCTATCAAAGGCAGTTCGCACCGGGGTACTTGCGCTGCTGGCAAGTGGAGCTGTCAGGGAGCGATAAAGGCCAAGAGGTGCCAAAGACCATGTACACTTCAAAGTGGTCTATAGAGCATGGGTTTGTTGTTCCCATGTCTACCTCCAGACCCCGTGTCTCCTGCCAAGCATCCCCCTCACGCTGGACGGCCCCCTGCAATCCACATAATGCCACGACATATACACGTCATTCATTCACAAACACACCCCTGGTTCGAATTCTTTATAACCCACTTCATATTTCTAATGAGAACTTCTTTGCGCTTTGCTAGTCAACCCGTGAAGGTGCTGGTTATCTGCTCTTCGTCTCTGTGAACTTCCGTGACCACTTTGAGCAAACTCGTCAGTTTGCAACCTGTGAACTGCTCCCTGTTCTACGACAAGAAACTACTCTGATCCCTGCATCTAACTGTTTGTTCGTCAAGGTAAGTCCATGTACCATAATCATTTTGCGTCCAATTTTTTAATTTATATCTATTTGCTAGTAGTCATCAAATTGCATCCATGTTTTCTTTTCGTTCACGACAGTACATGCAAGGAACTAGTCACATGTTCTGAGTTTAGTCAAATTACTTTTTCTATTTTTTGAAAGTTATTGAAATACTTATCCGCATGTGAATAACGTGTATAGTTCCAAGAACCAAAACGGACCTTGCATTGAACCTTTTATGTGTCATTTACTGTTTTAACACATTGGTATTCATAGAGAATTGTTGATCTTTACTTTTCAGAACTTTCCATAATGCCTGCCTGTTCCATTGGCGGTTGCCCTTCGAAGACCCATAACAAATCTGAAGGTACTATAATGCATGTTTTCCCTAAGACAATAGATCAGATAAGAGAATGGGTCCGATATTGCGGATATCCAGCCTCTGAGCTAGAAAGTAGAGTCCTAGAAGTCTTTGCGGACAAGAGGGGTGATCGATACCGCATCTGCAGCAGGCACTTTAGCCCAGACATGTACTCCACATCATTGCTAATAAAGAAGAAAACACTGCGAGCGAGGCGAAAATTGCTCTCAACCGCTATTCCCACTCTATTCGTCCACATCCCTCCACTGGTGAGTCAAGTTTACGTATTTATCTCTCGGCCTTGCGGTAGTGTGTAGCATTAGCTAACAATAATTTCCCCATTTATGTATCCACTCAATATGAAGGCGGAAGATTCTCCATCCGTGTCGTTATTGCAGTCATCAGCCACTTCAAGCGCCTATCGGGTAATCTTACTTAGCTATTCTGACACTGACTTGTTTTAGGCATGTAAATCAATAGTTTTAATTGATCGTGTAATTATTTTACCTAATGGTACACCCTTGTACTCGTCCTCTAGTCTTTGTTTTCAGTTATAATTATTGTTATCCAAAATAATGCAAGTACTGTCTTTCAGGGAGATGCTGAGGAGTCCAACGCATTGACGACAACCGTAGATGTCACTCAGATGCTCGAGGTACGTTTCCGGACAGTTCCATCGATGGAGATCATCAGATCTTGCATTCTTGTAGCGTGATTGTTACACACAATGTTTCTTTCGTTTTTAGCCATTGATATGTCCTTCTGTCGTCGCCCTCCTATTTGTCTTCTTTTTTCAATATTGTGTTCATTACTAATGAAAGTCCTATGTTTCAGGGAGTCGATGGAGCATTAGTCCAAGTAGAAGGGGGAGCATGCAGTTACGGGTCGGCGCAACAGCTTGCAGAAGTGTGCACCGCAGTTACATCGTCCCTTGATGTTCTTATGCATTTCGAGGTATGGATACTGACAGTTCGATCAAGCGAAATCATATGACGTGATTACATCCGCTATACTTCCTTCTTTATTAACGCAAGTACTATGTTTCAGGGAGATGACGGAGCTTCTTCTACAAGAACATCACCCCTAGTAGTTGATGCAGATCTCTGGGTGGTGACACTTCCAACGATCGAGCAAATCGAATCATATTTACATATCCATTATTTATTTTAGACAACTGATCATTTGTGCAGGTCTATTTAGATGAGCCGTTGACGCCTGCTCAAAGTTTATGTTCTTTTTAACAAAATAGAAAAGCATACTAATGCAATTACTGTGTTTCAGGGAGTTGCTGAAGCGTCATCTTCAATAATATCATCAATGGAAGTCTATGCGGAGCCCGAGGTATGGATCTTGACAGTTCAATCTAACTAGATCAACAATGCGTGAACTATTGTCGTTTGAATGTTCTACACAATGCGTTCATTCGTGTTTTGCTATTGAGATGTACGTATGGGTATTGGTCCCCAAGTACATTTTGTGTTTTCAATATTATTATACATACTAATGAAAGTTCTATGTTTCAGGGAGTCGATGGAGCCTCAGTGAGTGATGGATGTGCTTATCATGAAAATATAGTCGTTGCAGCGCGAGAGGAAGTGGAGACATGCACACACGAGTCGGAGCAACAGCGTCCAGATGTTGAAGTTCGAGGCAAGAAAGTTTCAAAGAAAAGAAAGCAAAAGAAGGTTAGTGTCCTGTTCACTATATTATGTTGTCTTTCACTGTCAATAGTTCAATACTGTAAGTTGTGTTTAAACTGAACATCCCTTTTCTAATCTGTCCTCTAGTTGCGAGTGGGTGTAAGAACTAGATCTACACAGACAGTGAAGCGAACGAGAGATGTTGCTTGTCAAACCTTTTGGCAGGGACTTGAGACTGGAGATGCATCGTGCCAATGGGAAGAATATGAAGTGATTGACAACGGAGCTATACCACCACCAGCCATTGATAGTGAATGTCCTCCTGGTAGTTTGGATGCAGTCGGAGATCAATTCACAGAATCCACACCCGCAAAAAATAAGAGCGCGCGAAAGTTGAAGACATTGTTTTTTTCTCCCATCTCCGGACAAGGAACAGATGTTGCAATGGAAGAGAATGACGTGGACGACAATGAAACACCATCAATATCACTCAGCATAGCGGAAGACGATATCAGAGATTGTACCTTTCATGCGAGTGACATGTCCTCAACGTTACAGGCCGAACCAGCTGGGATGCAGAGTGACAGTATAAGGAAAGAGGCCAAATTCATTGTATTCGATAGCTGTTTGATGGATATTATTATGATGATGAAATGTGGGCATTCGGTTGGTGGGGAAGTATGTGGGGAGCCATTGATTAATGTGACTCGTGCAATTCGAGGCACTAACCTTAAAATACATGCCACCTGTACACAATATCATCCGTTCGCATGGTCTGCACAACCCATGCTGGGGCAACTGCCAGCAGGCAATCTACTTTGTGCAGCGGCCGCACTTTTTAGTGGTTCAAGTTTTAAAAAGTTACAGTATTTCTTTCAGTTTGTGGGAATCCATTTCATTGCGAAAAGTCAGTTCTACAAATACCAAACCGATTATCTATTTCCAGCCATCAGCGAAGCTTGGAGAATGGAAAAAATGTCAATGGAAAGTACATTCGCGGGCAAACGCTTCAGGCTAGCCGGTGATGGACAGTGCGACAGCCCAGGATTTTCAGCCAAGTACTGCACCTACCACTTTCAGGACATGGAAAGTAAGAAAATTGTGAGTTCGGTGGTCGTGCAGGTGTCACAAAGTACATCCTCAGTGGCCATGGAGAAAGTTGGCTTTGTAGCATCATTGCAAGAACTACAATCGCGGGGAATGGTGATCGACCTGATAGCCACGGACAGACACGTTTCAATTGCCAAGACAATGAGAGAACAGTACAAAAATATAAATCACCAATTTGACGTTTGGCATCTTGCAAAATCAATCAATAAAAAATTGTCTGCTGCAGGTAAAAAAAAAGAATTGCAAGGTATTTCACAGTGGTCCAAGTAAATCAGCAAACATCTTTGGTGGAGCTCAAAAACATGTGAAGGGTCGTTGGAAATTCTACTGGAAAAATGGCGGTCAGTAATGTTGCACTGTAGCAACGTACATCGATGGTCGACAAATGAGCATTTCCACAAATGTGAACATGGCCATTTGTCCACAGAGGAGGCACGGAAGAAGAAGTGGTTGATTCCTTCATCACCCACTCACAAAGCCATTGAAAAGATTGTATTTGATAAAACTATAACAAAAGCTTTGAGGGGACTCACGGAATTCTGCCACACAGGAGATTTGGAGGTGTTCCACAATATGTGCCTCAAGTACAGGCCCAAAAGATTGCATTTTGGCATGGAAGGCATGATAAATCGGACTCTTTTAGCGGTCTTGGCACATAACCATAATGTTGGCCGTCAACAAAGTAGGACGACCGGAACTTTAGGGACGCTTCGCTACAATAAGGCCTTCACTAAAAGAAGTAAACAATGGGTGATCAAACCAGTGTTTGAGGATATGCAATATGAGTTTATTGAGAGACTTATCGTAGATGTCCTCGATAGGCACATACATGGAGTGGTGAACGAACCTATGCAGGGGACAACTGCATTGCCACCCAACATTGCCTCTGTTCCATGTCCACCTAAAGCAGAGCTCATTGAGAAATACACATCACGGTTTAAATGATTGTAATTTGATTGTCTGTTCTCTCGAGTCTCCTCATGTTGCAGGCCCATTGCAATTAAACCAAACAGTAATATAAATCATTTTTACAAAAATTATAGAATGTTTCCGTATTGCAAAAACATGGCCGACCCATAGGGACAATAAAAAAAAAGGCACGCAGACAAGATGTCCCTAAAACTAACTGCAGCTAACTAGAAATGTGTGCTCGCTCAAAGTGAAGGTCAGCTGCTTTGATGTTTTGCTCGGGTGGCGGAACGGCCCACGACCCAATATAAGGTTCTATTGTGATTTGACCTTGACAGGCCGGGACCATCCTGAAAGACTAAGAAAAGATAATGAATAAAAATTCAGAAACGAAACGATGAGCCACGTTAATTAGAAGAAGTAACGTCGGCAAAGAAGGAGTGGTGTTTCGGGTCTGCCCTACACAGAGACACAATGGAAAATGCAAATATAATGTAAGTAACTTTTGATGAGTTTATACCGCAATTTCATTACTATACAGTGGCTTTAAAGACGGGTTCAGTTGTACTTGTTCGTTCTATGTGGCATATTGTTTTCTACCGCGCACTATCTTGAGGAGAAACATCTGCTTTTACTGAAGCACCTCAAAACCTTCCTCTTTGCTTCTGCTTTCTCTCTCCCTCTCCCCTGCTACAACTGGTCCACTGTCTGCGACCTCGGTCCTGGGCCCTTCCACTCTCCACCTGCACTGCCTCCCTGTCAACCCCTGCACTGGGGGACTGTCTCAGTATCCTACAGCCCCCCCTTCCCAGCACTTGTTCTGCACTTACCTTGCACTTGCCACCAGCTGGCCCTATTTATTTATTATTTTATGCTACTTACCTTGTACTCCACTCCCCCCCCCCCCTCCATGCCTCGCCACGCCTTTAAACACTTGTGTACACCCAGTAGCGCTGTCCTCGCTATGAAATGAATAATTTTAATAAGGATCTGATGGTGAGACTAATTTCATTTTTTATGTTTTTAGGTACATCATTCACTACTGTCTGTGTCACGAGTACCAGACACCTGCGGACGGGTTCTACAGCCGCCAGTTGCTTCTCCGCGTGAACAACGTTACCACCCTGACCATTTTATGGGACGATCGCCAAGTACAAGTATGCCCTTACGCGGTACTAACGGTTAGATGCAACATACCTACCGTTGTGGTGGCCTAGTGCCTGGTTGTTGGAACAGCCATGCGATTATCAGTGCGACCGAAGAGCTTATTTTTATCGTAAACCAACACCCTGTGTACTGCACACGAACATCGCTTCCCTCAAGACGAACTAATTTGGATCGAGAGCAAAGAAAAATGCAAATCGCTGAATATTCTCTAAACATTTGATGTCCAATAAACGTACTTTGCCAAATGTACAATCTTGCCGTTTGCTTTTAAACCACGGTTTCACATTCCGAATTGTGGCGCTGTATTGTGAGATGCTCTAAGACCCTGTGTACAGCAAAGGACCATCGCGTTCCTCAATACGAACTTTTTGGAACGTGAGCAAATAAAAATGTAAATCGCTGAATATTCTCTAAACATTTGATGTCAAATAAATGTACTTTACCACATTTACAATCTTGCGGTTTGATTTCAAAGTACAGTTTCATATTCCGAATTGTGGCGCGCTGTATTGTGAGCTGATCTGTGTTGATTTCCGGGGTCTGTGTGGAGTCGCCTAGAAGACGCCTGGGCGCGTTTGCCTACGCAGCTCAGTCACGTCACGGATAGAGGCGGGGAATATGAATGTTTTGATAAAGTCTGTTTCAGGGGCGGGGGATTTGATTTAGTGCCGCAAAGGCAGGTGAGCCAGGTCGATGCGGCGGAATGATAGGATTATCACAAAATGGAGGCTGATTTCGAGTGCGATAATGGGCGAAAAGTCGGGTAAGGTCCATAGGAAAGTTTCCTACGATCTACCGATTTATGCTTACAAACACATGGCCGACCCGTAGGGACAATAAAAAAAAAGTCCCGGAACTCTCCTTTAAGAGCTGCTGGCTAGCTCGGCTTTGTACTGTTTTGATGAATGGTTTCCTTCCCTCTTGTCAATATTTTGGCCGCTCGGGAAGAGTAATCGTGGGTTCCTGTGTCACTTTGCTTCCTGTCCCCCGCTTGCACTTGTAAGACTACCGGTTCATTTCTTATGCGTTCAACACTTTCAGTCAATTTTCAATTGAAATTACATCCAGGTCTATAACATTGCAGGGGTTTCCCGGGGCACCGCTTCTTAGCACATCGGTCAAGGATTTTTCCTTCTCCCTCACCAGGCTCATTTGCACCGGGCACATTTGCAACACCGGGTGGGTGGGGGGCACCACCCATGCAGCAGCCTGATCCCACTCATCCACGCATGCTGTGTTGCCACTTTTGGTAAGTTCAGTTGAGGGAGTACAGGGTGGGGCGAGGTGGCATTTACTTGGTTTACAAGGATCTCATTTTGTGTCACTCATTTCGCTTGCACTTGCTAAGAGGATGCCATTTGCTTTTCAATTTTTTTGCCCCTTTTCCTCGCACCCCAATTCCGGCTTCTCGTCACAACATACCTTCACAATTAACAGTCATTGGCCCTCATTACGACCAAGGCGTTAGGGATTAACGCCGCCGAAAAAGGTGGCGGCGCCGTGAAAGCCTTAACGCCTGATTACGAGGTCCCTTTGCGGGTGGCACTTTAACGCCTGCTTTTAGCAGGCGTTAAAAAACCAACCCGCAAAGGGACCTTGGTGCTAAGTACGGTGCCGCAATTTGCGGCACCATACTTAGCGCCTTCCCCATTCCCATTGAGCCCTATGGGGCAAAAATGGGAATGGGGAAGGGCCATGGCGGCATGGGGAATTACCGCCCTGCCAACCTCGGAATGGGGCGGTAATTCCCCATTCCGCCATGGCGGAATCAGTAAGTTACCGGCATGGACCATGGTGCTATTAGCACCATGGTCCAACGCCTGGGTCGTAATGAGGGCCATTGCCTTTGGTAGCTAATTGCACGTACCTTGCTCCTCGTTCTTTGCAGAGGGCCAGATTCAGCCTCTAATTCCATCCAAGTATCAGCAGGCTTGATGTTACAGCTTCACACACGAGCGAAAACTCTACAAACACTCTGCGATGCTCCGCGTTGGGAGTGGTGTTTAAGAGTAGTTTGTAGGTGTATCCATTGAAGAGAGACTCACTCAGTCTCAGAAAACAGACTCTCCAGCAGCATAAACTCCTCACTCCTCGTGGCCGCACACTCTGCAAACACTCATAAAATATTAAAAGCTAACATTTCTCTTAAGGAGACTAATAGCAGCCTGTTAGATTGACTTCAAGGCAGCATAAGAATGTGATTCAGAACTCTAAAGTGTTACACATCGAACCAGTTGCTCCAGAGGAATTGATAGGTGAGTGCTAGTACCTTGGCTGAATCATTTTGATTGAAATAGCCTGGTTTATAGCTTAACTCAGGTCTCCTCACTCGAGGGAACTCTTTTCTATGATACACCTCTCTGACATAGATGAAAACAGCTAGAGGAACGGATCACATAAACGAGCGGGGAAAACACACCGCCACAGAAACAGGCTGCAAGAGAAAAAACAAGATGATCAATGTCCAGTTAGACCAAGGATACTAACTTATTTAGGTAAGCGTCAATCACCTGTCAAAGCTCTGGAGAGTTCCAGAACAAGCTAGGTGATGTTGACGTAAGGACCCTTATTGCTAATGTCAGTGCCTTAAGTGGCACTGCTAAATGTGTGAGCCGGGGCTCATCAAGGGGGCATGGCCTAACAGTGTGGAGTCACCTGCTGGCCCATCAGGGCATGCCCCCTTGACCAGTCTGGTCCAATGGGCTATTGGAACCCCTGCCAGGCAGCCTTTTGTAGAGATCAGAGGGTGCTGATCTCTGCATTTATTTTCTATAGGCTTGTCTGGCAGGGGACAGTGCCTCGCTATTCATCCTTAATGGTGGAGCTGGCCCTCGCCAGCTGGGGACAGGCAGTGTCACCATTGAGGCTGAAAGGGTGAAGCCGCTGGAAGCAGAGGATTTTCCTAAAGACTGAAACTCCCGCAAATGCGCGGGAGCTTTAGGATTTAGAAAATGAGGTCTCCACTTTCAGCGCCCTCACGTTTCTCTCCGTAATGGTGGTGCCGGCCCACGGGCATCTCTTGCTTGAAGGGATGCCTCGCAGGGGCGGCACCACCATTATGGATGAAAGGAATTTTTTCTGAAGCCTGAAGCTCTCGCACACGAGCGAGAGCTTCAAAGCATCCTTGTCGTGTAGTGGCCTGGGCTGCCAGGGGAGAGTAGTGAGCCCCGGCAGGGCCACGCCTGCAAACGAGATCTCAGAGCCTGCTTGTGCTCGGCCCCGTCTGGCCCCAGCCCACTTAAAGCCCTGGTGAATTTCCTAGAAGATAATAAACCTGTATCACCCGATGACTACAAATGGGTACAATAGCGTGGTTAACAAATGAAAGGCTTTCTTATCGGTTTATGTTGAATAGAGAAGGAAGGTGCAGAGGGAATGTAGCAAGAGGAAGTCCAAACAACGACAAGGATAACACAAAAATAAGGAAGGTTAGTAAGCGATTCTGAGCCCGTGGGGGAAGAGGGACTCACTAGATCCAGGATGGTGCATGGGAGAAAATAAACTGCAGAGCGTCCTGAATGTGCACTAATTCCAACAAGCACAAGTTTCCTTCAACAAATTGCTGATTGCAGAGGTATGTGAAAGTACTGGAACAGGTGCTGGCATAACAGCAGGGACTCTAGTGGAGTAGCAGAGAGGATAACAGCAATGGAGATGTAGGTAAGGACCAGGGGCAATGGCAGTCCGAGTAGCGGGCAGGAGTGGCCAACAAAGGAACAAGTGAGGCACAGGGACCAGAGGCAATAGCATTCTGAGTAGCAGGCAGGAGTCGGTAACGATGAGACAGTTCAGGTATAAGGATACAGAAAACTGGTAACACGAAGAAGGAAAAGTAGCTGCAATCAGAAGCAATAAACGCCTGTGTTATAATTCTTTTATGATGCCGTAGGAGGCAGGGTCTATGGCTTCAGTTGGCAAACCTGATCACATGACACAGTCGACACGGCAGTCATGGCAACAGGTTTACAGACAACGAGCATTGCCGCAGCTTGTTTCTAGGGTAATCTCCATCAATGAAGGAACAGGGCAGCCACGTGCCGGTTCCCATATGAAGCTGATCTTAACTTGTACAAACGCAAATTCCGGGCCAAAGTATGAGATTTCGGAACTTATATCTGTTCAAATCTTCTATTAAAGAAAGTTTATAGTTATGAACAGCAGGCCCAGATACAGTACTACATGTTACATGTAAGCACATCTTGTCAAATTAAAAGGCTATCCTTTCAGTCTTCCCACTGAACTGAAACTGTGCCTCAAGATCTTTGGCTGAGTCCCAATAGGAATACATGCCTGGTTTTAAGCTTAAAATGCAAAGAAATATGAAGAGTAGATCATAATTGTGGAGGGTACAGATAAGACCGCCAGCAGAAATTACCTTTAAGGTCAGGCCTCCGCATTAGCTTTGAACACAAACCTTTGAAGAAACTTAATGGCAGGGTGGAATAACATGAGCCAGGAACATGTCCATGTCATGTGACTGGGGAGAAATCAAACTTATGAGGAGAGGGGAGCTGGATGTGACATTTGGGAGCCCATGCAATGCATAGCCTATGATTAGCATTGTACTGCTGTTTCCAATATAAAAAGAAAATTGTGCGTCCAGGGCTCATATTAAAGGACATACAAAGTCTGTCATTTTCATGTGACTATTAACCATGTGTAATGTATAGAATTTGAGTTAGAAAGAAAACCATTATTCTGGCCTTCTCTTAATTCTTAGGAAGTGAAAGTTGGTGAGGAGATAGGCTGTAAAATTAATGTTTTAATTGTGAAGTGACATATTTCTAACTATTTCGGCTCGCGAGCAAATTGCAAAAAACAATAGCTCCTCCAGGAAGGGTGTGGCGAGGTAAAATTAGTATTTCCCAATTTGCCATAAAATTTAGAATTCAAAAATATATATGTTCATGCAGTTTCATGAAAAATAAAGATAACTGCCATGTAGGGAGATTTTACGAAAACCAAAGTGATAAACCAGCATGTCATTTAGGAGTGATTAATTTTTCACCTCCCTTCAGTCTCCATAATTCACACCTCCCAACTCCTTGTCCTATCAGCAGGCCGTGGGCAGAATTGGTGGGAGGCAGAGAGGTAGCCACTCCATACCATGGGAATATTGATAATGTGTAGTGTCATCAGCACTATATAATATCAATTTCCAGTTTGAGAGGGGATTATAGTGAGGATCAACTAACACAAGAGGCAAGGAGAGCTACCTAAACCACTGGGGTATCTCCTTGCCAGAAGAAAATCTGTCTACCTGGAGAGGCCTTAAACCCTGCAGGGGAGGCAGAGCCAGGGAAACCTAGAAGCTAACCGGGCCTGACATTGGTGGAGCCAGATGAGGACTGGGTGCTGGTGACCATCCTTGACAGAAGCCTTTGACCAGATCTGTGCTTTCCCATGATGAGCACTGCTGCTTTCCCGAGTGCCCAATAACCGGTCTCCCATGTAAGTAGATTGATTCATATGACAAAACAAGTGTGGGAGATTCTGCCACCCTTCATCTCCTTCTTACATAGTGGGTAAAGGGGGAAAAAAGTGTAGACCCTGGTCATATTTGACTAAAAAGATAACTCAATTAATTCCTCATAGAAAACACCCTATCCATTTAAATTGAATTGTGATGGGAACTACCTGCCTTAATCCTTTACATGTAATGGTGGATGAAGGGGGCAAAACTTTGTAGACCTTTGACACATTTAATTAAAGTTAATTCAATTAATTCCCATATAGAAAAGATCATGGGATGACTTTTCTTGCAACTCAAAACTAACACATTTCATGCCCAGTGAACACGCAGTCATTATAGTTAATAAAGTAATTGGGTGAACCTATTTTACTGTGACTACTGCCTTCCTTACAGAAGAGGGGTGCCTTAATCCCAAAATAAGAATCTCTAAAAATCTGCTTTTCAACTGAATGTAGTGTGTACAAAATTAATTTCCCCATGTATTCCCATTAATTCCCATTTATTCCCAAAGCCCTGTGTTTTATCTGAATGATTGATGAAAAACAATTTTCCCATTGGGTTTATATTCCAAAACCTTGCCTTTCAAATAAAAAAGCTAAAATGATTTTCCCATTGAGGTAATTTCCCAAACCCTGCCTTTCTAATAAAAAGCACAAACAATGTTCCCACTCTATTCCCACTCTATTCCCACTCCATGTACCTTGCCTTCAAACTAAAGGGGTCATATCTAATTCATGCCTGGGGGGTGGGAGTTGCTGGGAGAATAGAGCATTGGATAAACTAAGCAATCACTGTGTGTTTTCACAATTTTCTATTGGTTAATTTGCAAAGAAATCTCAATGTAAGTTGTGACTGCAAATCTCTAAATTCTAACTGTGTTGTTGTAGTAACTGAAAGTCTATTAGAAATACATGCCCATCAATTGATGCAAGTAAGCTTAAGTTGTGATATTGTATTGTGCCACCGAATTGGTGGCAGCTGTCCTTGCAATTGATTCAATATTCATTGTAGTAACATTTTTAAAAAATATGTACATTATCACTATACACTGGCCTTGGTTCTACCTTATTGGTCTTACAGAGGGTATCTGCTGAATGGTAACATATAGTTTGAAGGCCTCACTAAAGTAGAATCTGATCATCGTTTTGTTATGCAGCACCTTTCTTGGGGGGGCTGCCAGTGTTGAGAGGCACCATCCAATAAACTGTAACAAATTGGGGGCTCGTAGCTGGGATTTGGTTGAGAGTTTTCACTTGTGACATTGGCAGTAGCAGCAGACTATTCATGTGGGTGTAATTGCACTGCAGTGTAAAGAAAGTTGTGTTTGCATTGTTAAGGTACCACTCAGACTTGCACTGTGTGTTCTAGGGAGGTGTGTAGAGTGAATAGTGTTGTCATTGTGAGTGAAAACTAAGCACGAACAAGGTTGAGATGTATGCTGTGCATAGAGAGTATATTAGGTTGTAGAACACATTTCAGAATGAACACCGTAGAAATCAATATAGTCAGGAAGCATCTCCTATCCAAATTATTTATTAAAGGTGAATGGGTGGAGGAATAACATGAAATGTGGAAAGCTAGAATGATGTAGGAGGTTACCGCTGCAAATGTTGACATGTGGCAGGATAATGGTATGTTGCATCAAGCTCTAACCACCCTTTATATGACACAAACTAGTAGAGATGAGCAAACTAAAATGGCCCAGCTCACAGCATATAATTACTTCCATTTGCTAATAGTGGAAGAAGGATATCAGAATAGTGTGGCCTATATGCAGACCCAGGCTGAACTTTTGAATGAAGCCTAGCAAGAGCTTAAACAATTAGAAACTAAAGTGTAACATAGCAACATGTTAGAATTAAAATAAGAAAGTCTTATTGCACATCTCAGAAATGAGTTAAAAACACAGCAACATGAAAATTCAGAGTGTGACTCTGCACTGCAAGAGGAGCATAAAGAATGTGTTGAAAATCTGGGCTCACTGCAAAACAAATTAAAGGATCAGGTTACTCATAAAAGAGTCATGTTGGTCGACATAATCAAATACAATTGCAAATGAAAGAATTGAAAACCGTAAATAGTGAATTAGGTATCAGAGGGATAGAGTCCCAATGTGAGTTTGATCAGATGCACCAAGATATGAACACCTTAAAACAACAGAGAAAGCAATTGACGAAAGAAAAAGACCTATTAAACCAAGAGAATAGTGTCCTTTCTCTGGGAGTATGTCGGTTAAAGACATATGCAGAGAAAAATGATCCGATTCTCAGGAACTGATTGACATCAGGCGAGAAAAAGCACAATTAATAGAACATGGGAGGCAAGCAGAGATTGACCTAGTCCAGGCATCCCAGGGCAGAAATGTGCAAAAGGAAGAGATTAGTCTTCCGAAAAAAGAAATGCTCTGAAAATGTGAGCATGATGCAAGCCGCACAAAATGAAAATGAGTACAATTATGAAGAAATAAATCACGGGACTAAAAGAGTGATTAATGGCCCAAAGTAAACTGCTAGAAGCCATTCAAGCACTTGTGTCAGAATAAAAAAAAACAGGTCTCTGCATCCCACCAAGAGATAGGGACCAAGAGAAATAGGTGTGCGAGGATGACAAATACAAATAGGCTTTGAGGCACCCTGACCAGTCAGGGTATGGAACAGCACCGGCTCATCATGGAGTGGTGACCTCTCTACCAGGGACCTCAAGCCAATTAACCACTTCAGATGTCCAGAGTGCGGCTAACTTCATGCATACCACTTATCAAGAACAGGGAACCATGAGGCCGTTGGACTCACCCAGGCCTATTCCAACTGATCCAGAAGGCCAGTACTTAGCTGACATCGATGAGCATTCAGGGTTACCAAGCAGACGGGAAGGTGACTGGACCAGTGGGCTCTGGGAAATCAGAAATACCCTAGCGAGTACTTCTGACCTATGATGAAAAGATCAGAGAGTTAGACTGGCAGAAAATGAAACTACAAAGGGACCACTTGGTCCACTTTGCAGAAAGAAAAGAGCCAGAGTTTCAGCCTCAAAGGTGTATTTTAAAAACCACCATACATTCAGGGAGTTGGGGGGAATTCCCCAGCATACCTGGAAGGAGGGATGAGGAGGATGAGTAATCTCCTGTCCAAAAAGGGGATTACAAGGCAAATTACCCTGAGAGATCACACCTACACAGGAGAGAAGAGTCCAGACCCCGTAACTCTGGGAGATTTTCCCAGTCTCATAGAGGTAGGGAGCACATAGAAGACCAGGAATGTACCCCCAACAGTAGCAGCTCTGAGTCAGATGGTGAATGGGCTTAGGTGCAGAGGAAAAGGAAGTCTGCCAAAAGAAGAAAGGTCTTGTGAAAGACCCAATTCAGCAGATAAAGGCCATAAAGAGCTTCATGGCTTCCTACCCTATGAATGCCAAATATTCAGTATGGGAGCATCTAGAGCTTTATGAGCAAATGATGACATCATTTGGAATACAAAATGATAGCAATTGCAAGGAGATTGTCAAATGGACATTCTCCCCTTAGTACTCCGGCTTATGTGCAGGTCTGGAGGACCAAGATCACCATAAATGGTCCACCTTCAAGGCAGCCATTTAACAAAAAAAAACTTCTCCATTCATAGAAACCCAAAGGAGGCCCACAAGATGGCATACCACCTGAAGTGTAGGGGAAACCAGGCGCCTAGAGAGTTCAGTCAGGATTTGAAATGAGCATTTGCCCAGACTTGGCAGGGAGTTCATAAATACATAATTCCATGAGTTACCAAAATATATTATGGCCCAATTAGCATGGGAGTTTCATGAGTATAGGACCCTGGTTTGGGTGATTGAACAGGCCAACAGGATCTATGAGGTCCAAAAGCCCTATGAAAATAAAAATAACCCTAAACCACCCAAACCATCCAACACACCTGCTGATGCAAAGGTGGCAGAGGTAGAAAATCGACTGGCAGAGGAGATCCTCAGTTTCAGCCCAATTATGGGGAGTCAGGCAGGATACCAGACCAATGACCCTTCAGACCCCTCTGATCTTGCCACCTATGTAAGTCCAAAACACAAAGATATGAGACCTTTACCCAGATATACATGGACTCCCCTGGCACAAGGGGTGGGGTCAATCAGGTAAGTACCACCCCAGGAAACCTCCCTCCAAACTTCCCTTAGAAGGGAAGTAATAATCCCCTTCCCAACTTCTTTCCCAGGTACCCGGAACCATCATTTCTAGAATAATCCTCTCTCTCCCCTGCTACATCTTTTTTGACAGATTCCTGGATTGTCCAGGATCACACAGTATCGGAGTTCAATATAACAAAGTTAACCGCCAAGCTGGCATATAATGCACATTTCCTTTGCCCCCTTGAGGAGAAATAAGGAAGATTTTATGCTCCTGTCAAGAAACAGGGTCAGTGTGCATTATCCGCACTGGTGGATACTGGATCCCAAGCCACCCTCCTGTCCAAAAAGTCCTTCGAAAAACTAAATTCAAGAAGGGGGGAGAGTCACCAAATTCCCTTCACACCTCTTCCCGGACAACTTCAAAACTTTGATGGGAATGATATTTCTGTCAAAGGGACTGCAGATCTGGAAATAAACATTGGGTGACATAGGGTGAAACACGCAGTGATAGTCGGGAATCTAGAGGGCACATCTTGTCAATTAGGGAATGACCTCTTTCAGAGGTTATCACCCCTGATTTACTGTGTGAAAAAGGTCCTCTGACATTTTATACCAATCCAAAATTAGAAGAAAACCCTAATCCCATGACAAAAGAAGATGAAAAACTGGTTCCAAAGTCTGACCGACATCCAGATAAAGGGTGAACAGCTGTGTTTCCCCATTCAGATAAGTGAGTGGGATTAGCACATTCTTGGCAGAGTATGCCTGACTAACAGAAGAAGCTTCATCGGAGGAGCATTATTCAGGAAACTCCAAAAAGATCACACCATTCCCACATTTAAATTGATTGATAAATGGGAAGTAGGCCTGGAAATACCAAATTCCAAACATCTCCTGCCTGGCAGGTTTCTGCTAAAAATATCCATTGTCGACAAACGCATAGAACATAATTCTTGGGTCGTGAGAGATGTCCCATCCACCATTTACTTAGGCAGTGACATTCTCAATTCATTCACAATTAATTTGGACCTAATTGGTAATAAAGACTGGTCCCGACTGGGGGGATGGGTAACCCCATGGGCTTTGACAACACTGAGAAAGCATTCCAGTAAGCTAAATTGGTACCTTATGCAGTTGAAGTTCAAGTGAGGGAAGATGTTACTAACCCAGGACAGGTGTGACAATTTACAATTCACCTAAAAAATCAGGACACCTATATAAATTTGAATTACCATCGCTAACAACAAGTTTTGTATTTACATCTGACACCCCTAGTTGACCTAGGACATGACACCATTTGAATATTGGTGGTTAACAGCGACCCTCAAAGTATCGCTTTGGGCGCAGGCACCTTTAATGGAATGGCGGTTGATGCCCAACAGTATTCTATTGATTTAGGTAATGAGATTATTGGACCAATTCCAAATGACTGCTTCAGTATCAACGACAGTATCCCTCTTGAAATTATTTTCACCAGGTAAGGGGGACATTTCTTGGTGTACTCTTCCTGCCCTTATGGTGAGGAAGAGGTGACCTGTGGTATTAGGAAGGATGAGGTGGTATTCCGAGTCAACAGTGATTACTGCCAATCCTTGGAACCTAACATACAGGCCAACACAATTACAAGAAATCTTTTGACCCAACTGGGGGATACTGCCAAAATTGCCACGCCCAAGGTCTTTCCAGGTTTTAAGCAGATGGTCAAAGAACGGATAAATCTTGCTGATGCCTGTGAGACCGGGGAGCAAAGACAGACTCAAAAACAGGTGTTTCTCAATTTTCAGGAGATATTTTCAGTGGACTCATATGACTGCGGACACACAGATATACACTCGACCACCATACCCGCGGACCCCGAGATGGCTCCAGTATTTGTAAATCAATACCAGTTACCTCTCACCTCAATCGAGTCACTCACAGAGATGATGAAAAACCTAGAATCTCGTAGGATAATTTGTCCAATCCACAGTAACTTTAACAACACAGTGCGGGGGATACTCAAACCCAATGGCCAATGGACACTATGCGCAGACCTGAGTGAGTTGAAAAACGGGGTTCACATGTCAAGTTGGCCTCTTCCTTACATCGATAAAGGGCTGGCACAGATCCAAAGGTCAAAGTTGTACACCACCATTGACCTGACCAATGGCTGCTGGACAGTACCCATGAGTAGGGAAGCCGAGTACAAGCTTGCCTTTAATTTTGGAGGGCAGCAATGCATGTGGACCTTAACCCCCTTTGGATACATAAAATCTGGCAATAAATGTAACATCTTCCTAAATAAGGACATGCCTGATTTGGGTGGAAGGTTTAACCTGGCCGATGTAGATGGTGCCTTAATAAAGAGCTCAACTCTGGAGGAAAATATAGCAGAAATATGCTATGTTCTGAACCCAGGTGCAGAAAGCTGGAGCAAAACTGTCCATCCAGAAGGCACCGTGATGTAAGACCGGTGCAAACCTCTTAGGGCACAAAATCACCTCTGTGGGTCTCAGTCCCCAGATGAAAAAGGTGGAAGCCTTATTGCAATTGAAAGACTCTACTGCTCTGCGAGAATTAAGAAGCCTTCTAGGACTCACTAATTATAGCAGAAAGTTCATTGAAGAGTACACAGGGGTCACTCTGCCTTTGGTCCATTTATTGAAGGGCGGGGTCAAGCGGGAGCGGGGTCTGGAACAATCCGAGGCAGTAAAACAACTAAAGAGAAGCCTTTTCTATGCCCCTTGTTTAGCTTATCCCATCAAGATCAAGGAGTTCTTCTTGGAGACAGGTTCTCAGATACTTGATTTACAGCAGTATAGTACCAAAAGCACAAAAAGGTTAACAAAGTCATCTCTTATGCGAGCAAGACATTGTCTTCTGTGGAGGAAAAATGCAATGATCGCGACAGCATGGGTTTTAAAGAATTACCATCCATTCATCCGGCGGAAGCACATCATTGTCGAAGCTCCTCACCAACCCTTGCAATATCGGCAAAGTGACCGAATCTGAACAAGGAATGTAAGTAATTCCAGAATTACTTCTTGGATTCTTTCCATGCAAGGCTTTCCGGTGGCGGTCAGATATTGCCAAAACAAGAAGAATCTTTAGCGCAAAGATTGACTGACTTGTATGACTGTGCTCAAGAAAACTGTCTTGAGGACAAAAGTGTAAGGACCAATGACAATATGGTGGCATACCTAACTTCCCAACACATCGTCTATGAGGAAGACACATGTCAGGGGATACCAACAGTTTATGTGGAAGGGTGCTCCTACCATGTTGACAATAACGGGGAAAAGTACTAGTGGCTGGCATTGGGAGTGCCTGGGTGAATGAGACCCCAGAACCGTCTGCTAGTTACAAAATAGGACCTCAAAGTAGTCTGGTGGCGAAGTTGATGGCGGTTTATCAAGCCATCCTCACTGACATGCACCACCAACTCTAAGAACTGGTCATAATCACTGATTCAGATTATGTCAGGAATGGGTTTGTAGAACACTTGATTAAATGGATATATCGAGGCATGCTGTGTGGAAACAATAAACTGCTAAGGCATGGGAAATGAATCCAATCAATTGATGATCTGGTAACTTCTAATGAGTTGACCATCTATTAGAAAAAGATCAGAGGTCACTCCAAAATAGAGGGACCATACAAGACTGGAAAAGACTTGGCTGACTAGTTTGAAAAAACCAGAGCCATTCACAGGGATTTCATCGAAACTGAATCCCTGTTGGGGGAAATCCAAGTCACTGCGGTCACCATGTCTGGATCCCATGCCAACAATGAGCTGGTAACTAACCAGTGGAGTAAAGAAACCCCAGATGCAGACTTGGGGGCCAATTCATGGAACAAATGTGCACCGAAAATCATGGCGAAGCTGGTGCAAGCGTGAAAAAGCAAGCGCACACGCACGTGTGCCATTCATGGAGGCCCTGCGCATGTTTTCCCCAGGATGTGTGCCAAATCCGTGCGTGGCGCACACGGGTGCGCAGGTCATTGCAACATCCAGAATGCCATGTGCGACGGACACAGTGAAAGTGCACAACGTTAGTGCACACACCAAAAAGGGGGTGGAACACGGGCGGAACTCGTGGAATGGGGAACAATGTGTGAAAATAAGGGCGTAACTGGGGAAGTACTGCTGGGAAGTACACAGAATGCCCACACGCACGCAAACTACTCGAATTCATGGAATCGAATAGGGAAAACCCAGGCACGGCCAAAGATACGCACAGGCCCAAACACGTCCACCACACAAAGGCAGGTGGTAGCATCCCTGTGCATTACAAAAGTGCGCATAAACAACAAAAACGTATATACAGCTATGATGAATGTCCCATTCTGTGGCCCCCTAGGTAAAATGACGTGTCATGCAATGCTCAGGCATCCCAAAAAAGCAAGAAAAAGAGATAAGCGATCCCTGTAGCCCACGTGCATGTAAAAAAAGCACGCAGTACGCTGTGGCAGCCAGGAACATAAAAAATGCATACGTGATGAACACGCAGGCTAGTATGCCCGAAAAAAAGTGGTACATGACTAACAGGGACACCCGCAGTAGGCAAAAAATAGCATGTGTGACTCACCGGCTGCCTTGCATGTAGAAGGAGAATGCGTAGCCAACACCCACGGCAAAAGAAGAAGTACACACTGTAGCCGCTGTGAAGTAATCGCGTGTGAACCCCAACACCAGGAAAACACACGCACCGCTTTCCACGAAAAGCATGTACAGAGCGATGGAAACCCACGTGGGACCTTCAACCCGTGCCAGGGAAACGCCCGCGCGCACATTACGTCATTTACATGCTTACGCGCCAAGGGCCTTTCCTCGGAATTCACACAAACGTGCTGTTTTTCACGTGCCAAATCACTCTGTATCAAGCTGGCAACGCGACAACACATGGAAGACCACACTCCTGCCCAGAAGGCCATTTTCCTGCGCCCCAGAGCCCCGAGCCGACTCCCACCAGTCGTCTGCTGCCTGCCTGCCTGCTGGCCAGGTGCCCTGCAATTTGGTGCCTGTATGTCAGCCATCTGCAGGGGTCCAGTTGCTGTGACCACCCCTGTTGGAACAGAAGACTCCAGACTGAAGTTCCATCGCTCCACAGCCCAGCACCAGGACCCAGTTGCCCACCTACATCTGCCTCGGGGGTTGCCATGTCGGGGCAAACACCATCACAGACCACTGGCGACCCCCAGCCAGAGAGGCAAAGGGCTACCAGCTTCATTGCCGCAGAAGTTGCTATCCTGGTGGAACAAGTCCTGGTGGATTATGATGTCCTCTACGGAAGAAGACGCACCGACAAGGATGGACGTGAGAGGATCTGGAAGGACATTGTGGCTGCCATCAACATGGAGGGGGTGGCAGCCCGCGACATACGACACGTCTGGAAGCGCTGGGAGGACTTCAGGTCCAGGACGCTCAGGAAGGCCCGGGTCCACCTTTCCACCGACGACATGAGGATCCTGGAATGTATAAACCCAGCGCTTCACCTCCAGGTCCTTGAGAGGCAGAGTGTCCATGCGTACTTATTGGACGCAGTGCATGTTGAGGTGTGCCAGTAGTGTGCAGCTTGGACATATGTCTGAAAAAGGCCATGTATGGATGTGCATGTGCAGGGACATGACCGTGCTGCATGTGAGTCCAGTCATGTGTGATGCACATCAATGGTGTATGTGTTCCAAAGCATGATGCACAACCGCATGTGGAGATGCACACATGTTTGCATTTCTGTGTATGTACTATGGCATGGTTAGGGTGTGACACATGGATGCTGGTTCCACCTTTATGTACGTGCACAGCATACATGTGCGTGTGTGTGTTTGACATGTGTGTGACTGTGATACGCCATGGATGCATGTGACACAGACATGTAGGAACCCGATTGGCAGATGTGACATAGTTGCCGATAATTGCACTGTGACAGATGGTGGAGATGTACAGATGCATGTCTGTCTGTTGGCATGTGTGCATGTGTTTGGCACTCCCCATGTTGCTTGTGACGTCATGCCAACCTTCGGATGTTCATGCTGTTGTGTGTGTGTATGGATGCTGCTGCTTGCTGGACGATTCCTGTTAATTTGTGCATGTGTGTGGGTTTAAATTATATGAGTGTTGGGTAGTGTGATGCCATCTGTGAAGATTGACACTGCCACTCATATGCAACTGTCAGGTGTGTATGTGTCCATTGTACAGTGCCCTGATGCCTGTGTTCTGTCTCTCCCTGTCTGCAGCGTCGACTGATGAAGAGGACGGAGACGGTGCTGTGGAGCACAGCGGCAGGGATCCCATCACCAGCCGGAGACGCAAGGCCCAGCTCTCCTCCCAAGTAGTCATCTCTTCTGGGAGTGAGGAGTCTGGTGCCGCGTCCGCAGCCGCAGCTGCTGAGGGGAGGTCCAAGAGGTGGAGTTTGGAGGTGGACGCCTCGGCAGCAGTAGGGGCAGCTGAGCCCACACAGAGGCCTATGGAGGCAGATGGCACGGAGTCATCCAGGTTGGTGGAGGGTTTGTTTGAGGAGGAGGCCGTGGAAGGCCCACGCATGGGGCCTGGAGGGGGGATTCCACTGGTGCTAGTGGTGCAGTCCAGGGGCAGGGACAGGAGGCAGCACAGGCCGCCGCGGAGGTGCCTGTGCTTAGTCCCCGATCCTGTGAGTGCATCATCCCGCACCAGCAGGGATACCTCCGTCCAGAACCGTTTTCAGAGAGGGGATGCGCAAACAACAACTGGCCTTCCTCGCCCTGTGAACGTGGCAATCCGTGACCAGATTGAGCCTGTCCTAGCTGGGGTGGCATTGCGTCAAATTGGTTTTCGGGGTGATGTGCAGGGTTCTCGTCTGGGTTCCTCCGTGTGCTGGATCTTCTAGCGACCCCCCCTCAACTGAAATGCCAGTCATCCTCTGTGCCATCTTCCTGCCCAAGTATCACCTGGGCACCCTGTGGAGCTGCCCCTAAGCCAGTGGCCAGGCTGGTGGAGGACACATCCCTGCCACAGTCGGGAATCGGAGGTCCAGCAGGGGTGGCCACCCCATCAACTGGACCCCAGCAAGAGGAGGATGTGCAGGCATCGACAGGCAGGGCACATGCACGGCAGCAGCGGGCTCAAGGTGGGAGCGATGATGGCTCGGGGCAATCAACATCACAGGGGCAGGCATCGGCCAGAGGGCAGGAGGACTTGGGAGTGTCTTCCGTGTGGCAGCGGTTGGGCCAGCAGGTAGAGCGGAGCGGCGGCGGGCAGAGGAGGCACGGCTCACTATGATCAGGGCAGAGAACCACATGCCCAGGGCATTGAGGCGGGCTGAGTGCCTCGAGGCAACTCGCAGGGATTTGGAGGAGGCCATGGCTGCATCCCTGCGAGACCTCGAAGCCAGGGAAGAGGCCCACCTCTGCGACGTAAAGAGGAGTTCAATGATGCCCTGGCCCGGAACATCGAAGAGTGAGCTGTAGTTCTTTAGGGTTTGGTTTCCTTTGTTTAGTATTTTTTTTTGGAGTTCATGGATATTGCTCCACTTTATGTATATAGTTTTTTATTGATAGGTTTTTTGGTAGGTTTCCTTTTCTTTTGGGATCATGGACCCTTTGGACTTGCATTGTAAATAGTTCAAGACTTGTACATACTTTCGTTATTTGAACTTCCCATGGATCAATGGTTTTTATTTTATTTTTACTTTTTCATTTATATGGACATTGGCGATGGACCACTTTTCAGTTTTCATGTCGTGGATCTTTTATTTTTATTAGATTAACCTTTTTTTTTGGTATTGCATTCATTATTTCTTTTTTTTTGCAAGTTTGGTTTTCATGATGTTATTTAATTATGTTATTTAATACATTTCATATATCTTCATTATTGGTGTTGTGTACTCTCATTGGTTTTGTGCATGTCTCTATGAGAATTGCCTCAGTCATGTGTTGCCACTGTGTGGCTCTGTTGTACATTTATGCATGGCCATGGTGGTTCTTTTAAGACTCTCATGGCATGGGTAATTTGGGAGTGGGTGCAGTGGATGGTTGTGTGCTTGTACTGGGGGTAGGGGGGATTTGGGTTGGCATTAGGGCCATTGGTCTGTTTTGTTAGGACATGTAATTTGGTGGGCCATGTGTCAGGGCCTGCTGGCAGGTGCCCATCAATGGTGGGTGGGTGGGTGGGGTGTGGGACATGAGTCAGGCCTGCTGGCAGGTGCCCGTCAATGGTGGGTGGGTGGGGTGGGGGACATGAGTCAGGACCTGCTGGCAGGTGCCTGTCAATGGGGTGGCGGACAGGAGTCGGGGCCTGCTGGCAAGTGCCCATCACTGGGGGTGGCGAGGGGGACATGAGTCGGGGCCTGCTGGCAGGTGCCCATCAATGGGGTGGGGGACATGAGTGGGGGCCTGCTGGCAGGTGCCCATCATAGTGGGGGACATGAGTCGGGGCTCCCAAGTGCATGCTGCCATTTGGCCTGCCTGCGGGTCAGGTTCAGGGATGATGGGCTGCCTCTGGAGCATGGGGGGGTGGATGGGATGCCTGTGGGGCATGGGAGGGTGGATGAGCTGGCTGCGGGGCATGGGGAGGTGGATGGGCTGCATGTGGGGCATGGGGAGGGTGGATGGGCTGCCTGCAGGGCATGGGGAGGCGGGGAAGGGCACACCTGGGAGGGCCGGCACTGCAAAATCGCGTGTGAAACTCCCCGCGCACCCCTGGAATACATGTACCCTGCTTCCACCAGGCAAATCACGTGTAAAACTCCCTGCGTACCCCCGGAATACACGTACCCTGCTCGCGCCAGCAAAATCGTGTGTAAAACTCCCCAAGCACCCCTTGGAATACACGTACCCTGCTTGTGCCAGGCCATTTGCGTGTAAAACTACCCACGCACCCCTGGAATACACGTACCCCACTTGCGCCAGCGAAATCGCGTGTAAAACTCCCCGCGCACCCCTCAGAAATACACGTACCCCGCTCGTGCCAGCAAAATCGCGTGTAAAACTCTACGTGCACCCCTCGGAATACACGTACCCTGCTCACACCAGCAAAATCGTGTGTGAAATTCCATGTGCACCCCCGAAATACACGTACCCCGCTCGCGCCAGGCCAATCGCATGTAAAACTCCCCGCGCACCCCCGGAATACACATACCCTGTTCACGCCTGGCCTATCATGTGTGGAAATGCACGCGCACCCCCGGAATACACGTACCCTGCTCGCGCCAGGCCAATCGCGTGTAAAACTCCCAGCGCACCCCCGGAATACAAGTACCCCGCTCGCGCCAGGCCAATTGCATGTAAAACTCCCCACGCACCCCCAGAATACACAAATCCTGCTCGCGCCAGCAAAATTGTGTGTAACCTCCCTGCGCACCCCCGGAATATACGTACCCCGCTTGCGCCAGGCCAATCACGTGTTAAACTCCCTGCAAACCCCCGGAATACACGTACACTACTCGCGCCAACGAAATTGCGTGTAAAACTCTCCGCGCACCCCCAGAATACACATACCCTGCTCGCGCTAGGCCTATCGCGTGTGGAATTGCACGCGCACCCCTGGAATACGCACAGGCAGCGCATTCACCCTCCCCATGCCCCGCAGGCAGCCCATCCACCCTCCCCATGCCCTGCAGGCAGCCCACACCACAGGGGACCACCCTACACCCCTGGGCATGCCCCGCAGGCAGCCTATCCACCCTCCCCATGCCCCACAGGCAGCCCACACCACAGGGGGTATTTTTTCCATGCATTTTATCTGATGCGAGTGGGGTACACGTATTCGGTGGGGTGCACAGGGAGGTTCACACGCGATTGGCCAGGCGCGAGCAGGGTACATGTATTCCGGGGGTGCGCATGGAGTTTCACATGCGATTTCGCTGGCGTGAGCGGGGTACGTGTATTCCGGGGGTGGACGTGGAGTTTGACACACGATTTCGCTGGCGCAAGCGGGGTACGTGTATTCCTATGGGTGACGGGGCATTTTACACATGTTTTCGTGGTTTGGGAGCTGTATGCTGGTCCACTGGCCTTTGCGCCATGTACTGGATATGTGCAATGTTTTTGGCGCACAGGGCGGGGTTGGGGGCATAACTGGTGCTGCTGCAGGGTCGCTGTGCCACTCTGCGCCAAGGCTGCTTTTGGATGTATAAATCCATGAATACGCTGTGCTCCAAAATGGGTTTTGGTGCATGCGGCAGGCACAGACTGTTGCACGTGCACCCTGTGTGCCAGCCGCGTCGCCACTTGTGCACTGAATTCTATGACTTACCCCCTTGATTACTGCACCAAAAGAGGACCCACATATTGGGAAATGGGATCATCATATAGACGATTCTGTGAATTCTCCTCTGACAGAATCAGATTATATCAGGAAAGAGGATCTCAGGGTGTTGATGTAGTTTTCCAAATTGTTCCAAATGCAAGACGGTTTGTTGGTACGGAGATCACTATCTGGATGTGACCAGTGGGTGATACCAACCTCATTCTGAAGCCTGATGTTTGGTCATGCCCATGACATGGCCACTGCTGGTCATAGGGGGTTTCATATCACATTAGAAAACTTGCGCAAGTTTGTATACTGGCCACACATGGGGCAGGACCTTGACCTGTACTTAAATGGTTGTCTTGTGTGGGGGAGTTTTTTTTAATTATTTTTTTATTTATTTTGACATAGCTAAACAAGTCAACTTTTCAAAACGAAATTAAAGCAAATTTTCACATTTCATATACAAACACATATTAAAATGACAAAATTAAAAAAAATGAATGAAACGTTAATTAAAACATAAAATAACTTGTAAGAAAAAAGGAAGAAGATAATTGCATCCTATAAGCATAATTATCCTTACAACTTTAAAAGTCAATCACATGTTTTCATTACAATTTGATTTCAGAAGGAAGAATTCCGTCTAAATACTGCACTATGGCTTTTATCACAGAAAACTTTGTGTTAGAGATTAGTAAAGTCCAAATTTGATTTTCATCAGCTTCGTAATACAAATTTAACAAATTAGCGAAAAATGTAACTTGTGGAACCATAAGCTTTTTACAAGATACAACCAGATGCTGGAGTGTTTCCCTTTCATAAGGAAGCTCACAAAAGCGACAAAAGTTCATTTTAGCTGGAATTAACTTACGTCTGGCAAGAACCTCCCTCGTAAGCCATAGATTTAGTCTGACACGTAAAAATGTGTTCCGTATGTTAGGGGACGGGCATTTCAGTAAATATCCTGCCAGTTGGCCCAAATTTTGATTGCCAAAGTTAGAAGCATTAAAGTCTTTGTATTTTAGACAACATTTTCTATTTTTTATCCATTCCCAACGGTAAAACTTGATTTTAGCTCGCAGCAGGTTATCTAGCAAGAGCGTTACTGTTATATCTGCTTCAGCCATGGCGTTCACTACACACGTACGCCATGACAAAGGAAAGTCATGATTTGATGAAGACAAATGGTGTCCAACAATGCTCAAGATATTGTTATTCTCTAGACCCAACAGACACTTGCGGAGAAAAGCACACATCCGCCACTTGACTCTACAAGCCACTGAATTCAAGCCTAGTTCATACCGCAGGATTGGCAAGGGGGTACAATTCGGCAGATGTAATGCCGATTTCCAAAAACGTGCTTCCAACTTGTTCCACATTTTATCACTTGTGAAAAGTCTCGACTCAACACCATACAATAAAGCTGGAATGACTTTTTGTTCGTAAAACAAAAGAGTATTTTTTAAAGTAAATTTCCCATATTTGTAGATTAAAATTCTGGCCTTTGAAATCAGACTTGTTAGTTTGGACTGTAGGTTGATCAAATACATAGGCCCTCATTACGACCCTGGCGGAAAGTGACTGACCGGACCGCAACAGCGTAAATAGCGTTTCCGCCATTGCACGAAGGAGCAAAGTGCGGCTAATCACGACCCATCGGGCACGAGCATTACGCCATGGCGGAATCCGAAAGGCTGCGATGGCGGAAATGACCCCAAAACGGCCCTTACCGCCGCCGTACGCTGCACCAGGTGCAATACCGCCACCCATCTTAGCGGTCACCGTAATGAGCGGTCACCGTAACGAGCGGGCACCGCAAATTACGGCCACCGTAAATATACGGAAACGGAAGTAAAAGCATGTGGCCGGAACGGGAAACAGCACGCCGCACAACTATAAAATCCGAATCCCAACACAACCATTAAAAATCCGACCCTGACACACATCCCAACCCGTTAGCAACCCCAGTTAAAAAAATAAATATGGGAAAGGTAGCCAAGAAAGCGTGTGACCGCAAGCGGCAGGTACACTTCTCCCGAGAGGAACTGACCGTGCTCACCGAGACCCTCCAGGAAAATGCCGCCGTCGTCTTCTCCAGTCAAATGACCAGGACGGCCCTTGCCAACAAGAAGGCCATATGGGCCCTGGTGGCACAGCGCGTAAGTGCGGTGGGGACAACACCCCGCACGCCACAGCAATGTCGCAAGCGGTGGGACGACCTGCGGATCCGCGTACGCAGCATACTTTCTGCGAACAGGAACATCGCCACAGCTACCGGGGGGGGTTCAGAGTCGCCCATCAAGTTGACCCCCTGGGAGGAAATCTGCGCCTCCACCATAGGAATGGAGAGCATAGAGGGAGTCGGAGGGATGGAGAAAGGAGTGCCGACATCCGGAGAATCAGGTAGGTTGGCCAAGAGAAACAATGCGAAATCCACAAACCACGAACATGTGCAGTACCATGTGACCCCATAGTGCAATACATACTTTGCCCTGACAGCGCCCTCTAAAAGTCAGAATGAATAAACAAATCAATCAAGATGCCATAAACAACCCCTACATGTGCAGCATGCACCCCCTAACTGCAGGCAGCCAAATGAATGCATCCTCAATCCACACGAAAATGAGACCACCTCCAAGGCCCAGTCCCAAATCAGCCTCATGTACCACCCCAATGCATTTGATACGTTGCCATTCCAAATCCGACAGACCCATAACTAACGCTCGCCCCTCTTTACTCCACCACAGGGTCCGATACCAACGACGAGCTGCAGGACACCCCTACCAGCACGCCTGCAAAGAGGGCCAGGACCAACGTCCCAAGAGCCTCCACCTCAGGTGCAAGGATCAAGACACGGCAGCAGCAGGAATCAAGTGGCAGCACACTGGAGGGGACTGCAACAGGCACCCCAGCAGCCAGCAAGTCCACAACCCCAGCACCACAGGTCCCCCCAAAGAACGTATCTGATGGCACTGCCTCTGGTGGTAGCAGCACCATAGGTGACACAGCTGTCATGCCAGCATGCTCCGACACGGAAAACAGTGCTGGCGACGTAGGTACCATCCATGACCTTTCCCAATCCCCCTGCATGTTCCATCCCCTACACCATGACGAAACCACGCAGGGGCACCCTGAAGACGACGACTGGCCAACCCCCACAAGTCCTGTGCCAAGGCAACATGTGTTGAGCAGCCCCCCTGTCACACCACCGCAAATGTCCATGGCCCAGCAGAGGCAACAGTCCCTCGACCTGCTGATCGAGCAACAGCAGGAAGTGTCCACGCTACTCAAGGACCATGCAAATGAATGCGGGGGTTCCAGGGCAGCCATGGAAACATCCACCGAGACACTCAGGGCACAAATAGAGAAAAGTAGTGAGAGCCTCAGGGGAGAAATGGAGAGAAGCACCGAGAGCCTGAGAGCACAAATGGAGAAAAGCACCGAGAGCCTGAGAGCACAAATGGAGAAAAGCACCGAGAGCCTGAGGGGGGAACTGCATGCGACGTCCAAAGACGTTTGTGCTGAACTTGCTGCTGTGCGCCGTGTGCTCTCGGAGCTCTCACAAACCCTCAGAGACATGCATGGACGCGAGCAGGCAGAGACATCATCCGTGGCAAGTTCCGTCCAGGGCAGCCCCCAACGCAGATCTGGCAGGAACCTGCGCTCCACGGGCAGGGGTGCCCCTGATACCCGTAGAGGGGGCTTGCAATAGCGTCCAACCACGGACAGCATGCATATTTGGACACTGGTGTTGGGGGGGGAGATAGTAGGGTGGAGGGGGTGTGTTGGGCTTCACTGGGTGGCGGGTCCATAGGGTGTATAAATCAAATCACATTAACAATACAGCATCTCATAATCATCCAATGACATGTGTGGACATTGATATTTGCGTACGAGGCCTTCATAGGCGTACAGTCCACAATGTGCCTGTACTACACACACACAGTGCCACAGGTCCCCTTTCCGTGTAATAGGCACCATGCGTGGTTGCTAGAAGCATGCATCTATGATGCTCTGTCGGATTGCACGTGCATCCTGTGCCTCATGGACTCCTTGAGGTGCCTCCACATCCCCACCCTCATCATCATCATCATCTTCAGGTGCATGCAGTACAGCGTCAGGGGGCATGGGCACATTCCTACGTATGCACATGTTGTGCAGCATGACACATGCCATGACCATCTTAGAAACCTTCTCATGGCTGTACATGAGTGCCCCGCCAGACCTGCTGAGGCTGCGGAAACGAGCCTTCAGTAGGCCGAATGCCTGTTCAATGACCACACGGGTACGTGAGTGGGCATGGTTGTAGTCCTCCTCATGCTCGTTCTGTGGGTTCCGGATTGGTGTAAGGAGCCATCTCTTCAGTGGATACCCGGCATCACCTGTATGAGACGAATAAAGGGTGTCAGTGGAATGATAGTGCTAAGTAGCCCCCCCCCCCTCCTGCAAGGTCATTGACGCATCAAATGGGCCACGATGTCATGCATGGAATGAGACTCACCGAGTAGCCAGGATCTGTGCCCTGCGTGTCGCTCCATGTAGCGTGGTATTCTTGTGTTCCTCAGGACCATAGAATCATGGGTAGATCCTGGAAATCTGGCACAACAATGCGTAAATATCTTGTTGGAGTCACACACCATTTGCACATTGATTGAATGAAATTGTTTCCGGTTGCGGTACTGGACCTCCATGGCATGTGGGACAACCAATTCAACATGGGTGCAGTCGATGGCACCAATGCAACCCGGGATGCCGCCAAGTGCATGGAATCCCACTTTTGCGTTGGTAATCTCCTGGTACGTGCGTGGTAGTGTGATGTGGTCGTCGGCGTGCTTCAGGAGGGCATCGTGCACTTGGAAGAGTGTCCGTGAGAACAGTGGCTGTGAAATGCCATGCAACTGTCCCACTGTGTGCTGGTAGGTGCCTGTGGCCAGGAAGTGGAGTGCAGACACCACCTTCAGTAGGGGTGGGATGGCGGTTGGGCTATCTATCATGCTCACGAGGTCAGCATGTGTCATGTCCACAATGGCGATTATGGTGTCCCGGTCCAAACGGTAGAGGGTGTGGATCTGCTCAGCAGTGAGGTTGAACGGATCGGCTCGGAGGCGTGGGATTGCGGGCCGCCTGCGTGGTGGTAGTGGCAGTGCTTGTGGGCCTTGCTGACCCTGCCTTGCCCTCCTCCTCCTCCTTCTCCTCCGTCTCCCCTGTGCGCCCGGTTGTTGTACCTGTTGTTGTTCGTCGTCTTCTTGTAGTTGTAGCACTTGCAGTGCTATCTGGTCCCCCAGGCCCAACATCGCTAGTCCTGCCGGTAGCATTTTGGAGTGGGAGTGGTTGTGGGAGGGGTTTGGGTCTGCTATATATGTGCTGTCGGCCTGTATGGCCTCCACCTGTGCTGATTGAATGATTCTGTGGCAGATGCTATCCCTTCTGGCCGAGCACGTCCCGCACGTAAGGCTGCATTTGGCCGCATGGCATCTTGGGATTGGAATCATGTATCTAATCCCGATGGCAGTGTGATGTACTTTGACTGATTTTCATGGTATGCTCCCATTGTTACACATGCTATGATTGCAGCCGCTTACATACCTGTGAAGAGTCAGTGGTATGTAGGGCTCGATCGATGGCCGACCCTCATGCAGCACAGTAACGTACTTCACCGACGGGCGTGGCGTCCCATTTGTGATTGCAGCCAGTTAGCATCATGACACACAGCCGCACTACATTGATGTAATTGTGAATGCAAGCGTTCACAGAAGCCTTTTCGACGTAATGTTGCAAGTGAGGAATTCGAAGGCCAGCATTTTTGGTTTTGAAGTAGCGGCGAGGATACGCCCACAGGTCTGGCTGGAAATGTAACGTTCTATTGTAGAATGTCGTTGGGACATGGCCCATAACGAGCAGGCAATGAATGATATGAATTGAATGGGATGCGCAATAGCGTAGTGGACGATAAGGCAGGACGTTCCCAAATCCATCTTGCTTCACAACACTACAGATCCGGCCAGGGGCACAGTGGTTTTTGCGGACTGCATTACGCACAGACGCGATGGAAGTTTCACATATTATGTGAGTGAATATTCATGCGTTTTCATTGCGGGATGAGGGAATGATGAATGGATGCATGGACTGATGATTCCGTTTAGGGTCTGCCATGTACATGGGTTTTTTGATTCACTCCCCTTCCCCTGCGCTATGTGATGCAAGGCTGCCATAGTGGGACATACGTCTATCTGCCCTTGTCGGATCCTCCCTGTCTCGACGCGCCTTCATACACTTGTGTCTAGGCACGTTACTAATCCCATGTCATGGGTTCTATCTTGACGGACGCATGCACAGTAACCGACGTTGCCAATGGTGTATTTAGCTCGATTGATTTCGTTATGATTCGATACTGATTTAGGGGTGTGTATATTCCTTTGGAGTGGGCTAGCATGCATATGGGTGTGGATTTGGTGTGTTGAATGAAGATTGTAATGCATCATGAGTCCCGTAATGCAATCGGTTAATTTGTGTTTCTTTTGGGTGACAGGTATCTCCTGCCCTATTGCAGATGCCATCTCTACGCCACTCCTCCAGATGGTTTTTACTCTCGACTCCTGCAGCTTCGGGTGAATCAGTGGAGCACCATTTCGATCTTATGGGACGATCGCCAATGGGCCACATGCCCTTACGCTGTACTGGTGGCTAGGTGCAACATTTCGGCCTTTCAGCTCGACTAGTGCCTGCCTCATGGGACGGACCTGCGGTTCTTGCCGCTTCCATGTTGCCTTTTGGAACGTTGATGTAGGCCCTGTGTGCCATGATGGTACAGGGCGTCACACAAGTGGAAGCTGGTCAATTATTGCAGATGCAGACCTCGGTGATGATGGTTGTTTTGGTGTTATTTTGCAAATTGCTGTGGGGCCTTTGTCATTTGGATGTGCATTTAAATTGTATTCCGATATTTGTCGTGTTGCGTTGTTCTTTGCAGGTGATGTGGCGATTTTCGCTTTGTGGCGGTATGTATTGCGAGATGATCTGCATTGTGTTCCGCCTTCTGAGTTGAGTTGTGTGGTACAGTACTGGCCGCGTTTGCCTACGTAGCACAGTATGGTCACGGATAGGGGCTGCCATTGTGACTGTTTACATGATGTGCTGTTCAGGGGCGGGGGATTGGCTTTTGGCCGACTGGTGCCTGTCAGCCAGGTCGATTGGTGGAATGATGGGATGTTCAGAATGTGGCTGGTCACAGGTGACTGTGTTTGCGTGCGTTTGTTGGAGGGGGACTGGGGTCATGTCCATTGGAATAGCTTCTGTATTGATGCCATCTGTGCCCTGCAGCTCCCATCGGCCCCTCTTGGGATGAGCCTGGCTGCTCAGTCACTCTGCCAACTTGTGTGGTACATGCTTCTGCTGATGGTTGGTTTGTTTACTGGCATGAGTACAGGGCTGGTGCAATCCCCCTCAGGATGCTGTTTTGGATGTTGCCTTGCGCTGGTGGCAAGCGATGGGGGACTACTGTTGTTTTGTGTCATGTGTTCTTGATTTTCATTTTGATGTATTGTACCTTCACATGCCTGTGCTGCGTCAGTACGGCTATGGTGACATGCCGTACATGGATGCCCACTCACGGGGCGCTTTGAGCCCCTGCATGCTTTTCTACGTTGGCATGCATGGGTGAATTGTGGATTTCACTGGTTGCATAGTGTGAGTACATTGCGCCTGCCAGGAGTTGTGCAATGTGGCCAGGGAGTGGAGTACAGGCACTCAGTGGGCCATTTACGGTTGGTTCACGTTGCCGTATTTCTCGCCATGGCGGAATGGTACTTTACGACGTGCTTGATGGCGTTCAGTACATGTCCGCTAGGGTCAGAATTCGCGTACCGTTGCGCCATGGCGGTGATTCCGGTTTTGCAAGGCGCGCGTGCGCGTACTTGGTGCAGTTAGCGTTGCCGTTCACTGCGGTGTCGCTAATGGCATCGTACTTTACGGTGACGGGTCATGATCGCAACGAGCGGTGTTCGATGGCGGTATTGCATTTCCGCCATCATTTTTCCATTTCCGCAAGGGTCGTAATGAGGCCCATAGTGTCCCTAACAGTAATCTGAATACACAGGCCTAGATATTTGTATTCTAGTACTGGTTTCAACTGTACATCTCCAATAGGCCAAATGCAATTGTTAATTCTAGCTTTAGCATAATTTTTACATACTAGGATTTGTGACTTATCCAAATTCACAGTAAGATGGTTAACCTTGGCATAAGTTGCTAAAGCAGACAGCAGTTTTTGGAGCCCTTTAGGGGTTTCTGAGATCAGAACTAAGTCATCAGTGTACAATAGCCATGCTATACGCTGACCCCCGAGTTCCGGTTCATCAGCGCCAACTTGGAAGAATGATTTACCCATATCCAGGATAAATAAATTAAAAAGGATTGATGTCATAATGCAACCATGCTTAAGACCCACATGGGTGCTAAAAGACGATGACAACAGTCCCTCTAAAGTCAGTCTCACCTGCATAGAAGTGTTTGAATGCAGCTGGATTAATAATGCTAACAGGGAGGGAGGACAGCCAAGAATCACTAGTTTCTGGAATAACAGTTCACGATTTATAGAATTGAAGGCAGACCGGAAATCTATGAATGCAAAATACAGAGATTGATTCCGGGCTGCATACTGAGCTTTAATCATATTGATGGTAATGATATTGGGTATGGTACCAAGACCACTCACAAAACCAGATTGAAAAGGGTCTCTTATATGGGGATTTTGTGTCCAAGTATTCATGTCTCTTAGAATTAGCCTACAAAAGATTTTCCCGGGCACGTCTAACAAGGAGATAGGCCTATAACTGGCTGGTTTGGCCTGGTCTCCTTTCTTATAGATTGGAATAGTTATAGAACGTCTCCAAGACTCCGGTATTTTTTGTGAAGATAGTATGTTCATGAACATAATGTACAGAATGTCTGCTCAGATAGTCGGAAATTGTTTCATTATCATGTTTGATAAGCCGTCCGGACCAGGAGCCATGGAGCGGCTGGCTTTGTTGATGAAGAAAATAATGTCTTCTTTATCAAACTTAATACTGAAGTTGAAATGGGGCAAGGTGCTCTGTGCATATAGTGTATCTATGGGAGCTGCATAAAGGTTGGAATAATATTGGACCCACTTTTCTTCAGACACATCATTCGCCAGAACTGCAACTTGATGACCTGCAGTTGCTTGATTTATAATTTTCCAAGATTCTGCTGAGTTTTTACTAGATAGCAGTTTAAGCATATTGCTAACATCAGTTTGATATAATTTGGCCTGCCTACCCCTTATCCAATTTCTATATCTAGTTTTGATATGAGTCAAGACCAAGGCTTGGTTGTCAGCAGGCAAGTTATAGGCCTCCCTCTTTTCAGCCCTAACCTGTGCTTTCTTTTTTTGACTTCATGATCAAATACATGGAGAAAAGGAGTTTGTTTATGATTATGGCAAATAGAGGCCGGTTGAAACCGCTGCATAAGTTCATGATAGATTAATGGTATACTTTGAGTTCCAGCTAGTTCACACTTTATCTGAGCATCATAGCATAGCTTAAATGCTTCTAGAGAGGACTTTGTCCAAATTAAACTATTTCTTGCAGGGTTTACATTTAACAAACCCTTGATGTAATGAGATTTCTGCAAGTTATTAATACATTTGAGGTCCAAGTCGCATTAAGCATGTTATGATCACTTGCGTCGCTGTGTATTACTTGGAAAAAATTTATTTTGTTCAGCATGCTTGAGTTGACATAAATATAATCAATGATTCCCTCGCTAAGGGTTCGATGCTATGTCACCTTAGCAGGTATATCATAAAGAAAGGATCCATTTAACATGAACAGACTTCTGGACTCTACAAAACTTGACCATTTAACGAGACGGGCGGTCTCAAATTTTAATTTTGGGTCCAAACAGTGTAAGTTCAAATCACCGGCTATGATGATGGTATCGACATTGCCATCAACACTTATCATATCCATAGCTTTGTTCAATGAGTCCAGAAATCTGTCATCTGTAATGGCCATCGGATTCCAATAAACATCAATAAGCGCACATTGGAGGTTATTGTTGATAAGTCTGGCCATTTGAATAAAGGGATTTGGCGAGAACCATGGGGTAACCTTCAACAAAACACTCTGTTTGACAGCCATTAACAAACCAGATACAGGCCGCCCTAAATTGCCCTTAACTGTTGGATTCAGGAGAATATCGTAATTATTCCATGATGGAGCATAGGTAAGCAACCATTCTTGTATTAATATTATATCATGATCTAGTAAATTAGTATCCTGATTGTTCATTAAATGCTTACTCCCTCTCGAATTCCAGCTAATCAAGGAAAAAGTAATTTCATGACTCTCCAACTGCTAACCTTGTGTACTTGTTGTGTTGCAGTTACAAACATGTAAACTATTACCATATGGTTTGTTTAGTTGTGGAAGAGAGTTTTGCTTTCCAAAGTCAGTGAAGGGCAGGTCAGGAGAACCTGGCCCTGCCTGGAGGATGAAACCAAGGTTAAACAACTGTGACTTGACTGCCCAAATGGTGTTAACCACAACCCTCGAGTTTATCCATAGGGTTACTAAAGACCATTTCGACACAAATTCCACTAACTCAATGTCAATCGTACCAATATCATCGAGCTCTGGAATTTCGCTAAAGATAGATAACACTGAGGCTCGATTCAGGTTATACTGAGGCACAGGGGAAGGACAACAGCTCAAAAATAGAGAATGGACTGCCGGCCGCTTAGTGGTGGGAACTATAGTTTTTTTTTCGTCAAATTCCGAGGGTCATTCGGTTTTATATTATCGATGACCTTTACCCCGGACTGAATGCCATTTGTACAATTATAGCCATCAAGCAGCTTCAGCAAAGTAGATTTAACCACTTCTTCAATATCTAGAGATGAAGAAGTCTGGGTAGGTGGCTTGTTACCCTTGTTTTGACAATAAACCTGTGTTGACGGGAGTTTTGGCTGTGTGTTATTATGGCATTGAGATTGAACAGATGGCACCTTTTGTGCCACTGATGGACCAGGTTCACTCATGCTAGCATATGCGTTAACACAAGATGCATCGAGAGTGGGGGCTATATGCTCTCTTGGCGCCAAGGTCAGCTTCTTGAATGCAGGTTTAGAAGCCATATATTCGTCCACTGCTTGTCTAATTTCTTTACAACGAGCAAATTGGCCCTGGTCTTCAGATGTTTTCAAAGGGATTGAAGATTGCACTTCACACTTTTTGTTTTCACTGCTTTCCGAAGCAGTTGCAACAACAGCGTTCACCAAAGAGTTTAAGGGACTATAAGAATTATCAACAATGCTCTTTTCTGATCGAGCTATAGACTTCTTCATCTGAGATTGTAACAAATATTTTTTGGCTATGTCCTTAGAGGCAGTCTTAGCTGATGTTGGCGGTAATGAGAGGTTGTTAACAAAAGATTTAATTTGGGATGTTCTCTTGGCCAGGGATCTCAAGATTTTGGTTTTTTTATTCGAAACATCCTTTTTATTCCCTTTTTTTGTTGGTAAATCAAATACATTTGTGCCTATACCATCACACAGAGCATAGTTTGATCTTTTTTGTGGTTCAACCATGGGTTCATTTGAAACACCAGCCAAGTCAACAATAGGATTCAAAATATAAGGGATCCTTTGAAAATTCTGAAACGGATCGCCTGTCGACATGTATGTTTGTGAATTTACAGATTTATGCACGACAGATGGCTTGGAAGTACCACCTAATTTCTCAAGTTTATTTCTGATGGACAGTTGCCAAGAGAGAATCTGGTTAAGTTGATGTGAGTGAACATCAGCCTTATTGACCAGAGCTTCAAAGAATTTGGCTAATGAAAGAATTGCTGTATTCATAGAAGTTAGCGCAATTCCAGTTAGCCCTTTAGAGTTTTCAACTGATTCCGCCGAGGAAAAATGATTTGCCCCAGATTTTCGTGGAGTTGGAGCAATGAAGGAGATATTTTCAACTGAATTTAATTCACTAACATTTGTAAACAAAACCGGAGATCTAGAAAGGTTTTCCGATATGGTATTAGTAGAAAAACATGTTGCATTTGTATCTAAATCAATTACAGCCATATCATCATTACCAGACATATCAGACAATTTTGAATTAGAAATATCACCATCAGATGAAACCGACAGGGCAGCTACTTTAGCAGGTAAGGGGGCCGCCCCAGTTAACACATTGTTCAGCAGAATAATGTCCGTTAATGAGACATTTTCCTTAGCAAAGGTGACAGAAGACACAACCTCTGCAACCTGCATGGCTTGACCAGCTATCTTTGGATCCACCCTTGTGTCCTGTTTGGAAGTTTGACAGAAAGGAATGTCATTTTGAAGCCAGTTCTTTAAAGTAGCTGATTTATCCGACGGATGGTTTGCGACAGCCGTGGTGCATTCATATACCGAATCATTAGAGGCCGTGTGGATACCCTCCGAACAGAATGTTCGAATATCCATACCCAGTAAAATGTCAGCCTTAGATCTTAATTTGGGTTTGGGTGTACCTAAACGAGGTGTGGAACTTAACCGGGATCTTTTGCAGGGACCATGAGGTGAATGTGATGTTAAATTTTCACCGTTAGAACGGTGAGCGGCAGTTACTACGGGCATGCCCGTTTTCAAGGTGGAGATGCCCCTTTTCATGACGTACTCGGGGCACAAGTTGATACCACAGATGTATTGGGAGCTGGATCTGATTGAACAAACTATGTTTATTAGGGTGATATTGGTTAATTCTTCTCCTAATTGGCAGAATCAAAGGAACCTGGTTCCAACAGACTTCAACCGCAGGAAATGAAAATGTTTATGACTCACTCCTTATGAGATGTGAGGAGTAACAGTTAAGAGACGTGCAGCTCAAAGGCTAAAGCCCGCAGTGACTGCATGTGGTCTCAGCAATGTTCAGTGCTTGCGATGGGCAATGTAAATATGAATTTCAGAGTAACAACACAGTCTAGTAGAAAAGAAATAGTGAAAGCACTGACTGGATTCTCTCTGACAGATTGCCGCAGTATGATGGATTCCAAAGCAGGAATGTGACTACAGCAAATTTCCTTTCAAATACAGCTGTCAGAATCTTTACGCTGTGCTAGGATGGCATCCAACTCCAGGTCCAGCAAAACAGCAAACAGCGAAAGAGCAGGCGATAATGCGCCCTTGACGAGCGCGGGCTTAACGCCGCAAGGGCGTTACAACATTCGTTTTAAGCTCCACTTCCTGGAGGGGGCGGCGTAGCCAGGAGCACGCTGTTTAAAGCTGCATACCCCAAATTCACTCACTGCAGAAGACTGACACGGTTCTCTGGGCACACAATGTTTCCCCAAGTGCAGGTCTCGTGAAGGATTCTTGAGATAATGTAGAGCTAAACAGCAGGCAATAATGCGCCCTTGACGAGCGTGGGCTTAACGTGGCAAGGGCGTTACAACGTTCGTTTTAAGCTCCACTTCCTGGAGGGGGCGGGGTAGCCAGGAGCATGCTGTTTAAAGCTGCAGAGCCCAAATTCACTCACTGCAGAAGACTGACACGGTTCTCTGGGCACACAATGTTTCCCCAAGTGCAGGTCTCATGAAGGATTCTAGAGATAATGTACAGAGAAACAGCAGGCAATAATGCGCCCTTGACGAGCGCTGGCTCAACGCCGCAAGGGCGTTACAACGTTCGTTTTAAGATCCACTTCCTGGAGGCGGCGGGGTAGCCATGAGCACGCTGTTTAAAGCTGAAGAGCCCAAATTCACTCACTGCAGAAGACTGACACGGTTCTCTGGGCACACAATGTTTCCCCAAGTGCAGGTCTCATGAAGGATTCTTGAGATAATGTACAGCGAAACAGCAGGCAATAATGCACCCTTGATGAGCGCGGGCTTAACCCGAGTGGGGGAGTTGAGAGGTGCAATAGAACAATTGTGGGCATCTAGAAGAAGTCTGTGGCAGACTCTGGACCTAGTTGGGACATATGAATACCACTTGTCTTGATGGCCATTAGGTCCACACCATCTTCTGCAACAAAAATGTATTCATTTGAGCTCATGACTGGATGAAAGATGGTGTTTCCTCAGCATCTGCTATTCAGTACTCAAGAGCAAACTCTGATAAACGCATGCACTACCCATGAGTACATTGAACATTTAAGGAAACCCCTTCAGCATGCTTTTGCTTATGTTCAGCACAATTTAGAAAGGTCAGCAGAAGCAATAGAAACCTACTATGAGTTGAAAATGACCAATAAGGAGTACATAGTAGGGGACATGATCTACCTGTACAATTTTCAAAGTAGCCAGACCAAGTAGCCGAAGTTCCTTCCCTTTTGTTGCAGTGCCTTTGAAATCATTGATAAAATTTGCCCCGTTGCCTATAAGATCTGCATTACTAAAGGAGAACATACAGAAGAGAAATGGGTCCCTACCAATCAGTTGAAGAACTGTCACCGCAGACAGGTTTTTCAACTGATTGAAGAGCCAATTGAGGGTAGAACCCAGGAAACATCTGAAGAATGAAAGGAAAGAATGGAAACCCGGAGGAGAATATTATATATATATATATATACAGGGAGTAAAGAAATTTATACTCATAAAGAATGTATACAAATCAGGATGAGAAAAATAATGTTTGTAAAAATGTTCATGTAAGGGAAATGAATGCCAATGTGTTATGTGATGTTGTGTTTTTCGAATTGTATGTCTATAATACCGGGGAAAGAAGTATTGTATAATATACTTAACCTTTCTTTTACTCCTCACTGCAGACTCAATACATCCTTACCATCACAGCCTGGGGGGAGGAGGTTGCAAAAAGGGACGGGTTCCAGGACCAAAACCCCAAAATCCAAAGAGAGTGGAGTGCAGACCAAAGCACCCACTCCCCAGGATGGAAAAGAGAGCGAACATGCTCCAACAAGGAAATTCATGGAAAAGTAAGCAAAAAGAAAACAAAAGCACCACTTTGTGTGTCTCTTTCTTATGGGTTACCCGAGTCAAAGACCCAAGGGGCAGACGTGTGGGGAAAAATGCAGCCCAGAGTGAAAGAGACTGAGAGGCCATGTATTGTGAGAATAAAGCTGGCTGATGTTGAAACCCATCAGAATATCCAGGCCAGTTCAAACATTGATTTCTGAAATAAGGCGTAGTGAAGGATCAAAAATATGGGGCTAGGTCAAAATGGACAGGCGCTCAAGTGAAGGAAAATGTGCCTGAGAAATTAAAATTACTGGAGTTGCCCAGTGCACTGAGAAAACACACATGTGGCTGAAAGGCTATTTTCATAAAATGTAAAAAGCTAACATTTCACTTAATGAGACTAATAGCAGCATGTTACATTGACTTCAAGGTAGCACAAGACTCTGATTCAGTACTCTTTGCATTTGTCACAAATAAAAAAAACACTTACGTTCATCCAAAATGACCTAATTTACAAAGATAGGCCTATTTTTCTTGTAGAAGTGAAAACTGGTTTCCTATGTTAACTGTAGCCTATGGGTGAATAATACCAAAAGTAAACTTATATCTGTTCAAATTTTGTATTAAAGAAAGATTGTAGTTATGAACAGCAGACCCAAATACAGTACTAAATGTTACATGTAAGCACATCTTCTCAATTTAGAAGGCTATCCTTTCAGTCTTCCCACTGATCTGAAACTGTGACTTCAAGAACTTTGGCTGAGACCCACTGAGAAAACAGGCCTGGTTTTCATCTTAAAATATGAGAAATATAAAGATTAGAGCAGAACTGTGGAGGGTACAGATAAAACAGCCAGCAGAAATTACATTTAAGGTCAGGCCTCCCCATTAACCGTGCATTAGCTTCGAACAGAGACCTTTGAAGACACTTAATGGCATGGTGAATAACAAGACCCAGGCAGATGTCCATGTCATGTGACTGGGAGATATGAAACTTATGAGGAGAGTGGAGATGGATGTGAAAATCTGAGGCCCATGCAATGGATTGCCTACGATTAACATTGTACTGCATTTTCCTTTATAAAAAGAGAATTGTGCATCCCAGTGAGCTCATCCAGGACTCATATTAAATGGCATATACGCCTGTCAGTTTCATATGAATATTAACCATGTGTGATGTAACAAATTTGAGTTAGAAAGAAAACTATGATTCTGTCCTTCTCATAATTCTGAGGAAGTGGAAAGTTGGTGAGGTGAGCGGCTGTGAAACTAATGGTTGGATTGTGAAGTGGAATACATTTCACTATTTTGGCTCAGGAGCAAATCACAAAAAACAATAGCTCCTCCGAGGAAGGGTGTGCTGAAGTGAAATTAGTATTTCTCAATTCACCATACAATGTAGAATTCAAAAATAAATATGCCCATCCAGTTATATGAATAATATAGATAGTTGCCATGTAGGGAGATTTTAGGAAAACCACAATTATAAACCAACATGCCATTTTGGGGTGATATATTTGTCTCCTCGCTTCAGTCTCCATAATCTACATCTCCCTATCCTTGTCCTATCAGCTGGCCGTGGGCGGAATTTGTGGAAGGGGGAGAGGGAGAGGTAGCCCATCCTTAATGTGGGAATATTGATAATTTATAAGTGTCATCAGAACTATATAATATCAATTTCCTATCTGAGAGGGGATTCTAGCAAGGAACAACTAACCCGCGAGGCAATGGAAGCTACCAAAACCACTGGGGCACCACCTTGCCAGGAGAAAAGCTGTCTAACTGGAGAGGCATTAACCCTTCTGGAGAGTCAGAGACAGAGAAACCTAGAAGCTAACCAGGGATGACATTGGAGGACCAGATGAGGAGAGGGTGCTGGTGACTATCCTTGACAGAAGCCTTTGACCAGGTCTGTGCTTTACCATCATGAGCCTTGCTATTTCCCTGAGTGTCCAATAACCAAAGTCTCCTATGTAAGTAGATTGATTCAGATGACCACAAAAGTGTGGGGGGCTTCTGCCATCCTTCATCTCCTTCTTACATTGTGGTTATGGGGGGCAAAACTGTTTAGCCCTTGGCCATATTTGACTAAAAGGACAACTCATTAATTCCTCATAGAACTCCCCCCCCTATTAATTTAAAAAAAGAATTGTGTTGGGAACTACCTGCCTTAATCCTGTCCATGTAATAGTGGGGGAGGGGGACACACATGTGTAGACCTTTTGCACATTTAATTAAAGTTAACTCAATTAATCCACATATAGACAAGATCACACAATGAACTTTGTTACAATTTGAAACTCACATGTTTCATGCCCAGTGTGTTACAGCCATTATAGTCAATATATGAACCTATTCTCCTGTAACCCCTGACTTCCATACAGGAGAGGGGTGCCCTTAATCTCAAAATAAGAATCCATACAAAACTGCCCTTCAAGTGAAAGTAGTGTGTGCCAGACACATCTTTCCATTTACTCCCATTTATTCCCAAATCAGAAGCCCAAAGCCCTGCATTTCATCTGAATGAATGTTGAAAAAGATTTTCCCAGTGGGTTTATTTCCCAAAACCTTGCCTTTCAAACACAAAATTAAAAACAATTTTCCCATTGAGTTCATTTCCCAAACCCTGCCTTGCTATTAAAAAGCCAAAGAGATATTTGTGCTGTATTCCCACTCCTTGTACCTTGCCTTCAAACTAAAGGGTCATATCTAATTGATGCCTGGAGGGTGGGGGTTGCTGGGAGAAAAGAGCATTGGGATTAACTAAGCAATCACAGTGTGTTTTCAAATGTTTCTATCAGTTATTTTTCAAAGAAATATGATGTAAATCGTGACTGCAAATCTCTAAATTCTACCTGTATTGTTGTAGTAACTGAAAGTCTATTAGAAATACATGTCCATCAATTGATACAAGTAAGTTGAAGTTGTGATATTGTATTGTGCCACAGAGTTGTTGGCTGCTGTCCTTGTGATTGATTTGTTATTCATTGTAATGCAATTTAAATAAATATATATACATACATATAATTACTATACACCAGCCTGGTACCTAGTTATTGGTAGTACAGAGGGTATCTACTGAATGTTATTATATAGATTGGAGGCCTCACTAAAAATGAATCTGCTAAGCGCTTTGTTGGGCACCACCTTGCTTGCGGGGGAAGGAACTCCCTGGGTTGACAGTGACCATCCAATAAACCGTAACAGTGCACCAATGACTTTCTCCTCAGTACACTCACATTGTTCTCAATGAGCATTCGATTCCTTCTGGGAGTTCTATTGAGTTCTATTGGGCAGCAACATAGGTAATCTACATTCCCCTGTAGGCACCCATCCCTGTGTAAAACCATATAAGTATAAGGTTGTAACAAAAGTAAACATTGTATAATCTTAGGATGTGTGCCTTTTGATCCAGCTAGTCACATCAAGTAGGCATGCTCAGTTGGAAAAGTGAACTTCCAAACAGTTAGGTAACATTTGAGGGCAAAAGACCACTTGACTGCCAGGCATTCCAGCTTTATATCCCCTTTTTCATCAGTCATAGAATCCTCTTGTACAGGAATTCTTTGCACTGTTGTGTAAACGGTTCAGCTAATGTTAAAACATTATGGATACATTTCTGATACGTTCACAGGAAACCGACAAACACACATAACTTCCCTTTAATTGTTGGTGGAGGAATCTTCTGCATTGCTTAAATCTTGGCTTCTTGGGGTTGATCTGTTCTGTGGCTGACTTTGAAGCCCAGGTACTTCCCAGAAGTCACATTTTGACAGATTGGTATTTAGTCTTGCCTTCCTTAGACTTTTTCTCACTGCACTGCATGTTTACGAAACATTTTGCTTTAAATGACAATGTTGTCAAAACAGGTCCCTGCAGAGGTATGATGTGGCTTTTGAAAACGATCCATGAAAAGTTGAAAGGTAGTTGGGCCCCCTGCAAATCAAAGGGGTTAAACAGCGAACTGGCAGCACCCGATGGGAGTAACAAATGTATTTCTCGGTCTTCCTTGGCTAACTACATTTACCCACAGCTCTTTGTGAGATCAAGCAAAGAGGTGTACTTGGCTGGCCTTATTCTTATCATTGATTCCCAGCACTGGATATGCAATGATTCTAGAAATCTCAGTTACAATACAGAAATGCCACATTCTGATTTGTCATTTGATTTGTTGGCTGCAAAAATATAGGAATGTCATTGGGAAGGTTCGATAACACCCAGTTCCTACAAATTATGTACCTCATCTTGAGCAGGTTGCTGACAAACTTCAGGCATTCTGCATGGTCTTATTCACACTGATTTTCCACCAAAAGTCTAAATTCTATGCAGGAAAAGTGATGGCTCTCCTAGACTTGATTGTGAAGATGTCTGGAAATATCGAAAGGAGTCTCCTAGATCTCTGGCCTGGTATGGGATTGTAAATTTTATAATATTTTTTTTTTCGGCTATCAAGCCATAAAAGCAGATCCTCACATTACATCATTACATATCAATAAATTGATTACAAATTTATATATATAAAAAAATAACATTCAATTCATCCAAATTCTAAAACGAATCAATTATAAAATCTGCTAAGACAATGCCACTTGCAAATCATATATTTTAAAACTCGCAGCCCCCCAAAAGAACAAATAGAAATTATCAGTAATCCTACAAAAACAGGATCTGCAGCATTGTTGCATGTTTCATTAGCCCCAACATTTCATTTATAGGGCCTGACCAGACTCAGAGGAGAAGAGTGACCAATAATGGGTAATAAAATGGAAAGCTCACGGCTTCCCTAATTTTAAATACAGGGTCATCACTTTACAATGAGAACAACATCTCACACCTTAAGCCTCAACAAGCGGGCCCTGTGTATACATTTTTATATTTTGTAAACCCTTCCCAGATCATCTGTTTTCTTGCATAACTCCAAGGCTTCAATTACTGCGTGTATGTCAGTTAGTCTCAATAAGGGATTTTGGTATAACTTTCTCAGACCCTGGGTAGTAGAGCAGAAAAACATAAAATGTACAAAAGTTTACTCACTTGCGTTACACAGGGGGCACTAACTAGTATTTTCTGGCCACCATGAGGCGCTGAATGTTACCACCTTAAATGAACGCAATGTTAAATTAATAGAAAGTGCACAGGCAAGCAGAGGATTAATCTAAACCATATATTTTTCAAACCCAAAATCTGACTTTGCTAATACACATGTTCCTGCATGCTAGAACCATACTTCCTCTAAATAATTCCTCACATATCCTTGCCTTTCTACATTTAGACTTTAGTTTAGTAATCGACTGGGGTTGGGTCCATGCTTCCTGCTTATTCAGATCGTAGAGGCTTTTTCTGACATGCGCCAGACATGGCACTTTCATCGCTCCCTCCACGGTCATCAAGTTGTTCATATCCACCCTATAAGCATCAAGTTTGGGTGTCCCCGAAAACAAGAGCAAATAGAAAATTGGTTTGACTGCGGCAATTACATCAATTGGGCATTAGTGAAGTTTGAGATGCAACAATGGATCAGGCATATAAAGGTGGACACGGTCTCTTGAGAAACTTATTTTCCACCATTCTCAGTGGCTTCAAGCCTACAACACCACCCCTAGTTCTGCGCCGAATAGGGTGGCTGCTGGGGCCTGCTTCTTATATCAATACAGGGCAGGGCAAATCGCACCCTTACCATGATTGTTGAAAAAAGCACGGGTGCCATCAATATACATTTCTAATGTGGCAGTGGCTCTGGCACTTTGACTTAATCAGTTGCCACTTTCGGAAAAGTGTGTGCCCAGGTAATGATAATGCCTTACTTGTTCTAGTGGCGTCCCCCTGCACTAATGCCAAGGTTCACTATTTTACCAAAGCTGGGACTGACAAAATTTGTTTTTGTCTTCTCTGTTCAAAGACATTTTTAAGTTCTCACATTTTTCCAAGAAAGCTAACAATGACTGCTTTAATCCCTGTGGAGTGGTCTACAAAATCACAGCACCATCTGCAAAGAACAAACCAGGAAATCTCAGATTGCCCAGCTTTGGCGGGTCCTTGCCATCGGCCAGCAAATGTTTTACCACTTCCTCAATATAGATACCAAACAAAAGAGGCAGCACTGCCTTACTTCTTTGGTGACCTCAAATATGTCAGTGACTTCGCCCCCCAGGCCCACACTGACTTCGGCCTTGTTCTCTTTGTAAAGGGATTTGTTGGCCCTTAATAATCCCTCTGCCAATCCTCTTTTCCTTAAGATTTCCCATAGGAGATTTTGTGGGACGCAGTCGAAAGCCGTCCTAAGGTCTACAAAAGTGGCATAAAGTCTCATCTTCCTAAGGACGGTATATTTTTTAATTATATTGTAGAGGCAGAAGCTCTGATCTACTGTGCCCTTCCCCCTCTGGAAGACTGCCTGAAGTGTGCCCATAATCTGATTTTCTGAGCCCCATGCCTGTACATGCCCTAATAGTACCTTGGCAAAAATGTTACTCACACTATTTTAGGAAATTGGGCTATAGTTTATGGGGCACTCCTTCCCCCCTTTTTTCTAAATGGGAATCATTTCTGCCGTCCGCCACGAATCAGGGACAGAATCCATAATAACACATGCTTCAAAGATCATCCAGGGGATCAGGCCGAAATAGCTGGTACTTCTTTGTATAGGTCTATCAGCACTTTGTCAGGGCCTGCTGCCTTCCCAGCCTTTTGTGACTTTATGGCAATTAACCACATCATTAATGCTAAATGAAAGTACCTCAGGATCCTCTTGGATGGCTGTGGGAGCCCTTACAGGTTTATCCTCCCTGCCTCCCCTGTATACCAATGGGAAAGGTGTCCAACCACGTTGCTGCAGTTGTACTACATTGGATATCTACATGTCCTTTCACCTCAGCACCCGACACCAGCTTCCAGAATGTAACATAGTCCCTCGAGTCATGTACGGAGTCCAGAGACTCCCATTTGTTCCTACAGTAAAGATCCTTTTTAAAATTGACTGTTTATTTATATTCAGACCTTTTTTTTCGAGATTAGGGATTTATCTATTTCATTACCCTTTACAAGTGCTCTTACCATCTCTTGTTTTGCTGTTTCACAGTCCCGGTCATAGTCCTGGTCATACCATTCGCCCCAAGATACGTTTTTTCGTTTTATTTGTCTGCTTTTGCTTGTTACAAATGGAATTATTCTTGTTACCACTTCCCTAAAGGTTCCCATCACCTCAGGAGTTTCCACATCATTCAAGCAGATCTTCATGAGGTGAGGGATAATGTTATCATAAAGGCATGGTCTGAAGTCCCCCTGGTTCAGTTTTACCCATTTAACGGCCCTATGGTTATGACCGGTGAATGAAATTACCTGGTCTCGTACATCCCTACATGGTGAAAGTAGAATGGGGCACTCACATTCAAGGGTTAATACTAAAGGCCTATGATCACTTTCACATTTTTCCAAAACTTTGAAGTTACTTATTTTAGACCATACATCAATTGAGGCAAATATGTAATCAATTATCGTAGAGCTCATTGGCCCTACATATATCATGTTTGCCAGGAAATCGTAAGTGAAACGCCCATTACATGCTCTTGTATCCATCACCAATAGTACCCTAATGGTATTGATGACAAATCTATTGGTTTTCTTAGGATGCCAGGCTCTTACCAGCAGAATAATCCATGCCTCGTCCTGGTCATCCCATATACCTTCCAGGTCAATAAGCTGTTCCAACTGCATGTTAAAATCCCCTGCTACTATTTTGGGTCTCCCCCACTGTCCACCGTTTAGTGTAGCCAGTTCATACAGTTCCGGAAGAACAACCAGGGTATTGGGCCTGTTGTACACATTCAAAATTGAGATTTTCTGCCCCAGCTGGGTCCTTACAACCAGGAATTGTGTGTCTACTGAATGGCAGGTACGCTGGTCTATCTTCAAGTTTAGTTCTACATCCAAATTATCAGTCCACTGTGGGGGCGGACTCACGGGCCTTTAGTAGCAGGGATATAATAGGTCTGATAACCTTTCATGTCCACCAGTCTCATGGCCAGGTTTTCCTGCAGAAGCACCAACTGGAATTCCCTAATAAAGGAAATCCAGATAGGGGAAGAAATATGCATAGCCAATCCAGCTATATTCCATGATAACATTCTTAATGACCTGCTTTTTCTTGCTTCCCTGGTTTTGGTTTGTGGTGAATCTATGTATTCCAGCCCCTCACCCCCCATGGGGGCATCCCTTGGGTGAGGATACCCCCTACCAGCCTCTTCACTGCGTCCATGGCCCCCCTTTAGAGCTATGGTCGTGTTGGTGGTTACTCTGTTTGACATGCTCATTTGGATACTACCCAGGCTAAGAATGTATCAGAATCCCTACACCCATGTGAGGTATTACCCACAGGTCTATACTTAGGATTCCCTCCACAAGGGCCCACGAATTCAAGTGGATCTTAAAGTAGTCGAACCCGGTGTTCTGTAACAGGCCTCGACACAATTAACAAAATCTTTCCTAATAACCGATACAAACCCCCTCACCTCCTGAAGCAATGTACACACTTATTTTGTAGGCTCTCAACACCCTCAAATACACCTTTTGACAAACAAGGCACATTTGTTAAATAGATCAGTGGCGGTCCGAACTTCCTCAACTTCCAAGCTCCTGTCTCCCATCATAACATTGAGTTACACCCCTCTTCCCACCAAGGGGATGTAAGTTCAACCCTGATAATGGGGTCTCAACCACCCCTGGATTCATGATGGTAGGGCCAGCCCACTTCTGTATAACTAGGACCTTGGTGATAGTTCAGTAAGTCATGCACATGTGAATGCCAGATAGATCTATGCCCCTCAAAGGGCATTCTAGATACCCCACCACTCTAAGGGACACTTGTCGCTTGTCATACCGGTGCACGGTTGCTTCCACCATTACTCTACCTTGTGCATTCCATTTCGTGCAGGTTGCCATCTACCCTCAAGTTACGCCCCTAACACTGCTTAGGGGGGCATACTAGCAAATAAGGGGCCTCTGCTTTAGTTGCGGTCTGCGAAGCACTGGCTTTTCTGTTAGCCATTTCCATCAATCCTTTGCGGTCCTTCAAGTGACCCAGGAGTGGGCGCATATGCCCCTCAAAGATAGCTGCAATTTCCTCATTCAGGTAGGAGATTCTTTTACTAACCGTACTGGCTAATTCACTTACTTTCCATTTGGTTACCTCAAAGCCACCCCCTAATATCTCTCTCCCTCTAGGAACCCATTACCAGGGACACCAGCAATGACCCTCATTAGTCTTCTTCAGTGCCGCCATTCTACAGTGGGAGCACCTTGTGGGCTTGCTTTTGTTGCCACAGATGCTAACTTCCACGGGCCCTCCTTGTCCATGTCCCCTACATAAATTGGAGGGGGCTCTTTAATGATGCCCCCCCATAGGGGCTCAAAGGGTCAAACCTGTTAGATAACTCTTTTGTGGTTCTTCCGCTGGAGGGGATTATGGACCCTCTCTCCACACCTTCGACCACCCACCTCCTCCCAAGTCTTCCCCATATCTTGTCTCAGTGGGACATGAGTCTCAATTATGTTAGCCCCTGCAGCAGGCTTGTTAACCCGCAAAACAAAAGAATTTCCACCCTCTTGTTTGGGGTTGGGTGGGACTTGGAAGGATAGCAAAGGGTCCTCTTTGGTTGTATGTGGCTGTTTAGCCACCACTCACAATCCCTTGGCAGGGGAATTCTCGCATACAGAAACCACATAATCTTATCCACTGGATACACAATTGAAACCAGAACCCAGGGGAGCATTAACACCCCCATCTTGTTAGTTCCTGCGGAGCGTTCAAATGCATCAATAGTCTTAGCTGCACTGTCTATATCATATCAAAAAACTTTGATTTCCGATATCTACTGGTTGCCCTTGTTAATAGGTTTGAATAATCAAGAGATCTTGCTCTGCCCACCCCACATATTGCACTTTCAGCCTTCCTTTTTCCCATCTTGTTTTAAAAGTAGATTGTTTTAAAAAATAACAGCTCTTAAACCCAACTCTTAAAACAATTAAAAAGCAATTAAAATGCAATGTGAGTAAAAATCCAACTACACAGTGCACAACTACACACTCAACCCACCTTCTCCGATTCACGGTACATTAATCAGAAAAACCTGTGGCAGAGCAAGGCACCCCCGATGGCTAAAGAGGCTGCCATAGTCTGTCTCCCCTTCCTTGCTACCAGCACTGAGGAGGTTGTTGGATGATGGAGATAAAAAGTGATGGTAATCAAAGGCTTCAGTAGGACACAGAGGACACACAAGCCCGGCTATAGGAATTTCTATCTGGCTGGGCCAGGTTTGTGATCAGGGGGGCCAAACTTTTCTCAGATTCGTGATCCGGCAAACAATTTCTTCCTGGATCTGAACAATCCATTTGCCCTTAATTTGCCCTTAACTTCTTTAGTCTGTTAGATTGCTTTATAAGGCAGAAGCCTGTATTGAAACCCAGGTTGTTAGGACCAGGGTTGACATATTTACCTGCAAGACTACTTGAATGTCTGATAAAGATGCTTGGAATTGCATACCCAGCAGATTTAAGCCAAATTAATTATTGGGCAAGACTGACAGATGGTCCCGGGTAGGTGGGCCATGGGTGTGGAGCTTATGGTGGGAGGCATTAATCGCTGTCATGAATACAACAAATGTTACATGTTTTTTTTAAGTTGTCTTTTTCTACCATTGGAGCTGCTTGTTTAGGGGTATAACTCTTGCTGGAAACAGCCTGTTCACCTCACCAGGTTTTCATGACATGAGGTGATTTGCCCAGGTTCACTCAGTGGGCCTCATTACACGGTAGGCGGTAAGGGTTTACCGGTACCAGTATTTTACCAGTACCGGTAATCCCTTACCGCCTTACTACGAGGTCCCTTTGCGGGTTGGTGAATTTAACGCCTGCTTTTTGCAGGCGTTAAAAACCAACCCGCAAAGGGACCAGGGAGCTAATTACGGTACCAGAATTTGCGGTGCCGTAATTAGCACCTTCCCCATTCCCATTATGCCCTATGGGGCAAAAATGGGAATGGGGAAGGGCAATGGGGGAAGGGGGAATTACCGCACCACCAACCTTGGGATAGGGCGGTAATTCCCCTTTCCACCAAGGCGGTGCCGGTATTTTACCGGCATGGACCAAGGTGCTACTAGCACCTTGGTCCACCGCCGTCCGTGTAATGAGGCCCAATGTGTTCAAATGGGAAACCTGCTCTCGCCTTCCACCTGCTCATCACTTCCAGAATCACAGGCTCTCCAGTACCCCAGCCACAGTCTTCTGCTCTCTTCTTCCATTTGCTCCTCTGTTCCCTTCAACAATCTCCCTCACTACTTTGAACTTCCATTGGCTGCTCACTTCATCTTCCATATGCTCCCCCATCTCCATATAAAAAACGTTTGCCAAAAATGAAAGCTGTATACTGCCCTTACCAAGAGTATGAGAGATTAATTCCAATTATTCATGCCCTAAGAAATATGTTTTGTACCTTTTTTCAACATATTGCTATAATTGAGATATAAAAAAACAGTACAGAGCAAAAGTGAAGCAGAAAGAATTGTCTGGCAATATCACCCGTCACCTTACATCAGTTCCCCCTGACTACCATTCCCATTTACAATCCCTCCCACCTACCCCACCCTTCCCCCACCATGTCTTCTTGACCTGGCTGGGGAGAATCGAGGATGATGTCATCTCCTCCTCTGCAGGGGCTGAGCAATGAGGATGCCAGTCCTTATTCCATCTAACATAGTGTGCGCTCAATAATACCTCCCTGAATACTGTGGCTACTCCCAGGAGGCCAGGTAGGAGGTTCTTGTGGTCCAGCCATTTTGTTGTGAAATAAAGCCCCCTCCTCCTCGATAAATATTGAAGCAAGGAATAGGATATTTAGTTTCTTACAAATTGCATTTTGAAGCACAACATTGTATTTTTGTTGCAATTTTGCAGCTAATTTTAATTGAGTTGAGGGTGTGTGGGAGAAGAAGCATGCAGGTGAGAGTGGGATCAGGAAGTAGACAGTAGAGGTTGAAGGGTTTCCAGCCTCCTGGCATCATGCCCAGTGGATGTGGCAAGGAGGAGGGCCGCCGCTCCCCTACCACCCCCTATACATCATTGTCTGGTACATACTGTTTCCATACTGTTTATAATATGCAATTGTCCATGATGGCTTCTTATTTGACATGTTTACTTTGCTATTTTGAATATCACAATTTTGATCAATAAATGTGACCTTATATTATCCAAAGTAAGATGTGTGTATGTCTCCTTAGCTGGCCCTGACCCCTGTGCTTCCCATCTATTAAACCATATTGCAAACTGGATCACTTCTAGGGGCTCCTAATTTTGGCAGGCATCACAGTGTGATTAAATGATTTCCCCAGGATTACACACTTTGGTTAGGTAGTAAAGCCAGAATGTCATCATAGCCTGAAATGCAGGTACTTTACCACACATCTTCCCAGCTAAAGTTGGTACAAATATGTATTGAAGTTTGGTTTTAAATACTTAAAATATTACAATTCTGGGTCTTTGCACATAAGTCACTTTTTGTACAGATTTTGCAATGGTACTTATACCCTGCTTACCATAGCCGTTAGTCTGTATATAAAAGTAACTTTAAGTGACAGGGATGATTTATAGGACAAAATGCTTTATTGTAATGAATTGCAAACTTTTATACCAATGATTGTAAGCCATGCCAATAAACATGTTGTTTAATTTGTAAGTTCCTGTATTTGATTTTTCTATTTACTTTTCATTTTCCGTCTATTTAGTTTATTTTTCTTTGCTAACTTTTTTTGTAAAGGTTTGTTATAAGCCATAAACAATAACAAATAATAATACTCACTTTAATACAGATTACTTTAAAAATGCACAAGTCACATAATAAACCAACCCGACAATGTGTTCATCGTTGTAGAATCGGGTTGATGCGTATTAGGGCAAATTGTTTTTTTTTTACCCTAAATTGCACAGAGGGGACTGCTACTGTTTGCACTTCTTTGCAAAAGGGCCCCTACAGGCGATTTGAATTGTTTCCACAAAGTACTAGAAAAGTAAATAGCAAAACATAGGCAAAATCGCCTTTTCACTTCACTTTTGAGGTAAGTGTCTGGAAAAGTATAAATCTCTCCCACAATGAATGATTTGGAATCTGCTTGCTTTTACCAATAAAGTTACAAACATAGGTGGTCATTTTCCAAGTCCTGTGGAGTGGAAAAAGTGGTGGTAAAATGATTTTTAATTGTAGCTTTATTTTCCCTGTTCTGATTGAAAGCCTACAAGCTCCAGAATGATATTTAATCATAACTTACAAAAAATCCCATATAGCCACAAAATGAAATGCATAACAAAGTCATTGTAACGCACAGCTTTTTCTGCACCCCCATCATTTCTAATCATGGAACAGTCACACTAAAATAGCTTATTAAAAGTGTGTATAATTTAATGAAAAAAGTACCTTTTCCTATCACTCATCACTTCTAATTTTAAATAATCTGCATCTGAAACATGTTAAAAAGATGAGGTGTCACTGGGAGGACCTGTGCAGCCCAGACTGACTTTGAGGGGAGAAAGGCAGAGCAAGGGTGCCCCACAGACATTTGCCATTGTCCGACTGTTAAATCCACCTCTGATTGCACTCATATTAGGAAATGCTCTTGTGTTATTTTCAAGGTTTCATGATCAATCTTCTGAGAGCCAAATGTTAATTGGGGGAAGTGGGAACACTCCACCATTCCCGCACCCCCTGCCCCTCTGTCACTGGTGGTATCCCACAGTAAATAACTACAATTTCTGGCACTGCCTAAACACAGTTATATCATACTTTTCAAACAAGACCCACAACACACATGATGTATTCAGTTTGCATACAGACAATGTTAATTGTTACTCCAATAGTATGATGTTATTAAGACAGTACTCATCTGCCCATTTCATGAAAGGTTCTGGCCAGGCAGCCTAGGCTTCCACACAGATAAATATGCATACTTTTTAGGTCAGAACACCACTGGTAAGTTTGCATGAGCAAATGATATGAAGTTGACAATACTTGCCACCCTAGCCTTGATATGTTCAGGTAGGTTCTTGTTGGACCAACTCAGTGAGATGCAGTTTGAGTCCCCAGGCATTGCAAACAAGGCTCCCACATCAGGGTATATAAACTGAAAACAACACAGATTGGCAAAGCTAACATTTAGGGCTCTTGAATACACATGGCAAAGGCATTTGCCAGGCACTGCCATAGGGGTACCACCTGGCAATAAGGTGGGAACATCTAGGAAATGGTCCGAGTACCTAGGCATATGATGTAATTGTCTGGAAAATGCCTGTGTAATACTTATACCCATGTCAAAATGGTTGACTTTGTGATTGTTTGTTATAGGATTCCAGTGCAAGGAACAGATGTGAGGATGCCATGTTGCTTTTAAATCTACTGACTGAAAACACACCATGTTAAGAGATTTTTTATTACAACAGGAGCTCATTTACAGAGGCAATTAAGTCATTGAACACTCAAAAATAATGTTTAGCTATAACTCAAGCAGGCCCAATAAAGCACAAAATTTGATGTTACTTTGTGACAGAGCTCGTTCAAAGAGTACCCTAGAGGTTATGTTTCAGCAGTGAGGTGGCAGGTAGTTGGTGGTAATTCCATAGAGATTAATATGGCAATGGATGGGTAAATGACCAAACACGTCCATTGAATGTGTGTCCCTCCTAACATCCTTTCTCCATCCTATCGGTGGTCCCGTGAAATTGTTCTGGCTTACACCTAATAGCCTACTTCAATGCCTTATATCAAATCACTTTGATTTTACCACTCTCCCCTCCAGAATTACATTGTTCTTACTACCAACCTTATTTTTTCACTTATACTCAAGTAGTTCATCCAGCAGAATATATACTTTGAATGGAATTTTTAAGGGCTCTCAGTCTGATGGATGTAAGTCTCTGAATCAATCTTAACCACTGCCATTGCTTCGCTCAGGCTTCTATACCATTATTTACAAATCAGCCTTGGTCTCCCTGCCACTAATGTGAGGAGCCCTGCCCAAACTGCTGGAATACAAGGCCTAAAAATGCTTGCGGTATCTTGTGTGGCAAGTCAATGTAACTTGCTAGAGTCCTCAGCCGTTTATGCACCTGGTGTAGAAATCTGTGTCCAAGCATCATCACCTGCCATCTATTGTTTTGTACAGTAAACCATCTTATTAGGCATGATTGGAACTACAGTTATAGTTCCACACATGAAAACCTACATTCAATTGCATGAATCTACCTGATAGGTTTGAGACAATAGCTACCTTATAAATGAGAGGTTTGAAATGTAATTAAGATTAAAAGTGCAGTTAAAAAAGCAACGCAAGATCTTGCTAGATTGTTGTAGCCTGCCTGCTTGAGCAAGTGTGCTACCTTACTTAGAGGTGTGAATGGCCCTCCATAACCCTGGTCATTTCTGCTTTCATGGCTGTGGGCATACATTATTGTCCAGAGCAAGCAAACAAATCCTGACTGAGCCTCCTGCAGTGCCGCCCCTCAGAATGCTAACCCCAAAATCCCCCCAACCTGTTTTTACCCCCTTTGTCTCCCCCTACACTCCCCGGATCCCAGTTAACATGTATTTTTAGTTTTAAAATTGAATATAGTTAAAATACATTCAACTTTTTGATGAAAAAAAGGAAGAAGACCTCATACCACTGGCAAGGCCTCCTTTCTACCAAGGCTGGACTGACCATCCGGGACATTGGGAGTTTCACCGGTAGGCCTCGGGCCATAGGGCCTCTTTTCTTGGGGGAAGGATACATGGGGACTCAAAATTAAACTATCACTCGCCATTCGGGGATATGTATCCATACAGGCCAGCCTAGGTGTGGCCGTTCCCTGCATGATTTATTTGCCTGCCGGGCCCGCCCCTGTCAATCGATTTTGGGGCTTGCGCTCTCTTCACACTAGGGCACGTGCGCATTGAAACCGCATGCGCCCTAGTATGCTCTGTGCTGTCGAGTCGCATGCACAGGTGTTGCTCGGCCCATGATTTAACGTGCCATTGCCACATTTGAAACACTCCCGCAGTCTGTCTTAGTGCTGTGCTGGTATAGGGCCCATGCCGTGTGCTGTGCCCGTGTTCACAGTGTGCTCTGATAGATTAAAGAAAGACAGCCAACCAACCAGGTGAGGTGGGCCGCACTGCCTCCATCAGCAGACAGCAGCAGGTGACCCAAGTGAGGCTGTGGCCTGGGTTGAGAGTAGCTGATTGCAGTAGCCAAACCTGAAAGGTAAGGGATTATTTGTACGTGCGTGCCCCTCTCCCATTCTGCTGAGTGCTTCTGACCCCCACTCTCACTCTATGCTGTAAACCTTTTCCAATATGCAGTCATATTTTCTAGCCATCATGCTACAATGTTTTCCTTGTGTTGATATCCTGCATGCAAGTGGTGAACTATTTTCTTACTGTGATTCCATGGACTGTAATATTCTCCACCTCTGTTGCAATGTGTTCCCCCTGTGCTGTAATCATTTACCGGCCGGGGTCATGTAATATGTTCTCCATAAGCTCTAACATTCCACTTCCTGTGCTTTAATGTTCCCTGCCTGAGCTTTACTGTAAGACAGCACCCTGTTTACCTAATATCCAATCATTGTGCTGTGTTCCCCCAGCCCCAAACTAAATGGGGATGGTTATCGGGGTATAGTGGGAATACTAGAAAACCCATAGACCTATTAAAATGCACTTCATCTCTGCTATGTAAGACCAAACTAAACTGCTAATCCAGCACTGCCACTCATACCCACCGCTACAAATGTACCTTAACATGACTTAAAGAAGCCCCTACCTATGCCATTATAGAGGCTGACACACCGCTCTGCTAATGCACCTCTTCGCAATCAGCCTCAGCACTGACCTCCATTGACGCCTGCTGTTCCGTTACAGCAACTAACACAAAGTTCATCTGACTGTCTCTACTACTCCACCCTTACCAGCAGTAACCACTTTGCTTCTATTACAGATATTCACAAAACTGTGCTAATGGACCTCAATCCTAGCCAGCAGCTGCTCCTGGTACAGTCGCTCCCTGTGGTGTGCAGCTATCTTCCTGCACTTTAACGCCCCACCCTGTGTGCTGTAATATATCAGCGTGGTGTGATTTCCCAAAAACACCTGCACTAAATCTCTCCTTGCTCAGCAATCGTCAGCTAGTACCACTCTCTGTCCTCCCCTCCACCTCCCCAATCCTCCGGACTCCGATGGTAATTTCATATCTGCCCGGCTGATTCATGAGTGCCTGCCTGCATGTGTCATTGTCTGCTCGCTGTGCTTGTGCATGCTATGTAATTCTCCAGCCCACCACTGCTTGATGGTTCCCCTGTTGTGTAAAACCCTAGCCCCATGCTGCAATATTTCTTCCACATAAGAAAAATCCCCTTCCATAAGATGTAATCCCTTAGCCCTGCATAAAGACAGCCCTGTGCTGTAGCATGACCTACCCATTATTAAACAAACAAAAATGGGTGCCCTGATGGACTGGCAGCAGAACGGGCAAAAGTAATGTTAGGAACACACAAAGGGGACTGCTGCCAGTGTAGGTATTAGTGTGGTTATTGATTTTTAACCACCCATGACATAATATGTATTTGCGCCAAAATCGTCAAGCCCTGTGCTGTAATATTTCACCCTCTGCTTTAACAATCACATTTGCCATCACACTCCCATGCCATGGGATTCCTCTGCTGTAATATTAACTACACGCTCGCTTATCCTCATCTCTGTGCTGTTTTTTATTAGTTTGGGCTTCTAGACGGCGCTTGCACCAGCTATAAACCAAAACTATTGCATTAAAGTATAGATGGGGAGAAATCGGCTATGAGGAGGGACACCCAGCGTGTAGGTGTTGTTTGGTTATTTTCCCACCCATTGACTGCCCATGATTATCCCTGTGGCTATTACCACCAAGTTCCCGTCCCTCCCTGCCAAAAACACCTCCTCCAGAAAACTCTTTGACTTTGCTTTAATCAAGCCTTACCATAAAACTTTGCACTCAAAGTGCCTGCCAGTGTTTTATCGAAGCAGCCTTCTGAGAGTTAATGACTTAATTGGAGTTGTAAACTAACTACTGGTGTAATAAAAATGTCTACTTTTAGCCACTCGACTAATAAGCACTATGCATGCCCCACACTTAAGTCCTGTTAAAAATAAACATTGGTAAAGCCAACAGTTTTGGCTTTTGTATACGTATTAGGCATTTGCCAGGTACTGCTAATAGGTGCCCAGGTACTCACACCGTTTTACACCTGCTACCATTAATGGCCAGTTAATACCAATGTGGCGGTGCTTGGAAAGTGCTCTTCCCATGCCTACACAAACTGTTGACATTGACAATAATTGTTTCCAATACGATGGAATTGGCCAGCCCTATTTTGCAATAGTGCCCCTTGGTGCAGTAATATTTTCCTGTGCACTAATATTGCTTACTCGTGCAGCGAAATATGGTGCCACGTTCACCACATTTTCCAGGGTCTCTTTTGGTTCCGAGTCTGGCCCTGCTTTCTAGTGGGGCCGGGGACTGGCCTTGGGTGGGGCCTGGCTCCTCTGCTGGAGCCGGGCCTGAGGGCACAACACCCCCTTCCCCTCTAAAATTAGAACTAAGAGACAGGCAATCAAAGCTAAGTGCCCCATTTTACATGTGTGGGCAGGTAGCGCCCGATGGCTCGATAAGCTGCCTTAGTCCGTCTCTCCCGCACCCTGCCCAATCAGGAGCCAGGAAGTAGACAAATTAACTTGAAGCCACACCGTGTTAGTTCTGGGATAATTTTGACCACAGCTGCAACAATCCTAATAATACCGAGCTAGTTGAGATACCATTGGTTCATTAATTCCTTAATCCTTTTGCAGAGGGAAGTTTGTGGGGAAAAATACAAGGTACAAAAGTAAGGACACAATGGTCACAGACTCGGGACAACAATTGCAGCCCCAACCCTGGCCACCGATTAGCGGGTGTTCATAGCCATTTACAATGGGAGGCTGTAGATACTTAAGACAGCATAACATAGCCCCATAGTCACACAGCCACAAGAAGGTTCAATCAGCTGATAATGGTGGAATAATAACACACACCGTAGGGTGGTGGGTGGTAAGGACTGCGAGGGGGGGGTGGAAGTCAGGTGGGATTAAAATACCTGGGCCCATTCTTCCAAGAGACCAAATCCTCTTTGGTACTCAGTCCCAAGTCTGCACTCTCTCCCCGCGGACCAAACCAGAAACTCAAAGTTCGAGTTAAATTGTTACTTACTTTCTAGCACACTGCCCCACCACGAACCAGATTAACCACTTCTTCCCCACTAGCTGCCAGCTCTGCGCTCCGTGCTGGACTGGACTCCTTATAGTAAAACATTGCAGGGCTGGTCACAGGGCTCCTTCTTCCACCTGTAGAAATGGCAAACAGACTGTAGAAGTCGGAATGGCTCACCATTAACCACGTCTTCCCCACTTGCCGCCTGTGCCGCGTTCCGTGCTGGACTGGACTCCTTATAGTAAAACACAGCAGGGCTGGTCACAGGGATCCTTCTTCCACCTGTAGAAACGGAAAACAGACTGAAGCAGTTGAATGGCTCACCATTAATCTCGTATTCCCCACTTCCTGCACGGGCCGCGCTCTGCGCTGGACTGGACTCCTTATGGTAAAACACAGCAAGGCCGGAAAGAGGGCTCCTTCTTCCACCTGCAGAAACAGCAAGCAGACTGTAGCAGTCAGAATGGTCCACTATTAATCACTTCTTCCCTACTTGCTGCCCGATTACGTTATCTGGGGCGGGGCAATGCTCCTTAGGTTGATATTAAGGCTTGCAACTGGGTACATTCGAGTGGTCATGACTGTTGGGACTTTTGTATCCCTTCCAGGTTTGCAAACAGTTCAGATGGCAAACTTGCAAGGTCTTTTGGAAGTCGCCTTGCCGGACCCAGTAATTCAGGTCACTGAGAATATACGTAACTCGACATAATCAAGCCATTTGGCTAGGAGCTTGCCATCTGATGGCAGCAGGAGCACTAGGACCTGCTTGTCCACTTTAAACCTTTGATGGCAAGTGTGTCAGTCATACAGGCACTTCTATTTATTTGGCTAGAGTTCAAATCCAATTGCAGGAATTTCAATGACCAGTTAGTTTGTGATCTTCTCGTTAGACTTGTGAATGTAGACTTTTTTTCTAGTGTGTGTTTGTGTGTGTCTGTGTGTGTGTATATGTGTGTAGGGCTAGTACAGGAGGAGGGATGGGGTAGGAACAGGGAAGGGAACATGGGGGCACACCCTACCATTTAAAAAAAAAAGTAATATGACATTTAGGAGTCAAATTAGAAGATGACTAACTGTGGTCGATGGAATCACGTTGACTGACCTCTTGCCCGTACACAGGTACAAAGGAAGAAAACACCTGTAGATGCTCCAGTAGTTTTCCTCCAATGGCAGGATCTTTATTCATGACCCAGCCAAGAACCGAGGAATCACTGAATTAAAAATATGTTAGGTGGTCGGCTATTATGAAGAATGCCTACCTGTGTCAGGATTCGCCCTACTTCAAACACTTCCCATTCATTTACGTATGGGTGTCAGAGCCTGAAACCGTGCGTGTCCAGTAAAGGACCATTGTTTATGCGGTCGTCTAATCTTCCGCTTCTTCTACACCATTCCTGATTCCATAGATATAATGGACACGGGTTACTATATCGACTGTGGCGTCCGTTTCGCTCCTCCTACAATGTATCACGCGGAGGGCGTGGTGTTTAACTCCCATGGCAACCTATATAACCTATATATGTCATGGTGCGCCTGGATCTGCCTACACCTTGGCGCATCCACCCGGTCTTCCATGTCTCCCTTCTCAAACCCTTTCATCCCTCCACCCGGTTGCCCGATCATCCACCCCCGATTTCCGTACAGGGTTTGGATGAGAATGAAGTCCATTGCATACTCGATACTAAGGTCTCCCATGGGGTGCCTCTTTACCTAGTGGACTGAAAGGGCTATGGTCCTGAGGACCGGACTTGGGGACTTGTATGGAACATACATGCCCCAAGGTTCATATCTCAATTTTGGTCTCTTAGGGGGAGAGCATCTTTGAGGAGGGGTACTGTCAGGATTTGCCCTACTTCAAACACTTCCCATTCATTTAGGTATGGGTGTCAGAGCCTGAAACCGTGCATGAACAGTAAAGGATCGTTGTTTATGCGGTCGTCTAATCTTCTGTTTCTTCTGCGCCATTCCCGCTTCCGTAGATATAATGGACACGGGTTACCATGGTGACTGTGGCGTCCATTTCGCTCCTCCTACAATGTATCACACAGAGGGCGTGGTGTTTAATTCCCATGGCAACCTATATAACACTTCTGGGATGCTCAACTCGCCGCTTCTGTTTTTGAATCATTTGCGGCTCTTGCTTTGCTTCATTCCATGTTTCCTGTGATCTTTCAACTTGCTTCAGTTTCCTTGCCCTGTACCTCTGTGATTATTGTGACCCGGACCGTTATTGACCACCCGCTTGTCTGCCGAATCTGAATTGTTTGCTTACCTTTGTACAGAATCCGGATTGCTTTCCAACTTTCCACTGCCTGCTGATTCAGAACTGCCTGCCTTCTTGTGTACCGAACCTGGATTGCTTTCCAACTTTCCACTGCCTACTGATTCGGAACTGCCTGCCTTCTTGCGCAGCGAGCCCGTTCTGCATTGTGACTCCTTCGCTTGCCCGCTGATTTGGAATTCACCTACTTGGATTGTTGATCTTTCATTCTTCACTTCTTGGAAGACACCAACAACACCCTAGTGTATTATAGAAAGCGCTGAACTTGCGACTGCCTGCAAGAGCTGAAGTCGTTAGGTGTCCTCGTGCCGGCGGGATGGAACTGGGACTAGAGACTGCCTCAAACCGTTTAGGCGTTCTCATGCCATTGGGTTAGGAATAGAATACACTTGGTGTATTGTTGGTACAATACCATCGGAAAGGTTATTGGTAAGTCTTTGCCATTGCTGTTTCATTCCTTGATGCTAAATCCTATCTTCATCTCATGCTAGTATTTATGTCTCAGTAGATTCTGCACTTCATATCCAGTCTTGTATTCCGAATTGACCCAGAGCATTCAGGAAGAATTCTTATTCATTCTGGTTAGTGTTTTGGTATTTATGGACTGTTATCATTGCTTAACGTGAGATTGACCTTCCAAGTAATTTGCCCTTGTTCCTTTGCAGTGCCTGGTCGTTTGTGTGGTGTTCCTTATCTTTCAACTAATAGATCCCTCTGTAATTTACCTTGTGTGTTCAGCGGCTTACATTGGTAGGAAGAACTCAATGGCTACACAACGGGTACAAGCTCGGGTTCTACTACCTCGGATTCTGACACCCTGTCTACCATATATGTGACTCTTCTACCCTAATTGTCAAAGTATTCAGAGCCTAATTCAGCCCATACACATGTAGATTTATATGACTTGATGGTAGAAAGTCTCTTACCTATCCTGACGAGAGCTGTCACTGTGAAACCCACGACAAGCAATTACAATCATGGTGGTATGATCATAGAAATCCAAAAACCAAGCATGACAACTACTGTACAACACACACACACAAACACAAACAGAAATGCATGAATATGGCCCACCTAGAATGCTCACAATGCCCCCCTGCATATAGACAACTATGAGGCCTTTTGGGTAGATTATTCAGATGATGCGGAGGGTGTATGATAATGGGCTGCTCACTGTATGAATATGAGGCTCAAAGTGAGAGTTTGCATATGGTAGCAAGGGTATGGATACCAAAGTAAAAGAGCAAAGAGCTCCTGTCTCAAAACAAAAACACTTAGCCTAGATGTGTCAGTGAGCAAAAACATGTGGCCTAGTTATGTGATGTTATCAGTGATGTCAACTATGAAATGTGTGATGTCATCTTTCTTGTCCTGGTTGCTAGTCTTAGCAGGTCACGAAGGTGGTGAGTGTTATGGTTGCTTAGCATACCATAACTGGCACATTTGAAGGTTTTTTTTGGTTTTACTTCAGTGAATTGCATGGGTTTTTGTCAGTGCAACTTAACCATAACGCCCCTTTAACAAAATGTTTTCGATTCCTTTCATTGGTTTTTACTAGTGTGCCTATAATCTGCTAAAAATCCCTTATATTATACTCCTCCCTCCTCCCCCAATATGGCAGATATGGAGTCCAGGTACAGCGCGTATTCCGCAGACGTGGGCAGTATTTACAAGGCTCCAAATCATAGGGGAGACCCAAAAAGTATGTAACCAACAACCATACAAACAGATGTACATAACATCACAACTGATGTTTAAAACATGCACATATACCCCTTTGTACACACACTTACTTTAAAAAATATCATGTTTTTTATTTAGCACACATTACAATGGAATGCACCAATCACAACCATAACTGTACACTTCATATAATCTCCTCACTACAACTCTGCATACAGATTGAGAAACACCAGGTGCTTATTGAACAACACATTCTTACTAAACAGTAAGTGCATTGTATTTGTTTCTCTGTTATTAGCTTTCATTATATAAACATGTGTTATAAGACAGAATTGTTTTTTTCTCACAGGAATGGCAAGCACACTTGAGTGCTTAGAGGAGAACTTCTGAAAAGAAGAAATGAGCAATGATAACATCTTCAATGGTACACCAGACATATTTAAATGTAAACAAATAATGTATTTTGTACACACCTTGCTAAAATAATGTCACTGGTCTGCGAGGACCTTCATTAGCCTGCATTTTAGGCACTGCTTGCAATAGCAATTTCCACCACATCAAAATGTTAGTGAAACACCATTCTACTATATGGATTCTTTTCCATCGACTATACTAGGCAAAAAGTTCTGCTATTGAATGGCAACATTACAAAAACATTCTCCTACACAGAACAGCCAAAGAACTGCTTCAAAAGATAGAGCACATCAAATATAAATACTTTGGAACTGAAGGTGACTTAGAAAATTCTGTACCTTCAGAAAACATTATTGAAAACCTTATAAACAACAACGTCCTAATAAAGACATACACAAAAGAAATATCTACATTTCAAAACACATTTGCTGAAATACCAGACCAAATATGTTTCTGTTGTCGCAGACGTTTTATAAAAAGAGCCCAAAAATAGTAGATCTAACCTACAAAATAGAATACAATGAAGAATCCCAATGGTTCCAATTAGCTTTATTTCTAACAACAGAAACTAAATACAAAATAACTGACCCCTCAACAATGTGCATGTACTGCAACACAAAGCTTGACAATAACCAGGTTCCATCAATGATATCACTAATAATTTATAAATATTCCCACTTCTGAAAGCTCTCCTACAGCTTAGCTTGTAAGAGAGCATTATAATACAAACAGTGCACCAATTTCAAGCTGTAATACGCCTTCAACCGAAATCAGTCAAATTACCTCCTCCGAGTTACTAAAGATCAACTGTGAAAAGGTAGTATATCTGCCAATACATCTCAAAGAAAATTTACAAACTCTAGGAGTACAATGACCCATACATCAATCTTTGATTGTACTAGTTAATGGTGTGCCAACAAAGAGAATAAAATGAGGCAAAAACGAATTGACTTAAACTAAGTTAGACAAGCCCTACAATATCTAAAGGAAAACAATGAATACTACAGAGATATAAACATAGAGAAAAACTTAAGAGAAACCACCCAAATTATTCAAGACTCATCAGAAAATTGCCGATTTGAATGTGTAGATCCTGTTACTGCAGCCAACATTTTAGACCAGCATACAATTCACCCACTACACTCCAAAGACACCATTGATGATGCATTAGAAATATATCAAATGCATCAAGCCAAAGGATCCCCAATGTTTGAACAAGGATAGGTGTCCCCTACCGCCTAAACCCATGGGGAGTAACTAAACAAGTAAACAAAGAAGAAGGGGTAACGCGGGGCAAAGCGCTAGAAAAAATCAAGCACGATAAGTAACCATCAATATGAGAGCACAATGAGGGGATAGGCCAGGCCAAGGATAGTATAAAATCGAAAAATCCTTATTATTCATATATTAAATCACATAACAAATAGTGCTGAATCCATAATAAAACAGCATAAAAACAGACAATAAATATGTAATATATACAGGTAAAGTGCATGACAGTCAACTGAGCTCCCTACATTGCAGGATGAGTATAAAGTGCAGTCGTCCCCCTAAGAATTAGAAGGAAAAAGCAATCTAGCGAGAAAATCAAAACAAGTTGGGAGGGGAAAGAGACAAGGAAAGGGAAAGCACAGGAACTAAAAGAAAAGGGGAAAGGGAGGATACCCTTTTAGGGTCCTGGTACTAACCCCTGTCTCAAACTGCATGCACAGTCCAAAAGTCAATTCTCAGTCTGACTGTAACTATTCCATTAATTAAGAATAAAAGACAGTACAGAATTCCAAAATCATAGCAACTTTACGGTCTCGTGTTCTGGAAAGGTAAAAATTATTTGTACACATTAACAGACAGGGTTGCAGTGCAAAATTAATGAGAGGTGCAACCTACAGCGCTTGTCACCATTTCGACCTAAACAGTCCCTAAAATATCTAAAGGAAAACAATGAATACTACAGAGATATAAACATAGAGAAAAACTTAAGAGAAACCACCCAAATTATTCAAGACTCATCAGAAAATTGCCAATTTGAATATGTAGATCCTGTTACTGCAGCCAACATTTTAGACCAGTATACAATTCGCCCACTACACTCCAAAGACACCATTGATGATGCATTAGAAACATATCAAATGCATCAAGCCAAAGGATCCCCAATGAGCATATGGCAAAAAAGTGTAGAAGCACATTCTTTTTCTCTACTTGTTCCTACAGTAAAAGGAGGAAGATATGATAAAAGGACAGCGCAAATGAGTGCATCAGAATATAGCTCTTTACGAATGTATTCTGAAGACCCCAGATTCAGACACAATGTTGAGTTTCAACTCAGAGCAAGCTAGCACCTGCCTTTTGCCATATGTTTCAGGGTACTCTTGAAAAATAAAGTAAAATTCCAATAGGTCAAGGTTTGCAGTGTTTAGAGATTAACATATGCTGGTAAACACCTGTTCTTCTTTATAACCCGAATACAAACGTTTCCTTTACACATAGCTGGTACCTTTGAACATGCTCGCTAATAAAAATCTGTCATTTGCTCAGACTAATGCAATGAGATCAATGGGGCCTTCCAGAAATGCCCACTCAATCATTAATCAAGGCATCACAAAGACCTGCTGGCATAACTCATGTGCTGAGCATGGGATCCGGGTTGCATTACTGGGCATGTCCTGTTGTGTACATGACCCTTAGTTTAAAAAGCACATGCTATGTGCCATTAACTTCATATGCAAAAGAACATATTATTCATAATACTGGAACTGCAAGACCTACAACCCTGACAGCTTAGTATGTTTTGGAGATAAAAACATCCTTGTTAATTGGACAACACAATAAAGTTATACACATCAATCAGAAATGAATGAAAAGAGAAAAAAACATAACTCTATGAAGCAATATGCCAAACCGTAATATCACATACCCAGGTATGTGTTTGCAAGCACATATTATAATAATCCTGATTTCATTGAATTAGCATATTACTGCCATGGATTATGTAAACAAAGCAGTGTAGGAGTGAAGTAGGTCGCATCCCTTATTCATGTCAAAAATATAGAAATTATAATCATCCAATGAAGATTAGGGGAATGTATTCAATGGGAGTGTCTGACTGTTGGGTAAGCCAATGGAAGGATCTGGTCAGTCAAACAGTGTTTCATAATTATGACATAAGCATAGGAATTGTGGGCACTTTCTAAACTGCTCACACAGAGGGCATAAGATTTTGACATTGGAACAAAACTGCTGGAAAAGACCATCTTTTTATGATTAACAACAAGCTCACTGCCCAACCGGATGGGTGCCAATCTGGGGATATCTGGAAATGAGGACCCCTGTATAGGAGGAATGCTGAATTAACTGATTCTGGTTACATTAACTAATGCAATACCAATGAATTAGGTATACATATCCCCTAAATCATAATATATTTTCCCTTCAGCCTCTTCTATTCTAATTCCTAGCAGTGGGAGGTTGAAAGTGCTTGGAGGTGCTAATTCCTAATAGAATAACAGACTAGTGTAATGGGAAACACATTTGTATTCTAACTGCAGTTAAGTGCCAAGTGAGATTTTCTTTCAAGAAAACAGATTGAATGTTGTTCTTAGCATAGTGTCAAACTGGTATCACTTCAGTGCAACTTATTCACATTTTCTTTTTGTGAAGCTAACCCATGAAAATGTAACCCAGTGTGATTTTATAGGTGTAAATGCCAATGCAGACTGTGACACGAAGGCCAATGTCCTTAGCCTGACAGAGAAATCAATGATGATTTGCACGCTGTGGATGCCATTTATATTTAAAAAGATATTTAGGGAAGTAAGGGAGCTGAAAGGAGTCGTTTCTATTCTCTTGTAAATAGTCTAAGTGTGAATCACATGCAGCAGCTCATTCAGCAATTGCACAGTTAGGTACTTATGTGATTTGAAAGGGGAGGTGTATTATATATGTTCAAAACAAACGAACTCATTTTCTCAGTTTTGGTGGGTGAGTCAAAATAGTCTGTCCATTTTAAATTGAAAATAGTACTTCCCTAACTAAAAACCTGGAGAATTCTAATACCATGCATTATAAGCATATTGAAACCACACATACATGTCAGCAGACCACCACACCATATCAACAAGGGAATCAAGAGATCTGAAAAAAGTTCTTTGATTCTAGCATGTATATGTGCCATTGAGAAAAGCAAAGTTGTTGCATCATTTGCAAATGTAACTTCATGTGTAATTTAGAAATGTTTTATGTTAAAGAACATGTTAGAATATTGGCAGGTAAGCTACAGAAGTGAAATTAGCAGACATATTGAAATTTAGAACTTAATATAGATATATAATTGATTGTGTAAATGGATTTTTGTGTGTGAGAAATAGTGAGATACTTGTAGATAGGACACTTAAGCTTTTGTAGACCCGCTATCTGTGATTGCGTAACATTGTGGTGACTCCCCCTTTATAAAGTTGGAGACCAACAATGCCTTGAATCCATGTTTAATGTCTTTACTTAAATACATTACAGCTTTGATAAAATCCCATGTTTCTTGTCCAGAATTGTGGTCTGGGGCTGTTTAATTAGGGGTATTAGATCGGGGTTGCCCACCTGACGCATTACATATATACATTGACCAAAATATTTTTACATGAGCAAGGCTGATTGGAAAGCTCATGGTCTTTCCACTTCTGTAATGGCATGGAAGGCTGACATGTGTGTCTGTTTGTTGCCCTGAGGTTATGACTGTGTCAAAACCTTTCAACCGTCAACCTTTCAGTTTTCTATACTATGTCTGCTACCAAGGTTCTCTTTCAGTGCAGTGCTACTTGCAGTGGTGAAGGCTTTAATATGTGCTCAAAAATTCAACATATTTTCCTAACTCTGCTGTCTCTCATGCGCTGCATCATTCATTTTATAATGCTCCACGAGAACAGCATCTGGCAATACTTTGATTAACACACTGGTTAAAAAGAGGCTGTGCATAACATGCTTATTCTAAATCTGCTTCAATTGTGGAGAATACAAATGGTCTGGTTCTCAAAGTGTCTTTCAATGGGATGCACCCATTGAACAACGCTTTGAGAATCATGCTCAACTTCTATTGAGTCCTTGCACAGATGATGAAACTGCAAATAGTTATCTCCTAGTCACCCCTTAAATCCTCAATGGAGTTATCAGTATGTCCGTGGGGTAATTTATGAACTCATGTGTTTCTTTACTTGACTTTGATAGAATATATTTCCCCCTCATCATATGTTGTACATCTGCCTTGAAGCACTCCCATTGGTGCACGCTTAATCCTAGCAGGGACAATGCCACAATCAGAAGTCTGCATATATTGAGTGGCCATCAAATATGATTAGATAGACAGGAAATGGTGACCATTAATTTGGTGATGGTTGGTGGGATGTGGAGTGTGTATTGATATTCCTAGTTTAGCTTTGCATGTTTTAATAGGAATTCTATATAAATATATAACGTGTGTAAACACCAAAGCTCCCCATTTGCTGTTCACTAATCGCTCCATTCTCTATTTAGATGTCTGCAAACCACTGTTGTGCGAATTAGTCCAGTAATCGCTAGTGGTTGGGTAGAACTGCATTCACGAATCATGAATTTAAATGCATATTGTGGATGGGGGATAAAAAAGAAGGGCAATCCTGTTTTTCCAATGTTGTATTTATGGAAATTGTTTTATAAATAATGCATAACATTTTCTATGAAGTGAGCTAACACATAATTAACTCCTGTAAAAGAAGCTGACAGACGCAAAGGACTCATAGAGACGTGCACTGTCGGAGCCAAACTGTCTGCTTAAGCCACTTGGAAACCTCACAGTACAGATGAAATGCATAAAGCAGGGTTCGGGCCTGCTTCGTTGCTTTCTCAGTGGCTGCCCAAGGAATGGCGCAGTTACTAACTTGGTTGCATTTAAATTGTACAGCCATGCTGTAGAGATGCCGTCGGGTGAGTAGGCCTTGCCGATTGGGAAAAGAAACGCAAGGCGAAATCTCAACATGTACACGGTAAGCATTTCAAATGCACTCCATACACTTCGCTAAACAAGAAGGCCGACTTTCTATGAGACGAAACTAACAGGGTAATTCATAGAATTTCGCAGAAAAGTGTCGCAAGCGGCTGGCGCAGAGTGTCCGCGTGCGATTGACTGCGCCAGGCACGTGCGCTAAAACCGATTTCCGCGCACAGCGTATTCATGGATTTCAGGCTCCCAAACCAGCCGTGGCGCAGAGTATCGCAGCGACCCTGCAGCAGCGCCAGTAACGCCCCCAAGAACGCCCTCGCGCAAGGAAAAGCCATCAAAATCGCTAAATCATCGCAAAGGGCTGCGCTAACCCTGGACCAGTTTACAGGGCTGCCAAACAAGGAACGCAAAGCGGGTAACGTGTATATCAGGGGTACGCGTGAAGTTATACACGCGATTAGCCAGGGTACGTGTATTACAGGGGTACGCGGGAAGTTTAACACGCGATTGGCCAGGGTACGTGTATTACAGGGGTACGCGGGAAGTTCAACACGCGATTAGCCAGGGTACGTGTATTACAGGGGTACGCGGGAAGTTTAACACGCGATTGGCCAGGGTACGTGTATTACAGGGGTATGCGGGAAGTTTAACACGCGATTAGCCAGGGTACGTGTATTACAGGGGTACGCGGGAAGTTTAACACGCGATTGGCCAGGGTACGTGTATTACAGGGGTACGCGGGAAGTTTAACACGCGATTGGCCAGGGTACGTGTATTACAGGGGTACGCGGGAAGTTTAACACGCGATTAGCCAGGGTACGTGTATTACAGGGGTACGCGGGAAGTTTAACACGCGATTGGCCAGGGTACGTGTATTACAGGGGTATGCGGGAAGTTTAACACGCGATTGTCCAGGGTACGTGTATTACAGGGGTACGCGGGAAGTTTAACACGCGATTAGCCAGGGTACGTGTATTACAGGGGTACGCGGGAAGTTTAACACGCGATTAGCCAGGGTACGTGTATTACAGGGGTACGCGGGAAGTTTAACACGCGATTGGCCAGGGTACGTGTATTACAGGGGTACGCGGGAAGTTTAACACGCGATTGGCCAGGGTACGTGTATTACAGGGGTACGCGGGAAGTTTAACACGCGATTAGCCAGGGTACGTGTATTACAGGGGTACGCGGGAAGTTTAACACGCGATTGGCCAGGGTACGTGTATTACAGGGGTATGCGGGAAGTTTAACACGCGATTGTCCAGGGTACGTGTATTACAGGGGTACGCGGGAAGTTTAACACGCGATTAGCCAGGGTACGTGTATTACAGGGGTACGCGGGAAGTTTAACACGCGATTAGCCAGGGTACGTGTATTACAGGGGTACGCGGGAAATTTAACACGCGATTGGCCAGGGTACGTGTATTACAGGGGTATGCGGGAAGTTTAACACGCGATTCGGCTGGGTACGTGTATTACAGGGATGCGATTTGGCCAGGTACGTGTATTACAGGGGTGCGCAGGAATTATCACACGCGATTTGGCTGGGTACGTGTATTACAGGGGTGCGTGGGAATCATCACACGCGATTTGGCTGGGTACGTGTATTACAGGGGTGCGTGGGAAGTCACACGCGATTAGGCTGGGTGGGTCCTCACAGGTGTTCCCTGTACACCCTCCACGGCCCCTGCAGGCAGCCTACAAAACAGGGGACTACCCTGCACACCTGCTCATGTCCCCCTGCACCCCCACCCCCCAGCAGTGCAGGGGCAGCCTCCACCAGGCCCCCACTCATGTCTCCCACCACCCCCACCCTCCCGCCACCAGGGGCAGCCTCCTCCAGGCCCCCACTCATGTCCCCCTGCACCCCCACCCCCCAGCAGTGCATGGGCACCCTCCACCAGGCCCCCACCCATGTCTCCCACCACCCCCACCCCCCCGCCACCAGGGGCACTCTCCACCAAGCCCCCACCCATGTCTCCCACCACCCCCACCAGTGCAGGGGCACCCTCCACCAGGCCCCCACCCATGTCTCCCAACACCCCCACCCACCAGCACTGTGGGGCACGTGGCCAGCAGGCAGTCAGGCAGCAGCAGATGGCAGGTGGGAGCGTGCTCAGGGCTCTGGGGGGCAGTAATTTGGCCTCCTGGCCAGGAGCGTGGTCTCTCGTGTGTGAACGCGTGGACAGCCTGATAGGGAGTGAAATCCCACATGTCAGCAAAGGCCCTTAGCGCGTAAACCCGTCAACAGCATATGCACGCCTATAGTCACCTGCACGTGCAGGAAATTGTTGCGTGACACGTCCCAGTGTCAAAGCGTGTGATTGGTGAAAATGGATCTACACGCAGAAGTGACAAAGCGTGTGATTGGTGAACGTACACGCCGCGTAAGTGACGCTGTACGTGTGGGCCTGTATGTAAGGTACATGTAGAACACCATTTCCTTGTACGTGCTTTTCGTGGAGAGCGAGTGGGTGAATTCTGTACTTCTTGTCGTTTCACACGCGATTTACTTCACGGCGTTTCCAGTTCGTATTCCCTGTTACCTCTGACAGCTTTTTCTCTTTTTTCTCTTTTACTGGTTTACCTGGGCCTGTTCCCTCAAACAGTGTCCCCTTCTACTGTTGTCCTGTCTTCTCAGACAGCGTACACATTTTCTTTTGGCGGGGGTTTAGCCAGCCAAACGCGCTCATTTTTCACGCTCTTTTACCTGGCAGACGGTGAGTCACGCACGTATCCAACTTCTGTGCTTGCCCCGTGTGTAGCCTACCCCTTCAGAGGTCATTCTAGGCTGCGTGTGACACGCATACGTTCATTCTTGTGTTACTGGGTGCCACAGCGTAGTGCAGGTTTTTCTTTCTGCACACGTGGTCTAGGAGGGGTTGCGTGCACGTCATCTCCCTTTTTTGGGCCTCCTGTGCGTTGCGTGACCCGTCATCTTTCCCCAGGGGTTACAATCAGCCGTGCTAGAGCACTAGGGTACAATTACCATCTGGTACCCAACCCCTTTGACCCCCAATTGCCCAGGACAATTGTCTACAGCCACTCCCATACGCACATTAACATCAGTGCCATGGCTGGGAGGCGAGGATTCCGTAAGGGTGGCAAAGGTGGAAGAGCCACAAGTGGTGGCCGTGGTGGATCCGGTAGGGGACGTGGTCGTAACTTGCAGGGTGAGCCTGTCCCCCCATGTGTGGAGGACCAGTCAAGGGCACCCATCATCCCCCTTCACGGATGACGAACTGAATGCACTTGTCGAGTATGTGTCCGGACATGACAACGAGATGGTCATTGTTGCAGGATCCAAGACCACACCTGCACAACACCAGGCACTCTGGCAGACCGTTGCGGACATCATAAGTGCCCTTGGAATCGTGAGGCGCACAGCCAATGATTGCTATAAGCGCTGGAATGACCTAAAGCGCAGGGCAAAGAGTAAGCTGGCCTCAAGTCATGCTGCAACTCTAGTGACTGGAGGTGGGTCTCCAGTAGTAGACATGGAACTCACTCCACATGAGTCAGTCGCTGGGACCTACGTCACGGAGGAACAGATCCAAGGCGTGGGAGATCTGGCTGATTACGAGGCATTGTCCGGTGAGTGCACATGCATGTGTGTGTCATCCATGTGCATGGTGTGTGTGTGAGGGCTTCTGTTTGGGTGCCAGGTGAGAGTGTGTGCGCCTGAGTCGTATGGGTCAGCCATGTGCTTCATGCAATACTTCCTGCGCAGCTGCATTTGGCCATAGCAGTATCCCTTCTGCCAACAGTAGACATCTAGCACAACTGCACGCCAGTTGCCCTTGAAGTGTCATCTTGACACAACATATTTGCTTATTTTTCACTGTTCATTCAGTCAGTTTGTTTGCATTCCACCACTTTCACTAGGCATGTCGCTGTCCACTAGTCACATGTCTGACATGGGTATGGTAAAGTGGAGTGACTTTGTTACCTGGATATCATTTGTACACACATGTCCCTGTGCAATTTGACCATTTCAGACTGGCAGCTCCAGGTGAAAAATCTGACCTGTTAGAATTAGAAAAGCTATTACATGCGGGAACTGGACTGAATGAATAGGTGCTGCCCTCCTCTCCATCTTCACTCAATAGCAATGGTACATGCCATCTGTGTGATGGCATGTGTGTTTCACCTGCCAATCACAGGCCAATGTGTGATGCCACTGCCAGGCAGCATGCAGAAAATTTGTTCATCTTCCATCTTGGTGTCATCAGTGTGTGCCATTTGCCTGCACTTCATACGCAGTGAGGGTGCATGCATGGGAGGGTTTTAGTCATGTGGGACATGTGTCAATCAAGTACTGGTTCTCTTGCTTCTCAGCCCTCAATGTGTGCCATGGTGCTAATGCCTGTTTCCATTACTTTGTTTTCATGTCTTTGCAGGGGAAGACGCACCTGATACTGCTGGGGTTGTGGAGATGGTGCAGACCCAGGAGGTGTCCCAGGGCCGACCAACCACCAGTGAGGGACGTGGTGTGGTGGTGGGGGAGAACCCACAAGTGCTGCAGGTCGTGCTCTCAAGGGGTGTCTCTGGCTGCACCTCCCCCGAGCTGTACTCAGGTGTTGATTCGGATGAGACCTACGTGCCGTCGCAGGTGAGTGTTCCAGGGAGGGATTCTGTTCTGTCTCACCCACCTGCACCAGGGTCAGTACCCTCCATGGGGATGTCAGTGTTGGCAGCTACGCCTTCGGTGGTTACGGATGCAGGGTCACACTCCGCGACATCTGATCCTGTTCCTGGGCCAGCAGATCAGAGGGGGAATGCAGTCCTGCAGCCTCAGGCAGTGCCGGCACAGCAAGGCGCAGTTCGCCTTGCCCCAGACAGGTGTGGTGCCCGCCAACGTGGTGGCCGTACGCCACCCGGCAATACCGCATGGGAGCAATCCATTTACGGTATGGCTACCCAACAGGCTGCATCATCCGAGATGATGGCTCAGGCCATGGATAGGGTGGCCACTTCCATTGTCCCCCCAGAAAGGCTGATGGAGCGACTAGAGCAGGCAACCGACTCCATCTGCCAGTCACACAGGGAGGACATGTTGGGGTCCAACAGGGACAGGCGGGCGGCACTGGCGACTCTGCAGGAGGCCATCTCCATTGAGTCCCAGGGCCACAGGGAAGCCCTGAGGCAGGAGCTCCTACACCTCAGGACGACTCTTGTTGAGCTTGAGGCTTCAACACACCAAAGGACAGAACAGCAGCTGGAGCGTCTCACCCGTACGCTCTCAGCTGAGATGCAGGCAACGAGGGCGGAGGTCCGGGCATCCCGTGAGTTGTTGCATGGGGACCTCCGCACACTCATCCTCCAGAACCAGACCTACCACACCCGCATGCTTGCAGCCATGGAGGAGCAGACTAGGGCCTTGCGTGAGCTGCCTCCCATAGTGCAACCACCTCCGGATGCAGCTGCACAGGGTGATAATAGCGACAGCAGTGATACTCCCACAATAGGGTAGCCGTGTGGGCCATGAGCCCATGGAGGTGTTTTATCTTCCCAGGATCCATGCAGGTGGGTTCTGGTGTGCATCCTGTCCTCGGACCTCCTGGGTGGCCTCCCCAACCCCCCCGGGCCCATCAATGGCCATTTTTGATTGTTTCTTATTTTTATTTTTATTTTGATTTCTTTTATTCCCAATTTTTTTGGGACGATCTGTTGGCTTCGATGTGTTGGCTTCGATCTGTTGGCTTCGATGTGTTGGCTTCGATCTGTTGGCTTCGATCTGTTGGCTTCGATGTGTTGGCTTCGATCTGTTGGCTTCGATCTGTTGGCTTCCGTGGTTCCTGTGGGCATACGCTGCATTGTGGCTGGGCACATGCAGGCTTGTAATGTATTTGGTTCAGATGCTTGGGTTTGAGTCACACACACCCCTCCTGCTTCCCGTTTCCATGGGCTTGCAAAGGGTGTGCCCAAGTGACAGTGAATTACACAGTGACGTTGGACTCCCATGAGCTGTGTGGCCAGTCTGTAGTCAATACTGTGTATACATTCATAGTGCATATTGCTGTTGTGTTGTACACTGCATGTTGCATTGATGTGTAACTCTTCTTCTGTGTCTACCTCCCAATTTGCAGGTCCCTTCCTCAAGTCCACACAAGGACCTCTAGTCTGGAGGTGGGGACCATGTTGGCAGCAGTGCACCTACAACTCTACATGGCGCCAACACTGCACAGTTGGTAGTGGTGGGAGTGCAGGCATTTCCAGGTGGTGAGACTACTAATATGTAACATTTGTGATGTCATGTTAATGGTACTACGTGCTCAAGTATGTTGTTGGTCCGGCATTGCTGTGAGCATTTCAGGTGTTGCAGGTTTCTAATAGTGCCACTGTACATAGTGAGAGTGATGTCATGTTGTGGGGATTACTTTGTTTACCTGCAATTAGCATGACATGGCACGGTGTGTCGTGTGGCAGTGCTGGGGTTGGGTTGGCTGACATGGCACTGTCCTCTTGTTGCATTTTGCAAGTGGGTATTCATTTTAGCTGCTTCAATGTGTAACTTCACAAAACTGCATTGGTGGTGTCTGTGTGGGTAGGGATGCACACATTGTGACACTTCCAGGTGAACAATCTCAGGCTGACATGGAATTCCCGGTTCATTCTCCAGACATTCAGGATCAGTGTCAGGTTGAGTCATCATTGATTGTCAGATGGAATGTGCCAGGGCAGTGTGCACTCCACAGGGGTGTGATTTCTATGTGAAGTAATTAGCCACTAGCTGTGTACGGGCTGCCTCCCCCCGTGCCCTTTCCCCTCCCATGCGCAGCGGCTGTGCATGTGGTTGGGGATGTGGGGCCACCACCATGTCCACGGCCAGGCCCCGGCGTGTTGCAACGTTGTGCAGGACACATGCTGCCACTATGATCCTGCACACTACTGGGGGAGCGTATAACAGCTGCCCGCCAGAACGGTCAAGGGAGCGAAAGCGTGACTTTAGCACTCCGAATGTGCGCTCCACTATGCCCCTGGTTGTAATGTGGGCTGTGTTAAATCTTACCTGGGGTGGCGTGGTGGGGTTCCGAATTGGCGTCATCATGTGGGGGCTGAGAGGGTAGGCACTGTCCCCTGTGGAGGTGGGGATTGGTATCATTGGTGAGGTTGTGACCTTGCTCAGTATCCAACATGCATGCATGTGCAGTGGCATACATACTCACCAAGCAGCCATGTATCGCCATGCCGCCCAGCTTCTAGGTCCCGGCTTAGGGTGGACATTCGGTAAATGAAGCTGTCGTGGGTGGAGCCGGGATAGTTGGCATATACTGAGGTGATGATTCCCTTGGAATTACATGCTACCTGCACGTTGATGGAATGCCAGTGCTTGCGGTTCCTATAGATGTGCTCAGATGCCCTGGGGGGACGTAGAGCCACATGGGTGCAGTCGATGGCACCTAGCACTTTGGGGAATCGTGCCACTGCGTAAAAATCCAGGGCGGCAGCATGCCTTTCTGCAGGTGTTCTGGGCAGGTATATGTGCCTGCGGACTGATGGGCGTGCAGTCATGATGTTCAAGACCTGGTGTAGGCAGCGTGACTGGGTGGCCTGTGACACCCCACCCACTATGGCACTTGTCCGCTGAAATGATCCAGTGGCTAAGAAGTGCAGTACATTGAGGACCTTCTCCAGGGGGCTGAGTGCTTGGGAGCACAGGGTGGGTGATGTGAGGTCCTCCTCCCACTCACTCACCAGGTCCAGTATGATGTGTGGTGGAAACCTGTACCTCCCATACACCTGGTCATCAGGCATCCCGAAAAGGCTGGTTCTGGGTGTGAATATTCTGGCCCTGACTATCCTCCTCCTCCTCCTTTGGTAGCCCACTGCCACTGCTGCTAGGAACGGTATGTTCATCCTGGCGTCTGAGCTTGTTATTGTTAAAGTCCGCAATTTATGCTTAGCGCGTGTTCTAGGCGAGCGTGTGACCCGCGCACCCCTGGAATCCAGTTCCCAGTCCAATAGCGTGCGGAAATTCACACGCACCACGGGATACAGCGTGTGACCCGCGCACCCCTGGAATCCAGTTCCCAGTCCAATAGCGTGCGGAAATTCACACGCACCACGGGATACAGCGTGTGACCCGCGCACCCCTGGAATCCAGTTCCCAGTCCAATAGCGTGCGGAAATTCACACGCACCACGGGATACAGGTTCGCTGACGTACTTGCGTGTGTAAGTGGCCGCGCACCCATTAAATACACGTACATAGGCCAATCGCGTGTACGCGCACTTTTGTCCAATTACACGCGATGACACTCTGACGTGCAGTATCTCCACGTGTGCCCCGTCATCACGTGCTGAGTGGGGAACACCCGTGCGGGTCACGTCACAGACGCGCTTACGCGCTGAGGGACTCTGGTCCAATAGAATCGCGTATGCGTGCTGACGCGCTTACGCGCTAAGGGCCTTTCCTCGGATTTCACGCTGACGTGCAGGATTTTCACGTGCCAAATCACTCCGTATCAAGCTGGCCACGCAAAAACACACGGAAGACCACGCTCCTGCCCAGAAGGCCGAGTTACTGCCCCCCAGTGCCCCGAGCAGCCTCCCACGTGCCATCTGCTGCTGCCTGCCTGCCTGCCTGCCTGCTGCCACCGTGCCCTGCCATTTGGTGCCTGCACATCAGCCATCTGCAGGGGTCCAGTTGCTGTGTCCACCCCTGCTGGAACTGAAGACTCCCGACTGGGATTACATCACTCCACAGCCCAGCCCCAGGACCCAGTTGCCCACCCACACCTGCCTCTGGGGTTGCCATGTCGGGCACTTCCACATCTGGCACCAGTGGCAACCCCAGGCCAGAGGGGCACCAGCTTCACTGTCACCGAAGTTGGTGTCCTGGTGGAGCATGTCCTGGGGCAGTATGATGCCCTCTTTGGATCGTCCCGCGCCAGCAAGGAAGGACGGCAGAGGATCTGGGCCGACTGTGTGGTTGCCATCAACGCGGAGGGGGTGGCAACCCGCGACATCCTGAAGATCAAGAAGCGCTGGGAGGACTTGAGGTCCAGGACCCTTGTGAAGGCCCGGCGCCTCGTGGAGGGGGGCCGGGGCCGCATGAGTTCCATCCAGATGAGGGTCCTGGAACGCGTACGCCCAGCGCTCCACGCCCAGATCCTTGAGAGGGAGGCCCGTCTGGAGTTGAGCGGTAAGTGTCCATGCATTACTGTGTGAGACAGGGCATGTTGCGGTGTGCTGGTTCTATGATACTTGCCTGTATGTGTGCCATAGGCCATGTATGCATGTATGTGTGCAGGGACATCATGGTAATGCATGTGCGACCAGTGATGTGTGATGCACATGGTTGTTGCATGTGTTGAAATGCCGCATGGGGAGCCCTATTCAGATTTTTAACATGATAGCATGCCAGTCTCTGTACCTGGACATGGGTGGGGGTGAGGGATGGGTGCTGATGCCAGGTACATATATGGTAGCCATGTCTGTGTGCCTGACCTGCGTGTCTGTGACTTGTGCATGCCATGGATGCATGACACATGTGTGTGACAATGCAGAGATTCAGTAAAGCAGCCAAATTACCCTTGTATCCGCTGTGTTTGGTGTGTTTGGGGCCAGATGGATGTGACTGAGGTGAAGTGTGTGCATGTGATGGGCATGAGCCATGATGCATGTGAGTTACATATCATTGAATGTTTCAAGAGTCCATTGGACATGCATGGAAATGTCCATGGCATGCACCATGCCTGTTACTGTGTGTGTTTTGCCTGGACTGACCCATGTGTTGTGGAGGGACATGATGGAAGTGTACTTTGACAGTGGTGCTCATCTGCTATTGCTTCCTGTCTAGGGGACCATTGTACAGTGCCCTGATGCTTGTGTTCTTTGTCTCCCTCTACGCAGCGGCTAGTGAAGAAGAGGGCGGAGACGGCGCTGTGGAGCAAGGCGGCGGGGATGCCCCCACGGCTGCAGCGGAAGGGGTGGGTGAGCCCCCACAGGGGCCTGCTACGGTGGGAGACGGTGAGGAGCCATCCAGGTTGGTGGTTTGCACAGAGGAGGAGGAGGCCGCCACTGGGGCACACATGGGGCCTGGTGGGGGCATCCCTGCTGGTGCAAGTGGTGCAGTCCAGGGCCAGGGGCAGGAGGCAGCACAGGTCACCGTGGAGGGGCCTGTGCATGTCGCTGTCCCTGACCCTGTGAGTGCACCACCATGCACCAGCAGGGATGCCCCGTCCCAGGCATGTCCGCAGGTAGAGGGGATGTCCATGTCACCTGACTCCCCTCCACCTGCGGACGTGGGGACCCCTGGCCGTGCGGAGAAGGTCCTGATTGGGGTCGCGATGCGCACGGCTGTGATTCATGATGCCGTGCGTGCTTCCCGGGAGGAGCACGCACGTCATCACGAAGTGCACCGTGCCGACGTGGCCCAATTGGGATCGGCCATGTTCGGGGGTTTCCTGCATGTGTTGGCCAATGTGACGGCCCTCTCCTCCTCTGTGCAGGCTATCCACCAGTCGTTCTCCTTGCCGTCTTCCAGCCCAGATGCCACCAGGGCCCCCTGTGGACCTGCCCCGACCAATGCAGCCAGCTCGGTGGGGATCCCATCCCTGCCACAGTCGGGAGTCAGAGATCCAGCAGGGGTGGACACCAGAGCAACTGGACCCCAGCAGATGGAGGATGTGACGGCATCATCGGGCAGGGCACGTGCACGACGGCGTCGGTGGTTTCCATCAGCCTGGATGCCGTCGTGCTGGCACAGGCAGTTGCGTCGGAGGCAGCAGCAGGCTCAACGTGGGAGGCATCATGGCTCGGGGCCATCAACATCAGGGGTGCAGGCATCGGCCGGAGGGCAGGAGAACCCTGGAATGGGAGTGGCTTCCGTGTGGGAGAGGTTGTGCCAGCGGATAGGTGTGGAGCGGCAGCGGGCAGAGGAGGAACGGCTCACGATGGTCAGGGCGGAGGACTCCATGCGGAGGGCGCTGAGGCGGGCTGAGTGCCTCGAGGGTCTTCGCAGGGAGTTTGAGCTTGACACTGCGTTATCCCTGCGGGACCTCGGGGCCAGGGAACATGCCCGCCTCCAAGCCATTGACCAGGAGTTCGATGATGCCCTGGCCCATGACAACAACCAGTGAGCCGTCCGAATAGCCCGCTGCCTTTGTATATAGTTGTATAGTTAGGGTTAGGTTTCCTTTGTTTTTTTGATTTTTTTTTGGTTGCGATTGGACAATGCACCACTTTTTTGTATATAGTTCACTTTTTAGTTAGTAGTCAGTTAGGTTTAATTTGGTAGGGCTCATGGACCCAGGATGATCTTCTTCATTGCCTTATTTTAATTTTTCAGATTATTTTCTTGGACATTCATCTTGTTTTGTTTGATTTGCTTTGTGTTTTTTCTTATTTCATTTCCATTCTACTTGCTGTTAAATACATATTTTTTTTTTAATCTTCAATGTGTCGTATCATCTCATTGCTTTCAGGCATGTCATGTTGGGTGTTTTGTCATTCACTTGCAGCCATTGTGTGTGACAGACATGTGTTAAATTGCATTATTTAAATTGGGGGTGTAACATGTAATTGCCTTTGATATGTGGGTGGGTGTGATAGTTGGTTGGGCCTTTTGGCAGGGGAGGATGGGCATTACGGACATGATTGGGGAATGTTGGGACCCAGGTGCAGGGGGGCATGGATTGGACATGGGTGGGGGCCTGCTGGCAGGTGCCCCACAGTGCTGGGGGGTGGGGGTGCTGGGTGACATGAGTGGGGGCCTGGTGGAGGGTGCCCCTGGTGGCTGGGGTTTGGGGGTGGTGGGAGACATGAGTGGGGGCCTGGTGGAGGGTGACCCTGCACTGCTGGGGTGTGGGGGTGGTGGGTGACATGAGTGGGGGCCTGGTGGAGGGTGACCCTGCACTGCTGGGGTGTGGGGGTGGTGGGAGACATGAGTGGGGGCCTGGTGGAGGGTGACCCTGCACTGCTGGGGTGTGGGGGTGGTGGGTGACATGAGTGGGGGCCTGGTGGAGGGTGACCCTGCACTGCTGGGGTGTGGGGGTGGTGGTAGACATGAGTGGGGGCCTGGTGGAGGGTGCCCCTGGTGGCTGGGGGGTGGGGGTGGTGGGAGACATGAGTGGGGGCCTGGTGGAGGCTGACCCTGGTGGCTGGGGGGGTGGGGGTGGTGGTAGACATGAGTGGGGGCCTGGTGGAGGGTGCCCCTGGTGGCTGGGGGGTGGGGGTGGTGGGAGACATGAGTGGGGGCCTGGTGGAGGCTGACCCTGGTGGCTGGGGGGTGGGGGTGGTGGGAGACATGAGTTGGACATGGGTGGGGGCCTGCTGGCAGGTGCCCCACAGTGCTGGGGGGTGGGGGGGGGTGGGGGACATGAGTTGGACATGGGTGGGGGCCTGCTGGCAGGTGCCCCACAGTGCTGGGGGGTGGGGGTGGTGGGGGACATGAGTTGGACATGGGTGGGGGCCTGCTGGCAGGTGCCCCACAGTGCTGGGGGGTGGGGGTGCAAGGGGACATGAGTTGGTGTTCATTAGTTCAAGGAGACATGTGCCTTTGCTGGGGGGCATGCCCATGGTGGGTGGGCTGCCTGCGGGACATGACCAGGGATGCAGGGTAGTCCCCTGTGGTGTGGGCTGCCTGCAGGGGCCGTGGAGGGTGTACAGGGTACACCTGGGAGGACCCACACTGTCAAATCACATGTGGAACTTCACGCGCACCCCTGATATACACGCGCCCAGGCTATTCGCGTGTGGAACTTCCCGCGCACCCCTGGAATACACGCGCCCAGGCTATTCGCGTGTGGAACTTCCCGTGCACCCCTGAAATACACGCGCGCCCAGGCTATTCGCGTGTGGAACTTCCCCCGCACCCCTGAAATACACGGGCCTAGGCTATTCGCGTGTGGAACTTCCCGCGCA